>NC_088794.1:29668993-30939264 GCF_011386835.1 Chrysemys picta bellii | reverse complement strand
TGCTGGTGAAAGATGCAAGCTTTCAAGCTACATAGAATTGCTCTATAGGTCTCAGGCTGAAGAGCTCTGTGTAGTTCAAAAGCATGTCTTTCACCAACGGAAGATTGTCCAGTAAAAGACTACCTTACCCACCTTTTCTCGCAAAATAATGGAAACAGCTCATTTTAGCTACAGTATACTGAGCACAACGCACACGGTACTGGGTAAAAGGGATTTGGATGAAATACTTCAGAGGAAATCATGTCTGGAGTTCTGAAAAAACTAATAGAAAAATACAACTCATAAGAATGCACATAACAGGTACAAAGAATAGATTAATGTGTGCAGAAAAGACCCTTAACACCAAGTGCTGATAAATGGATTCTGGAACCAGAAATTGTAGATATATGGATCAGTTCTATTAGAAAAACATGCTATAAACAGCTGGTAATAGGCTTGAAAGCAGCCTGTAATAAGGTTACCTCTGTTCTGGACTGCTGCTATCAGGCTGTGGAGTAGCAGGATTTTCTTCTACAGCTTCTGTGTTCTCCTCCACCACATATTTACAAGAAACATCTTGCGAGGTAGACAATTTTCCTTCCTCACTAAATAAAAAGCAGGTTACAATTTAACTTCAGTTTTGGATGTAGGGAATTTCATGCAATAGTTGGAGACTGAGGGAAGGGTCCAGACTACATGCAAATGGTTTTTGAATTATGATTGAAGCATGGAAATCAAGCACGGGAATCTGGACTCTGTAGACATCCATTAGCACATCAGTGTTCTGCACACAAACTGGATTGAAAAAATGCATGAAATACAATGATTACATACAAGTGCAAGGAGGGAATAAAGAATGTGCTTGGTGCCTGAAGTGAGAACAATCACAGCCTTTACCGTACATACCGATAGGATTTCAACACTCTGAAGCCAAAAGTATGCAAAAAATAGAAGGAGAAAAGTATAAAAGACTTGAGGTTCCTTTCAAAATTAGCACTTTGACTAAATTTGTCCATGGAAAAGCACATCAGCAAAACCAGCCTTATATTTCTCTTTTTATAAAGCCACTTATTTATATTACACTCTACTCATTCAAAATTCCTAAAGAAGACATCTTTTCATTTGGAGGCTAAAGAACAACTGGCATATGTTGCATAGCACTAAAACAGACGGACAATGAACAGCACACATTTGAGAAAAAATGATCATTTATGTAGATGGGTAGGGTTTTTATTCAGCTAGAAATACACATGAAACGTGTGAATTTCCCTTACAGTCGTGAAGCCTACGAGGGGGTGGGGACGAAACATCTATATTTATTAAAAAGTTTTCACCCTTCCCATTTGCACTCCAATGCTACATGTTCTTTTTTTGCTAGCTACTCTGTTATGGGTATGTTCATACCCAGAAGATGTCAGCCAACCACCTTTCATTGATTTCAAGTGCAAACCTTACACCACATCTCTCAAACTGTAAACCTGCCACCATATGACGTAAGTCATCTGACAAAGTCCTTTTTCTCTCAAGATTTGAGCGACTCTCCTCTCCCAGTTGTCCTACTACTTTGGTTGTTCTTTCAGTGGATCCTCCTGCTTTCATATCTCACTTTATCCAGGTATCCCATCCCACAAGGCTTTGTCCTTGGCCCACTTCCTTTCTTCCTGAAGATCCCATCTATACGTGACCTCACTGACACTTTCAGATCCCGCTACCACCTCTGTGCCAATCATACTGACATCTCTCTACCACTGACCCATCTCCCTCCATTATTATTTGTTTGCATTACGGTAGCACCTAAGAGCTCACCCATCCAAACTGGCATCTCCTTTTAGATGTTTCACCATTAACTAAAATGTAATATAACCAAAACTTAACTCAAGTCTGTCTGCTCCAAAGCCCTCCCCACTCCACCCAGTCTCCATCACACCTGACACCTGCTATCCTTCCTGTCACACTGGTCCATAATATGGCTGTCAGCTTTGACTCCACCTTTGTTCAAGACCTGCACAACATCCAGGCCATATCCAAATCTTCCTAATATTGACTCCCTAACATAGCTAATCCCTTTTTTCTTCATACTACTAAAATTCTTGTCTGGATCTTCTCCTCTCAGATAGGTTGTGACATGGCCAGAATTTTCTCCCACTTCTGGGTCTCTCCACTTCCTCTCCTTTCTTCACTGCTTGAAATTCAAACTTCTGGTCTTTACAGACCTTCACAACTTAAATACCTCTACTCTGTCAGCTTTCATTACCCATTTATCAGTTTCTTCCATAAGCACTGCCATAAACAGCAACACTAAAGAGTGCATGAAACACCCTTCCTAAGTAGTCCATAAAGCTATTACTCTGTTCTCCTTTAAATCCTTCCTCAAGAGCAACTTTTCCCAAGGTGCCTACCAAAAAACAAACAAACAAAACAACCCCAACTGATGACAGATGCCCAAGAGGGATTTCTGGTATTTGTTTTGTCTTTGCAAATAAACATGCCTATAACTATTTTCCCCATCTTCTCCCCCAAATGTTTTTGATACCTCCTTTAAAATTAAAATTCTTTGGGGCAGGAACTATGTGTATCTCCATGTGTGTATTTTAGCACGAAAGGGGCCCAATTCTGATTACAGCCTCCAGGTGCTACCTTAATTCAAACAACAGTTAGTAATAATAAATTAGCTGACCTAAAGTAAGCCCTAAATACATTTATTGAAAACCCCTTGTGCAATCTCAAGTTTCGCTCCCATGGTTCAGGGAAAAAGAGGGAGACTGATCTGAACATCCAAGTCTCTCTGGGACCCTGTCAATTTCATTATACCAATTTTCTATCAGCAGCAGCCTAAATACATTCAAAATGAGAGAATATGGTAAGAATTTGTATACCGTGCCTAACTCAGGGAGGAACAAGCCAGAAGGACTGATGCAAATTTCTATATCCTCACTACTTCTGGACATCCCCACATCCCAAAGCTTTCCAAAGCAACAAATGGGGTTTTAGCCACACAAATATTGACTCTAATGGGAGTTCTACTGCTCCCACAACATTCTGTGCACTGCTTTGAAATATTTACAGATTAGGATTACAAGGAATGAAAAGGCACATGATTACAATTGTCAGAGAGTTGATTTGATCAAAGCTTGCCATACTGCATTCTGGAACATTCCCCCGGTTTGTGGGATTACAAATTACATGTTTTCCTATTCCAAGCTACTCTCCCATCTTTCACATTGACCTGATCTCTGTCTTACTAGGCAGGCTATTAGTCTAGGGGACTTTCCTTTCAAATTAAAGGTATTTTAGGACTTTCATCTGAAGCTCAGGTCTAACTATATAGTCTCCTTCAGAGGGTTAGAAGTCAAGATATCTTTCTACAATGAGTTTGTTTTTTTCACTCTTCTATGGCTCTCAGAATTCACAATTCTATAGCAAAGTACTTGTGAATGGAAGCAGCTTAGGCTGGAGGTAAAAGAACCATAATAGTAGGAATTGACTTCACGCTGCATGGATCAAAAAATAAGGACCAGTCAAAATAAAAATGGACTATAAAATTCAAAGAGACAGGGATAGACTAGGAGAATAGTTAGATGTGCGATTTACTCAAACACTGGCCAAAAAGAGTCATATTTTGTTATATATAGAGAAACATCACCATCATGTAGCAATTTAGGGGATATACGCTCTAAACAGTTCTGCTGCTATTGCACAAGCAATTTTGCATTCAGTTTTAGACACCTCATGATCAGAAATACACTTTCAAACTAGAAGAAATTCAGAAGAGCAGCAACAATTATCATAGTGCTGGAAGGGATATGGGCAGGGGAGGGGAAGAGAGGAGTCTCCTGAGGTAGGAAATCTAACTAGAAAATTCTGCTAAAAGCTATAAAACTATTAAAAAACTAACTGTAAAGGCAGTGGCAAGGCCAAAAGAGAGCACTTTACATTGAAAGTGGTCGGGGCTCACAATGAAACTGAGAAAACACCTGTGGTTTAAAGAACTATAGGCAAAAGCAAGTTTTGGAATATTTACAGATCAGAGAAATCGAAGGAAAGCTCCAGACACTGGACATTCTGATCCAGGCCATATGGCAGTAAGAAGGAACTGGAGAGGCAATTAGTCCAGTCCTCTTCGCTCCACCCTTAAATTCCTTTGGTTGAAAGCACACAGAAGGCACGGGTGCATATATGGACCAAAGGACACTAATTGAAAGAATTCACCCACAGTGGAAGACATGTAGGGACCAATACTCGAAGAAGCAGCTCACTCACCCAAAAGCCCTGGTCACACAAAACCTTCCCTAATTGAAAAAACAAGTCTCAGTCTAAAAACTGACATCTCAGCACAATTTGGTTAACAGCTCAAAAGGTTTTGTTTTTGTCCCAATGCAGAACATAACCTAGCTCCATAACCTCTATTGAAATTTACATATGAATGAAAGCTCAGATAACAGAAAACTGGAGTCAGACTGTTAAGTTTAAAATCTCTGCATGCAGATGTCTAATTAGTGTCTTGGAAATCATTAGTTCTATGAAATACTTCCAAAAGGACTGAATAAAATGCTCAGTCAACATTTATTTAAAACACTTTTAAAGGAGGAACAAAAAAATGTGTACACCCTGAGTGAATAAGGGAAATGAACTAGGTTTCCTCACCTTTTGAAGACAGCTGTTTCAGTTTTAGAATCTACAGTAAGGCTCAGTGTTTCCTTCATGCTGCCATTCATTACTGTCTCAGTTACCTTGTCTGCATTTTCCACATCATCTTCTCCATCTGAGCTGGCCTCCATAGCAACACTTCCTTGGGCTGATACAGTGAAACAAATTAGGATATTGCTAATGATTTTTATAGTTAATGAGCAAGTACAAATCAGTGAGGATGTGTAGGAGGATAATGTCTACTGTAATCATACATAATCTCCCTGTAGTTTTGTTTACTTAACAAATCCCACATGGCAGGTAAAATATCAATTTTCTGCATCATCAGCTCTCTCTCTCTCTCTCTGTATTATATTATATTATATATAAATAATACACACACACACACAGAGTAATCAAATATTTTAAAATATTTAATAGCTACTGAAGAAAACATACATGTTTCATAATAATCTTTTCATTTTCCAAATCAATTAGCAATGTAGATAATTTGCAGCAGCTACAGATCGTAGTTAGGGCTTATATATAACTCCCCATTTTGACACTTATTCTGGAACAAGAGTATTCACATGGGGAGTTATACTGGTATTATCATACTGGTACAGGTCTCCTGGTAAGTTTCCGACATAGACAAGCCCATAGTTAGGTCTGAAGATCCCGGACTTCCAGCACTTGTTATGTTCATTAACAATGCAATTGGGAAGTGGGGTAACATGGGTTTGATCTGGTAATTTTTAATCCACTTTGAGCATGTGTTGGAAAAGCTAGATGACAGGAGGGAGAGAAGGGCACACAGACTGTTCACTGCTGCATCCAAAGACTCAAGATGCTAAAGGCCATCTTAATTAACTAAAGCTCTGCCCAAGTCTCACTGACTAATGAGGGGGGGGGAAAGGGGAATAGGAAGGGAATGCCATGCTTCCAGCCCTGCTCCACCCCCAGATCTGATCAGTCTCCAACCCTGTTCAGACCACAATCCTGCTCCACCTCCAGGCCCAGCTCTGCTCTCACCCACAGCTCCACTCCACACCCTGCTCCGGCCCCAGCCCAGCTCTGCCCTCATTCCCTCTCCATCCCCAGACCAGCGCCGCCTGTAATCCCAGCTCCTCCCGCAGCTCTGCCTTCAGTCCAAGCTCTGCTGCTGAGGAAGCCTTGACTGGGCAGTAATGCAGAGGGGGAGGAGGGGAGGGCGCAGACAGGGCAGCGCATCTGGAAAAGTTTGAGCACCTCTGTCCTAGAGCATGCCAGCATGGATCTACACGGGCCAGTTAGCACATAACACATGGACACGCACCCCTCTAGTACGCTATGCTGCACTGTGCAGACAAGCTCTGAGGCACCTCTACCACAGCAAACAGGCAGCTTTTTACTGCATTTCCTTTGGAGCCGGCTAACAGAAGCACTTGTATCTGGTCATTCCTTAAAGTGAAAATGGCTCTGCTCAGAAGCTGATATAGAAAGCAGTGATCACGTTTCCCAATGCTTTGTCGTTACAAGAAAGTGGGTGGAGGAGCTACTCCTCAAAGATAATACTGAAAAGAATCATTTGACCCACCACCATCCTCCAGGTTGAAGACAAGTAGAAGTTTTAAAGTTTTATTATTTGTTTAGCAGTCCACTCTCTCAAGGACAAAAGTCATGATAGCAGCAGGAATGTATACTCACACTTTCATTTGTATTGAGGGTAAAGTTGATGTCTGACACTCGATCAAAAGACACACTGCAAAAAAAAAAAAGTACAGATTTATGCACTAAAAGCAAAATAAGATGCTGCAATTTACACAACAAATAAAGAGACATTTCATATTTTGAACTCTTTACTGCGCAAGAATACTAAGAGGACCTGAAACTATAAAACTTAAGTAGCAATTTCCCACCCAAGAAAATAGTTTTAACTTTTGTGTTTAGGAGAAACATGCCTCCTACTATCATTCAGTTAAACAATTTATCAAATCATGGGATGTTTTCCATGCACAAAATCTTACAAGACAGTTAAGCCAATATAAAAATGGCTCTCTTTTATCAGATACTTGGACAAAATAAATCCAAATAAACTAACTAAATGCATATCATGTGGTCAAACACCACACATCTCAATTTCTTTTTCTCTTTTTACAATAGAAAAATAGTGAGTACACAGTTCCAAGGAATGTCTACCAAACTGACAGAATAAATTTTTAAAAATGAGTTGTCAACTAAGGCCTTAAGTCCATCAAAGAGATCTATGCAGGCAGATTTTACACCTGCCAACTGACTTCAGGGGGATTCTGAAGACATAATGGTCCACCAAGGCAGATTCTTTTGCAAGACTGGACCCTAAATGTAAAGTGTCAAAATTAATTGTAAACTTATTTCCTAAGCAAAAAAACCTGATGACCCTTTTCTTACTGACTAGTGAACAGCAAGGAAAACAATTTCACATGTGAAATACTAAGTTCAAAAACTAACATTTATTGTCCCTTTAGGCCTAAAAACTGACCTCTCCACAGCAAGCCCACCTGCAGAGTTTCATCTTAAGGACTGCAAACATTCAGTATTCCTCATGTCTAAAATACCCTTCCTGCGGGTGTGAAATAGGGGGGAAAGTCTGCCAGCCTTTCAGGACAATTCACAGGTATTCTCTCTTTAAGCACATATGTGAGTGAGTTTAAAGTTAGCTGTGCATTTGTTAATCTTCCCCTAAATCCTCACTGCATTAAAGATCTGTTGGAGGAGGGGGTAGAAGAGAAACAGCATTTACAGTTCGTTAGATATGATCGTCAAAGTCAAAGCAGATCAATTTTTAGGCCCAACAATTTTAACAATATTCCGTTTACATAAAAGGACTAGAATCACATAATTGAACCACCATGCAAGTAACTAAAGAATAGCCAGCATTTACAGCTAGAAAGTAGGTAAGATTCCAAGCAATGAAGTTACTCATATATATGATTTTTTTTTTTATGAGAGCCGTGTGGTTTCTGATGGGCGATATCAGGGACCAAATTCATAGTGGTAGCTAGAGGCATAACATCTAGGCAGAGTGCACACCTCCAGGGATCTGCATTATATTTATATAAGCATCTTGTTAATTATGTGTCATCTTCTTGACAGACTCACCCAAGCAGTATAGTAAGCTAGCTCCTATGGCAGGTGTATACCAATACTGCTACCCAAGTATATTTAACTAATTTAAATTGACCTCTTTTCTACAGAATCCCACCTCTTGAAAGTGAATCTTCATCTCTACACTCAGAGGTTTCATATACAATTCCCTTCCCTGTTGAGAAGGCAGGAGTCAACCTCAATTAGTTTCCCCTACCTTACTGTAGCTTGTCCTACAAAATAGTATCAATAATCAGTATGACAACACTAATCTGCCTTTAATATTTAACTGCTGTCTTGGATTCTTTTCAAATTTGTTTTGAAAAGGATACTTTGCGCCATGCACACGTAATTCAATATAATAAAATTTGGGGATTAGATAGAAACTAATTCACTCCATTTTTCAAGAGGGATTCTCAAAAGCATGGTCCATTTTACTTTTTTGTAAGAAATAGAGATCATCCTACAGATTCTTGGGTTGTGTTTTACCTGGACTAAAACTATTCCTATTTTTAAGTTCTTCACTTACATTTCTACAGTTAGGGTATCTCTGAACTGCTTTGCTCTTCACCATAGATAGATTTATGAAGCCCTTCCTTACTGTCCCCTACAGAAAAGAACACTCATGGATGTGTTGCTCCTGCCAACTTGGCCAGGAAAAGTAAATTTATGCTATGCACCATGGTGTAGAATATACCCCATGTCTATCTACTAGGCCTAAAAACTATCCCACCTATGAATTCTGCCCACACCAGAGCCATGTGCCAATGGTCTTGTGAATAAGAGAACAGATCCATAGGTTAAGTCTGATATTAAGAAGTCTAATTATATAGTCACAAGCAATGTATTCTCTTATGTAGCTACTGTGGGTTGGGGGGAGGAAAGAAATAGTGTTGCTCTGAAAAATTGTAAGAACTGACCATGTTAGTGCTGATAAACAAGGCCAAATGCAGACAGCTCAGCATCAGTTAAGGCTGCAATTAATCACTGGGACACAGTCAAATGTGAAATGATGCAATAAAGAAGAAAATCCCAAGTTAAAACCAGCATAAAGTCATACTCACTTCCCGATGTCATCTTGATCAGCAAACTTCTCATCGTTGAAGCCAAACTGGTCAATAAAATTGGACGTCATTTGTTGCATCTGATAATCAGAAAAGGCCTGGAAATCCCAGGACCAACGACAGTGATATAAAGATTCTAATAATACTCTGAATACTATTTGCCCATTTTGCTCCAGAAATAAATTTTGTTAATCTAAACACAGGGGATTATAAAAAGTTAATTTGTTTTAAATCTATAAATTATCTCAGCCACTGAATATACACTGACCCACATTTGATGGCTTTGATGCCAGCTTGGTAGCAGCTCTAATAGGAAAGTTAATCTTCACTGTACATGTGGTCTTAAATACCAACTTTCCAAATGCATTTCCCAGGACACACTGTGTGACAGGACAGCTTATTAGGTGCAGGAGAAAAGCTGCCTTCAACCTTGTCCACATGAAACTTTTAAACCACATGACTCATGGAAAAGGGGAGAGCAGGGCATTGTTATAAATAGAAAAAAATGTGTGCGTAAGAAGTTATCAATCTCAACTATAAGATCTATAGTTAGTAAGATCTAACTAACAGTATCTCTCGATTACCCAAAAGAAAACACAAGTTGAAACCAAAAGAGTTAATGCAGACATACCACACATCTAAATTTAATGTTGCCAACTCTCACAATTTTATCACAAATTTCATGAGATTTGGGGGGGTTAAGGTTCTTTTTGTTTTTAAATAAAGTCTCAACTGACCTCAGATTACTGGCTTTAAAACTTGTGAAATTTCCCTTATTTAAAATAACTATTATTTTCAGTGGGGCTGAAGCCAAACTGCTCTCTGCCAAAACAGTCACCATTCTCTACAGACTTTGCATGTTGAAGGGAGTCTGCAAACTCATTGTTTTTAATGAAACTGAACCCAGGTTACCCTCAGGGAAAATAGCCACTCTCTGGACTGTGTGGTTAGTCAGCTAGACAGGACGTGGGAATATGGGAAGCCAGAGATGGCCTAAAAAGAAGCAGATGAGCAAGGTGCTGAGAAGGTAAGGTATAGAGGAATAGGTGATGGCAGAGGGAAAAGAAAATACAGGGTTGGGTTGGGGACAAGAAATTATGGAGGAGCTTGGAGGAAGCTAAAACAGGGCAGTGATGAGGAAGGAGAGGGATACAATGGCAGCTTTCCACACTCCTGGGATTGGGAGTGAATAAGGGGAACCTCCATCCAAGCAGCCACTGGAGAAGCCTGCCTTTTTGCATGTGTTTCAGGTAGAATTTTGACTGAAACATTCACAAGTGCCAATCAATCCCTCAAGTCTTTTACAGTAAATAGCACTACGTTGGACAAAACATATGGCTGGCCTAGTAATATTAGACCTTTGTTCTTCCTGCGCTGACTGTCCATATAAAGCATTATTGGGTTGTAGAAAGGCACTAAACACTTCCTCTGTAAAGTACTTTGATAGCTATGGATGAAGAGAACTTATTACTGAATGGTTTCAGAGTAGCAGCCATGTTAGTCTGTATCTGCAAAAAGAACAGGAGTACTTGTGGCACCTTAGAGACTAACAAAATTTGTTAGTCTCTAAGGTGCCACAAGTACTCCTGTTCTTATTACTGAATGCATGTGGATGAGAAGACATTCATAAAGGTGTTATGTTAATGATAAATGGAATGATGAAAGAACAAACTAAATTAATGGTGAAAAGTCAATTAGATTTTTAAAATTCTATCAGTTTTCAAGTGAAATAAGTGCAGGCAGCAACTTCTGTTTTATCAAATATATACGTCATCCTAGTGACAGTATCTTTTAAAGACTAATAGTGGGAAAGAGCGCACTAGAGAACCGTTCCAAGCGATAGTCAGCCAAGAGTCAGAACCTGCTGACAGTTTGACAGGCCAAAGGCAGATACAAGTTTTGCAAAGTGGAAAATGAATAGAATCGCTGATATACTTCTGCTTGTTGCCCTTAAAATAAAGGGATCTGCAGAAAGATTTACAGCATGAGACCCTTCTTGGGGGTACCATCTCTAGGGTTTGTCATGAACTTCCCTAAACAAAGCTCCTAAACAAGGGGTGGGTGGGTCAATTTTACCTTTAAAAATGCTAAAAAAGATAGCAGAGCAGGCCTAACATCTTTATGGCATCATAAATGAAGTTAGAAGTCAGGTGTGAAAAGTTATGAAACATGTCTGAAGATTTACTTTATAAAAAGGAATGGATTTCTCCAGCCAATAAAGAAAAACATTTTGCCTGCACAGGCTATGTAAATACAGTTAAAAATGGTTGGCAAGTAAAAAAAAAAGTCACCTAAGTGATTATAAGCATTAATTTCTTATCCAGGGCCCGTAAAGAAAATTTCCAAAAGATCCCTTTTGCCTGAGTCATCATGATCAAATCTACTTTAGGTGTTATCATCTAGGGCAGCCTGAGATTTTACGTAGGTCTTTGAAGATAAATTTGGAGAGATTTGCATTAAAAGGAAAACACCACTTTTCATATTCAGTTATGCAGACTTGCATTTATTCCTTAACTGTGCCTACAGCAGCAACTTTCTGGAGATCTCATGATACTGCACAAACATCAGCACAGCTCCTCTGGTGCTAGCAATTGTAGGAGCATTAGTGTACACTGGTAGGTTGTCAGAATTTTTACCACTATGTCATCTAACTTTGCTCACAGCAGGTCCAGACAACACAATAGTAAAAATGCCAGCAGCTGATCTACAGTATCACTCCCACTCTTACCAGCACTAGATTAGATGGAGTCTTAAATTTTGCCCAAAGAGCTCAATGTTTATGATTACTTGTGTGTGCATTACCAATTCTTTCCTGCCGCATGCTTTGCAAATTGGGAGAACCAATTTCCAGTTATGAGGCAGCAGACTCTCCCTCTAATATTTAAAGTAAGGAAGGTCTTTCAAAAAAACTGTCCCGAGAATGAGATAATGAAAGTTTCTTTCAAAATGATAGAGTTTTAAAATTATTTCTGACGACTGAACTGACTGAGCATTCCACTGATCAGAGATCGACAGAATGAAGACACTTCTGGACTGAGGATTCTTCATTAGAGAGAAATCGAACATTAGAATGGGACTTAGTAAGGAAGCTGAAGAAAAGAAAGCTGGAGGCTGCCTGTTTTAGTCTGGGCCTCAGTAAAGCTGGCAAACAAAGCAAACCCTCCTAAGAAAGGTTAATAGGTTCCCAGAAGATCAGAAGAGTGGAAGGAAAAGACTACCAGTGCGCTAGACATTACAGTGCCTCCACTTATTCTGGAAAACTGATCTGCTCTTCCTTACAATGGTGTCTCCAGTCTACTGTCTTTCACGTCATACTCAGCTTTCTACAGAAGACAATATCAAGGTACTCTATTCTATTGTCAAGCCTCATGACAAACTCTGCTAAGACACTAAAAATATCGTGTTCCACCATTACCCCATATAGCATGCAACAGCAGTGGTCCATTTGCAGTTCTCTGTTGGATTAACTACCTAAACACATGCAGTTGCTGTGACAGTCTAGGCAGAGCTCACACTGAAGAACACAGTCAGAAGATGGTGCTTGAAGTCTATGAAGGGTTTTCTAGAAGATTCCACGTTCCTACAGAAGCTGTTACCTTGCTGAAGACACCAACCCCATCAAATCTAGATTGGTGCAACTAAGATGCAATAAATCACTGAAATATCAGACATGAAAAAGTTAACTATAGTTTCTAAAATTAACAAAAACCTCAACCAAACTTTTGGAACAACTGCACTTTATATAAATGATAAAGGTATAAAACTTTAAGAACTACAGATTGTAGTGCTTGGGTTGAGGCAGTTACAAACAGCTAATGGTACAAGCAGCAATTTAAATAACTTTTGTTTAGTAACTTGAATCTATAGCACCTTCAGGATTGGAGATCTAAATCAATGTACACTGTATTCAGATTTTGACAGCTTTCACTTTCCTCCAGTGCCAACAGAGGAATAAAGAAGATGTACATTGCAAATGGAATGATGCTAGTACAGAATAGCTGTCACCCTTCACCCATCAAAAATGGCAAAGTACTAAAAGTGCTTCCAAAAACTATTTTCTAAATGAAAGTGCTAACTCAAGTAGACCACTATACAGTTAGTTGGTGCTCTGAAAAACACCACCCACTTGTGTGGTATTACCATATTAAATCCTGTAACATTGTCAATTGGCAAACTATAAATACGTATAGAACTTTAAACTGCACACTACCTACATTTTTTATACACTTTCCAGTTTCACCACCGAATTCTTCAAATGGTGTTTTGCATCAAATGCAACCACCCATCCCCAAATACAAAAATCCCACAGAAAAGCTACTTTTACAAAGAACAACACTGTTAAATGAATTTAACTCACTTGCTGCAAAGAAGAATCCTGTGAAAAAACAGTTTCTTTAAAGTCAATTTCGTCATCGCTGGATGAATGAATGTGGCAGGTAGTAACCTAGACAAAAAAGTTTAGACACCTATTTAATTAAACAAAAGGCTTAGTGTAAATTAGAATTATTATGCAAGGTCATTAATTTCATCACAAAAATATGAACTAGAAGATTTTTAGCCCAGCAACCACACTATTTCAACTGTAAATGCATATATTTCATCCACTAACATTATATTTGCATGTCACCAGTCATTACATTAGTGTTTGACACCTTTGGTGAATAATTCCATCTTTAACATCTAGCAAAACTAACTCTAGAGTTCCTTCAGTGGATGCTACTTAATAGGTCCAAACTGGCCCAATAGGACAACACAGGAACAAAACTGTATCTTACCATTTAGATACAATATGAAATTATTCTGGTTAATAAGGAAGTTCTTCCATGAAGGTGTGCTTATTAACAATTCTACCAATTAAGTGTAGTAGTCATCCACTGTGAATCAAAACACCTTTTACCCAGTTACAGCACTACACAGCTGAGTAAGAACACTGTTTTTGAGGGTAGAAGCTCAATTTGCTTTCCACTGAAGCACTGACCACTGCTGGAGTCAGCCCGTCTTGCCTCACCAGTGTCCAGTATAGCAATTGTTATGTGCCCATAAATCTGGAGACGATTTAACAAGGGGGAAAAAACAGATTTACAAAACCAAAACCCCACATTTTTACAGATACACATCAGGGTCTTGATCCTCAGAAGTGCTGAGTGCCCACAACTCCTAATTAATTCTCAGAACCTGGTAACTACTTAGTAATGCTTTCTACGAAAACTAAAACATCGTATAGCACAGTTGTTTTCAACCTGTGGTCTGCGGACCCGTGGGGGTCCACAGACTGTGTCTAAGGGGGAGAGCCAAAACTAGGCATTTTAGTGTCCGAGGTGAGCAAGCACATTTGCGCCCCCTGCCATTTTTCATTATTTTCCCACCCCATTTGTTCACCTCCATGATTTTGCATCCTGGGCAGCTATTCCGCTCTGGTTAAGGCCCTGCTAAGGGGTCCGCGAAAGGTGACTATGAAAATAAAGTTTCAGATCCAAGAAAAGGTGTTCTGTTTATCTGATAAAAGGTATGTGAATACCCCCACCTACAGGTCAAACCCCAGAAGTGTTGTCATTACTGGAGAAGCCCACAGTTTAGTGTCCTCTCTCTCACTCGGTGTCAAATGCTCTGCTCAAGGGCGGCTCTAGGCACCAGCAAAGCAAGCAGGTGCTTGGGGCAGCCCATTTGCAGGGGCGGCAGGGATCCAGCATGGGAGCCGAGAACCAACAGGGGGCCCTGGGAGCTGTAGTTCCTTGGTTATCTCCCTGCCTATAGAGCCAGCCCTGGAGCAGGGAAAGAACTACATTTCCCAGCATTCCCTTGGCCACTACCAACAGGAAGGAGGGAGAGGGAGTGAGATAGCTGAGACCTCATGCTGCAGCCTGCTATGAATGGAGAGCTGCACTGTGAAGGTAGGGATACCATATTTTAACATTCAAAAAATAGGACACTCCACAGGGAGGGAGGGTAGCCCCACCCTGCCACCATCCACTCCCTCTGACTGCCCTCCACAGAAACCCCAACCCATCCAACCCCCCCTGCACCCTGTCCCCTGATCACCCCCTCCCAGGACCCCTGCCCCTAACTGCCCCCCAGGACCCCACCCCCTATCTAAGCCTCCCTTCTCCTTGTCCCCAACTGCCCCCTCCTGAGACCGCCCCAACTTCCCCCCTAGGACCCCACCCCCTACCTGTCCCCTGACAAATCCCCGGGACTCCCATGCCTATCCAACCGCTGCCTGTCCCCTGACTGCCACCCCAACCCCTGACCCATCTAACCCCCCCTTCTCCCTGCCCCTGACTGCCCCCCCCCGAACCTCCACCCCATCCAACCCCCCAGCCCCCTTACTGTGCCACTCAGACCAGCATGTCTGGCTCCGCGCAGCGCCAGACACACTGCTGCGTACATGCTGCCATGCTTCCCCGCAGAGCCACAGCCCCCGCAACACCTGCCTTCCAGATTTGAACACCTACGAATTCAGGAGTGCTCAAGCTCAGTTTGGGCAGCTGTTACTTCATTTCTCCCAAATCAAATATACTGATCCACTGTAACTTGCTGTAGAAAAAGTAGGATAAAATTGAGCAAGAAATGCTTCTCGATGGTTATTAGGACTGGAATTGCTATTTTCAACAGTCATTGCCTTTTTGTTTGTTTGTTTGTTTGTTTAAAAGGAAGACAGTGATATTGCATTGGCAAATTCCCCATAGAAAGAGTGGAAGAAAAGAATAATAAAGGCACCTCAACTTTTCCTCATTTATGTAGGACAGTCTTATAATATGCATCCAGATATCCTCCAATCACACAAGCTGAAAATTGTTCCACTTTACTGCAGTTCTGTAACCATATGGGAACCAATCCTGTCTGTGTTCTGTGCACATGTAAAATTCATGCTGAATGACCTGCCGTGGGAGCGAGTTACCAGTGACCCAGGGCTGCAGCGGAAGGAGGGTGCAGGTGGGGGAGGGGGGAGAGAGCCCAGAGCTGGGGCGGCAGGAGGTGTGGGTGGGTGGGGAGAGCCCAAAGCTGGGGCAGCAGGGGTGTGCGGCGAGGAGCCCAGGGCTGGGACGGGGGGCAGCCAACATTTTTTTTGCTTGGGGCGGCAAAAAACCTAGAGCCGGCCCTGGCTGTGCTGAGAACATGCAATGTTTATAGTTGCATTTTGTTCAATCAGTTTTCAGTCTATGATTTTTACAGTAGGAGCCAACAGACCACAGGTTGAACTTCCAAAGGGGTCCAGCACCTCCATTCAAACTTTAAGGGTCAGCAATGAAAAAAGGTTGAAAACCCCTGGCATAGAGAAAAGGGACCAATTCTTTTATTTGTTATTTTGAAACAAATTATCCACTTTCTAAAATAAATATGACAGCCTAAAAAAGAATACCTTTAACATTCAATTCACGCATAACAACAAATCAGTTTCACCCCCTAAAAACTACCCATAATCTGAGATCAAAGAAAGAATTATAGAAGTGTAAAAATAAAACAGCAAGATTTTTCTATGCAATGTTTTTGAATTCACGGCCCCACAGGGGAATGGAATACTAATTGTTTTAAACAACTTAAGTAACCAAATGAGTCCTTGGAACAATTCAACAGTAAACTGCAAATTACTTATAAATTATAGTGTGGATTGTGCATATAGTATATTTTTCACTTGAAAAATTCTTTTAGGCCTCAATTAGGCATTATAATATGGAACTGAGTAAATCATGTCATCTGATCTTGCTTTCTAGTCTACCAAAACCATCTGTTCAGGATTACACACAATCCCAATCACTTTTGTTTCAACTTCAAGTTTCTTAAATTTTAACTAGTAAATCTGTAAATAATAGGTAACTAAAACACAGAAATAAAATCAAACCAAAGTAAACACTTAAATCCTCAAGTCAAAATTCCAGCTAACTGAATGAGCTTGAAACCAAATTTAGGCATATCTGCAAGAAACACTTCAGGATTCTGATCAAGCTCTTCATTTAACACAGATAGTAGGCTCAAGTAAGTACTAGATTAAAAGATTAGTATCTGAACTTTTTCTCTAGTAGTTATCAAAGACAGTAGCAAAACAGTTTTTACAGTTTGAGAAGAAAAATTAGAAGCTACTAGTGTTGTTTACAAGTACCCATTGTGTATTCACTACCAGTTCTAATGTCTTTCTTCTTGAGATTTTTCATGTCTCATGAATGGAGCAATTTACCATTAGGATACACAAATTAATCTTTAAATGCATACCTTTTCTCCATAGAAATCTAGTATATTAACCAATTTATTGAGCTAAAAAAGTCAGTATGGCCTACTAACAATCACTATCATCATAAGACTAGGCTTGGAAGGATTAGATTTCTTTTTTTAAATCAGTAAATGTCAGTAAACTGCAATTTCATCACACACAAACAAACCAATGAACAAATATTTCTATTAATAATCAAAATTGAGAGATAGGCAAATTAAGAAAAATGCTGCTGAGAATTTGGAGCTGAATTTAAGGACATTTATGTTTTATATTTAGACGTGATGGTGATAATTTGTGTTCTAACAGTTACGAAGTTTCATCTTTTTGAAGCTCAGTATTTTTCATTCAATTGTCTGATCCCCCTTGTCCAACCCTTCCATAATTTACCAAAACTGTGAAATTTTAAAGAGAGAATTGGAAAAGAATGCTTAAAACCCACCATTTTGCACAACTGTGAAAACTGAAATTGATAAAAAAAATTAGAAAAGCTTAAAAATATAGACCTTATCCACTACACTGGGGGGAGAGGTAGATATGCTGGAGAGTAGGGATAGGGTCCAGAGTGACTTAGACAAGTTACAGGATTGGGCCAAAAGAAATTTGATGAGGTTCAACAAGGACAACTGCAGAGTCCTGCACTTAGGAAGGAAGAATCCCATGCACTGCTACAGGCTGGGGACCAACTGGCTAAGCAGCAGTTCTACAGAAAAGGACCTGGGGATTACAGTGGATGAGAAGTTGGATATGAGTCAACAGTGTGCCCTTGTTGCCAAAAAGGCCAACGGCATATTGGGCTACGTTAGTAGGAGCATTGCCAGCAGATCGAGAGAAGTGATTATTCCCCTCTATTCGGCACTGGTGAGGCCACATCTGGAGTACTTAGGGTGACCAGATCACTCAAGTCAAATATCGGGACACGCGGGGGGGGACGGGGGACGGGGCCAAAAAAAACAAAACAAAACACCCTTCCTCCACAAGCGCTGGAGACGCAGGGGAAGTGCGGGGCCAGGGTGAGTGAGAGTCCGGCCTGGCCCCGAGCAGGCAGGACTCAGTCGGGTGGTAGGGAGAGTAGGGGGGCGGCCCGCGGTGCCAGGCGGCAGCTGTTCTCCCCCCCCTGGGCAACGGGACTCAGGAGCAGCCGCTGCTGCAGCTCCCACTGCCGCGCGTGGAGGAAGCAGCCGATGGCCAAGCTCGGCGGCTGCGGCTCTGGCGCCCGGGTCTGCTGCGGGGACCCAGCAGCGTGCATGCTGCACCCAGCCCAGCCCCTGGCCAGTCGCGTCTGGGCTGCTGCCCAGCTGGTGCTATCCCGCGGTGGCCCCGGAGTGGGGGCAGCAGGCCCCAGCCCCCCCGTCCCGCTCGAGTCCCGCAGGGGAACAAACGGGGCTGGGCTGCCAATGCCTCCGCCCCAGGGCCGCCGCGGGATAGCACCAGCTGGGCAGCCAGCCCAGACGCGACTGGCCAGGGGCTGGGCTGGGTGCAGCATGCACGCTGCTGGGTCCCCGCAGCAGGCCCAGGCGCCAGAGCCGCAGCCGCCGAGCTTGGCCCTCAGCCGCTTCCTCCCCCCGCGGCAGTGGGAGCTGCAGCAGCGGCTGCTCCTGAGTCCCGCTGCCCAGGGGGGGAGAACAGCCGCCGCCTGGCCCCGCGGGCCGCCCCCCTCCTCTCCCTACCACCCAACTGAGTCCTGCCTGCTCAGGGCCAGGCCAGACTCTCACTCATCCCGGCCCTGAGCTTCCCCTGCGTCTCCGGGCCTCCCTCCAGCGCTTGTGGAGGGAGGAGGAATGGTGAGCCTGGGGAAGAGGCGGGGATTCGGGGAGGGAGCCAATCGGGGGAGAAAGGGGTGGAGTCGGGGCGGGGGTCGCGAGCACTTCTGGGCTCCGGAGCATTTCCTTGTTTGTCCAGTGTCCTGACCGCACATCGGTCGGGACGCGGGACAAACAAGGAAATATTGGGACAGTCCCGATAAAATCGGGACGTCTGGTCACCCTAGGAGTACTCCGTCCAGTTTTGGGCCCCCCACTACAGAAAAAGTGTGGATATATTGGAGAGAGTCCAGCAGAGGGCAATGAAAATGATTAGGGGGCTGGGGCACATGACTTACGAGGAGAGGTTGAGGAAACTGGGCTTATTTAGTCTGCAGAAGAAAAGAGTGAGGGGGGATTTGATAGCAGCCTTCAACTACCGGAAGGGGGCGTTCCAAAGAAGAAGGAGCTAGGCTGTTCTCAGTAGTGGCAGATGACAGAACAAGGAGCAATAGTTTCAAGTTGCAGTGGGGAAAGTCTAGGTTGGATATTAGGAAAAACTATTTCACTAGGAGGGTGGTGAAGCACTGGAATAGGTTACGTAGGGAGGTGGTGGAATCTCCTTAGAGGTTTTTAAGGCCCGGCTTGACAAAGCCCTGGCTGGGATGATTTAGTTGGGGGTTCGTCCTGCTTTGAGCAACAAGGGGTTGGACTAGATGACCTCCTGAGGTCTCTTCCAACTCTAATCTTCTAGGATTCTATGATACTATGATTCTAAAATTATTTTTAAAAAGTCAAAATAAATAAACCAGCCTAAATAAGACATGAGTGAATCACAACAACTACAGAAACACTAAGTTACTCACTGTAGCCAATTTCCAACTTATGCTGTATAAGAAGACAGAGGCTGGGTTCACTTTCCTTAACTATTTAAGATTTTCAAAATAAGAATTGTGTTAAAGGCCCCAAAGTAATAATGTAAGAAAGGCTTTATTTTTGATGGAAGGGATACCATAATCATGAAAAATTGGAGATCTTTACGATTAGTTATTTCAATGAACTTACAACAGCAAACTTGCTTAAAAGTGCTATTTTAATTAGAGCTTATGTCAGACCAGTTAGTGTACCTGGAGAGATCAGACCCCCATTTGTGAGAGACTTGCAGTTGTCAGACTCAAGGGGATCTACTACAGAAGAGCTAGGAGTCTTGCAGTTAATTCAAAAAACTTAAACTGAACATGAGACGGTTCAGCATTAAACTTTGCTGGCCCCACTTTGACTGGAATTCTGTTGGATATACAGTTTTAAAAGGAATGGGGCATATCTATATCAAAGAAAGTTAATAATCCAATATTCTACCTGTCTTAAAAATGTAGACTGACCTAGAGAAAACTTGTAAGAAAACCTGCTGGAGGCTCTGACCTCACAACACTAGTAATCTATATTTTAGATTAATGTTTCTCAGATTAGGTTATTATTAATCGTGGCAAGTTGTTTTACCCCAGGACCAAGAAAAAGCTTTTCTCAAACAAAGAAATTTAATGGTTCCACACATTTACCTAAACCATGCAACATTTCTAAATGTCAGGAGGCTATCAAGGTAAGTTGGATCAGAATCACACTGCAGACCTGTGGGCCATTTCCAATAAGGCTATAGATCCAAAAAAATCATTTTTCTTCCCCAGTAGGATGCATTGTTTTCTTGAATAAATATCCAATGCAGTTCTGACTAGTATCCATTAGATATCAGAAAACCCCATGAATTCATTGTTTTTATGCCTTTGTTAGGCAACTCTAGAGTTCTGAATTATTTTTATTTCACACATGGCCTTCTGCTGTGAATCTTGCATTGTTGTATTCTCACATGAAAATTTTAATAAATTAAGAACAGATTTAACAATCTTTATTCATTTTTGGTCCAAATTAGTGATGTATAATTGCCACTTAGTGAACCCACAAATAAACCAGTGATTCTTGGAGAAATTAAAAAAACAAAACAAAAAAAACCACACCACAATTATAATGAGGCCCAAGTAGGCAACCACCTCAGTTTAAAAAAAAAAATCAAGTTTGTCCTATTTTGAATTGAGAGACCTGACTGCTGATACACTGACACTTTGACTTTAAATATAACAAACAGAAAATGCTGCCTCTGTTTAAGACTATTTCTGCACCTCACAATTAGATGTGTTTAGCCTTTAAAAGGCCAATGTAATCTCTGAATCACTCAGTGCAGAACAGAATAGTCATAACAGGACTGTAATCAAGGCAAAGTTATATTTCTTCATTAAAAGTGAGGTAGGTTTTTGTGTGCATCATTCAATGATGCAGGAAGCAGTTTCACTTTAACTGTATGTAGGCTTGCTTACATACTGCATATGAAAAACCCCAGCTTCAGCAATTTTAGTCTCAATTCTTCAAGCAGTTTTGGACTTGCAAAGACCCCAAAGTGACATCTTCCTGTTGGGTGGTGCTTTAAGAGTGAGGTGCAATACAATATGAGCCCAACTCCAAACACCCTTGCAAAACCATATTAAAGTGCCAATAAGGCAGCCATATTTGCAAAGGAAACAGGGAGGTGCCAATTCCACAGTGCAGCTACTGGAGAGGTTTGCAGACATTCTGTCTGAGAAGCATGATGGCTGAAAAGGCTGCAGTGCAACTGTATCCCTGACACATGGGAAGGGAAAAGGATGCCCTTATAACTGCAGTAACTTTTCAAACTTCATCTTACAAAACCTACTAGAGCCACTGTGTTCCTTTTGTTAGTTTCTCCTAAGGAGTTTGTACAGAAGGTCTCCCATCGCTCCCTGACATCATCTGGAAGCTCTAGAGTAAAATGGAGGAAAAAAGTTTTAGTACCAATATCACTCAAGGCAGTTAGTTTTCACTCTCTTCTCAGCTCCCAAAGTTAAACTTGGAAAAATCACTGCAGAACATGTTCTGCTATACATACAATTGAAAATTTCCTCAGGCACTGTTTATTCTAACAAGGTGTGGTTTTCAGGCAGACATTTCCAGTCTATTAGATGACAATCTCAATGGCTCACTGGTGCAGTAAGCCTGTAACTGTACAGGAGTATAAGGAATGTGGGAGTAACCTCGAGCACGTGAGGATTTGGGAAAGATTAACACTGCAAGAAGGAACACAAGGGATAGCTGAGACTGAGAAGGTCTATGCTGCAGAGAAGTACCTGTGTAAATAAGCCATTCTCCAGAAGAAGATACTTGACTCAGTGTAGTTTTCATTAGGTCAGGCCACCAGTGTTCCCTCTAATTTTTCCTACATGTGCAGAATGAATTTTGTTATGTGCACCAATATGGAGGATATGTGTGACATAGCACCTTCATATTGGTGCACATAACAAAATTCATGTGGTAGGGGTGGGGCCAAGGGGTTTGGAGTGTGGTAGGGGACTCAGGGCTGGGATAGTGGGTTGAGATGCAGGGGTGTGAGGGCTCCAGCTGTGGGTGCGGGCTCTGGGGTGGGGTTGGAGATGAGGGGCTCAGGGCTGGGGTTGGCATGGGGTGTGTATGTGTGTGAGGGCTCTGGGGTGGGGCCAGGGATGAGGAGTTTGGGGTGCAGGCTGCCCCAGGGCTATGGCAGGGAGTGAGGATTCCCCCCAGCTCTCTCTCCACAGCAGCATCTGGGCTGGGAAGGGAGAGGCACCTCTCCCCGCTGCAGCAGCTCTGGGACTGGGGCCATGCGATAGGTCCCTCTCCCCCACCCATGGCAGGTCGAGGGGTGGGCTGGGGCCGGGAGACTGGCACCTATCCTCTGACTATGGCAGGTTGGGGAGGAGGGGGCAGGCTAGGTGGGGGCCGGGAGAGGGGCACCTGTCCCCCGGTCACAGCAGGTCGGGGGGCCAGGCTAGGTGGGGTCCGGGCACTTCTCTCCCAGCCGTGGCTGGGTTGAGGGAGAGGCACCTGTCCCCCGGCAACAGCAGGTCCAGGCCAGAGCTGGGTTGAGGTTGGGGGAGGAGCACCTGTCCCCCGGCTGCAGCAGGTTCGCCGGGGCTGGGTTTCCTAAGCCCCTGCACAGTGCTTAATGGGCTGCTGCATGGCCACACAGCTCACAGGGAATTTAGCAGGCAACCCCCACTCACATTTATTTGAAGAAGCCAGGACACTGCTTCCCTAAATTTGGGGAGAGCAAGTCATATATTTAAGGGTATCCTAATTTAATAGGTTACCTGGACTTACACAAACAGTAAGACCTTTGCTTCTTTCCCTTGGACAAACAGCTTTTGGAACGAAAGCCCCTATTAAAAGCTGCCTTTTAAATTCCTAGCATAATTTAATTGTACAAATCCAACTAACAGAATGGTGAAACAAACTTGCAGAAGTTTAATGTTACCTTTAATAGCTGTTGTACTAGTGCGCTGTTTGGCCCCTTATCAGTACTGTGCACAATACAGTTAGCTATCCTTGTTAAATGACCCATATAACCATGCCACCTTCCTCCTTCAGCCCTGAAAAAGAGTTGTTCAAATGTTCATTTTCCCAAATAGCTGGCTGTTGAAGTATTTTGTAGTTATGGAATGCTAAGCCTATAAATCCAAGGAAGCAACACAAAAATTTAGACCAGACAAGCGAGGAAGCAAAGTACTTTAAATACTCGGAAGGAGAATGAGTAATGTATACTTCAAACCAAAACGTTTTTGGGCTGCTAAAACACGTTTTTTGGGCTCCCTCTCTGAACTGTTTTTAAAATGCATAAAGCTATCCATAAAGAAAGAGAAGCATGTTTAGTCATCAAGTTATTCTCCTGCTTCTACATAGTTTTGAGGGAAGTTAGTCTGGTCAGAATAAGAGCGAAAATCCATTTAATATTAGATCCAATTTGCTAACAGGTTTGGAGAACCTACCTCACATAGTGTTAAGTATCAGAGGGGTAGCCGTGTTAGTCTGAATCTGTAAAAAGCAACAGAGGGTCTCACTGGCGTCTGATGAAGTGGGCATTCACCCACAAAAGCTTATGCTCCAATACTTATTAGTCTTAAAGGTGTCACAGGACCCTCTGTTGCTTTTTACCTCACATAGGATGTTCAGACACCTTTCCTGAAAACTAATACTTTTCACTTAATACTTCAAAATATTCCAGAAAGGGAGTTTTGAGTCTCTAACAGTGCTAAGACAATTCACTAATTTAGGCTACAATAAAATATTCCCAGATTTTGTAAATTCTGTCCCAGGGCTAGCCTAACAAACTTCTACATACTAGATTAATTGGGACTGTAGTTGAGAATGGCATTCCGGACATTACTAGAAATTCCTAGGTCTTTGTCCAAAGTGTTCCGCTGCCAAAGCTAACATGCCTGACAAGGAACTGGAAATAACAGCTCCCAGAATGACACCTTGCAGGGCTGAAGGACAACAGTTAAGCCTAGCCGGAGCTGGCCTAGCCTTGAGAAACTGAAAGTTAGACAAACATCTAGATCTGAGCTGCACTGCCAAATACCAGCAGCTGGTTGCAGGACAGGGATATCTGTCCTCAGCCTGGACATATTGGCTTCATTTGAGGACAAGCAAGATTGGGTTAAAGAACCACTTGCCCAGTTGGGCAGGCAGGCATCCAGTCTGCTGTTCAAATGGAGCTTCTCAGTTATAAAAGCAACTAGATGGGCAGCCCAGGAGAAAGAAAACTTAGACGCCATATCTTGCACAAAGAGCTTGTCTACATAGGGACACTAAGGAAAATTAATCCAAATTAACTAAAGGTGTTAAAGTAGATTAGTTAAAATGCATTAAACCCGTGTGGAAACTCATGCAGAATTAAAGTGATCTTAATTAGGTTTTGTTTAATGAATTAAAGACTTGTCTACACTGTGCCACAATGCACACTACGGAGGTGTGAAAAGCAGAGTACACCAAAATGTTATGCTCTAACTGCCCCACATGGATGCTGCTGGCACAAACTAAAAGATGCGTAATTCACATTAACATAGCCCTGTTTGAAAGACTGCATTAAACCCCTGTGTGGAGACACATTCAGAATGGAAGTGGCCTTAATTCAAATATAGCTTAATGCAGGGGTTCTCAAACTGTGGGTTGCGATCCCAAAATGGGTCTCAACCCCATTTTAATATTAGACACCTTATTAAGAGTTACACTTTTATCAAAGTCTCTTAACTGATGCCCTTTCTTGATGATATGAATCAAACCTGATTATAGTGAATATTTCACCACCCCAACCCACAATAAGAACCAAGACAAGATGTTCTCGTGAGTCTTTTAGCTACAATTCAATCCAATTTAAAACTCACTTGGTCTTGCTTTTAAAGTTAATTGATTAAAGCACTGAGATCCACATGGAGTGTTGTCAGTTACTGTATTTAGAGAGGCAAGACAAGCCCCTCAATGGAGAAACACAACCATCAAGCAGAATCTCTTTGAGCATTGTGAAAGCAGAGAAGTTATTTAAGAATTGCAAGCTTAAGCACTGACATACACTGTGTGCACACTTACAGCCAAGTGTGGTGTTCTTCCAGACTTAATCTGTACAACATTTACTCCTGGGAGAATATTGCACATGCAAAGAATTTATGACCCCCACAGATTTCTTTGCTTCCCTGCAGAAAAATGACTTTCTGATGGGGAAGCAAAGGGAAGCCACAGGAGCGGTCAAGCAACCCTTCCTGGCAGTATGTTTTGGGTGCCCAGGGCAGCCGGCAGAGAGGTAAATCACTGTGGGGCAGGAGATGGAACTGAGAAAGACCCAGCTGGTGGCTCCTAACATGTGTAGGCTCAGTTGCTAATCCGGGCTGGGCTAGGGAGGACGGGATTTCCTCTTCCCCTGGACAGCATTCGCGGCCAGGTCAGACCCACCCACAGATTTCTCCCCCAGCTGCAGAAAGCTCTGCAAACTCGCACACCCTCTCCCTCTGCTTCCTGCACCCATCGCTCCTCAGCTGCAGGGGGAAGGATCTCTGTACAAGGAGCTGCTCCCTCATCTGCCCAACCCCTGTGCATCCAGACGCCCTCATACCCAGACCCTCCTGCTGAACCTAATCCCCCATCCCCTGCACTCAGAACCCTCCCGATGAGCCTCGAGCCACCCACACTCAGATCTCCGCCCTACCAAGCCCCAACCAGTTGCACCTCAATACCCACCCCACTGAGCCCCATTCCCCCAGCATCTGGACCCCACCCCACCCCACTGAGCCTAGCCTCCCACACCCAGACCCTGCTGAGCCTCAACCACCTTCACCTGGACCCCCTGCAGAGTCCCATTACTATTGCACCAAACCCCTCCCCACCCCAACAAGCCCCTCTGCATCCAGATCCCCTCCACACCCGGATACCCGACTGAGCACAGAGGGGCGGGGCTCTGGGGTGTTTCTGGGGCAGGCCCTGTCCTTGCACTGTGTTAGGATTGGGTGCAGCCTCACTGCTGAGTCTGTCTGGGATGGGGGTGGAGGGAGCTGCACAGTGATCTCTCACTTCTGTGCAGCCAGTGGCCTGTGCTCCTCAGTGCCATGCTGGAGCCTCCACATTTATTTGACAAATAACATTTAAAGAATTTTGCAGCATTTTAAAATATTGTGTACAGAATTTTAATTTTTTTGGTGCAGAATTTTTAATATTTTGGCGCAGAATGCCCTCAGGCGTAAACATTGTTTTACCTCTCCCTTTCTATCTGGTGCTCTATAAATCCTACATGAGTGATTGCTCAGGATTTAGGAATTTATTTATTTAATTTATTTATTTTTTGGTAATGAATTAAGGAGACTGAAGGCCTGAAGTGAGTGACTGCTTTTGTTTATTTAATTACCAGTTCCTCCCTCTCCCTCATTCCTACAGTACACCTATCAGCCTAAAACGTGTATAAATTAGCATAACAGATGACTTGTTATCCTTATAACTGTCCATATATGAGGCAGAGAAATGACCGGCAGTTTCTCTCCCCATTTAAATCATGGTCTATTTTGGTGGTTGGAGGTACTACTTCCTATTGTGGGTTTGGAAGTATTTGGATATCACGGAAATGGGCATAGTATGAAAACCTAACTAATAGCTGGTCTCTTTCATTTCTGTCTATATCAAAAAGAGAAGCAGACTCCACAAGACCAGAGCATTTGGCCAGGAATAAAAACAGTGAAAGGAAGAAGAATATGGATTCAACATCAGAAAATGAGAGACTATGTTCTATTATAAAGACAAAAAGATTGTAAAAGTTAAAGAACCAAGCCAAGAACAGCCCCTCCGTAATTTTGCTTTATAATGCATCCCCTCCCCCAAAACAACTCTCGTGAAGTTTAGATTGTAAGCGCTTGAAGGTCCTTGTCTGAATTGTCAGGCATAATTTTTGGTGCTATATAAATAGTGTGTAATATTAATTAATTGGTGTCCTGTCACAGGAATGTAAGGGCTTGTCTTCACTACCCGCCTGGATCGGCGGGTAGAAATCAATCTATCGCATCTCGTCGGGACGCAACAATCGATCCCCGAATCGACGCGTGTACTCCACCAACACAGGTAGGAGTAAGCGCTGTCGATGGGGGAGCCGCGGCAGTCGATTTGCCACCGTCCTCACAGCGGGGTAAGTCGGCTCAGATACGTCGAATTCAGCTACGT
This sequence comes from Chrysemys picta bellii, assembly GCF_011386835.1. NCBI lineage: Eukaryota > Metazoa > Chordata > Testudines > Emydidae > Chrysemys > Chrysemys picta. The sequence goes on along the minus strand of NC_088794.1, from coordinate 30,911,965 downwards.
GCGTATCTTAAATCGATTCTCCGCCCCCCCAGTGTAGACCTACCCTAAGTCTCACATTAGGCTCCCAATTTTAATAATCCTTAGGGGAAAAAAAAAAACTTACTGAAGAACAAAACAACTGGGATTTCTTTCGTTACATTTACTACAGTGTGCAATAAGAGTTAAAGGTGGGTTTGCATATTGCATATTTCTTACACGAGTCACTTCCATGCGTACGCAATACATTCTCAGTTCTTTACTGTAGTAGGTTACCAGCCACAGGTATCAAGCTGCTTTACATGAAAAAGTCAGAGAACTGGCCTGTGTGCTAAACATTGGTTCATCTTTGAGAAAGTCTGCACATCTTTTAATGGGAGCTTGAGGTTAGTAGATCTGTAGGGAGTCATTTTCCATACTACTTCCTCATGAGAGTTCAGTGTCAACAACACTGTCCAACAAAGCACACCAAGATCTTTGCAGAATGAAAAGTTACTTAGCTTGTACAGTAACTGAGTTCTTCAAAATATGGGTCTCTACTGGTATTCCACTGCTGGTATGCATGCGCTCCATGAGCCAAACACCAGAAGATTCTTGCCAGCTGTGTCCATTGGTCTGTGCCTGTGCCCTTTTCCTCCTCATGTGGTGAACTGAGGGCATAAGGAGTGGTGCAGACCAACAATTTCTACCACAAATAGCCCTAAGACTTCAGAGGGGGAGGGCAGTCGCAGAACAGAGATAGGAACCCCACATCTTGAAGAACTCCAATTACTATACAAGATAGGGAACATTCCTTCAAGTAATCGTCTATATGTGTAAATCCTGTGGATGACTAACAAGCAGTATTAATTGAGGAGGGGGGTGCAAGGACATCTGCTGCACCACCGATCAGAGGACTGCTCTGCTGAAGGAAGCATCAGATGAAGGAGCTTGCACAAGACTGTAATGTTTTGTAAAGGTGCGAACAGAGCCCCACATTGTCGCTTTACAGCTTTTGAGGAGAGGGATGTCTTGAAGGGAACCTACTGATGCAGCCTCAACTTTAGTTGAGTGAGTCCTCACACAATGGTGGAGAAGGGGCATCGTTAACTCAAAGCAGGATGGAGCCCAAAATCCATTTGGAAAGTGTCAGAGGAGATTACTTCCCCTCCCTTATATTCCACGAAGGATTTAAATAGCACTTTGCCCTTTGTAGGTAGAAAGCCAAGGTCCAACAGATGTCCGGAGTGAAGTCTCCTATCCTTCACTGGTACCATGAAGCTTTGGAAAGAAAACAGATTAAGTGAATATTCTGATTTAGATGGAACTCAGAGATTACATCAAAAATTCACTTCCAAAGTAGTCTCAGCGAAATTTTGTCTGTGGAAGAAAGTGTAAGGCAGATCAGCCAGGAGGGCCCCCAGCTTACCTACTCCTCTGGCTGAGGTGATATCAACCAGAAAGGCAACCTTCATCGACAGATGAACATGATGCCAAGGGTTCACACAGTCTTTGTTAATGCTGACAGGACTAGACTGAGGTCCCAGTCAAGGTATGTTTTGTTATCAGAGGTTCTAACACCAACACTATCTTTTAAAAAACATTCTTCACCCCTCTGGTTGTTCTTCACCCAAGAGGGTGACAGGTCTTGATAAATGCTAAGTGAATCCACATAGAGCTAAGAGCTACTTCCGAAGTCTTTCAGGAAAAAAGGTAATTCAAAATGACAGGGATGTTGTCATCTTTCGGGGTTATTAGACAATGTTGGTGCCAAGCCGAAAACTCCTTTCCACTTTTCTCTGTAGCACTTGTATGGAATCCTTCCTACTGTTGTTAAGGACAGATTGTAGTGCTTCTGGACATGCACTTTCTAGGTTTGTTGCCCATCCAAATACCAGGCTATCAGGTGGAGGGATGCTGGAGTGGGATGTCTGATCTTGCCTCTGTCCTTGGTCAACAGGTCTGGGAAGAGCTGAATATGGATGCATGGGCATGCTGATATCTGGTGAATGCTGGGAAACCAGAATTGCCTGGGCCATCTGGGAGCAAATCAACATCATTGATACTCCCTGTTGCTTCACATTCCTCAGAACCTGAGGTAAAAGTGGAACATGTGGAAAGGTCTGTCAGTTGTCCTCCTCAGTTGGTCTTTAAATTGTCTGTAGTCATCACATGGTAATGATGAGGTTGGTGCAACCACCTCGCCTGCGCTTGAAGATTCCAACCCCGTTTGAGCTGGTGGTTCCTCCTCTTCCCTCCATTAGTTTTTGTGGTTCAGGATCTTCTCTGCAAAGGGAGGGCTGTCTGGATTCCCTGTGGTACTGTAAGAATTCAGGATGTCGCACGTATGGATCCCATGGACCCCAGTAAGGCTAATGTGAGGAGACAAAAGGGAACTGGGGTGGTCTCCATGGAGTAGGGTACCATTGGTTCTGAGGTGCACAATCTCTCTTATGAGATACAGACTATGCCCAAGAGACTCTGGATCCTCTGTCTGGACTGACCCCTTGTCTCAGTGATGGCACTCGCCCCCTAACACTCATCAGATGAGGTAGCAGATTCAAAATCCATGGGCGGTGCCATTGATCCTTGGATCCTTACACACCGTCTGGTAGATGGTATCAGTGAGCGACACTCCCTTTCCTGCATGCCCTGGACCAATGGTGCGGAGATGTCCCTGCTCAGGATCTGTTCTGACAGGAGCGGGGATTCCAGGTTAGTGAAGATGGCCATGTCCTCTGGGCAGCATACCTAGCCCTCGACTCAAGGGAGTGGGATGGGCTCCCTTCTTTTCATGGCGCCACCAGCATCAGTCTCATTGCAGTCTTTGGTACCAATGACTCATTACAATTGTGTGTCTGTGTAGGAGGTACCCACTTTTGTTTTTCCTCTTGCCCATACCAGGGATTGCCCCACCCCTACACACAGTGCTGGTTTCAGAGTGCTTTTGCCCATCAGAGCTGGGAGAATGGTAGCATTCTCCTTGTGTGATCCTAACACTCCTGTATCAGGGCATGGCCTCTCACTCAACTTGGAAGTGGTTGGAGAAGAGGCCCTCTTTTTGGATGAGAGGAGTAGAGCGAAGGATTCCTCCAGGCTGTGAACCCCAGACCTGGAGGTCAGTGTGCCAGGAATGGCACTTCTCAGTACCTCTTCCTGATGTACAGGAGGGTCTGATGAACAAGAGTTGGACCAAGGGCTCACACCAGAATCAGTTGGGAATTTCCAAACCCTATACTTATTGGACCAACAGGTTCAGTCTGGGAAGAACCAACATTGCCAGGGGAAGAAAAGTATAAGGAATTGAAATCAGAAAATTAAAGGCCAACAGAAGCTCTAGTCCAAGTGTCAGTGTGCTTCCTTGCTCAAGTTATTTTACCAGCTTAACTTGTATTTTTATTCATGTACAAAAGATAATTACACCTCACACCTACTGACAAATGAAGAAAAGCATGTTCAACATATTCCATGTTTGTTTATGCCTCTTGTAAAATTTATTTTAAGGTGAGGTAGGGAAGAACACATTGCAGTAAAAGCTGTGTTATCCAGCACTTTACTAACTGGAAAGCTCTATAAACCAGCATTTCTGATCTTCATTGAAAGTCCGATTTATAGTCCGGTTGGCACGAGGCCGGCAAGCTCCCTACCTGACTCCGCGTGGCTCCTCGGAAGGGGAGACATGTCCCTGCTGTTCCTAGGTGGAGGAACGGCCACGAGGGGTTCGGAGTGTGGGAGAGGTTGCGGGGCTCGGGCTGTGGGAGGGAGTTTGGGTTCGGGAGGGGGCTCAGGGCAGGGGATTGGGGAGTGGGAGAGCGGTGCTCACTTTGGGCAGCTCCCTGCAAGCGGCAACATGTCCCTGTCGCTCCTAGACAGAGGCTAGGCAGCTCTGTGCACTGTCTCCGCCCCACCCTGAGCACTGGCCCTGCAACTCCCATTGGTCGGGAAATGCGGCCAATTGGAGCTGTGGGGGCAGCGCCCGCGGGCGGAGGCACGCCTCTGTCTAGGAGCGGAAGGGATGTCACCGCTTGTGGAGAGCTGCCACAGGTGAGTGCCGCCCGGATCCAGCAGCCCACACCCCCTCCTGCCCCCCAACCTCCAGCTCTGAGCCCCCTAATGTAGCACTTCAATTTCTGGGAAAGGAGTAAAGGCTTTGTTACTCACTGTTTCTTCTCATTCATTTCCCATGCTTCAAGTATTCGTTCCACTAATTGGCACTTAAGAAAAAGCTATTAAAATAAAGTGTTTGCTTAGTGTTTCTAGAAGCTTAAGTACAAAGGATCATATATTAAGATAATTTCAAATAGAAGTAGCAATTAGTTTCAGGCAGAAAACTATTAGATCACATAATGTGTTTTTAAGTTCACAAAACAAAACTCAAAGTGCATTAAGCCCTTTTCACTATATTAAAGACCAAAATTCTTGAGATCAGCACCCTACAACTCCTATTTAGGCACCTAAGTGAGTGTTCAGGTCCCTTTGTTCTCAACACAATCTGCTGAGTACTGAACATTTTTGAAAATCTGTCCGTAAGTGAACTATGAGCTATATTCAGAAAATCTATTTTCATGAATGACAAAATTAATTAGTCCAGAATGTCCAGATTACCCTAACTTTGGGTCCCAAATCATACAACGTTTACAAGCCTCCCAGCAAACCAGAAAGGATTCTCTGCAGAGCTAGTCAAATCTACTCTTAAGTTAAAGGGATTCCTCTTCAGACAGACCCAAGACACTAGTTGTCCCACACAACAGTCTCATCCTAGGGATGGATGAGCTACTGCTGCAGCCCTCCCAGCCCCTAGCAGACTGGAGAGCAATCTACCATGCATCAACAAAACCATGCCTTCAACATGGGTAGTGAACTGTCACTAAATCTTTTTTTTATTCCATGCCTCTATTTAATAAGACACGGTTTTATTTCCACTAGAAAGAGAAAACAGCTACAATAGTTAAGAACAAGGCTTACAACATCAAAAGGTCCACAAAAGCACAACTTACATGTTTCAGTAAGAGATTGTCCCCAATGGAGTCCTGATCTGTAATTATGCCATTTTCTGTGCTCTCAAGGGGACTTGCAAGAATCAATGCAATACAGATTTCTACTTGAGTATGCAAGAAGTTATTCCATGTGTATTTAAAAAACATATCCTGCAAGACAAATTCAAAAGGATTTGATTACACATACTGGGGTCTTTTCACTGAACACAACAAGCAGCAGTGTAGTTCTAGAAAGTCAGACAGTAACTGGCAATCTCTTAAATACTTTAAAATTTTGTATATGGCTTAGATAGCAATTTATTGTTTTAGAAAGACAAATCTACACACATTTGGCACCTAAATAGCAATTTTACAACCCATAGTTGCCATATGATGTAGATCAGTACTGGTCAATTTATAGATAGGGAAATAGAGGGACAAAAGTGGAGTCAGAAAGACAACCCAGATGTCCATACTTCCAATCCTACCCTTCATTTCCTACAATACTTTCATATTTTTATGTTCAAGTACTGGCTACACAAAGGCACATAGTGAAAAAATATACATTTAAATATTAATTTTTCTGTCTCTCTGATTAAGATCAATTATGTTTCTTATATGGAAACAAGAAATTTGGCAGCTGTCACTGGCAACATTCAGAATTATGAGAGAGTTCTTAGAAATACTCAATGATCTGAGATTTTTTAATAAAATTTAGCAATGCCATTATGTGTGACAGACATGGCAACTTCCTGTAATATACTTGAAAATCATTATTTAATTAAAATTAAGTAACTTGGAGTCCAAAGGTACTCAGACTTTAAGGCCAGAAGGGACCATCATGATCATCTAGTCTGACCTCCGGCATACTGCAGACCACAGAACCTCACCCACCCGCTCCGGTAATAGACCCCTACCTCTGGCTGAGTTACTGAAGTCTTCAAATCATGATTTAAAGACTTGAAGTTACAGAGAATCCACCATTTACATTATTTTAAACCTACAAGCAACCTGTGCCCTATGACGCAGAGGAAGACAAAACACCCCCAGGGTCTACCAATCGACCCAGGGCAAAATTCCTTGTCGACGCCAAATATGGTGATCAGTTAGACCCTGAGTATATGGGTAAGATCCACCAGACACCCACCTGTGAAAGAAATCTCTGTAGTAACTCAGAGCCCTCCCCGTCTAGTATCCCATCACCAGCCATTGGAGATGTTTGTTACTAGCAGTCACAGATCGGCTACATGCCATTGTAGGCAGTCTCACCATATCATCCCCTCCATAAATGTATAAAGCTCAGTCTGGACGTCAGTTTTTTTGCCCTCACTGCTCCCCTTGGAAGGCTGCTCCAGAACTTTACTTCTCTGACAGGTAGAAACCTTGGTCTAATTTCAAGCCTAAACTTGTTGATGGCCAGTTTATATCCATTTTTGTCAGGTCCACACTGGCGCTTAGCTTAAATAACTCCTCTCCCTCCCTGGTGTTTATCCCTCTGAAGTATATATATAAAGAGCAATCATATCTCCCCTCAGCCAAGCTCATTGAGTCTCCTACCTCATGAGGTAGGTTTCCATTCCTCAGATCATCCTAGTAGCCCTTCTCTGCACCTGTTCCAGTTTGAATTCATCTTTCTTAAACATGGGAGACCAAAATTGCACACAATATTCCGGATGAGGTCTCACCAATCCTTTGTATAATGGTATTAACACTTCCCTGTGTCTACTGGAAATACCTTGCCTGATGGATCCTAGGACTGCATTACTTTTTCACAGCCGCAGCTCATTGGTGGCTCACAGTCATTGTAAGAACATAAAAGTGGCCATATTGGGTCAGAGCAATGGTCTATCTAGCTCAGTATCCTGTCTTCCAACAGTGGCCAATGCCAGATGCTTCAGACGGAATGAACAGAGAGGTAATCAAGTGATCCATCCCATCACCCATTCCCAGCTTCTGGCAAACAGAGGCTAGGGATACCATCCCTGCTCATCGTGGCTAATAGTCATTGATAGACATATCCTCCATGAATTTATCAGTTCTTTTTTGAACCGTGTTATAGTCTTGGCCTTCACAACAGGCCTCTGGCAAAGAGTTCCAGAGGCTGACACTGCATTGTGTGAAGAAATACTTCCTTTTGTTTGTTTTAAACCTGCTGCCTATTAATTTCATTTGGTGACCCCTAGTTCTTGTCTTATGAGAAGGAGTAAATAACACTTCCTTATTTACTTTCCCCACACCAGTCATGATTTCATAGACCTCTATCATATCCCCCCTTAATCATCTCTCTTCCAAGCTGAAAAGTCCCAGTCTTATTCATCTCTCCTCATATGGAAGTTGATTCATATCCCTTATCATTTTTATTGCGCTTTTCTGTACCTTTTCCAATTCCAATATATCTTTGAGATGGGGCAACCAATCTACATGCAGTATTCAAGAAGTGAGTGTACCACGGATTTATATGGAGGTAATGTGATATTTTCTGTCTTATCTATCCCTTTCCTAATGATTCCCAACATTCTTTTTGACTGCCACTGCACACTGAATAGATGTTTTCAGTGAACTATCCACAATGACTTCAAGATCTCTTTCTTGAGTGGTAACAGCTAATTTAGACCCCATAATTTTATATGTATAGTTGGGATTATGTTTTCCAATGTGCATTACTTTGCATTTAACAACACTGCATTTCATCTGCCATTTTGTTGCCCAGTCACCCAGTTTTGTGAGATTCTTTTGTAACTCTTCACAGTCTGCTTTGGACTTACCCAACTACTCAAAATAGTTATCTGCAAATTTTGCCACATAACTGTTTATCCCTTTTTCCAGATAATTTATGAATATGTTGAACAGGACTGGTCCCAGTACAGACCCCCAGGGAACACCGCTATTTACCTCTCTCCATTCTGAAAACTGACCATTTATTCCTACCATTTGTTTCCTATCTTTTAACCAGTTACTGATCCATAGAGGACCTTCCCTCTTATCCCATGACACCTTACTTTGCTTAGGAGCCTTTGATGAGGGAACTTGTCAAAGGCTTTCTGAAAATCTAAGTACACTATATTCACTGGATCTCCCGTGTCCACATGCCTGTTGACCTCCTCAAAGAATTCTAATAGATGGGTGAAGCATGATTTCCCTTTACAAAAAAACATGTTGACTGTTCCCCAACAAAATTGTATTCATCTAGGTGTCTGATAATTCTGTTCTGTACTACAGTTTCAACCAATTAGGCTTACCAGCCTTATCCTGTGATCAACCTATACATCCAGGTCTTTCTCCTCTGATGCTTCAACTGATAAATCCCCAGTTTAGAGCAAAAACTGTTATTGTTAGTCCCTAAGTGCATGACCTTGCACTATTAAATTTCATCCCATTTCTATTAATCCAGTTTTTAAGGAAATCCAGATCTTTTTGTAGGATATTCCAGTCCTCCTCTGTACTGTCATTACCTCACAACTTTGTGTCATCTGCAAATTTTATTAGCACACTCCCACTTTTTGTGCCAGGGTCATTAATAAAAATGTTAAAAGGATTGGTCCCAAGACTGTTCCCTGAGAAACTCCACTGGTAACCTCCCTCCAGCCTAACAGTTCACCTTCCAATATGACCCATTGTAGTCTCCCCAATATGTATTGTTTATAGCCTGGGGCTGGGGGGAAAGGGAAAGAGAATGTTATGTGAATCCTGGCAAGTGTTATGAACTTCAAATGACCGTATTAAATTATGTGCCAGATAAGAATGGACTTTTAGGACATACAGTGTTAAGTGGTTCTCCTGGGAATCTCTAGGGGGACGTGAATGTAAATTTCCCACATCCAGTTATGCAAAAACCCAGATTTTTGAAGCTACCCCCTGAGGAGACAATATTGTTGATTACCTGTTCCTGGAACCTAAAGATCAAAGACCCAAGCTGAATAAAGGAAAGACCAAACTATTCATGGTGGTTCTGAATCTGAGATAGTTCTGACCTTTTAACTATGGGGAAAAACTCAGTTGTGGGTTTTGAAGAACTGACACCTATCCGAGCCCGAGGTTAGTTGGGGTGAACTCTGGTAAGCTTATTAGCATGCATGTAGGTTTTTATTGTTTAATATTTTTTTCTGTAATGCTTTCACCTTAAGAATAAGTGTGCTTGCTTAGATAGGGTTGTGTGGGCACTTTGCTTTCTCTCCAAATGATATAAACAGCTAAGTGCAAATGCTGCTTGCTGGGAATATCACACAATGTAAGAAGGGGACTGTGCATCCTGGAAAAACCCTAATCAGGAGGGAGTGGAGACCTGGGTCTCTGTCCAAGAGATGTGACTGCTGAGGAAGCCTAGAGTGGGTGTCCTCGAGGGACCATAGAGAGGGAATACAAGTGCAGTTGCCCTGAACTGTGACAATGTATCATTCAAAATGTCTTTAGGAAATAGCAACAGTCTTCCTTAAGAAGGTGCTATTAAAACTGGATGGTTACTACTCACAGTAATTAAGCCTACCAAGAGATTTATGGTATTTCCCATTCCAAGTATAGGGAATACCATAGTAAACTTTGCATTTGTAAAATCATTTTAAAATGGCATCCACTGCAGAATATGAAGAACATTTAAATGGCTTAGGCCTAGTTTTATTTTACACCCTACACTAATATAACGTATTATACAAACAGCATACCAAATTAAGATTATATAAAATGGAGATGTATGCAAAGCCAAGGAGGACAAAAATAATGGCAACTAATAAAAAGGTTGAAGCATAAGTAGGAAATAAAAGTCAACCTGGAAAAAATGCATGCTAGAACATAAGGCAAAAATACATATTCAGTGGGAAAATCTATGTGGCAAGAAGATCGCCAACTAGATACAGGTTTTCAAGTGCAATACAGTGGCGAAACCACCACAGGTTTGGCAGCATACAGAGAGGTACCACTTCAGACCAGGGAGATAACCAGTCCTTAATGTCACTGATGGGACTGTACTTAATGCACTATATACAGCTGACACATTTAAAAGGAATTAAAAGAACAAAAATATTAAGGAATGACTCAGGAAGAAAGAATAAAAGCAAAGTACGTTTACGTAGGTTGGCTGAAAGAATTTGAGCATGGGGAGATAGCAAAGATAAGGTAGCAATCTAGATCTGTCTGGCGGGCAGGCAGCACTAGATAACCCGGGGTGGTGGGGGGCGCGAGGAGGGCTCCGGGGAGGCATGGCCTAGTCCGGCCCCGGTTCCGGCCGACTGCGCCGGCCCGTGGCATGGCTCCGGCCCAACCCGCAGCGTGGCTCCAGCCCCCCAGCCCGGCCCGGCCCCCGTGGCGCGGCTTCGGGTCCGGCCCCCGGCCCGGCCCCCGTGGCGCAGCTTCGGGTCCGGCCCCCAGCCCGGCCCCCGCGGCGCGGCTTCAGGCCCGGCCCCCGCAGCACAGCTCCAGCCTGGCCCCCATGGCTCGGCTTCGGCCGCCCAGGGGCTCTGGGCCGGACCCAAGCCCGGCGAACACGGCCAGAGTGCGGCTCGATTCCTGGGGGCGGGGCTTGCAGCAAGCCCCGCCCCCGGGAATCGGGCCCCGCTCTTGCTAAAGCCGGCCCTGTGAACAGGAATTTAGGAATTGCAATACCAAATCAGACGAGTGGTTTGTGTACTCAGATAAACTGTCTGACAGTGGTCGATACCAGCTGCTTCCAAGGAAGGCAAAAAGCTCATAGTGGACAGTTATACAATAAACAGCAAACAGGGATTAGGAAGAAGTGTCCCTGTTATTTAGTGGTTCAGTTGTGCCCTGAATGGAGATTTTTATCTCCTTTCTAAGAAAGCATCCTACCTACTGTGACAAAGTTCCTCCTCTATCTTGGTGGGTCCTGCACTTATTGGCGGATTTTCTTGCCTCAGAGATTCACCATGTGGGTTGGGGAACAGCCCAGAGGCCTTCCTCTCTGGAAGAACCCACAGTCCAGGTCAATTGGGAGGTTTGGGGGGAACCCGGGCCCGCCCTCTACTCCGGGTTCCAGCCCAGGGCCCTGTGGACTGCAGCTGTCTATAGTGCCTCCTGTAACAGCTGCATGACAGCTACAACTCCCTGGGCTACTTCCCCATCGCCTCCTCCAAACACCTTCCTTATTCTCACCACGGGACCTTCCTCCTAGTGTCTGATAACACTTGTGCTTCTCAGTCCTCCAGCAGCACAAGCTGAAGTGAGCTCCTTTTAAAACCCAGGTGCCCTGATTAGCCTGCCTTAATTGATTCTAGCAGCTTCTTCTTAATTGGCTCCAGGTGTCCTAATTAGCCTGCCTGCCTTAACTGGTTCTAGCAGGTTCCTGATACTCTAGTGCAGCCCCTGCTCTGGTCACTCAGGGAACAGAAAACTATTCATCCAGTGACCAGTATATTTGCCCTCTACCAGACTCCTGTACCCCACTGGTCTGGGTCTGTCACACTACCTACTACAAATATGGATATTCTCACTATCCTTCAAATTGTATGCTCTTGACCACAATTATAATCTTAAAACACTGATTTCTGCAGGTTTCCTTATGAAAAATGCACTTTTTTTTTTATATCTGTAGCCTTTCAATTTTACCAGATGTCCCTGGTGATCTACAAATGATCTACCTTTTCTCCTCTGTCTTTTTATAGACCTCAGATCCTCTTAAGCATATCTCTAAAGTGAGCTTCCCTAATCTTTTCCACCGTGTATACAGAAACTTTGTCTTGCCCCCCATGATACATCCTTCTTCTGGACCACTTATTTCTGCTTTATTTTGGTATGTCATACCAAAGCATGCTCCTTTCCAAAGAAAGGAAAGGATATTTTGTTGCATTTTAGTGCAATTGCTTTTTCTCTATTTTGCTCCATTAAACAAAGTCAATACATTACAGAGGTAGTTGATCACTAATGAATAACCAAACTATAAGTGGCTCAGAAAAAGGCTTATAGTCTGTGCGTTACACAGGCTAAAATGTACTTTTTAGCTTTCATTAAACTGGCTTTTGAATAAAAAAAGTTACTAACCTTTCTGTAACCACTGTTCTTCAAGCTGTGTGGCTCATGTCCATTCCACATTAGGTGTGCGCACGCCACGTTCACCATTGCTGAAGATTTTTCCCTCAGTGGTATCTATTAAGGCAACTAGCATCCTCTGGTGCCGTGAGCTCATGCACCAGCATAAAGGGGCCTAATAGTCCCACACCCTCTCAGTTCCTTCTTGCCAGCTAACTCCGACAGGGGGGCAGGAGGTTGTGGAACGGATATGAGGAACACATCTTGAAGAACAAGAGTTACGGAAAGATTAGTAATCTTTTTTTCTTCTTCGAGTGCTTGCTCATGTCCATTTCACATTAGATGACAAGCGGTGACCAAGGAGATAGGTTCAGAGTTCATGGACATGCAGACTGCAACACTGCTCTGCCAAATTTGGCATCATCTCTGGCCTGCTGGGTGATAGCATAGTGGATGGAGAAGGTATGAACTGACGACCAGGTCGCTGATCTGCAGAGGTCTTGGACCGGGACATGGGCCAGAAATGCTGCTGCTGAAGCCTGAGCCCTGGTCGAATGGATGGTCAAGATGGCAAGAGGTTGGACTGCCCACCTGCTTGTAGCATGTGCACATACAGGGAGTGATCCAGGATTAAATTCTCTGGGTTGAAATCGATAGGCCTTTCATCCTGTCTTCTACTGACACAAAGGGCTGCGTGGTTTACAGACCGGTTTGGTCCTCTCCACGTAGAAGGCCAGGGCGCGTCTAACATCCAGCTAGTGGAGATGCCACTCCTCTGCATTCCTGTGCGATTTCAGGAAGAAAACCGGCAGGAAATAGCCCGATTACTATGAAACTATGAGACCACCTTTGGAAGGAACGCTGGGTGGGGATGCAGTTGAACCTTGTCCTTAAAGAACATCATATACGGAGGTTCTGATGTAACGGCCCTGATTTCTGAGACCCTCCTGGCCAAAGTAATTGTTACCAGGAAGCCAACCTTCCAGGAGAGATACAAGAGCGGGAACGATGCCAGGGGCTCAAAGGGGAGGCCCATGAGTCTTGATAAGACCAGGTTTAGGTGGAATCAGTTTGCGAATCTGAGGATAAAATCTTTCTAATCCCTTCAGGAAGAGGATGGACATTTCATGAGAGAAGATCGACATACTGTCCATCAGCGGGTGGAAGGCTGAGATTGCTCTTAGATACACTGTGATTGATGAAAAAGCTAGTCCCTGTTTCAGATGGAGCGGGTATTCCAGCACAGACTGGAGGGGCAACCAAGTCAGAGAGAGACCTCGTTGGGAAGACCACACAGAAATGCTTCCACTTGGCTAGGTAAGTCACTTTAGTAGACAGTTTCCCATTACCTAGCAAGACCTGGCAGACTTGTTCTGAACAGGTCTGTTCTGCTGGGATCAACCATGGCACATTCACATGGTCAGGTGGAGGGCCCTGAGGTTCAAGAGGAGTAAACAGCTGTGATCTTGCAAGATCAGGTCTGGGCGGGACAAAAGTGGAAGTGTGGGTGTTACTGCCAGGTCCAGCAGCATACCAAACAAATGTTGTGACGGCCAAGTAGTGGCTATAAGGATGACCCTTGCTTTGTCTCCGAAAGGGAGGACCGCAAACTGGTAGTGGTCCGACCCCACTGTGAAGTGTAGGAAGTGCCTGTGTGCTTGGAAGATCGCTGTATGAAAATACATGTCCTTCAAGTCAAGAGTGGCAAACCAGTCTACCGGATCTAGGGAGGGGATGATGGATGTCAGGGAGACCATGTGAAACTTCAACTTCTTTAGGTATTTGCTGAGGTCTTGCAGGGCCAGGATGGGCCGTAGACCGCCCCTGGCCTTTGGGATTAAGTAATACTGGGAATAGAACCCCTTGTTCCTGTATTCATGAGGAACCTCTTCCATCGCACCCAGCTGCAGCAACCCTTCTACCTCCTGTGCGAGGAGATTCTCATGAGGGAAGTCCCTAAAGAGGGACGGGGAAGAAGGGTGTAGGGGGGGAAGACAGAAACTGGAAGGTGTAACCCTGCGCCACTGTACTGAAGACCCAGCGGTCTGAAGTTATGGTAGTCCATGTTGGGAAGAAAAAAGAAAGGCGATTGGAGAAAGGCGGGAAAGATAGATCCAGGGTATAGTCTGGTAGATCGCCCTCGGGCCCACCCTCAAAACGCCCACTTGCTCCCCTGCTTATTGCAGGTCGAACATGATTGGGCGAAGGGAGAAGGTGGGTAGCTCGGACGGTGTTTGTAGCTCCTGCTCTTTTTGGGGGGCGGCCCTACTGGGGTTGGCTGTCTTGACCCTGAGCTGGGTGCGGTTTGAACCACTTACAGGCTGGACCGAGGACGTACAGCCCTAGAGTTTTCAGGGTGGGGCAGGAGTCGTTTAGCTCATGCAGCTTACTGTCAGTCTGTTCTGCAAACAGGGCCTGGCCGTCGAAGGGGAGGTCCTGCATTGACTGCTGAGCCTCTGTCAACAGGCCAGAGAGGAGCAGCCAGGATGCCCGCTGCATGAGATGGCAGAGGCCATGGTGCCAGCTGCGGAGTCCGCCGCGTCCGAACCTGCTTGGAGGGCCACCCTGGCCACAGCCATGCCCTCCTCGAGGACGAAGCCAGTGCTGTGGGAGTCGCCACGTCCCCTGGTGGTCCAGCAGACTGTTCCCCTGTCTGCTCGTGGGCCTAGGGTGTCCTAACTTACAGGGCCTCTACTTCTCTTGGAGGGTGGGATGCTGAGGCTGATGGCCTATCTGAGGACTCCGCCACCAAGCGGACTGTCTCCAAGAGCTGGGGAAACCCCCACAGGTTCCAGGGGTACCAGGCAGCTGGTAGCCATTGGCTTTGGGGCCACGGGGCCAGTTGCCTTCCCGACAATTGGATGGTACCGCTGGTGCCGGGGCTTGTCCTGCCATCAAGGACACCTGCTCAGTTCTGGAGCCGGAGGCAGAATGGTCGCTGACAGGCAATCATGATCGAGTGGACCGGCGTTCCTTCTCCATGCGGTGCCAGCCGCTACGCCTCGACGTCGACCTGACCGACCGAGACCAGTCCCTCATGCGGGAACTCAGGGACCACTGGTGTTCAGCAGATCGGCATCGGTAGACCTGCGATCCACGCCTCACGCTGCTCGACTGGTACCGCATTGTCTGATTTCCCGACGGCGGGGGTCCATGTGTCGGCAACGGGCATCAGTTACCAGTGGCCACGTTCAAATGATGGTTCGCGTGACCAGTGCCGAGGCCTTGGAGACATGAACAGCTGGTCGCGATGCTCTTGCTGGGGGGTGCGTGTCAGTGCCAAGGGCCCGGAGACCGAAGACGGCTTCGTTGAGCTTTCCTCCCTAATTTGACGGCTCCGAGTGGGCGAGAATTGACAGGACATCCCCCGTGATGGGGAGCGGTGCCGCTGAGGTGGGGACACACAGTAAGGACCCAAGGTGGGTTTACCCTTTGACCAGGGTACTGCCAGAGCTGGTGTGGGCAGCACTGGTAGTGTCAGGATCTCTTGCGCTGCCTGCAGGGCCTCCGGTGTCGACGGGACTTCTAGATGACAGAGGACCTAATCACTGTCTGGGGTGGCAGGCATAGTGCAGGATGGGCTGGACCGCTCTACTTGAGCTGGGGCCCAACTCCGTGATGGAGGTGTCAAGTCGCCCGGCACGGGTCTTGGAAAGGACAGGACGGAGGAGAGCCCTTACGGGAAATGGGGGATCTTCCCCTCGTGGTTTTCTTTGGCTTCTTGGTCGGAGCCAGGGAGGGGGATCGGAGCCAGCTTGAAGACACCAAGATCCAGCGGGATGTAGGACAGATATTGGCAGTGGCCCTTTGGCTCTGCACAGGGCTCCACCTCTGACTCTGAGGAAGAGAACTCTTCAGGAGACCATGGGGTAGCAGTACCCTTTGTTTCCATCGACCGGTGCCGTACCAGAGACATCTTTGCCGATGGCAGAAAGGCCAGTTTTCCTCTGGTCAGTACCGAAGGGCCTGGTGCTGGATATGAGATCGGGGCAACATGCTCCATTCTGTTCGACACGCTCATCAGAGCCAGTAGTTGTCCCATCAGGGCCCTGGCCCTTGCAAAGGTCTCAAGGTTGGAAGGCACTGCGATCCCGCTGGCACCATGATGATCCCCTGGCATTGGCAGATGGCCCCGCACCGGACTCAATGGCACCTGCGAGCACGGTGGAGTCTATGGTGCTGCTAGCAGAACAGGAGTGGAGTTGTGGTCCAACACGGGTCACACTTTCCATGTTTGTCCTTCCTCGATATTGGGCAGTGTCCTCTCTCGGACCAGTTTCTTGTGCTTCTCTCTCAGTACTGGACAGGTGCTGAGAAACACGCAGTGCCAGAGAGTGCTTTACATCGAAGCCGAGGCGCTGAGCAGGGCCGGTGCAACTATTTAGGCAAACTAGGCGGCCACCTAGGGCGCCTAGTGGTTGGGGGCGCCTAAAAGCCGATCCACGTGGTGCTCGGGCACCAGCAATACTCAGAGCCAGGGGCCCAGCTCCAGCAATACTTGGGGCCATGTGTCCCCCCCAACCCCACCTGCAGCCCCCCCAGCCTTCCCCAAGTGTCCCCTGGCCCCGACTTGCTGCCCCAGCCCCCCCGCTCGCCTTTCAAGCCCCCAGAGTCTCTGTCCCGGAGCAGAGCCTGTCTGTCTCTGTCTCCTCCATGCTGCTTCTCTGCAACAACTACTGCCGCAGGGTCCTAGTGCCCCCCCCCTACACTGCCACCACTGCCAGGGCAGACTGACTCTGAGCCTGCCCTTACCCCTCAAACCCTTTCATTTTCCAATGGGACCCTCCAGCAGCACAGGGGACTCCCCTGCCCGCAGTCACTGCTCCTGCCCCATGCTGGGCAAGGAGGCACCCCCATCCTTCACCCCCAGTGAGGCTACAGTCAGGGGCAACAGCAGGGGAGGAGGCACACACAGTGCCCCACCATGGGGGAGGCGAGGGAGATTCCAGGACCTGAGAGGGACCCTCGGAGCACATGCAGTGACAGTGGTGGGGGTGAGTGTGCTGCTGGGGGGGGGGCGGGAAGAGGGGGCTCATACCCCAGAGCTTGCTGCTGCTGGCAGGGAAAGAGATGGGGGGAGACCTCCTCCCTGGCCCCTGTCCCAGAGCAACCTGCCTGTACCCCAAACTCATCCCCAGCTCTGCCCCACCCCAGAGCCTACACCCCTAGCCAGAGCTTTCACCCCCCCACCGCACCCTCAACCCTCTGCCCAAGCCCTGAGCCCCTCCAGCACCCCAAACACCTTATCCCCAGTCCCAGCCAGAGCCCTCTCCCCCCACACTCCTACTCTCGCCCTGAGCCCCTCCCACACCCCAAATCCCCCATTCCCAGCCCCAGACAGAGCCCTCACCCCCTACACCCCTACTCTCGCCCTGAGCCCCTCCCACACTCCAAACCCCTCATCTGCAGCCACACCCCACAGCCATCACCCCTGCACCCCATCCCTCTGCACCCCTCCCATCCCAAAACTCCCTTCCAGAGCTTGCACCCTGCACCCTAATCCCCTGCCCCAGCCTAGGGCCTGCACCCCAGACCTCCTCCCTCACCCACACTCCCTCCCTGAGACTTAGGCAGGTGGGGAGTGGAGTTTGGGGGGGCAGAGTTTGGGCGGGGGCGGGTTCTGGGCACCACCAAAATTTCTACAAACATGCCACCCCTGCGAGGAGGTGGAGTGAAGGTGAGCTGGGGTGGGGGGGCGCGGGGAGGGCCGCCCGCAGTAACAGGGGGGGATGCACAGGGGAACCACTCCCCGCCCCAGATCACCTCCACTCTGCCTCCTCCGCTGAGCACACAGCCCCCGCTCTAAGTCTCCTCCAATCGGCGTCGCAAGCCTGGGACGGGAGAATTAGAGCGGCGCCGGCATGCTCAGTGGAGGAGGCGGAGCCGAGGTGAGCTGGGGGGGCTCCCCAGGCGGGATTAGCTGCCACAGATGGGGGGGCTCCCCGGACGGGATTAGCTGCGGGGGGGGGATAGCTACTGCAGGGAGGGCTCCCCGGGTGGGGGGTGTGGTGGGAAGCTGCTGCGGGGGGGGAGCTCCCCGGTTCGGGGGGGTGGCGGACTCCCCGGGTGGGGGGCTGGGTTAGCTGCCGTGGGGGAGCGGGGTTAGCTGGGGGTGGGGGAACGCAAGGTGGAACTTTCGCCTAGGGCACGAAACTTGCACTGGCCCTCGTCCGCGTGCCGCCGGCAGCCCAGGAGTTCCCCTGGGTCAGCGCGCCATCGGCAGCCCAGGGGTTCCCCTGGGTCAGCGTGCCCCCGGCAGCCCAGGGGAACCCCTGGGTCAGAGCTGCCGCACGGCTCCCCAGGCCTGGGGAGCTGCCGTGGGGGGGTGCCTCAGGGCGGTGGAGGAGCTGCCACACGGTCCCCCGTGCCAGGGGGGAACTGCCGCGGGGGGGGGCGGGGGCGCCTCAGGGCGGGGGGGAGCTCCGCAGGGGGGAGCGCCTCAGGGTGGAGGGGGGGCGGGGAGCTGCCGCAGGGCTGGGTGGGGGGTGCAAGGTGGAAGTTTCGCCTAGGGCGCGAAACTTCCTTGCACTGGCCCTCTTCTCAGA
The DNA here is from genome assembly GCF_011386835.1 of Chrysemys picta bellii. Classification (NCBI taxonomy): domain Eukaryota; kingdom Metazoa; phylum Chordata; order Testudines; family Emydidae; genus Chrysemys; species Chrysemys picta. The sequence continues at coordinate 30,893,514 of NC_088794.1, read as the reverse complement.
GGTACAAGGCAAATAAATCAGAAGTTAAACTGTCCAACATACTTTTCTAGAGTTGCAAGCAGCGGGTCTGGTTCTGAACTGTTCTGTACTGCTGTAAGCAGAGTCAGGATAAGCTCTACCCTGACATCTGGTGGTGAATTATGGTGAGGGTTGAAAAGAACTTCAGGGGCTGACCTTGTTTGCATAGACACACCTACCCGCCTAGCCTGGGACAAGAACAACTGAAAGTGGTTACTTTGGCTGGTGTGGGATCCCCAGTTTCTCTGTTGTAAGAGCAGGAAGAATAAAGTGTTGTTACCCTGATTCTGGGAATCAAGGCCAGTGGAACTGTTGTATGACAGAGAGACTCACCAGTAATTAAGTAGCACTTGCTAGACAAGGGGCATGGGTTACAAAACCCAGTGAATTAAGAGAGGATGGGGATAGGGATAGGTATTTGTGCCTGATGCTCTGAGCCTGCTTTGATGGCTTGAAACACCAATTGCACCATCTTCTCTCTCCATTGTTGAATGTTGCTAACTTTGATTCCATTAGGAGTCTAGTTACAGACTGCTGAGCTGAATTCATTTTGGGCTAATGGTGCACTGGGGCTCCTCTTGAGCTGAAATTGCTAAGAGCTGAAATCACAAAAGTGCTGAAGTTATTAAGAGCTGAGATCACTGAGTGCTGTGTTAAATAGTGGGGGAGCCTGAAGCTATATTGCTAAGTGGCTGGCTAAGCAGTGAGCGGTGTGGAGCCCGTTGGGGATGGTTGGAGCTGCTCAAGGAATGGTGAGCGGAACTGTTTGCGGGGATGGCTGGAGCGGCTCACAGGTCGGTGAGCGGTGCCATTTGTGGAGACGGCTGGAGCGGCTCATAGGTCGGCTCACAGATCGGTGAGCGGAGCGGAGCAGTTCGTGGAGCGGAGCAGTTCGTGGGATGGCAGAAAGTGGTGAAGGCTGCAGCAGAACCCCATGGAGAGATGGCCGGCTGGCCTCGGATCACGTAAGGTGCCCCTTAACACCCTACATGCCCACCTTTTACTCTGGGGCTGCACTGACCAGGGACAGAGACTTTGGTGGTTGTTGGACTTTTGGGACTTTGGGGGGTTGCTGGACCCAAGAGACTTTGAGGGTCTTGGACTTTGGGGACTCTCAGTGATTTTTGGGTTGCTGGATTCAAGAACCAAAGGGAAAGGACACAGCCCAATTTGCTGGGGTGGGTTTTTTGCTCCTGGTTTGTGTTATGAATCCTGTTTGTGGTGTTTTTTCCAATTTAATGCTGATGTCGTTTACCTCATGTTATTAAACATTTTCTGCTACACTCAGACTCCGTGCTTGCGAGAGGGGAAGTATTGCCTCTTAGAGGCGCCCAGAGGGTGGTATGTAATTGTCCCAGGTCACTGGGTGGGGGCTCGAGCCGGTTTTGCATTATTGAAACGGAACCCATAGATACAGAACCCGGCCCCTGTTGCTGCCAACTTAGATGAGCAGAAGGGTTACACTTGTAACATCTGGACTCTGCTCAGGCGAATAATTTCACAGAGCGACTGTGATGCATTTGAATGCCTCTGAAAAAGAAATGGTGGTTGTTGTTGTTAAAGCAGTATAGGACTACACACCATCTAAAGAATACTTCTCATCCCAGAAATTATGAAGTTGTGCACAAAAAACATGACCAGATGCCAAGCAATTTATGTTATTTTACAGGGGAAGGTAAAGTTTTTTTCAAACACATTTCTAAACATCAAATGCCTTTAGACAGGACTCTATTCCACTGCCACCAAGATGGCAGAATATCACAGCTAGGAGACTCCTGCCATCCTATTTCATCCCCTCAAGAATTTCAGGGGCCAGACTTTGATGGAGGTATGATAATAAGTACTAATTCCATAAATAAGCAAAGTCAATACTGATATTAAAGTCCTATTTCTGATTACAATATTGCTTTAAGATTTTCTGTCAGCTAAGATAGGCCTACTAGAATCATAACTGCTTGTAACAGTAGTAATTAATAAGCTAAACTGCTGGATCTTGACAAGCACAATAGTCAGGTTGGGAACACTTGCAGTGGGGGAATCCAGTATCCTAATTACCATTGGTTTCAGTGGTCTCAGGATCAAGAAAAAAATGAAACACTGCTATAACTGGTGATGTGTTCCCATGTAGACAAAGCTTAAAAGTTAGCCTGTGCCCTGATGAGCTCACAGACAAGGCAGATGTAAGCCTTGTCTACACAGGAGAATTTTTCCATTTATGCCAGCATAACTGTCCATGTGGACACTCTTATTCCAGAGTCAGAGTGGCTTTTTTTGCTTTAGCTTAACCCCCTTCCTAAGCCACATAAACTAACCCAAAAGAGACTTATACCATAACAAGAACAGCTACATAGGGATTATACAAGTTGCAGCAGGAAGCTACACAGCTTGGCTTCAGGCCCATGTGCTGCCTCAGTTTCCCTCACTCCAGCCAACCACTGGCATCTAACACTTTAGGTGCTGGGCACTAGTCAGACCTGTCATCCTCCCTTGGTCACAGGGCTCACCACATCACCTCACTAGATGACAATACAGTCTTTCCATCCTCCTCACACACAACAGCAGTATGGGGGCACCCACATCCACTCTCTACTACAGGTTTCCGATCCTGGGAACCCTCCGTAACAGGGCTATCTAGCCTCCCTCAGATAGCCTCATTGTGGGTTTCCGATTTCCCAGGGCCTCTTCCTGGATTCACTCTCCTCCCACTCTTTATAAAGCACTAATTCCGACTTCCTCGGATCTCCCAGTTCTACTGCTGTTTGCAATTCCTCCCTGCTCATGCTCCACAGGCTGTTCGCTCTCCGGCCCCAACAAGCCTGGTTTAGTCACAGGCTCTTTGTCACATGAGTTCAGCACTTAGCTCCTTCATCTGGGGAGGAGAGCTAAGCTGGGACAAGTGCAGTGGCACCCCAACCCTCTTAAAGGGCTAGCGCAATTTGTGACCCCATATCACAGAATCATAGGATTGGAAGGGACCTCGAGAGGTCATCTAGTGCAGTCCCCTGCACTCATGGCAGGACTAAGTATTATTTAGACCATCCCTGACAGGTGTAAGTGTATTGGTTTAAATTCATACTTTAGGTTATACTGGAAAAAAAGCCTTTCCGCTGTAGGCAAAGCCAAAGGAAACTTTCCTAGTCACATTTTACAAAGGAGAACCAAGGCACAGAGGGTCACTGCCTCAACATCACATAGGAGTTGGGACTTAAATCCAGATCCCTTGAATTCTAGCTCAGTGCTTCAAGCAAAAGACCAACTTTCCTCTTGGGCTAATGTTGCTTCTGCCTGTTTTTCTGCACCTTGTAAACTGCAGAGTTCTCAGTCTGTATCTGAAGGAGAAAAACAGTGGTGCTAGGGCTGCACCAGTTGAGAAACATCTCCTCAGATGTTTACATCACTCAGGCCTGGTCTACACTAGGCGTTTATGTCGAAGTTAGCGCCGTTACATCGAATTAACCCTGCACCCGTCCACACCGCAAAGCTATTTAGTTCGACATAGAGGTCTCTTTAATTCGACTTCTGTACTCCTCCCCGACGAGGGGAGTAGCGCTAAATTCGACATGGCCATGTCGAATTAGGCTAGATGTGGATGGAAATCGACGCTAATAGCTCCGGGAGCTATCCCACAGTGCACCACTCTGTTGACGCTCTGGACAGCAGTACAAGCTCGGATGCTCTGACCAACCACACAGGAAAAGCCCCGGGAAAATTTGAATTTGAATTCCTTTTCCTGTCTGGCCAGTTTGAATCTCATTTCCTGTCTGGACATCGTGGCGAGCTCAGCAGCACTGGCAACGATGCAGAGCTCTCCAGCAGTGATGGCCGTGCAATCTCAGAATAGAAAGAGGGCCCCAGCATGGACTGATCGGGAAGTCTTGGATCTCATCGCTGTGTGGGGCGATGAGTCCGTGCTTTCCGAGCTGAGCTCCAAGAAACGGAATGCAAAGATCTACGAGAAGATCTCTAAAGACATGTCAGAGAAAGGATACAGCCAGGATGCAACGCAGTGCCGCGTGAAAATCAAGGAGCTGAGACAAGGCTACCAGAAGACCAAAGAGGCAAACAGATGCTCCGGATCCCATCCCCAGACATCCCGTTTCTACGAGGCACTGCATTCCGTCCTCGGTGCGGCCGCCACCACTACCCCACCACTGACCGTGGACTCTGAGGATGGGATATTGTCCACGGCCGGTTCCTCGGACATGTTAGTGGACGGGGAAGATGAGGAAGGAGATGAGGAGGACGAGGCAGTCGACAGCGCTCACAACGCTGATTTCCCCAACAGCCAGGATCTCTTCATCACCCTTACAGAGATCCCCTACCAACCGTCCCCAGCCGTTACCCCGGACACAGAATCTGGGGAAGGATCAGCCAGTAAGTGTTGTAAACATCTAAACATTTATTTTTAACAGAACAGGAATATTAACAATTAAAAAAATGGGTTTCTCATGATTCGTTTGCCCTAGGCGCTTAACGGTTCAGTCATGGGCAGTGCAACTATTGAAAAAAAAATCTAGCAATGTCCGGTTTTGCATGATTGTCCTGCCCAAGCCGCTCTACTGTTTAGTCACTGCTACTGCAGCTACAGTAAAATGCGGTCTATATGTCCGGGGATAGAGCAGAAATCCTCCTGTGACATCTCGAGGAAGCTCTCCTGGAGGTAATGTGAAAGCCGTTGCATTAGGTTCCTGGGGAGAGCGGCCTTATTGGGTCCTCCGAAGTACGACACGTTGCCGCGCCACGAGACAAGCAAGTACTCGGGAATCATTGCTCTGCACTGCAGGGTGGCATACGGCCCTGGTCTTTGGAGGCTTTCCTGGAGCATTCTCTCTTTCTCGCTGTCAGAGATCCTCATGAGGGTGATGTCGCTCATGGTGACCTGCTTTGAATGAGGTAGGGGAATGTTAGTGTTGGGACTGCTTGCCCATTCCTTTACAGAACTGTAACCGCTGGTTTGCAGCCACACGGTGGAGGCGGGAGAGGGGCAGCCTACAGGGACCGTTCCCGGGGACAGCCGCGAGGGGGTGGGACAGGAGTAGAGTTCCTGCTTGCCGGATTGCTGGCAGCAGGGACTGACATTGCTTTCAATGTGAAATGAGGCCAGTGCTAATATTAAAGTTTTAAGCTGCCACAAGTCTACGGCTTACCATGTCTGCCTGCTACAGAAATTCCGTTGTCCTGCCCCGCTTCTCAAATGTGCTGTGCAAGACCCCAGGCACTGAATGCGAAGGCTGAGAATTCGACCTTGTGCTGAGTGCGCATGTGATAGGTGCTGTGCATGGTCTTGTTCACAGAGAAAGACTATGTTCTTTGTTCACAACTACATTTATCTTTCTGAGGAATTCACTCCCTTTTTCCCATTCCCACAGCCACATCTGCGACTGTCTCACAACCTAGCCTGGCATCACACTCCCAGAGGCTAGCGCAGATTAGGTGTAGGAAGAAGAGGACACGGGAGGACATGTTCTCGGAGCTTATGGCCTGCTCCCGAGCCCAGGCAGCACAGCAGACCCAGTGGCGGGAGAACTTGTCCCAAATGCACCAAGCAAACATGGATCGGGAGGAGAGGTGGCGGCAGGAAGACCAGCAGGCAACTCAAACGCTGCTTGGACTACTGAGGGAGCAAACGGACACGCTCCGGCGCCTTGTGGATGTTCTGCAGGAACAGAGGCAGGAAGACAGAGCCCCGCTGCAGTCTCTCTCTAACCGCCCTTCCCTGCCACCAAGTCCCATACCCACCTCACCCAAAGTCCAAAGAAGGAGGGGCGGCAGAGTCCGTGCTAACTCTCACTCCACCCCTGCAGAGAGCTCTAGTAGCAGAAGGCTCTCATTCCCCAAAATTTGACAAGTTCTTTCCTTCCCGCCTGACACAAGCCCCCGTCCAAGTTTCACCTCCCAGTTCCATGTGTAGTTGATAATAAAAAATACGTTTCTGTTAACTACTGTTTCCATCATGTTCTTTTGGAGGAGGAGGGGAAAGGGGGTTGGTAATTGGACAGGACAGTCACCTTTGGCAGGGTACATAGGCGGGGGCAGGTACAGCAGCAGGGCACATACACAGTGCAGTGACTAGTTGCCCTGGTCAGTCTGGGAGGTGGTTTTCATGTTCTGTGGTGGGGGGTGGGTTGCTCTGTGACTTTGTGGCGGGGGAGGGCAGTTACAGATCTTAAGCGGCGGTCCTTATGGAGGATCACAGAGCCACGCAGCAGGAGATCTGTAACCGTCCTCCCCCTGCCACAAAGTCACATAGCCCCCCCATACACACAGTCCCGATCAGGAGGGGTGACAGGCTCCGTTGAAAGAACCAGCCCACCACAGCGGAGCCTGTCAATCCTTGAGTTTAGAAGCTTCATTTGCGTCACTACACTACACCCGCTCCGCACCACAATCTGCGTCCCAGTTTTAAAAAATTCCCGCGAAAACAGTAGTAAAGAAAACGGTGTTCATTAACAAAGTAGAACTGATTTTATTTCGAAACGTGTGTTGGAAGGGGGGTGAAGGGGGTATGTAACTGGAGAGGATAGTCAACATTAACTGGGTAAAGAAACGGGGGCAGGTTCGGCTTCTCTGTACACAAACTTTAAAGTCACAGGTTACCCTGCTCACTCAGGAACCTAGCTTTCAAAGCCTCCCGGATGCACAGCGCGTCCCGCTGGTCTCTTCTAATCGCCCGGCTGTCTGGCTGTGCGTAATCAGAAGCCAGGCTATTTGCCTCAACCTCCCACCCCGCCATAAAGGTCTCCCCCTTGCTCTCACAGAGATTGTGGAGCACACAGCAAGCTGCTATAACAATGGGGATATTGGTTTCGCTGAGATCACAGCGAGTCAGCAAGCTTCTCCATCTCCCCTTGAGACGGCCAAAAGCACACTCCACCACCATTCTGCACTTGCTCAGCCGGTAGTTGAAGAGTTCTTTTTCACTGTCCAGGGCGCCAGTATAGGGCTTCATGAGCCAGGGCATTAGCGGGTAGGCTGGGTCCCCGAGGATGACTATAGGCATCTCCACATCCCCAACAGTTATTTTGTGGTCCGGGAAGTAAATACCTTGCTGCAGCCGTCTAAACAGACCAGAGTTCCTGAAAACACGAGCGTCATGAACCTTGCCCGGCCATCCGACGTAGATGTTGGTAAAATGTCCCCTGTGGTCCACCAGTGCTTGCATCACCATGGAAAAGTAGCCCTTTCTGTTAATGTACTGGCTGGCCTGGTGGTCCGGTGCCAGGATAGGGATGTGAGTTCCATCTGTGGCCCCACCACAGTTTGGGAATCCCATCGCTGCGAAGCCATCTATGATCGCCTCCACGTTTCCCAGGGTCACTACCTTTGGCAGCAGTACATCAACGATTGCCTTGGCTACTTGCATCACAACAACCCCCACGGTAGATTTGCCCACCCCAAACTGGTTCGCGACTGACCAGTAGCTGTCTGGCGTTGCAAGCTTCCAGAGGGCTATGGCCACTCGCTTCTGGACAGTCAGGGCTGCTCGCATCCGGGTGTCATTGCGCTTCAGGGCAGGGGACAGCAACTCACAAAGTTCAAGGAAAGTTCCCTTCCGCATGCGAAAGTTTCGCAGCCACTGGGATTCATCCCAGACCTGCAGCACTATGCGGTCCCACCACTCGGTGCTTGTTTCCTGTGCCCAGAATCGCCGTTCCACGGCATCAACATGACCCATTGCCACCGTGATGTCCTCGGCGCTGGGTCCCGTGCTTTCTGAGAGGTCTGTGCTACTCTCAGACTTCAGGCCCTCACCGCGGTGCCGTAGCCTCCTCGCCTGACTTATCTGCATCTGCCTCAGGGAAAGGTGTTTGATAAGCTGCGAGGCGTTGAGAGCGGCCACAACTGCAGCGATGGTCGCAGCGTGCTCCATGCTCGCAGTGCTGTGGCGTCCGCGCTGTCACTGACTAGAAAAGTGCGCGAACTGATTTCCCGCCGGCGCTTTCAGGGAGGGAGGGCGGGAGTGATGGACGGATGACGACAGTTACCCAAAAGCACCCTGGACACATTTTTTTTACCCAGAAGGCATTTGCGGCTCCACCCAGAATTCCAATGGGCAGCGGGGACTGCGGGAACTGTGGGATAGCTGCCCACAGTGCACCGCTTCCAATGTCGACGCTTTCCCCGTTACTGTGGACTCACAACGTCGAATTACTGTCATTAGTGTGGACACACACGTTCGACTTTGCAATATCGATTCCAAAAATTCGATTTAAGTAAAATCGAACTACTCTCGTAGTGTAGACATAGCCTTAGTCTTTGGCCTTCAAAGTTATATGACTGAGGACTTATTATTGCCTGGCAAAATAGCACAACATTGTTATGATTGTTGCAATAAACAGTGTAAATGGAAATTTCTTGCTGAACACTTCCTGGATTCTTTAGCTGGTAAGAAAATGCTGACAAACAAAATAATGATGATGTTTTTCTCCCAGGTGATAATCCCCAAAGCCAGTGATTTTTCAGTAAGCAACCAGTGGCAGGGAAATCTGTGTGACCCTCAAACGTGTTGTGTCAGCAGACTTTACACCATTGCCTTTCTGACATGTTGGATTCTCATCAAAAACTGCATATTCATTCATGCCCATTGAATGCTCGGTATGCAGTGAGAAAGCTTTTTCTGCAACCTTTTCATTACATTCTTGTTAGTCACGTGGGTTACATACAATTAACATGATGCTATTATTATGGTACAGCACATACACAAACAACGTCGGCCTCTCTTTTTTATGACATTCATATGTTACAGCTTGACTACACAATGTTCCTTTAGACAATCCAGGGCCTGATCCAACTCTCATTAAAGCTGATGGAAAGACTCCAGTTGACTTTCTCCCTATTTTAGGATTGCCTTTGTGCATTGTGACTGTGTATTAGACCTTCATAACACAGCTCTGCTTTACTAGTCTATGCCAGGACAGAGTCTTTGCTTTCATAGTACGGCAATATTTGTTCTTACAACTACTTTTTCCTTTAAAAAACAAACCCAAATTAATGCAGATAAGTGTAGGCTGGAGCAATAGCCTGGGGAGTCAGACTCACGCAAGATGGGCTCAAGCTACGGTGCTAAAAGTAGCAATGTGGATGTTGTGGCTCAGGCAGCAGCTCGGACTCTTAAGCCCATCCCACACCCGATCTCTGAGCTTCTGTAGCTAACCAGTCTCCACCCCAGCCCCAGGCTCCACATTGCTATTTTTAGCATGCTAGCTTGAGTCTGTTCACCTGAGCTGGGAAGCTTGCTCCCAGGTGCAGTGTAGACCTACCCTAAGTGACTCAATGGAGAATACTAATTGACTTGACAGATGCCACCACGGAGCCATCACTTAATTACTATTTCCAGTAGCACCTGGGATATATCTGGCAGTTTCCAAATAGAGAAGACGTCACGCTTCCTGCTCTGAGGTGCTCGCAAGAAATGATTTTCCGTCAGTGCTGAGCTGGAGTAGAACTAATACCCCAGAGATGAAAGTTTCCATCTCTGTCTCTCACCACCATCCTTATTAGCAGAGCACTCTCCATTGCTAGGTATTTTATGGTAATCAGTTACCACTATAACCTCCAGGATAAAGATTTGGTTCTCCTTCCTTTCCCAATATTGCTGACGTCACTACCTTTGGAACAGAGCTTGTGCCATAGGATGCGCCAAAGTGAGCCCTATTCCTGACATTGGGATACATAAAGAGAAAGGGATATCTTTAGAGGATTATACACCTCTACCCCGATATAACGCTGTCCTTGAGAGCCAAAAAATCTTACCACGATATAGGTGAAACCGCATTATATCAAACTTGCTTTGATCCGCCGGAGTGTGCGGCCATGTCCCCCCGGAGCACTACTTTACCGCCTAATATCCGAATTCATGTTATATCGGGTCATATTATATCGGGATAGAGGTGTAGAGTATACAATATACCACAACTTTCTGGGCCTTACCTGTGGTTTCAGTAGGAACAAGCCCTTGTCCTTATCTTTTAAAGCACCTTTTATGATGATTCATGCAAGCATTATGACTGTGAAGAAGGAAGCTACAACTGAAAATACAGAATAGCACCTATAGAGACAAAGCAATGGGCCAAATTGCTCAGTAGTAGACACCTGCTGAAGTCAATGGAGTTAGAACTATGATTAATTTGACCCACTGCGTTAGAGGAAGCTGATGGAGATTTCTAGATATAGCACTCTGATTATAAACCAGTTCAGTGGCAACGGGAAAGACTGGGAGTTGCAGAGAATAGATGAAAATACTTTGCTTCCTTGTTTGGAGTAAACTTTTATCATTTCACAAGACAGACTAAATGGTCTGCTATTGAATTGTGAAACAGGCATACAAACTTCCTGCATACCTAATTGCTTAAAAATACATAAGTCCCCCTCCCTCTGTAAGCTTCATGGAATGTTATGTAAAGTGTATTACCACCTTGAGGGTATTCTGGGAGCTCCACCAATGCAGTATTTAACAAGTGCTGGTATGTTCATAACACAGAAGTGGTCTCTGTACCCAGGGGTTTACCATAGACTAGCCACATGCTGCAGACAAACAGAGCACTAAGTGATCTGATTATATATTTATCACAAAGTGATGTGATGTAGTCAGTTGTTTTTTAAACACACAAACCTGAGACTATGCTTTCCAGGGCAGATTAGTTGCATAAGGTTTAGCAGAAATGGTGCATTTTCAGGAGGGTTCTGGAGTAGATGGTAGGTGGCCAACACCTCAGGTTAGGTTGATAGTTCCAGGCCTAAAGAACAGCGTGGGAGGACAGGTGAAGAATGGGAGAAGGACATTTGGAGTAGTTAGGCCTCTTGTGCAGAGCACAGCTCATGCAAAGTGCTAGGCTAGGAGCCATTGAGACTTGGCTAGGCCAGTTATCAGCCTGTATCTCAGCTGCCTTTTCTGGTTACAATTATTGAACAAATGGTGACAATCAGGTGGCCACAGTACCTTTGGACACTTGTTAATTTGGGGGCATGTGACAGACCAACTCTTGTTACATCAGTAGATAATTTCCTGGCAATGGGCCAAGATTGCATCACCACCCTGACATTCTTAGAACTGCCAGCTGCCTTTGATACTGTTAAGCATAAGGTGTGTGGACTCAGTTGGGGGCTGCACCAGGAGTGAATGGGGTTGCTTTGGGGTGGGACCATTCTTGTATAAGTAAGGGCTCTCAAAGGCTGCTGGTGGGGCCCTCCCAGGGAGTGCTACAGGGTTCCATCTTGTCACCTGTCCTCTTTAGAGAGCTATGGGGCAGTTACAAGGGTTGGTGAGGAGGTGGAGATTGCTGTGCCTTCGCTATGCTGAGGGGGCCCAGCTCTTTTATTTTCCGACCAGCCAGAAGGGTCAAGTGCCTCAGCTGCTGTTTGGATGAGAACGAGCTGGCTTACCGTTGGTTCAAAGAACATGGAGAAGATACTGATTGTAGGGGAACAAGTGGAAGAGATGGCAGAGATAATATCACCTCCTTTGAGTGAGGGAGGGGCTAGCCGCTAGCCCAGCATTTGTGGGGCAAGTGAGCAACCTAGGAGACTGGCTGGCCTTCCAGCTGCTATTAGAAAGTTAGGTAGAGGCTACAGCCACAATCCGCTTTTTTCAATTACATACGAGCAAGAGGCTGTGCCTGTTTCTTTCATAGACATTTGCAACTGTCAACTGTGCTTCCATCCTCTCTTGTGCAACCACTATAAGATGTACAGTGGTGCTACGTGTCTTAAATCTATCCAGAAACTGATGCCGGGTTCACTTGTTATGGACACATCTTGCCTTGACACCATTGCAGGCCCTGGAACAACTGGCTATTTATTACATTGGAACTGTAGCATAGTTAAGTTCCTGTTGAACTGAAATCTGGGATGCAACCTTAAAACCTTTATTTTGTACAAACCTCATTGAAATGGCAAAAACCAAAGTCAGTTATCTGTGAGCACTGCTTTATCTTCTCATGGAGGGCTGATGAAAAATGGAGAATAAAGTTAAAAAATACCTCCTTTTTGGCAAATTTTCACTCTTTTCTTTGTATCCTTTTATAAAAAACCCAACACTCTGGGGGCCTGTCCGTTGACCACAATATTGGTCATCTTATGCTGATTATCTATTTATAACTGAGCAGTTTATAGAGTATTTTATAATGTTTTAGCCTTAACAGAAAAGAAATGCAAAGCAGAACCAACCTACTTTAAATGAGTCAGACAGGGAACCTAAAGGAAAGGTCTTTGAGCTGGGAAAGAGGAAGTCATTTCAAAACTCACCTGTTTAAATTTCCATGCAATTTAAACTACCCTTAATATTGGCCAAGCTCATGAACTGTAACCTAGAAGGCAGTCAAGGAAGAGCCGTTGAATTCCCCGTTTAAACTAAGTTAGCACAGAGCCTAGGCAAGGACGATGCATGCATGAAACCTGGGTTTCTAATGGTAAGATTTTCAAGAGTGCCTAAGCAAGTTAGGCACCTAAATACTAGTGACTGTCGGTGGCACTTCAGTGCCCAAGTTACTAAAGACCTTTTGAAAATGGTACCGTAACTTGACAAAACACAATCCTATCCCCACCCCCCCCAAACACTGCCTTTCATATTTGAGCCTGGTCTACACACAGATTTTTCTATCAGTATAACTATGTTGGTTAGAGGTATATTTTACTGAAAATTATACATATATAATCCCTAATGTAGATGCAGTTATACAGCTGTAAAGGCATCTTACACTGAACTGCCTCCCCTTCCCATACAGGAATAAGCTCTACTGGTACCCTGTTTCCCCGAAAATAAGACATCCTCCGAAAATAAGGCCTACTTACAGTTTTGCCTCTCGTTGTAATATAAGGCATCCCCCCGATAATAAGACCTCCCCGATAATAAGGCATCCACCGATAATAAGGCATTTTTCATTTCTGAAAAATAAGACATCCCCTGAAAATAAGACCTAGCGCATCTTTGGGAGCAAAAATTAATATAAGACACTGTCTTATTTTCGGGGAAACAGGGTATAAGAATCTTTATACCAATCTAGAATTGCATCCTCTAGTGGACGGGTTGTAACATTTTAAATATACAAGTTGTACATCTCAGCTATACCCGTATGTAGACAAGACAACATAAGACTATACATCACTTCAGCAGTGTTAGCCACAATAATGTCCCAAACACAGGGAATGCAAGTCAATCTGTGGTCAGAGGTTCTTAAACTTCATTGCTCCGCAATCCACTTCTGACAACAAAAATTACTACACGTCCCTTGGACAGGGGACCAAAGCCTAAGCCCTGGGCCCCAGCAAGTCTAGCCCCAGCCCTGATAATCCCAATAAAGTGGGGTCACAACCCACACTTTGAGAACTGCTAATATAATTGATATCAAAGCTATGAAGTGATTTTAGATTTTGTGTTTGCACATTTGATGAAGTTGAGGTATGCATTGCTTTTAGAGATCTGTAGGAGATGGAAGTGAAATCCCTACAGAATGTGTTACAGCATTGTAGGCAATATGCAGGTGGAAAGGAATGCACAAGTTTTGGAATAAGATCTAAATCGGCAAAGAAATCAGTGCCATTTTGGTCATTTACATAATATAATAATTTAGGAGAATTAGCTTTGAAGTGATGCAGTAGAATTTACAAGCTAATTCTGATTTTCTGCCCATTGGGTTTCACAACATGAAACATGATGTCTAAGTGATATAGGAGCATAAATGTAATTGGCTTCACCTATATGCAGAATCAACGAGGCTACAAAAGATGTTTTTTTTCCTTTAAACAAAGTCCACATCCACATCACTGTTAGACAAGAGAGAAAACTCCAGGGGCATTAGGGTTATTATAACAAAACACCTCAACATCCATTTTAAACAAAGTGTTTTATTAGCTTCTGTAGCAAAAGTTTAGTCAAATAGGCCAAATCCCATGTCATCATCAGATTCCTCAGACTCCTCCTTCTTCTCTTCTTTCTTCTCCTCAGCTGCAGAGAGAAAAGATTTAAACAGTGTTTACTCATCTGGGAATGATTACAGTACATTTTGGACATTGCAGGTGTGAGGAGATCCCAAAACACGCTCTCTTCATGGAAGCATATCTTCAAATTAAATGAACACAAGTCACCCCTTTAAGTTTCAGTCTCCATATCTACTCTGTGCGGTGCTAACGGATTCAGTTTCTTTTTAACCTATACGTTTAAAGATTAAGTGCCAAATTTTGCCTTCAGAGACATGCACAACTCTCAATTACATCCACAGGAGTTGCATACACATACCTGAGGGTCCATTTTGGCTCTATAGACTTAAACCAGAACAAATTAATGAAGGTGAGGAGCAAGCAACTGTGTATAACTCTTACTGATTGGCTGGTTTTAACTAACCGCCTTCTCTGTACACCATTTTAACAGTTCATTCCCAGGTACAGTGCAGAGATTGTCTTCAGCACTAAACTATGTCAGTCAATATTTCAATCTCAGGACAAGAAGCCAAACTACAATAAAAGAAGGAAAAGCTTCCTAAATTTACATGATGGGAATTAAGGCACTAAGATTTTAATGTATACTCACCAGCAGCAGGTGCAGCAGCAGGAGCAGCAGAACCTGGTCCAGCTGAGACTGCTACAGCTCCACCAACTGGCATGCTGGCAAGTTTGCCGTTACCTGTAAGGAACAAAAGGGTGGAGAATAGTAATTAAGCACTCAGAGCAGACCTGGCCCTGCAAATACTGCAACGTGCAGAACCAAAGTTATGTAGTAAGATGGCACCTAGTCAATATGGTATATGGACACGTCTATGAGAAAAATATATAAAAATACATAAGGGATGTGATTACAGGCTAGCCTCTGACAAATTAACCCACACTAGCCACTTGCAAGGAACAACAAGGTGCCAGGTATTTTTGTTTGTTTAAAATACAGCACATTCTACAACAAGATTCCAGAGTTTAAGACTGAAACACTGGGCAGCTAGCCTACCGAAAAATCAACTTGGTATTGACAATAGTTTTGGGCAGAATTTTTTTGCCTACAAAATCCCCCAAAGCTCTCTAAATCCATATTAAAAAGTAAGACATCAACAGCAAGCAAACTTTACCAAAGAAAGAAAAAGGTATCCTTCGAGAAGAGCATTTCCAATATGACCTCTGCTAGGTCCTGTCTAGTCTATATTGTCTACAATGTGCTACAACCTTGGACTTCGCAGGAATGCAGCACTGTTTGGGAATATGATTAGATTCCCATGTATAGAAGAAGACCAAACAACATTTTAGCTGTTCCAAGGAGTACTGTGTAATAACCAGGCCCCTCCAACACAGTAGGAATTACATCACAGATGGGGACCTTTGAGATTAGTGAACTTACTACTGCTTAATGTCTCCAATTTCTGGAAAGTTAGCTCTCTGCCTTTTCTCTTGTGAATACTGAGATTCCCTCTGCTTTCAAAGTTTTCAAGTCTTTTTGCTTGTACTCCATTTCTAAGAATCAATTTCTAAATAATTCCTTAGAATTTCAGATTCCTATAACTAGCAAAATAAACATGTTTTATAATCATGTCAGATATTCTAGGAAGCCACATACAGTAGAACCTCAGTTACAAACATCTCGGGAATGGAGGCTGTTTGTAACTATGAAATGTTCATAACACTGAACAAAACATTATGGTTCTTCTTTCAAAAGTTTACAACTGAACACTGACTTAATACATCTTTGAAACTTTATTATGCAGAAGAAAGATTCTGCTTTCCCCTTTTTAAAAAAAAAAATAGTTTACGTTTAACACAGCACTGTACTATATATTTTTTTGTTTCTTTGTTTTTTATTGGGTCTCTGCCGCTGCCTGATTATGTACTTCTGGTTCCAAATGAGGTGTGTGGTTGACTGGTCAGTTCGTAACTCTGAGATTCTACTGTATTTCTAAAATAAAATTATTCCATCAGCAGACAACTGAATCATTTTAAGTCTCTGCATGCATAATGGCTCTCTCAGGTCTTTATACAACATTCACAGAAGTATCTAATAGCTGCTGTACTTACTGACAATCATTAATGCCTGATCCTGTGAGCACTTAGGCATGTGAGTAAAGTTACAAAAATATCTGCTTAAGTGTTTGAAGGAATGGGGATTAGATCATTAGAGAGCTTTGGGCTATCTAAAAACAACGTATTTGGTCAGAGCAAAATATTCCACAAGTGGAACATTCAAATTGTTGTGCCTTTCTAAATTCATATTTATTAATTTTGCACTGAAAATAAAATGTGATTTTTCACTTCAGTGTTCTCTCTCAATAAGATTTATCATTTCTAGGTCTCCCTGAAATAAAGAACAGAAGGCGTGTGAATGAAGTGTTTAGTTCATGAAGTGACTTCTCTGCAAAAGAAAGTTCAAGAACACAATTGGGTAAACCAAGAACTACAATTTAGAATGCTAAAGTCTGGCTCATTCTCTCACCTAGCAACATGTCCAGAAATCGCTTGTTATGAGCAGACTAACTGTAAACTCATATTTAAGAGCACTTTCCAGTTTAATCTGGTCCACAAGCGAAACCTAGCAGGTACTGGCACTGACCTGCAGGAATTAGGATGGACCCCTACCCATTATATGATTTATCCCAATTTGTATCTTAATTGAGAGCCCTCTAAAGCAAGTCTGATTTAATGAAGAAAAAACAAAATGAGGAAAACACAAAATCTGGTAATTCTCTGCCCTTAAGGATCTTTAAATTAGTGACTGAACTAGAGAGGCAATCATCATAAATGTCACCCCCATGCCAACACCATGAGATTTTACTTACCCTGAGCAATGACATCCTCTATATTTTTTCCGTTCAGTTCACCAATAACCTAAGGAAATTACAAAGTATTAAAACAAATTGTTTGATAAGCTGTTTTAAAAGTTTTTCAATCAGGTTTCTGTGCAATACCACCTAACCAGCTGCTTGTAAGATTCCATCTTGCCTTATTTCTCAGGAGAAACAATGAATAAAGGTTTTTTAAAATAACTTATTTAAAATTAAATTTTAAATTGACAACCTATGTTAAGACCTAAACTTATGATCTATTAAAATAATTATAAAAATAGTATTAAAGTAGTACATGTTTGCTGTTGAAGTTTTAAAGAAAGTCAATCCACTGAACTGGGGAAAAGCACTGGTTAAGCACCAAGAACCAGAGTTTGTTGAAGTGTTAAACCAGATTTTGACAGCAGGAGCCTCTCTACAGAGAATATTTTCTTCATTTCACTTTATTCCCCTGGTTCAGTTCAATGACTAGTTCATTTAAAGTTAAGAAACCAATTGGGAGCTGAAGAAGCAGGAAAACTTGTTTTCTTCTTCCAATCAATGAATAAAAGTTAAGTGTGATTATGAGATCTGCTAGTTCTAAAAATAAGGACACAGTGACCAGAAATAATCAGTTCAATTCAACAACTATAGATAATATTTCCTATGTTTAATAAATCAGTTTTAACTGCAAAACATGTTTTGATAAACTTTCTTCCTTAGGTATCAAGCACATTCAAGATAGTTTTATTTTATCAAAAATTAAATGCTGTTTGTGCTTTTTTTTTTTAAACTGAATTTTAATTTCCATCCAAATAGAGCCACAAGTAAAAAATTAATCTAGTAATTAAGTGTCATTCATCATTTTCTAACATAAAAAAGGTAAAAAATAAATGCAAGTTAAGCTATATAACTGATTATGTAAACATAGTGTGACCACATAGATAGCAAAAAGCAGGACCAAATTTAGTATAAAAGCTATATTTAGTAGCAAATCAACATATTTCAATCTCTTTTTAGGAGAATAACCAAGAAGTATAAATACAATCCACTCTATAGGACACTGAAATCCAAACAAGTTCACAGTTGGAAATAAAAACAAACACTAAGTGTGCCATGAAATGAAAACTGAAGACTGACACACTGGAGCATCTGTGCTTTTCTGTAGTCATCTCCTCATGAAATCCATTTCAGTGAGTTCACAATGAATTCAGGAAGCTGACGGCAATAAAGAATATAGAAGCCTTCTACAAGTCACAAAACAGACCCTCTGCAATGGTTTGTTAGGCATTTATGAGACTGATGCTGTACCCCCTTCCATGTGCATGCTTTGCAGCACGAGATCCTGAACCAGCATCCTAAAGTGCTGTGTGTTCCTCAGTACTCTGACATATGCTAAAGCCCAGCTGATCATTTCAGCTTTTCACTGGAATGGAAAATTTTACTATCAAAGTTGTAGTCCAGGCTGGGAAAGATTAAACAGGAAAACAAACTGCTACCATCTCAGAAACAAGCATTAAAGGTCAAGGGTGCTGCAGCTTCTCCAGGTGTGTTTCAGCTATTGGATAGCAGTGCAGGATAATGGAGAGTCACAAACCAATGGAGGCAAGATTCTAAAGATAGGAACTGTAATGTCAAAAGTACATTGCAGCTCAGCGATAGCAACATATCTAAACAACATTTTTCAACAACTAATCTCCTGCTCAAGTGAAGCATGCAATATATGAATTGTTGTGTTTGTGTTTATTTACTCTGAAAGGTGCGTTTGAAGAGTCCTCTAGAGTTATATTGGAGTAAGATCCGGTCAGTGTTAACAAATACAGATAAGTCAATGATGACAAGAACAAATTCCAACGTAACATTGTGGGAAAGGGATGATCAGTGAAAGAGTTTATGAAGGCCCTGGAAACCATAATAAAAAAAAGTGTCAATTTGAAACACACAACAGAATAAGAACCTCTATTTCAGAGTGGAGAACTATATCCTAGTACTGCATGGATTCTGGTTGCACAGAACTAACCACTCTGTTGGTTGGCTTTCTGAAGATTACAACTATCCATCTGAAAAACCTAGTTTCCCCAATATCATCTCTCTTAATGCATCTCTTGTAATATATGACACACAGTGTCTGCAAATAAGATGATTTCTTAGTGGAAAAAAATATTATAGAATTTAATCAATTGTTTTCTTTTCAACACCCTTTAAAACACACACAAAGAATGAAAGCTCCACCACATTGAGAAGTATTTAAATCTCCCTTCGCTGACACTAACCCTGCAGAATCTTGTCTGTTTTTTCCTAGATGTTATATCATCTGGGTATATCTCATTTACTTCCATGCCATTGCAGGGGTCTCATACATTGGTCCACCTCAGTGTCTCCTATGCTCTGCATGTGGCACACAATAGTTTGTCTCCTGAGGGCTGTAATACTTTGGTCTAATTCCAGTTGTTAGGTTTAGTGTGCGAGTGGCCAGCTTGTATTAGTGGCCTCTGATATACAGGACGTCCAACTAGATGATATAGTAGTCTCTTCTGGCTTCAAACTCTATGTATGACTATTTGACTCCCTTCTCTTCATGTGTCAGTATAATAATGCCTGCATCTGTAATTTTCACTCCATGCATCTGAAGTGGGTTTTTTTACCCACAAAAGCTTATGCCCAAATAAATCTATTAAGTCTTTAAGGTGCCACCGGACTCCTCATTGTTTTTGTGGATAGACTAACATGGCTACCCCCTGATATCTGACGTATGTCCCTTGTAGCAGCAACAAGGACTTGTATGTTTTATGGAAAATGCTGTGTATACACTTGGCACCTCATAAATGTAATGCAATAATGTTGCCAGAAACTGGGAATGGGCAACAGGGATGGATCACTTGATGATTAACTGTTCTGTTCATTCCCTCTGGGGCACCTGGCATTGGCCACTGTCGGAAGACAGGATATTGGGCTGGAGGGACCACTCTTATGTTCTGCCTTTTGCGAGAAAAGTGTAACCCTCCACTAGAATTATATCCATTTATTTTGAGACTGTGCATAACTGCAAATTGAACACTACATCTCACTGGAATTTTTTTTTGCCACTGGCGACCACTAACCAGGCAACTACTAGCCTCTGATAAGAGCCATCAGGTAGACCCTGTTGTATGCAGTGTAGTTGTAGCCATGTCAGCTCCAGGATATCACCCAGCTGTCTCTTTAATTACAGAGACCTATCAGTTATAAACAACTTGTATTAGCTCTGTCCAGTGAGGTTATTCAGTCTGAACTTTTGTAAATAAGAGAACCTGAGATCTACAGAAATGCTACGCCCAAATACTTTTTATTGGGCAATTGGCACTTGAGACCATAACAACATACATACCCATACTTGGAAAGAAACAAATATTTTTAATACCCCTTGGATTAATAAGATAAGATTCAGAGCCAAGTGAATACAGAAGTGGCTCCCATTTGGGTATTACACTATCAGTTACTGCATTGTCACCTTGTTCAGGCGTTCATCATCCGTCTCAATGCCTACACTGTCGAGAATCTTCTTCAAGTCCTTTGAAGCAGGGGACTCGTTGCCCCCTAGGACAGCCAGAAGATAAGCTGCAACGTAACGCATTCTGAAAGAGAATTAAAATCTTTATTATGGAGGCTGTTACAGATTTTAGAAGCCAGGCACTTCTTCCCAGCTCTCTGGAGCCCTGTCCTAGCTACAAAAAAGAAAAAAAAGCGTGTTCTTAGCTTGAGCTAGCTAACAAGATAAAATCCTTGTGAAGATGAGGCAGTTTTCATGAGTTAGTAGATTGAGTTCTGGGAGAGCCTAGTCTAACTGCTAAGCTATATGAGAACTACAAATTACCTCATCTTCCCTAGAATGTTACCTCCAGTTAAGAACATACGTCCCCTCCTCACCCCCCCCCATGAAGACAAGGCCTTAGAGAAGCTATTAGTCAAGACAGTTGGTTTTAAGTGTCCTAAGATAAATGGCTTTTACCTAAAGCCACTATGAAAGTTAATACATACACTTCCAGCCATTAATAGCGACATCATAGGATATGGGGAGAGAATTTGAGCAGGTAGCAACTCGGCACCTTTTTGAACAGAGCCCGCTGGGTAAGTGCCCATCGCAAGCTGAAAATACTGAATGTAGGCGGAGGAGCAGCTGGACATGTCCCTGGCAGGCGCGGCCGTGCGTCGGAGCGGCTCAGCGAGCCCAGGAGAGGGGGCTCCCCCAGCTGTGCGGGCAGGGGGCTACAAGGAGCTGTGCATAGAGGGGCAGGTGCATTAGCACGATGCTGATGGCAGAGGCGCCCCAGTGACCGCCCGGCTCCCTCCCTGGAGACCGCCCCCCACTTTGCTACGCTCCCTGGCCCAGGTTCCCCCCCCATTCACTGGGGTGCTCCCCCCGGCCCTGGGAAATCCCCCTCTGTAGCTCCCCCCGTCCCAGTGGCGCCCCGCTCCGGTCCCAGCACTGCCCCCCCCCCCCAACCCCACAAAATCCCGCCTCGCTTCGCTGCGATCCCAGGCCCGGCGCGGCAGGGCACATGGCCGCCATCGCTACTTCCTCCCCCACCCGGCTCCACATGGTCTCGGCCCAGCCCCGCTCACGGCAAGGACAGGAGCTCCGGGCGCGCCCATTAGAGGGAAGGGGAGAGGGGGATCCGCACACTTACTTCACCGAGTGGCCGTAGGACGGGAGCTGGACCTAGGGACGTGCACACGCTACGGCGGCCCGGCGGCTAAAGGGAAGAGGAAGGGCCTAGACAGCCCGTCTTCCTTTTTCCAACGCCCCACCACCCAGCTCTGCCATTGGACGTACCGAGACGGGTAGACAGCCAATGAGCAGTGAGATTGTTACTGGGGCTGCGGCCGCCGTGACACTAGACGTTAAAGCAAAGCCCGGGGTAGGAGACACACCTAGGGGAGAAGCACAAGGCCTGCACAACATGCGGCCCGCGGGGGGGGGTGAATAGCTGGGCTCACTGTGCGGCCCGCATGAGGTGAGTAGGGAAGCCAACAGCCGGTTGCTGGTTGGCCGGTAGGTGGGCGGGGTGTTGAAGGGGCCAGTGTGAGGCTGGACTCCGGAGAGTGAGAGTGAGGGTGAGCCAGTGGCAGGGGGTAAGAGACCAGGCAAGTGAGCTGGCAGTGGGGGAGGGGTGGCAGGTGAGACGGACAGGTTTTTGTGTTACACATGCAGCTGAAGAGGCAAGCAGCGGGGGAGTGGGGGAAGGTGAGCTGGCAGGGGAGGGGTGGCTGAGGAGGCAAGCAGGGGGGCAGTGGTGGGGGGCAATTGGGAGAGAGGTTTTTCTGTTGCATGTGCAGCTGAAGAGGCAAGCGGCAGGGGAGGGTGGGGAAGGAGGGTTTGTTTCCGTGGTGTGGGCGGCACTGGGGCGGGGGATGTTTGGGGGGGTGTAGCAGGGCGGTTACCCTGCTCCTGCCCTGAAGGGCTTAAAACCTCCCTGGGGGAGGGCTGTGGCAAGGGAAAAGCTGAGCTGATTGGGGAAGCTGCTGCAGCTGGGCCATGCCCCAATCAGGCCCCAACTGGCCTGTATAAAAAGGCTGTGAGCCAGAGGCCCAGATGAAGTCTCCCTCGGATTCTGGAGAAAAAAGGGCCTCTCTGCTAGGGAGCTGAGCAGTGTACTGGGAGTGGAGCAGGGCTGGGGAAGGCTAGAGGAGCTGGGGAGCTCCAGCCTGGAAAACCCCCAAGCTGCCGCCCTAGCTAAGGGCCTAAGACCAGTACCAGGGCTGCAGAGGGGCAGCCCAGCTACAGAGAGAGGCAGCAGGTCCAAACGCAACCTTGCCTGTGATGAGTGGCTTATACTGCAGTCTGCCCCAGGGCACAGGGGCTAGTTGCTGACTGGCAGTAGCCTTATACTGAGGTGAGGTGAGGTGGGGAGAGGGTTGGGGGTTCCCCATTGAGGGGAGACCTAGAGCCAGAGTGTGGGGGTATTGCCAGGGGGCAGCACGCCAGATCAAAGGGCACTGGGGTCTGGGAGGAATACGGGGCCAGCGGCAGCGGGACACTGGCCTGCAGAGGGCACTCCAACGGCTGGATGAGCTAATTCCCAAGAAGACCAGCAGGAGGCACCGCCTTACACGAGTGCTGGGGGGGGGTGTTTTGGCGGGGCTGGGGGCAGGGTTTCAGCGGGGCTGGGGGGTTTCGGCCCTCGGCTATTTTCTTTGGAGTAATATGGCCCTCGCCGCTTTACGAGTTGTGCAGGCCTGATTGGGGGTGCCAAGACCTCCAGCCTGTGCTGGGCGGGGACAGCACCGTGGTGCCAGGCCCACTGGCAACCTTCCCCTCACAGCCTGACAAGCTGGGGTGTAGTGGGGCTGTAGAGAGGGCAGAGCAGGGGGCAGGAGATTGCCCAGCACTCACTCCTTCCTGGCTGCCATATGGCAGCTCGACCCACTAAATGCTCACAACAACATGGTACACCTCCTCCCATGGCCATGGTTTCCACAGCCAATGGCCCCGCATAGAGCGCCGGGGCCAATCCAAGGGTCACCCCCTTGGCTGAGAATTGTAACAAAGGCTCCACGCTCAGGAGGGCTTGGAAAAGATCCATTTTTATTTCCTATCCCCAGTCTCCTACCCAGGGTCAGGGGGAAAAAAAAAACCCATAGTTGAGGTTAGTATCCACTGTATTCAGTGATAAGGAAGTTACACTCTTTCAAAGAGTTTCCCCCACAAGGAGGGTCCCTCCTCCCTTTTATTTTGAGAGACTAAATAGAGGGACAATTTCTAGTTTTTAAATATCTAGGTTTCCCATTCCCCTCTACATAAGAAAATTGCCGTTTCAGCTCTAGTTTGATTTCCCCCCCCCCCCCCAGATAGTTAGTCATGGCCCTTGATTCTCCCACTGGTAAATACACAGCCTGGTTTGTCTCACAAAAAGTGGCCAGGAAGGGATCTTGAGAAGTCATCAGTCCAGCCCCCGATGCTGAGGCAGGAGTCCCAGGACCAAGTACGTTTAGAACATCCGCAGGTGTGTGTCTAACCTGTACTTAAATTTTTTCAGTTACAGGGGTTCCATAGCCTCCATTGAAAGCCTATTTCAGTGCTTAACTACCATGATAGTGACAAAGGGCATGGCTTCACTGGCAACATTAAAGTGCTGCCGTGGCAGTGCTTTAACGTGGCATGTGCAGTTGCAGCACATGCTCTTCAAAAACAAACAAACAAAACACACATACACCTCCGCGAGCACGGCTCCCAGCGCTGGTGCACTGTCTACAGTGGCACTTTATAGCAAGTTTGAGCACTGAGGGGGGTGTTTTTTCAAACCCCTGAGTGAGAAAGTTGCAGGACCAGTATAGACAAGCCTTAAGTGTTTCCTAATATCAAACCCATCGTATACTTAATTTCTGGAGACTGGATGGCTGAAGGAATTGTTGATAGGATAAGGAAGATTAGTTCTCTGCTTCAAATCCATCTTGAATTAGCAGTAACTGAAAATTATCACCTCCTGATGGATGTGTGCAAAAAAAAGTTTGACTGTTTCTGGCCAATTTTCTAGCAGATAAGAATCCACGTAGCAAGAACTGTGGTCCATCATCATAGTTGGCAATCTTGGCAAAGAAGCTAAGGACTAAAATAGGCACGGAGACTCGGTTATTAATATTGATATAACATGCAGAAGCCCCAGTTAAGGTTGAAACACAATGGTGGAAGTATTGCAGGGCAACTTATACTGCCACTGCTCATGCTGTACCTATCCTGAACACAGGAAACAATAAAACTGATACACAGTTATAAGTACTTCCAAGTTACATGCTATTGGAACTAGGTGCCTCCTATAAGGAGCTCAGACACCGGACTATCTGACTGAAGTAAAGCTTCAGAAAAGCAACATGGTAAATTTAAAAAAAAAAAAAAATTGCAATGTGTATAACTTTGTTAGAATCATAGAGTTAGAAGGGGCTGCAAGGGTCATCTAGTCTAACCCCCTGCCAAGATGCAGGATATGTTGTGTTTAAACCATCCAAGACAGGTGGCTGTCCAGCCTCCTTTTGAAAACCTCCAGTGAAGGAGATTCCACAACTTCCCTAGGCAGTTTGTTCCATTGTCCTACTGTTCTTACAGGTAGGAAGTTTTTCCTGAGATTTAATCTAAATCTGCTATGCTGTAAATTGAACCCATTACCTCTTATCTTGCCTTCAGCGGCAAGAGAGAACCATTTTTCTCCATCTTTTTTATGGCAGCCTTTCACGTATTTGAAGACCGCTATCCTGTGGCTATCTCCAAGATCACAAACCTTCCTGGAGGCACCGCTGAACCCATGTTTACCTTTGGACAGAAGGGGGGCGGGAACCATATGTCACCTGCATTTCCCAGGTGGACAAACATTTCCCATTGCACAGCATTACAGTGGTGGCCCAAGGTATAGATGTGCTGCTCAGAAACCTGCAATTATAGGAAGTCCTCCATTACTTGCTACTTACAAGTTGATAACAACATATGTGCCATGGTTAGACTGAGTCAGAACATGGTATTATGCAGAGTTAACACCTGTCTGATCCAGGAAGAACCCTCCAGTAGCAACTTGGGTTTGCAAAGTTTTTCTTTTTTCCATGACAAAGTTTAAAATGGAAATCTACTTCAAAAATAAACATTTTATTTTAGATTGAAAAGTTCAACGTGAAAATAATTTATCAAAAAAGTTCAAACTTCACAAAACAATCTGATTTCTTCAAATAATTTGTCAAAACCAAGTTGACAAAGTGTTGCTTTGCCCAGTTCTAATTGCAAGAATAAACTTGCAACCTTACAATGTTTATAAAAAAGAAACAAGCAAACATTCATTTGTGAGGACAGAACTGCACCTTAAATTTAGGAAGTGAAATAGAAAAAAAAATGCAATGTTGATTAGTACATCTTTGTTCTTTGACAAGCCTGCAAATAAACCAAGTGCAGTTTTGCTCTGAAGCTGTAAAACTGCACTGTGGGGTTTATTCCTGCACTAAAAACTGGTCAGATTGGTTTGTGACCGATTTGATGTGTAACATATTTTGCTGGAAAATATTTTCATTATAGTGGAGTATTTTTTAACCTACTAAAGTTAAAGAATTTTTTTAGACAAACTTCCATTTTAAGGTTTGTCATGGAAAAAAGAGAAGCTTTGTGAAAAGCTTGGAATGAAAGAAAAAAAACCTCATTATTACATTTTCAGCCAGCTCTATTCACAATGATTTCCAGAGAAAGTTTGCTCACTTTACAAGTAAAAGCTGCTTTTTCTAACTGCCAGCCCTACAAACCAGAACTGCAATCAGCAGGTTCTTCCTGGATCATACATCTTGAATAAAGTCCAATTGTCAGACATTACTTACTACATCTGTGCAGCTCCCCTATCTTCAATTGGGTTATACAGATAAACTTGGAGCAGGAGACTTGACATAATTGGAATTTAATTAACAGTCTGTAGGTGATGCATGAACCAGGATAGAATTCAGCTCCTGTTCTCAACTAGGTAGGCTCTGAAGAGTTAACATTAATTTTGACCCCTGAAGTAAACAGATCTGACCAACTAAACAAAGATCTGTTGAATAAGGAAGTAGCCAAGAAGTGAGGTTTTTACTCACGAAAGCTTATGCCCAAATAAATCTGTTAGTCTTTAAGGTGCCACCAGACTCCTTGTTGTTTTTGTAGATACAGACTAACACGGCTACCCCCTGATACTTGACATTTTGTATAGGTACATTTTAGAGTACAACAACAAAAAAGAAGACAGAAGGGGGAGCATAAGGATCCTACACAGTGGTCTGATGGAAGCATGAGCATGTTTCATTATGCAGGGGTACGTGACTAGAGGAGCAGAGTTTTGTGAGAAAATTGAAGAAACAGAAATCCAGCTCTACTGGTATTTCACCATGGCCATTTGCTGCAGCTGCTTTAGCATCAGGGCCATAGGGAGTGTCAGATAAAATGACTGCGTAAATGAGATATAGAGAAGGCATTTTGACCTGAATACTGGATAAATACCTGTAAATAAACCACTTGATTCTGAAGAATAGGTACAAGGGGTTGCACTTTGTATGTCAACTAGATTGAAAGTGGGCTTGGAAAGAGTTTAAAGCACAAACCCACACATCTTGTGTGTGTATTAGAGGTGCACCTAGACAATCATAGACATAGCACTGGTCTGTTACAGTTACCCCCAGATGGCCCTAAAATCTGAACCTGACATCCAATGGTGGGAACTTCTTACCCTATTATCACAATCCATAAGCCAGGACAATGGTTTAATAAACCCAAACCAGGCCTCAATAATACTCATATGAACTCTATGCATACAGAGCCACACAGAACCCCATTTCAACTAATAAGAAATCTCTATATAGTACTCATTGCATGATAGGGACCCAAGCCACTGAAACCAAACACAAAGCAAATGATTTCTCACAGCCAGAGGTTAAAACATTAAGGCACTCTTGGAGTCCTCTTCTTCAGATATACAGCTTTGAGCTAATTTCCTTCCAAGCAGCCTGTTTCCCTAGTACAATGCTATACAAGAAAATATATTCTCTATATTAATACCACTCCAAATACCACTTCCTTTTTATATGCCTTGAATGACCAATCATCTTCACCTGAGACCAGTCTCATTCTTGCCATCTGACTGACTTGTTCCTGTTGCCCATATGTCATTATGTATCCATATGTTGTCTCGTCTTATACTTACTGTGACAGATATGGCAATTCCCTGCAATATCCTGGACAAGCCTTACTGAGTTAAGTTAAACCTCACTGATTTAAGTTTAAATATCTTAGTAGTTCATTGTATTAAAAATGCAAATGTTTATATATTGCTGTGGGATTGTATGTAACTTCTTTAAGGGGGAGACAGGACTAATGTAAAGCTTGGGAAGTGTTATGAGCTTCAAAAGGACTCTCTTGAAACAACAGACCAGACAAGATTTAGGGCTAGTCAACCCTTTTTTCATACCCCTGAGCGAGAAAGTTGCAGCGCTGTAAATTGCCAGTGTAGACAAGTTTTTAGTTGAGTGCATCTCCTAGGAAGTACTTGGGAGGAAGGGGATGCAAAGCTGTACCTTTTGAGGAGAATCCCATTGTCTGGCTGAAACAACAAGGAGTCCTTGGTGGCACTCTCTGCTTATCAAAGACTCCAATTGGATAAACGAGTGACTCAGATTCATGGGGGTGCTTGTTCTGAGCCAAGGCCATTGTGAATTTGTAACCACAGGAAAATCTCTTGGTGGGGTTTGAAGGATTGACTCCTACCTGAGGCCTTGCTAGAGTTGGGGTAATCTCTGGTAAGTTTATTAGCAGGTGGGTAGCTTCTTTTATTGTTTTTAATATATTTTCTCTGTAATGCTTTTAAATTGAGAATGTGCTTCCTTAGAAAGAGCTGTGTGGTAATTTAACTGAGCAATTATACTGTTTACCATCTCAGAGGGAAAAAAATAAAGCAGGCCTTACTTGTCTGACTTTGCTGGGGAACTGTGCATCCTGGAAAAATCCCAGTCAAGAAGTAGAGATACACAGGTCATCACACAAGAGAGAAGATGGCTGTGGAGCCTAGAGTCGATGGCCAGTATGGATGGATGGCCATTCTTATGTTCTTATAATGTCAGCAGATAATATCAATGTTTATTTTTAAGCATTTTTGTCTATTTACATTTTCACAATTTGGGAAAATTATGGAGGGTCAGACAATAATTATTTAAGAACAGTAGACAATGAAATTCAAAAAGTTACAGCTTTATTATTATTAAAACACAAATTGTCAACATCACGTCAAAATATAAAAAGTAAATAATATCCTTAAATCAATCTCAAGCAGTGGGTTTTTTAAAATTTGCCTATCTGTAAATTTTCATTATTATCAATAGCAATATGTTTTGTTGGTTTGTGTGTGTACAGTGAAATCAATGTTTACTGACATTTACCAATAAAAATCAAATCCTACCAAGCCTATTCATACTGCAGCATTTGATTTTTTTGTTCGTTTGTGGCCTAAAGAAAGAGAGAAGTGTGGAGAATGCAAGCACAGTATGTGGGGTCACCAGAATTTTGTTTGCCTCTTAAGTGTTTGTTAAAAAACACAGATGTTGCTGTTTTTTTCTCAAGCTCAGAAGCATGCAGGTGACTAGAGACTGAAATCATCTCTGAAAGAAGTTCATAGGAGACGTGTGTTTTAAAGTAGAGAACTTTAACTTATGTTGGAACCATGCATTTAAATACATGTAACAGCAATAAACGAGGGTTACCATAGTCAAACATTTAAAAAAGAGGACACTCCACGGGGCCCCGCCCCCGCCCCAACCCCACCCTTCTCCGCCCCCATTCCAACCCCTTCCCCAAAGTCCCTGCCCCAACTCTGAGCTCCTCTGAGCACCCCGCATTCCCCCTCCTCCCTCCCACTCTGATCTTGGTTGGGGGTTGCTAAGTGCTTCCCTGCTCCCCACTCGCCCTGCAGCCTCTATGCCCTTGCCTGCCCTGCTCCCCCTCACCCTGCAGCCTCTGCACTCCCCCCTGCCCCTGCAGCCTCTGTGCCCCCTGCTCCCCACTCGCCCTGCAGCCTCTGTGCCCCCTGCCCCTGCAGCCTCTACACACACGCACCCTGCCGCCTGCCCTGCTCCCCCCGCTCGCCTGGCAGAGGGAGAAATGCAGGCTCCACGGGGAATCAAACACTGCCCTGCTGCTCTGTGGGGGGGAGGGGGAGGGACTCTGGCTGCTAGAGGCCCTAGTGGCTGCGAGCGGCTTTCAATCAGGCCAGGCGTCCAATCAGCCGCGCCGCACTCCGCATGAGGGGAAGGGGGAAATCCCGGACATTTCTACTTGATTAGAAATCTCCCCCCGGATGGCCATTTAACACTGAAAAAGCCGGACACGTCCGGGGAAACCCGGATGGATGGTAACCCTACAATAAAGTGGGGGAAGTTTGTGATCTGATCTACACTACAGACAGGGCCGGCTTTAGAAAGAGCGGGGCCCGATTCCTGGGGGCGGGGCTTGCGGCAAGCCCCGCCCCCAGGAATCGGGCCGCGTTCCGGCCGGCGCTCCGGTCAGGGTTGCAGGGCTTGGGTCTGGCCCGGAGCTGAGCTGAGGGGGCTGGAGCCGAGCCAAGCCATGGGGGCCGAGCCGGGTCAGAGCCGCTGAGGCCGGGGGTGCTCAGTCGGGGGCCAGGCCTGGCCACAGGGGCCGGACCCGAGCTGAGCCGAGCCGCTGGGGCTGAGCTGGGTCAGAGCCGCTGAGGCTGGGGGTGCTCGGCCGGGGGGGCAGGCCTCGCCGCAGGGGCCAGACTGGAGCCGGGCTGAGCCCGAGCCACGCCGCGGGGGCCAGACAGGGCCGGAGCCGAGCCGGGTCAGAGCCGCTGAGGCCGGGGGTGCTCGGCTGGGGCCAGGCTGGTGCACTCGGCCAGAACTGGGGCCAGAGTGAGCTGCTTGGCCGGCGCTGGACTGGGCCACGCTGCGCCTCCCCCGAGCCCTTCTCGCGCCCCCCGCCACCCCAGCTTACCTGGTGCTGCCAGCCTGCCTGCCCGCCCCTGCTTCTTTTCAGACTTCCCGCGAACCTCTGATTCATGGGAAGCAGGGGAGGGGGAGGAGCAGGGGGCGGAGCATGCAGGGGAGGGGAGGAGGGAGAAGTGAGCTGGGGGCGGGGTGGAGAGCTGCGGCGCAGGGCCCGATTCAGCCGAATCAGCTGAATCGGCCTAAAGCCGGCCCTGACTACAGACCTATATTGGGATAGCTATGTCACTCAGGGGTGTGAAAAATCCACAGCTCTGAGTAACCAATTTAACCCTTTTCTTCTCTGTGTGGACTGCTCTTTGCCCCGGTGTACAGAATCTTTATTGAAACAATACAGATGCAACGTTTTAAGTGTAAACATGCCCTGTATAAGGCCTGGTAGACTTACTACTTAGCAGCTTTTGTTTAAAAATTATGCATGAGTACTCCAAATACTATTTACAATGTTTTTGTGTGTGCTAAGATTTGTTACTAAGGAATTGTACACCACTCACTCTTTGCTGATTGCAAATTGTAACAGCTGAATTCCATTAACGCTTTCTGAACAGGCATAACTCTGACTTGTGCTGCAGTACAGAGTGAAGCTGAAGTACAGGAAAAGTGGGAATGTAAGAGACGTTGCCTCAGCACCCTCTCCCTGTTACTGCAATTAGAGTATGTCTACATGGACAATAATAAAATGCCTGTTGGTCCATGTTAGCTGACTCAGGCTGTAAATTGCAGTGTAGCTGTTCACGCTGGGACTGGAGCCCAGGTTCTGGGACCTTACACTTCAGTCTAATCACTATCAGAAAGGAGGAGGAGGAGGATGCAAACTCATTGCTGGCTAAATCGGTTTGGTTTGGAAGTGTAACTCCAGTGGTACCCCCCTCCCACAAATATAAATAAACCCCCGTGTGGGTGCTGCTTTAGGAGGGGGTGAGCCAACAGGTCCGTGCACGGTGCACCAGCGTGTCTGCACATGTGGCCAAGCATAGGTGTCTGTTTCCCGCTTCCTCAAGCCGAGAGCAGCCGCCTGGACCAGCCGGGAGGGGCCGGTCCCCGGGACGCTCCATACTGGGCTGCAGATCGCCCCCCCGGGGACTGTCCCTTTAAGAGCGGGGCGGGCTCAGGCGCGGGCTCGCGGCGCTGCCGGGTGCAGTCCCGGCCCCTTCCCGCGCTGGGGGTCCCGGCCGGGGCGAACCCTGTCCCGGCCCCGTCTTCTCTCGCTGGGTAAGAGCTGCGCGGGGCCCCGCTCCCTGCCCGCGGCCCTGTGGCGGGGCTAAGGGGGCAGGAGAAGCTGCTCCGCGCCGCCTCCCAACTTCCACCAAGTACGCGGGGGAAGCGGGGCTCGGCAGCCCCGGAGCAGGAGCCCGCTCCCCTGCCCCAGGCAGCGTCGGGAGGCGGGGTGAAGTGGGGCAGCGTTAACACCCCCCCCCCCCCCCCCCCCCCGGGCTCTGGCTTTGCCCCCGATCCCCGCAGCCGGACCAGGATACAGGTGTTGTGCTGATACACCGGCGGCGGGGGGTACAAGGGCCCTGTTCTCGGCCGCTTCCTGTGTCCGCGGAGCAGATGGGGCCACATCCCGTCCCGCCCTGCTGGGGCTCATGGCTGAGCTAGTTTAGTTCCCTCCATCCGAAATTTGCCTTGCCTCTCCCAGCTGCCTGCGTCCCCTCAGCCTTAGGCGAAGCCGCGCTGGGTGCTCCTCCCCCAAGAGCCCATCGCGGCAGCTTCTGGGCTTGCCAGAGTGTTACCAACCAGCTCTATGGGGCTAAACTCCCCATGGCTATGGGCCTTGCCTAGGGCAGTGATTCTCAAACTTTTGTACTGGTGACCCCCTTCACATAGCAAGCCTCTGAGTGTGACCCCCCCTTATAAATTAAAAACACTTTTCAATATATTTAACACCATTATAAATGCTGGAGGCAAAGTGAGGTTTGGTGTGGTGGCTGACAGCTCGTGACACCCCCCCCCCATGTAATAGTCTTATGACCCCCTGAGGGGTCCTGACCCCCGTTTGAGAACCCTTGGCCTAGGGAGTGTCACATTCTGTTCCTGGCTCTGCCATCCACCTGCTGGATGATCTTGGGCAAGTTGCTTCCCTCGCTGTGCCTCACTTTCTCCTTCTGTAAAATGGGGTTAATGGTACTGACTTCCTTTGAAATTTAGGGCTTAATGTTAACACCTGTGTAACTGCTAGCAAAGTAGAATGACTAATTGCATTTTGCATTCAAATTACATGGGTATATCAGTGGTTTTCAACCTGTGGTCCATGCAACTCTGGCTGGGCTTGCAAACTAGGTCTAACATTTCAAGCACAGTCTGCACCTCCTTTTGTAGGGGTTTGCAATTGAAAAAAGGTTGAAAACCAGTGGTATAGATGACCGCACAAGGTGAAGGGGGCAAGGGAGAATTTATCCCACATTGGTCTTTCCCTCTTCTCCCACCCCCATAATGTGGAAGGCTGTGTGTGCTTCCCCCATGGCACTCCTGGTCCCAGCTAGTGCATAAATGTGGTGATTCCCTCCCCATTACATCACTACATAGTTGCATCACAAGTTGTGTTTCCTAGTCCTTGTGTTGATGTGAACCAACACACCTCTGCCTTTCTCTTCTCTGCAATTTCATCCTATTGCTCCTAATTACACAGTCAGTATGGCCTATTGGATCATGTACTGGCCTAGGACTTAGGCACAGAACTCAGGTCTCCTGGCTTTGCCCTTGTCCTGCTGGATGACCTTGGGCAAGTTGCTTTGCCTCTCTGTGCCTTTGTTTCCCCATCTATAAAATGGGAATAATGATACTGATCTCCTTTGTAAGGCACTTTGAGACCTACTGATGAAAGGTCCTATAGAAGAACTAGGTATTATTATCTTAAGCAAGCCTTCTCCTTTGATTACACCCTTTACATTTCTGGAGATGACTCTGTTTTCTGGTTAGATCGAGGGGATGCACCAAGGTGGCTGTTCTACCTCATTGTTATATCTGGCATATAGCTGATCTGCCACTGCTAGCAGCAAATATCTCCAATGGCCAGTGATGAGACACTACATGGGGAGGGCTCTAAGTTACTACAGAGAATTCTTTCTCAAGGTCTGGCTGGTAGGTCTTGCCCACATGCTCAGAGTCTAACTGATCACCATATTTGGGGTCAGGAAGGAATTTTCCCCTGGGTCAGATTGGCAGAGATTCTGCAGGGGTTTAACTTTCCTCTGCAGTAATGTGACCAGATGTCCCGATTTTATAGGGACAGTCCCGTTATTTGGGGCTTTGTCTTATATAGGCTCCTATTACCCTCTACCTCCTGTCCTGATTTTTCACACTTGCTGTCTGGTCACCCTACTCTGCAGCATGGGGTACAGTCATTTGCTGAAACAACAAGGAGTCTGGTGGCACCTTAAAGACTAACAGATTTTAAGGTGCCACCAGACTCCTTGTTTTTGTAGATCCAGACTAACACGGCTACCCCCTGATACTTGACAGTCATTTGCTGGTTTAAATTAGTGTAAATGGTGGATTCTCTGTAACTTAAAGTCTTTTAAATCATGATTTGAGGACTTCAGTAACTCAGTCAGAGTTCAGGGGCCTATTACAGGAGTGGGCGGGTGAGGTTCTGTGGCCTGCGATGTACAGGAGGTCAGACTAGATGATCATGATGGTCCCTTCTGGCCTTAAAGTCTATACCAACTGCCCCTAAAATCTGTAGTGACATGCTGTGTGTACAATCCCCATGTATCTTGTTGCGGCTGGAAGATGCTGTGTTTATAAGCTTCTTCTAGCCAGGCTCTGCAGAGGCAATAGGGCTTCACTGTGTGCTCATGTCCCCTTTCAGAGCCTCCTTTCTCGTCATCACGGCTGCCTTATGGTGCTGCTAGTGCCTGCCTGCCTGGCAAGTCAAAACATGCTCCGGCCCCAGTGGACTAACAGCAGAAGATGGCAGAGCTGCCGGAGGTTGGGGAGGCTTTGGGGGAGGGCAGTTTGGTGACTGCCACATTTGAGGGCTGCCGCCTTGCAGGCAACAGGCTGAACCTAGATGTGTACCCTGATGGCTGTCGCCAGTTCCTTGAGCTGTTTGAGAAACGAAGGGAAGAGGTGGCCCAGGTGGAATTCCTGCGGCTGAACTGCAATGAGGCCCTCATAGACTCCACGCTGAGCAGCCTTCCTGTCCTGAAGTGCCTGAAGTCCCTGGTGCTCAAAGGTAAGACATGGAAAAGCATCCCTGCACATTCGTCTGGGCTTGGCTCTTTCCATCTGCTCCTACAGGATGGATGCACTTTATGGTTTCCATTGTGCACTAGCGCCCCTTGCAGCGGCTTTGGGTCCGTTAGCCTTACGGGGAGCAGCATGCAGCTTCAGCCAGATCCAGCACAGGGGCTGTTATTCTCATCCTTTGTTTCCACAGCTGCTGGGGACCAATTTCCTCACTTGATTCAGTCTGACAGGTGCAGCCTTTTATTTGACTGTCACTTGAATGGAGACTGGTTGGATCTTTAGTTGTGGAGAGTCTGACTGAAATTATTTTTGGTGATTATTTCCCCTCCTCCCCCTTATGAGATGTAATGATTCCTTTCACTGCATTTCCTTCTGCTGTACCTTTCTGAACAGACTCCTCGTCCTGTGCCCTGCAGCACAGGCTGGGAACCTGGTTCGAGAATGAACAGCAAAGAAACTAACTTATCAGGAGCACAAAAAGTATTGGAGTGGATAGGCCTATGACTTGTAGCCCATGCATGATGACATTCAATAAATACCTGTTGACCATTGTATTGCTTCTTTGGCTTCCCAGTTTGCTAGGAGGCTGTGAATATGAATGGTGTGTCTTTAGTAATCTTGGAAAAATGTTGAACCCCCACAGTTTTCTGGGGGGAACTGTATGTGCATGTCAGAGAGGAAGGATGGTCCAGTGGCTGGGACACTAACCTGAGAGTCAGGAGACCTGGTTCATTTCCCCTGCTCCACCAGAATGCGACCTTAGGCAAGTATCTCTGGCCCAGAGTCACAAAGGTATTTGAAATCACAGGAAGTTAGAAGTCTAAATACCTTTGTGGATTTGGGTCTCAGTTTTCCCATCTGTAGAATGGGCATATTAATACTTCCCTACTTCCATAGATTTATGTTGTGAAGTGCTCAGATACTCTGAGTATCCTGAAAAAAGTAGAAAAACTTGGTTCACTAAGAATTCCTTATTTAAGCCCTACTATTTGCTAATCCAGGGTTTCTCAAATATTAATCTTTCTTCTATTATACAACAAAAAATCCTGTGGTATTCTCTAATGTAAGCATTTAAAATTGCAGTGCAGGAGGGTGGTGAGTAGGAGGGAGGGAGGATATTGGTACATTTCTGGAAGTGTGAATTTAAATCATGTGGCTGCCACATCTTTTTTTTTTTTTTTTTTTTCCCCCCCTCTCCCACATGAGTCACTTGTCCTGGTAGTCTCAAGCAAGCCAGAAATCCTTTGAATATGCTGGATTTGTTATTTGGAGCACAGCTCCCATCAAACCTAGACTTGTTGAAGTTAGAGATGGGGAAAGCTATTAGACCATGCAGTCCCCCTCCCTGCCAGTACGGGTTATCACCAATGTGCTGCTGTCCAGGCTAGTTTTAAATGTCCCAAGCAGTGAAACTTCTATCATTTCCCTTGGGGAAACTGTGCCGCAGCCAAATATGCTTCCCTCTCAGGGAAATGTCCCCATCTTCAGCTAAAATTGCCTCTTTCATAAGTGCATCCTATAACTCCTAATTCTCCCTTCTCCCACTGTGTATCAGATAAATCTTTCCTCTCCTCCTCAGCTGTTAAAACACCAAAATTTTAGGTGTCCAACATCCAGGGGTCAGATTGGACCAAAAAAAAAAGAATGACTGCTAAAACAGACCCCTCATACATACAGTGCAGATGCCCTGCTCTGCAGAATTCCCCCCCGCCCCATACAGAGCCCTCCACAATTGATACAGCCCATTTTACAGATGGAAAGACTGAGACACAGAGAGGTGAAGTCATACAGGTGACTCATCCACCCAGTGACAGTGCTGGGAATAGAACCCAGGTCTCCTGAGCCACACTTTAGTGCACTAGCCCTTAGGCCATGTATACATTTTGCTCTTGTAATCTGCGTGCACGCACCAATCCCTCCAGCCCCCTGTTAACATTGTCCAAACTTCCAGTTTGCCATGCTGTCGATTTCAGAGGGAGCTGTATATGCCTATCTGATGCTAGTTTAGCAGAATCCATGTAACATGGACTCCTTTTTCTCTGTTTTTCCGTGCCCCCAGGTGGGCATGCCCAGGATGAATTCGGTGCTTGTCAGCAGGGTTCCCTGACAACCTTGCCACAAGATTTTGGGAGTCTGCTATGTCTCACTCATCTGGATCTCAGCTTTAATAGCTTCTCCAGGTTGCCCAGCTGCGTCACTGACCTTGCCAGCCTCCGTGTGCTCTTGGTGTGCCACAACAGCTTGGTGGAGCTGCCCGAAGACTTTGGCCAGCTCAGTAAGCTGACTTTCTTCTCTGCCATGAAAAACCAGCTCCGGGATCTACCACGGAGCATCGGGGAGCTGGCAGCGCTGCAGAGACTGGACCTGTCTGAAAACGGCCTGCAATCACTTCCCGACGAGATTGGGAGTCTGTATAACTGCATGGAGCTGGATCTCTCAGGGAATCAATTGATGGGCATCCCAGACTCACTTGGTAAGAGGTGCACCCAGAAGAAAGAGAGAATGAACGTCCCTCGCTCCTGACATGGAATGGGTGGGTTTTAGGGAGTCTTTGAACAGCAAGGCATGTAAAACCTAGCCTTTAAATGGGATTCGGTGTCTGTCACTGCCCTGCTTGCTTCATCACCCCCAAGCTGGGCTGTGGATCGGGAGGTATCTCTTACATGACTTGCTAGGAGCAGGATATTGTCTATATGGAGCCCTGTCAATTTAGTCAGTGAGCAAACCGGGCACTTTGAAGATTCAGAAGACTCTGGGCCAGATCCTGAGTTGTTATAAATCAGGATAACGCCATTGCCTTCAAACTGACCTACACCAGCTGAGGATCCAGCCCTTTGGCAGGCTAGGGCACTGGCTCCTGACAGGATCCCAGCTTCTCTGCAGTTGCTGATGTGAGGCAACACACTGAGGGCTAATTAAAATTGGGTTGTTCGGTTTTAAATGACATCTGTGTTGAGTCCAGACCAATCCAGAAAGCCGTTTAGTGCTGGACTCTGAGATCTCAAACCTGTATTCTGAATGGGCCTATTTCCACAGCTTTGATTTTTGCATTACTATGCCCAGGTTTCTGCCGTGGTTGTTATATTGCCGTAGCATCTAGAAGCCCCAGGCATGGACCAGAGTCCCATTGAGCTAGGCTCTGTACAAACAGAACAAAAGGACAGTCCCTGTTCCAAAGAACTTACTGCTGTCCCAACCTGCTAATTCTCTGAACCCACGAGCTTTGTGCCTCTCTCATGATTGAAATATATCCATGATTTGTGTGTGTGTTTGGGGGTCTGGTGCAGGCAGGCTGGGGTGGTGCTCTGGGTGCTTGCTGAGGGGAATTGGGGATGGATGTGTATGTTGGGGGTTGTTAGAATCACTACTCATGTATGTACTGAGTTGGGGGGGCAATTTTTCTTCTTGTTCTAACTTGCAGCCAATTTGCGGTCTCTGCAGCAGCTGCGTCTTCACAGCAATCTCCTGGTGACTGTCCCCGCATCCCTTGCCAGCCTTCCCAACTTGTCCAGGCTTGACTTGCAGAACAACTGGCTCCGCTCCATCCCCCCCGAGATCCAGCACTCTCCCTTCGTGCACCTGCGGGGCAATCCGCTAGGAGAACCTGAGATCCCCCTGCAATCTGGTAATTGCGTCTCTGGCTTGACTGCATCTCAGACAGCTGCTCCCAGGCTCTAGCAAGTGTCACAAGCTGGTGTGTGAATGTGATTGTTGGAGATGAGGGGGCGAAAATGGACCATTATTGATATGGCATCATTGCAGGTGTATTTTGCACTGCACAGACACACAGAAGAGTGAGTGCCTCGCTCAAAGAGTTTACAATCTAAGTTAGATGTGGGTTTCATTGTACTAGAGGGTGTATAAGGGAGAGGAGGCTATCCAGAAGTTCCTACACTAGGTTGCCAGTGTCTTCAATTACAGGCTGTGCTAGTTCTGTGGGAGGGATTCTAATTTTTTGAGTCAGTTCTAAGTAGGGTGACCAGATGTCCCGATTTTATAGGGACAGTCCCGATATTTGAGGCTTTTTCTTATATAGAAGCCTATTACCCCCCACCCCTGTCCCGATTTTTCACAGTTGCTGTCTGGTCACCCTAGTTCTAAGGTATAAAAAAATCTCTGGAGATGCTTTTGCTCAGCCTGATCATTGGAAAGGTCTTGCTGGTGATGCAGAGGTGGCTTTGTGGGGGAGTCACTGGGCAAATGGAAGTCAGCCTCTTGGGAAAGGCCTCAAGCTGCAAGCAAAAAGATCCCGAAAAGCATCTGCTATTTAGATCTTAAACAGGCAGAGGTAGGGAAGAGTCAGTGATGCCAGTACAGCCCAGCCAACAGCTGCTAAGTGCAGGAAAAGAGATGCATCAAAAGTTCACTGACCTCTGTCCATCCTCCTGTGGAACCCGATCCAAAGCCCATGGGGGGGATAAGGAAAATCTCGCACTGACTTCGCTGGAATTTGGATCCAGCCCCTGATGAGCACAGTGTTGCAAGAGGAACGCTCCTTTATCACCTGCACCCCTCAAATCAATGGACTGTCTGCCTCCAGCCTGCCTGCTACCCACCCCTGTTCACTTCTCTTCTTCTGATTCACTGCAGATGAATCCAGCTCAGGAGAGCTAGGAAGAGTGTTCCTTGTACCCAATGAGGACAGGTATTTCACGCAGTGTCTCTGTTGTTTTTGTTACTATTTATTATTTTGTATTGCAGTAGCACTTAGATGCCTTAGTCAAGATTAGGGTCTCATTTTGCTAGGTGCTGTACATACACATTATTAGGGATAGTCTCTGCCCCAACTTGTTTCCAGTCCAAATAGACAAGTCAGAGTTTTACTCCATTACGTGCAGGGAGTTTGTCTTGCCAGTCACAAGACACAGGAAAGCAAAAGTTTAATGGCGTGTGATGTCACTGGAAGACAGGGTGGGTGAGGAAATATCTTTTATTGGACCAGCGTCTGTTGGTGAGAGCAACAAGCTTTCACGCTACACAGATCTCTTCCTCGGGTCTGGGGAGTGTCACAGCTACATGCAAGATGGAACAGATAGCTTTTTAGCAAAAGTAGTTAGTGCATATTCTAAGGGACCAGTCACGTTGGAGTGGCCCATTAACACCCCTATAGTCATAGGATAGAAAGGGGGGTTAGTGCGTTACAGATTAAGTTGATCCAATAAAAGACATGACCTCACGCACTTTGTCTCTCTAGTATCCTGGGACCCACACGGCTACAGCAACACTGTATACACCAATGTGAGTCATCGCAAGAAGTCATTCATGCATCTCTTCTTTTTCATAAGCTTTACTGTGACCCCCGATGGCTGCAAAGTCATCCTGGCATGCGGCATCCAGTTTTACTTCCCCCCGGGTGCTGCCACCTCCTCAGTAACGATCAATTTCCAAACGCTCTCGCCTGACCCGCAGTGGGTGAAACTGAGGCACCATGACATCCTGCTGAGTGAAGTCCTGGAGCTGCGGCCTCATGGGGTTGTATTCCAGCAGGTAAGAACACGTGAGGGGCAGGACGGGGCTGGGCAGAACTCTGTGTGTTATAGCCCATCATGGGTCCATATGTGCAAATATGACGGGCCAGAAAATCCTTGTTTGTGGCCTGAAAGGGTCATGTTGTGGGGCTGCCAGGCCTCAGTATGTTGACTGCTGGGATCCGTGAACCACAAATCACTGCTTGTAAATAGCCCCAAGGATCAAATTTGAAAAGGATTCTCAGCACCAGGGCAAATCCCCAAAAGGACAGTGTCTTCCCTCCAGCAGCACACCTTCCCCATCCCTTCTGCTACGATGCAGGCTGTTCTCTCAGTGAGAACCTCCTCCCGCCCAGCTCATGAACTCCTCCTAGGGGGAGAGCCAGCCCCTGGGGGTGATCTCCGTCTGCCAGGAAAAGGACCCATTGATGGACGCTTACATGAGTAGTCCAGTGAAGCCAGTCATGGCCAACAGGAGCTCACTGGCCTTTCTGGGAGGCCATTGCACAACATCCCCACCTGAGCATTGCCCGGAGCATAGCCAGGGAACTGGGGGCAGCGGACTCTGGGGCTGGTGGGCTGCAGGAGAGAGAAGTTTTCAGAACCACCCCCAACTCTCTGCCTAAAATCTGCCTGTGGTGGATTGCACTTACCCTTGTGAGCGTCCCCCAGTGTCTGGGTGTGGTGTTGCCTACCTCTGTGGGTCTTTTGTGGCTTGGCCGGGTCACACAGCTCACACCCCTTCTAGGGTACAGCCAACTTGGATAGAAGCAGCCCCTTGCCCTTCAGGGCCAATCATAAATCAAATGGTTTCTTACCCTTCTGGGGCTTAATTCCCTCCCCAGAATTAAATCAGCAGGGTTCTTCCTGAGCTTCACCCACCGATTTGTGGCCAGCAATGGGCCCTGGCCCAGTGTGGTTCCTTGGTCTGTAGCCTAGAGAGCATCTCTCCTCACACCACCGTCTCCAGCCAGGAACTACCTTGCTAGCAGCAGGCGGCTCCTTTTCTTTTGGCCTTGTTTGGGTGTTGCTTGAGAAGAAGCTCTCCATGGTTCCCACAATGCCTGCTCCTGCGATGCTTCCCTAGGTAAGCCTAGAGATCTAGTGCTCACTGCTCTTCTCCTCTCAGAAAGCTGTTTCCAAGGGTGGTGGGTAGCAGAGCAGTGGGGCCTCCAGCGGGGAGTGGGGAGCACGGAGGCTTGCCACACCCCATCACATTGGCCTCCCCTGCTTGCCCAGGTAAGCGTGTGTCTCTAGAGTAGGGGTGCCGTTCTGTTGGTGTCTCATGGCAATGCCCTGTTGTCCCCTGCCAGGAGGTGCAGATCTGGATGCCTTACACCTCCCCTCAGACTCTGCGTGAGCGAGAAGTGGTAGTTCGGACCTTCAATGGGCAGAGCTGGAGCGACCTGCAAACCAAGGTGGAGCGGAGAGGAAAGCCGAAGGTGAGCAGGTTGGATTAACCCCTGGTCATAGGCAGGAGATCTGACTTGCCCTGCAGCAGGGGACAGGACTTGACTTTGTCCAGTCCCCAGCTTGGAAGCTTCTCATGAACCTGAGATGTGTCCAGTTGGTATAAAGTGATTGCACCTGCAGCCCTCATCTCTAATACAGAGGTGTGGTTACTAGAGCAGGGGTTCTCACAACAAACTTTTTGATGGCCTCAGAGTGCAGCCACCAACTCTCACTGGTGGCCACACTGACACTTTTTTTTACCTAAAATACTTCATTAACTTTAGGAAAAACAATTAAATAT
The DNA here is from genome assembly GCF_011386835.1 of Chrysemys picta bellii. Taxonomy (NCBI): domain Eukaryota; kingdom Metazoa; phylum Chordata; order Testudines; family Emydidae; genus Chrysemys; species Chrysemys picta. The sequence continues at coordinate 30,851,869 of NC_088794.1, read as the reverse complement.
GCACAGATTCACAGCCAAATCATTGTAATGCGTATTTGTAGGGTTTTTTGGCAGACTCAATAACCAAAATAATGCTGCCTCCCCTTTCGGCCCTCCTGCCCCATCCAGGGCTTAGTGGGTCCTGGGGCTTGCTGTGAAAAGTGATATTTGTTAATATCACAGCACACTTAGTAGCTACCTGGAAGACTATGAAAAGTGATCAGTGATATTAACAAACATACAAGTATCACTTTTCACAGCAAGCCCCAGGACCTATTAAGCCCCGGATGGAAATGCCGAAGGGGGAGGCAGCGGGGATCCAGGGCAACGGGGCGGGGCATGGCTGGAGCCGGGACTCAGCGCCTGCCACCGCACAGCTGGAACTGGGGGCTGGAGGCTGAAGCCCCGCACCTGGAGGCCAGGGCTGCATGGCCAGAGCCGGGGCAGGGTCAGTACCCGTGGTCAGAGGCCAGGGCCTCATGGCCAGGTTCCTGAAGTCCCACCACTGGAGCCTGCTACTCAAATCCCCTCCACCCAAGATGGGTCAAGAACTCACCACTCAAGAGGCTGTCGTGGCCGCATGAAAAGCCCCTAGTGGCTGCATTTGAGAAATGTTGTCCTAGAGACTACAAGCTCCGGAATGCAATTTTCCATCTCAATTTGGCATTGGACTGAAAGATTTGCTAGGGTGGGACCTCATCTTACTCCATGTTTTGTGAAGTGCTGCTGGGTACTGTGCTAAATTGAATCTGTGCTCTCCCTACCAGCAATCAATCCCGGGAGCACAACATGTGCTGCAGGCTCTCGTGTCCAAAATGTCTAGGCTGCTTCTGCAGTGTGTACAGTGTGACTTATACCAGGAGTGGGGTACGAAAAGTCACCTCAAATGCCAGCTCTGATGGTGAAAATATCTTCTCAGGTGTTTAAGAAAATAGGCTTTATTGGTGGTGCTTCTTTGCATCTAAATGTGTGCAATACATCTGCATATATAGCGATGAAACATTGAGCCGTTGATTTTTTTTTTTTTTTTTTTTTTTTTTTCAGTGACTCCATTGACTTCAACTGGTGTCAATCAATGTGTCTGAAAGATACTGTCACGTGTCACTCAGCTGTGTTTTCTTTGTTCCCCACCTTTTTGTAACAGAAGCACATGGCTTGCTGTAGCATCCCCCACTTCTCCTGGTTCCTGGTCGTCTCTCGGCTCGTGGAGAATAAATGTAGTGTCCCATCAGAGGGGACGTTGCTCTTTTCCACAGTGGATCCAAGCATCAAAGTAACCTTCCCTCCTGGAGTCACAGAGGAGACTCGGAGCGTCACATTGCAGGTGTGTGTACATGTTAAAACTAAAACACAAGCTCTGGTATTACTGCTGGCCTGTGCTGGAGATGAGTGTAGGCAATAGGATACATGCACTAAATGAGAAAGAAGGATGGGCCAAGTATCAGCCTGGGAACTGGTTCTTACTTGGCTTTAGGCACATCACAGAGCCTCCCTGCCTCAGTTTCCCCCACTGTGAAATGGGCTGGGTCATTAGCTGTCTGGCAGGGATTAGCACTCACATAGGCCATATGTGAAGCATTGTAACTTGTTATGTTTCTCCCAACAAATTTTTGGTGGCCTCAGAATGCAGCCACCTACTCTTGCTGGTGGCCGCTTGACAATTTTTCCGAAAAACTTAGTTAACTTTAGGAAAAACAAACAAATATGCGCACATAAAAGTCCAAATCATTGTAATAATAAGGTGGTTTTTTTGCAGACTCAATAATAATAAATAATTAATAATAATTAATAATGTACAGTTGTATCTATTCTTTATTGGACCTAAACAGAATAGAAACACAAAGAAGGTGCTTTGCATGTTCTTGTCTTTTTGTTGCTGTTGTTTCTTTTGCTTTTTTGGTTGCTGTTTTTTGTTTGTTTAAGAATTGCTAGCTAGTAGGTCTGCGTCTGTGAAAAGTGATATTTGTATGATTGTTAATATCAATTTTCACAGCAGCAGACTTGTTAGCTAGCTGGGAGCAGTGAAAAGTGATATTAACAAACATACAAATATCACTTTTCACAGCAGACTTACTCAGCCCTGGCAAGCTGGGGGACAAATTAAGCCTTGGATGGGGAGGTGGGTAGGGAGGCAGTGGGGGCCAAGGGTGATGAGGGGATTGGTGAGCCCAAAGACCAGCGGCCGGAGCCTGCTGCCTGCCATCACAGGGCTGAAGCCAGAAGCCTGAGCCCCACCGCCCACAGGAAGATGGGGAACTCATGCTGACTGTCTGCTCCTCTGGTGTTTGTGATTCCAAAAGGGGGAAGGGCTCATCCCCTCCTCCCTCGTTATCGCCCAGGCGGCTGTGATGGCAAGAAAAGCCTGTGGTGACTGCATTTGAGAAACGTAGCACATCTTGCAGAGGTAGGGCCTGATTTAATACCCAGTGGAGTCAATAGGTGTTAGGTTGGGCCCTGAGTACCTCACTTCTCAGAGTGCTGAATGCCTGCAGCTGCCACTGACCTCAGCTGGTGTGCTGGGTGCTGAGGAGTTCTGCACTCATGCATTATGGCAATAATTTGCAATGTTCTTCCCTTTGTGTCCCCCACCTCCTGCCACATTCCCCAAGGCTTTGACCTTTCCAGGCTATAAATATATCTGGGCGGGTCACAGTCTGGGGCTTGTGGGACAGGGGAGTCGGCAAGACCAATCCTGTACCCTGTTTAAAAAAACATAAACAAACCTGTCTCTTTCCCCTCTCCCATACAGCCGTCCTTGATGCAGTCCTGGCCCCTCTGTCCTTCTGTGGGGAAGGCTGAAGGGGGTTCTGCTCAGAGCCCTGCTACCAAGGCTCTCGATAAGCCAGCAGGCAGCACTGTCAAGGGACGTGCAGCTTTAGCCTCTTGCTCAGTCTCCAAGAACGAAAAGCATGACAGACCAGCTCAGCGAGTGAGATTCAGAGGGTTAAACTTTACTCTTATTCGTGCTGTTCTAACTCTGAAGCAGCCCCATTAAAGTTAGGGGGGTGGTCGTGGTAGCTGTTTAATTAAATGTGTGACAGTAGCACCAAGAAGACTCAATCTGGATCAGGGCCCTGTTTGCCAAGTTTACACTAGTTTAACTCTGAGCAGAATATGGTTCAGTGATTAGGATTCACACTCCCATTTGGCAGCCAGCCAGTGCCACTGAGTCAGGCCTGGCATTTGAGCCGTTGGGGCTTGTAACCGTGCCTTCTTGGGTCACAACTGAGAGTGCCAAATTCAGGACAAACTGCTGAGGAATACGGCAGATACACTCCAAGACTGGTGGCTAATCCCTCATAGGATGTACCAAACCGGCAACAAAAGTAAACTTCTGTTTCACCACCCTGGCTAACAAGAAGTCATAAAAGCAGTTTCCTCAGGCATTCCAGTCCTTGTATTACCACTGAAAACACTAGACTTAGAGATGAGTGGTTCTTTAAAACCAATCTCTGCAAGTAAAAGGTTCTTCTGATCCCAAAGGACCAGCCACACACCCAGGTCAATATATAACTTGGATCTTACCCAAAAATCATGCTGGTTCCAGTCCTTTAGTATCTAAAAGTTTATTCATAAAAAGAAAGAAAGGTGAGAGCTAAAATTGGTTAGAGGAATCAAATACATATAATAAATGAACCTCCTTGGTTCAGGCTTGTAGCAGTAATGGAATAAACTACTGGCTTGGTAAGTCAAGTCTCTGGCTGCTTCCAAATCATTGGAAAGTCCTCCGTCCATTGGTTAGAATGCTCCCATTGGCATAGTCCAGAGGTTTGGGCAGGAAAGAGGCAAAATGGAGGAGTTTCCAGGGCCTTTTATCTCTTCTGCCATGTGGCGGGAATCTCCTTGTTCTTACTCTTGAAAAGTACAGTAACAAGATGGTGGTTGGAGTCACATGGACAAGTCACATGTCCATGCATTTCACCTAGTCATTGCAGAAAGCCATTACCTATACTTCAGATGGAACATCCGCAGGACAGTCCATTCAGTGTAGATGGGAGTCTCCCATGGTCCATTGTCAGTTAAGTGTTTCTTGATGAGCCACTTAATTTGAATAGTCCCTCCAAGATGTGCTGGCTAAATACCTTGTGGGCATAACCCCCGGAGCAAACATTTGAAATCCAGGTATAGAGCCAATACTCATAACTTCAAATACAAAAGTGATACATGCATACAGATAGCATAATCAGAACCAGCAAATCATAACCTTTTCATAGACGCCTCACTTGATGACCTTTGTACAAGATTTGTTGCAAATATATAACAGTGGTTGCAACAATGATCGATGTGGTCATATTTTAATCAGATAACGTCACAGGGCCATTGCCCTCTTTCTGCCTCAATGAACTCAGGTATTCAGACATCAGACGTTAAGCTGATTTGATTATTGTTCAACCGCCAGGTGTTGCCAGTGTTGGCAGAGGAGCTGGCAGAGATCACAGATGATCCAGAGTCCAGAGCCGGTCCCCTGCTCTGCCTCTCCCAGAATTCCACTGTGGATTTCCTCAGGCCAGTTAAAATTCAGCTCCCGCTACCTCCAGGGGTCACAGGTTAGTATATGCCCAGAAATGGCAATGGAAAGCTGTGCTAAAATCATACTACTTGCTAGGTTATTTTTCAATTTCCCCCAGGGAATTGATGTAATAAACTAAACTGTGAACAAACGGCACCTTTCAGGGTTTGTGCATTGGACCCTGATGTTCCTAACCACAAAGCTTAGTACATCAGTAGTAGAAGAACTGTAATAGGCTGCTAATATTTCCCACAGCTTTCTGAAGTGTGTTGGTGGGATAGGTCCTCTTTCATCATAAAGGAATACTGACACCAATGCCATCCCATGGAAACAAGATATTCCTCCCTCATTCCAGAGTAACGGATCAAAAGAGGTTGGGGAGGTGGGAAAACACTTTGCCATCTACAGAAAATGCTCTCTTTTGATTTAATGCCTTCTGGCTCCCCAAATACTTCACAAATATTACATACTGTTTAAATGCACAAGAGTAAATGAAAGCAACGGTAAGGTTGTAAATTTGGTGCCTGATTCTGATCTCGGTGTGAATCATGAGTGACTCCATTGGAATTGCAAGTAGAATCAGGCTTTCCAACGCTAGCAATTCAGGAAATGTAAAGATGTAGGTTCCAGCAGTGCGCAGAATATGGATTGATTATATTGTGAACCAACATCAGGGACTGACAAGCTGCTCTTTAGCTGCAATATTCACCTAATAAAGGTGAAGCAAAACTGGACTGGGTACATCCTGGTGATGCTTGGGAAGTGGTCTTTTTTAATACAGGATCTAGACCAATAAGGGTGATCTCTGGTACATTTCACAATGTATTCATCAAAAATATTATGGCTGTTTTGGATTCCCAGTTCCCATTGATTTTAAGGAGTGCTTTAATCTGTTTTGAAAATCTCAGCCCATCATCGTAGCCAGGCTTACAATGTCTATGCTCCAGTCTTCAATAATTGGTCATTTTTTTGGATTTGCATTTTTGTAGTACTAGCCTTTGAGCAATTATTAGTGCTCTGCTTAGCCACAGTTTTTCAGGTGCTTCTAGTTAACATCCATTAGGTTTAAAAGTACATGTTTAGCTGGTAACTCAATTTTATTTCATTGGAAAAAATTAACTCTGCAATTAAGTTCTGCCCAAAACATACACATTCCCAGAGCACACGGGTTAAATTAGCACCTGTTGAATCACAGCACCAGCATTTGTCTGACTTAGTGGCACCTGTTTTGAACAGTGGGAGAGTGATCCAAAGCATCCTCTGTATGATTTGCTGCTGGATTAATCTTAAATGAAGGTCCAAGGAACAGTTTGAAGCACTGGCTAAAATTCATTTCCATTGATGAGCAGACAGTAATTGGCCTAGTTCCTCCTCCAATCTATATTGAATTCAAATTTGCTGGCCAAGTGTGCATATAGTGTTGTGCCATAGGTCTTGGCAACTGGAGTAATATTTGAAAATATGAAAGCAGTTCAGGTGGGTCAGAGGCATCGCAGGTATCAAAGGCCAAACAGATGGGAGATGGTGTGTTTAAGTTGGATATATTGCCACTCCTTCTTAGACTCTAGATTGAACCTTTCTTTTAATATTGATAGTCAAAATCCCTTTCCTAATCCAGACTTTCCAAATGATGGGGTTGCCTGCTAGAGTTTCAGGTTAGATAGAGACCCTGGTAGGGTTACCATATCTATTAAATAAAAAAAGAGGACCCTCCACTGGCCCTGGCCCTGCCCATTTCCCCAGCCCCGCCCTAACTCCGCCCCCTCCTCCCTCCCACTCCCAGCCACGGGGAAAGGGCTGCCCGAGTGCTACCGGCTTCACGGTTTGCCGGGCAGCCCCCAGATCCTGCGCCCCCGGCCAGCGCTTCCCCAGCTCAACTGGAGCCCGGGAGGGGAAGCGCCCAGCCGGGTGCGCAGGGTCTGGCGGCTGCCCGGCAAACGGTGAAGCCGGTAGCGCTTGGGCTTCAGGCAGCCCCCTTGGCTCCGGACCCTGCGCCCCCAGTCGGGCACTTCCCAGCCTGGGCTCCGGCGGCGCAGGGTCCGGAGGCACGGGGGCTGCCCGAAGCCAGTAGCGCTCGGACAGCCCGGCTCTTAAACAGAGCTGAAGAGTCAGGGGAGGAGCAGAGCCTCCAGCCGCGGCTGCTCTGCTGCTCCCCGACTCTTCTCTGTTTAAGAGCTGAGCTGCCCGAGTGCTATGGGCTTTGGGCAGCCCCCATACCTCCGGACCCTGCGCTGCCGGAGCCCGGGAGGGGAAGTGCCCGCCTGGCGGCTGGGGTCCGGAGTCAAGGGGGCTGCCTGAAGCCCATAGCGCTCGGGCAGCTCAGCTCTTAAACAGAGAAGAGTCGGGGAGCAGCAGAGCAGCCGCGGCTGGAGGCTCTGCTCCTCCCCTGACTCTTCGGCTCTGTTTAAGAGCCGGGCTGCCCGAGCACTACCGGCTTCGGGCAGCCCCCGTGCCTCCGGACCCTGCGCCCCCAGCCGGGCACTTCCCCTCCCGGGCTCCGGCGGCGCAGGGTCTGGAGGTATGGGGGCTGCCCAAAGCCCATAGTGCTCGGGCAGCTCGGCTCTTAAACAGAGCCGAAGAGTCAGGGGAGGAGCAGAGCCGCCATTTTCCCGGACATGTTCGGCTTTTTGGCAATTCCCCCCCAGACGGGGGTTTGAGTGCCGAAAAGCCAGACATGTCTGGGAAAAAGAGGACGTATGGTAACCCTAGACCCTGGTATGTAGAAGGGGGTTGTTTTTAAATTCAGTAGATTTGCTACGCCGGGTATTTTTGCCTCCACAATAGCTGGTAATTGTTCTTTAGCGAATCGGTAGTAATGTGTGTGCAGCACCATGGGAAAGGGAAAGAGGAAAAGGAGCAACCAATTCTGCTTCCAGCTGGAGCCAGTCTGGGGCTCGACAGCATGAGGAAGGAGCCACTGTGCTGCGTGGCTAAGAATGTTTGCCTGATGGTAAAGTTTAAAGTTGGGAAATCTCAAACCACGTGTTTTGACAGGGAGCTGTACTCTTTGCAAGGCTACTTTAGTTTGTTACCAGCACCCCACAGAAAGGACCTGACCATGTCGATTTTGGTAAACTAAAAGGGAGGACTATGGATAAGGAGGAAATTCAAAATAAAAAGGCTCCTGAGAAGGGCATCCATTTTAATTGTTTATTTTCCCCCCAAGGGGGAGAGGTAGTGCCTGTCATCTATTTAAATTGCTTATTATTTACATGGTTAATGGGGTGAAGTTATCCTTGACTGTTTTTAATTTCCTTTGGGAATAGGATGCCAAGATATCTGAGGTTTGTCTGTTAACATCTACATGTCCCTATAGGAGAAGCCACTTACAACTAGATCTCCTGGGATCTTCACTGCTTCAGACTTATCCCAGTTTGTACTGGAGCCATAGAATTTGCTGAAATTGATCATTTGTAGGATGTTTGGAATGGATCTGGAATTTTTAATAACCAGGAGAATGTCATCGGCATATAGAAATATATATTTTTTGTTGTTGTCTTTTTGTCTCCTGAGTCCCTGATTTGATCCCTTGAATCTCTTGGTGTTGCTAGTCTTGGAGGGGCAGCATTTCCTTGCTCAGCCATCTTGGCTGCCAGAGGGTTGTCTGACAGCTTCTACTCTTGGGGATTTTATAGAAAATCTGGAGATGGAGCAGCATCCATAATAGTATTAAATTAAAAGCAAAGAGTTGCAGAATAATCTCTGATGAATATTAGATGGGGGGAGGGGAAGTGATTCAATTGCCAATGGTTGTGGACTTTAGGAGGTGAGGGGGGGAGCTGTAAAGCTATGCAGCCACCATTCCCGCAGTCTAGAATTATTATTATTACAGTATCACACAAGGACCCCAATTGAGGTTGTGCTAGGCACTGTCCAGATGAGTAATAGGAGAGACAGTTCTTGCCCCAGAGCATTAACAACCTAGCTAGAAGCCAATCTGCAGGTTTTCCCAGAATGCCTGTTGCTGTCTGCATGGGGATATAACGTGGTCACTATTCATCGAGGCTCAAACTTCACTTCATGTAGCTTAGGACAGGAAGTGAGGCCTAATGCAGCCAACTGAAATGGCACACACAGACAATTGCCTTGACAATTTAATTTATCTTTGGTTAAATTGATTTCCTGCTCACAGAGACATTTTTCTGGATGAGATGGGGGTGGTGCGTAGGAGGGGACGCTGGCAAATGGAGACATTTCACTTGTCTAAGCCTATTAATTCCGGTTTTCCTTTGATCTCCCTTGGCTTTCTTGTTGTTTCTATTAGCATAGCGCACAACGGGCTGTGACGCTTCCCAGGGGTACTCAGGGTTGTGAGGCACCTCGCTTCCCCCTGCCCTTAGTGTGAGGAAACCTTGTCTGTATTTGCCATGGGTCAGCTCCCCAACTCTGCCAGCCATGGGCAACACAAGCACTTCCCTCTCAGCCCATGTGGGCTCTGCTGTCCCTCTGCAGGTTAGCGATAGTGATACCAGTCAGCCCTGTATTCTTGGGGAACCAGGGTGCAGTATCCAGCCTGACTCATGAAAGACACACCCCCCCCCCCCCCCCCAGCCTCTGCTGAAACCAAAATCCATCAGAGGAAAAAACTTGCAGAGAGCAGTGAAGGGCATTGGGAGACACACCTAGATCCCTCCTCACAAGGGTGACAAGATTAAGACATCTCATTTGTGTAGAGAATGAAGAACAGAGACAACTCCCCTAGCCTCATCTGCATGAAAGATGGGACAGGGAGACCTCTCAATTTGCATACAGCATGGAGAACAGAGAACCGCACTGAACTCTGGGACCAGAAAAGCAGGGACGCACTGCATCATGGGAATCTCTGCTCCAGATGTTAATGAACCTATGCCTACCCACACTCAGCTCAGCAGTTATCAGACCAATTCTAGTAAGGAATCCTTGATTGATATCCAAAATCCTGAAGCAGCCTAGTTGCATTGTGAGCTCCCTGGAAGAAAACACCACCCATAGCCAAGAGTGATCAGATCCTATTGTCTAGCCTAAAGAAAACCCTTGAGTCATCAGTTTACCTAGAAATAAATCTAGTGTTGTTTTCTCTACAAAAATTCCTATTCACCCTCCAATAAGTGTTCTGATGCTTAGATCCAAACTCTGTATCAGTTCCACTGGGACTCCATCTTCTCCTGACTGATTGTGCTGGGGGATCTGCCTCTCTCCTGCATTCAGGACCCTGAGCTACCACCATCACCTGGGAACCCTGACCAGTTCAAGCCTCATGGAGTGCGTGAGATCTCCCCCCCCCCCCCCTTTCCTTTCTACCTTAGATATTAACCTTTTAATCATATATGTTTTGTTGGTTTAGCCCTCCTTGTGTAGTTATCACTATTATTTAATAAATAACTTTTATGGTTCAGTTGGTTGCTTCTCTCTCTCTCTCTCTCGTGCTGAACTTTACTCTTTTGTGTTTTTAGCTTCCCCCATTCACTCTACAGCAATGCTTCTTTTACCTAAGCTAAAGATCCCTGCAGCGCCCAAAATACTGTGGGGTTTGCTCATCGAGTAGGTTACTGCCAGTACAATTGTGATGAGAGAGTAGGGATAGGGACAGTCTGAATCTGGGATGCATAAGGGGGTAACAGCTTGAAAGTGCTGCTTGACCCAGTCCATGGAGCCCAGGGGCATGTAAGGAGAGGCAGCTTGAAAGTGCTGCTTCATCCAGCCCAGTGAGTCCGGAGACATATAAGGGGTCAGCTTGACACTGCTGATTGACCCGGTCTGCTCAGACTTGCTCTGTTAATGTGTGTGGGTGTGGATGTGTTCATCTGGTTCTGGGGCTGGAGAAACCCAGCCCTAGGGAACCTAGGTCCTGCAGGATAGCTCCATTGGGAGGGGACTTGCAGAAGGGAGAAGTAGAGCTCCGTATGAGAACACAAGTGATACAAGCAGTACATTGATAGAATTACAGACACACCCCACCCAAGTGTAACCCGAATAAATGAGCATACCCCAAAGTAATGGACAAATCTGGTGACAATAGGCACACGCCAGCCCCGGAGTCCTCCAAGTGTTCCTCTGCAGTGTGCAACCCCTGTTCCACTGGAGACTCACAGAATTCACAGATCCACTGCTCCCAAAGGAACAGTACCCCCCATCCTCCAGCTTGCCAGTTCCACCTCACCTCACAGCTCCACTTACCACACAGCACTGTACCGATGATTACAGTGAAAACAAGTACAAGTGTATTTAACACAGAGAAGAGTCACATGATAGCAAGTTTCAGCGTATTAGAAACAAAAGGTTGCCTATCGAGTAAAATCATAACTTGCATTCTAGAGCCTAGACTTATTTAACCAGTTACTTTTATGTCTTCTAGAGCTAGGCTCACCCCAAATCCTTCCAGTGTATTTCAGCCAGGCTTGGCTGCGCCCTTCAGTTTGCCCTCTCAGTGAAAGATCCTGGGTGCACCTCTGTACCCCCAGTGATACCTCCATGACTTCACTTATAATCCACTTATAAACAGGATGCTTCCCATGCTGATTGATTTTTTGTTTTGTTTTGTTTTTTCCCCCGTGAGATTTTTTTTTTCTTGTCAACTTCACAATCTCTTAACATTTGGTTCAGTCTGTAATTAGTTCTCCACTAGGACACGGACAATACACACATGACTAGACAGATACATGTCTCTTCCCTCCTGCCTGATAGGAGCACGTTTATCACCTTCTGGTGACCTGTTGTAACTTGCATACCTTAGGAATGTATTTTTCAATATGGATACATAACTCCTTAAATAGTATTTGTACATACATCTCACAGTGATTAGGATGACCACTGTGTTACTGGTTGTTGGTAGAGACTTCACATGCCACCCTTTGGCACTCTATTATGTAGACATCGGGCCCAGGGAAGCCCTTTTAAAATCCTAGACACCTCCTGTGCTCCCTGCCAGTTGGCATCAAGAGGCTCCTGAGACACATGGGAGCCCCCATCAGGATTGGGGCCTTTTTGTGCCAGGTGCCGTACAAACATAAAGGAGTCAGAGGTAGAAAAATACCTCTTAGGTCATACAATCCATCTGCTTAGGAGGTAATCAAGTGGCTGACATGTTAAGGCTAGGAATCCCACTGGAATAGCAAATCAGATATTCAGGATATTTTTCAAAGAAGTGCCCTGGATGAGCCGGAATTTGGCATTTCTCAAATGTAAGCAATTGTGGCTTAAAAAAACAAAAAAAAACTTACCTAAGGCTTCAGCTGCGTTGCACTTGGATTTGTAAAGCAACAGGTGAGGCAAAAAAATCTCTGTTCATCTAAAACTAAACAGGCTTGTGTCTCTTGATTTTTAGGTCTCACCCTAGATCGCTCCAAGCTGCATCTTCTTCACGGCAACCTGCAAGCCCAAACCTGGGATGATATCACCAATCAGGTGGTGCTGGAGTTCACCCACCTCTACGCACGGTTTGAAGTCACCCACTTCTCCTGGTGAGCTCTGACCCACTCACGGACAGTGTTTGAAGAAGAGGCTAGAAGATGTATAGCTGCACTAGGGTGACCAGATGTCCCGATTTTATAGGGACAGTCCTGATATTTGGGGCTTTTTCTTATATAGGCTCCTATTACCCCCCACCCTCTGTCCCGATTTTTCACACTTGCTGTCTGGTCACCCTAAGCTGCACCTTTCCCCAGACCAGGGGCTGTGCTGCCGCTGTTCCCAGTTTCCCTTCCAGCGACTTGCCAGGGTTACTCTTTCCCCTTAAGAAGGATGGAATGCCGTAGCTTTATACCTCCAGTTAATGGTCCCAATTCCTTGGCACACAGTACAGCCGCACTGGGGAAAAAAGCTGGTTTTGTGTCCCGGCAGGGTTCTATTTCTTCTCACTTCACGTCCCACCAGATTGCGGTGAGCAGATTCGTGGTTGCCCTTGTAGGCCAGGTTTCTTTGAAGGGGCCATGCTCAAGCTAGTACATTCCCACTCAGAACCAATATCCATTCAATAGTGAGGTTCCTGGTCACCACTCCTCCCAGCTGCCGGAATCCTTCCCTTGTCCATAGGCTGCTGATGCAACCTTTGCCCCTCATTTGTAAGTTCTCTCACTCACTCTTGGGCTGGGAATCTGCTTTTTGGAGGATAACCTGTGTCAAGGGGACAGGATGGTGCCTGTGACTAAGCTCCCTCAAAATCCAGAATTTCCTAATTTTTGTCTTTCCCCTTTGATAAAAAGGAAGCGTCACTTTAAGATCCACCCCCTCAGGTTCCTGTCCTTGGCTTCTCTGCTGGCAGAGGAATCCCTGCCTCATTTGCTCCCTTCCCCAGGTACTGGCTGTGGTATACCACCAAGACCTACGTCGGCGGCATCGCTAGGAAGGTGTACGAGAGGCTGCGCCTGTACCAGGTGAACTTCATAGCGCTGCAGAGGAAGAAGGACCCTGAGCAAGTCTTGCTGCAGTGTGTCCCCAAGCACAAGGTACTGCACGCGCTGCCCTGCCAAGGGGCCTCAATCCAGAGCTGTTGGAGAGGGGGTGATGGGAGCAATTGTGCCTGGTATATTCACCAAATGTCTCTGTCCATTTAGCCCTCGGCTGTTTGTTTGATTGAGGGTTCTTGTTGCAATGGTGGTTTTTGTGCTGGGGACACCAGCATATTTCACACAGCTGTCTAGTGCAACGATCACCAGTCTAGTTCAGCCTGACGACTTAATGGTGAAAGCTGTGCTGTCCCATTATAATCCCCTGGGCTGGTCCCACTTATGTATAATTCTTGTGCATTGGGCTCCAGTATTGAAATAAAACACATTGATAAACACCGGAAGGGAAACATCAAGCCTTGGGCATCAGGGGTGAAATCCTGGCTTCAGTGAAGCTAAAATAGCAAGACTCCCGTTTGACTTCAGTGGCGCCAGGAGTCTGTTTTCCTAACAAGGAAGTTGGTCCCAGAGGGTTCACTGGTAGGATATTACAAATCCATGTGCAGGATGAGATATGTTGTACAGCGTCAGCCTAACTCAACCTGTCTTTGAGAAGTAAGAGCTTATAATCTTTGTGCATTTGCATGCTGCTACCCCAGGATGAGGCTTTCAGCAGAGGGACAACAATCCTGTGCTACAATGCCACTTAGCTGAGGCCAGGAGTTATGTGTGGAAAAGATCTCCCCACGACTAAACGTTCGGGGAAAAGGAGAGTGAATAACTTCTTGGTTTTGAAGGGTTACTGACAGGTTAAAATTAATCTGCTCTAACACCCAGACACTACAGTTGCTAATGATGCTGAAGGACTTTTCAACCTCTGATTGCAGCATTGTTGTAGTCACATTGGTCCCAGGATATATGAGACACAAAGTAGGCATGGTAATCTCCTTTATTGGACCAACTTCTGTGGGTGAAAGGTACAAGCATTTGAGCTACACAGAGTTCTTCTTCAGGTCTGGGGAAGAAAGTCGAGAGAGTCTAAGCTAAATAGAAGTTTGGCCCAACTTGTATTTGGCTTAAACACTCTGCTTCCTTCCCCAGAGCTGAAAAGGGAATTAGACCAGCCAGGTTATAACTGATATGCTTCAGCACCCTGCTAGTGTAAGAAAAGGAGGGCCAGCTAGACTTGGGCAGTACCATCCACTCTGGCACTAGTCCAGCGTGGGCTGGAACAGTTCAGACCATGCCAGTATTTAGTCCTGCTGACAGCCAGGCAAACATAAATAGTTGTTTCTCCCCCACCACAAACCGTGGAGCTTACTTGTGTGCATGGATGCCATGTGTTTTATAAACATGCCAAGGGAGCCATGTGATTCTTAGCTACAGTGACTTTTTTAATGACAGATTAGACCTTTAGGGGAATGGTGATTTTTTGTTTTTAATTTTTTCTTTGAAAAATAAGCTCTTTCCATTGAAAGTGCAAGAGAAAAATGTCTTGGACTCATTTCGGGGGGTGGGGTGGGGGCTGTGAATGTGCAAAGCCAAAACAGACACCCATGTCACTTTCATCCCTGGTAGGTCGATCCTGTTCTGGGAAAGCTTCATGACCGCTACCAGGGCCCGGAGCCCTCTGACATTGTGGAGTTGTTTGAGGGGGAGCAGTTCTTTGCAGCCTTCGAGGGAGGCATCAACATTGATGCTGGTATGGCGGAGCCTTCTTGTCCAATCTGCTCTCCTTCTTTCCTCCGTCCCTTTCACCTTCAGCTCCTTCCCACTCTGTATTCGCTTAGCTGGTCTGGCAAATGGAGCTTAGCACTGCTGCCTGTGCTGATCCACCAATGGGCAATGCAGTGGTCCTTCTGCTCTCTGGAGACAGAGTGAGAGGACTGCAGGACATGCTTTTGGTAGTGAATTCTCCCTAGGGAATCACTGCTTCCAGTGCTGTTTCCAGGACCATGCTGAACTCTACTCTCCTCATAGCAAACCACAACAAGCCCCAGAGGGTTACAGTCTAGTACAGTGTATTTATTCCATAGGTAAGCGGTGTACATGACCTGTATACTAGCACACGCTAGCTGATCTAACAAGTTTAATCCATTTCTGATGTAGTCTACATACAAAGCCATTTCTATGGAGAGAAAATCCTTGGAACAGTCCAGCCCAGAGAACTCCCTGTGTGGAGTTGAAATGCCTATCTGTCTTGCTGGCCGTCCTCATTTTATCTCCCTCTCTCACTAACTCCATTTACGGGGGACTAAAACTACAAGACGGTATCCTGGGGCAGCCAGGTGGCAAGGGGTATCAGAGCTGCACTCTGAGCCCGCTTCTGATCTCTGATACCCTGGTGTAATTCCACTGTGACACACCAAAGACAATAGAGTCACTCTTGATTGGCCCTGGGGTAGATGATCCCAAAATCGGACCCTTTACCACTAAGTCACACAGGACTCTGTAGCCTAGTCTCAGGGCACCAGAAGCCCTCACCTACCCTTTGACACGGGCATTTGGCAGGGTGGTACAGTATAGGAATCCTGAGGCAACATATGCAGCATTATTTTTTCCTTTATCCCTACACATATATCCCTCCCCCGACATTAAGGAAATGTAAAAAAGACAGATGGTTTATTTTGTGTAAACAGGAGTAACTTCCCAGCTGGTTCTCCTTGCTCATTAGTGACCCGTTCCTGGGAAGGACGGATGCAATATTTAACCTCAACATCTTCGCCCCCCCCTTCACACTCCTTGCAACTCCTATTCCTCCGGTGGCTGGTTTCCTTTTGCTCCTGCATGTTCTGCTTCCTCTGCGGTCACGGGTGGCAGTCCTGTCCCAGAAGGGGATGAGCCAGAAAATGGGGAGAAGTGGGTTTTGGTCTGGGAAGCTGCTGATGTAGCCCTTGCCTAGGAGCAGGAAGGTTTTCTGTGCATCAGTTGATTGATTGATTGGTTTTCCCTGGCTCCGCTCAGACCGCCCAGACTGTGTGGACGGACGGATCTCGTTCATCTTTTACTCCCACTTGAAGAACATGAAGGAAATCTATGTGACTGCTGAAGTGGACAGGAAAGGCCAAGCTGTGAGAGGGCAGGTGAGTTTCTGGGGATAGTGCTTACCGGACCAAGAGCCTCATTTTCTTTTTCTGCAGTCATTGGCTTTCCTGTGGCAGCCCTTGCCGCAGCGCCTCAGCCTTGAGTGTGTCAGTGAATCGAATTTCTGCTTTTCCTCACCCAAAGACTGACCTGTAAAATATGCCCACAGGAGAGAGTGGCTTGAATACTAATGGTCACCCATCACCCAGGCTGGTGCCCAGGGCTATCTGCCTGCCGTTAACTCTTGGTCTGTTAGCAGTAAGGGAGAAGGGGCTGGACTCTATGGTGGATCCTTGTATTATTGCCAATGGCACCCACTCAATCAAACTGCAGATGGCACTCCAAGTGGGGACTGTGGTCTCCTGTAGGGACTGGGTGGGAAACGTCCTACATAATCCTTGCCAAATGGAAAACAAGCCGCATAGATAGACATGGCCATTGAAATGCCATCTAGGTCTTACTCTGTGATCTCTCCTGCTTGTGAAGGTCTCCTTCTATCGTGGCGAAGTTCCAGACAATGTCCCTGAAGATGCCACCAAGAAGAGGAAAGGGCCCGACTCCCACTGGCTGGCTACTCTGCCAATCAAACTGCCTGTGAGTTACTTGGTCACCTAAGGGGAAGCCGAACATGGATGGGGGAAACATTTGTGTCTGTCTGCTAAGCTGAAGTCTCCCATACTTAGCCCCAAAAAGAGTGGGATGGACTACAGCCGGAGGTGTCAGAAACTGCACGATGGAAAATGAAGAATTTCTTTTCCTTTGTAAAGGGGGAGTGTGTGTGCATGCAGCCATGTGAGTGTATGGGGGAAGGAGAGAATAGCTGTACATGTGCTTTCACGTGTCTTCAGTGTGTGGAGTAGGGTGCTGGTGGTGAGATCACTTGAAGGTGACCAGGCACAATTGCACCAGCTTTCTAAAGCTCTTGTAAACAGCCATTGGCACTTTCCCAACACTGAGAGATTGCTCCCCTCCTCCCCAAGGAAGTGTGTAACTGGAAATGTTCCCCATCTCTCTCTAGTTTATCCACCTACCTGTCCTGTTCCATTTTGCACTGTTCTGAGCTGGCACGGATGTGATGAAATGTCTCAGAGGACAGATTGTTGCTCTGAGTGAACGAGGGCGCTCGAGGAGGAGGAAGCTGGTTAGAACTGAGCACAGTTTCTGTCTTGCATATGAATACCCTGGTGATGGGTATTGTTGGGAAGGTGGATTGTCCAGTGCATGGCAGCTCAAAGGCGTTTTGATGAAACCATTGTGTTGAAGTGTGCTGGAACGAGCCAAGGGTGCCTTAAAGGGACCTGGCTGGCCAAGCTGTGTCATGGCAAGTTTTATTTCTCTTGAGCAGGCTCGAACCAGTAAATATTGTTGTCTTACTTTGAACATCACCGTAAGGCTTACCCCACTTTTGGTACAGCCTCGGTTTGGGGCCTAGAATAAGAGCTCTCTGAACGCTGAGGGACGTATGCTTGCGGAAACAACTGGTAATGAAAAGTGAATCTCCAAAGACAGGGCAAGGAGGGATTTCCTGCTTCAGGCTGTGATTGTGGGTGCTCCGGGACAGACTGGCAGAGGTGCTGAGCACCCATAGCTCTCACTGGAGTCCATTAAACAGTGGGTGGTCAGCACTTCTCCCAATTGGGTCCCTAGACCCACGTTAAATCTACCTCTTTGCACCTTGGGGAAGTAAAGTTCAACTAAATGACTTGGCACTGCCCCTTTAAAAGGAAATCATTTCAGCCAGGAGTACTTCTGTCACTCTCTCTTCCATCAAACAGAAACTGAAATCCCGCTCGGGTGAGCATTCAGAGCCCAAGAACGGTTTCTCCTTCCCTCCTCTGAACCTGGGGAATGCCGAGACCGGCTACCTGACACAAGCTAATCTGCTTGGCATCGCCGGGCGCATTGGAGCCGACTGGCAAACTATTGGCTTGAACCTGGGGCTGCCCTATCAGCAGATCAAACGAATAGGATACAACCACAGGTGAGCCGTGTGTGCAGAGGTCAATATGGTGGCCCCAGGGACTCATACATCTCCAGGGGGGAGTATCTCCACTAGGGCTGATGGAAAAATTGGGGTTTTGACTTTAAAACAAACAAAACACGTGACTTTTTTTTTTTTTTTTAATGTCAAAAACCTAAAATATTTTGTCTGAAAACTGAAATATGTCTGTTTGGAAATGCTCCTATAGTGTCTCATGGGAGTTGTAGTTTGGGTGCCTCCTATGCCCTATCTCTGTGGGCAGGTCTCCCAGGTAGGATTATATCTCCCATCATGCACCATGGTTAGGGACTCCCATGATGCACTGCCCCATCTCTCTTAAGAAGGGAGACTCTGGTGCATCCTGGGAGATGTAGTCTGACCAGGGAGTTGAGACTGTTGACAAGAATGGGAGATTGAGACAGCATTGTCAAATCAAAATAGTTTGGTTTTCAGCCGAAAACTAAGGGTTGGGTAGTGAGAAAATAGTCCTACTGAGTCATCTTACTGTGACATGATGGTACTTTCTGGGGTCTGGACCCGGTCACAAGCTCAAGTAAATGCCGTGAGGGATGGTGGGTTTGTTATTTCTGTGCTTCTTGCTCTCCTCAGGGAGGACCTGGATAGTCAGATCCTGAACATGCTCTTCTCCTGGGCCCAGCAAAACTCTGAGGACCAAAACTGCGTGGAGAAGCTGATCACAGCCATGAAGGAGAGTGGCCGCCAGGACATTGCAGATGAGATTGAAACTGTCATTGAGCTGGGAAGGCAGAAATACAGGGCGTCCATCCGCCGGGTGGGCCTGGACCAGGAGAGCAGCGCTGAAGACTCTGCAATAGCCATGGTGTAGCAGCCAGCAGAAGGAACTCTGCTTCTTACTGTGGTGACCCCTCCCCTGTGCACAAGGTGGCATGGCTGCATGGGGAACTCCCAACTGATCCACATACCACCATCTGCCATGCAAGCTGGGGGGCACCAGCTGGATTATGATCATCCACTACTAATCCACTGTGCTCTGCGAAGGGTATGCTAGTGACTTCTGTTAAGTCCATACGTGCCAACTTCCCAGTGTATGGGAAAGGCTGGTGAGTCCTGCATTCAGGCCCTCTGGCTTTAGGTGTTAGGGACGTGGAGAAATTCAGAGAAGTTAAATAATGGAGAACACTGCTTTTAATAACGTTGCTGTAATAGATATGTATATATAACTTACGCCTAAACCTACGTTCTGCTAATGATTTGGGACCTGAACATTCCTCACCACATCTCTTCCTTCAGCATTTCTGTAGGGACAGATTCATTTGTGTTCTGGTGTTTGATGTAAAACTTAATGGTGGAATCCCACTATACTAGCTTGTGCTGTGATCCTCCCAGATCTCCAAGCAAAGGTTGGGTCAGTAGTTGGATGGGGGACCTCCAGCTATCTATTTTAGGTACCAATATGGTCCCCATTACCATAATATCTGAGCACTTCACAGTCTTTAGAGTGGGAAATTTAGCAACATTTTCATTTCCACTTCATTTCCTGTGAAAACATTTTTGTCTTTTTCCTTCCACAAACAACCAAACCCTGGAAAAGAATTGTTTTTTGGGGGAGGGAGGGGAATTTTGGTGTTTGGGTAGTTTTTGTTTGTTTTTTCATTGGTAGAAATTTTCCAGTTTTTCCAACTTCTTGTTTTGTTCAAAAACCATTTTGCAATTATTATTTTTTTAAAAGCCTCAGTTATTTTTTATTTATTTATTTATTTATTTTTTTGCCCAACTCTAGGGCTCTGTGGGGCTGGAGGTCTTTTGGACGAGACCTAAAACCTGGCAGCTCTTGACCGTAGGTTCCATTTTACTTTCTGCAATAAATTAGGAGGTTGAACCCACCGTCCTGGCCAAATGCCAATTTGGATTCAAGTTGCCTCTTTAAAGTTTCCCAGCAGTTTCAAGTGGATACTGTATTCTTCACTTCCTCTCTTACACTGTTTGTGTGGTGGGTCTCTGCAGTACTGAGCAGCAGGTGAAGCTCAGCTCAGAGGTCACAGCACTCACTCCTGTGTATAGGTTTCAAAGCACTATGGGATGAAAAGCACAATATTCATGTGGCATTTTAAGAGCTGATTAGGTCAGCTGCAGGACAGAGCAGAGCATTGTGGGATCTGGATGGAATGGTGCTGACCTCACCTTTAACCTTCCTAATCTGAGTATCCTGCAAATGAGAATTCTCTATTGACTTCCCCAGGTCTCCAATCCATCTCATAATGGGCCTGAACTGAAGACAATAGGAGTCTTTCCATGGACTCCCCCAAAAGCCACTGGAATCCCTCTTTTATTAAGGGTGCTCCTTAGGAGATCGACTTGAATGACGTATACTGAATCCCGGGAGCAATACTTGAAGGGATACCGTCAACTTGAAAAATCACAGTTCTATCAAAATTTTTATACCTACTATGACCATTGCAGCTGGAAGAAGTTAGCAAAAACCACTGATTTCTGGGGGTAGGTTTTTAGCCTCTTTACTTTGTGCATCATCACTTTCACTGATTCCACCTCAGAGTCAGTTTGATTTGCTGAGAAGACAAGGAAGCAGAAAAACCCTTGATCTTTTTTTGAAGGAAATTTTTTTTAGGAAACTTCCCCTATGGTGAAGTTAGTGCATAATTGTCCACTTGGGTTTCTTGTATCTTTTTCTGAAGCAGCTGGTACTAGCCAGTGTCAGAGATAGGATGGTGGGCTAGGTAGACCAGTGGCTTGATGTGATATAGTCAATGCTACTTTATTCTATAGAAATTGGAATTTTGTTATTGTTTGGTGTTATTTGTATTAAGTAGCACTTAGGCCCCAACTGAGATCAATCACTGTACAAACTCATAAGAAGAGCTTACAATCTACACAGACAAGAGGCGGGAGAGGAAACAGGCATAGAGAGAGGAAGTGATTTGCCCAAGGTCACACAGCTGGACAGTGGGAGACATGGGAATAGAACCCAGGTATCAGGGTACTAGGCTGGGCACTATCTGCTAGACAACACTGCCTGCAAGTTCTCATTATCTAAGTTCAGGTTTACAGTGCCGCTTTAAAACTTATTTCTTCTTCGAGTAGTGTCCCTGTGCGTGCGTCACTTCAGGTGCACATGTGCCTCCTGAGCCCTTGATTGGAGATTTTCAGTTAGCAGTGTCCGTTCGGCCCGTGCATGCGCCCTATGCCTCCTCATGCCAGAAACTGAGGCTATGTGGAAGGGGAGAGGGAGAGGAGGTGAACTGCCCTCAGTTCTTTCTCAATCGGCTTGCCCTGAGAGGGAGCCTGGTGTGCCCACCTTGAGTGTGCCTTGGCTCTTCTAATATTTCTGTAGTGATTAAGATAGTTTATCTAGTTAGTTAGTTGTTAGCATAGTTATAGATAGTCAGTAGAGGATTGTTTTACTCCTTTCTTACCCTTTGGGGAGACTTATTTTTTCCTGGCAGGGTATAGCTGGCTTGCCAGGTTTCATAAACTCATAGACTCTAAGGTCAGAAGGGACCATTATGATCATCTAGTCTGACCTCCCGCATGATGCGGGCACAAAAGCTGACCCATCCACTCCTGGAATTATTCTCTCCCTTGACTCAGCTGTTGAAGTCCCCAAATCATGATTTAAAGACTTCAAATCTCTGAGAATCCTCCAGCAAGCGACCCCTGCCCCATGCTGCGGAGGAAGGCGAAAAACCTCCAGGGCCTCTGCCAATCTGCCCTGGAGGAAAATTCCTTCCCGACCCCAAATATGGCGATCAGCTGAACCCCGAGCATGTGGGCAAGATTCTCTAGCCAGACCCTCTGGAAAAAGTTCTCTTTGTAGTAACTTTTAATATCCCATCATTGACCATTGTTACTAATTACCCAGCCATGGCACGTTATTGACCTATTGACTAAAATCACTTCATCCCATCAAACCATCCCCTCCATAAACTTATCAAGCTTAATCTTAAAGCCAGAGAGGTCCTTCGCCCCCACTGTTTCCCTCGGAAGGCTGTTCCAAAACTTCACTTTCAAATGTTGCCTCTCCTGCTGAGAGGCTATCCCTTTGAGTGACGGCCGCTCTAAGTGTGTCCATTGCTTGGGGGAGTCCCACGTCTCCCAGAAATACAACTTCTGCCTGGCCCTCGAATGCAGGGAACGGAAAACCAGAAAGATTAAACTCAGACTGTTAATGAAGGAGCGCTCCCTTCAGCTAGCTTCTGAGTCAGGTCAGGGGTCACCCCCTCCCCCACCAACATACATCTGTCTCCGGACAGGTCTGGCACTGTTTCTACCTCTTCTACCAGCACAGGCTTCCCCTAAGAAATGGAAGACTTTGGAGGCTTCAGGGAAGGCTTTCAAAAAGAGGAGCGTGGACTCTCTCCTCAAGGAGCCAGCTCTAAGAAAGTCCATGTCCCTGGTGAGATCTATGGTCTCTGAAGCCTCAACCTCTTTACTTGATACCATTAAGTCAGAGGACTCTGCAGCACTGTGAGTACTCGAGGAAAAGTCCTGGAGCACGAAGGAGAGACACTGCTGTGTTAGGGACTCGGTACCTTCTACAGCAAGAATAGACACTTGGGACTGGCACCATTGAAGTCAGCCCAGCCTTTGGGACCAATGCATGCAGCACCCTCGGCACTGAGCAAGGGGCAGCACCAGATACCATCCACGTCTACTTTGGAATGCCCACCATCAGCAGTACTGTTGGCTTCAGCAACCATGGCCATAGCTACTGCATTGGTAGTGATCCCCTATTCGATAGCACAAGAGTTCAGATATAATAAAGACCTCTTGATAACAGAAGAACTGGAGTCTCCACTCCTTATGGGTACCAAGCATCTCCCAGTACAGAGACCCTGATCTCTGGACTACCATCCTCTGGCACTGCAGGACTCTCCACCGTTTTATGCAGGTACTCCTCCTCTGGATGAGATGGAGGAGGATGAAGGAGACTTCCAGTCAGTTTCTTCTATTTCTGTTCAGAGTTCTAGCATATTCCTTCAGGAACCCATTTTCTGAAAGGCATAGGGAAGATTGAGCTCATTATCAAGGGTGGTGGAACCAACCTTGCATGCCACTCCCAGGAATCTGTACTAGGACCAGTGCTATTCAACATATTCATAAATGATTTGGAAAAAGTGGCAAGCAGTGAGGTGGCAAATTTTGCCTACAATACAAAATTACTCAAGATAGTTAAGTCCAAAGCAGACTGCAAAGAGTTACAAAGGGATCTCACAAAACTGGGTGACTGGGTAACAAATTTGCATTTATCAACATTGAATTTCATCTGCCAAGTAATGCACATTGGAAAACACAATCCCAGCTACTCATACAAAATGATGGGATCTAACTTAGCTGTTACCACTCAGAAAAGAAATCTTGGAGTCATTGTGGATAGGTCTCTGAAAACATCCACTCAATGTGCAGCAGCAGTCAAAAAAGCTAACAAATGGTTCACCCACACCTTGAATACTGTGTGCAGTTCTGGTCACCCCATCTCAAAACTGATATATTAGAATTGGAAAAGGTACAGAGAAGGGCAACAAAAATTAAGGGTATGGAACAGCTTCCGTATGAGGAGAGATTAAAAAAGACTGGGACTTTTCAGCTAAGAAAAGGGGAAACTAAGAGGGATATAATAGAGGTCTATACAATCATGACTGATGTGGAGAAAGTGAATAAGGAAGTTTTGTTTATCCCTTCGCATAACACAAGAACCAGGGGTCACCCAAAGAAATTAATAGGAAGTAGGTTTAAAACAAACTAAAGGAAGTATTTCTTCACACAATGCCCCATGAACCTCTGGAACTTGTTGCCAGGGGATGTTGTGAAGGCCAAAACTATAATGGGATTCAAAAAAGAACTAGGTAAGTTCTTGGAGGAAAGGTCCATCAATGGTTATTAGCCAAGATGGTCAAGGATGCAACCCCATGCTCTGGGGCATCCCTAGCCTCTGATTGCCAGAGGCTGGGAGTGGATGACAGGGGATGGATCACTGGATAATTGCCCTGTTCAGTTCATTCCCTCTGAAGCACCTGGCATTAGCCATTTTCATAAGACAGGATACTGGGCTAGGGGGACTCCCTCCTCCATCTGGCGAGATTGCTCGGAAGTCACCTGGAGTGGAGCACCCATAAGGACACTCCTCAAAGAAGAGGTCACTCACTTTGTGCAGTAATTGTGGTTCTTTGAGATGTCATGCTCTATGGGTGCTCCACTACCCGCCTCTCCTGCCCCTTTCCCTCTTCTTCGGACTGTTCTTTAGGTGATGTCTGGGTGGAGAAGGAATCAAGGGCAGTTCACTCGCACATCCCTGTATAACCTCGGTATCCAGTATGAGGAGGCATAGGGCGCATGCGTGGGCTAAATGGACACTGCTAACTGAAACTCTCCAATCAAGGGCTCGAGAGCCGCAAGCACACTTCAAGTGAAGCACCCACTGAGGGAGACAACTTGAAGAACTGCAGTTACTGCACAAAATGACTAACCTCTTCTTCCTGTTAGTTTTGTAATATGTCGTGTGTCATTTCTGTCTGGTCTGGGGAGTTACTGTTCTTTGCTCCAGCTTTGGAGTGATGCACTTGGGCATGTTGCCCTAATTTGTAATAAAAGAAACTTTAATCACGTTGTATCTTGTAAGTACATGATGGGTAACAACTCAGCATGGGCTGCAGTATATATAGCAGCTAATCACGTAAGGACTTACCCAAGTCTAGCTCACAAGTCTGTTCTAGAGAAGGCACGCTAAGGCCGTCTGTGCTAGAGACCAGTGGTCTCCAAACTTTTTTGATCGGTATTCCAGTACCAGGTGACATAGTCACATATCCTGTGAGACCCCAAGCCTCCATTCTTTCCGGCCTGACTCTCACAAACACAGGAAGGCTTACAGGTAAATAGAGCCATTTACAACCAATTGTTATAGATAATGGGAGCCATCAAGATCCTAAGCCACCATTAATGCTTTGCATAATTACAATAGGACCTCAGAGTAATACTTCCTATTTCTAGTTTTAGATACAAGAATGATACATTCATACAAATAGGACGAATACACTCAGTAGATTATAAGCTTTGTAATGATACCTTACAAGAGACTTTTTGCATGAAGCATATTCCAGTTACATCATATTCACACTTATAAACATATTTCCATAAAACATATGGTGTGCAACATCACACTGTTGATTTATAAATGATTTATAAATGTCTAACTGTAATAGCTGCTGTTTAACATCCTCCAGAAATACCAGTGGAATGGAAAGTGTTATCATCATCACATGATGAGACTATCATCTGTTTTTTCCCAGATCCATTACAGAAATATTTATGGATCACTTTTGCCTTTTCTATATTATTATTATTGATAATTCTGCCATTTCCATTCTGTCAAGCTTCCACTGTGGGCTCTGGGTCCCTATCCCTCACCCAGTGACCATAGTAACTCTGCATGCAGGAATGACATCCTGCTTCTTGCTTCTGGATGCTTGTTTCCCTGCCCCCAGCAGTCTGTTACTATTCCAGTGAGGCCCATATGCTCCCAACAAACCCTTCCTATGGAAACTGCCTTGTTTCCAGCTAACTGATTTAGGTTCCATTGCACCCTCATCTCTGGACATCCATGGAATCTACCATGTTAGCTGGACATCTTCCATGTGCAGGTCAGATGCTCCAAGGAGCAGATTGGGCTCATGCCCCGAGGAGCCTCTGCTGGCCTTTTAGCCGTTGTACTGTATGACTGCAGGGAGTGGAAAGATAGATCTGCAGGTTCTGGGAGAGAAGAAAGGGAATCCCCACCAAACGGAAAGATGGGGCAGAGATGGGTTCTCTGGCACCCATCACTCAGCTGGGCTCCACGTGGGTTTCCTTCTGCCATGATTTTTACCATTAAACTTTCAACAACAAAATCCCCCCATTTAGTTGATGCCTGGTGGAAAAACTGCTGGAATTAGGGTGTGGGCTGAGGAGGAAAACAATGGGCTCATGAAGGTATGGCTATGGAAAGGCAATTCCCCCAGAGAGAGTTAAGTGCCTCAGAATAATGGCGGTGTTATTACTGTGGCATTCACTGGAAGCAAGGATGGTGGAGATGGAGCCCTTCAGCGCCATGTAGTGCCTTTGCATTCAGCCCCTGATTGTACTGACGGGAAATCCCCAACTGATGCCTGTTTTGGGGGGTCAGTGTGTGAGGAGCTGGTGGCCTGGGTGCAGTTCGGAGCGAACAGGCATCCCAGTCATTAAACTTACCGTTACAATTGCTGAACTCTCCTCTGCCCCCTAGAGGTCGAGGGTCATGCTGGCTGACACTACACATGCTGTAGATGAATACAGGCCTTCTGGGGCCCTCAGTCTGGCACCTTTCCCCATCCTGGATAGTCTGCTAAGGGCCATCTTCTCATTCCCTTGCCTTGGCCCTTTGACCGGCCCGCTCATCCCTGTGCTGTTTCTCTTTGTCCCCTGCATTTAGCTGAATTCTGTGTTATGGCCCTGCACCTCTGTCAAGAGGGAGGTGGTTGGATTTTTTTCTTTGGGGGCTCTGCCCATTTACTAGAGCTCAGATAGGCCAGGCTTGGAGAGTTTCATGCTTGGAGACCCCAGTGGTTCCCTTGTATTGTCCCTTTGACCCCACGCCCATTCCTGTACCTTTGTCCTGTCCCTCTTCTGAGGGGTAACCAATGATGTTCCTGTGAGTGAGCACTTTCCAGGGCCCCCTCTTCTTCTCTGAGGTCCAATAGATTGGCACCTTACTTTTCTGCACCCCCAATAGCCTAGCTTCTATGGTGATCGGGAATCCAGAGACAATCGGGTCACTGCTATATTCACTTATGAATACAGGGTAATGGGAGCAGAGGAAGGAATAAGTTTGACTACAGCCAGTTCTAAGCAGTGGTGCCTTAATGAACATTAACCATAGAAGTGTAGGACTGGAAGAGATGTCAGTAGGTCATCTAGTCCAGTCCCCTGCACTGAGGCAGGACTAAGTAATAACTAGACCATTCCTGACAGGTGTTTGTCTAAACTGTTCTTTAAAACCTCCAATGATGGAGATTCTATAACCTCCCTAAGCAATTTGTTCTAGGGCTTAACTACCCTGACAGTTAAGTTTTTCCTAATGTCCAACCTAAACCTCCCTTGCAATTTAAGCCCATTGCTTCTTGTCTTTTCCTCAGAGGTTAACAAGAACAATTTTTCACTCTCCTCCTTGTTATGACAGGTTGGAGCACAGAAACCCCCTTGGGAATTGCCAACTGATTTGCCAAGACTACTTCAGCCCCTGCTTTCCCTGCCAGCTTGGGACTCCAGCACCCTGTCTTGTTGAGCCAGACACACCAGTCTGCTCCAACATAGACCCAGGGTACGAACCACGTGCCCCAAAGCTGCAGACTTAACAGAAAACCACTTAAGAAGTGTTCCTGTCTTTAACACTCAGATGCCCAACTCCCAATAGGGTCCCAACCCCAAATACATCCATTTTACCCTGTATAAAGCTTATACAGAGTAAACTCATAAATTGTTCGCCCTCTATAACACTGATAGAGAGATATGCACAGCTGTTTGCGGCCCCCTCCATATTAATACATACTCTGGGTTAATTAATAAGTAAAAAATGATTTTATTAAATACAGAAAGTAGGATTTAAGTGGTTCCATAATAGCAGACAGAGCAAAGTGAATTACCAAGTAAAATAAAATAAAATAAAACACGCAAGTCTGAGTCTAATACAGTAAGAAAACTGAGTACAGATAAAAACCTCACCCTTAGAGGAATTCCAGTAAGCTTCCTTTTACAGACTAGTCTCCTTCTAGTCTGGGTCCAGCAATCACTCACCCCCCCTGTGGTTACTGTCCTTTGTTCCAATTTCTTTCAGGTATCCTTGGGGGTGGAGAGGCTCTCTCTTTAGCCAGCTGAAGACAAAATGGAGGAGTCTCCCACGGGCTTAAATAGACTTTCTCTTGTGGGTGGAGACCCCCTCCTCTCTCCTATGCAAAGTCCAGCTCCAAGAGGGAGTTTTGGAGTCACATGGGCAAGTCACATGTCCATGCATGACTCAGTTTTTACAGTCAGCAGCCATTGCTTACCTGCTACTTTGAACATCCTCATGTAGACTTCTTATGTGGATTGGAGCCTTCCAAGATCCATTGTCCCTTAAGTGCTGCTTGATTGGGCACTTAATTTGCACATTCCTTTCTCAAGAAGCTGACCAAATGCTTTACAAAGGCTACTTAAAAATCAAGCCAGTACACAGCCAATATTCATAATTTCGAATACAAAAATGATACATGCATACAAATAGGATTAATAGATTCAGTAGATCTTAACCTTTACAGAGATATGTTACATGGCATATGTAGCATAAAACATTTTCTAGTTATGTCATATATACATTCATAAGCATATTTCCATAAAGCCTTATGGGGGGCACCGTCACACTTGTAACAACTTTTCTGTACTTGAAAACTGTTATCGTGTCCCCTCTGTTTTCCCTTCTCCAGACTAAACATACCCAGCTTTTTCAAGCTTTCCTCATAGGTCCTGTTTTCTAGACCCTTAATCATTTTTGTTGCTCTCCTCTGGACTTTCTCCAATTTGTCCACATCTTTCCTGAAATGTGGCGCCCAGAACTAGACACAATACTCCAGTTGAGGCCTAATCAGCACAGAGTACAGTGGAAGAATTACTTCTTGTGTCTTGTTTACGACACTCCTGATACATACCAGACTGATTTTGCTTTTTTTGCAATAGTGTTACCCTGTTGACTCATATGTAGCTTGTGAGCCACTATGACCCCAGATCCCTTTCCACAGTACTCCTTCCCAGTCATTTCCCATTTTGTCTTGCAAGTCTTGCATCTGAAGAAGTGAGGTTCTTACCCACGAAAGCTTATGCTCCCAATACTTCTGTTAGTCTTAAAGGTGCCACAGGACCCTCTGTTGCTTTTAACTTGTTCTTTCTCTATTTTAGCCTCAGTGAATGTCAGTGAAAATGAGGTAGGATCTATGTCAGATGTCCAATCTCTACTAACCCTTTTGGTAAAAACTGAAACAAAAAAGTCATTTTGCACTTCTGCCATTTTTCCATTTTCTGTTATTATCTTTCTCCCCTCATTGAGTAATGGGCCTATCCTGTCGTTGGTCTTTCTCTTGTTTGTAATGTGTTTGTAGAATGTTTTTTCGTTACCCTTCATGTCTCTAGCTAGCTTAATCTTCCACTTTTTGTGGGACTCTTCTTTGAGTTTCAGATCATTAAAGATCTCCTGGTTAAGCCGGGGTGGTCTCTTGCCATACTTCATACGCAGTGGGATAGTTTGCTCTTGTGCCCTTAATAATGTCTCGTGGCAGTTTTTCAAACTCTAAAACAGTTTTCCCCCTTGGACTTGCTTCCCATGGGATGCTACCTACCAACTGCTTAGTTTGCTAAAGTCTGCCTTTTTGAAATCCATTATCTTTATTCAGCTGTTTTTTCCCTCCTACCATTCCTTAGAACTGTGAACTCTACCATTTCATGATCACTTCTACGCAAGGGCCTTTCCACTTTCAAATTCTCAACAGCTCCTGCCTGTTTGTCAAAATCAAATCTAAAAGAGCCTCTCCCCTAGTTGCTTTCTCCACCTTCTGAAATAAAAAATTGTCTCCAATGCATTCCACAAACTTGTTGGATAATCTGTACCCTGCTGTGTTATTTTCCCAACAGAGGTCTGGGTAGTTGAAGTCCCCCCTCACCACCAAGTCCTGTGTTTTGGATGATTGTTAGTTTGTTTTGTTTTTTAAAAGCCTCATCCATCTCTTCTTCCTAGTTAGGTGGTCTGGAGCATAGGCATCAACTTTCCCCGGCGCCGGTGGGTGCTCGTGCCGCCCCGACTCCACCCTTTCCCCACCCCTGCCCCGCCCCTATTCCAACCCCTTCCCCAAAGTCCCTGCCCCAACTCCGCCCCCTCCCTGCCCCATTGAACCCCTTCCCCAAATCAATGCCCCGGCCCTGCCTCTTCCCGAAGCGTGTCACATTTCCCCTCCTCCCCGCTCCCTCCAAGCCGCGCGAAACAACTGTTTTGCGGCGCAAGCACTGGGAGCTAGGGGGGGAAAGTTGGCATGCAGCGCGCTCAGTGGAGCAGGTGGAGGCAGAGCAGAGGCGGAGGTGAGCTGGCGGGGGGGGGGAGAGCTGCCGGTGGGTGCTAAGCACCCACCAATTTTTCCCCATGGGTGCTTCAGGACTGGAGCACCCACGGAGTCAGTGCCTATGGTCTGGAGTAGACCCCTTGTGATGAAGTGGGACTGGTCTTAATGTTTCCTCTGAATACTGCGTGGGTACCTCAGTTTCCCCTATGCATTTCTTAAGTCTCTAGGGGGTGAGATTGTTGCAGAGCAAAGGGCCAGTGTGCATAAATGGCTGGCACTCTGTCTCCTGGCAACTAATGGCCAGGGCCCTTCCCCCCTGCAAGGGGATAGCTAAAGGTGTTGGAGAACAAAGAGATCAGGTGACCTCCTGGCCTGGGAAAGAGGAAAAGGCCAATAAGGAGGGACTGGAGAGTTTCAGTCTTGAGCTGGCTGGGGAATCGTAGAGAACCCTGAGGTTGGGGGCTAAGTTCCCTACTACCCAGAAGGACCTGACTAAGGGGGTCCTGTTTATGCCTACAAGCTCTGGTGTGGACTGTGTTCCTGTCATCTAATAAACCTTCTGTTCTACTGCCTGGCTGAGAGTCACAGTGAATCGCAGGAAGCCGGGGGTCTAGGGCCTTGTCTCCCCCCAAACTCCGTGACAATCCCTATCATGACATCACCCTTGGTTTTTTTACCTTTTTTATCCTTATCCAGAGACTTTCAACAAGACTATCTCCTATTTCCATCTCAACCTCAGTGCAAGTGTATAGATCTTTGACATACAAGGCCACGCCTCCTCCCTTTTTTCTCTGGCTGTCCTTCCTGAACAAGCTGTACCCTTCTATACCAATAATCCAGTCATGTGAATTATCCCACCATGTCTCTGTGATGCCAATTATGCCGTAATTGTGATTATTCACTACTATTTCTAGTTCTTCCTGTTTATTCCCCATACATTTTGTATTAATATACAGACATCTAACATACTGCTTTGATTTCTCCCCAATGTTACCTCTTGCCTCTCCTTTGTCCCTGCTATAACTGCTCGTGCTTCCCCCAGATTCCAACCCTTCACCCAGGTCTCCATGGTTTTGACTTACCTGCAATGTTCTAGGGTGCAGTCTGGAGAAAAAGAAAAACGTGTGATTTTGATTTTCTGCACTGGGATGAGGTTGGGTTGTCCTGTAGTTTGGGCTGAAAGTGAAAACAGTTTGTTGCACTATTGGCGGTGGTAGCACCTGCTGCCTCATATGTCTCTAGCCCCTGTGGAAGACTCTCTTTTGGACTCCCAGTGCAGCCTTGCTGTGCTGATATAGGAGTTTGTGGGGGAGAGGGAGAGAAGGAATCCTTTGATCCCCCGGCCATGCTTTATTCCCTGTCTCCGTATAGCTCAGTGGGTACTGAGCCAAGCAACTGTACAGTAGCTCCTAACCAAATATCCCTTACAATAATAGCCCAAGCACAGAAATGAGGACGTTGCTGCTTAAACAGTACATGGCGCAGTGGACAGCTGCTGAGTATCAGCAATGGCTTGAGGACCAAGATGGTCACAAATGAATCCATTAGCTTCTAAAAGCAGGGGCTTGGGAGCTCAAACTAAGAGGGCCTGGAAATAACTGTGGGCACCCCTTCTGTTTCACTCCTGGGCTCACTGGGACCAAGGCTGGCTTGGAGCATCAGGTGTAGCTTAGCCCCACAAAGATACAGGTTACACTATTTCACTTTCAGAGGGTGCTTTAAACTTCTGCTTCTGGGACTCCTGTTTTAACAGCAGTGGAGCAAACTTACCTCCCTGTGCCATTAATAATGTTCATATTGAATACAAATTTCCCTCATTACTTACCAGCTGCTTGAATGAGAGATCCACAAACAAGCTCCAGAAAGGGATGGAGATCGGGATCTGGATGTCCTAAAGCCAAGTGGGTGGCTTGGAATGCCTGTTTGCACAGCTCTACCCAGAATGCTTTTCAAGATCTGTGGATAAATATGTGGACATGCATGGAGTTCTTTAATGTGTGCTTTCCAGACTGGTACTCAGTGTTGCTTCATTTGGGGCCATACGAGAGGGTAGTTAAAGGCTCACTCTGTGGGTTTAGGATTAGGACCTATGGGGTGGGGGAGTGTTTCAAAAGCACTCACTGTTGGCCTAACCCCGCTCCTTTTGAAGTCAATGGGCGTTCTACCTTTGAAAATCCTCTCTCTTGCACTAACCACAGTGGAACACTCACAGCTTGCTTGTTTTCTCCCAAAAGGAATTTATCTCTGTTCCTTCCCCTTCTGGGAGCCACCTCCAGCTGTGGTTTCATGGTGGTCTCCATGCTGGCTAGAGGGCCCGGATCTCCTTTTCAGAACCATCCTTCCCCTCACCTGCTACAGCACTTCTGAGGAGTGGCAAGGACGTCTGGTTTCCCTTCAGCACTGTGATGCCCTCCTATCATCTCTCCTGCTGAGTGAAATGTTGCAACACTTGACTCCCTCTCTCTGGGGTCAAGTAGGGTCAGGACAAGACAGAGTCTGGGCAAGAGGAGGGTGTTTTGGACTGCAGCTGTGGTGGAAACGTGGCCTGTGAATCGCTAATGAATTCCTTTCTTTCTTTTCTGGTACACAATGACAACAGCTAAAGAGGGCAGGATTCCCTCTGCTTCTCCACTCAGCAAAAGCCAAAGGTTTGCACTTCAGTGATCTCCGTATTGGGCCTAACTTGGACCTCCTATTCCTCTTCAAAGTAATAAGCCAAATGGATGCATCAGAGGATTAGGCTTGAACTAACACCCTCTTGACAATAGGTGGCAGTACACTGCTTCCAACTCCATGCTTTGGGAATGGGAACCTGAGCCCAAATTCTCAGCCAAGACAAACTCCATTCATCAGCACTCAATAAAACAAACTGCTTAACTTCTTTATCTGGGATGAGGAGATAAGAGCACAGTGGAGAACACTGTTTATTTCTCTTTCTAACCTGCATGTGGGACTCCTTGTTGGCATCTCTCTGCATGTGGAGCAATACTTGAGAATATCGAAAGAGGGGGGAAAAAATCAACCCTTTTGCTGCCCATCAAAATTTCTATGGGAACCCAGGAGTCCCATGCAAGGCAGTCACTATAGATACTAGATACACAATTCAAAATGGCCTTGACAAATTGGAGAGTTTGGTCTGAAAAGAACAAGATGAAATTCAGTAAAGATAAGGGGAGGCTCTAGTACAACGGGGGCCCTGGTCTGTAACTGGACCTATTGATGCTTCCACAATACATACAGTCCTGGAGATTATGGTTACATCTTAAATGTTTACTTGGGTATTTGTAGTGCGCATGTTGCTCCTTCAGAGGGAGCTGCCCATTTTACAGGCCAACTTGGGTGCTACTTTTGTGGTGGTATCATGCAGATTCATAGGGCACCCACAGTGAATTTGGATCTTGCTGGTTCAGTTTTAAAGGTCACCTACAAAGGGGAGAACATTGAGAGTCCATGCCCTTTTTTGCTGCTTTATGATCAATAAAGGAGGCCTGAAAGAGTTTTTCTTGCATTTTATTTTGTTCTAATTTCTTGGATATCCAGTCTTGTTTCCCTGTTTTGGCTGGAAAGAAGAGGAAGTTTCTCATCTCTTAATTGAATGAGGGTTTCTATTCAGTCTTTAACAGAGAGAGCTTTTTTCTAGTCTGTTAGGCTTTTGAATTAAATAGGTATTAATACCTATGATTAAAAAAATACCTAGGTAAGTTCATGGAGGATAGGTCCATGAATGGCTATTAGCCAGGATGGACAGGGATGGTGTCCCTAAACTCTGTTTGCCAGAAGCTGGGAATGGGCGACAGGTATGGATCACTTGATTACCTGTTCTGTTCATTCCCTCTGGGGCACCTGGCATTGGCCACTGCCGGAAGACAGGATACTGGGCTAGATGGACCTTTGGTCTGACCCGGTGTGGCCATTCTTATGATTCATTAATAGAGTTTAAAGGTAGAAGGGGACATTTGCTCATCTAGTTTGCCTTCCTGTATGTCACAGATCATTAAATTTCATCCAGTCACCCCTGTCTTAAGCAGTATAAGTTGTTTGGCTAAAGCATATCTTCCAGAAAGGCATCCACTCTTGATGTGAAGACCTCAAAATACGGAGAATCCACCACTTCCCTGGATGGTTTGTTTCAATGGTTAATCATCTGAATCACAATTAAAAAAATGTATCTGTTTCAGCTTCTAGGCATTGTTCTTTATCTCCTTTCTCTGCTAAATTAAAAGAGTTCTTTAGTGCTCGGTATTTTCTCCCCATGGAGGTACTGACCTACTATATCACGTCGCCTCTCAAGCTTCTTTTCTATAAGGTAAACAGACCGAGCTCTTTAAGTCTCTCACGGGAAGACATTCTCGCCAGCCCTCACTCGTTTTCGTGGCTCTTTGCTATGCCCTCTCCAATTTTTCCACATCCCTTTTTAACGTGTGGGCACTAGAATTGTATGCATTGCTCCAGCATCTCTCTCACCAATGCGGTATTCAGAGGTAAAATCACCTCCCTATTCCTACTTCCCTTTTCTATATATCCACGGCTCACATTAGTGCTTTTTGCCACGGCAATGCTCTGGGAGCCCATGCTGAGCTGCTTGTCCTCTACGACCCCTAAATCCTTATCAGAGTCAATCTTTTCCAGGATCCAGTCCTCCATTCTGTAGGTATGGCTGGCATTCCTTGTTCCTAGATGTATAACTGTGTGTTTGGCTTTATTAAAACACAGTTTGTTTGAATGGGCCTAGTTTACCAAGCAATCCAGCTCATGCTGCATGACTCCCCGTCTCATCATTTATCAATCTTTGTATCCTCCACACATATTATCAGCAGTGCTTTTATATTTACTTCCAGTCACTGATGAAAATGTTGAATAGGGGCAGGCTTAGAACTGATCTCCGTCGAACCCCACTAGAAATGCCCCCATTCAATAATGATTCCCCATTGACAGCTACTTTTTGAGATCTGTCAGTTAGCCAGTTTTTAATCCATTTAACATGTGCTTTATTGATCATGTATCGTGCTAATTTTTTAATCAAATGCCTTCCAAAAATCTAAGTCTGTAACAGCTACACAATTACCTCTATCAACCAAACTTGTAACCTCAAAGAATGAAGTCAGGTTTGTCTGACAAGGCCTATTTTCCTTAAAACCATGTTGAGGGCGGTAATTATATTCTTATCCTTTAATTCCCTATCAAATGAATTCCTTATCATTTTTACCTGAGACTGATGTCAGGCTAAGGGGCCTATAACCCTTGCCCTTTTTGAATATTGGTGTGACATTAGCATTCTTCCAGGCTTCTGGAATTCCCCTGGTATCCCAAAACTTACTAAAAGTCGAATGAGTTGTAAAAATATGAAATTGAAAAATGATGACTTCTGAACAGTCTCAATAAAACTCCTTTCTTTTCTCAATTAATCAGCATTCGTTTTGTCAGTACCTGAGATGTTGTTATAGCATTGGTTCTCCAGTCATCCATAGAGTCTTCCAGGAAAAATAGTGGGGAGAAGACTTGAATTTTTAATGGAAAAAAAAATTTGAGAGCTCCTTCATGCCTTTATATTTTTTGTGAATCTCAGAGACACATGGTTTTCCCCTGTACAAATCACATTTAACTGGACTGCCTGGACCTATCCAATAGGTTTAACAGTAGGTAATGAAATTGATTTTCCCTGCAATTGCACTACTCCAGTAGTTAGATGTACTTAAATAACTCCTAACATGGTGCTACCCTTATTATAAATAAAGATCAATCCGGAGGCTGAGTGAATAGTTTTTATTTGAACATATTTGCTATTCTCATTTATTATTTGCTCTTTAACATTTAAGCTATAGAAAAATTAGGCTTTAACATGGGTTTCCCTTTCCAAGGGTCATGCCAACTGTGGTTGTTTGTATTGCGGCAGCCCTGAAGGTCCCATTGTGCTGTGTGCTGCACTTACCCATAGTAAGAGACTTTGTTCCTGTCCCAAAGACTCTGCAGTCTAAATAGCCAACAGGAGAGAGAAAGGAAGGCCTACTCTCCCCCTTTTGGTGCTGGGCACAGAGAGATTAAGTGACTTGCCCAAGGTCACGCACACACAGTCTGTGCCAGAGCCAGGAATCAAACCCATATCACGAGTCCAATTCTTTATCTACATTATCATCCTTTTTCCTGAAAGTTACCTGCCTTTCAGTTAGGGTGACATCTGGGGGTAGGGGCACTGCTATTGAGAGAAAGCATGCGCTCAGGGGAGCTTACAGGGAAGAATTGCAGAAAGCTGAACATCAGAATGTTTAATATACCTCTAGTTTTTAAGTTACAGGCATGAGCTGTTGAGGGGGAAATATTTATAAGTAATCCATTGAATCCATCTCTTTTTTCCCTTAGGTACCTTGACACTGTTCTCATGAAACTTTTAGGGCCTAATTCAATGCCTGTGGACGCATATGGAAAGAACTCCAGGACAATGATCTTAAACACAGTGACGCCTTTAAAAAAAAACATCAAATCCATTTCAAGGTGCGACTGATCTTTTAGCTCCCCTTTGTACAGAATGGTTTAAAATTTCTCTCTCGGCTGTCAGAAGAAAGAATTCACATTCGCTTAGAACAGGGAACCTTGGCAACAGCTTTGGGGTTGGCTGAATCTGCATCCTCTTTCCTCTGTTTCTTTTCTTTGCAGCTGTCAGAGGAAGTGGGACACTTGCTACATGCAGGTTTCAGACCCAGCTTGAACATGGCCGACTTTTTAAGTAGTGGAGCCAAAAAAAGAAGTACAATGACTGCAGTATCGAGAGAGCACTTTAAATCATAACTGTTTTAACCCCTTCCTTGCTAGATGAAAGTACACGTGATCCCCAGGACGGCAATTGCCATAAAAAGTAATGTCCGCTGGGCACTATGTACGCTGAGCACAATTCATCCCTAGGCTGAGTCCACTTGGCCAAATAGATTTATGGCATTTAAAGGTGCAGTGCACCTTAAGAAAGATCTCAAAGCGCTTCACGTATATGAGTGTAATTCCCACTTTCTCCGTCTGCATCTCTTGTCTCTCTCTAGGGGCAGGACTATGTAACTCGGGTGGGCAAACTTTTTGGCTCAAGGGCCATACCTGGATATGGAAATTGTATGGGGGGCCATGAATGCTCACAAAATTGGGGGTTGGGGTGTGGGAGGGGGTGAGGGTGAGGGCTCCAGCTAGGGGTACGGGCTCTGGGGTGGGGCTGGGGGTGCAGGACGGTGCTCTTGGCTGGGACCAAGGGGTTTGAGGGCAGGAGGGGGATCAGGGCTGGGGCAGGGGGTCAGGGCACGGGAGGAAGCCAGGGGTGCAGCCTCCAGGTGGTGCTTACCTCAAGCAGCTTCCAGAAGCAGTGGCATGTCCCCCATCCAGCTCCTACACGGAGGCACAGGGCAGCCCTGTGCGCTGCCCCAGCCACAGGTGCTGCCCCTGCAATTCCCATTGGCCGTGGTTCCTGGCCAATGGGAACTGCAGGGGCAGCGCATGGGGTGGGGGCAGTCTGCGGTGCCCCCTGGCTGTCTCTACACATAGGAGCCAGAGGGGGGACATGCCGCTGCTTCCGGGAGCCGCTTGGAGTGGGGCAAGCCCCTAACCCCGCTCCCCGGCTGGGGCACCAGAGCAGGGCAAGCCCTGGACCCCTCTCCCTGGCGGGAGCTCGAGAGCCAAATTAAAACATCTGGAGGGTCAAATGCGGTCTCTGGGCCATAGTTTGCCCACCCCTGATGTAAGTGATTGGTGAGGCTGCTACTGTCACCAAACGAATGGAATTCCTCCTTTAGCTCAAGCAGTAGAAGTTTTAGATCCAGGCGTTTGGGGAGTAATCCCTGCAGACACCCCTGCTAGGGATTAACATTAAGTAAGCTTCACAACACCTTTGTAAAATTGGATATTAGCTGCAGTTTACAGAGCAGGAAATTGAGGAAGATGGACAGGTGGTGACCATTTGCCCTGTGCCCTACATCAATATCTTTGGGCCATAGAAGTCTCTTTTCCAATTTGTAATATTACGCTGTATTGTAATGTGACTTCAGTTTGCTCTGGAACAGGGCTGTCTAGTGAAAGCAACACTAAATATACCCCAGTACCAGTACTCCCAGGCTGAGTCCCAGTACCCACTTGTTACAGCAACAAACAAATCAGAGATGGAAAAAAACATAATAGGTCATTGGTTTATAAACACCATGTCTTAGGACCATTAAGAATAGTATTGTGATTGCATTAACACCTAGCGATACCAACCAAGACTGGGGCATAATTACACTAAGCACTTTATATACATGGAGTGAGACTGGGCTGCCCCAAAGCTCTTACAGTCAAAATGGATACAGAAGCATTATCTCCATTTTGCAGATGGGGAACTGAGACACAGAGATTTGAATGAAGTCCCACAGAGAATCTGTGGCAGAGTAAGACTTAAACCCAGATCTCCTGTGTCCTAGCCCTGGGCCTTAACCAGAAGGCCATCCAGTCTTAGAGCAGGGGCAGTCAATTATTTTTTTGGGAAAGGTCCAAATTTCTTGCTCAAGGTACAGTCAAGATCCAGACTCCAGAGAAAACAACAACTATCATGATAAGTAAATTAAAAGATTTTTTACAGTCTGTTCAAAAGTTTCTGGTAGTCGATTTGGCCCATGGTCCACCTATTGACTACCCCTGCTCTAGAGTGAGACTCTGCCTATGCACAACAGTCTCTACACTATATTTTCTCATGCTCTGCCCAACCTACGTTTTCCTGTTCTTAACAGCCTCCCATCACTTCTGCCCATACGCCTTTTATGATAACTAACTCCTCTTGCTCCCTTGTGTGGTCACCATCTCAAATATTTGCAGTCCGTTATGTGCCCACCTCAGATCCCTCCTTCCTGTTGCCTGTCTAGCCTTGCGGCTATTTTCGTGCTGCTATGGTAGCTCGTATTCTCCCACACCAAGGCTTATTTTCTAGGGCTGGTGGAAATTTTTTCAAAATTCAACATTTTTCAATAAAAAAGAAGGGACAACTTTCTCACAAAAATGTTCCCGGTTTTTGAGCAGCTCTGCTAGTTTCTTAGTTCATGTCCCCATGTCTGACCCTTACTGGTGGCCCAGTGCAGAGCCCAGGGACATTAATGGGAAGAATTTAGAATGACTTCAGTGGGTATGGTTCAAACCCAAAGTCCCTATGTACTATTTCTCTGTCCTCTGTTCACATCACCACTAAATTCAGCATCAATTCTGAATGTCATTAACATGCTGTTTCACTCCCTCTTAGTGAAGATGGTAAATAAAACAGGACCTGACATCTAGGCTTGCTGCAGCTCCCTTGATACATTGCTGTTTATAGCTCTGACTTCATTCACTCAGTTTTCAATCCACGTGACAGTGCCAGCAGAATTAATTGTAGAGGTAAGGGTTTGAGAAGACACAGAAACTGATTTTTGCTCTCACTTCCACAGGTGTAAATCAGGAGTAAATCCACTGCCCATGGAGTTGCACTGACTGGTATAGCTAAGCAGAGAACCAGGCATGCAGGGCCAGGGGATGGAATATAGCTTGGGTGTCAGTAAGGCATTTGGTACAGTGAGCCTTTGCAATTCTATCTGAAAAAGCAATCCAATTTGTCTGGCATCATTTGTGCTTCTGAAGCAATTTGTGCTTCTGAAGCGCATGCTGCGTATTGCTCACCAGCTGAAGGTCCATCACATGATGGGGGTCTAATCAATACCTCATGTACCAATTGTCTTTGCTCTGCATCCAAGCTGCATTTCTATATAGCCAAGTCCAGACTGCAAGAGCATTTGCAGGGCTGTATGGTGACTCCTTTCCGCCTACTCAGCACTGATCTAAGAGTTGTTATTCTCAACACATAATGAGTTTGAGAAAATCAAACTCCATCTGTTCCAATTAAAAATAGGAAAAATCAACAGAAAACTTCACTTGCTAAACACGACTTAGCACCATCTCTGGCATCATAAAAGAAACTGGTATTCAGGAGAGTTGCAAAAAGTAAATCTACCTTCTTGGTAAGGTAGCCACCTGATCTGCCAGTCAGTGTTTAATTTGTGTCACGGCTGAGCCCCGGCACCTCTTTCATTACAAATTAAGCACTGTGGCCAGTCATCCCAATGTGTCACCAGTTAACTGACTGAAGAAAAACAAAAGTCACTTCTGACTTCTACGGACCAAGAGGGTGCTTCCAATGTCAGTGACACCAGTGCAAATCTGAAGTGGTCCCACTGGCATCACTCTCGGTTTACACCAATGGAATTGACAGCAAAATCTGTCCCAGGGAGCCTTTGAGCAATGTGTGACACAGGCACATTGGTTCAGGAGGCAAGAAGTTTTTCAGTGATTGACCAGAGGTTATGAATTTTGCCATAAGGATGGTTTCATTATTCTACAGGTGTTTACAGGTTTGTTTCTCCTAATATTTGTTCTGTTATTTTACTAGGGATTGAAATTAGATTTACTGGATAGTAGTTGACCTTTGTAACACTGCTCTGTGGGTTTGGCAAAGCGTGACTGAATTTTCAGGGCAAGTATTAAGAGGTGGGTGGGCTAAATGGAGCCAAGTCTTAGCCACAGAAGGTACTCCTAAAGCAGGGGAGAGCAAACTACGGCCCGCGGGCTGGATCCAGCCCGTCAGGACTTTCAAGCCTGCCTATGGGATTACCAGCCCTGTGGTGCAGTGGGGCTAAGGCAGGCTCCCTGCATGCCCTGGCTCAACGCCGCTCCTGGAAGCAGCCGCCACCATGTCCCTGTGGCCCCTGGGGAGAGGGGGGAAGAGGGCTTCGTGCGCTGCCCTCGCCTGCAGGCACCGCCCCCTGCATTGGCTGGGAATGAGGAACCGCAGCCAATGAGAGCTTCGGAGGTGGTACCCACAGGCGAGGGCAGAATGCGGTGGAGTCGCCTGCCCCACCCCACCACAGCCCCAGGAGCCACTGCCGGCCTTGCTGGCCACTTCTGGGAGCAGCATGGTCAGGGCAGTGAGCCTGCCTTAGCCCCGCTGCACACTGCTGCCACCCCGGAGCCGCTCGAGGTAAGCGGCGCCGGGCTGGAGTCTGCACCCCAACCCCCTGCCCTGAGCCCTCTCCTGCACTCCACACCCCCTTCTGCACCCCAACCCCCTACCCTGAGCGCCCTGCTGCACCCCAACCCCCTGCCCTGAGCCCCCTCCCGCACTCCGCTCTCCCTCCCACACCCCAACCCCCTACCCCAGCCCTACATTCATGGCCCTACATGCAATTTTCCCACCCAGATGTGCCCCTTGGACCAAAAAGTTTGCCCACCTCTGTCCTAAAGAGTCTAGGTTAAATATGTAGTGTCCTCTCTAAACAGATCTGAAATAGAGACAGACCCTGAGTGCTGTGTCTCCAGGCTAGAATTCTCCTACTGTAGGGTCTGAGTAACTCTCATGGATTTCAGTGCTATGAGAACATGCTCTGTACCATCAAGTAGGAGATCAGTGCTTTGGTTCACAGTTGTAGGCCCGGATTCTGAGCTGCACGTCTCAGGAGGCACAGCCCAGGCTGGTGGTGCATGTGGCAGTGCAGGAGAAGACAGCTTTGTGCTATGTTTGCATCTTTGTAATTCTGGGGCTGCCAGGGCCAAATCAGCCCCAGGAGCTGCTGTAATGCATGCCTGGGCTACAACAGCCCCCACAGGATCATCCAGCAGCCCAGAACAGCTGGAGGTCAGAGCAGTCTGGCTATATCCCAGGACACCTCACTACCAAAAATACAAGGGGGGAGCAGTGAAGGGCTGTTATATCAGCCCTGTGATACCCAGAGGAATTCCATGAGGGGGAGATCCAGATCCTTTATACTGCAACATAAGAGGCTAAATTCACCCCAGGTTTGCCCATGGGGAAAGGAGGAGAAGGACTCCCTAGATGCCCTCTTCCCTATTGAAATGGTGACTAAGTCCCATCAGTCAAGATAGGATTTATTGCTTATTACTCAGAATAAACTGGTGCTATTCAGGAACCTGCCATTTAACTTTTTCTGGTCTCTATACCTGAACAGTTCACAGAACTAGACTCTCCGCCTTAAATCAACAGTACCAGGATCAACCGGGACACTCTGGCTAGCCAGCATGAAGCTTCCAGGAGCTGGGGGAAAGCTTTTGTAGTGAAGGATGCCAACTGTAGAACTCCCTACTGCCGGATATCAGGTTGACTTCATGTCTTGCCACTTTTAGTGCTAGATCCCAATCCCATTCAAGACCTGCATAGCATTTGGATCGGGTCCTTAGTTGCAAAAAGCATTTCTTGGCAAAACTTTCCCACAATAGAGTCGGCGGCACATTGGCTGGCGAGTTTTCCTTCTCCCGTAGAGATCTGCCTCTGAAGAAGGCCTGTGAAATAAGACCTCAATGAAGGAGCTGCAGAGAAGATGGTCATAGCATTATTAGTTGTACTACAGTAGCAGTCAGAGATCTCGACTGTGATCAGAGCCCCATGATGCCAGGTGTTACACATACTCATCATGAGAGACAGTCCTGGACCCAAAGAGCCCACCATCTAAATAGAAAGGAGAGATGGAGGCCGTTTTACAGATAGGAAACAGAGGGACTAAAAGCCAGATTCCTGAAAGTATTTAGACACCTAACTCCTATTGATTTCTACAGGATTAGGCACCAAATACCTTTGAGGACTTGCCTGAGTCACACCAGAAGTCGGCAGCAAAGCCAGAAATTGAACCTGTCACCTGGGTCCCATTCAGTGCTTTAATCACAAGCCTGTTCTTCCCTTTAGGCTGGCCCAGCTCCTGCTTGGATGGTGCTAAGAAATCATGCTGATTGGTACAGGAGAAATTGGTTGATTAAATGAGACAATGTATCAAGGAAATCTGGGATTTGTACAAGAGACTGCACTGAAAGCAATGAGTTGATTTGTTCTCAGTTCATTTCATCCCTCAACCCCTCTCTACAATAATATTCTCAGTGCTTTACCTGAAAACACTGATTTCTGACCATCTGATGGAAAAGTGTTTATTAACTGGAGTCAGTAGCTACTTCTCAACGTGGGTTCAGCTAAACCACCTGTTTTGAGTAAGGTGCCTGTACAGATGCCGCCTTGGCTGTAGAGTACTAGTTCCACAGGTGCTGATGATGAGAGAAAGGCAGCGTTTAGCCGATTTGTGAGTCACTCTCTCCCAGCCTATGCTAATCTGGGCACCACCCACTTTTGCAGCCAGAAAGGGTGCTTTCTGGCAGGAGTGCACGAAAGTGACTCATCAAGAGAGAATGCAGCGGCAGGTATTCAGCCTTTCTGATGCTGCAGGGATATGACTCAACCCCGCGTTGGTGGGGAGTCTGAATCCAGCCAGAGTCTGACACATGCTCCCAGTGTAAGTACAGATCGCTCTGCAGGCTCTGAGTGAGCGAACTGCTGCATCTGAACCCCCCGTGCTTTTGTCAGAGGGAAAGCACAGAATGAGCGAGCAGGAAGAGCTACTTCAAACGAGAGAGCCCAGCCCGCCTTCCTCTCCGTGGGGTGCCTCTGTTACCTCCCTGGGCGGCTTCTGCTGAACCAAAAGGAAGGTTCGCTTTCCTGCAAGGGGTTTGCTGTCTCTCTGTGTGGGTGTGTACGCACGTGTTCGCTTTCAGTGCTGTTTCTTTAAGAGGACTGTGACTGCTGAGAGGCTAGTTACTGTTTCTTGTCACTCCCCCAAAGATACAGCCTGGCTGCGTTCTGCTGTAATGGCACGGAGACCACCTAGTGTCTCGATTTTTGGGGCGGATACCTCTTGATCCCATCCTATCCGGCTCTTAAAGGGATAGTGCTTTGTTGGGAGAACCCTTGAAGAGCCTTGACAGTGATGAATGGCTCCAGACACTATGAAAGGTTTCAGAGTAGCAGCCGTGTTAGTCTGTATCCGCAAAAAGAAGAACAGGAGGACTTGTGGCACCTTAGAGACTAACAAATTTATTAGAGCATAAGCTTTCGTGGACTACATCCGAAGAAGTGGGCTGTAGTCCACGAAAGCTTATGCTCTAATAAATTTGTTAGTCTCTAAGGTGCCACAAGTCCTCCTGTTCTTCTTTTTCCAGACACTATGTTGCAACAGCTGGATAGGTCTTCTTGTCTCACTCTGCTGATGTTTTGTTGGGACATGGTGGTTTTATGTCATGAAGGGTTATTTAGTCCTGCCTCAGGGCAGAGGGATGGACTTGACTTCTCTAGGTCCCTTCTAGCTCTACGCTTATGATTACCTCCTAGGAGCAAGTATCGGGGGTAGTTGTGTTAGTCTGTATCCACAAAAACAACAAGGAGTCTGGTGGCACCTTAAAGACTAACAGATTTATTTGGGCATAAGCTTTCGTGGGTGAAAAAACCTCACTTGCAACATCTGAAGAAGTGAGGCATTTTTTACCCACAAAAGCTTATGCCCAAATAAATCTGTTAGTCTTTAAGGTGCCACCAGACTCCTTGTTGTTTTTGTAGATACAGACCAACACGGCTACCCCTAATACTTGACTCCTCTCCAGGAGTGGTCCCTAGCAGGTGTGTCAGTTAGGGTATTGGGAGCAACATAAATCACTGTTTGGGGGGCCGGG
This sequence comes from Chrysemys picta bellii, assembly GCF_011386835.1. NCBI lineage: Eukaryota > Metazoa > Chordata > Testudines > Emydidae > Chrysemys > Chrysemys picta. The sequence continues at coordinate 30,807,343 of NC_088794.1, read as the reverse complement.
CATGTGTGTGAGACTCTGTCCCTCTTGCTCGCTATCTCCAGCACCAAGGGGAAGGTGTTTCTAGGGCAGGCCCGGCTCTTGTGTTGTGTCAGGGTTGAGTGCAGCCTTGCTGCTGAATCTGTGCCCTGGTGGGGAGAGGTCTGCAGGGTGGACACCCCCCCACCCCCCGCATTTCCATGGAGCTAGTGGCCTATGCTCCCCGTTGCTGTGCGCACCTTGCAGGGACTGTGTTTATCCACATGGATGGTCAGCGCAAGTTCTCCTTATGTAGTACGTGGCTGCAAGTAGAGCTGAGTGACATTTTGGGGACAAAACTTATTTTTTGGAAAAAAATGCAGATTTGGTGATCCCCAAACGTTTTGCAAATTTGTGTCAAGAGTTCCACATTGTTTCACGTGGACATCTTTGAAGCAAAATGGGGTTTTTGTTGTTGAAATGACATTTTTGTTTTGAAATCTAATTTTTATTTTAATATAAATCAAAAACATTGAAAATGGCCAAAATCGAAACACAATGTTTTGTTGGGCCTGACACACAAATTTCCTCTCCCGACTTTTTAGACTGGCCAGCGAACTGAAAAATCCATGATTGACCCAGCCCTAGTGAGGGTGCTCTGCCCCTCTGAAATTCAGGCTCCATAGCTTGAGCCCAGTCTGCTGTGCCATTCAGTAGCCTTGTTTGTTTTGTTCATAAATACCCTGCCCTTTGCAATGAACATTTCTGCCAAAGTGACTGCAGAAAAGGCAGCTGATTTTCCCCTTCTCTCGGAAAGGCAGCTCTTGCCTAGCAAGGACCATGTCCCGGGGGCTGGGGGGCTCTAACCTCATCCCTGAGGCCTGCGGGTGGCGTTAGCAGTCTCGTGCTATTGCTGCAGCAGTAATACCCATGGTGTGTGTGTTTAGTCATGGAGACTTTCTACTGACGTGGACGATTTCACGTGAAACCTCCTGCTGGGGACTAGAACAGAGGGAGGGAGGTTGTAGCTCTGCACAGCGGCCAAAGGGGGCAGGGGCGAGCTGCCTTGTGGGGCTGGGAAAGGAACCGTGCAGACATCCTGCTTTGCGCCAGTTAAAGGGAAAGCCAGCGAGAGGGACACAGGGAGACGGCGGCTGCTTCCCCATCCCAGGCAGAAGCAGAGCAGCGGCTCGCGGGGAGCCCGGTAAGTGCCACTGAACGCCTCTCCCTACGGCCCCGCAGCCTCCCCAGGGATACCGGTTAGGTCGGGGTGTGGGAGGCCGTCCCTTTTCCAGTCTCCCCTTCGCCAGCACTGGGACCCGGCGTCTGCCTTCGCCTGGGGGAGCGCCGCGCTCAATGCTGTGCAAATGCACTAGGGTTTGCGAGTGCCCCTTCGCTGTGCATTGGCCTGCAGCCGGGATTAGGCTGCCTGTGTGTGTGTGCGCCCTTTCTCCCTCTGTAATGCAGAGAGAAACAGTGCGCTTACATGCTATTGGCTGCAATGAACTCCTCTATTATTACGAGGTGGGGGCATAATCTCCCCCAGCTCCACTCGAGGTACCCCCACCCCAATTTGTTGCATCATGCCCCCTTTTTGTAAACGTGTCTTGCTTTACCTTGAACTGCATCTCTACCTGTCTGCTCCAGGGCAGTAGTATTTTCAGTGAGGTGGAGGTGTCACTGGGACACCCCTCCTTACCCCCAGTCGGTGTGGCTAACCCATGGTGTACTGGAAAGTTGGGCAAATTCATGTTGCTGTTTCTTTCCCAAAGCTGCTTCCCCCGCCCCACACCCTCAAGAGATGAGAGGAAACCAGTGAGTTGAGTGTTGCATATTCCAAGACCTGATTTGTTGCTTTGTTCCTGTAGTTTTGCACTCACGGGGTGTCTGGAAGGTACCCAGTGGTTGTGGCAGGGACTGTGAGGTAAGACTCTGGGTTTCTGTTCCTGGATGTGACACTGACTTGCTTTGTGACCTTGGGTGAGTCCCTTAATTTCCCTGGACCTCAGGTCCCCCATCAGTGAGTTGGGAATGACTAATTTGTGGTCTGATCTCTCAGCTGTGTGGTGATGAAGCTTAATTAATGAATGTTTGTAAGTCTCTCTATGGACTGATGGGGGGGGGGGGGGGGAAGGCAGTAAGTGCCGGAGGTGGATGTTGGTTTCTTCTGACTTCTAACACATTAAGACTGTGGCTGTGTGTGTGTAGTTATATAAACTGAACTTTCCAAAGCACCCAGCCTTTTTCAATCAAGATTTCTTACCTTTTTAATTCATACACCCTGACAGTCTGCTGCAGTCTAGCAAACTTCAGGGTAGAATGCAAGGAGCATTTACTTAGTTTATCTCTTTTGTTTAAATTCCCCAGTGGATAGAAGCCCTAGTCTGGGACTCAGGACACTTGGGTTCTGTTCTCTTCTAGTGACCTGCTGTGTGTCCTTGGGTGAGTTGCTTCACTCTCTGTGCCTGTTCCCCTCCTGTCCGTTCTCTGCCTTGCCCATTTAGATTGTAAGCTATTTGGGGCGGGGGCCGTCTCTTACTACTGTGTGTGTGTGTGTGTTTGCGCAGCCCCTTGCACAAAGGTGCATCAATCTCTGAGCCACTACTATATCCATCTAACCACTACTGTAATACAAATAACAGCATGGTGGTTGCTGCTATTTCAGGCTGCAACTGCAATGATTCTGATCAATGTTATTCTCTGCAGATAGCTTTTAAATAAAGCTGTCTGCAAATAGACACTCAATGGATCATCAAAATAAAGTTGTAAATAACAGATCCCTCAGAATCTTATGTGAGAGGATTCTGACATTAGCTAGTTTCTCTAGACTTGCTGCGTACTGGGTTAGCTCAGCTGGGTAGCCTTGAAAGCAAGGCCATAGCAGACTCCTAACAAAAAGAGTTATTCTAACCTATGCCCCAGAAAGTAAGTACAAGTCTTTAATTGGGATTTACCTCCTTTGACAGTTGCCCCACACTGAAGTTCTTATCTTCAGGATTTCAGCTGTGCATTATTTTATTTGCATTAAAATCCAACCCAGTAAGTCATGTTATCTCTTATCACCATATGTGTGGGCCAGTTTGTTTTACAGTGGGACTTAGAGTAAGGCTGCTTATGTGGAGAATCACAATGATTCCATTATTTGCAGGGGGAGGTAAAATATGGATCAAATCCAGACTTTAGAAGAACTACAGCATGGGAGTATTGTCCAGTAACATCAATGGTCAATTTTTAGATCTAGCAACCTTCTTAATATCCTATCAAGACACCAGAGACCTCATCAGATTTCTTGTCATCATTGCGTGAGGGACATGTACAGTGTTTGGTTAACCAAACACTGTACAAATGACCGATAATCTGTCAGGCCCATTCGCTTCCCTTACTGCCCTTCCCATTCATTTGGATATTGGCAATGGGTAACATTTGCATGATTTCCTGGTCAGTGCAAAGGACTCGAAGTTTGTGAGCATGGAAATAGGTCTTGTGTTTTGTCTGATCCCATGTTCTAGATTTCTATCTATGCAATGATACCTTGGCATGTGTCATAGCTAGAGAGGGGCTTGAGGTAAATGTTTTGATTTTTATATGTCCTCAAAGTTTGGGAGTTTGGGTCTGGGGCATTGGTTCAGGCCCATCTCTAAGGAGAACTTCACTGATCTCTAGTGCACTAGGGTACAAGCCTCATATTTCACATGCATATACAATAACTCTTGCATAACATCTGTCATGCTGAGTATTGTGAAATTCTTCAGAGGGAGGCCAAGCAGAGAGGGAGGTTTCTGGAGTTGGGGCAGCAGAAGAGAAAGCAGAGGGGAAATGTGCAGAGCTGGAGTGGAGTGAAAGATGAGAGCTGACACCTGAAAATAAGTGATGCAGGGCCCGTCCACACTTACTCACCAGAGTGGTGCTTAGGATGGAGCACAGTGCTTACTACATGGAGTAGTCTTGCTGGAATGTGTTCTGGCTGCACAAATAATTTAAAATAGATAATTATTAAAATCTCAGAAGTATCAAGTGATCATCTTTTCACTGCAACCAAATAACCCCAGGGAACTGGAGAGGTCCCACAGAGAGGGAGTGACCAATCGATCACCCACCCTTGGGAGGGTGCATCCAGGTGTTACACGGGGATGTTATGTATCCCCCTCATCCTTGCCCAGCCACAGGGGATGACACTGTGCAAGCCTGAGAATCTGGCTCTACAGCCAGGGCCGGCTCTGGCTTTTTTTGCTGCCCCAGGCAAAAAAGCCTTCTGTAGGGGAGGGCGGCGAGCCCGCCCGGGGCCCGCTCTCCCTGGCCGGCCGGAGCGTGGCAGGGGAGGGCCGCCCCCCTCCAGGTGCCGCCCCAAGCACATGCTTGGTAGGCTGGTGCCTGGAGCCGGCCCTGTCTACAGCTCAAGTTGTAAATCCCAAAGCCTGAGTCTTTGGAACTCCCTGATTCAATACCTGTGTTGTACCCGATGGTGGCCATCTTGCAGACTCGGATGAATCTTCACTGGGCTAAGAGCCCAACCCAGACTTCATCCCCTAGGACTAGCTGAAGATGCAAAATCTCTCTCTATTTTGGGGTAATTACCAAGCGGGTGGCAGCTGTGGAGAAATGGCACACTTTGGTGAGGCAGCTGTGATGAGAGGGAGATGGCTCCAACTGCCTTGGCAAAGGGAAGATCTATCCACATCCACTCTACCTGAGTGGACTGTGCTCACCTAAGCAAACTGGTGGTGAGGCTTTCTGAGGAACCCTGCCAGGCTGGCTCTCACTTCAGCTAAACAGTGCTTCGTTTTCTGGGCCCTCTGGCTCAAGTGGGCCTCACTCACTGGGTTACCTTGGGAAAGACCAGGCTCAAGAGGCTCCACTTCATCACCTCTCCACCCTTTTCCCTTCAGACAGCTCCCCACACCACATTACCCAACTGCCGTTATCTGGGCATCACTCCATTCATCTCTCTTTAGAGTGCCTCAGGTGCTGTTCAGCCAGCATGGCAGAGGGAAAGAATGTTAACCACAATTGTTCCTCACCCCCCTTATCGCAAACTTTTAGTGCATTCCCTTGCTTTCCACTCTTTCTTACACTGGCTACGTGGGAAGGGAATACAGTGGTTCCTGCAGAAATTCCTTCAGCTCGATATCTGCATTAGGACTATGATTTATAAGCTGCAAGACCTGCCAAGGTGTAGTAATAGGTTTAAATATAACTAGACCTACGGCCTCCTTTTCAGTCAACACTGTGAATTTTGGGGCTGTACAAGGACCTGCCTGACCACTGGTCTAAATTAGAGCAGCCACAGGGCTACTCCAGCATACACGCTATTCTGAGAACAGACTATCCAGAGTACAATGTGCCCTGGCCACACCTCCAGCATATTTCTCATCTCCTGTCTGTGTCAGGGGCATCTAGGAACAGGGCTAGTGCAGAACCCTTCCACTAACTCCTCAATGCCCAGAGAGGCCCTCTGCACAGGATGTATTTTCAGTGGGCTGTTAGCACCCACTTTAAGGTCCCTCATGTATGCTGCCAGAGTGGCATAAAAGATCATTAGCATAACTGTGTCAGGCCCCATGGGTATGTAAAGTCAGAGGCCTATGTTTGTGAAGAGAGAAATTCAAAATATTTTGTGAGGTGGAGATAATATGTAACAAGCTCTGGTTTGGAATGCTCAGGGCTGACCAAACTCTGTAGTGAGCACACTTAATATATTGTATACATGTTACAGTAGAACATAAGTCTGTTCAGAATCATCGCCATTATTTCTCATTCTCTGGGCCATTTCCTCAGAGACAGACACAGCCTCTCAAGGACCTACCCCTGCTCCCATTTGCCTTTCTACCCCCACCCCCTCGGAAATGGCTCTGCCCACCACTGGTGTTCCATAGACAGTGAGAGAGATCCTCAGCTGGTGTAAATAGGCATGATTCTGGGAAGTCAGTTGAGCAACTCCCATTTGGATCAGATCCTCAGTGGTGCATAGTGTGAGAACCATTAATCTATATTAATCTAAAAATAGAAATCCAAACAGTATGCAAAGAAAATATTCATTTCATGATCAGGCTCTTCCAGATTTTGAGTGCCTAAGGTTACAATTGTCTATGTAACCTTAATTCTACCTCCTTGTACGTAGCCATTATGGCAGACTTTAATTATTGAGGAATAGCATATTCTATGTCAGATGCTTTTCCTTCTATAACTATATATAAGATGCCGTGTATGCATGTAACACTTTTCAGTTCTCTTATAACTGCATTAATATCGATAAAAGGCAGGACCCATGTATTATACAAAGCTGTGGCAGGCCACTTTTCTTAAGTGCACTTCAGAGAAAGCTTGGCAGTTAATTGCCCCAAACTTAGCTGGTCACATCTACACAGCAGTGTTTTCTTAGGTGTAGAGCAGATGCTCAGATACCAAGGTTATACAAATCTTGATATAGATGGTACCAAGGCATTTACTTGGAAAGCTAAATGAGCTGCAAATGTCAGCCGATGTATGGCAGCATATTTTTCTTTTGTTGTTCTATTCTATTACTTTGTGTTGTGTGTCAGTATGGCTTTCTGTATTTGGTTGGTTTTGGTTTGGGTTTGTGTGTGGTTTCCTTCCCCTGCTCTCTTCCCCCCCCCCCCCTCCCCCCCCCCGTAAATAACTTTCAAGGACTCTCTGACCTTTCTGGGGTAAGACCAATTGGTGCAAATAGCAACTTTGCCTGTCCAAACTGATGCAGCTATACTGCTGGTTGTCATCAGGGTAAATACCCAATGTAGACAAGGCCTAAACTTGTCTCCTCCAGAATTCTACCTTCTGCAGGATGAAATTTTCTTGTGCTTGGGTTTTCCTGTATGGCTGTACCCTACAGAAGTCATAAGCCTCAAGGAAGGGAATTGGAGTGAGATCCACCACTGCTGTCACCATCCAACCTAGCTGTGAATTTCCATGGGTACCAGAAAGTAAGAATGTAATAATGAACAAAGTATTTATTTAACTGGAGGAAGAATGAGGCAGGGTGTGAGAGAGTGCAAGCTTATCTGATTCCACATCACTCTCTGCAAAGCTTTAAAGGGGCCATCAATAATTAGTGAGCCCTACTGGTTTCCTGGGGACATTAAGTAATGGAATAATTCAAGCTCCTCTTGTTTCAGTGGTGCCTGTAGCTCTGAAAGTCATTCTCTGGCCTCTCCTTCAGTGCGAGTCCAATCTTCAGTGATGGGAATGTTCTTTGTGTGTTGTGGGTGTCCTTTTCCCCTACCCCCTAAGTTGTGTGGCGTCCCTCACTCTGTCCCGTCGCAGTCTGTCCCAGTTTATTGCTGAGATACTCGACATTCAGGTTCTCAGTTGCTCCCATGACAGAAGGGTGGGCTGAATGTTTCATGGGGGGGCGGTTAGGACTTGCATGCACAGTTCCTAGTTACCGCTAATGGTAGCCCATAGCTGTCCCTGCTACAGTCTGAAAAAATATGTATGCATGGTGGAGCTCATGCCTCAGGGGTCTGGTAACAAGCTGCAGACTTTCATCTCTGCATCATGAGTTCAAATCTAGGCCAGGTCACTAGAGATCAAGAGTTGCTGTGGGTGTCAGTTGTTAAATGAGTTTGCTAGTCTCACTCCACTTCACCTTACTGAAAGCATTATGGCCTTAGCTGGCTCTGTTGTTGCTACCTCAACAGAGGTGAAGGACTGAATGGGCCAAGAGACAGATCTCCCTTCTCTTGTGCTGGAAGGATACCACGTCAGAGCTGAGGCACTTTGGCAGGCAGTGTGCATTCCCTTGCAGTGCTGCTGCTTGTGATTGGTCTGTGGGTAAACCAAAGGACTGGAGTCTGCAAGGTTGGGTTCTGCGTGGTCCCTCTGTCATTGGAGGGGGCTTCCATTGTTTAGGTGTGCCTCACCCACTACTCCCAGTCCTCAAATAGGCTGGGATCTTTTACCTGCGATGCATGCTAATAAAAATAACATTGCACGAACCCAGAAAAGCTAACTGTGAATACGTAGCTTTGCTCTGCCCAGGTCTCCCATCACTCACTAGCATGGAGGCAAATCTTTGTTCAGGTTATTTAAAGGCAGAGATGAAAATTGAATTGCTTGGCTTCGCCAGGTAGCAAAACTATGTGCTGCAGCTTTAACTTTGCAACATCACTCAAAATCGAACAACACGGATTCTGTGGTGGTGGGTTTTTTTTTTTTTTTTTTTAACAAGCTCTCCCTGTCAGTGGCTTGGTTTCTCCTTTGGGCAACTTCCCTTTACATATCTGAAAATAGAAACTCTCTTGAAATACTTACTTTCCTATGACAGCTGCTTCTGCTGGGATTATTGCTTGAGAAGGGGTGTGCACGCTGGAGTGCATGTTTATTCTTTGACTTCGTGTCAGAGATTTGAATGAATTTTTTTTTTTTTTTTTTTTTTTTTAAACCTGGAGCTATTGAGGTCTCAGATTAGAGCAGCCCAATGTGGCCTCTTTGTAAGGGGGTGGGGGGACAGCAATGCAATTTGATGTTTGTTTCATTAAAACCTTTTTATATTGTAATTAGCTCCTGCCCTTGTTTTCCACTGCTCGGTGCTCTTGTCCCTATAATGCAGTTGGGTGACTACACGCTTTCAGGCCTTCCTGTGCCAATGTTCTGCCGGTGCTGTCAGCCTGTGGGGTATCAAGATTTCCTGGCCCAACTCTCCCCCTTCCTAGGCATGAACAATTTACCATGTGCTTTCTAGCCAGAGGCCTATAGGAAAGAAAAGAGTGGTTGGTACCAACCAGGTTCAGAAGCAATGTCCTGCTGGGAAGCCCATCCCTCCTCCCCTCCAGCTCTTGAGATTCTTGTTAGTGTTTCGTTGAATTTGGATCACTAAAGCATGTACTCAAGTCCCATCAGAGTCTGTGCTTTGCTGGACAGAGGCTAGAGTGCTGGACTGTGTTTAGCTGTGCTCCGGGCATTATTACTCTTTGCATTGCAGTATCACGGGGGGGGGGCTCAGCCAAGACCTGAGCCCCATTGCACAAGGGACTGTACATATACTTAGTGAGAGACAATTTCTCTGCTCCAAAAAACCTAGTCTAAATAGATAATCTAGACAGAGGGTGGGAGAAATGAAGGATTATCCCCCCTGTTTTACAGATGGGGAACCAAGGCACACAGAAACTTGCCCAAGGTCATAAAGGAAGTTTGTGTCAGAGCCAGGAATATAAGGGAGAAGAAAATTGATGTTTAAAGAGCTTTAATCTTGCCACAGTTGCTAATGTAGGATCACCAGATGAAGTTTCCTACTTGTGCCTGATAGCGGGTGGATTTTTCAAGCCGTGGACATGCGCGCGCGCTCTCTGCATCCCCGCCCTGGGATACAGAGGCCACCTCTTGCTGCTGCCACGTTCCTCTCCCTCTGACACTTCATACAAGACGCCTGCACTCACTGCATGCAGTGGCAATATGGTCTCTGCTCTTCCAGCTGGGCGAGGCCACTTTAGCTGCATTTTTGTTCTTCCCCTTCCAGGCAGATTTATTAGCTGTCTCTGAGGCACCGTGAACATGAAACTGTTATTTCTAGTTCCAGCTCCCAGACAAGTTCTGCTTTGCCTATAAACTAGCATGGAAAGGGGAGTGGAAAGCCTGATCTTGACAGAATGAGTTACTCACAAGATCCTATATTCTCCATCTATTTAAACAGCTGATTGTTTGTTTCTACCATTATGATGAAGGGAAGGGGAAAGTGAACTTTACAGTGAGCTCTCTGTGCTGGGGGAGGAAGAATGCCCACCTCTCATTTTGCAGATGGGGGGGGGGGGGGTCAAACTGAAGCACCAACATATTCAGTGGTCATGTAGAAAATAAGTTCTAGAGAGCTGGGAATTGAACTCAAAGCTCCTGTGCACTAGTCCAGTGCCTTATCCACAAGTTCATCCTTCCTCTTTGGGTTCAAAAAGGGGCTCCTGGCGAGCCAGGCCATAACATGGGGCTGTACAGTTGTGCCTAATAGCTAGTGGTGTGGTCCAAGCCCATGGTTTGGTCCAACTTGTGTGAACTGGGCCAAGCCATGTTAGAAATTGTTTGGGAGCCAACTCCCGCTGCGTGTGTGTGCGCACACACACTTTTTTTTGGGGGGGGGGGGAGGGATTGGTCTTTAGGTGCTGGCCAAACAGTATCTACAACATGGTTCACTAAAGACCATGTCTGAACAGCACTGTCACACGTGGCTACTGTATCAATGTAGCTGGGGCCTTGATGTGTGGTGTGTGGCTTTTTTTTTTTTTTTTTTTTTTTTTAAACCAAGGCTGCTGGGAGGGGGAGACAGAACCTGCTCAGATGCTCACTGATGTCAGTGGAAAGATGTATTTGATCAGGCCCCAAGGGAGCCTTTCACTTTGAGGTGTCTGGTTTCAATCCAGCTCAGGGCATTAAGGACCAGAAATGGTTGCTGCGCAGCAGGGATTTGGGGTCCGGTGTGAAGCAAGTAGACACACCAGCCTACTAGCATGCCAATTGTGACTGGCACTTGTGGGCACTCTTACAGAGCAGGCAAGGATTGAAAGGGGGAACGGAGCCTGAGTAGGCCTCCTCCCCTGCTCTAGGGGGGTATGTGCAGGGCCTGGCGAAGGCATTGCTGCTGTCTGTCGTATACTTATTCCGTGGGGGAAGAGCTTTCAGACACCTCTGTTGTTAATCCGGCTCCTTTCACTTGTCCAATGGCCAGTGCAACTGGGCTAATGACAAAGGGGGAGGTAACATGCCAGGTACAGAGCAACCTGGAGAAATGTGCCCTGTCTAAGAAACATGCCCCAGGGTGACTTAGGCCTGGTCTACACTACGGGTTTAGGTCGACTTTAGCGGCGTTAAACCGAATTAAGCCTGGACACGTCCACACAACGAAGCCCTTTCTTTCGACTTAAAGGGTCCTTTAAACCGGTTTCTTTACACCACCTCTGACGAGGGGATTAGCGATAAAACCGGTCTTTGCGGGTCGGAATTGGGGTAGTGTGGACGGAATTCGACGTTATTGGCCTCCGGGAGCTATCCCACAGTGCTTCATTGTGACCGCTCTGGACAGCACTCTCAACTCAGATGCACTGACCAGGTAGACAGGAAAAGACCCGCGAAGGTTTGAATTTCATTTCCTGTTTGCCCAGCGTGGAGAGCACAGGTGACCCCGCAGAGCTCATCAGCACAGGTAACCGTGATGGAGTCCTCCCAGGATCGCAAAAGAGCTCCAGCATGGACCGAACGGGAGGTACGAGATCTGCTCGCCATATGGGGAGATGAAGCAGTGATAGCTGAACTCCGTAGCAGTAAAAGAAATGGAAAAGTATTAGAAAAGATCTCCAAGGCCATGAAGGACCGAGGCCATAACAGGGACACACAGCAGTGCCGCGTGAAAATTAAGGAGCTACGGCAAGCTTACCACAAAGCCAGAGAAGCAAACGGAAGGTCCGGGGCAGAGCCGCAAACTTGCCGCTACTACGCGGAGCTGCATGCGATCCTAGGGGGTGCAGCCACCACTACCCCAACCGTGTGCTATGACTCTCTCACTGGAGAAACACACAGGGAAGACGGTTCGGGGAACGAGGAGGATGATGACGATGGAGGTACTGTAGGTAGCTCACAGCAGCAAGGAAGCGGAGAAACCGGTTTCCCCAACAGCCAGGATATGTTTGTGACCCTGGACCTGGAACCAGTAACCCCCGAACTCACCCAAGACCCTCAGGGCACACAGGAGACCTCTGGTGAGTGTAACTTTGTAACTATTTGTAAACATTACAAAAAAAAAGCAAGCGTGTTTAATGATTACTTTGCCCTGGCAATCGCGGCCAGTACATCTACTGGAAAAGTCTGTTAACGTGTATGGGGATGGAGCGGAAATCCTCCAGGGACATCTCCAGAAAGCTCTCCTGGTTGAAATGGGGTGATTTTATTAAGGGGACATTCAGAGGCGCCCGTTCCTGCTCTTCTGACCAGAAATGTTCCCCGCTGTTAACCACGCGGTGGGGGGAGGGGTGAAGTGATCATCCCAGAGAATCGTGTGTGTGTGTGGGGCGGGGGGGTTTACTTGTGTTTGTGCCGCATGTTAACCGGGAAACCGCAGCCACTCCTTTTACATTGAAACCCCATTTTAAATGGACAACCCAATTCATCCTTGATATGGGAAATGCGCTGCTGTTTGCAACCTTTCCCGCATGTTAAGAAGGTTAAAAAAGCCAAAACACTGTGGCCTACGATGGCTGCCTGCAAGCCGAAATATGCGACCTTGTAATGAAAGAGTGTACCCATTGTTCTCTAAAATGTGTCTTTTTTAACCACCTCTCCCTTCTCCTCCGCCAGCTGCAAATGTTTCTCCTTCGCAGAGGCTCGTGAACATTAGAAAGAGAAAACGTAGGACGAGGGACGAGATGTTCACGGAGCTGCAGATGTCCGCCCAGGCTGATAGAGCACAGCAGAATGCGTGGAGGCAGTCAATGACGGAGATGAGAAAAGCCCAATATGAACGAGAGGAGAGGTGGCGGGCTGAATCGCGGGAAGAACAGAGCAAGTGGCGGGCTGAAGACGATAGGTGGCGTCAGCTTGCAGACAGACGGCAAGAGGCAATGCTCCGTCTGCTGGAGCATCAAACTGATATGCTCGAGCGTATGGTTGAGTTGCAGGAAAGGCAGCAGGAGCAGAGACCGCCGCTACAGCCCCTGTGTAACCAACAGCCCTCCTCCCCAAGTTCCATAGCCTCCTCACCCAGACGCCCAAGAACACGGTGGGGGGGCCTCCGTCCACCCAGTCACTCCACCCCAGATGATCGCCCAAGCATCAGAAGGCTGGCCTTCAATAAGAGTTAAAGTTTTAAAATGCAGTGTGTCCTTTTCCATCCCTCCTCCCCCACCCATCCCAGGCTACCTTGGCAATTATCCCCCTACCTCTGTAAGGAACTAATAAAGAATGCATGAATGTTAAAAAAAAATGACTTTATTGCCTCTGCAAGCGGGAGGGGAGGGTGGGGTGGGGTGGTTGGTTTACAGGGAAGTAGAGTGAACCGGGTCGGTGGGGGGGGTTTGGAGGGTTCATCAAGGAGAAACAAACAGAAGTTTCACACAGTAGCCTGGCCAGTCACAAAACTCGTTTTCAAAGCTTCTCTGATGCGCACCGCGCCCTGCTGTGCTCCTCTAACCGCCCTGGTGTCTGGCTGCGCGTAATCAGCGGCCAGGCGAGTTGCCTCAACCTCCCACCCCGCCATAAAGGTCTCCCCCTTACTCTCACAGATATTGTGGAGCGCACAGCAAGTAGCAATAACAATGGGGATATTCTTTTCGCTGAGGTCTGAGCGAGTCAGTAAGCTGCGCCAGCGCGCTTTTAAACGTCCAAATGCACATTCCACCACCATTCGGCACTTGCTCAGCCTGTAGTTGAACAGGTCCTGACTCCTGTCCAGGCTGCCTGTGTACGGCTTCATGAGCCATGGCATTAAGGGGTAGGCTGGGTCCCCAAGGATCACGATAGGCATTTCAACATCCCCAATGGTCACTTTCTGGTCCGGGAAGAAAGTCCCTTCCTCCAGCTTTCGAAACAGAGCAGAGTTCCTGAAGACGCGAGCATCATGTACCTTTCCCGGCCATCCCACGTTGATGTTGGTGAAACGTCCCTTGTGATCCACCAGGGCTTGCAGCAGCATTGAAAAGTACCCCTTGCGGTTTATGTAGTCGGTGGCTTGGTGCTCCGGTGACAAGATAGGGATATGGGTTCCGTCTATGGCCCCGCCACAGTTTGGGAATCCCATTTCAGCAAAACCATCCACTATTGACTGCACGTTGCCCAGAGTCACTACCCTTGCTATCACCAGGTCTTTCATTGCCCTGGCAAATTGGATCACAGCAGCCCCCACTGTAGATTTGCCCACTCCAAATTGATTCCCGACTGACCGGTAGCTGTCTGGCGTTGCAAGCTTCCACAGGGCTATCGCCACTCGCTTCTCAACTGTGAGGGCTGCTCTCATCTTGGTATCCTGGCGTTTCAGGGCAGGGGACAGCAAGTCACAAAGTTCCATGAAAGTGCCCTTACGCATGCGAAAGTTTCGCAGCCACTGGGAATCGTCCCATACCTGCAGCACGATGCGGTCCCACCAGTCTGTGCTTGTTTCCCGGGCCCAGAATCGGCGTTCCACGGCATCAACCTGCCCCAGTGACACCATGATTTCCACATTGCTGGTGCCTGTGCCTTGTGAGAGGTCTATGTCCATGTCAATTTCCTCATCACTCTCGTCGCCGCGCTGCAATCGCCTCCTCGCCTGGTCCGGGTTTCGCCTTGGCATGTCCTGGCTCTGCATATACTCCAGGACAATGCGCGTGGTGTTCATAGTGCTCATAATTGCCGCGGTGATCTGAGCGGGCTCCATGATCCCAGTGCTAGCTATGGCGCCTGGTCAGAAAAAAGGCGCGAAAGTAGTATCTGATGGACCAGGAGAAGGAGGGAGGGCGGGAGGGAGGGAGGGCCGAGTGACGACATGGCGTACAGGTACAGGAACAGGGAGAAACACAAACAACTGTCACACAGAATGGTCCCCCCAAAGATTAAAATGAAAACCCTGGGCTTAGCAGGCCATTGATTTCACGGAGGAAGGGGAAGCATATGAATACAGAACAAATCTATTTTTTACATCTTAAGGTGGCAGCCGACGGTGCAGCATGAGTGACAGCCATACCAGTACGACGATGACGGATACCAATCATAAAATACCATCATCTGCCAAAAGGCAAGGGGCTGCTGCTGTGTAGCAATGCAGCCCCACGTCTGCCAGCCCCACGTCCGCCAGCACCCAGCATCGCCCTCGGCCTCTTCTGGGTGCTTAGCAGACAATACTGGGCAATTGGCAGAAAATAGTATATTACGACTGGTAGCCATCATCATCGAAACAGTAGCATGTCTGCCCAGGTGGCCATGATTGACAGCCACACCAATACGATGACGACGGATACCAGTCATAATATACCATCGCCTGGCAAGGGGCTGGTGCAATGCAGCCCTACGGCTGCCAGCCCCATGGCTATCACTCATGCTACACCGTCTACCGCCAAAAGGCAGTTAGCAGCTGCTGCTGTGTAGCAATGCAGTCCCACGTCTGCCAGCACCCAGAGGACATATGGTGACGGTGAGCTCAGCTGAGCTGAGCGGGCTCCATGCTTGCCGTGATATGTTGTCTGCACAGGTAACCCAGGTAAAAAGGCGCGAATCTATTGTCTGCGTTGCTGTGACGAGGGGGGAGGGGCCTGACGACATGTACCCAGAACCGCCCGCGACACTGTTTTGCATCATCCGGGCATTGGGATCTCAACCCAGAATTCAAAGAAAAGGCGCGAACCGCTTCTCGGCTCTCTGAGCTGTGGCGCAAACGTAGTATCTGACGGACTAGGGGAAGGAGGGAGGGGGGCCGAGTGACGACATGGCGTACAGGCACAGGGAATTAAAATCAAGAACGGTGGCTGTGCATCAGGGAGAAACACAAACAACTGTCACACAGAATGTTCCCCCCAAAGATTAAACTGAAAACCCTGGGCTTAGCAGGCCGTTGATTTGACGGAGGGAGGGGGAAGCAAATGAATACAGAGCAAATCTATTTTTTACATCTTAAGACGACGGTGCAGCGTGACTGATAGCCCTCGGCATCTTTCTGGGTGCTTGGCAGCAAATACGGGGCGGCGTATGACGATGGTCTTCAGGCCTATTGCACAATCGGCTGCTCGGGGAAGACTCTGCTAATGTGCGATGACCCGACTTGTAATAGGACGGCTAATAGTCGTAATACACCATTTACTGCCAAAAGGCAAGCCCCACGGCTGCCAGCACCCAGATCGCCGATGAAGGCTACCAGTCTACTGCACCGTCTACCGCCAAAAGGCAGTTAGCAGCTGCTGCTGTGCAGCAATGCAGTCCCACGTCTGCCGACACCCAGAGGACATATGGTGACGGTGAGCTCAGCTGAGCGGGCTCCATGTTGTCTGCACAGGTAACTCAGGTAACCCAGGTAAAGAGGCGCGAATCTATTGTCTGCCGTTGCTGTGACGGGGGAGGGAGGGGCCTGACGACATGTACCCAGAACCGCCCGCGACACTGTTTTGCATCATCCGGGCATTGGGATCTCAACCCAGAATTCAAAGGGGCGGCGGAGACTGCGGGAACTGTGGGATAGCTGTGGGATAGCTACCCATAGTGCAATGCTCTGGAAGTCGACGCTAGCCTTGTACTGTGGACGCGGTCCGCCGACTAGAGCACCTAGAGCATTTTATTGTGTGGACACACACAATCGGCTGTATACAACCGATTTCAATAAAACCGGCTTCTATAAATTCGAACTAATTTCGTAGTGTAGACGTACCCTTAGTGTCTCGTAGTGTCCAGATGAGGAAGTCTGGCACACAGCACAGAATGGCCATTGAAGCACACTAGGAATGGGGTAGAAAGAGCAGGTGCAACAGTGTGGCTGTAGTGCCATCACTTTCAAGCTTAGATACTTGTAATGGAGCCCATTACTTTAGTATCTGAGCCCCTCGCAATGTATTTATCCATCCAGCACCCCTGTGAGGTAGGGAACTGCTGTTGCCCTTCCATGCAATGGGGATAACTAAGGCTCAGAGAGGTTAAGTGACTTGCCCAAGGTCACACAAGTAGTCTAGGGTGGAACAGAGACTTGTACCTGGGTCTCTGAAGTCTCAGGCTAGTGCCCTAATCACTGGACTGTCCTGCCTTTCTACCTTTAATCTACAGTAGTGCTGCAGCCCTGCAGAGTGACTTGATATAAGCTGTGATGGGGGAAGCCTGGCTCCAAGCACATGTACTGGCACCACTGCAACTGCTTGTGCATTATTGCAAGCACTCTTGTGCGTGGCCTTAATAAACTGTTTCTTAAAATTTCCTACTGTTGCAGCTCCATTTGTGGTGGCTGCTGCAGTTTCAGGGTAACTGCACCTGTACCCATCTCCCTCTGTGGTCCACTCCAGAAGTGCCTCGTCAGGTCTACAGTCATCACCTGTCTCTGGGCAGGGACCCCAACCTGCTCTCTTCTGAGTGGAGGTTTTAAGGCTGCACATCCCCCTGCCTTACACTGTGATATCCCAAGCAAGCCAGTGCAAAGCCTTTTTTTTTTTTTTTTTTTTTGTCTGTTGGTCTCCGACAACCCAGTTTGAACAATATATGCAAACCATCCTGGGAGTGGTACCTCTCTGAAGGTATTTACAACCTGACTGATTCACCTTAATCACCTTCTCCTGTTTTTTGCTACTTCAGGAGTTCTGGTCCCCCTCCCCTCTGGAGCTGCGTACAATCCCCAGCCCACAGTGTTACATAAACTTAATGCAATATGGCCCCCAAACATATGGCATGGGATCGGTGCTAATGCAATCAGGACACCTGTAGTTTTTTAACAGTGTCATCTGACCTTCCTTATAGCAGAGCTAAATGCTGCATTGGTGGGAACGGGCATACATGAAAGTGCCTTGTCTGAACTAGTTTCCAGCACCAATGTTGCAATTTATCTAGGTACTTGTATGGCCATCTGCTGGAGTATTTGTGCCCCTCACAATTGTTGTTAGATTTTTTTTCTCCTCACAACACCCCATTTTTACAAATAGGGAGCTGAGAAAGGGTAGATGGAAAAACTTGGCCAGAGTTGCACAGGGGGTCTTCGATTGGGAATTGAATCCGGGTCTCTTGAGGTCCAGTACGCTATCCAGTAATGTCATCCTCCCTACCCCAGCCGAAGGAAAGCTTAAGAAAAGTCGTTTTGTCTCAATATCTGACAAAGAGGAGGGATAGTCCAGTAGGACGAAGGATGGCCAGAGGGCGGGGGTGAGGGTAGGATTTGGGACACCCTGGTTCAATTATTTGCTCTACCACAGACTCCCTGTGTGACCTTGGGCAAATCACTTTAGGTGCCTAACTCTCATTGATGTCAGTGGGAGGAAGGTGCCTAAATACCTTTTGCAGATCTTGGTCTCCCAGTATCTCTGATCCCCATCTGTAAAACAGGGATAACTGCATGGCCCTGCCTTACAGGGGTATTCTGAGGCTAATGCATTAAAGATGGTGAGGTGCTTTGATACTATAGTAATGGTGGGCCAGGTAAGTACCTTAGGTCTGTTGCATTAAAGCGTGATCTCCCTTTTTGGTCGTTTCACTTCCCTCTTCGGTTTTATATTGCGAGATGGCAGGTTTGTTTTGGAGGAACACTTTAGAGACCAGGTAGGTGAGATAATGACTTTTATGGGACCAGCCTCTGTTGGTGGAAGGGACAAGATTTCAAGCTTCACAGAACTCTTCCTCAGGTGCTCTATGAAGCTCGAGATCTTGACCCTTCCACCAACAGAAGTTGGTCCAATAAAGGATATTGCCTCCCCTCTCTGGTCTGTCTCAGATCCTGGGACCAACACTATAACCATCCCGCATGTTGCCCATAAGCTTCCTTTTCAGCCCATTGGTGAAAAAGCTCTCCGCCTGTGTGCCTATGCAGTGGGCATTTTTGTTAGCCTGTCTCATTCACTGGACCTGGTTGTTGTTTATGGGAGCGTTTTAAATCCATTTAAAAACCTGTGCTTGTGCAAAATTACACTGCATTGACCTGACCCTCGTTGGCTGGATAATCTATGGGAACAGTTGTCTTATCACTCGGTTTGCAATCAGAAGTTTGCTTGACCCAAGTAGCTTTTGTCTTTCAGCATAAGTTTTGCAAAAACTGTGGGATGGGGATGCACCGACCTCTCTCCCTCCTGTTCTTTGAATATAATTAAGAGTGCAACGGAAAGGGCTCAGATCCTACAGTGCCGAGTGCTGTAGATAAATAACCAGAACCAGCCTCCAGCTCTAACCGAAGGAAGAAGTGATTTGCAGAAATATTTCAACAGATGGTCTGAATTTGGCTCTGGAAGGAAAGATGGCGCAGTGACTGCTGTGCCTGGTGTGTGGGCGTATGCATGAGCCAAGCTCTGCTCACTGCTGGAGCTCCCTTTGCTATGTGAAGGACGTGGCATGGGATGTTTGTCCCTTTCTTGGGCTTGTATAGCATTGAAGGGATGGGCATGCTTATTCAGTATCGGCAGCAGTGCAAAGGCATCCTTGAGCTGCGCTTTCCAGGCAGATTGTGGTAATCCATAGTTTGGGGCAGACAGGGTGACGCTTTGCAAGTATGCGCACACCCTGCTCAGACGGGCATATGTGCACCCACGCACCTTTGTGTCACAACGTTCATCTGTCAGCTCAGTACAGATGTGAGGCCCCCTACATATGGATTCGCTGATCCCAAAGGATCATTTAACCCAGACATAAGGGTGTTGTACATTCTGATCCGCTGGAAAGTCATAACAACTTTGTTAGTTTTAACCGTTTTTTGTGACAGTAGTGCCTAGAACTCCCAGCTGAGATCAGGGCCCCATTGTGTCAGGTGCTGTACAAGCACATAGTAAGACAATTGCTGAAGCACTTGCCATATAAATAGACATTTTGGGAGAAAGGGAGCATCAATATGCCCATTTTCCAGATGGGGAACTGAAACACAGAGGCTGTGATTTGCCCAAGGTCAGGAAGTCTGGCAGAGCACCCAGTCTATTTCCTTAACTACGAGACCATCCTTACTCTAGTGTTAACACAATTGTCTTATGAGAGCTAATATCAGATTTAATAGGGTGGTTATTGTATGCTGTAGGCCAGGTGGTGTAGAGCAGTGTTTCTCAATGAGTGGACCAGTGCTGTTCCCTGTGATCTCCTTGACACAGTTTAGGAAGACAGCAAGCTGGTCGCTGGTATCAAAAAGGTTGAGAAACCCTGGTCTAGAGGCTGCGGCTCAGGGCTGGGAATTGAGAGAGCAGGATTCTTGTGCAAACTTTGAACAAGGGGATAATTTTGTAAAAACCCTTGAAGATTCTCAATGGCATGTGTAAATATATGCATTATGCAGAACCTATTTATTGAGGATCAGCAATCATGTCCTAGACAAATTACTCTGGATGTACTGGGGGATGGGGGGCATTGGCCAGTACATGTGTAATTTCACCTACAATAATTTCTTCTGATTATTGATGTGTAAAACGTGTCCCACATCTACTTTCACTCAATATACGAAATGTGCTTAAAGCAAGAAAACATCCCATATCCAGGATTGTGTGCGCGTTGTGTCTCTAGCTTTTATCATATACTGGAAAGAGCTAAGCAGCTTGTCTGCTTTAAAGACCACCAAAGAGACTGCTATTTCACAGTGCTTGATGTGAGAGAGAACTCAGAGAATCCAGAGTCAATCGGATTTGCACCGTTGTAGTCGCCTTGGAAATACCATCTCTATGCCAACTGTTGGTATCTATAGGCTTCCCCTGAGTAACCACTAACCTCTTTAGGGAGGAAGTAACCAGCGCATCGCTGTTTGAAATGCACTTAGCTAGGAGCCATTTTGTTGTGTTCCTAGGCAGTATCAGCAAACAATGGAGATGGGAGGGGAACCGTGTGATTTGTGATCTTGGAGAAGAGCAGGTACGCTCTTGTACCCATGAAACAAAGGGCTTGGCGGACTCAATAGACTCCTGTGCCATCCTGTATCCCCACCCCTGCAGTTGTATTTTCTGTTGAAGGCTAGAGCAGCTGTGGCCCCTTCTGTACGGTTACCATACATCCAGATTTTCCTGGACATGTCCGGATTTTTGATCCTCAAATCCCCGTCCGGGAGGAATTTCCAAAAAAGATGAACATGTCCGGGGAAAAATAGGGAGGCATGGTAAGGGGACGACCATCTCCCCGGGCTCCAACTTTCCCGGTTCCCGCCACTCTCCACCGCGCGCCGGGGCCGAAGCAACTTCACCAGCGCAGCAGCAGGCGGAGCCCAGGGAGGAGGGGGCTGTGCGCTCGGATGCCACCCACCGCCTCTGTGCCTCTGCAGATTGGGGGAGGAGTTAGTTTTGCTGCAGCCACTCGCACTCGGGCAAAAGACGCTCGGGGGGATCCCGAGTGAGAGTGGAGTGGCTGCAGCAAAACTAACAACTCCGCCGATCTGCAGGGGCACAGAGGCGGCGCGCGGCATCCGAGTGCGCAGCCATCTCTTCCCCAGGCTCCAACTTTCCTGGCTCCCGCCACTCTCCACTGCGGTGGGGGCCGAAACAACTTCCCCAGCGCAGCAGCAGCCGGAGCCCAGGGGGCGGGAGGGAGGAGGGGGGAATGCGGGGTCCTCAGGGGAGGGGGTGGGGAAGAGGCGAGTTGGGGTGGGGCCCCGTGGAGTGTCCTCTTTTTTTCAGTATTGAAATATGGTAACCCTACCTTCTGAGAGGTGAAGAATTGAGACTGCCATATTGGATCAAACCAGTGTCCTATCAAGTCCAGTATGCCTCTCAATCAGTGGGGAGTGCCAGCTGTTTCAGAGAGAGGTGTGGTTTAGTTATGGGATAACCTGCCCTTTAGGGAATGTTCCCTTCCAACAGCCAATTGCTAGAGGCTGATGCCTGAGGGTTTATACCCTTTTTGAAACTCTTGGTTGAGTTTCCTTAACCCTTACTGGTGTTACTCTGGATGCCCTTGTTATCCATATAAATGTCCAATTCTTCTCTGAATGCTGCTGAGCTCTTGGCTTCAATGACCTCTTGTGGCAGAGTTCTGCAGTCAAATCATGTGTTTGCTGCTTTTCCAAGAGGACTGTTGGAGGCAGCTGTCATTCTTTGCTGCACCCTGCAGTGGGAAATGCAGGCCCAATGGGCTCTGTCTCTGAATTTCCATTTATAAGTCCTCTTATAGAGTCCAAGCTGTGCTCCACGATACTAGAATTAGTGTTACATCTTCAGCTGGTTTCAGAGTGGTAGCCGTGTTAGTCTGTATCAGCAAAAACACCAAGAAGTCCTTGTGGCACCCTAGAGACTAACAGCTGGAGTTATTTATATTCTGTGGCAGGCAGCACTACTTCTATATGGCTGTTCTCATGCTTACTACAAGTACTTCCTCTAAAATGAAAAATGTAATAAAAAAATCTATCCTTAGTTGCATCGAATTTTTTTTCCCTTCAGGTTTCTTTATATTTCCCTCATAATGAGCCTCCTCACCGAGGGCCTGCTCCAGGCACCAGCCTACCAAGCATGTGCTTGGGGCAGCACCTGGAGGGGGGCGGCGCTCACCCGGGGAGAGCGGGGCCGTGGCCGGGCTCGCCGCCCTCCCCTGCTGCGCTCCCCACCGGGAGGACCGAAAAGCCAGAGCCGGCCCTGTTCCCACCCCCCAGAAGAAAATGTCTCTCTTTTCTTGAGGCGGAAAGCAGGTGCTAGGTTCGAAAGGCCTTCCTGCTTCAGGGCTTGTCTACACTTAAAATGCTGCAGTGATGCTGCGCTAGTGCTTCAGTGAAGACGCCGCCTATGCTGACTGGAGGGGTTCTCTCATCCGCGGAGGTACTCCACCTCGCCACGGGGCAGTAGGCTAGAACAATGGGAGAATTCTCCTAGCACTGTCTGTGCTGGGGGTTAGGTTGGTTTAACTGCATCGCTCAGGAGTGTGGATTTTTCACAGCCCTGAGTGATGTTACACCGACGTAATTTCCTAATCTAGACTAGGCCTCAGTCTCTCTCATTCGGGGGTAATCTGTATTGACTTCAGTGGGCCTTAGAACAAGCCCTCACTTTGGAAAGCAGATCATGCAGACTAAGGCTGCCTCCTCAGGCCGCTCCGGGGAGGAGAGCAGGCTGTGGAAAAGACACCCCAGCCGCCCCACTTCTGTCTCTTTGTTGGAAGGAATGAGGGAAATCTTGGGGAAGGCTGTTTCTCTTCCTCATGAGATGAGGTAGGAGACTGCATTGCGTTTGCTTCCCCCCCCCCCCCATGTGTATAGTGTTTTCCCTCTTAGGAATTGTGCCCCCTGGGGAGCTTTATGCTGGTATAGCTATGCTAGTGCAGTTACACCTCTCTCGTTACCCCGGTACAACTCCCCAGGCTGTCACTCCTATTCCAGAATAAAAATGACTTTTTCCAGTTTAGCATAAACGGCTTCCAAAGCGACATAAGTTAAGCCAGGAAAAAAAGCGCTCTTCGGCTGGAGTGAGTGTCCACACGGGAAGTTATACCAGTATAACTATAATGGTTTATCTTAAACCGGTATAACCACCTATGTAGACTAGCCTTTAATTACAGTGTGCAAGCTCCTGCTGAACACTGGGCCTCAAAGGGCTGCACTCTTTGAATGTGATGGGAAGACTTTGTTCTCCCAGAGTTTGTGTGATGGCTGTTGTGTTAGTATATAAACCTAGTCACGTATAACTCAGAAGGGCAGTTATTTTAACAGGGCCTCTTTTTTTCCCCACACCCCCCCTTTCTGGCAAAGGCATCTTATAGATCTAGGGGGGCACCATTTGCTTCCAAGTGTTGTGTATGGCAAGGTCACAGGGAAGTGACTTCTGATGCGCCTTCTGCAGGAGCAGAATGCAAAATGTTGTAGGCCCTATATAAAAAATGGCTATTTTTTTTCTTCTTGGCAAACAATAGTGATTTTTTTTTTAAACAAAGAGCACCCCATATAAGTATTTAAGGTCCAAGGATGTCTTCCCTAACAGATCTTAACTGCTTTAAGATTGGTTAAAACTAAGGGCTCGTCTACATTTGAAGCGCTACAGCAGCAGCGCTGTAGTGCTTCAGTGTAGACGCTTGCTAGAGCGACGGAAGAGGCTCTCCCAATGTCCGCCCAGTGCGGTCTACACTGGTGGTCGTCGGCTTGACTACGTTGCTCAGGGCTGTGGATCATGGGATGCAGCTGTGACCTCGCACTGCAATGTTAAGATTTTGCAAGGCAGGTCACAAACATAAAGGTGATTGCCCTGTAAGTGCTTGGTCATGTGTCCCCTTTCTAGCTTTCCGGGGAAGGTCATGTGGAGTCAGTACTGGAACTGCCTCTGTTCACGAATGTACTGCGTCATACGAGTGCCCATTCACAGCCTTGGAACTGTCATGGTCTAGATAATACTTAGTCCTGCCATGAGGGCAGAGGACTGGACTAGATGACTTCTTGAGGTCCCTTCCAGTCCTATGATTCTGTGGTATTTTATGGGAGGGTAAATGTCAGCACTTTTTTCTTTAAGACGCTTTACAATTCCTGTGCTCAGTTCCTTCTCAAGAGCTGGTACAACTCTTTTTTTTTTTTTTTTTTCCCCCCAGGCCTACGAAGCGTCAGTTCTGTGCATAACCAGGTGCCTGTGGCAGAGGAACAAAGAGAGGGGGCTATCACTCCATTCAGTCTCCCAGGCCCCTAGGGACTGTATGAACATGGGCATGCTTTAGGAAGTGCTCTGTGTATGGCGTTTCCTTGGAGGTGTGAAGAAATATGACCAATCTCCTTTGTTCTTCCTCCCTCCCCAACATTGCATGCACCAGGGGAGGTGACAGCACTCAACAAATATAGCCATGGTGTGAGCAGAGCTGTCAGAAATACTTCTCTCTAGTGGTGGTAGAGTTCAGGGATCTGGCTACCTCGGTGTTAGAGAGAAGAGAGGCTGCTGGGATTGCCTGCTTTTCCTGCGAGGGGAGAGGGGGAGCCAGGCCTCTGCTCAGGAAATCCTGATCTGTTTTTCAAGTCTAGGAGGCTAATATAACAATTAATCCCCCTTTTTTCCCCCCCTCCCCCATTCCCAGATGGGCACATGAACTGAGGTTAGAGAGCCCCGTTAAACAGTATGGTTCAGTATAAGGCAGGGATGGGAAAAATACGGGCCAGATCTGGTCCATCTAACATTTTTGTCTGTCCTGCTAGGCTCTTTGGCTACCCCTTCACGATCTCCTGGCTGCTAGAAGTCACACGGCACAGCAGGCGCTCAGCTGTGGCCCCATGCCACTCCTGGAAGTGGCCGGCTGCTGACCCGCTGACCCCCCCCCCCCCCCCCAAGGGACACACAGAGGTGCCATGGTGCCAGCAGCCATCCACTTCCAGGAATGGGGGTGGGGGGGCCATGCCATGCAGGCAGCCTGCCTGAGTGCCCTGCTGTGCCACCAGCCAAGAGCCACTTGTGGTAAGCGCCTCTCAGCCAGAGCCTGCACCTCATACCCCCTGCACCCAAGCTACCTCCAAGACCCTGCATCCCCCTCCATTAATGTAGTAGAAATGTGCAGCCTGTGGTGACTTAACAAAATTTGTGGAGTGGCCCCCCCTGTGAAAATTATTGCCCACCCCTGGTATAAGGGATTGGGATCATTGATCAAGGTCAGTTGCCCTCTGCATCTGTGTCTGCATCAGCCCCCTTCCTGTTGTATGGTATTGAACCCCTGAGACTCAGACAGGTGATTGGCAGCTGGCTGCTCGATGTGGGACTCTGAGGCCCACCTAAAGCAGTACTGCAGCTTGTTAGGGGGTGATGACGTCCAATGGACTCTTTTAAATTCTCTCCTCATGCAGTCACCATTGCTGTATGTCTCCCAGTGCCCCCTAGGACCCTTTCCCTTCCCCATCTGATAACTTTGCTAGGCCTCTTGGTGCTTCCATTCCCTTCTCCTTTATACAGTTTAAAGGTGAAAGCTGAAATGTCTGTGGCACTTCTGGGACTTGAGTGCATGTGAAGCATTGAGTCTGTGTGTGCCATGGCTGGGGAGTTGAGGGAAGAATATCTGGATTAATTTATTAGTGATTTGAAACTGTTTTGACTCCCTTCTATCCCTAAACTGCCAACAAAATGACCCTTCCCTCCCAAAAAAACCCTGTACCCCACGCAGAGTTTTGATGCTGAAAAGGGAGAAGAGCCAGAGACCCCATTCAGTGCACAAGGTACTTGGCTGTTGCTATTGATTATACATGGACGGTGCTCTGATATTGCAGCCGTATAAAACCCTAAGGTAGATGATCAACTGCTTTGAGCTCTCTAGTTGGAGCGTATTAGAGAAGTGCAAACTATTAGCATTATTCTGAACATCCACACACCCTGTTACGCTGATTGAAGATTAGGACTTGCCCCCAAATTGGTGGTGATTTCCAAGCAAAAAAAGGCATGTAGGCTGCTGCTTCTCACCCCTGGGATGGGATTTTTGAAAGTGTCAAAATTATTTAGGAGCAGAAGTGCCATTGCCTTTCAAATCACTCTCTGGTAGACACCCAGGATGGGATTTCAGGGGTAGGGTCCCCCTAGGCTTTACTTAGATAGCTCTAGTTCATAGAGGCATTCTCTAGACTAGGATTAAAAAATGTAAGAGTTACCAAATTAAATCAACCAGGTTAGCAGGTGCTGTTAATATATAGTTGTTTTGTTTTGTCTAGAGTTTTGGAAGGCGTTCGCTAGGGTGCACTAGGTAACTCGATCTAATATCAGACCTTTAAATCCTAGTCTAGACAAGATTGTTTTACTTTTGTGCCATTCCTCGATATCACTCACAAACTGGGTTTGTTCTGCCCTTTCCCTAGGGCACACGGGGATTGTTTGAATTAATATAATTCGTACATGCCTTATTAGGTCAGTAAAGCACACACAAACGTGTCTTAGTAGCCAGGTTAAGCGGATCCTATTGCCTAATAACGATATTCTCTTCATTGTTTGGCAGGAGTGCACACCAATTGTTCCTGCCAGACGTCTAGGTGGGGACTCAGGGTCATCCAGTTTTGAAGTGTGTGTGTGTGTGTGTGTGTGTGTGTGTGTGTGTGTGTGTGTGTGAACAGAGCTCATGATTCTGGTGAAATACCAACATGTGCAAGAGATAAAGGAAGCTTTAGTGGGAATTTGCTGAATAACTAATTTACAAGATATTTCCGATATCTCTTTCAGTATATGTTAATAGACTTTAAAGCCAGAAGGAACCAATCTGATAATCTAATCCTCCTGCAGAGCACAGACCATGGGGGGGGGGGAAATAAAGAAATAGTGTTTTGCTTTTAAAAACTTTGAGATGAAGAGTTGAATCTTGAGCTGGCAGGGGAATGGACTAGCATTAATGATCTAATACACCTCTACCCTGATATAACACGAATTCAGATATAACGCGGTAAAGCAGTGCTCCAGGAGGGGGCGGGGCTGCACACTCCAGTGGATCAAGGCAAGTTCGATAGAACGCGGTTTTACCTATAACGCGGTAAGATATTTTTTTTTTTTTTTGGCTCCCGAGGACAGTTATATTGAGGTAGAGGTGTATATCTTTTTAAATCTCTATTTACGTGAGTCTGTATGCAAAGGATCATGGCCTCATTGGGCCCACAGTAAGGCCATGTCTATACTAGAAATGTTACAGCCACACAGGTGCTGCACTGCAGCTGCGCTGCTGTAGCGTAAACGCTTACCACTGCAACAAAAGAGGTTCTTCCATACCTGTAGCAAACCCACCGCTCTGAGAAGTTTTTTCCTTGACCTACCACTGTCTACACTAGGGCTTAGGCCAGCTTAACTACATTGCTCAGGAGTGTGGATTTTTCACACCCCCGAGTGATGGAGCTGGATCGACCCAACCTTTTAGCATAGACCAGGCCTGAGTTGTCAAAGTAGCCAAGAGGGTGGGCAATTTAGTGGAGGAGTTGGCTCACCAGCATTTAGTAGTATGATAGGGTGGGGCAGAAAAAATGGAGACCCACCCCTTTTACCCCCCAAAGGGAAATAGAAGTGTGTTTAGTTGGGTCACATAGGGGAACATTGTTCTCTTCCACTGCAGTGGAAATCTCATCAAGGGGTGGGTGTGTGTGTGTGTGAGAGATGGCATTAGCTGTAGTGGTGATCCTGTTGGGAATGTCTGCTTGTGGGGATGGAGGGAAATGCCGGGTTTGGGACAAGGCAGAGAAAGATGGGTCCCAGAGATGTGGGTAAAGTTAACAGAAAGTATCGATCCCGCGTTCCTTTCTTTTGGTGCAGTGCTGCAGCAGTAGCTGAGTGTCAGAGCTCTTGCTGCCTGATTTGTAGCACTGGAATATTTGAAGCAGAGTCTATTTCTGGCATTTGGTGTTGTCGTTCAGCATCTGCCAAAAGGGACAACGTAGGGGGCAAAAGGTGGTGGTGTGTGTTTTTTTTTTTTGTTTTTGTTTTTTTTAAAGAAGGAAAATGGCTTTTAAAAAAAGGCCTTATACCAGACTGTAAACATCATTGTGGGCAAATGTTAGTGCTTGTGAGATTGGCTGTTGGCCAGAGCCAGGCAATGTGTGAGCTTCCTTTGTACAACTCTCTCTCTGCAGGGCTCCTAGCTATCCCAGTTCTGCTTATGTCCCTCAACCCTGACCTGCACAATCCCCTGCCCTGGGCCCCTCCCACTGCTCTGCCAAAGCACCCCCCAGCCATCCCATCCTGCCCCCCCCTCCACCAATGCACCCCAACCCTGACCAGTAGCATGCACTGCTAGTCTAACCTTAATACTCTCCTGAGTCAAGGCTGCCAGTTGTGTGCCAGTAAGGCCTAAGATGGAGTCTGACGCTCATGACCATTTGTAATTAAACCCAAGACTACAGAGGTGAAAGTCTGGTGCATTGAGCCAGTGCCTCTCTATGGAAGCTTACTGGAGAACACGTAGCCCTGAGAAGCCATTCTCAGGGTGTTAGGCGCTACTCCTGATGAGATGATGCAGGGATTCCAGACAAAAGTGAAGTTTATTCTTCTTGACGGGGCCTCTGAAGCCCTATTTTTGGAGTACAGCAGCCGGCTCTGAGCCAGGATCCTTATTTTGTCACTCACGGGGAATGAATGGGGCCTTTCATTCCTGGAGATCTCAGCTGGGTGGCAGGGCTCGCTTCAGCCTGTTCCCACTAGAAGTAATGAACTGGAGGGAGACCCTCTCTTTATATCAGGCTTCTTGGGTTTTTAATGACTTGCTTTAATATCTTGATTGTATTAAAGCACTGAGGAAATTTTGTTTTTTCTGGCTCTCATGCCCCTGCTCTTCGTATACCCCTGCCAGTAGCCCTTTGTCTGTCTGTCTGGTACCCACAAGAATCTGAATAAATGGTCGAAGTCACTCATTCTGCATCTATGCCAAACCCTTCCTAAAGTAGCTAGTTGAAGGGCCCCAGTCAGCTGGTGTCTGTGTCTATCCATTTTGGGTTTTATTCTTCATGGCCTGTCAGACCCTCTCAGCATATTGATAAAGAAATGTCTTTTCTTACCAGCTTCGTTTTTCCATTTAGCAAACTTCAGTTTCTCCATTCACTGGCCCCCTTTCCCTCCAAGCTTTTCATAAATCTCAAGCCACAATGGTTCTCTTTTGTTTCGCTCCTGGCTTGTGTACTGGGACAACACTGGGAATGGGGTTGGCTAGTTTAACTTCTGCTCCCTCTGCTGGATCATCAGGCACAAATTAATGTAGGACCTATATAAACTTTTTTTGGCTACCTTTTTAACAGATTTCATTTCTTGGCAACAATAGTGAATTAAATCTATTTATATTTTAACATCACCATGGTTGCCAAGAAACGGAAAAGTAATATGTATTAGCTTTTGCAATTCAGATGACTTTCCTTACTGCTCCCAATTGCTTTAAGATTGGTTTAAAACAAAATGCGGTGCTTCAACTTCTGGTGCTGTGCTACAGCTCTGACATTGTGTCCCAATGTGAATGAGGATTTTGCAAGAAGAGATGCACGTGAAATGTCCTGCTGGCTCTGTAACCTTATGGTCACATGTATCGTTTCTAGCTTTCCTGTAAGTCACATTGGGTCAATATTGGAATTGCCTTTCTACATGAATGGCACAACCTTGGTGTCTATAGCGCTAAGAATCATGTTGCGTGTTACAGTAGCATCAGAGGCACCAACCGAAACCAGGGTTCCGTTGTATGAAGTGCTGTACGTACATACATACATACAATAAGGGACCATCTGTGCCCTGAAGAGCTTGCAGCCTAAATACACAAAAAACAGGGTGAGAGGAGGAAAAAGAAGCAGAGGTGAAGTGACTTGCCCCAGGTCACACAGCAAGTCGTTGGCAGAACAAAGAATAAAACCCATGTCTCCAGAGACCTAGTCTTTTGTCTTATCCATTGGACCAAACTGCCTCTCCTAGAATGTTTTTTTAATGGGAGCTGGCACAGCTGTAAAATTCTTCACAATTCTAGCGACGTTTCTTTTTTTTTTTTTTTTGCGAGAGACGCAGTGGATATTTTTACACCTGTCAAGTCTTGCTCATCAGAGGGAAGTTGCTTTAATTTGTAAGGAAGCATTTAAAATGTCTCCCTCTTATGTAGCAGAACTCCACTCTGTGAAGGTCTCACTGAACTGCAGTCTCACTTGTACTTATTTTTGAAAACTCCCTCCATTAAAATTCTCACTGCTTGACCGCCCTGATTTCTATATATCTTCTTGGTGTCCTGGAGCTTGCCAATGCTAGCAAATAGCCCTGACACGGTAACTGGGGAAGCTGCACTGGTGCTGACCACCCTAAGTGTTGATAAGAACAAACTGGGATTTGCACCAGTGAACTAGGGGGACAGCATTGTCTAGTGGATACAGGCTTGATTGGGGGAGTTCTGAGTTCTCATAGAACCCTGATTTCGAGGTTCTGTTTTCATCTCTGTCACTGACCAGCTGTGTTTGCATGTCTCTTCTTCCTCTTCTCTTCTCTCCCCCCCCCCCCCCCAAACCCCACCGTTTGTTATGGAGAGTATGAGCTCTTCAGGTCAAGGACTGTCTCTCTCGCTATGGGTCTGTACAGCACCTAGCACAACTGGGCTCTGATCTCAGTTGGGGCCCCTAAGCGCTACTGCAATAGTGTTATTAATTATACCTCGGTTTAAATGCAGGTACACTAATTTCTGGTTACTGGATTGGAGCAGTTTCCCAGTGCAGTCAAACTTTTCAGGTATAGTTGGAGTTCATTTCAGATTGAGGCAGACCTGCTGTTCAAGCCTTTCTATCCTTCAGTGTGGGGAGATATGTCTGCAATCACTCCTGGTGACTGCAGGACAGCTTGATCTGGCATACCTGATCTAGCTTTTATCTATCTAGCTCACGTCCTGGAGCAAAGAAGCCAGGGCAGTGTGGACTGGTTCCATGAGTTCTGGGTGGGTTTGCACAGCCTGGGCTTAAACTTGCACTGCTGTGGCTTTGAAGTTCTAGGGCCCAAGCTAGTTTAGGTTTGTCAGCTCAAGCTGCAGTTAAATCCTGTGATTGCAATATAGACTTACCCGGAGACTAACCCGGAGACTAACCAGCCTGCAGTTGCCTGGCTGATTGGACAGCCTTTTACAAGCCCTGCTATGCACTCCTGCTAACCATTCTGGAATGTGGCTGGCCTGAAAGTGACTATTTTGCACTGAAAGCAGTGTGATGACTTCCTCTGGACTGGGCTCCTCTTCCATGAGGTGCTGCTCACTGGACCGCCAGAAGAGGTTGTATTGACACATGAAGAAGTCTCAACAAGGCCCCACAGATGGAGCAACAGGAGAGAAAAGTGTACATCAGATAACCTCTCCCTCCTGCAGCTAAGCAGCCACTGCTTATCCTCACTAGCTCTTCTGCCTGTGCTGAGGTGAGTGGCTTATGGGGTGCATGGCTCAATCTTGTCCATATAAAGAGACAGTCCCACCAACTAAAGAGAAAAACGTTTGGTTTTTCTCAGAGGCTTTTGGGACAGTTTCTCCAAGGTGCTAGATAGCCCCAACTTTGACTGAACTCAATGGGAAGTGCTCAAATGCTGTGCTGATAGATGCCAGTATAAGAACATGAGTATTCAGGGTGCTCTCTCTAACCCGCAGGGGGTGCTGATCAGCTTGCAAGAGATGGGTTTGTTAGCAATCTGGGTCTTCCTTTATGTCAGCCCAATCTCCCTCCTTCAATGCAGAGCTTAGTTAGATTGTAAGCTCTTTGGCTCACGGACTTACTTTTTGTGTGTGTGTCCTGTTTGTACAGTGCCTAGCACTGTGAGGTCCTGGCCCATGGCTGGGGTGGCTAGGTGCTACCACAGTACAAATAATACAAGCAGCAGAAGTTGTTATGCGAACCATGCCCCATCTGGAATCTCTGTTTGCCTTGCTCGCTGCAGAAATGCCAGGGAGAAAGTCTTTCTTGGTTTCCTTTTAGAGGGAAAATTACAGCTCCTAGGGGGTTGGCGGGGATTGTGGGGGTATTTGGAGTGTGTCCACAGAATGCACTCTGGAGATATGTACCAGCCGTTGGATCCTTGGATCACACAGAAGAATGTCCGCAATGTGGGAGGGGGACACTGGGCACTGTCGTGGCCCTTTCCCTCTCTCCGTTCTGGGCAGGGTAGAGGACCTGGTAGGTGGAATCATCAGTTTATTAACCAGTTGAGTGCCACGCATAGGAGAAATGATTCTGTCTTCATTTCTCATAGCACATTTCATCCAGGGGTCTCAGTGCATTATAAATGTCCATGAATTAAGCCTCTCAGCACCCCTATGAGGAAAGCATTCCCATTTTACAGATGGGGATACAGAGACCAGGATTTTCAAAAGTGACAATTTTTGGGGTGCCTCAGTTTTTGAAGGCCTGATCTTTTGGGGGTGCTCAGCAAATCACAACTCAGTCTTTAAAATCTTGGGCAGGGAGGTGAACGGACTTGCCCAGATAACACAGCGAGTCAGTGGCAGAGCTGGGATTCCACTTCAGCTGTT
This sequence comes from Chrysemys picta bellii, assembly GCF_011386835.1. Lineage (NCBI taxonomy): Eukaryota > Metazoa > Chordata > Testudines > Emydidae > Chrysemys > Chrysemys picta. Next base: position 30,774,934 of record NC_088794.1, on the reverse strand, counting down.
CCAGCTACCAGTCATGTGCTCCAGCCACTGGTTTTAGGTGCTTAGACATCCTGGCATGTCCAAGAAGCACAAACTGTGAGTCTGCAGAATTGAATGCCTTTAGAACATGCAGATTCTCAGCCTGGGGGTTGTGACCCTCTCTCCCACCCCCGTGAGCACAAGACCACACTTAATTTTTTTTTCTTCTTTATGGCCAGATGGGAAGGGTGGGTCCCCTGAGACTTTTTGGTTGTAACATGGCCTGGAACAGGTTTAGGAACCCTGAGATAACAAGTCTGTTTAGAGAGCTAATGGGGAAAGTGGCGGCAGGAGATCTGGACATACTGTGAGTTGCTGTTTTGCAAGTCTCCAGGCTCTAGTTTTGACAGCAAATCTGCCCTGACATCATTTCTGGCTTGGGACTGAAGGGCAGCCCTCCCCTGTGAGGACAGCCTATGGAGATCACCCACTTGAAAAACAGGGAGGAGAAAAGCCTTGTAAAGGAGATGAGGGAGAGAGCTGCACTCCCAGGTGCTGCAGGCCTGGTCTGTGGTAGGAATGCCATTCTTGCACAGCTAGGGAGCAGCCTGCTGTGAGCTGCTGATTAAGCAGCATCCCTGCAGCTTGGGTGGGCAGAGGCCTTCCAGTGGCTGCGCTGCCCCCTGTTGCCCAGCAGCCAATCGGAAAGCTGCTTGGCTTGACGCCTTCCCCCTCCCCTCTACCTTCAGGGACTTTGGTCTGTATCTGCCTAAGAGCAAAGGCGGGGAGGAGGGGGAAGAGATTCATTCCCTGCTTTCTACTTCTTAAAGGCACAGCCTGTACAGAGATGTCCAGCCCATAACCTTTGTGCTTCTGATGACAGGTGATGAGTTCACATCTGCAACCCCAACAGTATTTTATAACTGCAGCATTTGGTGTTTGCGCTGTGGAGAGGCGTGACTCTGTAATGCAAGGGGACAATGTCATCAAGCAGTTCAGGGGGCATCGGTGTTTTATTATCTAAGCCCCGTGAGATGCCCAGCCCTGTGTGCGACTCAAACACTCTGCTGCACAGAGCCTACAGTCTGAAAGGCAGATGGCGCGCAGGAAGGAAATACAGAGGAGGTCATTTCATTTTTTTCCCTTCTTTAAAGTATCAAGCGAGAGCAGTGTCTGATTCACCAGAAGCCCCCGGGAGAAATTTCTCAGCGCCAATACACAGTGGTCTATTATACGCCGGGAGGCTAGAAAACTTCTCTCTGGAAACGTTTTCAGTTCATTTATGTTCCCAAAATGTCATCGCAGTAACTGCGTGGTCGCCTTACTAGTTAGTGAAGCTTGGCAGGGTATCTGCGGCTCAGTATTACTGGAAAGGACTTTGCTTTGTAAAATACACAAATGGATACAGTGTAATTGGATACCATAACCACATCCCTAACTGCAGGTTTGGGATGGATTGAGAGGCATCAAGTGATGGGTTAAATGCCTCCAGCCCCCAGGAATTGTGGGGATTAACCCAGGACATCCTTGCTTGGATAAAGTGTGTGTGCGTGCTAATTTAGTGCTAATTAGAGGTGCTGGCCTAGTAGCCCTGGAGACTGAAGTCCTCTCTTGAACCATAGCCGAAGCATCAGCAAAGCAAGAATCCGGCTGTACCCTGCAGGGAGGCAGGATGCTACAGGTAGCCCTGCCCTGAAGGTTGTTTTCTAGCTGTCACAGCAGAGTTCGCCTCTGTGTGGGGACCGCTCTCACTTGTGCCAGTTGTGCTGAGCACACCTGTCCTAAGAGCTGGGCTTAGATCACCACCTCGCTTCTCATGAGCCATTGCATCCTGCAGGCCCAGGCCACAGTGCTGTTGTGTGTAAAATCTTCCCACCTCATGGCTGATCCCTACGCTCCCTGACTGTTCCTGCACCAGTTTCCATCTCCTCTTCCACACAGTCACTCTGAGTCTGAACACTGCTTCTCGGTATTAAACCTACTTCCCAAGAAGGAGGAGGTCTCTGTACATAAGCTATAATCCCAGTGACCCATACCTGGTTTGGATTGATTCAGCTATCTGATTGCTAGCCCTTTCCACTGGCCCTTTCCTGACATTCAGGTTAGTGTCTGATTGTCGTGTACAATTAACAGGTATTGATCAAAGAGACACACCAGCTGAGCATGCTCAGTGGGCTAGTCCCCTCCCAAGAACTAGCTGCAAAACTTGTCTTGAGTAGCCAGGGAAAATGTCTGGTCTCCTAGTCCCAGTCTTTGCACATCACAAAACATTTTCAAATAAAGTAACAGGATTAACAATCTCCACTCAAATACTAAGGCTTTGTCTACACTACCAAGTTTTGTCGGGGCCTCTCCTTCTGCCCCTCCACCCCCATGAACAAGATACAATTCTGTGGTGACCTAGAATCCTATTTTCGACATCTCCAACTCAAGGAATATTTCCAAAACACCTCTGAACAACATACTAACCCACGGAAACCTTCCTACCAACGCTACAAAAAGAAGGATTCTGGGTGGACTCCTCCTGAAGGTCAAAACAACAGATTGGACTTCTACATAGAGTGCTTCCGCCGATGTGCACGGGCTGAAATTGTGGAAAAACAGCATCACCTGCCCCATAACCTCAGCCGTGCAGAACACAACGCCATCCACACCCTCAGAAACAACTCTGACATCATAATCAAAAAGGCTGACAAAGGAGGTGCTGTTGTCGTCATTAATAGGTCTGAATATGAACAAGAGTCTGCTAAGCAGCTCTCCAACACCACATTCTACAGGCCATTACCCTCTGATCCCACGGAGGGTTACCAAAAGAAACTACACCATCTGCTCAAGAAACTCCCTGAAAAAGCACAAGAGCAAATCCAAACAGACACCCCTAGAACTCCGACCAGGGGTATTCTACCTGCTACCCAAGATCCATAAACCTGGAAATCCTGGACGCCCCATCATCTCAGGCATTGGCACCCTAACAGCAGGATTGTCTGGCTATGTAGACTCCATCCTCAGGCCCTACGCTACCAGCACTCCCAGCTATCTTTGAGACACCACTGACTTCCTGAGGAAACTACAATCCATTAGTGATCTTCCTGAAAACGCCATCCTAGCCGCTATGGATGTAGAAGCCCTCTACACCAATATTCCACACAAAGATGGACTACAAGCCATCAGGAACAGTATCCCCGATTAATGTCACGGCAAACCTGGTGGCTGTACTTTGTAACTTTTTGTCCTCACCCATAACTATTTCACATTTGGGGACAATGTGTACCTTCAAATCAGCAGCACTGCTATGGGTACCCGCATGGCCCCACAGTATGCCAGCATTTTTATAGCTGACTTAGAACAACGCTTCCTCAGCTCTCGTCCCCTAACGCCCCTACTCTACTTGCGCTACATTGATGACCTCTTCATCATCTGGACCTATGGAAAAGAAGCCCTTGAGGAATTCAATTATGATTTCAATAATTTCCACCCCACCATCAACCTCCGCCTGGACCAGTCCACACAAGAGATCCACTTCCTGGACACTACAGTACTAATAAACGATGGTCACATAAACACCACCCTATACCGGAAACCTACTGACTGCTATACTTACCTACATGCCTCCAGCTTTTACCCAGACCACACCACTCAATCCATTGTCTACAGCCAAGCTCTACGATACAATTGCATTTGCTCCAACCCCTCAGACAGAGACAAACACCTACAAGATCTCTATCAAGCGTTCTTACAACTACAATATCCACCCGCTGAAGTGAAGAAACAGATTGACAGAGCCAGAAGAGTACCCAGAAGTCACCTACTCCAGGACAGGCCCAACAAAGAAAGTAACAGAACGCCGCTAGCCATCACCTACAGCCCCCAACTAAAACCTCTCCAGCGCGTTATCAAGGATTTACAGCCTATCCTGAAAGATGATCCATCACTCTCACAGATCTTGGGAGACAGGCCAGTCCTTGCTTGGAGACAGCCCCCAAACCTGAAGCAAATACTCGCCAGCAACCACACAACAAAACACTAACCCAGAAACCTATCCTTGCAACAAAGCCCGTTGCCAACTCTGCCCACATCTATTCAGGGGACACCATCATAGGATCTAGTCACATCAGCCACACCATCAGAGGCTCGTTCACCTGCACATCTACCAATGTGATCTATGCCATCATGTGCCAGCAATGCCCCTCTGCCATGTACATTGGCCAAATCGGGCAGTCTCTACGTAAAAGAATAAATGGACACAAATCAGACGTCTAGAATTATAACATTCAAAACACTTCAACCTTCCTGGCCACTCGATTTATAGACCTAAAAGTCACAATATTACAACAAAAAAACTTAGACTCCGAGAGACTGCTGAATTGGAATTAATTTGCAAATTGGACACCATTAAATTAGGTTTGAATAAAGACTGTGAGTGGATGGGCCATTACCCAAAGTAAAACTAAAACTGTTTTCCCCATGCTTATCTTCTCTTCTCCCCCCCGCCCCCCTCTGTTCCTTATCAAGTGCTGGAAATGGGCCATTTTCATTACCACTACAAACAGTTATTTTTCTCTCCTGCTGACAAGAGCTCACCTTAACTGATCACTCTCCTTATAATCACTCAGTGGTTTGAGCATTGGCCTGCTAAACCCAGGGTTGTGAGTTCAATCCTTGAGGGGGCCACTTAGGGATCTGGGGCAATCTCCTTATAATGTGTATGGTAACACCCATTGTTTCATGTTCCGTGTGTGTTTATATATAAAATTTATTTTCTTCCTTCTGTATTTTCCACTACATGCATCCGATGAAGTGAGCTGTAGCCCACAAAAGCTTATGCTACAATAAATTTGTTAGCCTCTAAGGTGCCACAAGTACTCCTGTTCTTTTTGCAGATACAGACTAACACGGCTACTACTCTGAAAACTTATGTCGACACCCAAAAGTCGTCAAAACAAAAATCGCCAAAGGGTGTTCACACTTGCTCCCTCTGACAGATCATGTCCACATTGTAGGCACCATCATTGACAGTGTGAGAAATGCACCATGGGTATGTTGTGGGAAGGCGGAGCTGATTGCTTGCACACATTGGGTAGCTCTGTGAGCTCTCGGTGCTGAGGAATGGCAAAGCAGCACAGCAGTTTTCCTCCCTCCCACCCCCCTTCCATGACAGCAGTCTGCCTGCCTCTGTGTCCCTAGTGCCCGGCAGAACAGGAGCATTCCAATGATTTGCTCTTTGTTCCCCAAAGGGCAGCACCCTCAGCTGTCAGATACTTCCTGCAGCTTTGAAAGGGGAGGGGCGCATGCCTGCAGGGCAGTAGAGGTCAAAACACTGAGTAGAGGGATCAGGGCAGGCATTGTGGGATACTGGTGGAAACCAGTTCTGTTGACAAAACAAACAGCGGTGTCTACACTGGCTCTTTGTCGTCAAAGGGAGGGGAAAAGAAAAGTCTCTTGTGGGGTGGAAGGTTGTTGCTGAAACCAGGCATTTTTCCCGACAAAAGTCATGTTGCCTTGCACTGTGTACGCTCTCACATAACTTATGCTGATTTAAGAACCACTGTGGACAGTGCTATGTCAGCGGGAGATCTTCTGAAGATTGGGCTCTGGTTGGAATCCTCTTGAGCTGGGAATAGGTGTGCAGGAGAGCTTCCTTGGTTTAACAACTGGCTCTGTGGATTAGTCACGTGTTTAGTGGGGGCCAAGTGCAGGCTCTGCAGAAGAGACCTTGGTGACAAGTGCAAGTTTTGCTGATCTATTCTGCAACACCAAAAGTGGCATCTCGCCCAGGTGAGACCCCCATCTCCGGAGAATGAGTGTCTGTGAGGAGGACAGCAGTGTAAAGGTGGGTCAGATGATGCCCCAAAATTGCCAAGTGGTGACCTAGCAGGGTTCTGGGGCTCTCCCCAATACACCTGGACATTAACGCACTGTCACTTCAGCAGCATTGGTGGGTTCAGGCAGGTTCTGACAGATCAGCTGATCTGGGTCCTGCACTTCGAATGGGGGTTGCCAAACTTGGGCAAATCTACCGACCCTGGAGGGAAGTGAGCAGATAGGTCTCCTTCGGACCTGAAAGTTTGCAACTGCAGCACTTCCCTGTCTCTGACTGGTAACGGGTTTGGGAGCCCCCAACTCTTCAGTTGATACAGTTGCATGTCACCTGAATCCAGGCCTGGTTAGTGTTCTAGATGGAGTAGCAGGACATGGCCTGATGGCAGGAGCATGGGCCTGAGGGTTGGGAACTCGTGAGTGCTAACTCCATGCTGATGCTGCCTTGTGCATGCCATTCAAGCCCTGCCACCTCATTTTACCCATGGGGACAACCATACTTATTAACCTGTCTCGGAGGGCTGTGGTGAGAATCAGCCAGCTAGGGTTTGCTTTGAATGGGACATGCAGTACACAAGCCTCAAGTGTCTTTGATCACCTAGTAAGGTCATTGGAAGTACCTGAGGGTCCCAGCAAACTCCTGCCATTCCTGTTCCTCCCCCTTGCCTCTCTCCACATAGTGGTCTGTTTGCACAAAGAGCATTTGCGCACACAGAGTGGACTGTGATTCAGTGATAAAGCACTTTCCTTCATGTGATAAGGTGAAGGGAAACAAAGGTTAATAGCCAGCCAGGTGCACAGGTATACACTTGCACCAAAGGAGTCGGAGGTACTAAGGTTGCAGTCCCTGAAGAAAACTGCTTACCAGCTTGAAAGGGTAAAATTTTATGCAAGGGGAATTCAGTTGTGGACAGTACATCAGAGATCCGTGCATGTGGAGGGAGAGAGATCGTATGAGAGGAATATATTAATTTATCTTCTGTGACTATTTCCTCCTTGCAGACTGCATGAGGGGGCCACAGTGGCATTTGAAACTGACTGGGTTTGCGTTGTGGTGCTACCTGATGTAGCCGGGTGTGGTGGTTCCATCTCTGTGGGGCTGTTTGGGGGAACTAGGTGTTGGAAAAGTAGGTTAAAGGTGAGGCACAGACTTGCTAGAGAGGTCCCCTGGACGGGAGGGTGGGCGGCAGAGGGAGGTTGGAGTCTTTTCTTTTCTTTTCCGTTTGTTAATTGGTTTGGTGTGTAACTCCCTCTCACTAAGAAATGCAAAGGGAGCCGTTTGTAGCTGTAATGCAGAGCGGTGATCTGATCCAGTGCAGCCAGCACAGGATACTGGGTTCACAAGCTCCAGTTCCCCTGGGGATTTCGGTACATTGGGTCAGAGTTCTGTTCTTGGCATTAAGCAGCAGGGTATTTCCTTGGGAGGGAAGGAGGACAGTGCACTGGACAGCTGTGATCCCTCACAGGCAGGACTGGAATTAGTGGGAATGACTGCAGAAAGTGTATGTGTGTGAGAGAGAGAAGGCGGGGGAAGGGATAATTTGATTTTTGGAATGTGACCCTTGGCTACACTAGGACTTTATCCTGAGGTGCAGCTTCAAACCAGGGCAAATCCCTTATGTAGACATGATTTACACCGATGCGCTGCAACATGTCAGAGTTCAGTTTATTCTGGTTTGAAGCCAGTATAAACCAGGTGTATGCTGGGAGTTTGCCCTGATGCAGCTACGCCAGTGGTCAACGAACCAGGGTGGCTCAGGGCTGTTGGGAAGTTTGTGGGAACAGAATGAGCTACAGCTGCAAAAGCATTCACTAGGGACCCCAGCACTCCAGAAATGTGTACCCATGTCCTAGCATCTGAGCGTGGGTTATCATGAACACTTGCCCTCCCCAGATTGCTAAATGGGGCTGGAGCGGGCTGGCTGGATGGAAAGGGGGTCTGGTAAAATGGGGCTGCTGTCCTGAGATGGTTCTGGTTTGGAAAAGATTGAGAACCATGAATGTAGACTAGTATTGGGCCCAGCATAGTTTACATGGACTATTGCGTTAATCATATACAGGCATTTATAAAATAGGCAGATGAAACAGTGCGATTGTCTATAATCTGCGGCAGTGGCTGTAATGCAGCATATATGCCCTTAACGAGTGCCGTTAATGTACTGTGTCCCACGGTCCTTCCCTAGGATTGTCTGACTAGAACTCTAGAGCTTCCTCAAATAATGAAGGATGTGTGTGTCATGCTAAGACTAATCTGCTCAATCATGTTAATAAACATAAAAGGGAGATCCCGGTGCGTGAATAATGGAGCATTAATCCATGCCTGGCTGCATTAACAACACGCTAGGTGAAAATTAACACCCTATAATTCATCCTATGTGCGGTTCTTCCTACTTAATAAGGCATGGCTTGTAAGGTTTAGGAACTGCCGCTGTTTAGGGCTCATTGGCTAGTCCTGCTTAAAGGAAGGACCCCATAGAAAACCCTTCTGCTTGCTGAATGGTATACTCCTCTCTCTCCCATTTGAGGGGCAAGAGAGAGGGTCTCCCCCCACTCTTTCTCTGGTGTTACAGGTTAGAGAGTTCTTGGATTTTTCTAGTTTCCTATCCATGCTTACATCCAGTCCTTTGCAGAACCCCTTTGTTACCTGGGCTGCAGGAAAGTGGTCTCAGCAGTGGTGTGACTCACATGGCTGGCCTGTAGCATTTTGGAGTGACCATGTGGTGGTTTTCAGGGAAACTTTCCTTGGCACCATCTGTCTTGCTGCAGACACAATCCAGCTGCAGGGCAGGGATTTAGGGCTGGTCTATACCAGAAAATTAGCTTGACCAAGCTAAATCGCTTAGGGTGTGAAAAATCCATACCCCTGAGCCACGCAATTAAGCTGATGTAAATCCCCATGTAGACCATGCTAGGCCACATCCGTTGACATTCTTCTGTTGACATAGCTCCTGCCTCTCAGGGAGACAGATTACTTTCGCTGATGGGAGAAGCCCTCCCATCAGTGTCAGTAGTGTCTACACTGGGAACACTACAGTGGCAGTGTAGCGTTCCAAGTGTAGATGAGTCCTGACTATGAAGGTGAGAATGAATCCAGGAGTCTGGATCTCTGAAATATGCCCCAGGAGTGAGTCTGGGCACTTGCTCTGCTTCAGAAGCTTCACTTAATTGTTTTGTGTCGTTGGTTATGAAGAGCCCTGTGCTTTACACAGATTTTTCTTAGTTCTCTGTCTTATTCCTCTGTTTCCCTGTTAAGTGTTTTAACCTCCTGCGGAATTTCCCAGGGATGGGATCCTCTCACTTTTTCCTAGCCTGAACTCCCCCCTCGCTCCCTGGATGGAGCTAGATAGCATCCGGCTGTTAGAGGAACTGGAATCTGGCACAGCGCTCGGATCTTCCCAACCAAGGGGCATGGAACTTTATTTCATACCTTAAAATGAATGATGGGATTCTGGAGAATACAGCAAAGTGCACTGGTGGAGTTTAAATTGGCAATTGGGGCTGCTTTGCAAATGGGCATCAACTGAAGCCCTTTCCAAACAAAGCTGGGATAAGCCTGCCTTCTGTCATGGTTTAAGGCTCAACCTCCAGGTGTGGTTAGTCTTCCCTAATGCGCCCTGTAGTTCTGGAGGTGCAGGGCTCCCCTGTGCTAGGTGCTGGACACACACGTAAAGAGACTGTACCTGCCCTGAAGAACGAACAGACAGACACGACACATATAGCAGAGCTGGGAGCTGAACCCAGGTTTTCTGATTTCTAGTCTAGTGCCTTGGCTACAAAACCATCTTTGCTCTGTACCATTCCCACTGTCTTGGGAGATCAAGAAGTTACATGGTCAACTGTCTCTTGAGCATCAATTTTTCCTCTCGACCGATTAAAATGTAAATATTTAAAATTACAGTGTTTTGTGTGTTGAACTATTATACAAAATATGTAGTATATCTGAAATGCAGCTGCCTCTGGAATGGAGGGCAACAGCTGACTAGTACGCAGCAGTGGTGTGACCATGTATTCTGGGCAAAAGCCCTATTGTGAAAAACATCTTGTGAACTTAATGCCTCTGTGATAGCAACAGAGCTGTATGAGGACTGTTTGGAATTGGCCAGACCTCTTCTATCCATATAAGGGAACACCCTATTTATTGTAGTTGTTACCAGTGAGTTTTCATGGTTTAGGGTTTGCTTACATGGAGGCGTACCAGTTTAACAAAAGGTGTGAAGCTCAACTGGTGCAAACCCCTTTGTGTGTATACACTCTTACTTTAGTTTAAGAGTGATTTGTGTCTCTTAAACTGCTTCTCAGGTAACTTTAAGCTAAAGTAAATGAAAAGGTGTCCACACAGGAGATTGAAACCATTTTAACTAAATGCTACAAGTTTTGTGTGTAGTCAAGGCCTTAGTTTATAGGGATTTTAGTATATTCTCACTTTTCAAAACTAGTGAATGACGAAGACTGGCTGTCTGAAAAGAAACCCAGAAGACATGCAGGTGAATGAAGTCAGAGCAGAGTATATTAGAAAGAGCTCCATTCCCCAGTGGGTTAGTACACTGGCCTCTCATGGCTTCAAATGAGTCCTGGAATTCAAGTGCAAATGGATTTGAAGGCTCAGCCTAATGGTGGATGGCTGTGAAGATACCACCAAGCCTGTCATTGAAGCTTGAAGTCTCTGCCCGAGAGAGACCCCCAGCTGGACTATCGTGAAGAAAGTGGGGATCGTAGGTCAAGACTGAGGTGCGCCAGCAAAGCAGTGTCTGTGTGCGGAATCTTATGCAGGGCCTGCCTGCAGTGTAGCCGCCTTCATGTAGCTCTAGGAATTTCTCCTTGTCGCAAACACGAAGAGTCATGAAATTGTACCCTGCAATGACAATGCAGTGTTAGCCTTTAAAGCAATGGCTCTCAACCTTTCCAGACTACTGTACCCCTGTCAGAAGTCTGATGTCTTGCGTACCCCCAATTTCACCTCACTTAAAAATGACTTGCTTACAAAATCAGACACACAAATACAAACATGTCAGCACCCTATTATGAAAAATTGCTTACTCTCTCATTTTTACCACATAATTATAAATCAATTGAATATAAATATTGTACTTACATTTCAGTGAATTGTATATAGAGCAGTATAAACAAGTCGTTTGTATGAAATTTTAGTTTGCACTGACTTCAGTAGTGCTTTTTCTGTAGCCAGTTGTAAAACTAAGCAAATATCTAGATGAGTTGATGTACCCCCGAAAGACCTCTGCATACCCCCAAGGTGTACCCTGGTTGAGAACCACTGCTTTAAAGGTGTGTGTGTGTGTGTGTGTGTGTGTGTGTGTGTGTACACACTCTCTCATGGGTAACCCAGTGGCACATTTCATTGCCAAGCCAGAAGACAAACAGTTTATTTCCAGCCTATGGGTTGCTACTCCCCAGGTAACTGACAAGGAAGCTGCCAATGAGCAGCACTGCATTACCAGATGGGAGCTGGGGACCAGCTGCTTTCAGGGATGAGGAGTAGGTGGCAAGAAATGACAAATATTAAAGGAATCTAAATGCTGAATATTCAAAATGTCCACCTTTTGGGGGTTGAGTTCCTTCATGGGCTGGGTTCCAGCAGCTCCCTGGTAACTCTGTGGGGCAGCGTAATAGAGAGAACCGGCTCCTCCCTGTGAGACCAGATGGTGTAGAAGTTTGACACCCCCCCCCCCCCCTCCACCTGCTCCCAAGAGCAGACAGCTGCAAAACAGGCTGCTGTCCCTTTAAGCCCTGCAGGGCGCTTGCAGCGTCTGGCTGCCATCCTTCCTCCCTCATGCGCTGGAGCATGGTGCTCTTGGCAGCCAGCTAGAGACCATGGGGTGGGTGGGTGTGATGATTTCACAGCCTTGCAGTGCGTGGCAGAGGGAAAGTCATTTGTAAAATTTGCCTCTTTTAAAAATAAGAGTGAAATGATATGACTAACCCTCCTTCCTCTCTGAATAATCCGTGTCTGGGAACTGCTCGCAGGAGTCTCTGGGATCGGGGTCAGGTTTAGGGGCATGGATGCAGGCACTCACTCAGTCTGTCGTTGGAGCGTGTTGTGCTGTGTGCGCGTGAGGCATTGGCTAGGTGCCAAGTACAGACTGGGCAGTCCCTGAGTGGGGTGGGGGAGGGAGCCTGTGTATTCTGCCTACTAAGGTTTGGGTTTTTGGGGGAATGTAAAGTCCTGTTCTCAATCTTGGTGTTTCTCTCTCGCCCTTCTCAGGAGAACCACTCGCCAGGACTGAGGGGGATAAAAAGAAGTTAAGGGACATTCAGGAGGAGCAAATCGATTTTTAACAGGATCACGTCTGAATTAAATGGCTGATAAACAGATCAGGTAAAAAGTTTTGCTGTTCCTTTTGTTAGGAGTAACTGTTGGGCCAGAGAATCTCACCCGATGTACAAGAGGTTAGACTAGATGATCTGATGATCCCTTCCGGCCTCTAAAATCTGTGACCCTCTCTTTTTCCCCACTCCGGTGTCAGGGTTCAGGGTGCAATCCAGACCAGTGAGGGGCTGTGTCACCACTTTCCCTGCAACCTTGGGTGCCTCACAATGCTTTGCTGCTGTAGCTCCCAACCTGGGATGCTCTCAACAAGCCTAAAAGCATGCAGGTCACGCCCTGAGTGTCTGTGTGCTAGATACCCCTGGTTCAGCAGCTCTAACCCACGTAGCCTGTCTACAGCCCCACGGTCCCACTCTGGCTTCCACCAGCCTTGGTTCCTAGAACCACAGGGTTAGATGGGGCCTCAAGGGTCATCTAGTGTAATCCCCTGCCAAGGTGCAGGATTTGTTGTGTCTAAACCATCCAAGACAGATGGCTGTCCAGCCTCCTTTTGAAAACCGGAGGTTGCGGAAGCTCCTTCACTGGTGGAGGCGTCTGTTCCATTGCCCTGCTGTTCTTACAGTTAGGAAGTTTTTTCTGAGATTTAATCTAAATCTGCTATGCAGTAGTTTGAACCCATTGCCTCTTCTCCTGCCTTCCATGGCAAGAGAAAACAACTTTTCTCCGTCTTTTTTTTTTTTTTTTTTTTTTTTTTCACATATCTGAAGACTGCTGTCATATTTTCCTTCCCCCCCCCCAATCTTTTTCCAAAATAAACATACCCAGTTCCTTCCGCCTTTGCTCATAGCTTGCCTTTCATCCCTTTGATCATCTTTGTCGCTCGCCTCTGGATTTTTTCCAGTTTCTCTACATCCTTTCTATCAATTGGTGACCAAAATTGGACACTGTGCTCCAGCTGAGGCCTAACCAGCACCGAGTAGAGCAGTACCTTCACCTCCCGTGACTTGCATGCTATGCCTCTCTTAATGCAACCTAAAATTACTGCTTGTAGGGTGACCCCAACACACTCCTTCATCCCAAATTTTCCCCAAACCATGTCCTCTCCTGGACAGGTCAGAGGAAGACACACAAGTACATCACAGCTTATTAATTTAACTGGGGTAAATACACCATTCCCTTAGAACACAGCACTGAGCTGGTTGATAGTAAAAATATAAACAAATTTATTAACTATGAAACCTAGATGAAGTGATGCCAAGTAAAAGGAATAAAATTTAGAAATGGTTACATGCAAATAAAAGTGAAAACACGTCAAAAATGTAATTTACCAAGATACAGGCTTTGTTCAAGATGGTGTCTACCTTCAATCATTTTCCAGAGACTTGGACCCAGCCTTGGCTGAAGGACCCATCTATCTCAGCGTGCCAGAGCTCTGCTTCCTTGTCTGTCTAGTGATGAAGCCAAAGATGGCTTCCGTCTCTCTGCTTATCTCTTCCAGAGTTCAGTGACTTTTTCATGAGGCAGGCTGACCTTATGCTGTTCTTCCCTTCCTGTGGCCTTCCCACCCCCTCTATGTAAATAGAACTTCCATTGTTTTGATTCCACCATGCTTGATTTACATAGGAGACAGGTAATAGCTGTGGTGTTCCCTCCTGCCTAGGAGGGAACCCACTTCTTCCTTTGTTTGGACAGTCTCTAAAACATAGTATCGTTAGGTATCCATATTTCCTCATGTAGTGTTAGTACATACTTCTCAGAATGCTCGTAATCACCAGTGTGTCTGTCATTCACTATCAGAACAGACCTAACTCTAGGCATACAATATTACTGTAGTATAAAAGTGCAATCCGTTGATTCAGTTGCTTATCACTTGAGGTTCAGCCCCCCTGTCTTTATAGACCAGTAAACCTTGGCAATGGATTCTTCTGAAGGTTCTCTCCAAAGTAAAGTTTATTCAAGCTGTCTGGTGGTGAAGGAAGCTCCATGCTTTTTCTCTCTCCCCCCCCCCCCCCCCCACTTATTAGCTCAAATGCAAATTGTTCGGTTTCCTGCCATTTCCTCCCCCTGCTGCCTTGATGGTCCTGTTTACTGCGTATGTGTCAACTGAGGTAAATATACATTCCTTTGTTCCCTCTGCCATACCTGGTTTACACACATTCAGTCATTATTGCAGCATATAGTCATAACTCTTAGTACACATCACGTACATACATCACTCAATATTATATGATCAGCGAGTTGTTAGTTTTCAACTGATACCTCACAAGGCATATTTTGTACAAAGATTATCACAGCAGTTTATAGTGTGTGAATACAGGAGTGCTTGGTGGCACAACTCCCCTCTCTCCTTTTCTCCTTTCTTGTGTCCTTCTATTGTCTTTTCCTTTCATCCTGCCCTACACCCCCCACTTCCTGTTTTATCTGTCCACCCGCCAGCCCCCAATTCATTCCTCCTTTTTAGCTCCCCTCTCCTTTCGAAGGCCAGTTCCTCTGCTGGTTTCAATCGGGGTCATTCTGACTTCAATACACTAATGTCAAAGGAGCTATGCTGACAGGCACCAGCTGAGGATCTGGCACTTTCCATTTTGGAACAATACACAGCAGTGACCTAGCTTTCTCTTCCTAAAGCCTAGTCTGGCCATCTAACCGTAGGCTCCTTGGTATCCAAGCACTGATGCTACCAGGTTTAAAACAACTAGATGATGTGAGGACACAGCAGGCAGCTTGCAGACTTTGCTCCTGGCTTGTCCCAGAGCTATATTTGTGTCCTTTAGGCGGGTAAATCTGGAATATGCTTCTGATTGTTGTGGATCATGCTGTTGGCCTTCCAGAAACCATGATGGCTGGCCCAGCATGGTCCCAAGGGTGAGTGTAGCTTTCTGTTAGTGTGTGCGGGGTTTACACTTGCTGTTCATAAAGCTTTTCCTGAAGAAAGGTGACTGTTGTCTGGCTCCAGAACTTCACTGTAGTCCCATTGTCAGTGCCCCTTTGCTAACACCTGACCTCCCAAGACCTGCATTGTCTCCCAAGAGCACCTTTGAACAGAGTGGGAGGGCTAGCCTGGGTCAGAGAATGGTGTTATCTTGATTTGGTTGTGTTTGATGGTGCCCTTACTGGGACTTGTCAGGATTGGGCTATTTTTCTGCAAGGCATAGACAGCTGATGGAAGAGTCCCAGGCGGAGCAGACAGCAGCAAGAAAACATCATTGCTTGTTTAACCCCGAGCAGTGTGTCTCGTCCATTAACTGATTTCAGGAGCTCTACAGTGTTTGTGTGTATTCTTTCCTTAGTCTGAATTGCAAGCCGAGATTAATCTCTGCTAGGCCACATGGCTGTACGTGCCTGAGAGCCCCAATGGAGTGAATCACATGTCAGCAGCTGCGGACTTCAGCCTTGGCTCCAGCTGACCAGGCTGGAGGTGGCTATGCAGGACACTGGAATTCTGTGGCAGAGTGGAATACTCCTCTGCATGCTGTCACCCAGCACGTCTTCTCAGCCCACCGCTCTGTCCGTGGCAGTGCTGGCACATGGAGCACAGAACGATGAGGAACTTCTCCCAACTCTCCCATATCCCAATCCTGTATTTTAATCCCTAGGGGGTGACGAGTCTGTTCCCACGTCTGTGATCCACTTGCTGTATAAACTTGTGCAATTATTTAATCTCTGTTTATATTACAGTAGCACTTAGAGTTCCCGAAGGCAGTAAGGGCTGTGCATACACACGGTAAGAGATGGTACCTGCCCAGAAGAGTTTACAGCCTAAGTAGACAAGACCGAGAGAGGGTGGGAGGAAGTTAGTAGTAGTAGTAGTAGTAGTATCACTATTTTACAGACTGGGAACTAAGTCAAAGAAATGTTGAGTGACTTGCTCAAGATCACACAGGAAAATCTGTGGCAGAGCTGGGAATTGAACCTGGATCACCTTAGTTCCACTGCCTTAACCACAGGTCATCCTGCCTCGCTGTGCCTCAGTTTCCCCATCTGTAAATTGGAGGATAATACCCACCTAACATAGGTGCTGTGAAGCTAGATCCATTTGTGTGTGTAAAGTGCTTTGTGAGACTCATCCCGGAGATGCTAGAGAATTATTATTTAACATAAGAGCGGCCATACTGGGTCAGACTAAAGGTCCATCCAGCCCAGTATCCTGTCTGCCGACAGTGGCCAATGACAGGTGCCCCGGAGGGAATGAACAGAATAAGTAATCAAGTGATCCATCTACTGTCGCCCATTCCCAGCCTCTGGTAAACAGAGGCTAGGGACGTTGTTCTGGCTAATAGCCGTTGATGGACCTATCCTCCATGAACTTATCTAGTTCTTTTTTTGAACTATTTTGACCATGCGAGTCTGTGTGCATGTTCTCCTCTTCTAGGTGATGAGCCCAGAGGAACCGGAATAGTTGAATAGGTGTATTGAGCAATGCTTTTCTGCCCTCAAATAACAGGGGTGGGGAGAAGCTTCTCACAGCCGTCACTTGCAAATTGCACATGGCCTCACACTCTGCATGTGTCAGCATGCCCAAGCCTTCTAGTTTGTCCTCTTATGTTTGTGTGGTGGTGCTGGGGTCCACACTGAAATGCGTGAGGTTGTCCTGCCTCGTGCCTAGTATTCTACTGTATACAATGCTAGCTATGGGGCTGGGTTCCTCACTCCCACTTGGTTTCTTCTTAGCGATAATTTCTCCTTATTGCTTCAGATTGCCAGAGTTAGGATTGGGGCTGTCCCAGTTCCCAGCTTGACTCTCCTCGGGATTGTGATTTACCAGCAGATGCTTTGAAATCACATTTAGGTGTCAGGCTCCCATCCTGCATTAGCTGCATGAACAGATCCAGGCAATAATGTCCTTTGCATCAGCTGAGCTCAGTTCACCTGGCTTTAAATGTTCCCTCTTTTTCCTTTCACTGGTGTCTTGGCCTTGCTTCACTAATGCTATGCCCTGTAATGGTGACCTGTCTAAGGTACTATATTTTCTCTAGCCTCATTCCCTCAGGGTGGGTCCTACTGAAAGAGTCATGTGTGAGGGCCCTGAGAACTAGTGTTGAGAAGATGCTAATATAGTTATTGGAAACAGGGTGCTAGAGCTTTTAAAGGGGCCTCTGCTTTGTGGATGCATTTTATTATATATATATTTTTTGTGGGGGGGCGGGCGGAGGGTGCACATGTTGGAAATTGTAGATGCAAGATGTTCAGTTTCCTTTGTGACTCTGCAAATGGGAGAGTTAAAATGCCGAACTATTGATTTTCTGTTTGCACCTCTGATTTATTGTAGAGGCAATAGGAGAGTACATGTAAACGCAGAATGCGGGCTGAAGTTCAGCTGAAAATCTGGCGCCAAGAGAGCAGCTCTGCTCTGCAACGTTGAGTGCCCTTCCAGAATGGCACTGTATTGTCCCGTACAAAAAGCGCCAAGAAATGGTTCAGGTTCACCCGTCTGATCTATGGGGTGAAAGGTAGGAGAGGCAGGGCCTCGAGGGCATCTAACCCTTATTTTTCCCCCCTCACCACAGCCCTAGGATTTTATATAGGCGTCTGACTCTTCCTGTTGGGACACCTCTCTTGTCGCATGCACCTTTCCAGCCCTGGATCCCTCCCTGGGATTTTAGCTTTGCAAAAGTTAGAGTCTCTGTGCGTGTATAGAAAGCCAAGGTTACTTCCTTCTATACGCTGCTCTGAGGCCTTTTCCATGAGGTCCCCCCAACACACATAAATACATATGGTCTTTCATGCCCTGGGCCTTCTTACTCTCAGAGGGTTTCCATCAGGCCTGTAGCAGAGAGGCAGACCTTCCAGAATACCTGTAGCTGGACAGCTTCTGAAGCCTGGTCTCTGTCTGGCAGTCTTCATCCATTATTGAGCCCTCTGGAATGCCTCTGAGCTGCGGAGGAGTTAATAGGCCTTCCTGCTCCCCTTGCTTCACTCCAGCAACTTATCCCTGCCACTTCCTCAGTTCAAAGCAGTGCACCACTGATGGCCCTGCCTGCTGGCATCCTGTGTGCAATGTCCATTATTCTTCAGAAGGGAGAGGCCTCTGAGGCAGCCACCTGGGATCAGCTGTTTCTCAGTCTGTTTAGCTGTGATCAGGAGTGCTTATCAGTCATCAGTCTAATAGCTGATCTATCCTCTGTTCAAGGGTCTGTATCTTGCCCTTTGCTGGGCGGAATGCCTTTGAAGGATCTCATAGGCATCCTCTGTCTCTGACATCAGTGATTCATTAGGTTTTTAAATGTCAGATGTTCCAAGTAATTGAAAGAGTGCTGGACCCTCGCTACGCAGGGTGGTAGATCGGCTTTAAAACTGAGGTGCATGTAGGTAGCAGGGAGAGCGGCTTAGAAGAAAAAAAAAAAAAAAGGGAGGTGGAAAAGCTCAACTCAGACCCCCTGCACAATACAGCCTGCTTTTGTCTGTTTTCTTTGCTATGTGTAATCTCACTCCTCCATATCCACATGCACTCAGCTTAACCTCTGTCTATGTGGCTCCACTGACGGTTGTGTATATCAGAAATTTAATTCCTCACATGCACAGAGTCTTCTCTGATCACAGGTCCAGGTGCAGTGTTTGAAATGTCTTACTGGTTCTGAAAGTATGTAGGGCTAGCCTGCCAACAAAGCTCCTTTGCACTGGTCTTTCCACATGATGTTAGCAGCTGTGGTGTCATGAACCACTAGTTAGGTGCATGTCTGATGCCAACTTTCCTCTGCGGTTGTAAAACCTTCATTACTAACCATCAGGATTAGAAAGACCTCAGATCCTTTAAATGAGTCAGTCTACACTGACCTCATTGGTCTAGCAGGGCATTGGCTCTTGAGTGACTATAGAAAGCTTTGCACCCTGAACTGGTGTAACTTTCACTCCCAGTGTTTCTATTAGTGGGCCTGGGCAAATATTTCACTGAATCCTGGGCCAGAACAGGTGGATTTCCCCAAATCTGGGCCCATGGCTTATTTTCTGGCATCTGTCTGGAAAAGTGGGGCATGTTTCTGCTTATCTGGCAAAGGCTTTACCTCACTCAGCCCCTTTCTGGTTTCTGAATGAATCCCAAACCCCCTGAAGCCACAGCTCAGTGGGGAGTATTGTATCGCTCAGCAGTGCCACCTGCTGGTTGGTCAGGAGTAACAAGAACCAAACCCAGATGGGAGCTTTGCTCGACCTTCTGGGCTGGAGGACAGAAGTGATGAGCACTCAGTGCACAGAGAAGGCAAAGAGGAAAGGCACAGATTCTAGTCCTACCTCCTCCCATCTACTGGTGGGTTCTAGATTTCATGACTAGGTTTCCCCAAGTCTACGACAAGAGGTCACACAAGGGGGGCAGCGTCGGACAGAGCTATGTATAATGTTTGTTATTTGTATTACAGTAGCATCTAGAGGCCTTAGCAGAGATCAGGGCCGCATTGTTCTAGGTGCTGCACATACACACGTATGGGGCAAGACAGTCTAAACAAACAAGAGGGACGAAGAGTAGGAAGCGGGGATGATAATCCTTCCTGTTGTGCCTCAGTTCCCCATCTGTCAGAGATTAAATGACTCGGCCAGGGTCATACAAGGAGTATGTAGCAGAGCAGGGTAGCAAATCCAGATCTCCAAAATCCCACTCTGGGCCTCACCCACAAAGCCAGCCTTCCCCTGTGGAGCTGGAAGGATCCCAATACTGTACTGCAGGAAGTGGTCACAATAAGACTGCTGAAAATGCCTTAAACTATCCCCCTCATTCTTTCTTAGTGGCTAGAGCATGGCAACGTGCCTTGTGTGTGGGACCTGGGCACTCTTGATTCAGTGTTTTGAGCTTGGATTCTGTGCCTCAGTTTCCCCATCTGTAAAATGAGACTAATTATACCCCCAGCAGAGTACTTTGTGTGTTAGATGGAAAGTGCCAAGTGCAACATTTGCTTGTGGGAAGCTTGGTTTATTTCAGCTCATAGCACTCCTGTTGAAGGTCGTGGTTCTGTCTTCCTCTTTCCCTTTTGATATCTTGTTGCCAATGCATCTGTCTTTTTTTTTTTTTTTTTTTTTTCTCTCCTTCTCCCCTTCCCCCCCCCTTGCAGTTTACCTGCCAAGCTGATCAATGGAGGGATAGCTGGGCTGATTGGAGTCACCTGTGTATTTCCCATTGACTTGGCGAAAACTCGCCTGCAGAACCAGCAAAATGGCCAGCGGATGTACACCAGCATGTAAGTACTGCCTCGCCCAAACTGGCTCAGCTGGGACCTCCTGATCTGGCTGGGTGGGATTCTCAACTTTCCCTCCCTCCAACACACACTTATGGTGACATCAGCATTTCTAGGAGTTTAACTCTCCTAAAATCAGCCATCAAAAGGAGTTGTATTTAAATTTATTTATTTATTTTTAACTAGCCCAGGCTGAAACCCCACAGATGAAGTCCCTGCTGGGCGTATTTTTACTTGTGTGTCTTGCATTATATTAATTTTTTCACCCCTAGCAGCAGTGCATTCTGTTGCACCAGAGCTGCGAGTAAGGCTGGGGTTATACATTGGCCTATAAATCAAGAGCTGGGTTCAATTCTCTGCTCTGCTACAGACTGCCCTTGTGAAATTGCCATTTAATCTTCCCCTGCCTTGGTTTCCCAGCTGTAAAATAGGGATAACAATATCTCCTTTGCTTCACCTATTCTCATTACAAGCTCTCTGCGACAGAGGCTGCCTGCTACTGTGTGTGTGCCACGCCTAGCACAGTGGGGTTCTGAACGCACACAGGTGTCTTATTTGTTCAGCCTTGAAATAAACAGAGTGACGTTTAATCAACCAGTAACACATTTACACCTGCAAGTCTGACTTACTGGGAAGGGGTCATGAAGCTGTGGATGGGGTAGTATTGTCCCTTGTTAATATTGGCTTGTTGCACAGAGGGTTTACGGTTTTCCAAGTTCTTTCAAGATCGCTCTGAAGGTGACCCTTCTCAGTTCCTAGAGAAGTTTAGGGTCTGGCTCTGCTCCTGCTGAAATCAGTGACCAAATAGCCATTGATTTCATGGCAGCAGGAGACAGTGCATTATTCTTAACAGGGAGCCTGGGAGGCTTTTTGGATTCAGGTCACTGTGTGTGTGGATCTTGTTTCCCCAATAACACAAGATATGACCGAGCCATGCAGTTTTTGTTTGCAAAGCCTGGGACTGGTATAAATAAGTGCATATAGGTCTGATCCAAAGTCCACTGTAGACAATGGGATTCTTTCCATTGACTTCATTAGGCAGCTCTTTATTTCCCTTCCTTGAGCAGATCTGATCACTGAAACATGTTGCGCTATTGTTTTTGGGCTCCCGTCTGGTTAACGAGCAGCTCCTCCAATTAACATTTTTCCCTTTTGAATTTGTAGATAGCAAACTTATTTTCTGTGTACGGGGTGAGCCAGTATTTCAAAGCCCCTGTGCGCCAAGGACAGGAGTGCTACTGGGGCTCTCACAATGGTGGTGTCCATGGCTAACGCTGTTCTCCTCTCTGCCTGGACTTTGGCTGACAAACTGTAAATGCAAATCGCTTGATTAGATTCCTCCCTCTCCACCTTTGAACTCCTGAGGTTTTCTCTGTGTCTCTTGTTTGCAGGTCTGACTGCCTCATTAAGACAATCCGCTCGGAAGGTTACTTCGGCATGTACAGAGGTAAGGGCTGGAGGCAGAGCAGAAGTGCAGCATCTGACTCATCCGTCCTAGCCTGAAACGCTGTTGTGACCGCAGGTGAAATAAAAACAAAGCCACTTTCCTCTCTTTATGGAGTGAGGTATTAGGGGTGCCCTGAACTGGTTGGAAAAACCTTGAAAAAATCTCACCTAAAAACCAGGGGCTCAATATACAGAAACACAGGACTTGCCAGGCTGGCTAGACCCCCCCTGCTTCACCCAGTCCAGTTCCCTGTCTGTGTCAGTGGCCAGTGCCAAATGCTTCAGCGGATGGTGCAGGGAGTTATGGGGTACTATGTCCTCAGGGAAAATTCCTCCTAACGCCCATAAACTGAGAGGTTGGTTCATGTCCAGAAACAAGTGGGTTCATATCCCTTCCTAAGCCCTTGTTTTGTTATATTTACTATTATAACTACTGGCTAGTCTCATTGTCCATACAAGTAATACCTAGCTCTCATGTAATGCTTTCAATCAATAGGTCTCAGAGCATTTTACAAAGGAAGTGAGTATGTCCCAATCTTCTCTTGGCCTCAATAATTGGCAATGAGTTCCACAAGTAGATCATCTCTAGAGAGAACTCCATTGACAAATGTTACCTCTTTGTTTTATACATAAAACTTGGGGATTTTCTGGCAGATTGAGACAGGTATGGCAGTTGCTGAAGTTCCCAAATAAGGTCTTCCAAGGATAAAGTTTATGTATTATTATGGGCCTGGAGGGTATGTAGGGTGACCAGATGTCCTGATTTTGGGGTCTTTTTCTTATATGGGCTCCTATTACCCCCCCACCCCTGTCCTGATTTTTCACACTTGCTGTCTGGTCACCTCTTTTGGGGGGGGGACAGGAGGAGAGACATGGGACCTGGGAGTTCAAAAGACCATACTGAAAATGTGCTGGATAAGTATGGACTTTTGGGACTATGAGCGTTTAGGGATTCCTGAGGAAATCCACTTGGGAGAGGTTAATGCAAATTCCCAAACTCCGGTTAGGCAAAAACCCAGCCCAGAGGAGAGAACATTGTCTGTCTGTCTGTCTGTCTGTCTGTCTGTCTGTCTGTCTGTCTGTCTGCTGATTACCTCTTACAGAAGGCCAAGAACAAAGGCCTGAGCTGTATAAAGAAATGGCTGATCTGCCCAGCTATGGTTCTGGTTCTAGATTTAAGACAGATGAACTTGTAACTGCGGGGGAAACCCAGTTTGGGGGTTTGAAGGACTAAAATCTACCAGAGCCCTAGGTTGGAGCTGGGGGTGACATCTGGTAAGCTCTTTAGCATGTGTTATAATCTGGCTATGAACAAATTCAGGCTGGAAATAAGAGTTTTTCAGAGGGGTCAGGCTGTGGAAGAGCCTCCCACTTAGGTGTTGTGGGGCCAAACCACTTACTTTGTTTTAACAGAAAGCTGGACAAATTTGGCAGTGGGATTATGTGCTGGGGTTGCTTGTGATGAGAGGGGCAAGATTCAGCGGCCTTCCAGTTTCTTATGTTCCTAAAGCTCATGATTACGGGCTTCAGCTGGTCACCTGCAGGGGTCAGGAAGGGATTTTGTGTGTGTGTGTGTGTGGTCAGTCTCCTTCCTCTGAAGCATCAGGGATTGTCATTGCTAGAGGTGGGACACTGGACAGGGTGGGTCAGTGATCTGACATGGCACCCAGGATATTCTCTCTCTCTCTCTCTCTCTCTCTCTCTGGTGCTAGCTGGCTGGGTGTTTTTTTGCCCACATGCTCAGGGTCTAACTGATTGATTTGCCATAGGTGGGGTCAGGAAGGAATCCCCCCCTCCCCCCCCCCCTGCAGGTCAGATTGGCAGTGATCTGGAGGGGCGAGGGGAGGGTGGGGTTTCACCTTCCTCTGCAGCATGGCATGCAGGTCACTTGCTGGGATTATCTGGGTGCATCTCAATCAATTCCCTGCCATTGGACATTGGTGCACCTCGGTCCCTTTTGTTCTCCACCTGTGGCACATAATAGCTTAGCTTAGTCTCCTGTGCGTGATAATACTTTGCTCTAATTCTGGTTGTGGGATTGGTGGCCTGTGATGTACAGGAACTCAGACTAGGTGATCTGGTGGTCCTGACTGGTCTTAAACTCTTAACTGTGGTATCTAGCTGCAAGTATATGGTGCTATATAAATACCTCAAATATTTTCAGTCATCATAGTATCTATTCACTGGTACAGATAAAGAACAGGTTCTCAGATTACTTGATTAAATGAATCCTCACTCCCTTTTGTTAATGGGACTCCAGAGATCTTTGAGTTTTGCGGCTCCCGGGCATGCTATATCTTGCCAGTTCTTTGTTAGGTTACCAGGGAAACAGGAATACTGTGGTTTGATATAATGGGAACAGCGGATTGGCTGCTGAGAGCAGCCTTCTCTGGCCCAGGTTGTTGATGGGAGGAAAAGGGGGCGGCGGGGTGGATTCTGGTTACGGATTGGCTGATTTGTGGTGGTGGCTTTGGGAGCAGTGCCTGGACAGGGAGGCCGTTAACCTAACAAAGTCTTAGCAAATTTGATCTTAAAGAAATATTCCAAAGTGAATGACATTCAGATCTCCAAGGGCTGGATTTCTAGGGTGCTTTGTATCCTTGGTAAATACATTGCAGCAAATGCGGTGATGTCAGAGCTAACTGGATCCAGCTCTACCAAAGTTGTGTATTATTAATTTTTTTATCCGATGTAAAAACACGCAGAAGTCGTTGTTATCCTATCAAAACCATGCAGAAACATACAGGCCCAAACTCGTCCCTGGGTCTAGCTTGGATTTGGCCACTGCTAGGCATGCTCTAGGCCCCTGGTGGCAGAGGGTTCACTGGTTGGAAGTAGCTGCAGCCTCCCCTCTATTACGGGTGTGCATGGGAGCAATGTGGCCATGGATGGAGCATGGTCAGTGCAGCTAGGGGCTCAGCTCTGCCTCTGTTAAGGGGAGAATTCAACCTGAGTGGAAACAACTGAAAGAGGGCAAGAAGTGTCCAATAGCTTTACATTCCCCTGCACCATCTTAGAGCAATCTAGCCCCTTGTTCCAAACCCAAAATGCCCTACTAACCCCCTCCTGTGTGTGTAGGAGTAGCCAGCACAGGAGGTGGACTCCTGTTACTCCCAATCACAGTTATATCTGAGCCAGTGATCTAGGGGTGAAAGGCTCCGTATCCTCTCCTTGCCAATCCCTAAATTGTCCAGCCTGCCACATCCGGCTGTGATCAAAAGCATAGTGTTTACTGCTGGTTTCTCTCAATCCCTGGCTGAGAGGCAGGGTTCTATGTAGGAGAAAAACAGGAGCTGCATGTTGACAAGGAGCTCTGACAGATGGCTTTGTTGACTTGCTTCAGTCCAGCTCTACCAACAGGACAAATATCATTAAGGCAGTGTCTGGGCTGCATTCCTGCTGCAGTTCTTTCCTGGGTGACTTTGGGCAAGTCACCGGGGCCTGGCCTGCATCTAAAACGTAGGTCGACCTAGCTACATCATTCAGGGCTGTGAAAAATGTCACACCCTGTGCGACGCAGGTTGACCTGTCACCTAGTGCAGATGCAGCTGGCTCGACTGCCTCTCGGACGGGCGGATTAACTATAGTGATGGAAAAACCACTTCCGCAAGAGGCATCTACACTACAGCGGCACAGCTGTAGTGCCGCTGCTGTGATGTATGTACCCTAAGTGTCTCTGTGCTTCTGTTCCCCCATCTGTAATACAGGGGTAATAGCACTGCACTCTACCACACAGGGGCACTGGGAGGATAAGTGCATTGAAGATTGTGACATATTGGGGGGGGGGGGGGGGGGGCATAAAAGTATCGAAGATAGCTGGAGAGGTAAGAGGAGCCTTTATTAGCAGAACAGTTTCCATGTGATCTATCACAGGACAGATGTGCGCTGTGCACTTCTCTGACCCAGAAGTAACCGTGTAACCTGTTACACGGAGAGCCCAACATTTTTGTTAAGGGGTCCAATGGGCTGATCCAACCCTACTGATTTTGTTTGTTACACATGTCCTTCACTGTAACAAAAAGGAAGAGTGTGTGTGTGTGTGTGTGTGTGTGTGTGTGTGTGTGTGTGAGCAAGTGGAATCCTAACACATGGCCGCCTTTGGGTCCCAATAGAATTCCTGGCAGCCAGTCCGATTACCCCGTGATTGCCAAGGGACTAACAGAGCAAAGCTGCGCCTCCCAGCCTGCTCTGTTCCTCAGTCACTTTGGACTTTGAGCACGATGCTGTCACTGTGCCAAGCTGTCTCCAAATTGCAGCATGACAATAGCGCTTCAGTCCTCCGCACGCAAACTGGACAGCCTTCTGGGACTCCTGCTAAGAATACCCTCCGCAGCGTCCCCAGGCTCGCACGATACCTGCCAAAACTATTCCGGGTTGCTGAGGTCATGTCCAAAAAACTTTGCCTTAACGTATGCTATTTATATTCTTGGTGGCTATTTTTATATTGCTCGCCCTCTGCCCTCTCCTTTCCCAAGGAGAATGAAGCAGAGGTGTGCATGTATGGCAACACCCCATTCTCCTCTGACCTCCCTGGTCACCCAGCTGCACATAATGTATTGGTTCTGCAGTACCAAGCTGGTTTGAGTTTATTTTTTACCCTTAATTGTCCTTGCTGGAAGGTCTCCAGATGTTCCACTTCATCCAAGATCTCTCGCCTTGTTGCATTCACATCACATCTGCATGCAACAGAATCGGACTTCCCAAAATCTGAAACCCTGCAAGCTGAATCCAAAGCAAGGCCGCTCCAGTATAACATGCCTACCCAAATAACACTGCTGGTGTGAAAGCTGAGCTGGATTTACGTACCTCTTGCTAAGTTCTGTTTCTTTCTGGTCATAAAAGATCAGGTATGTAACTACTGAGTCACAGTCATGTGGGCGTTGAGACTGTTGTCGGAATCTCAGCTGTTCAGAGGTTTACAGTATTAATTTTTAACTCTGGCAGTTCACAAGAGCTCAGAGTGAAATACCCATCGTTCCGATTACCATCATGCTTTCTTGTGTGTCACTTCACTTGGGATTTGATTTTAATGGCCACTGTCTCTCTTTTTCTAGCTCTGGAAACCACTGCTTTGTACAATTGTGCCTAATGACCTGAGAGGGCTAGTTACTCTTAGGACTAATACAAACATTTTTCAGGACCAGTATATTTCTAAGCCTTGATCCTGGATCAGTGATGGTTTTTATTAAAACCAAAACAAACCCAAAAGGGCAATTCAACTTTTGGAGCACTTTGCAGCTGTTGCTGCTAGGACACAGGATTTTATGATAAAATATAGTTTAGAACGATGCCTGGAGGATTTTGTAAACGGAAGGCCCACGTAAGATGTATTAGGGCTACAAAAGGGTCAGGCAGTTACTCTTGATTGCATGCTGAAGATTGCATGGGATTTCCCACCTCTTTTAAAACCTCTTTGTTTTATGGTAGCAGTTTATCCTGACTCCCAATCCTTTACTGTCAAGTTTTTTTCCACAATATACCATGAACTAATCCCTAGAGTGGCTTGTCTGTGTACCACTGCATGGATGTGCTGGCATAGTATGAGTTGTGCATAGCAATGCAGTGTGGTTGCTCAAAGGTGAGCTTGGAAAGAACGAGTCACACAGACCCAGGTTTGCTATGCAGTGCAGGCATACCCTTAGATCCTTTTGCTTTATTTATAGTCCCTGGAGAGCTCCGACAAGTGAACTTGGGTTAGAAAAAACATGTGTGTATTCTGGATCTGCAAAATATTTTTGGGGGGATGGCATATTTGGGTACTGTAGAGGTTGCTGCGGTCCTCCCTTTCTTCCTACTGTGGTGATTTGGAAGCTCTTGTGGATTACTGAGGACAAGGATTATCTATATTCTCTTAAGCAGCTTTGCTGAAAATGTCAAAGGGATTTCTGCTAAACCAGGTCTATTAATTTTTACATGTAGTGGGGGTTTTCTTCGAATTGATTTTAGATTGGGAGATCACATTGATCTGAAACGCCCTCATTAATTTGAGGGCTTCCATGTTTGTCAGCGCTCTCCCATTTCCCACCTTCTGGTGTCATTCATTTCCCCCTCCTCCCCCCCCCCCCCAAAAAAAGCATCTGCACAGATATTAAAGTGGGAGGTAGATATTTGGTTTTCTTACTTTTACCTAGGTAATGTTATTTAGTGACATAAGGTGGGAGGTGAGGAGGTGTATTTCTCAGCTGCAAGAATCTCCCCTTAACTGTGTGTGTGTGTTTTAACTTGGTTAATTATCCAGCTCTTGCATTTGGGCACTTGAATAGGAACTTACCTTAGGCGCACACATCTGAGAATGGGGCCTTGTGAACGGGCTGCCTACTTACTCTGGGGGCTGTCACTAGGGAAATCCAAGAGAAAACATTCATGCGTCGGTGGTGGGGGTCGAGTTTGCAATTATTGATCACATGCTCACGCCCCTGGAGGAGGAACATTTTTAAACTGAACCAATATCTGGCCTTGCGAGGCTGTTGCAAGAGTCCCAGTAAGAGTGTATGCGACTCGGCACAGGATCTCCTGGATGTAATGCTTGTGGAAGTTACTGCTATCTGATGGTTGCTCATTGATGAGGTGAAGTGAGGAGATTGATCTGTCTGTCTCTTACCAGGAAGGTGTTTAAGATTTTGCCAGCAAACATAGACTCATGGTAGCTGGAGAGAGGCTCTAAGCCTGTCCTATCTGGCAGGAACCAGTGAAGGCTCTTTGTTTACAAGGATGATTTTCCACAGTGTGGAGAACGGTGTTGTCTGAGCACAGGACATGAAGCCAGGGATTCCGGAGTTCTGGTCCCAATTCTGACCCTGGTTCACTCTGTGACCTTGAGCGAGTCCTTTAGGGCTTCCATTTTCCAAAAATGCCTGCTAATTTTGGGTTCTGCAATGTGGTTTTTGGGTGCTCACCCTGAGAAACATGGGGCCAAATTTTTAGAGGCACTGAGCACCTGCAGCTCTCATTGACTCTGGCTGAATTTCTGGGTGCTCATTACCTATGAAAATCAGGAGATATGTCAGGTTTGGCACCTGAGATCAGTGGATCCTTTTGAAAATATAGGCCTTAACCTTTCTCTGCCTGGGCGCCCCCATCCCTAAAATGGGAATAACACTTCCTCACAGGCATGTGGTAGGGCTTTGTTCTGTAAAGTGCTTAGTGAATGAGAGACCTTTCCCAAGTATTGTGGGTGCCAGAGAGCCCGATGGCCTAAACTGGGTGCCCTCTCTTGAGAATGGCTTAGGGATCGATCCTGCCCTGGTGCAGGATGGGAATGGACAACATGACCCTTCGAGGTCCTTTCTGACACGCAGGTCACTAGGAGGCTCAATGCTCTGAAGCAACAAACCAAACATTACGACTTTTTGCTCAGGCCAGGGTGCAGCAACTGTTTTATTTTCCCTTTCAGGGTGACTTAAATACTGTTAGGGTGCCCCTGTGTTTCACTAATACTGGTCTCCATAGCTGTCAGTCTGAGGACAGAGCAGGGCAGGCCATTCATTGTGGCAGCCACAATATAGGGATTTGCCATTTGTTGCTCTCAATAATAGCGTACTTAATAGTACAGTGGGTGTGAAGCTCTGTTTATGTACCAGCGCAGAGGGAGGCAGTCTCCTGGCTCCGGTTGGGACTGGTCCTGGCGCTCTGATGTGATGTCTTACAGACAAGGAGTGAAGCGCTAGGCGAAGCGGCCAGTGGGAGGCTGCTGGAAGGATGACACTGACAACAAGGAAATACAAGTGCAATCGCGTAGCCAAGGGCCTGATCCAAAGCCACTGAAGTCTCTGGAGAGACTTTTATTGACTTCAGTGGGCTTTGGATCAGGCCCTGAGCCTTTCACAGCCTCTGGCTGTATATGTTAGTTGACTTGCAGGCAAATTAAGTGTGGCAGTCTTGTTCTGGGGAGCTTGACGCTTCTCGTCTGGGAAGAGGCATAAACAGGCTGCCTGCAGGGCTAATAAAATGTGTCCTTCCTCCTTGGGGGACCTGATCCAAAGCCTGCTGGAATCCATGGGAGTCTTTCCTTTGACTTCTTCAGTGGGATTTGAATTTGTGTGTGTGTGTGTGTGTGAGAGAGAGAGAGAGAGAGGTGGGCTGCACCAATTCCATGGGAATTATAAAAAGCTTGTTTAAAGTGGAACTGAGACACTTCCGGGGGGGTGTCAAAAGAGCCCAATGTGTTTAGACACAGAAATCCCATTTGTTGACTTTCAGTGGGATGTGTCTAAATCCCTTGGGCACTTTTGAAACCTTTTCCCCTTTTGTTCCTAGCCCAGTTTTGACTTCAACTCCACTAAAGCTTATCCACTGCCCTCCTGAATGTGTCCAGATAACAAGTCTTTCCGGCTGCTACAGTGTTCCCTTCCTCTTGTTTCTTTCCCAGGGGCTGCGGTGAACCTGACTCTAGTGACACCAGAAAAGGCCATCAAGCTAGCGGCCAATGACTTCTTCCGGTATCGTCTCTCCAAAGATGGGTGAGTGGATGGCTTGCACTGCCAGTGGTGCTGGAAAGGGATTTGTGCTAGGACGTGGGCTCGCTGGGACTGGTCTGCTCTGAATAACCTGGTGATTTGTAGTTGGGCAACCTGCTGTTCTGAATGCGATTAATCCGGATCAGCCAGCACTAGCATTCTGTGTGCACTGTGTTTAGAACTGAAAGCGAAAAGCCCCTCCCTGGAGGGTTTTATTGAAGCTCCCAGAAATAGTCCCAAATCTCAGCCAGAATTTCCACAGAAAACATCCGCACAGGAACACAGCGTCAGCGACTGGCCACGTAACTGCTGAGATGGTCCGTCCTTCTCAACCCCGTGTTGGACACTCCTCTGCTCCTCCCACCCTTGCAATTACTATATTTTGAGCAGGTAGTGAGTCGAGTTCTGGATGGTCCAAGACCTTAAGCTTAGCACCAGCTTGTGGCTTTGCAATCTCGTGGGGTTTGATTTCTTTGAAGATATTTGGCAGCTGGGGAGTGGGAGTGAATTTTGATTCTCCGATAATTGGCATTTGCTACTTCACCTGCATGTAAAGGTCATAAGTCAGTAAAACAGGCTTCATTTAATGTTTGTTCATGTGAACTTAGTGCCAGTGAAAGGTGCCAAATTGATAACCATGAAGTCTGAAGTCCTGTATCCCTTGAATAACTACTGCTTGTTTTGCCAAGATATCGCTGCTCCAGCCCAGGGGACAGTTCAGGGTCTGTGGCCCATTCAGTCCTTGACCTCTCTGACTCTGCTGATAAGAGAAGCCATCTGTGGTGTGGATGCCTGTTCCCTGGGAATTAGATACCTGTTTCACATGAGCCAGTAAACAATTGTCCTGTAGAGGGTCACAGCTCTTGACCACTAGCTACCTGAGCTGGATTTGCACTAGGGACCTACAGCTGAAAAGCTCCATATCCCATTACCAATTCTTTGATTCATCAGTTCCACATAATGTACAGGGCCAGATCTTCAGACGGTGTAATCAGTGTAGCTCATGACTTCAATGGAGCCATGCTGATTTACTCCTGCTGAGGGTCTGGCCCATTATGCCTTTTATGTATGTGACTTTTTAGTGATTTAATGACCCCAGAACAAGAAGTTAATGTTCATACATGAGGATCCATATGATTCACCATCCAATAGTCCTGTAATTACTCATCATGGGTTTTTTCCTTAGATTTTAAGTTTCTTTTTCAGTAGCTGTGGCTATTCTGTGCTGTGAACAAACAGGGAGAGAATCTGTCCTTGTTCCAAGTAGCTAAGTCTGAAGCTTGGAGTGGAGACAGAGCTGTGATTGCATTGGTTCTGAGCCCAGATGTTGCAGAGCACAAGATGTTGCAGATTGTTAACTTGCTATTAACATTGGGTTATCTGAGGACTAAAGGCCCCAAACTAGTGAAGGCGCCGCAGGCTTTGGAAGGATCATGTTGGAAGGAAGGAAGAATGGCCTGGGGCTGCCAGCCATTTACCATCTGAAGAAGTGAGGTTCTTACCCACGAAAGCTTATGCTCCCAATACTTCTGTTAGTCTCAAAGGTGCCACAGGACCCTCTGTTGCTTTTTACAGCCATTTACCGTTAGAGTATCTTTTCAACCAGGCGATCCAGAGAGCGATCAGTTGAGACTGGCAGAGAAATAGCATCCTCTGGCCAGCCTACACTTCAATGTACCTAGCATCCTGGCAGATCAATGTTTAACCCTGAGTCTTTCAGCATTAGGAAGGCTGGATCCTACCCATGAAGGCGCTAGAGCTTTGACTAGAAGAGGAAAGGACTGTACCTTGAAGCTTCCGCACACCCCGAGACTATCTGACTTGTTGTGACAAGCAGCCCCAGGCAGTACATAGGCTGGGATGCAGCTGGTTAGCATGGCTTGTGTTTGGAGTCATGTACAGCAGTGTAGTAGGTCTTTGTCTGCAGCTTTGGGAGTGGACTTCCAGTTTTGATTTCTCTTAGCCTCCTGGTTCCCTTGCATAGGGGAGGAGGTGGGCAGTGCTGTGGTTGTGGGGTGGTTGTGGTTAGGATTAATAGGCCTCTCCTGCACCTCTGGCTGCTCCTGAATGCATGCTGTGGCAGGGACAGGCACTGCATTCACTTGGGAAAGCTCCATTTCTGCAGTTAGCTGCGAGCTTTCATATTCCAACCCAAACAGTCTTGGAGTCTTTCTTGGAGACAGCAAAATAGCTGGTGCAGTTTACTCACTTGGCTCTAGATAGCTTGGTTGGAGTCTGGTCTAGGTGGCATGAGAATCCAATTGCATATGGTCTCGGCTACATATTGCCTTGCATTTATGCCCATCACTAAACCACCAGGCACTGGGGGGGTGGGGGGGGTGATTTGGCAGGCTCTGCTTGAGAGAGGCCCAGGACTAGTATAGCCAGCCGGGATCTAACTTAAGACTCTGCTGTGTTAGAGCAGGGTTGGGAGAGCCCTTACTTCCATCGTGTGCCTGGCAGTAGCCAGTGCTACCAGCCCCTCTTCATTTTCATTGTGAAATAGTGCAGATATAAAACTATAGACACCCCCCCCCCCCCCCCAAAGTGATGAACAGCTGCCTGGCCCCAGTGCCATGGCATGCACTGCAGTAATGGATCGCACCGGGACTCTGGGGCTGTACTGTGCGATGCTCCAAGTTACATACCGCTAGGAATGAATAAAGTACGGAAGATGCCACTCAGTCCTAATGTTGCATTCAAATAAAAGGTCCCAGATCATCGAACATGGAGGCCGAGCTGTCGTGCCGAGTCGGTGCCTGTTGTCCCTCCCTCCCCTGCCTCTTCCCATTTCCCTTGCAGTGCTGGGGAAAGGCACCATGTGCAGTCTTTGCTGCTGGCAAAGCTCCTTCACAACCCACTCTGATCCTCAGCCAAGGTGACAGCCTAGAGCGCGCATAGGCTCTTGTGGAGCCAGAGCTGGTCCTGCCTGCGTGATAAACTTGAATGGTCCCTACTCGATTCTCACTGCCTGGCCCTGGATGAGCTTTGACGCTCTGTGGGATTTGAGTAGTGTTTTTCCTTTCCCGCTGACCTTGTGGATTAAGGGAGGTGTTTTTCCGCTGCTCTGTCCTTGGATCCCCCTTCAAGAGGGGAGAGGGGAAAGGGAAGGTGCTGGCTCAGCCTGCCGCATTCCCTGCCCTGCAGCAGTGGGTGGATGCTGGCCGGAGTTGGGGAGTGAGAGTCAGGGCCAGGGAAGAAATGCAGTGAGGAGTCTGCTCTGGAGCAGTGTGGTTCCGGTCAGCTGGAGCACTCGGGGGGGAAGGGGGCAGTGAGGGGGGAGGGGAAGAGTCCTGGTTCGAAAGCAGGAAGTTCAAGCTGATGCCCAGATGTGGTGGTGGTGGGTAGTTCACCTGTGTCCCTAGAGAGATGGGAACTCCACTCCTCTCCCCTCTGTGGAAAGGGGGCTCTTCTAGGCTGTCCCTTACAGAATATCGATAGATGCTCCGATTTAGATCTGATTTTTGAAATGGATTGAGGTCTGGAAGACCCTTGTGTCGTGTATGGAAAGCGGGAGGTGGCTGAATGAGCAGTAATGTCTCCTGGGTAGCATAAGGGCCGTTAGAAGCTGCTGCATAGCATCCTTTTTTTTTCCCCCTGTAACTCTTAAGTGCCTTGGGATGGAGAGAGTGTAACCTATTAAAAGAGCTTGCCCCATGTAGTGCTCTTCCCATGCTGCTGCCTTACCGTTCACTGGACCTTCTCCGAGCTATGGCAGATGCGTGGTTAACTGTAAGATGATTGAAGGGGGCCATTTTGCCCTGTTCATTAAGCCAAGTGTATGCCCCCTACAGCGCCTCCCTCATGCATCTTGTGTTTGATCCCTTTCCTCAAACTGCTCGCTGTGGTGAATTTTTCCATCAAGGCAGCCCCTTTCCTTTGGGGGGAAAATGCCATCTCCTCTGCCCCCTTCCCTGCAAGCCAGGCTTGTCAGGCAGGGTTGGCAACCCAGCAGACCGAACTACTCTGCTTAATCACAGAGCCCAGGGACAGCAGTGCCAGCGCCAGCGTGAGCTGCATCCACCCTGCCCTGCTAACGTGGCTCAGCCTGTGCCCCCTGGTCTGTGACTAAATCAAGAACTCCAGGGCTGTCTATCAGCAGCGCCTTGGGTAAGCTCTTGGTACAAGACCTAGATACGAATAACAAACTGCTATCTTGTAGAAAGGCAAGGCTGCACTCTGCATGGAGGTGAACCTGCCTTGAGTGACCAGCAAAAATTAATTGCTTCAAAGATGTGGATTGTGTCAGGAGTCAGGGTTTGCTGCAGAGCCAGTCTCCAGGCAACCTAGTGAGCACAGGGGGCCTGTAGTAGACTGCCTGATTGGTCAAAAGGGTCACCGGACCGGCTCTTAAACTCAGCAGCAGTTCAGTGGCTGCGCCAAGCATTTGCCTATGGCTGCGATAGGTCCTGCAACTCAGTGTTCCCTGCCTTGCCTTGCCTTGCCTTACTGCAGGTAACCCAGCTCTGACCCTCCACTCCAACTTCTGATTTCTGACTTGGACTGACCCGGGGCTCTGGTTCCTGGTTACTGCCTCCTGCTCTAACCCTGGGCCTGACTCCTGCTCTGACCACTAGGCATGACTGTGTATGTCCCAGTCACAAAGGGCTGACTGAGACTACTCGAAATCCTGAGGGCACTTTAAGGTGAGGGGGGGAGAGAGGGGTTCATGATCTGGGATTGGCTATTGCTGCATTTCCCTCTGTGCTTTTGTTTGTTTGTTTGACTTTACAGAAGAAAAGCTTCTTTTTACCCCTCGCTGTGTCCAGCCAAGGAGTCCACCATGGGCAGCTGGGTGCAGCAGGCCTCATGCTTGTACGATCTCTTCCAAGTGGAAACCAGCCGAGAGGATGCTGTAATATCCTCCAGGTTGCAGCTGACCCAGTTTTGTTCTGCTCAGGGCTTGCTGTGTGTGTCTCAAATGCAAAAACAAACAAACAAACAAAAAAAACCTTTGAGGGGAATTCTGAGTCTCTCTTCTGATTGTGCTTCATCCCCATCATTAGAGCTGACGTCATCCTCTGGTTTTGGTGTCTCGGCTAGGAAATTCTCTGGGGCTCCAAGAACTATGTAGACAGAGGAGCCACATGAGGGTTCTCGCTCTGCTCCTCTTTTATGCGTCTGTCCTCTCTGAGGCCCCTCGGACTAGGAGAAGGCAGGAGAGGGAGACTAGGGGGTTTTCAGTCTACAGAGAATGGGGGTTTTCAGTCTACAGAGAATGGAGAGAGGCTTTCTTCCTGCTCCTCCCTGAAGCTGGAAGTCTCTGTATGCTCTTTCCTGCAGTGGGAGGCCCAGGTACATACACCAGTCGATAAGATAGCAGCTGCATTTGTCCTCTAGAGTGAAGCAATATGTAAACAGGAGAGGAGTTGCTAGGGCCCCATTGAGGAAAGCACTTAAACATGTGCATAAGAACCCTTGACATAAACGGGGGCGCCAGCGTACACTTAAAATGTTTTATTTGTGGGTACCCAACTTGAGAGCCATTTTAAAGGACCGGATTTTTCAGAGCTTGGGTGATAAGCACCCATCTGAGAATTGGGCCCCTTTAAGGTGTCTGATGCCGGGCACTTGCACTCAACAGTCACTTCTGGAAATCTTAGCCTTGAATCTCAGCCTCTACAAAGCATTTGCACTGAGAGCAGCCTTTAAGCTGCCCCACAGGGTTTCATCCCTTGTCTCCTAAACTCAGCATGCTGTGCAGCTGTGATGGGAGCTGGCAGTCATGTAGGGTGTCTCATATTTAGGCTCTGCCTAGTATTTTGGCCTCAGTGGGTTGAAAACTGTCTCGGTTTGTTATAAAAGGTGTGGTTTGCTTACAGAATATCCCAGTGTCCGGCCGGCTGGCTTGCTGAATGCTCCTCTCCAAGGCACGTTCTTATCATTGATTTCCCTCCCTCTCCCCTCTGATATTTTTTCTTGACCTTCGCTTGGTTTGCTGTTCTGGAGCAGGGCTGGAAAGCTGCTGATTCAGTGATTTTTGGTTCCTAGCAAGCCCAGCACAATTGTGTTAATTGCTTCTTTGCTGACGGAAGTGAATTCTGCAGGGAAATGGGTATTTTTTTCCTCTTTCTTGCACTGTGTACACAGGATTGTCTCTTTCTATGAAGAGAAATGAGAGGTTTTAGTCCCCAGCACGTACTGGGGACTAATCTGCTAGAATGGCAGGCACCCCGACCATTCTGCCGGC
Organism: Chrysemys picta bellii; assembly: GCF_011386835.1. Taxonomy (NCBI): domain Eukaryota; kingdom Metazoa; phylum Chordata; order Testudines; family Emydidae; genus Chrysemys; species Chrysemys picta. The sequence goes on along the minus strand of NC_088794.1, from coordinate 30,738,622 downwards.
TCCTGGTGGGAATATTCCTTTCCATCAAATCTCAAGTTTGACCCTGACTCCTCTTTATTTTATAATGTCTTGCACTCTTCCCAAAAGGTTCAAATGTACTAGGAGTCTGATCCAAAGCCCATGGCAAGACCCCCATTGACTCCAGTGGCCTTTGGATCAGCCCTGTATATTTTTGTGTAGTGTTGATATGTGTGGTTAAACAGCTGTTGTGTTCCACCCCAGAGGTGACTTTTTCTGAGGGGGGGCTGTGTTTATATTTATATATTCTCTCTAATCCATCTTTTCATCCCACCATGGAAGTACTGTCACGGCCAGGCTAGAACATGACAGCTGTTTAACCCTGTGTGCCCACCAACAGTAACACAACAGGGTGCCAATTCAGATACTACTTGGGATATTTCTCACTTACCCACACAATGCATGAGCTGGTGCTGCCAGGAGTCGAGATCTGGGTGCACTCCCCCGGTGCTCTGCCATGCAGGAACAAACTCCCCACACACCAGGTCACAGCACCATTTGGGCTGGCTGCCCCTCTTTCTGGATGGAGGGACGGCTAGGTCACATTTCAGCGGTGGTGTGAACACTGAGCTGGAGCAATGCTTGGGATAATGCTTGCCCTGGCCTCTAATTTCTAAACTGCATGCCAAGTGCATTGCCTTGGAGACTGCATTGCTAGTTCTGGGAGCCAAGTGTTAGCACCGTCCTAAAGGGGGGTAGACGTGGGGTGAGGGGATTAAAAAGGGATTGATGTTATAGGCAGTGGAGGAACAGAATGCATCTGTCAGAGAGAGAAGTGGTGGTAATGTTGCTTTTTTAACTCTCTCCATCACAGTGCCAACTCTACAGTGATGCTACTGTGGTTCGCTCTTCGTTTTTGAAACCACAGTTCCAATTGCTTATAACCTTCTCGAGATCACTGACTCAGGTTGAAAATCCTCATTCTTTGTCTTAGGCTGGCGTTTGTGTGTGTGTGTATGGGGGTAGTTTGAAGACCACTATTCGGCTGTCTTTGAGGATGGAACATGGTGCCTTTATGGTTGCAGTTTTTATGACATACGGTATGTCGGGAAATTCAAATGGATAGGTTCCACGGCCAGAGTACTCAGCCCTGACATATGCTTGCCAGAAGGTGTTATATTTTTACACCAGGTGCAGGAATGGTACATGGTCTCTGCAGTGATAGGGTCAGACTGCCATTGGGGTAAATTAAGTGCGACTCCTTTTGAACTCAGTTGCTCTACCCCAGTTTAAACCAGCTGAGGATCTGGTCCACAATTCCCTGTTTACCGTAGTATTTAGGCACCTAGGGCGATGCATAGACACACACAGGAGCTGGTGCCTTCTAAAAATGGTGTATGCACAGATCCTCAGCTGGTGTTTGTCAGCATAACAACATAGAAGCCAGTGGAGTCGTACTGACATACACCAGCGGAGGTACTGCCCTTTGCCTAGTGTGCAGGTGGTAGTGGGTGGAATCTACTTGTTCTGATGATGCTGATAGAACATGGAGTGTTTGTTTGAAGTTCACCTTTAATTGCACACAACCCTGCCTGGCTCCTGAGTGACTGAAAGGGGTGAGGATCTTGCTTCTTGGGCTGTTGTACAATCAGAGGCTTGCTAAATAGCTCTCCCAAGTATTCAGAGCCCTCAATCCAGCCGTGAGGGATAATTGTCCTAGGAAAACACCCACTTCCTCAATGAGTCTCTTAAAACACCTCAACGAAGGGGAGAAAAGGTCCATGTGGACCCAGACTCTCTGCAGGTGACTGTCTAATAATTCAGTGACTCATTGATCATCCTGTACCCAGGGGTCTGAGATGGAAACTCGGTGAGAAATTCCTTCCTTTGTTCTCAAGGGAGGAATCTATCTTTAGTCATTGATAATCTTCACTGTGGCCTTATTCCCATAATCCCCTCCCCTGGCGTCCTCCCCCCAGAGCAGATGTGAAGTAGAGAAATCTGAACAGCTGACACGCAGGCTATGGGGGATTAGTTGCGGGTAGCAGCCTGACTAGCAATCCTGTCACGTCACTGGATAGGTGAATTTAGCCTTGAGGGAGTTTTAAAGGAGTGGGGGGGAATGTTGTTGAGGAGAGGGGAGTGAGGCTATTTCTCATGCCACCTGATTCTTCCCTGTGGCAGGAGATGTTGACAACTCACTGAATCTCTGAGCCGCTGCTAAGGGCACTGTATTGTGTTTGAGGTGGTGGTGCGGAAACAGTGTGACACTTCCATGAGCTCATTTATAGCCTGGGCTCGAAGGATGTTTTGAAAACATTATTTGTTAGTGTAAATCCAGCATCGCTCCACTTAAACTGGTGGAGTTGTGCTGAGTTTGCACCATCTGAGGGTCTGGCCCATTAAGTTCAATATGTGATACAGAGATCTGTTGGCAAAGGTTCCCCTGTTCTTTGCAAACAGCTGTAACCTAAGACCTGACAGACTCACCACACCAAACACATCTCATGGGCTATTTATCCATAAAGAGTAGCATGTAAGGTATCTCAAGACTCATAATCGTTGCGAGATGTATGCACAGATAATGTTTAAGGAACAATGTATATTGGAAATATTGAAAGTGCGCTGTCTGGGCTTGGAGCCGAAATTAGTCACCAGGAGGTAATGTGTCTTGGTGATGACCCAATCAAGCAAAAGGGAGTTGTCACACCTCCCTAATCAGACAGCAGGGTAATGCAAGGTCACAGTCAATGGAAAACAGTCAGAGACTGTGACAAACAATTGAAACCACGGAAAGGTAGAAAAGAAACTGCAGCAAGCAGGGGTTTGCCCTGCCCATGAATAGAAACCAGTCTGTCTTCAGTGTAACACAATGTAGGATAAGGCACTTTGTATCCATTCACTGAAGAAAATCCCTGGCTGGGATGGGGGGGTGCTTTCATGAACTTTTGGATGCTGGTTCTTGAGAAACCAGCCAGCTCTGCAATAGACTAAACTTTGGGAGGAAATCTACTTTATTAGATAGGAAAGGTAACAATTGATAAGTGTAGACCCAGGTTTTTGTGCGTTTACTTTTTTTTTATTGTAACTACTTGTTTCCAGCACTCTTGTTTCTATTTAAATTTTTATTCATAAATAAACCTTTTGTTTTGTTATAAATACTCACAAGTGCTGCGTGGTTTACGGTTAAACCGGTAAACTGGGGTACATTGCACCTTTGGGTACAGGGGGTCTGGGATTTATGTGAGTAGCCAGTGTCAGGGGTGGGGATATCACAGGGGAACAATTCAAAGGGACTGGGGGATTGGGGTGCACCTCTTATTAATCTGCAAGGTGAAGGAAGGGCTGGCATAGCCCAGAGGAGAGAGCTTGAGGGACTGGCAGTGTCAAGGTGCTGCCCCAAGAAAGGACTCCTTCTTGCTGTTGGGAGGGGTAACAAGGTGACTCTCGGCCCTGGGTGCCCTGAGAATGTCACACAATGTTTATGCATCTTATTGCTTGTAAGATTCTCTTAGAGGCTTTAAAATAAACCTGATTTCCCACCCCCACTCCCCAATCGCTTACTGATGTGTTTTGTTCTTATTCTACTTGGAAACTGTTCAGGGTCCTCCCATCTTTTGTAGAGAGCTGGAGTTAACCGTCAAAACACAGTATTGGCCCAAAACACAACAGCTGTTGTTAAAGTGTTTGGGTCAATGCAGTGGGATATTGTTATGGTTTTGTTAAAAATCGAATGGGGTTGTATTTATATAAATGCAGCCATACGTCTTGCTAACCCAAATTGACTTTGTGTCTGTATCATCAGTGGTATCGGTACCACCTTGGAATAGTGTGTCAGTGAAATATTGCCACAGAGCCATTAGGAGGAGCAAAAACATTGCTTTAGAGTAGGTCCTATTAAAAAAGAGTGTTTTGGCTGTTTATTTTTCAGCATGGTAGATTTTTATAGTAAATATTTAGGATACTGAGGACTCTTATCAGATTATTATATAACTTTTTTTTTTTTTTTAAGGTAGGACAAATTTTGGGATAACACCTTGACACTGAGTCTCTTGTAAGTGTAGACAACCCCTTAAAACGCTACAGCTGCACCACTATAGTGCTTCAGTGTAGACACTACCTGTGCTGACAGGATGGAGTCTCCCATCTGTGTAGGTAATCCAGCTGCCTGAGAAGTGGTAGCTAGGTCGACGGAAGAATTGTTCCATTGAACTAATGCTGTCTACATGGGGATTTAGGTCAGCTTGACAATGCTGCTCTCACTCCTGAGCGAAGTAGTTAAACCAACCTAATCTTTTAGAGTAGACCAGCCCTAAGTGAGGGTGCCTGGCTATAGCAGTCAACAAAAAAACTCTGGCTGATTTTTTTAGAAAACTTTTTGACAGTGATCTTGGGTGCCCATCTTTGGTGCCTTAAGGAGACCTGATTCTCAAAGGGCTGGTGCTCAGCACTTTCTGCATATTAGGCCTCAGTAAGGTGTATTGCGTTGAACACCCCAACTCAGCAGTTCCTTTTTGAAGTCTTGACTCTGTTTTGTGGGGTTTTGGAGGAGGTGAAGGAGAACATATTCCTGGTTGCTGACCTCTGCAGCTGCATGCCGTTAAAGAGTAACGGCCCTGTGGTAACTTCTGGTACTTGTGACTTTCCTGGGAGCTCAGTGTATGGGGGAGCTGTGAGCTCCCCTGCTCCAGAGCAGATTATGCTGGACCAAAACGCCCAGCCTTTGACACCAGCTGGCTCACTGTGCCCAGTACAGACTACCTCCACTTTGTGTCCCAGCCGGTGGTACCTGTGCATCAATGCTGTGGCCCAGGACCATCTGTCCTGTAATTCCATCATGGTGGGGATGGAGCCTGGCACCGAGAGCGGGCATCTCTCTGAGGGAACCCAGCTGTCTCTGTTGTTCCAGGGGCACGTTGCTCTGAGCCAGATCTTCTGACTGAATCTCTCTCTTGCTGGGCAGGAAGAAGCTGACGCTGCTGAAGGAGATGCTGGCCGGCTGCGGGGCGGGCACCTGCCAGGTGATTGTCACCACTCCCATGGAGATGCTCAAAATCCAGCTGCAGGATGCAGGCCGAATTGGTACCTTGCACATCTCTTCTCTCCTTGTACAACAGGCGGGCAGTGGGGGTGGGGAGAGTGAGACTGTGGGAGAAGGGGAGGGAATGAGTGTAGAGGTCACAGTTCCCTTCCGCAGAGGGGTCTTAAGCTGTAGCAGAGCTTTCCCCATGCTCTTCCCTGCAGGTTTTTTTCGCTGGCCTCTTAGAGCCCCCTCTTGTGGCACGAGGAAGCACTTTTCACTACCTGTGCTTATGTCATGGGAGGGCATAGGCAGGCTGCTGCGCATGCTGTAGAGGATGATCGCATTCAGCACACGAATTACACTGCTCTACAGCCAAAATGCTTCTGAAATAAAATGTAGTCAAACTTTACTAATTCTGGGTCACTGAGAATGAAAATGATGCTTAAAATTGTTGATTGGCTCTAGTTTTCAAGATATGCTATTGGGTCAGTATATATGACCATTGACTTGGGAATGGCGGAGGATAAGTGAGTTACAAAGGGAAGGGGGTCTCAATTTAAACCAGAAATGACTAAACTACAACTTTGACTAGACCTATGAATAAATCTATGACTGGGTTTGGACAGTACTTGCTTTTTAGGCAAAACAATGAATGATGCAATCTGAAGCTGGTATTGCGTCATACATGATATGAATTGCATCATGTTATTCCTAGAAGTCATGGATGATGCAATCATAACGAAGCTTACATCACTCTGCTGAACAAATTGCCCTAGATTAGCTCTAGAAATCAGACAGTGTCATGCTCTCTTATTTGTCAGTGTTTGATTTTGCAAAGGGACACATTTCTGTTTAGCCAAAGCAGGGCCGGCTCCAGGGTTTTGGCCGCCCCAAGCAGCCAAAACCCAAAAAAAAAAAAAAAAAAAAAAAAGCCGCGGCCACGATCGCGATCTGCGGCGGCAATTCGGCGGGAGGTCCTTCACTCTGAGCCGGAGTGAGCGACCGTCCGCCGAATTGCCGCCGAATACCTGGACCTGCCGCCCCTCTCCCGACCGGCCGCCCCAAGCACCTGCTTGAGAAGCTGGTGCCTGGAGCCGGCCCTGGCCAAAGTGAGCAGAGATGCCTCGTACTTGTGTGAACAGTGCAGATAACTTCTGCTATGTTTGTGGTGAAGTGACTTTTGCATCTCAAAAGCGCAGTATAACCACTATGGTTAAGAAAGCCTATCACCTTTATTTTGGCTGCAAAATTGGAGATCAGGACAAGAGGTGGGCCCCACACATATGCTGCAACACTTGTGCAACAAAACTTCGCCAGTGGTTGAACAGGAAAAGGAAATCACTGCCTTTTGCGGTGCCAATGATTTGGAGAGAGCCAACAGATCATACCAGCAATTGTTACTTCTGCATGGTGCCTCCAGTTGGGAAAGGTGTGTCAAAGAAGAAAAAGTGGACTGTGCATTATCCAAACATTCCATCAGCTATATGCCCAGTACCCCACGGAGAAGGACTGCCAGTTCCTGATGCACCAGAATCATTCTCACTTGAGTCAGATGAGGAAGAGGATGAAACTTCTGGTCCTGAACCATCAATGTCACAGGACCCACATTTTCTCCCATCCTCCTCCTCTGAACCAAACCTCATAACACAAGGTGAACTGAATGACCTTGTCAGGGGTTTGGAACTACCCAAGAGTAAGGCAGAGCTGTTGGGCTCCAGACTACAGCAGTGCAGTCTCCTGGCAGGTGATGTTAGGGTTTCCATGTTCCGTGACCGTCAAAAGGATCTTGTCCCATTCTTCTTCATGGAAGGTGATCTTGTAGCCTGCAACATCATCAGTGGTGTGATGGCAGCCCTCAACATCGTTCACGATCCAGATGAGTGGAGACTGTTCATTGATTCATCAAAGATGAGTCTTAAAGCTCTTTTACTGCATAATGGCAATGTTTTGCCATCAATTCCAGTTGGTCATGCAGTCCATATGAAGGAAACCTATGACAACATGAAACAACTTTTGAGGTGCATAAACTATGACCAACATCAGTGGCAGCTTTGTGGCGATTTGAAGGTTGTTGCTCTCTTGCTTGGTCTGCAGACTGGATACACAAAGTACTGCTGTTTTCTCTGCGAATGGGATAGTCGTGCAAGAGATTCCCACTACATCAAGAAAGATTGGCCACTCCGACAGTCATTGGAGCCTGGGAGGAAAAGTGTTCAGCAATCACCACTTGTTGAATCAAGGAAGATTTTGTTACCACCCTTACACATCAAGCTGGGTCTGATGAAGAACTTTGTCAAGGCCATTGACAAAACACAAGCAGCTTTCAAGTACCTCCATGGAAAATTTCCAAGGTTAAGTGAAGCTAAGATAAAGGAAGGTGTCTTTGTTGGTCCTCAGATTCGTGAACTTCTTCGAGATGATGCATTTGACTATGCACTGCGTGGCAAGGAAAAGACGGCATGGAAAGCCTTCCAGTTAGTGGCAATAAATTTTCTTGGAAACAGCAAGGCAGACAACTACAGGTTGTTGGTGGAAAACCTCCTCAAGGCATACAAAAGCCTTGGTTGCAACATGTCACTAAAGATACATTTTTTGCACTCTCATCTAGATTTTTTTTCCACCGAACTGTGGAGCAGTGAGCGGCGAGCAATTTCACCAGGACATTGCAACAATGGAGAAACGCTATCAGGGCAAATGGAGCCCATCAATGCTTGCAGACTATTGCTGGACAGTGACAAGAGATGCTCCATTTAATGAATACAAGAAACAAGCCAAGGAGCGCCGAGTAGACACTGAATAGGACTAAACTATGTACATAATTTTTTGCCTTTTTGTTTCATAATAAATTTTATTTATATAACCCTTTTGCTGATTTTTAAAGTGTTACATAAACAGGACAGATGAAATATTATCATGTAAAGCAACCATAAACACATGAAAAGACCTAGGTTTACGATTAAAACTCTATCTACGCACTATACATAGACATAAAATTTAAAAACTTAAATATCTTAAATCGTAGCCAATCAGTTGTTTTAATTGTCATATTTGAATTCAGCACATCAAAATACATAATAAATAGCACATTTTATCTCTGCAGCAGACGATTTCTCAAAAATTGTAGACCAGTGTTATTAAACTCATCAGTTAATGCCACAGGAGAAGGGTTTAACTTCCCCTTGTGCTTGTCCTGTGATACTTCCCCTCGATGTGTCTCACCCTGTTATCCCCTCCTCCCCCAGCCTGTCACAAGTGGCTTGTTGCCTGTGAAAGTCCCCTAGTGCAGGTCATCTGTTTTTTTGTTTTTTTGTTTTTTGTTTGTTCATTGTGAGGGAATGAGAACAAGAGTCAATCTGCTTCTTTTGAACAGTGACTGAAGCTCCCCATGTGGGGCATGCTGCTCTTGGTGGGAGGGAGGGACCATTTCAGTCCTGCTCTTCCTGTGGGACTCTGTGTCATTGTCCCGTATCCTCCTTGCCTCTCTGGGTTCCTCTCTGATCTCGGAGCGGAGTCTCTGACTCACGAGGTTGAGAGGAAATTGCAGACTCCCTTGTCAGAGTGAAAGGAGAGCTCTGGTTCAGGGCTAGAGCTTGCGTAATCAACTCTCACAGAAAGGGACAAACAAAGGCACATGTAGCCAGGGAATGGAATTCAATTTCAGCTTGGTCTCTAGTAGAGAAGCATGGTATTGTCTGGCACCTTTGGTGTTCTTTGCTCAGGAGAGGCCTAGAGCTAGAATAGCAAAGGGTGCTGCAGGTAAAAGTCGAGGTTCATAGGAAGAACTGTGCAGGAACCCAGAAGTGGGGTAGCAAGTGGTCTTGCAGGTCAGGACTGGGGTGCATTGGCAGAGCTGCAGGGAGGGGAAAGAGGGGATCATGAGTACAAACCAGGGTGGTGTCAGTTCTGAGATTCGTGGGTAGCGCTGGGGACGGGAAAGGGAGTTAAGACTACGTAGAAGTCCTGTTGCAACCCACGTGAGACGTGTTGACAGAGCTGTTAGTTATGCACCAACTGTCCACCATGGGCTGGCACTAGTGTCTTCACAGAAATAATGTAAATAGAATTATAAGATAATTACTTAGAACAACAGAATCTGTGGAGAGAAGTGTTGCTAAAACCTAAATCTCTTCTGGAGTCACACCAGAGATGCTGCTTGGGTCCTAAAATCCCCTAGACGATGCCCATCAGGTAGGGTTACCATTCGTCCGGATTCCCCCGGACATGTCCGGCTTTTTCAGGTTAAAAATAGCGTCCGGGGGGAATTTGTCAATGTCCGGACTTCCCCTCCTCCCCCCTCCCATGCAGAGCGTGCGCGCGGCTTACAGAGCAGCCGGTGCTCCAACAGCCAGAGCCAGAGCCCTGCTTGCACTTCCCCCTCCTCCCTCCTGAAACTTGACACCCCTCCTCCCTCCCCCCGCCCTGCACTCACAGATCACGGGCCGTTCGCCGTCTGGAGGTCCGACCCTGCTGCCCTCCCCCGCTGTCGAGCGCGCTGCTCTGCAGCACAGTAAGGGGGCCGGGGGCCAGAGAAGTGGCAGGGAGGTTCTGGGGGGGGGGGTAGTCGAGACAGGGAGCAGGGGGGAGGGTTGGATGGGTCAGGGAGTTCGGGGGGGGCTGTCTGGGGGTTGGGGGTGTAAGGTTTTGGGCAGAGTACAGGTGGGGGGTCTCAGGAGGGGGCAGTTAGGGGACAAGGCACAGGGAGGCTTAGGTAGGGGGTGGGGTTCTGGAGGGCAGTTAGGAGCAGGGGTCCCAGGAGGGGGCAGTCAGGGGACAAGGAGCAGGGGGGGGGTCGGGAGTTCGGGGCGGGCTTTCTGGGGGAGGGTGGATAAGCTTTTGGGCAGTCAGGGTACAGGTAGGGGGTAGGGTCCTGGGGGGCAGTTAGGAGCAGGGGTCCCAGGAGGGGGCAGTCAGGGGACAAGGAGCAGGGGGGGGGTCGGGAGTTCGGGGCGGGCTTTCTGGGGGAGGGTGGATAAGGTTTTGGGCAGTCATGGTACAGGTAGGAGGTAGGGTCCTGGGGGGCAGTTAGGGAGAGGGGTCTTAGGAAGGGGCAGTTAGGGGATAAGGAACAGGGAGGCTTAGGTAGGGGGTGGGGTTCTGGAGGGCAGTTAGGAGCAGGGGTCCCAGGAGGGGGCTGTCAGGGGACAGGGAGCAGAGGGGTTTAGATGGGTCAGGAGTTCTGGGGGGGCTGTCAGGTAGTGGGGGTGTGGATAAGGGTTGGGGCAGTCAGGGGACAGGTAGGGGGTAGGGTCCTAGAGGGCCAGTTAGGATGTGGGGAAGGTCTCAGGAGGAGGCAGTCAGGGGACAAGAGGCAGGGAGGCTTAGGGAGGGGGTGGAGTCCTGGGGGGCAGTCAGGGGACAAGGAGTGGGGGGGAGGGTTGGGGGTTCTCAGGGGGCAGGAAGTGGGAGGGAGTGGAAGGGGCAGGGGCGGGGCTAGGACAGGATGGGGGCGGGGCTAGGACAGGGGCGGGGCTAGGGCGGGGCTCCTCCCGTCCTCTTTTTTGATTGTTGAAATATGGTAACCCTACCATCAGGTAGAGTGTTAATGGTGCTACTCAGCTAACCCACAGTGGCTCCCACGCATTCTCCCGTCAGGAAGTATTTCCGGCACCAGGCTGCAGCCAGCTTAGATCAGGATTCTTCCAGCTTGGCATCCATGTTACCTGTAGGGTTGCGTTCTGCAAAGCAGCTAAATTGTCATACTCAGTGTCCCAGGGGAGAGTGTATGCCCAGTGTGATGTGTACATAACAACTGCACGTCCAGGGACTTTCCTCTGTGGAGGTACCATTATGATTACACATGGTAACATCACACCCTAATTGTGGGACCCCATAACCCAAACACCCCATGAGACCAGAGAGTTATAGTTTCTTTTCCTTTTCCTCCCCAAGAACCTTCCCTTGCCAATTTTAATGCAAACCTTGCTCTGTGGGGCATGTGGGTGTAAACTGTTTACAGGGGGTTTGGAAAAGATTACCACTACTGTGGAACAGTCGAGGCCTATTCTCTGCCTTGCAAAGGAGAGTGTATGTATGGGAGCTGCAGAATGCCCCAGGGATTGACATGTGCTCCATCTACTGACCAAACGGTGGTAGTGCATTAGGGTTTAAAAGGTAATGGGAGATAAGTAGCATAGTGCATAGATCTAGGGTACTTTATTTCAAGGCGCTTTTCAGTTTTATTTTAATGTGATTGTTTAAGGGAAGGTATTAGGAATGAGCCTTTCTTATTTTTAGTGTGCTTTAGTGGCCTTTCCCCTCTGAAGACCTGTGTCCCAATAGGGTTTAAAGTCCCTGTTGCATTGATCTCTTGTGCTCGGCCTAGTCTATAGCAGTCAGGGCCAGCTCTGGCTTTTTTTGCCGCCCCAGGCAAAAAAGCCTCCCGCCGCCGCGCCGCGCCAAGCATGAGCGCGGGAGGGGAGGGCGCCAAGCCCGGCCGTGGGCCGCTCTCCCCAACTGGCCGGCGTACCAGGGGGAGGGCGGCAAGCCTACCGCAGCTCCACTGGCATCCAGAGTGCCGGGGGGAGGGCGGAGAGCCCAGCCGGGGTTCCGCTCTCCCCAACCGGCCAGAGCACCAGGGGGAGGGCGGAGAGCCTGGCCGGGGCTCTGCGCTCTCCCCCAGCGGCCGGGGCTCCGCGCTCTTCCCCCTCCAGGTGCCGCCCCAAGCACGAGCTTGGTGGGCTGGTGCATGGAGCCGGCCCTGATAGCAGTCAGTTCTCCACACCATGCAAGCCTTGCATGATTGACCGTGTCTGCTCAGGAGAGACCCAGGAGTGGAACTGCAGGGGCGATGTTACAGGTCAGGACTGAGGTGTGGTGGCAGAGCTGGGTTTGAGCCCAGGACTGAGGCATGCTGAGGGGAAGGAGCTTGCAGGGTACATGGCTGGCTTTAGCCAGTGCTGTTAGTCCCTCCCTCTCACCAGTATCCAGTTTACACCAGACATCTTCCTTTCTGAAACAGCCAAGTCCCTGTATAGCCTTGGCACTGGTGCCGTGCAATAATTGAAAGTTGTGGGTTTTTTTTTTTCCCATGGCATGTGTTGTTCATAAACACTCTGTCACTCCCATGCAGAGGCCCAGAAGAAGCTAATGGCAGCACAAGCCCAGCTCTCCTCCACCAGCTGGGGCAGCGGAGTCGGTGGTGGAGACACGGACCACGGCGACGCAAATCACCAGGGAACTACTTCGGAGCAAAGGCATCGCGGGGCTTTACAAGGGCCTTGGGGCCACGCTGCTAAGGTAGGGTTGTGCTCGCTGAAACTCGGAGCACTCTAAAGTAATCCTCCCAAACCCTGCTCCTTGCAATGGTGCTGCTGCTGCATTTGGGACTGTTTACTGGACAACTCTATTATCATCTGGGTCACTAACAAAAATGTGTGTATCAAGCACCTAATTCGCCTCTCCCATAGATCAGTGTGATGCTGGAGTTCCCCTGTTGTAGAAATGGAGTACATGAGTGGAGAGTACGGCCCCTAGTGCTTTTGTGTTGGGCAGAGAGAGAGAATGAGAATTCTTGGTAACCTGCCTTCCTTCTAGTCTACATAGGTTCTTATACCATACTGATCACTGTAGTTGTGCATGAAGAGATGTGACTGATATCTGTCACATGTTGTTAATTCTCTCATCCTCTGCTCTTGGAAAAATGTGTGCAGTGGAGTGTCTTGTTTTGATAGGGTGGTCTTTGCTTTGTTAATACACGTGGTTCTGTATTCATGTTAGAGAAGGCAGGTCGTAAGAAATGCACCTTGCTCTTGGAGTGGAAGGTGGTGAACCTTGTGATGGTCCTTAGTGCCTGGGGGAGTTCGTGCCACAATCTTGGATCAGCCCCTGGGAAAGTTCCGTCTCGCATGCAGGCAAGCTTTCCCCTTATTGTAGAGACTGCCACTGGGCCAAGTCTCCCCTCCTCCTCCCCCCCCCCCCCCCCCCCCCCCCCCCCCGAGCCTTAGGTGATCTTTTGGCTATCCTGGGCCCCATCCATGGAGTGCCTTGAAGATAAGGACCGAGACCTTGAGCTTGATTTGATCCATAGGAAGCCAGTGTAGAGAGTGTCTCTGACATAGCTCTTATCTTCTCAGGTGACGGACTCACTAATTATTGGTGGTAACACCCAATGGGACTGACGGAGGAGGAGGGACTTTTAACTCTTTTAGAACTCTGGACATGCTGGGCCAGATCCTCAGCTGGAGTAAATAGGCAAAGCTCCCTTGGCTCCGGCAGAGCTGTGCTGAATTATACCTGCTGAGAATCTGCCCTCTGACTCTTCTCTGTGGGATATAGACACTGCAGAGGGAATGTCTTTCTCAAACCCCCTTGCATGACATTCCAGTAGCTGGGAAAGAGGCCTGGCCTGGAACCATTGTTGACCCTAAAGCTTTCAGCCCTTCCTGCCGTGACTGGCTGCTTGGGCTGGGGGTGCGGCTTTGCTGATCACTCTTCTCCCCATCCCTCCATTACAGAGACGTCCCGTTTTCCATCGTTTACTTCCCGTTGTTTGCGAACCTGAACAAGCTGGGCCAGAAGAGCCCTGACGTCAAGGCCCCATTCTACGTGTCCTTCCTGTCCGGGTGCCTGGCGGGCAGCACGGCAGCAGTGGCTGTGAATCCGTGTGATGGTGAGTCCTGAGTGGGGGGAGCGCTGGCTGCCTAAAGGTGGCGACGAGGAGTTTCACGGATACCTGGTCACGGAGCTCCTGGCCCCTTGTGGGCAATGGTTACGATGGATCGAGTGAGGAGGAGGAACTCACCACTTATGGTGGTTGTGTTGCCATGATGTTGGCGTCAAACGTTGAAGTGGCCCTGTGCCCCCTTGTATGATGAGATGTGGCAGGGGGAACAGGGTGAAGGACTCAAAGGGAGTCCATGTCCCCAAGTGGCCCTGGAATCAGCCAAGCACTGGGGGAGTGGGGAAGGAGATGGCTTGTGTTAGGGGGACATCCCTTATGCTCCCACCTCACCCACACACCCCTCTGTGTAGTACCAGGAGAAGAGAGAGCACTGACAGGGCCGTTCTGTCTAGTGGAGGGGAAGTGGCAGGGTCTCCCTTTGCTCACCACAGAGAGGTGGGAGAACTGGAGGCTCTTTGTCCCTCTGGTGGTCTGAAGGAACTACCATGCCAGATTTGGAAGAATCCTTATGTCACCAACCTGGAAAGAGGCATAAAAGTACTCCTGGGGGAATTCTGCGTCACTGTGTGCAGAATTCATGCCCCCTGCAGATTTCTTTGCTTCCCCACAGAAAAATGACTTTCGGATTGGGAAGCTGCAAGAGCAGTCACACACCACTCCCTAGCTGCGCAGGTACATCGTTTCAGGCACCTGGAGCAGCTGGTGGAGAGGTAAATCACTGCAGGGCTGGGGACACCCCAGCCAGTGGCTCCTACCCTGAGCTGGGATCAGCTGCTAGTCTGGGCTGGGCTGGAGGCAGGAGAGGATGGGACTTCCTCTTCCCCTGCAAGGAGTGGCTGGGGCTGTGTCAGACCCATCCCAGAAACTTCCCTCAGCTGCAGGAAGCTCTGCATCCTCCCCTGCTTCCTGTCCCCATCGCCGCTCAACTGCAGGGGGAGGGGTCACTATACAGGGAGCTGCTCCCCCATCTGCCCAACCCCCATGCATCAAGACCTCCCAGACACCCCTGCCAAGCCTTGCCCTGTACACCCAGAACCCCCCAGTCCTCCATACCCAAACCCTACCCCACTGAACCTCAACCCCTGCATCTGGAGCCCCCTGCACCCAGACCACCCCCCACTGAGCTCCCTACACTCAAACCCCCACCCTGATGAGTCCCACCCCCTGCACCACCCTGAGTCCCCACATCCAGACCCCCAACTAGCTCCGTCCAGACCCCCACCAAGCCCCACTCCCCCAGCACCCAGACCCCCCCTGCTGAGACCCCCACACCTAGACGTCTCTGCTGAGCCCCAACCACTTTCACCTGGAACCCCCGCAACGAGCCTCTGCATCCAGATCCTCCACACACACCTAGACCCCACCCCTCCCCCACCCCACTGAGCTGCCTGCACCCAGATTGTCCCACACAGAATCCTCTCACCCCCGACCTGGATGCCCCCCCACTGAACCCCTCCACATTTGGATCCTGCCTGGTTGAGCCTGCCTGCCCCACACCTGGTGCAGAGGGGTAGGGCCCTAGGGTGTTTCTGGCAGAGGCCCAGGCCTTGTGCTGTGTCAGGGTTGGGTGCAGCCTCACCACTGAGTCTGTGTCCCATGGGTGGAGGGTGGGAAGGCTGCAAAGTGATCTCTCACCTTCCTGCAGCCAGTGACCTGTGCTCCACACTGCCATGCTGGAGCCACTGCATTTATTTATTTATTTATTGACAAATAAAGCTTGTAAAATTTTAAAATATTGTTGTGCGCAGAATTTTTAATTCTTTGCCCCTCAGCAGTATAAGAAGGAGATCTCTGGGGTCCGAGCTCTTCTTCTCCCCCCTCCCCAAGCTCAGGAGGGAGAGCTTGCCCACTGCGTCCAGCTGAGAAGGAGCGGAGCTTTCCCTTTACTTCACCCCCTGCTCATGGGAGTGCTTGCTGTCTGTGGTGTGTTTGTTAGTTAAACCGGATGGAGGGGGGACTCTTGGTGCGGAGGACCAGAAGTGGCCATTATCACGTCTCTGTGATGGACGTGTTTCTGTGTAGAAACCATCATGTGTGTGCGTGCACATGGCACGTGCCTTTGTGTATTCAGGCTTATGTACATCCAATGTGAGCACCTGGGAAGCCATTACCTTATTGTGTATTAGACTGTGTATGCCTTCCAATAACACCGCTTGGTCTGGCCTCTGTCTGTAGGGCTGACCTGTGAGAAACGATAGGAAGTCGTTTTCCCTCCCATAATCCTATATTACCAAGATTTTTAAGAGTGACAAGTGATTTTGTTTGTTTGTTTTTTGGTTTGTTTGTTTTTGGTGCCTCAGTTTTTTGGGGTGCCCAACTGCACACTGGGCTGACTTTCAGAAAGTGCTGGGCCTTTGAAAATCCGGCTCCTTAAGAGGTCTGGACACCCATGAATCAGAGTCAGTTTGGAAAATCTTGTTCTTTGTGTTTTGTGTGGGGATTTTTAAATCCATTTGTAAAGGAACAGTTAAGGTTTTCCCTAGTTTTCTGATATTCTGATTAATCTCATCTGTGATCATAATCCCAGTAATCTCAATTTGGCTTTGCTAGCCCTAAATGATCCCTCTTGGCTACTAAAGAGCTATGCAGCAGTGTGTAAAGCCACCCGGCAGAAGCTTTGGGGAAAGAACCAGAGGCAGCCCATTGCCTGTAAAATAGGGTTCTTAAGCTTCTTTTCTCCTTCTCTCTGTCCTCAGTAATCAAGACAAGGCTGCAGTCCTTGAAAAGGGGAGTGAATGAAGACACATACTCAGGAATCCTAGACTGCACCAGGTAAAAGGTCTCCTCACTGGTTACCAGACAGATCCGGTTGCAATGCCTCTGTTCTAGGCATCTTCCATTGCCTGCTTCTTGGCAATGGGAAGGAGTTGCAGCACCAAGGGCTTCTTTTTTTTAATTGTTTTATCTGAATGCCTAAAAGGGGTTTATCCGGCCCTTGGGGAAGGCTAATAGGGCAGGTGTCCCCTTTTACCAGAAAACCCAACCACCTCCTTCCCCGAAAAGCAATAACCTCAAAAACAAATACACAGCCCCAAGCAGAAAAGAGAGAAGAACCAGAGACTCTGTGGAGTTGACTGGGGGTATTGCTATTGCTGTTGGTTTTAACATGAGAAAGTGCCCAGATCCTAGAGTGGGCAGCACTATAAAACCCTAAGATAGATAAGGGTGAGATCTGCAGCAACTACACTTTCTCTGTGATCCTGCCTTATAGGAACTCCTGTACATTGCAGGCTACAGAACCTCACCCACCCACTCGTGTAATAGACTTAAAACCTCTGGCTGAGTTACTGCAGTCCTCAACTCCTGGTTTAAAGACTTCAAGTAACAGAGAATTCACCACTTATGCTAGTTTAAACTGCAAGTGACCCTTGCCCCACACTGCAGAGGAAGGCAACCCTCCCCCCCCCCCCCAAGGTCTCTGCCAGTCTGACCCGGGGAAAATTCCCTCCAACCCCACATATGGTGATCAGTTGGACTCTGAGCATCCTGATTCTGGTGACAAAGACAATAAATTACTTTGGGAAATATTTGTTCGCACAAGTTGCTATTATGGGCAATGGGTGGGATCAACTCATGCTGAATCTCACATGTCTCTGTGCCTCTGTAGGAAAATCTGGCAGAAGGAAGGGCCCCTGGCCTTCCTGAAGGGGGCGTACTGCAGAGCCTTGGTCATTGCCCCACTCTTCGGCATCGCACAAGTCATCTATTTCATAGGCATCGCAGAATTCTTCCTAGACATGCTTCCGAAGCGCCGGGATTAACCCTCGCGCGCACTCGCTGCTGGTCAGAATCATCCAGCATTCGTCGTTGATGGTGTCCGAGCCACAGCATAAAGGGTTAAAGCAGCAACCTTCAGGGTGAAGGTCGTCTCCAAACAAAGTCCTTTCCACCTCTCTATATGCCCCACCCGATCCAGCCCTCCAGGGATCAATACTTAATTATGCATATCTATTATTTTTAATTGACATTCTTAAAGACACTGGTTAGCACAGACTGGCTCACAGTCCCCGGACTTTCTCCCAGCAGTGTGTGGGGGGGAAGAAACCGACCACACCCTCTGAATTACCAGGTAGTCAAAAAAGGAGCAAAAGAACCAGACTTTGTTTCCCCCAGTCGCTCTTCTGGTGTGCCAGGCTTCTGGGAAGACAAGGCCCCAGCACACCTTCTAAAGGGGGACCCATATTGTCAATAGAGGAAGCAGGTAGATGCCAGAATCAAAAAGTTTCTTTATAAGGACTTGTCCTGAAACCCCCTTAAAATCAGCTGGACTTGGATGAACTTCTTGGAGATCAGAGGAGGGGGAAGGTGTTTATTTTATTTTAATCAAAGGGACTTCCCTCCTAAATAGGGGCCATGGGGCCTGTGGGGGGGGGGGGAGATATACGCTGCACGTATTTGCAAACGCGTCTGCTCTGAAAGAGTATGTCCGTGGGATCGTGTGTGAATAGCTTCAGGTGCATCAGTGTTTAGCTACGAGCTACAGGCAGGAGAGGGGAGAATTTAATGACATGGGATCAACTTTTTATTTATACAGGAAAAACAAATCCAATTATATTCCTTAAATTAGCCCAGCTCTGATGTGTCAAGCAGTTACTCTACCCAGAGTACTGGTTGTGTGTGTCTTTTGGCCTGTCTCTAAGATGTGTTCCTCTCCTTTCCTGTGGTTGTTTGCACTTGCAAAGGGTCACTTAAAAAGATGGTCTCAGAGTCAGGCCTTTTGGTTAAAGATCAGAATAGGCCACATCCTCGGCTGGTTGAAATGGTCGTAGATCCTTTGACGTCCGTGAGCTCTTGAAATCAGCGGGACTATGATAGTTTACACCAACTGAGGATCTGGCTCAATGTCCTTGGGGATTGAGTTGCCAACTTCTTTATCCAGACCAAAATTGGGATGTGGAAAAGAAATGAGGCCAGGGCATCTGTTTTATTTCCACAGGGACCTAATTCCATATGATTTGCCTCTCAAAGGCCAGGTCTGGTTTTGCTATGATGTTTTCTCTGAAATACATACAGAGAGGCAGTATGACTCCAGTTGGATCCACGCCGGCACAAGAGCCTGCCTGTGTGCGTCCAGTTGTGGGATTGAGGAAGATAGCCAGACTTACTGCTCACTTTGGGGAGGTGGTCATTGACTGGATAACAGGCTGGCAACCCTAGACATGTGCAAATTCTGTTAAAGGGACACTAATGTTTTTAAAAAAAACCAAACCTTTTCTTTATCTATATTCACAATATCACTTTGAATTGTCACAAGGGAAAGAACTGAAAATCTAATTTGCTTTATTATTGCACTTCATTCCATTTCAACATGTAAACTAAACGAGTCAGTTTCACTTTCTGCTTCCCCATCACTAGCATCATGGTGCTGTTTGTGTTTCAGACACAACAGATGAAGAATAAGTAAAACAAACAGTTGAAATCTTTGTGTATTTCAACACTCTCTTTATTTAGGTTTTGTAAAACTTTCTTTGTAAAACCAAAATTGGAGGCCAATTGTCCTGATCATGTACCTTTAATGTAAAGGAGGTTGTTACACAGCTAAGTTCTTACTTTTGCCTATGTGAGACATAAAAAATGACTCTATCTATGTAGAGAAGGGAATCTGCATAGATGACCTCTCTATTCATAACAATCTTTTGTGATCAGTACGATGATGCTTGTGTCACTCTGGATTTTTCTGAGTTGCACTTAAAGAAAAGTTTTTCTTTTTCTTCCATAGGGTGACTCTTCTCCTGCTTTATGATATATAATGAAGGCCTGAAAGGTGTAGGAAGTTGTTGGTGGTGGTTGTTGTTGTGTTTTTTTTTTTTCCCTGCTTGATTTTTTGCGTGCAAGATTCAGATCCCCGTCTAGTCTGGAAGAGTGATGGTAGGAGAGCTGGTGAAATGGTGGTGTCCCACGAGAGTGAAAGTTGGACAGTTGATAAGAGAGGATTTCTAGTCACTAGTTCAAACTTTTTTTCTTTGTGTTAACCCCTATTTAATGTTAACGACTAACTTACATTTTGGAGAAAGGAAGGTTTTGTTTAACCCCGTCAATTATGGTATGAGAGCGCAGACTAACATCCCACTCGCTTCCCAGATGTCATCCAGCAAGACCAGGGAAACCCAAGAGCTGAAATTCCTTATATTTAAAAGGTGAAGAGCAAGTGACCTTCTCCTCCTCTTTAAAAACAGGCCTTCTCTATACATCATAAAGAATCCAAAAGGAACACCAGTCTCATTTTTTGAACAGTCCTTTGCCTTTCTTGACAAAATTTTAATGTTCAAATAGTGATTTTCCCCCTCCCCCCCCCCCCCCCCCCCATATATTATTGTGTATGAGACTTACAATTTGGGGTTAAAAATACATTGCCAGTAAACATTTGTCAGAAGGAAATGAAGAGCTCCGTGGCAAATACAGGTTTGAAGCAGCCTCTCTCCCTAAGATATGCTGCTCTTATTATGGATATCTGTGCTCCCAGCTGTCTGCTTTGCTCCCATTTGGGTTCACACTGCGATGTGGACCAGCAATGTTGTTGCCATGGTTATTGGGCACAGAAAAGGACCTGGAAAATGCTGCTTTATGGCCTCCGACAAAGATCCATGGAAATATCCCTTCCTTTCTCCCCTCTTCCCCCCTTCCTCCCCAACCCGGTTTTTATTTTTAAATTTCAGCAGAATGATTGCACACAGTGAGCCCTGTGCGGTATGTCAGCGCGAGGCCTTTGTGAGCTGAAGTTCTTGGTGCTGACGAACTTGCACTGCTCCAGCCTAGTGAGGAGTCATCTTTAGTGCCTAGAGACTTCAGAATTTTACAGGTCTGTCCTTAAATCAGGAGCAATTGCATCTGCCTGAGACCTGGAATTTCAAAGGGGGGCCCCTGACGTTGCTGCAGTAACTGTCTCTAGCTGGTGACCCTGCAACCCATCAAGTCAGAAACTCTTACGTTAACATTTAATAAACCCCTCCTCCTCCCCCGCCCGGCTAAGCCCTGTCCCTTCCTGGCAGGGCTGCCTGGTGCCACCCATGAATGCTGCAGGTGCCTCTGTTTGTTCTGATAATTCCAGCTGTGGAGGGGAGCGGTCAGTGTTGGTATTGGCAGCTGTAGCCCATTGATTACAGTGGAATCAGCTGCACTGGTGTAGATCGTGGGTATGCTAGGGCTTGGCAGCAGTGGTTAATATCCCCATGTGAACAAGGCCTTAGTGCAGCTCTAGAGACCAAACTGTAGAAGTTTCCATTTAACAGAAGCGTGACTCCCTGTTAGTTCCGTACACCTTGCCCCACCCCCTTCACACTGGGCATTACCAAAAGGGCCAGCACTTCCTTGCAGGTGGTGTAGATAGGGCCATTGGGGAACTGCAGTGCTCAATGACTAGCTAACACCCTATGGTCACCTTGCCAAGCCCAAGTGCAGAACCCACCCCTGTTAAGGGCCTGAGCCTGGATTAATAGCAGGCAGGAGTGCAGTTCCCATCCCTGCAAAACTTTGCCTGAAGGAGGAGAGCAGGATCAGGGTAAAGAGAGTTCAAAGTGAGTCCTGTATCTTCATTCCAGTGTCAGATCGAGTACCAACCTATGACCCAGCAGGGAGCTTGCAGGCCCACGTCTCACAGGGTTTTCAGAACATGCCCAAACCCTCTGGAAGCCAGGAATGTTGGGTTTATACCCAAATCCCCTTTTCACTGGCTTCATGAACCCAGCAAAGCATGTCTGGCACCATTGTTGTATCGGTGTGCGCGCTACAGCTTTCAGCAGTGTGTTCTGCCTGTTGGGGAGGGAGAGGCCTGGGAAAGGGTTTGAGACCAGTACAGGGGAGGGGAGACTCTTTAAAATGTATTTAATGCTGTATGTTTAAAAGGACCTGCTCACATCCGTGTTTCCCTGGAGATCGTCTCCTGTCACTCCAACAGTGGAGGACTAGAATGCAGAAATGCTGATGGTTTTTTTTTCTGCATGGGAAAGAGGCGATCTATTTCCCATGACCCCCCTGACTTTATTTCCTGGTGATTCTGCTGGCAACTGCTGTTCTGGTTGGGAACTTGATTTGAGTTTGCAACACTGGCTGGCTCAGGGGCTCAAACAGAGGCACACTAGTGTGTTGAAGCTGAATGCTCCTAAAGAGATTACCTGTTGCAAGAGGGAGATCAGTGTCTGTGATGATTAAACCTAAAAATTGATTCCTTGGAACAACCTCTTGAAGATTCCAAGGGGGTGTTAAACCTCTGATACTGGTGTTTCTGTGGAATATGCTTGTGCGCGGGCATAGAATGCCCAGCCTGTTACTTTTATAGGACGTGCCTGCTATTGTCCCTTTCTGATATGATATGCACTTCCAGGTCCATGTGAGCTGCACCGTGAGTCATCTTTAGTTTGTTTCTTTCCATCTCAGAAACAGGAAGACTAAAATTTTCAGAAGTGACCTCTGATTTTGGCTGCTCGGTCCTTGGGTGCCCAACCTCAGGTGCTTTGGGCCTGAGTTTTTTGGAAGAGCTGAGCACCCCAAATTCTAATTGAAGTCAGGGGTGTTCGGTGCCTCTGGAAATTTGGCTCACGACATCTCAAAGTAGGCACCTAAAATCAGGCTACTTTTGGAAATGTTGGTCCTAAATTTATAACTAATAGACGTGGCTGGGATCCTGACAGCCAAGACTTTGACTTGGGACCCCATCAACAAAAGCCAGTGTTTAGACCTAGCAGTTTTGAGTATTTCCCTTGCAGAGGTCTCAGAGTAGCTAAGAGGTGGTGTGGGAGACACAGAAATAATTTAGTCTCTCAAAATGCAGACTCACCTGGCCAGAGCTTTAATGAGCATCCTGCAGGCTAAGCTGACTGGTAATTGTGACTCTCCTAGGAGATCGGACACTGTCCTCACCATTAGGAGTTCCTGGAGTCAGCAGGAAAAGGGTCTCCATGGTAGGGGAAGAGGAAAAGCATGATGTGTGGACCAGTGCTAGTGATCAGCAAGATAACTTGCATTTTGAGGTGGTGCTTTGACATGGATTTCTGCTCCTTTTAACTGCCTTGTTGTGGCCCATGATCGAGGGTGCCTGTGGCTTTTCCAAATAGCTTTTGGGAGCGCTAGTTGCTGATCACCTAGCTGTGTATGCATGCAGAGCCTCGTGCCCCATGATACTCTACTTCAGGTGCTTTGTTGGAACGGGGACCCATGGATGTCCCAATGTCTGCCCTAAGCCTTGCAGTAGGGGCCAAGGGGTTTGGCCTATCAGGACACAATTACAAAATCCAAAGGCAAACGTGAGGGCATTGGCTCCAAAAACCTCTGTGCCAAGATCTGTAGTCCAGGTCTATTACCTCTTTGTTCCACTACAGTGACCTTTTGTAGTGCCTGCAGCAGTAGGAGTCTGTCAGGCTGCCTTTACC
The DNA here is from genome assembly GCF_011386835.1 of Chrysemys picta bellii. Classification (NCBI taxonomy): domain Eukaryota; kingdom Metazoa; phylum Chordata; order Testudines; family Emydidae; genus Chrysemys; species Chrysemys picta. The sequence continues at coordinate 30,715,656 of NC_088794.1, read as the reverse complement.
ATCCAGCTCTGCCTGTGGCTTACCCCACAAGGGCTGTCTACACTGGAGAAATTGTCTAACCAGTTCAGCTAGACCAACTTTTTTTTATGAAATAGTCAGGAACCATTGCATAGCCCTGGACTGAAGCAGTTAAGGCAGCCCGACCCAGTTAGAAGGCCAAGTGGTCAAGGCTACTGCTCTGATCGGTTTTAAAACCGATTTAGCTGTACTGACTTAAAAGCAGTTAGCAAATCTGCCCAATGTAGACAGGCCCCTAATGCCAGGCAGTGTAAGATCCTTGCAGTTCAGTGAATCATTGAAGGCCAGAATCCCACGACATATGGAAAAACAAAGCAGAGGTCACAGCATTACAGTGGCTGAATGCTTCAGTTTCCATCAACTGTGGCCACTGCAACAGTCGTAGCTTCATTGTATACAGTTCATCTGCGTGATGTGCCCTGAGCATAGGCATCTTGAACAGATTAGTCGTCTTTGTCAGTAGACTTTTTAGACTAAATGATAGAATCAGGTGAGGTGGTTTGTAACTGACCCGTAAGGGTGAGTGAGTGTTGTGTAGTGGCTAATCACAGGAATGGGAGATGGGAATTCTGGGATCCACCTGGCTCTGCTGCTAATTCAAGTGCCCCAGTGAGATGGGGAAGAATCCTTGCCTACCTTGCAGACGTGGTGAGGCTTAATCCATTTGTCTCTTGAGAGCATCGGCTGGAAGGTACTACAGAATGCAGCTTACGGGTATTATAAGAAGGGTTGACTGTTCTTCAAATATGAATTGAACTGAGCATTCAGGCCCAATTAAATAACATGGATTCATGTGTCTTGGGGAAACCTGACCGTATGCAAGAACGATAATGTGATAGCCAGAATGGAGCCATGCTAATTTTACATCAGCTGCGGATCTGGCCTTTTCTGCCTTGTGCATGTTAATTGCAAAGTAATAATTTTTTTTTTTTGTTTTAAATCTGCAATATGTAGCCACTGCTCCGTCTGGATGTACGGATTGTTTGCAATAGGTTCTCTAAGTCACCGTAATGAGACCAGCTGGGATATTCCACTCTAGCCTGATGTTCACTTGTCCTTAATCTCGTCCATTCCTAACTAATCAGATGTACAGGGTGTGAAATCTCTTGCATTCCTGCAAAGTTCAGAGAGAGCAGAGCAAACTGTTGACCGGCCTGCAAATAGTGCTGATGCTTTTGGGAACCTCAGGCTGTCTATGGGCTTTTGTAGGACGTGTGTGCTGTTGTCCCCAATGGACTTTGTGAGGCGTGTGACACGTTACATTTGTGTTTTGTTGTGCACTCACCAAAAAGGAGCCATTGGCTTTTTTTTTTTTTTTTTAAGCAGCCACATGAGTGCAGGTTAATAACAAACTGAGGCCATGGTACATGGCACGTGAACAGGAACTGGAAGAGGCACCGAGAAAATTGGAGGTGGGGGGCAGTCATGGGGCTTGAGTCTGGTGATGGTAGAAAAGGTTTTTTTGGAGGATGGGGATGGGGAGTGGCTACAGAAGGATTCTGATGTTCAGTGGCACTTGGTACCTGCCGTTCCCATTAACTCTAAGGTTGAAGGTTCAGCACTAGAGCTGGTCAGAATGGGCTTTTTTTCCCCATGGAAAATTGAGACTTTTTAGTCGGAGTGGGGGGGAAGGGACAAAATACTTTGGTTTGAAAATGTTGCCATGGTGCCTCATGGGAGTCATAGTTTGAGTGCCTCCTCATGGTAAGGCGAACTGGGTGCATCATAGGAGCCCTTGGCCAGGGTACATCATGGGAGATGTAGTATGGCTGAAGAGCCTGGCTCACAGAGGAGAAAGGGGACATGAGGAAATCAAACTACAGCTCCATGAGGCACCATGCCAGCATACCCGAACTGAAATGTTTTCTTCTTTGGATGAAATAGTTAGATTTGGGGGCCTTTTATTTTATTTTTTACAAAATGATTAAATTTTCCATGGACACTTAGTGAAAAACTTTGTGTTTGGGGTGTGTGGTGGTGGTGGTGGTTTGTGTGTTTTTATGGAAAACTTTTGATCAGCTCTATTCAGCCTCTCTGAAAATGAGGCCCATAGAAGCTGGGGGAGTCTGTGAAAACTTATGATTGAAAGAGGGGAGTAGTGAATACAAGGGCACAAGGAGAGAAGTAAAGGGGGCATTGTGTGGAAGGGACCTGATGGCGGTTGGTGGGGGGAATCTGGAGGGAGTATATAACATGGCACAGGGGAGCTGAAACGAGGGGATCTGCAGAAGAGACTCTGCACAGAGAGGAGGAGGACTGGCTATACAGCCTGAGAGGAGGTGTATAGAAGGGACTAAAAAGACATGACTCTGAAGAAGCCTTTGCTATAGCAGCCAAGGGTTTGATCCTGCCAACACTGGGGAGTGGCAAAGCTTGTGTTGATGGGTTCAGGCTTGAGGGCCAGATGCACTGTGTTGTTGGTTCTCTCCTGCTCCTGGATGTTTTGCCTATGGTTTCTGTGGGTGCCAGAGTAGGCCCTTTATCTTCTGTCAAACAGCACAGTGCCCAGTTACCACACTGACATGAGCTCTGCGGGCAAACAGGAAGGGAGTGGAGGCCCAATGCTGCTTCAGTAAGCACAACTTCCACATGAGGGGGACACATCTAGGAAGCTCTACTTCGGTACTGATGATCCTAGGGACCGGAGCCTGACAAGAAGCAGCAAGGGCAGGTACAAAGGCTTTCACTAAATGGACCCCTCAAAGGATAACCCGTCTTACCCTGGCACGTGTGTGAGGGAAGCAGGCTGGCACAAGAGAAGGGGATGTTTTGCTGTACATCTCTAGGATGGGGTGAGCTATACTATCAATGTAGGTTTGTGTGCAGCGGAAGACCTTTTTCCTCAAGTTACTCATACGCCATAACCTATTTGGAATATTTCGGGGCTCAGTGATAGGAGGTCTCGCCCACGAGCAAGAGGGTCTGGATTTCTATTCAGTGTATTGCTAGCTTACATGGACTGTATATTTTGTGCTACAATTGACTGTTGCCTATGCTCATCCCTCTCTGAGCCTGGAGTCCACTATCGGAATCCGCCACATCACAGGAAGGAGCCGTAGGCCGTGTGTGTTGGGGGTCGGGGGGTGTATGAGTGTGTGTTTTGGATTCACTTTTCTCCCTCCTACAGCTTGATTCTCCCTGACTCATGCTTTGGTGTGGAAGGGGCGCCGTCCTTCTCCCATTTTCATGGCTTTTGGGGACCATGTTGAGCCTCAGGTGAAGGTGACTAACGTGATACCTGGAATGATACCCTGGGTTCCGTGACCTTTCGGCCCTGCAGGCGTGGCCTCCACTAAGGTGACAGTAAAAATTGAGCTCCAAAGCTGCCTTTTGAGGAACGCTGCGGGTAAACAGGGGACTCCATCCTCCAGAGCTGTCAACCTGGCACCTGGCCCCAGAAGAATTAACTAAGCCAGACACAAAATGCTTTCTGGTTCAGAGTAGAATTGATTTCTCTCAGGAACTGGAGCAGACTCCTGTTTCCATGGAAACAGGACTTCACTCCCTCCTACCCTACTGTATGTGCCATGCACTAAGCTCTTTGAGGCAAGCCTATTTGTTTCTTAAGAATCGGGGACCTCAACAAAATGTCCTGTACCTTGTGTGTGCGGTTGTGCCTGAGGGACAGCAGAAGTGCTGCTGCCCTTGGTATCTGGAGCAAATATTTTGAATGAGGGTGTGCGCAGCAGGCTCAGATATTTGGAGTCCTCTTCCCCAAAAACCTTCATGCTAAATGTGCTCCATTCTCTGACTGGCTGTCCAAGAGTCTGTATGCTTCTGAGCTAGAGCACAAACCCTCTGGAGAGAGACTGCTCCCTCTGGACAGTTCAGTCTGTTTAATATCAGCCAGAGGCTGCTCTAGAGTTGCAATTCTAGAAGGGAAGCAGCGAGTCCTGAGACTATCATTTAAAGGCGCAACTGCATCACAGCCTTTTCTGGAGACTAATAACAGTGGGTCTTTAATTTCTTCAGAGAAGAAATGTTGTTCCCATACTATTCTGGCCCTGTCACACTCTTCATTCCTGGATCCTACAAACACTGGAAAATGCCATTGATGAAGGTACAATTAAAGAAAACCACTGCCACACAAAGCCAGTGGTTTGCATGTGTCCATTTGTGTGTGGTGACCTTCCCTGAAAAGTGCTAGACATCCCACCGTTGCTTCAGACAGTTTGGGAGGCAAGGGGTGGTCTGATCATTGGTCCAAGAGCCAGGAATTTATAAACTGCTCTGACACTTCCCTCCCTCTGTGATCTTGGTCAGGTCACTTAAACTTGCTGCCTCCCCTTTTTTTCCATTGGTAAAATAGATCATTTCTCCGACCCCACAGTTGAGACTGAATTAGCTTCTGTTTGGAAAGTGCTGCCTACAAGTGCAAAGTGTTGCTGTTCCTAGACTAGACTGAGACGAGGCAGGCTTGGGATTTGCTATAATGGAGCGATCCATAAAAAGCTGGAAAAACATGACTATTCTTGACAAAAACTAGATACCTGGCAAATCAGGAGTAGGCCGGACAGTGACATGGGTGCAGGGCACAAATTGTAAGGCCTCATCCAAAGCCTGTTGTAGTCCCTGGAAAGACTCCCGCCAAATACAATGGGCTTTGGATCAAACCCGTGTGGGAGAAAGGAAGGGATATTTTCCTTGCTGAAATAAAGTAATGACATGAGCAAATCCAAGGAGAGGATGTGCAAGACAAGCATGCCTTTGGTTAGACACTTTTCCTTTGGCCCTGCTTGTGCCTGGAAGGCTTTCCTATCCCTTGCAGCAATCCAGGCACATGGCACACATCCACTTCATGCACAGTAGATGCGTCCAATGAACGGGAGGTGAAGGTATGTGCAAAGGCAGAATGTACCCGCACACAGCTGGCCAAATCTGTGTGCACGCTTTGTGTATGTGTCAGGGTTTGCACAGCTCTGCACTGTATTTTGTGTGTGTGTGTGTGTGTGTTGTCTTTTTTCTCTCTTTTTTTTTTTTTTGTTCTGACCTTTCCCCCCCACCTTGGAAGGGAAAGCTGAACACGTGATCCTTCCAAAGCCCACTGAAGTCCATGAGAGTCCTTCCATTGTCTTGACTGGGCATTGGACAGCGCTAAGGGCACCAGCAGCATAAAATCCCCCTCTGTTTGCATCACCCGTCTTTCCTCCCCAAATGTGGTCCTCTATGTGGCGTCGCAGTGATGAAGTGAACGAGCTGTAGAGTGCATTGTTGGTGTCTGTGGCTTGGTGTCCAAGGTTCTATCTGCTGCTCCTGAGGCATTAAGGGAGTCGAGCTGTGAAATTTGTCGTTGCCCAATTTGCTAATATTTGCTGTTTTATGCTAGGTTCTTGTCAAGTTTGGCATTCCCAATGCTGGCATGATTCCGTGCTGTTCTGAGCGCGCCCTGGGACCTTCTACTAATGAAGAGCTCGTCTTCTCATTTCCAGTTCTCTTTATTTTCTTGGTGTAGTTCTTGAGCAGTAGCTAATCAGGAACATGGAAAAGACCAATAGATCCCCATGTAACTTATCCCATTCAGCAACACTAATCTTAGTTAAGAGTGTTTTGACTGATTGGACTATTTTCTGTGTAAATTTATTTATTTCTTGGTGTTTTTAAAAGGGGGAGACCCACATTCCATCATTTTAAAACCCAGCTGGTTCAGTTCCATGTTCCGTGTAGTAATGTTTGACCATTACATGTGTGTATTAAACTTTTGCAGTTCTCTTCAATGCGTACAGTCCTCGACTTTTGGTGGTTTTTCAATAACACCATATAACATTGTATCCTGTTACTGTAGGATCCTGGGCCATACCTGTACTGTTTTAAAAACTGCTGCTTTAAGGGGGAGAATTTTTTTTTCCTATTTGAAGTTTTTAAAAATATTGTAATTTTTTGTGTGTATTGTCTTGTAAAATAAATATTCTAAATATAACTGGATTCCCTCTGTTGCTTGGGGGGGGGGGAATATGCGATCTGTCTGCTTATCTGGCCCCATTGCCATAGTATCTGTGTGCTTCTGGTTGATAATCGACTTTGAGACACACCTGTGAGGTAGGAAAGTATATTCTCATTTAACCAATGGGGACGTGAGGCATGGGGGTATCCGTGGTAGAGCCAGAAGCTGAGCCCAAATCTCCTGAGTCCCAGCTCAGTACCCCATTTGCTAGCCCATCTTTCCCATCCCTATTGGTGCTGGCCTATGATTAGGTGTTTGTATTTCTTTTTCTGGTGGGGGGTGGGGAGGGTTGTGTCTGAGTGTCCAGGAAAGCCAACTGAGGGATATAGAAGTAGGGATTTGAACAACTCTAGCTAATAAAAATATTCAGGACATACCTGCTGTGCTATGAGTGTGGTGTGTCTGTCTAGCTCATTATAGAGGTTTGACCATATCACAATCACTCCATGGGTAGGCATGAACTAATTAGTTAATGCTAGGGAGGAGACTAGGTGGAGAGACAGTGCTGTCTAGTGGACAGGACACAGGCCTAGGAGTTAGGAGACTCTCTGGTTCTGTTCTTGCCTCTGCCACTGATCTAGTGTGTGACCCTGGGCAAGGTATATCTGTGCCTCTGTTTCCCCCTCAAACCTCTTGCCTGTCTTGTCTTCATGGATTGTAAACTCGTCAGGGCAGAGGCCGTCTCTCACTGTGCACAGCACCTTGCACAATGGGCCCTGGCCTCAGCTGGGGCCTCTCTATACTACCCTAGTATTACTAATAAAAAAGGATGTTGTTGATCATGGGCCAAATTCTGGTCTCTGTTACACTGGTGTAAATTGAGAATAGCTTCATTTGAAAAAAGAAAAGTGGGACTGTAACTGGGATCAGAAGCTGAACCCAAGAATGAGGTGCATTAGCTTGGCTTGTGAGGGCCCGTTAGTGCACTATTAGGGGGTGCTTTGGGTCAAGAATCAGGTGTGGGGCGGGGGGGGAGGGAAGTCATGCTAAAGGGGAAAGGAGGCAGGGAGTCTTTGCAGATCCATGATTGAAAAGGATCAGCCTAGCTGCTTAGAGATGATGTACCGGTAGTAGTAATAATACCACCACACTGGCATAGCAGGAGGCAGTGCAGTTTGTGACCAGTGCATTTCCAAACCTGTGCAGGGATAGCAGCATAGCACTGCCCTGCACTCAGCGTGCCTCCAGGTGGTGCTATAGTCCCTCACCTTCAAGAGAACTAAAAATCCACTGGAAAAAATGACACCTCGCTTTTCACCCTGGCCCGGAAGTTACTCTACACATTGTGTGTGGCTGGGCCGGGCCAGGCCAGGCCATGAACACATGTGACATGGTTCCTTACGAGATTGTACCGCGTGAAACAAGATGTGTTCCGCTTCTATGGAAACGTGACTGTAAGAGAGATTGGACCATGTCCCAGAGCTGCAGCTCTGCCCTTTCCCTGTGGGAGACTCCCTAGCCATCACCTTGCCTCCCTTCCTCCCCTTGACAATGGGGCTGTGACATAGTACCATTGTGACATCAGAGGCAAATCAGCCTCTTAATTTTAAGGCAGTGAGCCTTCTCGTATTTACCCTAGTGGAAATCAGGAGTGGCTCCTAGAAGCCAGTGGGGGTACAGTGGCACGAGACCAGAGTCCGATCTCTCTCCCTCCTCTGTGATGACCTCTGCAGCTCTCTCCTAAAGCAGCAAAGCCACCTTATACATTCTGACAAAAATTCCCTGCTTCTGTCCATTGTCTGTGTGGCTGACATCTTCTGGCCAGCTGCCGAATAGCAGGTTTGCAATCCTCGCCCCTTTGCAGATAGTAAGGATTTCAGGCTTCTCTAGCTAGGGAAGTGGCATAACTATACCAGTCTAATAATACAGCTGTAGATATACTGGTATAATGCCTCGTGTGGATACTTAGTCAGGAGTTACACTAGTATAACTACACCCTGTTAATTAGACCACTACAACAAACTGCTAAATTGCCCCCTGTAAACAAGCCTCTCTCTTCAGCCCATCCTTGTAACAACTGGGCACACATTACAGAAACGTGAAGCAAATTCCTGTCCACAATTGGTGGGAGTCACTTCTCCCAATGGCTGAGCCTCCAGAAGCACCTCTCATTAAGAAAAAGCTACAGTGAGCTAAGGATGTCAATGGCCATTTCCCATGATCTTCAGTGGAGCAGGATTAAGTTCCACCCAGCCTCATGCAGCTCATAACAATTTCCCAAGGTGCTAGAAGGTTTAAAAACCGCCTTCCACTGTCTGAGTTTGCCTGGAAAATCAGCTCTGCGGAAGCCACTGTGGGAACACTGTAGTGCATTGTGTTCTCTCTGACAGCCCCATCTATATGGCTGTTGTCCTGTCTAACGTGGTCAAGGCAGGGCTATTCTCTTCTCTTCCCCCCCCCATCCCCTCCCGACCATGTCAAAACTCAGTTTCCCAGTTAGCAGCAGCAGGAGCCCTATGGAGCCAGGTGTTTTTACAGATTGATCAGCAGTAGTGCATGGGGAGGGAGTCACCATTCCACAGCACCCCAGCCTCTTAGCACCCAACCGCCAACCTGGCTTCTGACCAATCATCTGAGATTTTGTACCTCATTCTGCTGTGAATGTAGATTTCATAGACCATAATTAAGATACATTTTAAGCTTATGGGGCTTTCTTCTTTGCTGACCTTGAGGGAAGCACTGGTTTCGCCTTGCCCCTCTCGATCTGAATCAGTACTCCTGGGCTCCACCATGCTTTGCTACTTTGTGCTTCACATTAGCAAGGCGTGACCCACTTACAGCTACTCTCGGAACAGCAGGAAATTGATCTAATTTATAGAGGCTCTTCCATGTTTAGTGGTACAAAGAGGGATTTTCTAAATGCGAATGGCGAAAACACTGTTCAAGCTATTCTCTCTAGTGTTCAGCACTCTATCTTCCTCTTTGTTATAAATATTGTTATTGATAAATCTAACAAACTCCAAAACAGAGTAAGAAAACTGCAAGCCAGATTCAATCTATAGGTATCTCCTATGAAAGAGTGAGAGAGAATGAATACTGGGCACTAAACACCATAGCTACGCACATGCAGGCCAGCAAGGGGCCATTGATGGGCCTGACTGATTCTCAGATACGCTAAGGTTCCTTTTATGCTGCAAAGGAGCCTGAAAGGAGATAGAAATGCACCCCTGTTGACACTCCCAGCTGATGTAGCGCTGGTATAAGGGCTCTATACTGGGACCAGAACTAGTCAAGAGTCCTGGCCAGGTTGCCCTGCACTACAGCTAATCTCTGCTTCCTGCATGCCAGGGCTGGGCTACTCTAACTTATCCGGGGAGCCAGGTAGGCCCTAGAATACAGTGGGTACAAAGATGGCTTAAAGGTATCTTCATCCATCTCTCCACCCCTGTGCGTGGCCCAAGTGTAGGAATGGAGTATGGCAATCCAGCACAATACAGTGTAGATTCAGCAAACGCATTCTTCTCAGTGAGGGCTGGGGTTCCACTTTCAAGCCCCTGATGTTTTATATGTTTCTAGTAGGTTTCATTTGTGTGGGTTTATATGTTCAGTAAAATATACTGCAGGAGTTGATGCTTTATATTGAAGTCAATGAAGCAATGCTGCTTTAGCACTACGGAACTGAGGATCTGGTCCACCTCGTTCACTCTTTGTGCACCATCTCGTGACACTTTTTCCTTGTTGTTCCGCTACTCAGCTGCCCTGTATAAGAGGAGAAAACAGTATGAAACTTAAAAATTAAAGTTTTAAACCATCTCAGTTGCCCCTGGAGCTGCCTGACACTGTGCAGCGTTAAAATAAGACTTTAAAGTGATGGTTCTGTTTTATGACTGTTGATTTCAATGGTAAAATGAACAGGAGTACTTGTGACACCTTAGAGACTAACAAATGTATTTGAGCATAAGCTTTCGTGGGCTACTGCCCACTTCTTTAGATGCATAGAATGGAACATATATTGAGGATTTTATATATATATATATATATATATATATATATATATATATACACACACACATACAGAGAGCATGAAAAGGTGGGAGTTGTGTTACCAATTCTGATAGGCCAATTAAGTAAGAGGGAAAAAAAACTGTTGAAGTGATAATCAAGATAGCCCAGTACAGACAGTTTGATAAGAAGTGTGAGAATACTTACAAGGGGGGAGAGATTCAATGTTTGTAATGGCTCAGCCATTCCCAGTCTCTATTCAAGCCTAAGTTGATTGTATCTAATTTGCATATCAATTCAAGCTCAGCAGTTTCTCGTTAGTCTGTTTTTGAAGCTTTTTTTGTTGCAAAATTGCCACCCGCAGGTCTGTCATTGAGTGACCAGACAGGTTAAAGTGTTCTCCTACTGGTTTTTGAATGTTATGATTCCTGATGTCAGATTTGTGTCCATTAATCCTTTTGCGTAGAGACTGTCCAGTTTGGCCAATGTACATGGCAGAGGGGCATTGCTGGCACATGATGGCATATATCACATTGGTAGATGTGCAGGTGAACGAGCCCCTGATGGCATGGCTGATGTGATTAGGTCCTATGATGATGTCACTTGAATAGATATGTGGGCAGAGTTGGCATCGGGCTTTGTTGCAAGGATAGGTTCCTGGGTCAGTGTTTTTGTTCAGTGATGTGTGGTTGCTGGTTAGTATTTGCTTCAGGTTGGGGGGTTGTCTGTAAGCGAGGACAGGTCTGTCTCCCAAGATCTGTGAAAGTGAGGGACCATCTTTCAGGATAGGTTATAGATCTTTGATGATGCTCTGGAGAGGTTTTAGTTGGGGGCTGAAGGTGACAGCTAGTGGTGTTCTGTTATTTTCTTTGTTGGGCCTGTCTTGTAGGAGGAGACTTCTGGGTACTCGTCTGGCTCTGTCAACCTGTTTTTTCACTTCAGCAGGTGGGTATTGTAGTTTTAAGAATGCTTGATAGAGATCTTGTAGGTGTTTGTCTCTGTCTGAGGGATTGGAGCAAATGCAGTTGTATCTTAGAGCTTGGCTGTAGACAATGGATTGTGTGGTGTGTCCTGGATGGAAGTAGGTTAAATATAGCGCTCAGTAGGTTTCCAGTATAGGGTGGTATTTATGTGACCGCTTATTAGCACAGTAGTGTCCAGGAAATGGACCGCTTGTGTGGATTGATCTAGGCTGAGGTTGATGGTGGGATGGAAATTATTGAAATCATGGTGGAATTCCTCAAGGGCTTTTTTTTCCATGGGTCCAGATGATGAAGATGTCATCAATGTAGCGTAAGTAGATTAGGGGCGTTAGGGGACGAGAGCTAAGGAAGCGTTGTTCTAAGTCAGCCATGAAAACGTTGGCATACTGTGGGGCCATGCGGGTACCCATAGCAGTGCCGCTGACTTGAAGGTATATATTGTCCCCAAATGTGAAATAGTTGTGGGTAAGGACAAAGTTCAGCCACCAGGTTAGCTGTGACATTATCGGGGATACTGTTCCTCATAGCTTGTAGTCCATCTTTGTGTGGAATATTGGTGTAGAGGGCTTCTACATCCATAGTGGCCAGGATGGTGTTTTCTGGAAGATCACCGATGGATTGTAGTTTCCTCAGGAAATCAGTGGTGTCTCAAAGATAGCTGGGAGTGCTGGTAGCGTAGGGCCTGAGGAGAGAGTCCACATAGCCAGACAATCCTGATGTTAGGGTGCCAATGCCTGAGATGATGGGGCGTCGAGGATTTCCAGGTTTATGGATCTTGGGTAGCAAATAGAATACCCCTGGTCGGAGTTCTTGGCATGTGTCTCTACAGATTTGTTCCTGTGCTTTGTCAGGGAGTTTTTTTAGGAGATGGTGTAGTTTCTTTAGGTAATCCTCAGTGGGATCAGAGGATAATGGTCTGTAGAACGCAGTGTTAAAGAGCTGTCTAGCAGCCTCTTGGTCATATTCCAATTTATTCATGATGACGACAGCACCTCCTTTGTCAGCCTTTTTGATTATGATGTCAGAGTTGTTTCTGAGGCTGTTTGTGTTTTATGCTTCGGATGAGTTTTGTCCATTTTGAGGTTGAGCACTTTGGAAAGAGAAGGAAAAGTTCCCCTATGCTTATCTGAGATGGCAGGCACTATTCCTGCCGGAGCTCCCCTATTGGCTGAGAAAGGGTAACATCAGTGACCAAGGAAGCAAAGTAGAACCAGTAAGAAGCAGAGTTTCCATTTCCCAGCTGCTGGGAGGGGCCAGTTCTGTGCACTATTTGGCTGGAATACAGCAAGGCCCACATTTTCCAGTTGGGCTGCCTGTGGTTAATTGCCTAAATCCGTATGTACGTGTCTCAGGCAGTGAGCTGACAGTCCAAGACGTTGAGCACTTGTGGTTCCCATTGAAATGTTGGCCCAGCTCGTTATGACTCCCACCGTGCTCCATGCCATCACATCACAGCAGGAATCCCATGCTCACAGTTTCATGCTTATTAAAGCAAACAACCACAGTGTCCCCGCACGACGCACTGTGTGCCAGGGCCCCAGGAGCTTTTTAAATGAACACACTGAGAATCAATTGTCAGGGTAAGGAACTAGCAGCCTGACTGAATCCAGCGGGCCTGGCTGGAGGTCTAGGAAATGGCTGGCAAAATGCCCAGCAGAAGGTCTTGGGGAAAACCTGGAATTGGTCTGTTCAAGACCGTCTCTCTGCTTTCGTCAGGAAGGTGGGAGCAGGCTCCACCCTACAAAACTTGTATTGCTGTACGTGGGTCAGGCTCTCTGGGTGGAGGGGGTGAGGGTGAGTGAGCCAGATAAGGGACCTGGACACAGAATAAATCCAGCATAAAGAGTGCACAGCAATCCCACGTGATTTCTTCTTCCTTCCACGAAGTAAACAAAAACACATGCACCTGCATAGACGTGCAGTGAGGGGTTACTCGCAAACACATTTGGTGAGCTTTGATCCATCCTTCCTTAACAAATAGATTTCTACCCACACAGCCACTCCCTTGGCAATCCTTTCTTCCCTTGATACCCCCTCCCCCCATACACTGTCCCTTAGGAATCTAGTTTTATATGACAATCCATATTGCAATGCATCCCCTGCCCCCAGCATGCGTATACACTTGGGAATCCATTTCTTGGTGGGGGGGGATCTAGTTTTGATGAACTGGATTAAACCCCCTTTCCCCTTCTCACTCACACCCCCACCCACCCACCCATGTGGGGTCCTGTTTTATTGAGCAATCCAGAATAACACTCCTCATGCACCCTCCACCACCACCCCTCGGTGTTCTTCACCACAAGGAATCCAGTTTGCTGCAAGCACGCTCGGGATTCCAAACGGAGAGAGATAATGCAGCAGCTGCTGCTCCTCATGGCAGGCAGAAGTTCAGCGCTGTGCTGTGGGGAGAGCCCCTAGCCACAGAGCCAGTCCTGGCTGCGAGCAATCAGCTGGTCTGGGAGAGAAAAGGATTCCTGGGGCAGTGACCCGGATTCCACATTCCTGGGGGAGTAATGAGGACTCAGGAGACTGAGATGACCCACTCCTAACCTCCCCATTTGCCCCCTCTTGGCCAGTCCTCCGCATCCCTTCTTCCTCCAGCATCCTGGCCCCTCTCTTCTGATTGGTCTGCCCACTCTCCCTCCCATCTCATCTCCTCCGCTTCATGCAGACTGCAACGATGCATTGTGGGAAACTCCCAAGGTGTTTTTTTCCCTCTTCCGTCCTCCCTCCCTCCTCTCTGCAGAACATCCAGCTTCCAAGGTGTGACTTGTACAAACAACAGTCTGGGGAGAGAAGGTAGGGGCTGCTGCTTTTCTTACCTACCCTTCCATACATGCCAGACCCAAGGAGGGAGAGAGGAGCACACAGGCCTGAGTCTGTGGAAGGCAGTGTGTGTGGGAGGGAGGGGGGAAAGAGAGTGCTTGCATGCAGGTGAATATAGAGAGAGAGATCTGGATTTGCCTGTTAAAGGTGTGTGTGCTCATTTCTGCAGCTCTGTGTGAGGCAGGTCATGGGACTGCCATGCCAAATGTGTTTGGACTGCTAGTAATTGTCTCTATTGATGCATTTGTCTCTACCCACACAGGCAGGGCAGTCTGGCCAAAACAACAGCGAATGCAGAGGAGAGCTCACTTTGAATGCCTTCCATTCCAAACTGCTCTCATATGTCATGCCTTACTCCCTGAAGGTCAGATAGCAAGGGGAGACATTCACACAAGTGTGAGCGCTGCATGTGCCTAAAATCCAGATGGACAAACTGGCTCTGTCACTTGCTTATTTCCTTCGCTTGCTTGGTTTGCAGGAGGTACCACTATTGCATAATTATAGCTGAGGATGCTCCCAAGAATTTCCGCTGTGATTTCTGGGGGGGACATTTAGCATTTGTCCTAAAACCGGATTAGAAAGGGAGAGCGGCAGCAGCATGCTGGAAATACAGACCTGGTTTTAACGAGATAAAAACACAGATGGCTAGATTAGGAAATCCGTTTTTTTTTAAACTGCATCATCAGCTAAAATCTCTTCAATAGAAAAAGGGAAACGGGGCCTTTTAAAAACAAATTGCCAGCCTTTGTTTTGGATTCTAGCTGTACATTTTTTTTTGTCTTGAATGGATTATCTTGTTCATTCTCATTTGCATTCTGCATTGACGGTTTCATTTCTCAGTTTAATTAGTCATTAATCCTGCAGGCAGGATGCTAAACAAACAAATACACTTTGAAATTCCCATCGACCCAATTAGTTGCTATTGACATTTTGAAAAAAAAATCATTTGCATTCTCCCCCTCCCCCCCCCCCCATTGTGCTAGAAACAGCTATGTGTCAGAGTCTGCCAAAGTAAAGGAGATGGACTACAGATGCTAGCTACAATATAGCTTCCTTTCAGCTGTCATAGCAGGTTATAACAAATGAGGGGGACGTAGCAAGGACACAGACAAAGTTGGAATCACCTAGCCTATGGCTGCAAAGAGGCACCGATATATTGATTATTGTAGGGAAATGTCTCTCTTTAGGAATCAGATGGTAAGAATGTGTGTTTAATGTACTGTTTCTGGAGTGTTTTAGGAAAGAGGTTTTTATCTATTCAGATGCTTTTGCTTCCACTTTTTGTCTGTGTATCTTCACAATAGAAGTGTGAAAATGCCTGTAGATTTGGTCTCTTTGCTCCTAATTAAGTTGCGTGTGCATATCCATCAGAACCAGGATCACACGGAGCCCGGAGGTAGGTAGGGGACAGTTATTATCCATGAATCGATGCCATCCTGTGCAAACTTCTCCTCCTGCATGGAGGTAGCAGGGGGCAAGAGCCTGGGTCTGCCCATGGCATTTCCATCTGAAGGGGGGGGGGTTGGTGTAGGGATGGCATAAGGAGACACAGGAGGGATTGAGATGACTTGGTCACTATTCACCATCTAGAAGTTTGACCTTCATGGTTTTGACCTTCATTGTTTTCTTTTTTCCTTTCTGGGTGAGGGGCCAGGCTCCCAACACGATTAATCTTTTAACCCTGTTGCATGGCAGAGACATGCCAAGGACAATCTCAGACGCTCATAGACATGCACTTTCTTCGGGAGTCTTGTTCCTTTATTATCACACACTCCTCTGGCTGGCTGCCAGGCCACAGTTCGGCTAGCGCTCTGGCACAATGGCATCTATTCTGTTTGGTCAAGCCTCCGGCTGGGAGTCGGGAAAATCATTGCAGCCAGGAGCAGGGATATTTTATAGCCAAGTGTTGTGTGGGTTATAATTAACATAGAGTGATGAGGCAATGGAGGCTGGTCATGTGCTCTTCAGTAGATCCTTTATTGGCATTAGCACTGTGTCAGAGAGAGAGAGAGAGAGAGTGTGCAAATCTTTTGTTGCTTAGCTTGGTAAATCACAGGTGTGCATTGCCCCAGGGGATGTGTGCTCTTCTCAGCTACCAGTCCTAGCCTCAATCTGAATCCATATCCGCAGTGGATTCATTGATTTCAAATGCAGAGCGACAGATTTAGGCCTGTGTCTGTAATCCACAGAGTGTAAAATTTGGGATCTTGTTTTGTGGATTCAAAATCGCTCCTCCAATCTTTTTGTCTGCCCCAGCACAGCTAATAGGGGAATTGCTGGTGACACAGGGCATTATATAGTCCAGAACTCAATTAAGGGAGAACAGAAGGGACTAGTTATTAGGAACATTAATATGCTAAACAGAGCTGTCAGAGGCAGGTTGGTTGTTTTATTTTATTTTATTTTATTTTGCAGTGTCCGAGATTGTCCTTCCCCTTTCTCTGGTCTGTGATTCACTGTACTTGAGAGGGAGAAGAGTTTGCTGTTTTACAATCAAGAAGCAGACTTGAGGGCTAGGAAGGGCTTCATGAAGGGGGATAAAGTGTTGTCAATCCCCTGGAAATCACAATCTGCCATTCAGGGTTGAGCACACAAGAAAAATCTCATGAGATCAGTCAGAGAAGTAGCAGACAGGTGACGCTGCAAGCCTGACATGTAGATCATAATGCACAACAAAGGAACTGAATCCCATTCTTGCTGAGTTTTGCCATTGATTTCAAAGGGAGCAGGATCCCAATTTCTGGGACACCTACAAGGGCATGGGAACAATTCATATAGTGGGGGTGCTGAGAGCCATTGGACCCTGTAAACCACTTCAAGCCAGGGGGTGCGCCAGCACCCCCAGTTCCAGCACTTATGGACACTCACCATCTTGGCTGATGCACCAGAACTAGCAGGAGTGTTTACAGCTAAAGCTAAAGAGCCAGACACTGTAGCAGGGAGCTGTAACACATTCATATGCTCTGTGAACCGAATGCTGAGGGGGACACGTAACGCACACTGACTCTGGCTGGTAGGTTACAATTGCATCAGCACTGCAAACCCATTACCGAGCAGAAAATCTCGAGCGATTGCCCTCATCAGGCTCATGTACTCTACGAGAGGCTGGTTATTCCCTTCTGAAGCTGCCAAAGGAGACTACGAAGCAGGGAACATAGACACGGGTGAGCAGAGGTGAGCTTTTCCTGAGACACTCTGAGCACCTAGCTTCCCGCACTGAGGGAAACACTGAGTGGAGTCAGACGCAACATGGCATGAGGCTAAAAACAGGAAGGGGAAATCGTAGGCTATAAAGGAGGCTTTGCAATTGACATTGATCTATTAAGTCAAGGTTAAAAGAACATACATGGCCTCTAATGTGCAATAGCAAAAGAAAGCTGTTGGGGTGACTCTTCAATGGGCTTTAAGACATTGGTGGCTTCTCCATCCTCCTCTGTCAATTATACCTTCCTGCAGATTTCCCAGAAATCAAGAGCACATCCTCAGAAACATAAGCACTATTTTTCTTCAGGAGTGCAAGTCTCAGAGGCTAGCGTCATCTGGCTGGCTCTGGGGCGTGCTGGGGAAATGCCGGATGTCACCAAGAAATAAAGAGGGTATGTCTGTTAAATAGGCAGGAGCAATCACCGTGCATAATGAAGGCTGCCAGGTAATAAGGTAACAGGAAAAGCTCTGGGGGATGCGAATACTGTCAGGATGTCGAGATGGCTCGATGGTCTAAGCCTCAGGTTTACATTACCCAGGCTGTGACCAAATTCTAGCAGGGACCATCAAGTTCCTCCAGTGTCCCAGGTAAATAAATGGAGTTCCCTGAGTGTAAAGCCTTCAAGATGAGGTGGTAAAAACAGAGGTTCCATCTCTGCCTTGACAATGACGGTCTTCATAGCAGTTTTCATATCAGTCAGAGTGTGATCTGGTAAAACTTTCTTCCCTTCCTCACCCATACTGCTGCGTAGCATGGTGGTAGTCTGGACTGCTCTGTTGAAGGGATCCATTGTGTGTCAATATGCCACATTTCTGGGGTTGATATCCACGTGGTAAATATTCTTGGTCATGTGCCTTTGACTGCCTCACCTGCACTCTGCCCATTAATCCATCTCCTCCGAGATTACTTCCAACATTCCAGATCCCTGCACCATCCAAGACCGCCATAATTTTAAAACCAATCAACCTGGGCACCAGTTTCCTTCTTTCCTCCAAATTCTCAAAATATTAGTGATTCAAGGCCCAGGATGAGCAATATTCAGTCCTGGTCCAGGGGCAGGTTTAAAGTCTAATATCTCATGACTCTGAAGGTCTAGAAACCAGAGATTTATCCCATTGTATAAAGGGAGATTTCCAGCTTTCCAAGGTGCGATGAAGACATTGATTCTATTTGTGAGAGGCCCCAGGATATCCGATTTTAAAGTAATGACATTTTTAAGCATAGAAAACCTATGGGGGATTTTTACGTTCACCTTGCACATTTTATATCCACCCAAGGTGTATGGCAGCAGTGAATTGGGTCACTTCTGTAGAATTTGGAAAGTGCTTTATAATTCTGCAGGGAGAATCCTTGAAATCTAAAATATTGGGTTGGTTGAGGTTTTGTTATAGGTTTTGTTTCCTTCCTACAATGTGGAAAAAAGACAAAAAAGGAAAAGTTGAGCTGAAGCTGCTTTTTGGCATAACTAGCCACATGGCAACTATACATTTCATGTCCTTGGGAGATGTGGTGGGATTATTTACTGCTGATATGATAGGAAATAGCCAACTTGTGTTTCCCGTTCCAGTCTCCCAAATGGCAGAGTATTAAAACAGTGAAACCCTGAGTCTTCGCCTCCTCAAATTAGCAGAGCTAGACTAAGAGCTTCTTTATTGCTTCTTGCCACAAGGTTATATAACACGATGGTGGAAGTGAAATTCCATTTTTCTGTACACAAAGAGCACCTAAATATGTTAGTTGGAAGGAACTATATTTTTTGGAATTAATAAAACCACACACACACACACACAAACACCAAACCAAGAAAGGAACAAAAGTAAAATCTCCATGAGAGCACAGTGTGTGTCCCTCTTCTATACAGACTATAGCCATTCTGAAAACAAAATGGCTGCTGTCTCAATTCACAGAGACAGTGCTTGAAATTTAAAGCTGTAGTATGCATGAGAACATAAGAATAGCCATACTGGGTCAGACAACAGTCCAGTATCCTATCTTCTAACAGTGGCCAATGCCAGATGCTTTAAAGGGAATAAACAAAATGGCAATTATCAAGTGATCCATCCCCTGTCATCCAATCCCGGCATCCCAGTCAGAGGCTTAGGGTCACCCGGAGCATGGGGTTGCATCCCTGACCATCTTGGCTAATAGCCATTGATGGACCTGTCCTCCATGAATTTATCTAGTTCTTTTATGAACCCAGTTATACTTTTGGTCTTTGCAATATGCCCTGGCAATGAGTTCCACAGGTTGACTGCATGTTGTGTGAAGGAGTATTTCCTTTTCTTTATTTTAAATGTGCTGCCTATTAATTTCATTGAGTGACCCTTGGGTCTTGTTTTATGTCAGGAGGTTCTCAAATTGGGGGTTGGGATCCCTCAGGGGGTCGGGAGGTTAGTACATAGGGGGTTGTGAGTGGTCAGCTGCCGCCCCAAACTCCGCTTTTTCTCCAGCATTTATAATGGTGTTAAACACATTTTTATATATTGTTAATTTATAAGGAGGTTTGCTATGTGAAAGGGGTCACCAGTGCAAAAGTTTGAGAACCACTGTTTTATGTGAATGAGTAAATAAAACTTCCCTATTCATTTATAATAATATATGGAGATATACCCATCTCATAGAGCTGGAAAGGAGCTTGAAAGGTCAAGTCCAGTCCCCTGCCTTCACTAGCAGGACCAATTTTTTTGCCCCAGATCCCTAAATGGCCCCCTCAAGGATTGAGCTCATAACCCTGGGTTTAGCAGGCCAATGCTCAAACCACTGAGCTATCGGTCCCCCCCTGCTCCCTTCTCTACACCAGTGATGATTTTATAGACCTCTGTCATATCCCCTCTTAGGCCTGGTCTACACTAGGCGGTTATGTCGAACTTAGCAGCGTTAAATCGAATTAACTCTGCACCCGTCCACACAACAAAGCTATTTAGTTCGACATAGAAGTCTCTTAAATTCGACTTCTGTACTCCTCCCCAGCGAGGGGAGTAGCGCTAAATTCGACATGGCCATGTCGAATTAGGGTAGGTGTGGATGGAAATCGACGCTAATAGCTCCGGGAGTAGGGTTACCATATTTCAGCAAGCAAAAAAGAGGACGGGAGGAGCCCCGCCCTAGCCCCGCCCCTGCCCCTCCCACTTCCCGCCCCCCCAGAACCCCCAACCCTCCCCCCGCTCCTTGTCCCCTGACTGCCCCCTCCTGGGACCCCTGCTCCTAACTGCCCTCCAGAACCCCACCCCCTACCTAAGACTCCCTGTTCTTTGTCCCCTAACTGCCCCCTCCTAAGACCCCCCCCAACTGCCCCCCAGGACCCTACCCCCTACCTGTACCCTGACTGCCCAAAACTTTTTCCACTCCCCCCAAAAAGCCCCCCCCCTGTTTCTTGACTGCCCCCTCCAGAACCTCCCTGCCCCTTCTCCTGCCCCCTGGCCCCCTTACCCTGCTGCTCAGAACAGGGTGTTGGGCTCTGTGCGAGCCGGACACGTGGCTAAGCTCCCCAGCACAACAAAACCCGGTCCCTGGCCCTGCACAGTGCTGCCGGACCGGGCTGCAGGGGAGAGCTGCCCTTGTATCAGCACAAAGTGCTCTCGCTCCCGTTTTGCTACGCTGCATGGCAGAAACCGCTCCCAGTTGCAAAAGGGGAGGGCTGCACTTTGTGCTGATACACTTGCTCAGAATGCAGGGAGGGAGGAGGAGCTCCTCTACAGCTGCTCCTGAGTCCAGCCCGGGACTTTCCTGCAGCCCTCCCAGCCGCTCGCTCTGCTCTGCCGGGGGAGGGGGGAAATCCCGGACATTTTGAGTGCTTTACAAATTCCCCCCCGGACGCTATTTTTAGCACAAAAAGGAGGACATGTCCGGGTAAATCCGGACGAATGGTAACCCTGTCCGGGAGCTATCCCACAGTGCACCACTCTGTTGATGCTCTGGACAGCAGTCCGAGCTCGGATGCTCTGACCAGCCACACAGGAAAAGCCCTGGGAAAATTTGAATTCCTTTTCCTGTCTGGGCAGTTTGAATCTCATTTCCTGTTTGGACATCGTGGTGTGCTCAGCAGCACTGGCAACGATGCAGAGCTCTCCAGCAGAGGTGACCATGCAATCTCAGAATAGAAAGAGGGCCCCAGCATGGACTGATCGGGAAGTCTTGGATCTCATCGCTGTGTGGGGCGATGAGTCCGTGCTTTCGGAGCTGTGATCAAAAAGACGGAATGCAAAGATCTACGAGAAGATCTCAAAAGCCATGACAGAGAGAGGATACAGCCGGGATGCAACACAGTGCCGCGTGAAAATCAAGGCGCTGAGACAAGGGTACCAGAAGACCAAAGAGGCAAACGGACGCTCTGGATCCCTGCCCCAGACATGCCATTTCTACGAGGCACTGCATTCCATCCTAGGTGCGGCCGCCACCACTACCCCACCACTGACCGTGGACTCTGAGGATGGGATATTGTCAACGCCCGCTTCCTCGGAGATGGTAGTGGACGGGGAAGATGAGGAAGAGGATGAGGAGGATGAGGCAGTCGACAGCGCTTACAACGCTGATTTCCCAGACAGCCAGGATCTCTTCTTCACCCTGAGAGATCCCCTACCAACCGTCCCCAGGCATTAACCCGGACCCAGAATCAGGGGAAGGATCAGCCGGTAAGTGTTTTAAACATGTAAACATTTATTTTGAACAGAACATTAATATTAACTGTGGGTTTTTCATGATTAGATTGTCCTAGGCACTTAAAGTTTTAGTCTTTGGCAGTGCAACTGCTGCAAAAAAATCTAACAATGTCCGGTTTATCTTGATTGGTTTGCCCTAGGCGCTCTACTGTTTAGTCCTTGCCAGTGCAGCTACAGTAAAATTCGGTCTATATGTCCGGGGATAGAGCAGAAATCCTCATGGGACATCTCCATGAAGCTCTCCTGGAGGTAATTGGAAAGCCTTTGAAAGAGGTTCCTTGGGAGAGCGGCCTTGTTGTGTCCTCCGTAGTATGAAATGTTTCCGCGCCAGGCTATCATCAAGTACTCCGGTATCATTGCCTTGCACAGCATGGCGGCATACGGCCCTGGTCTTTGCAGGCTTTCACGAAGCATGCGTTCTTTGTCGCTGTCTGAAATCCTCATAAGAGTGATGTCGCTCATGGTAACCTGCTTTGAATTAGGGGAATGTTAGTGTTGGGATTGATTGCCTGTTCCTTTACAGAACTGTAACCAGCGGTTTACAGCCATGCGGTGGAGGTGGGAGAGGGGCAGCATAGAGGGATCTTTCCCGGGGACAGCCGCGAGGGGGTGGGACAGGGGCAGAGTTCATGCTTGCCGGATTGCTGGCAGCAGGAACTGGCCAACGCTAGGAGCATTGCTTTGAACGTGAAAGTAGGGCAGTGCTATTATTAAAGTTTTAAGCTGCCACAAGTCTACGGTTTACCATGTCAGCCTGCTACCCAAATTCCGCTGTCCTGTTCCGCTTGTGTGATCTGCACTGCAAGACCCCGGGCACTGAATGCGAAGGCCGAAAATTCAACCTTGTCCTGAGCACGCATGTGATAGGTGCTGTGAATGGTCTTGTTCACAGAGAGAAATTTTTTGGTGAACAAAGAAAATAGTCTATCTTTCTGAGGAATTCACTCCCTTTTTCCCATCCCAGAGCTGTGACTGTCTCCCGACCTACCCGGTCATCAGACTCCCAGAGGCTGGTGCAGATTAGGCGTAGAAAGAAAAGGACACGGGACGACATGTTCTCAGAACTTATGTGCTGCTCCCGAGCCGAGGCAACCCAGCAGACCCAGTGGAGGGAGAACATCTCGCAATACCAGCGAGCACACAGCGAACGGGAGGAGAGGTGGAGGCAGGAAGACCAGCAGGTGACTCAAACGCTGCTTGGACTAATGAGGGAGCAAACGGACACGCTCCGGCGCCTTGTGGATGTTCTGCAGGACCGGAGGCAGGAGAACAGAGCCCCGCTGCAGTCTATCTGTAACCACCGTCCCCCGCCACAAAGTCCCATACCCCCCTCACCCAAAGTACCAAGAAGGAGGGGCTGCAGAGTCCGTGAAAACTGTCACTCTACCCCTGCAGACTGCTCAAGTAGCAGAAGACTGTCATTCCCCAAAATTTGATAAGTCCTTTCCTTCCCGCCTCACCCAAGCCCCCATCCCAGTTTCATCCCCTAACTGTCTAGTTGCTAATAAAAAATACGTTTCTGTTAATTACTGTTTCCATCATGTTTTTTTAGAGGACAGTCTGTTTGAATGGGGGGAAGGGGATTGGTACAGACACGGGGGCAGGTTCAGCAGCAGGTCACACACTCAGTGCAGTCACTAGGCACCCTGGTCAGTCTGGGAGGTGGTTTTCATTTTCTGTGTGTGGGGGGGCTATGTGACTTTGTGGCGGGGGAGGGCGGTTAGAGATCTTATGCAGCGGTCCTTATCCTGGATCACAGAGCCACGCAGCAGGGGATCTGTAACCGTCCTCCCCCTGCCACAAAGTCATATAGCCCCCACACACAGAGTCCCGAACAGGAGAAGTGGCGGGCTCTGTTGAAACAATCAGTCCACCAGTGCGGACCACTCTAGAAGCAGGAGCCTGTCATTCCTCGAGTTTAGAAGCGTCCTCTGCATCACTACACTACGCCCGCTCCCCACCACAGTCTGTGTCCCAGTTTCAACACTTTACCGCGAAAACAGTAATAAAGAAAACGTTGTTCATTAACAAATTTTCAGTGATTTTATTTTTTAAGCGTGGGTTGGAAGGGGGTGAACGGGATATGAAACTGGAGAGGATAGTGAACATTCACTGGGTAAAGAAACGGGGGCAGGTTCAGCTTCTCTGTAAACAAACTAAATAGTCACAGGGTTACCCTGCTCACTCAGGAACCTAGCTTTCAAAGCCTCCCGGATGCACAGCGCGTCCCGCTGGGCTCTTCTAATCGCATGGCTGTCTGGCTGGGCGTAATCAGCAGCCAGGCGACTTGCCTCAACCTCCCACCCCGCCATAAAGGTCTCCCCCTTGCTCTCACAGAGATTGTGGAGCACACAGCAAGCTGCAATAACAATGGGGATATTGGTTTCGCTGAGATCAGAGCGAGTCAGTAAGCTTCTCCATCTCCCCTTGAGACGTCCAAAAGCACACTCCACCACCATTCTGCACTTGCTCAGACGGTAGTTGAAGAGTTCCTTCTCACTGTCCAGGGCGCCTGTATAGGGCTTCATGAGCCAGGGCATTAGCGGGTAGGCTGGGTCCCCGAGGATCACTATAGGCATCTCCACATCCCCAACAGTTATTTTGTGGTCCGGGAAGTAAATACCTTCCTGCAGCCGTCTAAACAGACCAGAGTTCCTGAAAACACAAGCGTCATGAACCTTGCCCAGCCATCCGACGTTGATGTTGGTAAAACGTCCCCTATGGTCCACCAGTGCTTGCAGCACCATTGAAAAGTAGCCCTTTCGGTTAATGTACTGGCTGGCCTGGTGGTCCGGTGCCAGGATAGGGATGTGAGTTCCATCTATAGCCCCACCACAGTTTGGGAATCCCATCGCGGCGAAGCCATCTATGATGACCTCCACGTTTCCCAGGGTCACTACCTTTGACAGCAGTACATCAACGATTGCGTTGGCTACTTGCATCACAGCAACCCCCACGGTAGATTTGCCCACGCCAAAGTGGTTCGCGACTGACTGGTAGCTGTCTGGCGTTGCAAACTTCCAGAGGGCTATGGCCACTCACTTCTGGACAGTCAGGGCTGCTCGCATCCGGGTGTCCTTGTGCTTCAGGGCAGGGGACAGCAACTCACAAAGTTCAAGGAAAGTTCCCTTCCGCATGCGAAAATTTCTCAACCATTGGGATTCATCCCAGACCTGCAGCACTATGCGGTCCCACCAGTCCGTGCTTGTTTCACGTGCCCAGAATCGCCATTCCACGGCATCAACATGACCCAGTGCCACCATGATGTCCACGGCGCGGGGTCCCGTGCTTTGTGACAGGTCTGTGCCACTCTCAGACTTCATGTCCTCACCGCGCTGCCGTAGCCTCCTTGCCCGATTTCTCAGCATCTGCCTCTGGAAAAGGTGGCTGATTAAGGTGCGAGGTGTTGACAACGGCCATAACTGCAGCGATGGTCGCAGCGGGCTCCATGCTCGCAGTGCTGTGGCATCCGCACTGTCACTCAGCAGAAAAGTGCACGAACTGATTGCCCACCGGCGCTTTCAGGGAGGGAGGGCGGGAGTGATGGTTGGATGATGACAGTTACCCAAAACCACCCTCGACACATTTTTTTCCCCAGCAGGCATTGGGGGCTCGACCCAGAATTCCAATGCGCAGCGGGGACTGCGGGAACGCTGTACACAGTGCACCGCTTCCAATGCCGACGCTTGCCCCGTTAGTGTGGACTCACACAGTCGAATTACTGTCCTTAGTGTGGATACACACGTTCGACTTTGTAATATCGATTCCACATATTCGATTTAAGTGAAATCGAACTACTCTCGTAGTGTAGACATACCCTTAGTCATCTCTTTTCCAAGCTGAACAGTCCCAGTCCTTTTAATCTCTCCTCATACGGAAGCTGTTCCAGACCCTTCATTATTTTTGTTGCCCTTCTCTGTATATTTTCCAATACCAATATATCTTTTTGATTGAACAGAACTGCATGCAGTATTCAGGGTGTGGGCATACCATGGATTTATATAGTGGCATTAGGATATTTACTGTCTTATTTATCCCTTTCCTAATGGTTCCTAATATTGTTAGCTTTTTTTGCTATACATTGAGCAGATGTTTTCAGAGACAATCTGCAGTAGCAATGTACAGCACACGTCAGTGATGAGAGCTTGTATCTGTGAATGCCCATACTATAAAAGGCCAGCTACTTACAAGCTGGACATGAACTAATGAGGGTGCTTACTGCACCTATGCTGTTCTAATGATCTTGGGTCTGCTCTCAATGGGCCTGCATTATGAAGTGGGTGGAAAAGCATCCTGAAAGTGCTGCATCACCAGACCTGGGACTGCTGACCTGCCAGACTTAAAGCAGCATGAGACTCCATAGACTTCCAGTGGATTGAAATTGAGCTGCTCAGAGATAACATGCTAGGAGTCGAGTTGGCTCAAAGGGTCTCCCCAGCTGCCAATCCATGGACTCTCAACAGTCATGTAAGCTACTCCTTGTGTCCGAGGGAAAAATTCCCCTCAGAAATGGCTGCAGAAAGGAAAGTAACGGCCCGGGCCCTTTCCCTTCCCAGGGCCCTGCCTGACTGCCAGGTATGGAAATCAGCCTGACGTGAGGGTAGGGCAAATAGCCTGCGCTGTCACTGAACATCCTCAGTGCATCAACCCAGGGTATAAAACATGCATCTGATGAAGTGGGTATTCACCCACGAAAGCTTATGCTCCAATACATCTGTTAGTCTTAAAGGTGCCACAGGACTCTCTGTTGCTTTTTACGGATCCAGACTAACACAGCTATCCCTCTGATACTTGACACCAGGGTATAAAAGCATTGGTAACTCTCTGAGGCAGAGGGAATAAGAGGCAGGGACGGAAAAGTCCTGCAGGAAGCCAGCCTAGGAACCATTAAGCTCTGGCAGGAAGTAAACATGCTCATTGTTATCACAGTTAACAACACATCTCATTGCTTCTGCACGCCCAACGAGTCACGCCTGCAAAATCTGTCCTTTCCCATCGGCAGCTCGCAGTCTGAGGTGAACAGTTAGATGGCTGACTGATAATGACATCCTTGGCGCCTTTCAGCTGTAGCTCTCAAACTGTTTTTACAAATGTGGGTACACATAATCATCATCATCATCATCATCCCCATTTTGCAGTGGGGGAAACTGAGGTATAGAGAAATGAAGTGACTTGCCCAAAGTCACCCTGAATTCATGGCAAGGCTGGGACTAGAACCCAGGTGTTCTGACTCCTATGCTGTTGCCCCACCTATTTGACCCCTAGTGACATACGAGCAAAGGTGTCTGCAGGAGGGAAGGAATAATGTCACAAGGTGAAGGGAAAAGGAGGCAGATTTTTGGAAAAACACCTGTTGCTTTGGTTTCTCATGATATGATCAATCTCTGTCTTCTCACAGAAGGGTCCTGGAGCTTTTTGATGCAGCCTTGGGTAACTAAATCTCTAGTTCCTGGCACTGTGTAAAGCTTGGTGCTATCATGGGAATGTTTGCTGGGGGCTCCATTTGCTGGGTTCACATCCCCAAGTTTTGGGATGACCTTCAGTTTTGATCAAACTGTAAAATCTCAAAGCAAAACTCAGTGGAATCCTTGAACACGCCATGGTTTCTCAGCAGTCACGTGCGCTTGCCAGATTCACATAGTTTCTCTTGGAAATCTTAACTCTGCCTCTGGTTAGTTTGAAATTGGGTCAGGTTTGCCTGAAAGGTCAGTGACCCTCTATCTCCCTTTCAGCCAGCCTGAGCGTAGTCTCCTATTTACTACAAAACCAAACCCAGGTAGTTTCAGATTTAGTTTCAAACATTTGGCCCAGGTTTACTTGCTCCCCTCACATGGCAACATGAAACAGTATCGCCCCCTGGCACAAGGGCCGGCTTTAGGCCTATTCCCCCGAATCGGGCCCCGCGCCTAAGAGGGCCCCGCGCTCCGGGTCTTCAGCGGCACTTTGGCAGCGGATCCTTCACTCACTCCAGGTCTTCGGCAGCGGGCCCCGTCGAACTATTCGAATCAGGCCCCGCACTTCCTAAAGCCAGCCCTGCCTGGCACAGCATTTTGTTCAAATCGCTTTAGAGAAATCTAGTATTTCAAGGAGGACCACATTTTGTTTGCTGTATTCCACAGCACCTTCCACAGTTATATTGATCAAATGCTCAGATGGTTTTCAGTCTTCTGCTGGCTCCTCAGAAAATACCTCTTTGGTGATAGCAGTAATTCATCATGATTGCTATTTATTGTGTGTATTACTGTAGCACTTAGGAGCCCTCTGCTTTTCTACTTCTACTATGGTATTTTCCATCTGAGGTTCTTAAATCCTTTTATACACATCAGGGTAGCCTTGCCAAACCTCAGAGAGGTAGGTAGTGGTATTCTTATCTTTCACATGGGGGAAACTGAGACAGAGAGGTTACATGATTTGCTGACAGTCACACAGAAAGTCAGTGGCAGGGATAGATTTCCCCAGTTACAGGCTCATTCCCTAACAACTAGACCATGCTTTGCTTTTTAGCTCAGGAGCAACCTATCTTCCCTTGCAAAGCTGACTCGATGTTTGCAAGAAGTTGTTCTCTTTGGGGTGCTTTTTCAAAGGGGATGAGTCCCAACCTCCCTGTTGTGGGAACAAAATCTAAATACTTTCACCTTAAATCCCCTGACTTGCACCTACAAAGCGGAGCAAGTACTTGGATTTTTGGATGCCAACTTTTTCATGTGCAAATTGCATCCTCAAAATGGAAACAGCCCATTTGAAAATGTGGCCCTTTGTGTCACAGAAGGTTAGCTTTGATTTAAATCAGGGGTCTCAAATACGCGGCCTGCAGGCTGCATGCAGCCCGCGGGGCTATTTCCTGTGGCCTGCCGAGCGCCCCGCGCCCACCCCCCGGCCTACCTCCAGGCCAGAGGTGGGCAAACTACACCGGCGGGATTGCCCCCCTCAAGCCCCGTGCCAGCTGGCATCACGTCCCTGTAGCCATGGGGGGTGAGGGGGAGAAGCCGAGGGCTCCATCCGTGTGTTGCCCTGGCTTCCAGGCACGCCCCCCTGCAGCTCCCATTGGCCGGGAACAGGGAACCGCGGCCAATGGGAGTTTCGGGGGAGGTACCTGGAGGAGCGGCAAGCAGCGTGTGGAGCCCTGCATCCCCCTCCCGCAGGGGAAGCTATTGAAATTAATTGACATTGGGTATCCGTATTCCCCTAGGCAACTGAAAAACTCAGCCTAAGTTGATATAAGAGTGAAGGACGTGTGGCGATGGCTTACTTGTTTTGAAAACCACATATTGGTAACTGAGCTATTGTGAGGAGAATAAAGCTCTGTTCTCAGTAATCAGGCTATAGCATAAGCCATAGATCTAGATGGCCCAATACTGCTGAGCACTCTCAACTCTCATTGACTTCAAACAATGAGAAATAAGCAATTTCAATGGGAGTTGTCAGTGCTCACAACCTCCATGGAGACCCTCAGGGTTAGAGCCATAGTATTATGTATCTACCTATTTCCCTGAGAGATCATCCCCTTCCCTGACACACTGCCCCAGCTGAGGGCTGGAGCCACATTGGCATGAATGAGAAGGGGTTACTGGCAGGGCATTCTCCATGGGGAGCCCTGCACTTCTATAATTTCTTCCACCCCACTTTGTCTGAAAAAGCCAAACCCAATGATCTTCAGGACGTGTCTTCTTTCCCAGGCATTTGGAAACAGGCTGTAAGGGCAACAAACCATTGTTGAGGAAGGCAGGTGAGTTGAGTGGGTAAGTGGCCTTATCCGTTGGTTGTGGGTCACGCTGAATGGCATTACCATGTTTCTGTTATGGTTGATGGTTATTCTGGGGTATTTTTATGTGATGTTGAGGGTACCTGCAGTGCGCTTTTCTAGAATGTGTCTAAATCCAGATAAATAAATCATTGTATAGCTCACACTCATGCCAGAGAATTCCCAATGCTATGAGAGCAATTTGTTTGGGGAAAGATTCTTGATTTAAGCAACCTGGGTGAAATTCTGAGGTGTGGTTCTGTGTCACAGCGTCTCTTAAGGCTACTCCACTTGCTCACAGCTGCGCCTAAAGGCACACTGTAGCTCATTGGTAGCATTAATAACAAAACAATATCAGTCACTTATACAGCACCCTTCATCCCAAATTATGGTCCTCCTGACCCCGCAGTGTGTAGCCCATGTGTGTAGCAGTCGACCCCATGTTGCACCACAGGGGATCAAGACCTTGGTAGTGCAGCCAACTGCTGCACAGGGTACTGTATAGTGTTGGAAGAAAGGGGTATTTTGGTGCCACTTAAGCCCTATTTTCAAAGCTTAAGTGGTGCATGGGTCTCTGCACAGGGGTGAATTTCACTTTTAAGTAGGGTTACCATATTTCCACAAACAAAAAAGAGGACACTGGGGGGGGGGAAGCCACGCCCTAGCCCCGCCCCGCCCCATCCACTCCCTCCCACTTCCCACCCCCTGACTGCTCCCCTCAGAACCCCAACCCCCCCTGCTTCTTGTCCCCTGACTGTCCCCTGCTGAAAAGCCCCTACCCTAACTGCCCCCCCCCCAGGACCCTACCTGTCCCCTGACTGCCCTGACCCTTATCCACTCGCATGGGTGGCAGGGTTGTAGAAATTTTGGTGGTGCCCAGAACCCCCCACCCCACCTGCCTAAGGCTCTGGGAGGGGGGTTGGGTGGGGGGAGGAGGTCTGGGGTGCAGGTCCTGGGCTGGGGATTAGGGTGCAGGAGGGGTGCAGGTTCTGGGATAGAGTTTGGGTGCTGGGTGCAGGCTCCGGGCTGGGGCAGGGGGTGGGTGTGCAGGAGGGGGTGAGGGGTGCAGGCTCTGGGATGGAGTTTGGGGGTGAGAGGCGGTGCAAAGGGAGGGGGTGCAGGCTTTAGGAGGAAGTTTGAGGGCAGGAGGGGGTGTGTGGGAAGGGGGGAGGGGGATTGGGAGGGAGTTTGGGGATAGGAGGGGATGCAGGGGTGAGGGCTGTGGGTCTGGGGATGAGGGGTTCATGATGCAGGAGGGGGCTCAGGGATGGAGCAGAGGATTAGGGTGTGTGGGGATGAAGGCTGGGGGGTTTGGGGTGTTGGAGAGGCTCAGGGCTAGGGTGGAAGGGCAGGGTAAGGGCAGCCTGTCTTCCCATTAGTGGATGGGGGCACTAGGACCCGGGGGCAGCAGACAGCAGTTGTCTGCGTGTACTGTCAGAGCCAGCACATGCAGACAAGAGAGAGGCAGACAGGGACGGGGGGGGGGACCCACGGAGAGGGGGATGCACGGAGGGGGGGTGGCAGGTGGAGGCTGGGGACCCATCCAACACTCCCCCGCTCCCTAACTGCCCACCCCCACTCCCCTTACCATTCTGGCTCCACGTGGGTCGGTTTGTCTGTTACACAGGACTACAGACAGAGGGAGGGGGGAGCAGGGGAGGGCTCTGGCTGCTGGAGGCCAATAGGAGTGGGTCAATCGGCCTAGCCGCCCAATCAGCAGCCATACTCTGCATGGAAGGGAGGGAGGGAGGCGAGGGAGAAAAAAACCCCGGACATTTTAACCTTGTTACCAATTCCTCCCGGACGGCTATTTAGAGACGCAAAAGCCGGACGTGTCCGGGGAAATACGGACGGATGGTAACCCTACTTTTAAGGCTCAGACTTCCTGCTTCAGGTCTCCTTTAGCTAAGGGTGAAGGTGCTGGCTGAAGAAGGCGCCCTTTGGGTGTTAAATATTGGGATTACCTGGAACTGTAGGTTCAGATTTTAGCAGCATTGATTTAGCATTTCATCCTTCTATGGAAGATAACTTGAGTTCCATGCATCTTAATATAGGGATTTTAGGGCAAGATCTGCAAAACTCAGGTCCTTCCTGCTCTGCCTGGAGACTGACAATCCTATGAGACTTTATAGGAAGGGTAGGGGTTTGCCCTGTTGTGCTTAGCCCAGGTTCCCTCCTTTTTCCAATGCTATGCAGCACACTGTGCATTGGTTGGCTGCTGTGTTTCAGAGATACTGTATGTACCCAGGCCCCGAACCTGGATTGTGCAGTGTGCAGGCAAACTATTGCACCCACACATTACACAATACAGGTTATTGTTCTATTAATGATACCAGTGAACTAGATTGTGCCTTTAGACGTAGCCCTGAGCAGCATCCCAGGAAAAGCCACGAGGGACTGTGACTCAGAGACACCCCTCTAAGGCACAATTCCTCCCCGGTTCCTCCCGCTGCGGTCATGATTTATTGCTGGTCAAATATACAGGCAGGAAATTACTATATTCCTCCGGTGCTGACTCAGCTACTCTGGCCAGTGAATAGGGGTTTGGTACCAAGGCCCCACTCATTCCTTGCCCACCTGCTCCAGGGTGTGCGGAAAAGGTTTAGTAGCTTCCGACTCTCATGTGCCTGAACCTGAGGTCTGGGAAGCCCAAGTAGGGAGGTAAGCGGGTGGGGGCTCTTACTCCCTTGTGCTGGTGCATAATCTGAGTCAGCACCTGAGGATGATTTTTAATGATTTCATTAGATTATGAATACTAGCTCACTGCAATGGCCCTACTCTCCAGTGCTAATGTGACACCATGGCCTACCCTAATATGGAAGTTGGGGCTATATGGAATTGTGGTGTATTGAAAATTGTAGGTGATCATTTTCAGTTTCACGAGGTTTTCCTGGTCTTGCTTGCAGACAGGGAAGCGTGTGATCTGGGCCTAGAAGCGGTTAGTCAGCAGCCGGCTTTGTCTCGCTCCGTTTTAGAGTTCTTGTGTGTGATTCTGAATTCAAGGCCTGGTCTACACTTAATTAAATCAACCTAACTATACCACTCAGGACTGTGAAAAATGTTGTGCCCTGAGCACCATTCGAATGACCTAACCCCTAGTGTAGATGTGGCTGGGTTGATGGAGGGATTCTTCCATTGACCTAGCTACAGCCTCTCAGAGAGGTGGATCAACTATGTCAACAGAAAAATCCCTTCCAACAAGGTAGGAAGCATCTACACAACAGTGCTGTAGCTGTGCCGCTATAGCAGCTATAGTGTAGACATAACTTAAGAAATAAAGTAGTGCAGGGGTGGCCAACCTGAGCCTGAGAAGGAGCCAAAATTTACCAATGTACATTGCCAAAGAGCCACAGTAATACGTCAGCAGCCCCCCATCAGCTTCCCGCTCCCAGCGCCTCCCACCCACCGACAGCCCTGCAGATCAGCGCCTCCCCCTCTCTCCTCGCACCTCCTGATCAGCTGTTTCGTGGCATGCAGGAGGCTCTGGGGAGGAGGGAGGAACGAGAGCACGGCAGGCTCAGGGGAGGGGGTGTGAAGGGATGCAGTGGGGGCAGGGCCTGTGGCAAAGCCAGGGGGTTGAGCAGTGAGCACCCCCAGCACATTGGAAAGTTGGTGCCTGTAGCTTCAGCCCCGGAGTCGGTGCCTATAGGAGCTGCATATTAACTTCTGAAGAGCCGCATGTGGCTCCGGAGCCACAAGTTGCCCACCCCTGAAGTAGTGTTACGTTGCAACCTTCCTGCAAGCGTATTTTATGTTTATCCAATTTCTCTGTCTGCATGCCATGACTATATAGCAAGAATGGAAACAAAATCCATGCATTTAGCAATGTACTACCAGGGAGTCCACACAACTTGTACTCCATTCACACAGCTCCATCAGCACACTGGAAAAGAGATCCCCACATGAGCCTGAGCATGTTCGATATTGCACTGTCTACTCCACCCTGCAATTACGCCTGCCTTTATTTTTAACCTAAAATCAGCAAGGAGAGGATAATAAGGCTTGGGGGTGGAGGGGTGAGAAACAGGCCTTTTATAATTCTGGCACATTACAGTAAAGCTGATGGTGACTCATCCATTCTGTTTGGTGCAGGATGGATGGATCTTTAGTCTGCACAGGCAGGGGAGGCAGGAATCGATTTAGTTTCTAATCCTCTGGGGGCTCAGATGTAATTCTGTGAGCAAGTGGGGTGTGGGGGAGAGCTTCATTCCTGATATGGGCCCTATTCTATTGGCTGGGATTGGCGGTTACATCAGTAGCACTGCATGGCTCCTACTGCACTGACCTTGGAGAAGCTGCAGCATCAAGGACTGATGCTGAAGACTTTCCAGGGAGGCAGAAATTTGGAAGGGTTTTTTTTTTTCTTTGTCATCGGTGTCATTATCTCGTCTCCCTCTTTGCAGACCCTTTTCTGAGCTGGGAAGCTGCTTTCTTGGCAGGCCAGCCCCCTTGAAACAGCACTGGTTGTTAAACAAAGAAGTGATAAGGGGAGAACCCTATGCCTTTTGTGCAACCTGTTTGCAAGCACAGTCAGCTGTGTAGGAGGCAGAGAGAGAGACAGAGCTGGAAGGAGGAGGGATGGGCGGAGAAGCAGAGAGAGAGAGAGAAACAAATGGCTATAATAAGGGTTAAAGAAAAAAGAGGAAGATGGAGGAACAGGTAGTTAGAGAGAAGCAATCTAGGAGACAGAGAGAGAGAGAGAGAGAGAAAGAAGAAAGCTTAAGAGAGAAACGCCCGAGGTTTTTCTCTCTTAGGTACTTGCTTAAATTTAAGCCCATTGACTTCAGCTGGACAGCACAGTTGCTTAAAGTGAAGCAGGCGCTGAAGTGCTTTGCTGGAGTGGGAACAAAAGAGGAGGCGAGAAAGCTAGTTGGAAGGATTCAGAGAGGGTTTAAGCCAGCTGAAAGGATGGCAGGGAGCCTGCAACCCAGAAGGTTAGAGAGCATTAGAAAAAGGGGGGTTAAATTCTTTGCTGGCGAGAGGAGCACTGCTCTTCAGCACCCTTGAGGGCTGGTGTTCTGGGCTGGGAGACAGAAGGGCAGCGCAGGTGCCTGTAAGTGAATACGCAACTGACTCCTTTACAAACTACCCTGTCAGCTTTGCCGCAGCCATCACCTGGGGTGCCTGCCCTCTTCAGGGATAAAGGGCATTTCAATCTCCGGGCTGCTCCACTCATCCAGCTGAGCTCAAGGCCTGAAATGACACAGGGCAGTTCTGTGATGTGGGCCTTCTAGCACATGAAGACAGAGTGAAAAACGTCTGCAGGTTGCATTAGTCAAGGAGAGGGCGACAGGAATAACAGGAATGAATATTTTATTCATATTATTTATATTACACTAATGCCTCCAGGGTCCAGCTGAGGTCAGGGGCCCATTGTACTAGGCCTTAGTGAGACTCAGATACTACTCCCAAGAGATTACAGTCTACAAAGACAAGACAGACAAAGGGTGGGAGACAGGATAGACGGGGCACTGAGGTACAGAGATTAAGTGATTTACCCCAGGTCACACAGGGAATCAGGGGCAGAGCTGGGGACTGAATCCAGATCTCCTGAGTCTCAGTCCAGTCAGCCTCATGATACTTTTCAAACATTGTCAAATGAATGACCTTCTTCTTTCTTAAAATGTAAGAGTGGAGAGATTCCAAATGGCTCTAGTGAGATGACTGTGTTGACTGAAACCATCACATAGCCATGTCCCTTGGCACTAGTCATTCCACATGTGCTGGTTTTCCAACAGGAGTTTTCTCTCTTTGTCATGAGTGCAGCTGCTTAGAACATTTCTAACTGAGTGTCTTTTTGTTGAAATATGCTGTTCTGTCAAAGCCAAAATGTGTCATGGAAACGTACAGATTTCAGCATTGTTTTTGACCAGAGGTTCCTGAATTCCAGGGCTCTCTGGTCACAGAGAGAGAGAGACCCGAACTGAAAAACTGAGCTTTTCAATCCAAATTAGTCACTTCAACACAATTCTGTTCTGCAAAAACATTTGCAAGGCTTTGAGGTCCTGGTTTTCCAATCCATCTCCGGCGGGGTGCACCAGGTGAGTGGTTCGGGCCTTTTGAGTTCGGAGTGGAAATCTTAACTTTTATATTTTCAATAGTACGAGTGATAATCATTTGCTCATTTTGTGTCTGGAACAACATTTAATACTGTGGGCTAGATCCTCCGACAATGTCAATCTGTGCAGAGCAATTATGGTTAGAGGAACTATGCCAATTGACACCAGGCAAGGATCTGGCCCATATATACCTGTTACTCCAGTTTGGTAGCTGGATTTGATCTGCACTGAAAGATTATTGCGTTTTCTTCCTTGATTAAGGAGCCTGGGACTAGAGTGGGTTGGGAAATTAATAGAAGAACACCAATTATTCTGAACATGGCCAGAATGGTTGTGAAGGCTGACAGCAGCATATGGAGCCTTTCACTTCTCTATCACCACCAGTGTGGAAATCAGCAGAGTGGCCGTGGCCAACAATTGTACCATCTCATGACTGTTTGTTGACTTTAAATGAAGTGAGTTTGGGGGTTTCACTCTGGTTCCTGTAGGCCTGGTGTCCACAGCATGGCTAAGAGCCTTAGCAGGGCCTCACGATTGAATTTGCAGGAAGCCTGCATTACATACACACCAGCTGTGCTGACCCTTCTAGATCAGAACTGAGGCAGGGCAGGCTGGGGGAAGATAACATTGCTGTGCTGTACTAATTCCTTGGAAAAACAAATGTCCGACTCCAGGGCCGTCACTCTGGCACCTTTCATAGTGCACTGAATTCACTTCAGAAATGGCACTTGTGTTGATGCTACATTCTTGGTGTTGTGTTTTTAGCTACCTCCATGGTATTTGTTTGTTTGCACTATGGTTAGAGATGGACTCAGACCTCAGAATTTGGATCTGCATTCAGATCCAGACCTTAAACAGCCCAAAGTTTTTTGTGGGGTTGATTCAGCCTGCTATAAGAACACAGGAATTGCAGGACCAGAGCAGTGGTCCATCTAGACTGGCATCTTGGACATTTGGTGAAACTAAAAAGGCAGCAAATGATAAAAGGAAATACTTTTTTTTCCCCACAATGCAGAATTAGACTGTGGAACTCATTACCACAGGACATCATTGAGCTCATGAGCTTAGCAGGATTCAAAAATGTATACAGATAACAAGAATATCCAGAGTAAGGATTATGAAAAAGAGGGGGGAAATGGAAGGGATACAGGCCCTCATGTTCTAGGGCATAAACCAACCTCTAATTTAGGGGGACAGGAAGAAATTTCTTTTATGGACAATTTATTCTATTACTGGCCATTTTAGGGTCTCTTGCACCTTCCTCTGCAGTAGCTGGTACTTGCCATATCAGAAACAGGATACTGGATTTAGATGGAGCACCGGTATGGCAATTCCTATATTCATATGTCTCTCACAGCGGCCAGTACCAAATACTTCAGAGGTTGGTGAAAGTTTGACCCCACTGGTCAGTGTATATTATGTGTCCCCCTCCGTGCCTGATCCACAGAGGATATGGGTCTATTACAGCCTTCCGCTTGAGAAGTTTGCTTTTTAGCTCAAGCTGTAGACTTCTTCTTTCAGCTCCGGAGTGCCCTGGTTCAGTCCCTGGTGTTGGCCAAGATGACGGCTGTCTGGGATTTGAGAAGCTCAGTGGGCTTTGGTTGCACAGGAGAAGCTGCTTCTCTCTGGAAGAAGCATGTAAGCGGTTGGTGTTACGCCTCCCACTCTGTACCTGATCCACTGAGAATGTGTGCCAGTTATGGAACTCAAGCTACAGAGACCCAGGCACCCAGGGAGGTGCCTGGTTCAATGTCCGGTGTTGGGCAAAATGTTGGCCACCACACAAGAAACTGCATAGTGGACAGCTGTGGAATAGGAGGTTTCTACCTAAAACCAGGTGACAAGTAGTTGGCTTATTTCCCTTTGATGAGTCCAGCCCCTGCACCCATCTATGTAGCTTTATTCGAACCCAGCCTCACTTTGTGGGAGGGTGTAAAGTGCTAATTATTCTAAATGTTTCCCACAGAGGGGGAAGCACATTGCACAGAAATGTCACCACTTGCTGCAGCCCCTTATAAACAGGAGAATTAGAGGGTTTTTAACTCTCCCACACACCATCATTGATGAGATTTTTGAACTCGGTGGGTCATCTCAGAACAAAAGTGTGATAAACGAAGCCCTCTGGCTGGGGAGGTTTCCATACGAGCCTCCTCTTCTAAGCTGCCTGTGTTAATAAGCTCATATTTCACTTAGCTGGCAGAAAGCTCTCCACAGGACCCTGGAAGCGCTGAAGGTCAGCGGGGAGATAATGAAGAAGGCTGCTCAGGTCTGACGGCTGCCTCCTGTTTACTCATTATTTCCCAGACGCATCACTGACACCATGCATCATCACTGCAGCTCTGGCAGAGAGCTGGCTGGCAGCAGCTTCTCTGTTCCTTCCATCACATGGAAGCTGTAACACCAGCCTGAGTCCCCATTGATCCGTCTCGTGCTCTGTCCACTTGTCATTTATGGGTAGGGCTCCACCAAATTCATGGCCATGAAAAACACATCACTGACTGTGAAATCTGGTTGTTTGTGTGCTTTTACCCTATACTATACAGATTTCACGGGAGAGACCAGCGTTTCTCAAATTGGAGATCCTGACCCAAAAGGGAGTTGCAGGGGGTCGCAAGGTTATTTTAGGGGGTCATGGTATTGCCACCCTTCCCTCTGTGCTGCCTTCAGAGCTGGGCGGCCAGAGAGCGGTGGCTGGGTGCCCAGCTCTGAAGGCAGTGTCCCACCAGCAGCAGCGCAGAAGTAAGGGCGGCAATACCATACCGTGCCACCCTTAATTCTGCTCTGCTGCCTTCAGAGCTGGGCAACCGGAGAGTGGCAGCTGCTGACTGAGGGCCCAGTTCTGCAGGCAGCAGCACAGAAGTAAGGGTGGTAATACTGTACCGGACCATCCTTACTTCTGCGATGCTGCTGGTGGCAGCTCTGCCTTCTGAGCTGTGCTCCTGGCCAGCAGCCGCCGCTCTCCAGCTGCCCAGCTCTGAAGGTAGCGCCGCCGCCAACAGCAGCGCAGAAGTAAGGGTAGAAGTACCACAACACCCCCTCCCCCAATACACTTACAACCACCAACGCCCCTTTTTGGGTCAGGACCCCTACAATTACAAAACCATGAAATTTCAGATTTAAATAGCTGAAATCATGAAATTTACTGTTTTTAAAATCCTATGACCGTGACATTGACCAAAATGGATGGTGAATTTGGTAGGGCCCTACTCATGGATGTAGGGGGTTTTTTGGTTGGTTGTTTTTTTTCCTGGCAGGACTAACTATTATCTACACCATCCCTGACAGGTGTTTGTCTAACCTGCTCTTAAAAACCTTCAATGGTGGAGATTCCACAACCTCTGTAGGCAATTTATTCCAGTGCTTAACCACCCTAGCAGGAAGTTTTTCCTAAAGTCCAATCTAAGCTGCCCCTGCTGCAATTTAAGCCCATTGCTTCTATCCTCAGAGGTTGAGAACAATTTTTCTCCCTCCTCCTTGAGAACAATAAGTCATCACCTAGCATTTTTCTTCCTTTGCCTATCTGTAAAATTCTATTATTATCAATGGAAATATTTTTGTAGTCTGTGTGTATGTATGTGGTGCAATCAGTGTTTATTGACCTTTACTGATAAAAATCTAATCCTTCAAAGCCCCCAGGAAATCACTGCCCCAATCTATACAACTTGTCTACAGTTTCACCGCAACCTACAAGTAGAGTGGTTCTGACTGTAAAATGTGCTCTCAGTGGCTCTTGTATCTAGCACTCTGTGCATCCTCCTCGCTCACCTCTCATTTTCTGTCTGTTCTTCCAGGTTCTGTATCGTGTCCTGGTGAAGTATTGGCTGAGTGAGAAGGTTGCTGGGACGACGGCTACAAGGGGATCCATTTGAGGTCGATCTATCAGCCTGCCTACACCAGGTGAAAGCAACGTGGGTACATATAGCTAGTAGTAATATCCTGAGAGTTGGCCCTGTGAAGGTCAGGTCACTCCCCTCCGACAGCACTCATAGGAATGGAATCTAAAGGAAGCACCCGAAGCGGAAGCAAACCTGATGCCAAGGCCGCCAGCTCTGGAAAGCAGGAGAAGCCCAACCCCGGGCCTGCTATGAATGCAGACAAGAAGGAAACCCCCTCCAAGGAGCAGCCCACCCCTGTGGCCACAACGAAGAAGGCAGCCAGCGAGGCTGCTGCACTGAATAACCACAGCAATCTGAAACCCAGCCCTGCAGCCCCGGAGGTGCAAGAGGCCACCGGCCAGTCCCCTGACTCTGAGCACAAGGGAAACGGCGCGGAGGAATCCTCAGGCAGCGTCTTCGATAACGTGAAGCCATTGGCCATTGTTGGAGGTGTGGTGATGGCTGCCATTGCTGTAATTCTGGGAGTGGCGTTCCTAGCCCGGAAAAAATGAAGACCGAGAAAGGGTTGGGGGAGAGAAATATAATCAACTGTACAGTTCCTTTTGAAACACATGCATGCAGTAAATTCTATACATATCTATACATATATAGAGAGAGCACTAGATAGGGTAACTACAGCACCAACAACTACTCCAAAAGTCTTGTTCCAAAGGAGCCGTGCCAGTTTGACCAGTATGGGTACTCCATGCACTCAATATGTGCTTTCGTGTAATATAACTTGGCTTGTACAACTGTGTATAGATTACAGCTTCTTCTGATCAGTGTAAATGCCGGTGTCCCCTCCCCCACGCTCCTCCCCAGGAGACTCCCCAGGACACTCCCCACTTTCCCGTAGTCCCAGCATTTCCAAGCAGAGGTGTTCTACATCCCATCCTGAGTCCCTGCTCTATTTATTTTGATGTTTTTTAATTGGGTTGTGGTAGAGAAGAGGAAAGGGAATAGTACTAAGACCCAGTTCATCAATTATTGTGGTTTATTATTAATATCGTACCCCAACTTGTGCTGGGCGCTTTGCAGACATGTAAGAAGGCAGCTCCGAGCTTACGGCCTAATAGGTACGTTATGTTCCTAATGCTTATCACCCAACCTTTAAAAACAAACAGACAAGACAGAAGTAACCCATAGCTGGAGGTGAGCTGACTGTGTGATATAGAAGAGTGTGGATCACATGGCATTATAGAACCTTTTCTCTGTCTGAGCTGCAAGCCAATAGCTACAGTGAAGCTCAAGGGGCAAATATGTCTCACTGAGCTCTACAGTGCAGTTTGCAGCCCATGGAGACAAGATACAAGGCTTGGAGTCCCATCCCCTCTTTAGTCATACAGAGGACAGTTTCAACCTGCTCCATGTTATGTATATTGGGGGCAGCCCCAGGCACCCAGCCATTTGCCAATGCAGATAAGACCATTGGGACAGTTTGGGCATTCCTGCCCTAGAGGGTGATAGACTGTTTTGGACACAGTTTCTGATAAACTTGAAGTGGCCTCAGTAGTGCACTAAGGGCTCAATCCAAACTGCACTGATGTCCGTTGGAGTTTTTCCATTGACTTCAGTGGGCTTTGGCTCAGGCCCTTAATCCTGGTGCTTTTCCATCAAAGGTTGATCTCTCCTTGCGTGTGGTAGAAGAAAAGGCAGACAAGAACTAGGCTTTAAGGGCAAGCAGCACATGAAGCACTATGGGAATGACATACATGAACCCCTTTATGCTGGGAAAACCATGTGCAAAAGTGATGAAAACAGATGGTGCTTGGAGAGATCTTCTACCCCCTAATTTGAGTCTACCAGGAAAATGTGAAACATCCATGTCTTGAAAGTGGAAACAATTTCCCCAGACTTGGAAACAGCCTGGTTTCTTTGCTGGGGTGGGGGAGGGGGGTGGGAGGAAGGGGTGAGATATAAAACCAGACCGTGGGTAGGAAGGGAAAAGTAAGGGAGAGGATAGATGGAGGCTCCATTTACTACATTGAGAAGATGAGACACACAGGGATGAGGGATGAGTGACCTTTCCAGACTCAGAACTTCCATTACGACCCACATTTGCTGCTGCTGCTATAGTATAGAAAGGATTCTTTAGCCAATGTTTTGTTTTAAATGGAGCCAGAATTGAAACCGAATCACCCAAAGAGTCATTGGAGCTCAGCAGTAGTACCTGCTAACCGGTGAGTGGTACACAGGAGTGTCACAGTTTTGCAGCGATGATTGGCAAAGACACTGTACAAAAGCCAGAGAAACCGGTCCAAATTCAGAGGGAATGTAGAAGGTGGGGTGTAAGTTACATGTCTGGAAGGGAGCCTGAGCACCTGGGAGTATAAACCAGTATAAGGGCTGGATGAAGCGTCAATTATGCCAAGTCTCTTAGTTTCTTACCCCAGATTTCTTGCATCTTCCACTGACACATCTAGTATCGGCCACTGGTGGTTGACAGGATACTGGACTGGATGGACCACATATCTGATCCAGTCTGGCAATTCCTATATTTCTAACTCAGAGTCCTTGAAGAATTTGGCCTACTTAGTGCATGTGGCTCATCGAATATTTGGGCACAGCTTCTTTACAAATTCCCTTCTATTCCTGCAGTTAGATTTTTCACCATTTTTTCTACAAGGCTCTTAAAATATTCCCAGATGTATGCGGCCTCTTTGGGTATAAAATTCTATCTCCTGGTTTCCAAACTATTGTGTGTTTCTGAGTTTTAACCTGCATATGTTCTTTTCCATTGCACAGACTGATGCAATATGATCAGGTTTGCCCCATTGTTGAAACAAGTGCTAACAACCACCATGCTTAAACTTGATAGGTGCTAGCACTGTTTCACCTGTATTATGGACAGGACTTGTAACTTCACCTTGTAATACAATCCCTCCTGTACTGAGAAGGCTCTGGGAAAACCTTAGTAAGAATAGACTAGCTACATCATGGGGGATTCCTTGTTGTTATTTATCCAGAAGGTTGTTTGGCTGGTTGTGTCTTTAATAACCTTTCCTTGTTGAGGAGCTAATTTGTCCCCATGATGTTTTGCAGATGCTGAGATGTAAATTTATTATTGTAAGCTGGGATGAGGATAGGGTGAAGATGGGAAAGTGCAAAGTATAGGCATCTGAGATGGAGAAGAGATCATCATAATTGTCTAGCCTGTCTCCTGCCAATGCAGGGCTGGTGATTCCTGGAACTTATGAAGCAGAGATTTGATTTCTAGTTTCAAGTGTAAATTAATTCAAGAGATGTTTCCCTATTTGTTGCCCTCCCATTTAGTTCTGGCAGATGTGTTTTCCAATGGAGTGTGTGATAAAAATCACAGATCTAGCTCCTTTCTGCTCTGAACTAACCAGGGTAGACAGACATTTAAGGAGGAAAAGGAAACATTGGATGCTTCACAGGAGCCTCTCTCTCTCCTTTTAAAAGTATTTTAATTTGACTGCATTAATTTTTGGAAAACTGAGAAAAAAAGTTCTGAGTTGGGAGGGGCCTGAGCTGCAAAACTTCCATCCAGATCCGAACGATTCCCCAAAGCATTAAGATATGTGATTTGGATAGGCCCATCTCTAGTTCTAAGCCAATAATTTCCTCCTGAAATATGCCAGAGAGGTTATTGAGACATTGGAGATGGTGACGGTGGCAGGACAAGAAAATCGTCACCTTGAAAAATAACCTTGCCCTCAATCATATTTATGGCCGTGAAGAAATAGGTTAGGTCTATAAGGGAATCATTCACTTACTGTAATTTCTCGGTACTGTTGTCCACTGTCCATGACTCATTCTCCAGAACCCAGCTCATTTACTGGTCTGAAAACACCCATTTTTTGTGTGGATGTGTACAACCCCACCACCTTCTTGAAGAATATTACATGTATACATTACAGTTTACTGCAGTCTTTGTAAAGCCACACACCCCATATTTTTTGTAAAGAAAAACATTGAGACAACCCTTTATTTGTGCACCTGCATTCACACAAAGTGTCCATGTTTTCTTTTTTGTACCATTTGCATTCTGCCATGCAATGCCTTAAGCAACATTTTTGGTCATGGTTTCTTACCACTAAGAGAATGTCTGGCTAGGAAACTCCTGAATGTATAGCATCCCCATTGTGCTACAAGCTAAAAATTACTGTCTCCCCATGTTCCCCAAATAGTCACGTGGGCTACTTGCTTTTAAAAAGATACTTCCTCTTTTAAAGTATTTTGGAATGTGTTGTATTGTGTTGTAGTGGAACTAGTGCTGGTTTGAGTCTGGTATATCACAAGGAGGTGCCATGCAAGCTTCCTAAACACACAGGGTTTCTATGCCCTCCAGTCCTGACTTGCAACTACCCCTTTTAGCAGATGCTGCCTGTTATACCTTTGTGCTGCACTGCATGGTGGTTTCCTGTTGAGCACAAAAGTCCAGTGAGAACTAGACTGAGAAGAGCAAATTATCTCTCGGTTGGAACCTACGGCAG
Source organism: Chrysemys picta bellii (assembly GCF_011386835.1). Taxonomy (NCBI): domain Eukaryota; kingdom Metazoa; phylum Chordata; order Testudines; family Emydidae; genus Chrysemys; species Chrysemys picta. The sequence continues at coordinate 30,671,951 of NC_088794.1, read as the reverse complement.
ATTGAAACCCAATTTGTCATGAGGCAAAAGGCTAACGAATGAACTTGCTGTGCTAAATAAATAGTTGTCCTGTTTTGCGGCAGCACTGAGCACATGCCTTTATTTGCTTGATGTATTGTGTTGTGTTTGCTGTAATATGAGGTCCTTTTAGTGAAATCTCCTCAATAAGAACGAATTAAAGCTTGAAACTGATAAGATTCTGGCTTGGGGATTTGTAGGGATCTAGATTGCTAGTTTACTCTTATTGATGCTGTTTATAAATTAGAAATTTGATAATTAATTATACAAACACTGCAGTAGAAAATGCAGCTTATCTTTAAAACAATAGATTCAATTACTATATTCTATTTTGAAGAAACCACCTCTCTCGATCTAATGTAAGAATGTCACTTTTATCTCTTGGACAATTTAGTACAGGGTTTTCCCTGTCCCTAGCTCTGTAAATGTGAAATTGACTACATTTCCTCTGATGGGGCATGACCCAAATCCCACTGAAGTCAATGGAAAGACTTCTATTGACTTCAGTGGGCTTTGGATCAGGTCCATGCCTCTTAATAGTTTTGCTGTGGGATAGAATCAAATCTGAGCACGAGGGATGTTCTGACAGCATTTTCAGCATGGTAAGAATGTATTCTGCCAGGTGATTTCTATCTCATGTAGGCTGTGATTCACCAAAAGCACTTAAGCACATGCTTAACTTTAAGTAGACCCACTGACTTCAGTGTTACATGCTTAAGTGCTTTGCTGAATCAGGGCTTTGGGGGTGATCCAAAAAACATGAAGGGGAATCTTTCCACTAATTTCAGTAGGCTGTGGATCAGGCTGTTAGAGTTACTTTCCCATTTTCTGTTCTTAATTATTTGTATTGTGGTAGTGCTTGGCATGGTCCCTCTGTGCTGGGTTAATTTCACTCACAGGGAATGGGGAAAACAACCATTAGGTTTGATCCTGAGAGGGGACATGATAGCAGTTTTCAGGTATCTAAAAGGGTGTCATAAGGAGGAGGGAGAAAACTTGTTCACCTTAGCCTCTAAGGATAGAACAAGAAGCAATGGGCTTAAACTGCAGCAAGGGAGGTCTAGGTTGGACATTAGGAAAAAGTTCCTAACTGTCAGGGTGGTTAAACACTGGAATAAATTGCCTAGGGAGGTTGTGGAATCTCCATCTCTGGAGATATTTAAGAGTGGGTTAGATAAATGTCTATCAGGGATGGTCTAGACAGTATTTGGTCCTGCCATGCGGGCAGGGGACTGGACTCGATGACCTCTCGAGGTCCCTTCCAGTCCTAGAATCTATGAATCCTTAAAGGGTTCCACATGTGGAGCTCTCACATACTTCAGGTTCTATCCTTTGATCTCATGGAGGGCCAGGGAAGCCATAAGCAGAGACTATAAAGAGTGTCCATCTCCCATAGTGCATTCAAACCTACTGCTCCATTTACATCTAGTGAATTACTCCTAGCCCAAAATACAATTTATTTTAAAACAATCCCTAAATAATCTAAGGACTTGGATCATCAAGAAATTACTTTTCTTGGCCCATCGATTTTAAAAACTCTTCCAAGCCAATCGTGATTTTAGTTTAATCCTTCACCAAAGTCCATCTGTTGCAAATACTGCTCATTACTTTTAACAGCATGTCCAATTATGTTAAGAGCATTGAGTGTAGGCTGATAAACCTTCGCTATTATGTTTAATTTATGGCAGAAGATGAGGTGTTCCCTAAACTAGACTATCAAATGACATAAATTATATGTAATGTTCCTCTCCGTGGGCTAGACTCTTCTAGCCTTGATTACACGGAGTAGCACCTTATTTCCCATTGACTTCAGAGGGACTATCATGATGTAAGTTACTCTGTAGGCTAAGGATATTGCAATCTGGCCCATAGACAGTAGACCCACTGAAGGCCATGTGTGTCATTCAGTCCGATGTCTTCACAGGACTACTCACTATGTCATTTCATAATGATGGTGCTTTGACCATGTGCCATTGAGAAGATCATTTCATTGCACAATTTTCTCATACAGTTAAGAACTTTTCCTCATTAGCTGCAGGTTTTTGCCCTTTTTCCAGCCATCATCAGAGAATAAATTCTGCACTTCCATTAACTATTAGGTATTCATAGGCTATGACCAAGTTCCCTCCATCACTCCAAATCTCATTTCTAGTTTATATGGGCCAGATCCTCAGCTGGAATAAATTGGCATAGCCCCATTGACTTGAATGGTGTTACACTGATTTACGTCAGCTGAGAATCTAATCCGGTACATTTGTTTCCTTATACTTAATGGCTTATTCTCCAACTTTGGAATAATACTCGCTTCCCTTCTTTGCATTTTATTTAGCATTCCTGTAATTTTCCCAAGCAATTTTCCAAGTGTGCTCTCACCAGGGCTATGCTGAAACCAGATTTCTGTGCCTGTCAAACACAGGAGTAGAGTTTTAACAGTCCACGCAAAGAATAGCAAAAGTTATGCCATTTAATATATAGATGGAACACTCAGGGGCTATATGTCACAGGTGGGGATGGGGGGTGCGCAAGCTTTTAATCTGCTATAGTTACCCAAGTCACAAGTAAATATTATGGCCCAAGTTTGCAAGGTGACGAGTTTCCTCAATTTCCATTGAAGTCAATGGAAGTTGGGGACATTGCTAGTCTCATTCTAGTCCTCATTATTGCACACCAGTGACTCACTACATGATTGACACTCTGTTCAAGGGAGGCCCCTGACTGAGGAATGATTGCAGATCAGGATTGAGATGCACTGGCAAAGCTGTGTGAGGGAAGCTAGCACAGTATTGCATGCTCTGTGCATGGCTCAAGCCGGTGCTATTGGTCCTTCAGTTATCTGAGTGCAGAGATGAAAGAAATTAAATATATTTTGTTGACAAAAGACTTGAGGCCTGATTTTGATCTAGGTCCATGGCATGGATCATAGTGGGCCTTGGAAATCTGCTAATGTGCATGGCACATGCTGTATTTCCCCCACCACAAGAGAACAGGTTTGAAGTTGGTGCATCAGCTGGGCACAGAAAAGTCTGCAAGCTTTGTTTCCATTTTGGTGGGCTGTTCAGATTGTGCTGTCCCATGGGGATATGTTAGTGTGAAGATACGCTCATCACATGGCAAGTTTACATTGCCTTGAAACAACAGCTTTCCCAATCAGATGAATCTCAGAGCAGGCAAACGCTATGGAAGGTTACTGGTCTTAGCTACTCACAGATGTGGCTCTACCTTCCACTGCTGCATTGCCCTGTCTTAAAATCTCCACTTGTGCAAACGCTGTCGGTGACTCACCTGATATGTAGTGATGTGACTCAGTTTACCACAAGCAGTGGGAGCAGAATCTGCTGTTCTCCACTACTTTTCACTGATAAAATAGAACTGGCCTTGCTGGCACATACAGAATTAGGATAAAATGAGGTTAGGATCTACAACATATTTTCACATGCCACCCCTGTCCCTACTTCCCCCACGTAGACTAGAGTCTGCAATCATCCCTGCATAGCCATCTTCCCATTCCACCCCACCTTGGTTTTCACAGTTGGATCTGGCCCACTTAGGGATCTGGGTTAGGATCCCAAGAATCAAAGTTTCTGCCTTGCATGTTGATGCTATGGAGCAACAATGCCCAGCAGTGAGAGGGAAACTTTAAATTCTGCCTGTCTTCATGAAGCCCTGCAGTATGTGCTAGACTATCGCTGTAGCGTCAAACAATCCAAAGTTTCTAGGGCGAGTCAACAAAAACAAGGACAGCATCTTCCCACCTCCTTTCTTTTAAAAAAAAGGAAATTGTTTGACTTTATTAAGTTTTGAGCAGCCCCTCTTAACCTTGTGGCCTTTTCCTGAATCACTGGTTAGGAACCTTTCTAAAGAAAACTTTAAAATGTGCAATCCCAGCTATCCAAAGATACTCCACCATCTGCTAAGGTAGGTTCAGGTTCTTTATGAGGTATCAGAGAAACTAAAGGTATAGAAAGGAAACTTGCTGGTCTGATTAAAGGGGATTTTTTTAAACTAGTAACCCTTAAGAGCCTGATCCAAAGCCCATTGAAGTCAATGGAAAGAGTCCAGCACATTACTGGGTGAAGCCATGTTAGTTTGCAACCATAGTTGAGGTCAGTGGGAGTCTTTCCATTGGCTTTGGATCAAGCCCTAAAAGTTTTCCAACTAATAGTACTTATCAGAGTGACACCTTGATTTTTTCCCCCTGTACAGACCTACTGGTCAAACACATAATTACCTGTGTTTAACATACAGGTTTGATTTTTTTGCTTTCAGAGACAATATGCTGCTGGGTACATTTCCCAGGGAAAATGGACACCTACCTACACACAAAAGTTATACAGCTAATTTATACCTTTTTGAATTTATAATCTTGTCTATGCTTCTATGGACACTTTGTATGGGCTGCAGCTCAAATCCTAAAATAGTAAAGAATTTTTCCTTTCCCATATAGTATTCTCTTTACTTTGACTTAAAAAAAAAAGCGTATAAATGCAATAATGCAGGTAGACTAGAAATACTAGATTGAAAATTAAAGTAGTTTAGCTTGTCCCATTGTGACTTACAGTGTTGTATGACACCCAACGCTGTATCCTAGCATTCTCAAGGCTTCCTACGTAGCTGAATCTAGTATTAGCTTTGAAACCCATTGTGTGAATGGCGGGTGGGTGGATTGGAAATGTGTACTCTCTACACACTGTATGTTACTCACATCAGAAGCTGTATGGCCACTCCATATGCTGTGAAACTGTAAATGATTCCAAATACACCTGTAACTCTTATCAGGATTGTGTGAAATAAATTATATATATATATACATACTGTATAATGCTAACGTGACCATCTTTGTGTATTTGGGTGTGTGAGTGAAACTGGCCATTCCTTCTCTCGCTCCTGAGTGATAAATACCCATCTCTAGGGTTAATACTGTTAGTCATGTCTAGAGACCCTCAACAGAGCTCAGGGGCCCATAGTGCTAGGTACTATATATACATATCATATGAGACTGTTATTTCCCTGAAGCACTTACAATCTACATAAGACAGATGGACAGAGGAAGCATTATTAGCCCCATTTTATAATTAAGGAACTGAGGTGCAGACCCCAAAGTCACAACAAAAATCCATGAACCCAAGTCTCCCGCATCAGTCTGTTGCCTTAATTACAAGGCCATCTTTTCCCTCCTGCTAGTAGCTGTTAAATCTTGACTTTTCACCCACCTGCAGTGTGATGTTTTCCTGAGCAAATAATCTAATTTCCTTCAAGCTTGGTTGTGGCATCTCCACCTCTCTTGCCTTACTGCCACTGATGGGAAAAATTACTCACCTGGGTTGTCCCATTGATTTCACTCTGATTACTCCCAGGAGCAGCTGCTCACCACTGGGAGCAAGGAATTCACAATCTGGTCCAGAGGAAGCAGAGAGAGAACTTCAGAAGCTTAAGTCATTATTAATGAGACTTACAGCATCCATGGCAGCATCTGGAGGCACTAAAGAGCCTTAGTTGGGAGCCTCTGCAAAAATCTAATTGCTTCTGGGCAGGAGTCTACGAGAAGTGGCTGGGAAGTCAGGTATTGGATTCCCCTGGGACCAGGTGAAAGGCCCAGGGATAGTCTTTGGCTGAAGAAGCCTTATCAAATTCAACATGTAAGGGAAGCCCTGCTGAGCACTCCAAAACTTCAGCTATAAGGAAGCCTTTATTATTTACAAGCTTGTCTGCCACTAAGTGACATTCTTCCTGTGTGGGTCTGAACCCTGTTTAAGAGAAGCCATGTACCTGGTGTTTGACTGGAGTGGGAGGAGGCCTGGCTTTAACCACCATCCCTGGTTAGAGAGTATAAACCAGTACGGACACTTAGCCAAAGAGGAGGTGACTTGCCCTTTGATTAGGCAGCCTGAACAACCTACTACCTGGCAGTAGGGTGGGGGATAACTTTGTCAAAGAGGAAATAGAAATGCAGCCCTTACATGGCTACTTGCAGAGCAACAGAAGCAACATGACTTCAGTGGAGCCAGGAGTTAAAAGTAAAGATATTGTAGCAGGAGGCAGTGTTCCAACTTGGAAGGTTCACTCATAGTTTGGAGCAGAGGGGTGGGTAGGGACTTCTGCACAAATTATCCCCTTTAGCCTGGGGTAAGTCAGGATTGTGCCTCCTGCAGAGAGGAGGCGGGGTGAAGGTCTGGGGAAATCTGTTCAGTAGTTTTCTCATTTAAACAAAAATGCTTTCTCAGAACCAAGGCTAGAAGCAACATCGCTTAGCGAACAAACTGCTAGTGAGTGCCTTTCCTAGGAGTGCTCGTTTGTTCCTGAAAATTCTAGTGAGTATGTTTATTATGGAAATATATATGCTGAGTCTGTATGCTACACAATACACTGAGTGCTGATAGTATATAGGCATAAGGAGTGGGGTGTACAGTGAGTCCAGGGAATCCGCCTCTTGGTGCTTTTGTTGAAAATGCCTTTGATCTCAGGAGAGCATGTGGCAGAGGTTAAAGAAATGTGCTGCTCAGAAGTACGTTTTAGAAGGAATAAAAGACCTCTCTGGGAGGGGTGATTTATCAATATCCATAGAGAAAGTGAACTCCATTTGAGACCAAGAAATCCTCCCTTTAGCTGGCTGAACATTAATAAGGGGACCCCCAAGAACCAAATTGAAACCAATGTCGCTTGTAACCATGTTTGAAAATGTAAGGCCCTGTTATGAGCCACAGGAGTAGATAAGGTTGTAGAGCAAATAGTTCTTGCTGCAGCATCCATTAGTGTTCAGTTTCGCAGGGCCACTGTTCCAGCAGGGATCCAGCCCTGGCAGTGGAAAGTTACATTAACTAAGCACTTCATTCTAGAAACATGGTTCTAGTATTTTTCATATAATTCACAGGAGCTGTTATTTAGGAAGCAACGCTGTTTCATCAGAGGAAATGGGCCAGATCTTGGTCCCTGCTCTGGTGACTTTGTGGTGATCCACTAGCACATTAGCAGTCCCAAAGCCAGCTTAAATGGCTACTCAAGGACTGCCCCAGCATGGGGAAATTTCAAGATGGTGTAAGACTGGTGCAGCAGCCCCCTGTAACAGCTCTAGTGGGCGTTACAAGATGTGCAACCTGGAGCAGACCTTATGCTACTCCAAATTGTACCTTGGGACCAGCCTAGTGGCCTCAGAACTGGGACAGAAGATAAAAGATGCCTGAAAACCACCTTCATGCTCCTTTCCAGATCTGTGTCAGTTGCTGCCACACTAGTCCTAAAGGTCTGACCAAATCTGTTATTTAAAAGACCTCCAGGGCACACTGCAAGGCTCCTCTGTTTTCCCAAACTTTTGTCTGAGAGGTTGGTTGTATTGACCGTGCTTAGTTTTATTTTGGGAGTTGGGTGGGTGTTCCACGTAAAACTGACATTTCATCAACAAATTGCATATTCTGCTTCTAAGTGAAATGCAAGGGCTTGGAGCAGTTATAAATCTCCTGGAAAATCAAATATTTCAGCAGCCAAAGAGTCTGCACCTTTAGAATGACACTGTGCTCTGTAGTCTTGTTGAGGTGGCCACATATGTTCTCAATGCTACAGTGAAAGACTGGGAAGCAGGAGTCGAATAGGATCTGATCTGGACAGCTGTGCCACCTGTGTATGACTTCAGGTAATTTCTTCATTGTACCTCAAGCCTTGTCTATACTTGAGTTTCAGTAACGACTGGCCAGCAATCAATGTAGCTGCATTGATGCAAACTGAAAGTGTAAGCAAGAAAAGCCAGTTTACACCGGTTACCCTGCCTGAAACTAGAATCAACTCAGCTGGTGAAATTGCAATTTTCCTTGTCTATGCCTGAGCTTTACACCTGAGCAGGATGCTAGCTACCAGCTACTGAATCCGCGCTAATCCTAAGTACAGACAAAACCATACACAAGTCCTTAATGCACAACTGAGTAGAAAGCAGCTGAGCTGAGCTATTCTGGATAGGTATCTCTTTAAAAAGTGTTCTCCACAGGTATTTCTCTTAAAAGATACATACAGGGCAGAAAACACTTCTCTCTCAATTCAGGCTGCTTCTGTCTCCTCCATCTATTGACTTTCCTCAGTGTACCACACTTCTCAGTGTCACTGAACATAGCTTTTCATACATATGATTGAAGATCTCTCTATACTTCTCCTGAATACATGTCTGGCTGCTGTGCACTGGTGGAGGGAAGGAGTTGGCCTAAAAGCACAGGAGTAAGGATGGGTTGAGGGCTACCCAAACTAAAGTTCTGAACATCTGTGTTACAGGCTGGCTGGCCCTTTAATGGGAGTTGGGCCCAGCCCCACCTCTGATAGATCAGCTACCTTCCCAGTCTATCCTGATCAGCTAGGGATCAGATGGCCCTGTTTAATTATTAGACCCAATTAGGAAGGGGTCATGGGATAGCTACAAATTGCTATGAACACAGGAGGTGGAGATGCTGCAGGAGGTTGATTAGCTCTTCTGGTAGGCCCTTGAAAAGGGTAACTGCCAGGCAGGTAGCCTGGAGGAGGACTGAGGACAGAGGAAAGTTTGCTTGCTTACTCACTCCTGTGACTGGCCCTGGAAAAAGGGAGACCCCTACAGGGGAAAAGCCCTGAGAGTCAGTGCTCTGTAGGAGAGTGGGAAAGAACCAACAGCTGAGTCCAGAAGGGGCAGAAAACCCTTTTGTTTGTGTTGCTTTTGATACTATTGTCAAAGTTTGTTACCTGTACCTGTTGAGTAGTGCTGATAAACTCTCCTATGCAGTAATGTCTCCTGTGTGGGGAAAACTGAGGCAGGGTGAACAATGCCATGGTGGGCCATGAGGGGGGTGCTGCAGAAACCAGCCCTGCCACAAGTTGGTGGAGAACGTGAGCACAGATCTAGCCCCCGCAGGAGCAAGCAAACAGGGATGGCAACACTGCCACACTCAGCTAGCACTAGATTTGCACTGTTTATTCAGTGTAACAAAATTACTGGCTTTGGCTCATCATAATTCAAGGAAAAAGTTGTTGGTTGTTTGGGTTTTTTTGAGGAAACCATAAACTGTTACTCAGCTCCCGCAGCTTTCATCCTTCCTTTTCTTTTCTTCTTTTTCACACTTCCTAAATAAGAGTTAGAAACAATAACAATCAACATTAATATCACACCTTGTTGTTTATCACCTTTTTTTGTTTAATATCTAGTTGACTTTAATTTCATCTCTTCCTTTTTCTGATGTGTGTTCTAACACAGTGGTTCTCCACCTTTTTTCATTTGCAGTCCCCTAAAACATTTCAAATGGCAGTGTGGACCCCTTTGGAAATCTATTGTCCGTATATATAGTTGAATTCTGTACAGTCAGTTTTCAGTCTAAGTCTTTCACAGACCTCTTAGACATAGTCCATGGACCCCCTGGGGTCCGCAGAGCTCAGATTGAGAACCACTGTTCTAACAGATCATTAGACCAACTCCATTCTGCACAGTAGGAAAGTTCCACAAAGGAGCACAAAGCAGTCCAAAGCCAACAACCCCCTTTGCACCAGCTGATAGTGGATATAAACAGGTGTGAATTCAATCATGGTCACTTGGGGCATCTAAGCACCTGACTTTCAGGCACAGTTGTGTACTTAAAAGTCTAAGTAACAGTAATTTTGCCCACAATGATGCAAGTGCAAAAAAGGAGTCCAAGTGAAGGATGGACCTAAAACTGCTAACTTTTGCCCTTACTGCAATATCATTGTCTTTAGAGGGGGTTAACAGGATATAAATCGGGGATAATTTGACCCTTAAAGTCTAGCCTTAGAATGTACTAATCTCACAGCTAAATCCGCCCCTAGTGACAGCTGTAGATCTATTTGGAACTGATGTAGGGGAAACCCTGGAGTGGTGTAGTGCCAAGTTTAGCAGTTCTAGGTCACCAGCCCATTGCCTGGGGAGTGGACTGAGTACTATGGTGTTCCTGCTATTCACAGTTAGTGGAAAGGACCTTTGGGGACATCTGCAGCAAGGTGCACATTCGAGTAGCCCAGCAGCTGCTCAGAGTTGTGCCGGGGGCACACAGTTCCCTGGCCAGGCCCAGAATAGAAGAAGTGCAAATGTACTGTACAGTCCCTCCTGTCTACCCCCACTCAGGTCCTGAGCCAAGGGCAGTTCAGCTTGGGAACTGGGCTCAATAATTGCCCTACTAGTAAAGTCACAATGGTGTAGCCTATTGGTTTGTGCTCCTCAGCCATCTGTGCCTGATCCACAGGGGACATGGATCTGCTAGCGCTGGCTCTGAGCTAGAAAGTGTTAGCTCAGCCTGTAGCAGTTCTCCTTTTAGCTCTGCACATCCCTGGCTCAGTCACCTGTGTGTCAGCCCAGATGGTGGCCGTCACCCCTATAGTCGACTGTAGGTTCTAGATTCTATTGTTTCCCATGGAAATGTCTTAGCTATAAAAAAACAAAAATGTAGATAATTTTTTTAATGACATTGCCAGGGGCTCAGCCTATTAGAGAGCATAGTTCTCAATGTAGCTACAAAATCATCAGTCAAGGGATACAGGAAGGATAAAATCCATTACTTTGTCATTCCAAGATGGCTTTTCTATGACTAAAGCCATTTGTATAACGATTTTGAAACACAGCAGTAATCAACGCAGCACTCCTGTCTAGTAGAGGAGTTATATGCCTAAGCATAGATATGTCAGACATGGTATGATGGACAGTGACTGTATGGTGCAGATGCTGCCTAATGCAGGCCCCTCTGGTACATAGCAAGCCTCATTGCTCCTAATCACCCAACAGCTGTGAATGAACTGGCATTAGCACCCTGTTGGAAGGACGTTATTGTGATTACACAATGGATATTCTTTCACCCCCATAAAATAGTTCCTAGAGAAGACTCTGAATATTCTATTCTCCCTGGCACAATAACATTCTGGTTTCTTTGATTACTTACTTTAAAAGCTCTTTTTTCATATATTTCCACAGCTAAAACTGATAGCGGGATGTGTAACACTTGTAGCACTTACCATCTATAGAACCACATGAGTAAAGCATACACCAAGCCCCCAAAAATGCATGCAGCAATCACAGCACCTAAAATGTACTTTCCAACTGAAAATAAAAAAAAGACAAGGAAACAATTAGCTGCAGATTGGCCTTTCCACACACCTGTAAATACAAACCCCAACCTGTGTCGTATATGGCAATAAATTGCTGGTGTCAAAGCTTGTTCTTTTTAAAGCATTTTTGCCTGCATTTCATCCCCTTCCTTTCCAGGCCTGGCCAAATGCCTCTCTTTCAAGCCAGGAGGAATAGGAAATGTGTGAACAACTTTATACTGGGAGAGACCAGAATCTGGTTGTACAGCATTATTATTTATATTACAATACTACCTGAAGGCCCTAACCAAAACTAGGGCCCCATTGTGCTGAGCTCTGTGCACATACATGGTAACAGACCGTCCTGGCCCTGAAGAATTTGCAATCTAGACAAGCCAAAGGGTGGGAGAAAGGAAACATTATTCCCATTTTATAGCTTGGGAACTGAGACACAGAGTAAGGCCTGGTCTACACTAAAAAGTTCAGTCGTCATAAAGGACCTGGTAGTGTAGACACATACATTAACAGGTCAACTTAAGGTGGCTTCCTTCAACCTAAGTTGCCTCTGTCTACTTCTGTAATCCACCTCTGTGAGAGGCATAGTGCTTAATTCAATTTTCATGGGTCGACAGCGAGCTAATGCCGACACAGCGTTGTGTAATTCAACTTAATTGGCCTCCAGGTGGTGTCCCACAATGCTCATCTGTGACTGCTCTGGAGATCATTCTCAATTCTGCTGCACTGCAGCCAGGTATATAGAAACAGCCCTTCCCCAGCTAACCCCCGGGAACTTTTGATTTCCCATTTCCTGTTTGATCAGCACTGGGAACATGCCAGCTTGAGCACAGATGATCATAGAGACTACGCGCTCCAAATGCGCTCCAGCCTGGTCTGCACAGGAGGTGGTGGATCTCATCACTGTGTGCAGGGCCGGCTTCAGCATTTCTGCCGCCCCAAGCAAAAAAAAAAAAAAAAAAAAGCCGCGAGCGCAATAGGCGGCAGCAATTGGAAGGAAAAAAAAAAAAACTGCGATCGGCGGCGGCAGTTCAGCGGCAGGTCCTTTGCTCCTAGAGGGAGTAAGGGACCTGCCGCCCCCGAATTGCTGCAGGTGCCGCCCCTCTCCCTTGACCGCCCCAAGCACCTGCTTGTTAAGCTGGTGCCTGGAGCCGACCCTGGCTGTGTGGGGAGAAGAGTCTGTGCAGGCAGAGCTTCAATCCAGCAGAAGAAACGCTGACATCTAAAGATGGCTTGTGGAATGGGGGAGAAGGGCTACATGAAGGACATACAGCAGCGCCGTGTGAAAATAAAAGAACTTTGCCAAGTGTACCAGAAGGCAAGGGAGGCGAACAGTCGTTCTGGTGCTGAATCCCACACATGCAGGTTCCTACAACGGGCTGCATGTGATTCTCGGGGGTGACCCTATGAGCACCCCCACAAGCAACATGGACACCTGACAGGTGTGTGAGTCTAGGGACAATAAGGAGGAGAATGGGAGACAGGCGCACAGTGGATCCATTCTCCCCGAGAGCCAGGAAATATTTTTAACCCTGGAACCCTGTGGGTCACAGGACATCACGGTGGCTGACCGTGATGCCGGGGAAGGCACCTCTGGTAGTATACAGTTACAATCAAAGTCCAGTTAAACTTTAGAAGGCACACACATTTGGTGGTATTGCATGTTTACTGTGAAGAAAAAGTGAGGTGCTGTGGTTCTCTGCTTACAAGAGGCTGCTCCAGCTACGCAGAGGATGGACCCTGGAAAAGACTGTTTAGGTGGACTGGGATAGCCCGGGAATCCTCCATGGATAACTCTAGGAAATTTTCATGGAGGTACTCTACAATCCTTTGCAAAAGGTTTCTAGGCAGGGCAGTTTTATTTCTTCTACCATGGTAGGACACTTTCCCACACAACTCCTGAATTAATTCTGCTGGCATCATTGCGGTACACAGCATAGCAGCATAAGGACCAGGTCGACACCCAGACGCTTGCAGCATCTCCTTCCTTTCCACCTCTGTTACCCTCAGGAGACTGATATCACATAGGGTCCCCTAGGGGAAATGGGGGACATTCTCATTAAAAGTGCCCTTACAAAGGAAAAAAAGGGCATGTAGACCCCCACACACATTCTGGATCGCCAAACCACGTGGCCGCTAATGTGCCTTTACTGTGCTCAGCATGGATCAGCAAGTAGTTTAAAGTGGCTGATAGGGGTCTGGGGCCCCACATGTGAGATTCCACAATTTGGGAGTGAAAACATTCCCTCTCACACCCCCGTTCGTTAACAGCTTCCCATGGTATTATGGGGAAGGGCCATTGTTTGACTAGCTACCTCTGCTCCTGACATGAGCCTGCCATAAACTTCATTAAAAGTGTAGTCACGCATGACTTGGGGGGAGGGGTCTACTCACCATGGCTGGAACAGTAAAACAGCGCAATGAACGGTTATGGATTCTGATTATGTTATGGCTTGTACCTAGTGTAATAAGGATTTTTTTAAAAATGAAAACGGCCTTACTATGGAAACATTTTATTGATGCACAATGGTTCCTTTTATTTTTTCCCATGACTGACAGCTGGAAATGTGTCCTTTGGTGTGTCAACACCTGAAAGCAGACTTTCGCTGATTAGAAGGAGGAGAAAGAATGCAGGAGGACATGTTCACCGAGATAATGAATGCCTCCAGGACAGCTGACATAGAGCTGAGAGCGTGGAGGATTTCACTGTCTGAGAACTTAGACATTGACATGGAGAGCAGGAAAGCTTCCAATGAGCAAGAGCGTGCAGCGCAGGATGAGATGCTTCGGATTATGAGGGGACCAAGCAGACATGTTGAGGCGTCAGGATGAACTGCAAGAACAGAAGCAGGAGGGTAGAGTCCCTCTGCAGACCCTGGTGGACAGCCAGCCAGCATGGCCTGGAACAGAATCACCCTCCCCCAAGCGTTCCATGAGGCGTGGGCAAAAAGTCCATTATCCCTTTCACTTAACTCAGGGGGAGGGTACAAGGAACAGAAGGTGCCCATTCACAGACCTTTGATGGTCTGGAATGCAGTGTTATGTTACACAGCTGAAAACATTTCTCCAGTTCCAACTTTATAACCCCTTTCCCCCAAGGTTATCTTTTTTTCACCCTGTTCTTCCTCTTTACTTATGTTTGTTAAATAAGTAGATGGATTCAAGAAATAAATGTTCTTTATTGAGTAGAAGCAGTGGGCTTGGGTGGGGGGTTGGCTTAACAGGGACAGTGATACAAGGCAGGTGAAGGTTGGGAAAGCACAATGCAGACAAGCAGCTCACATTGCTGTGACTCATTATTGAAACGGCTTTTCAAAGTCTCACAGATTCGCAGCCCCCCTTGCTGTGCTCTTCTTATTGCCCTGGTGTCTAGCTGCTCAAAAATGGCTGCCATGTGATTTGTCTCAACTGCCCACCCCTGTGGAAAATTTTCCCCCTTTTTTCCCCCACAGATATTATGGAGCACACAGCAGGCAGCTATAACCAGAGGGATGTTCTCTTCACTAAAATCCAACCTCGTTAGTAAACTTCTCCAGCGCCCTTACAAATGACCAAAGGCACATTCAACCACTATTCTGCAGTTGTTGAGCCTATAGTTGCACCGTTCCTTACTGCTGTACAGATGGCCGGTGTATGGCTTCATGAGTCATGGGAGCAAGGGGTAAGCTGGGTCCCCCAGGACAACTATAGGCATCTCAGCATCATCAATGTTCATTTTGTGGTCTGGAAAGAAAGTCCCGGATTGCAGCTTTTTGAACAGACCCGAGTTCCTAAAGATGTGTGCGTCATGAACCTTTCCCGACCATCCACCAGTGCTTGCAACACCATTGAAAAGTATCCCTTTTGGTTTATGTACTCTTTGGCAAGGTGGACTGGTGCCAAGATTGGGTATGCGTGCCATCTATCACCCCACCACAATTAGGAAACCCCATCACAGCAAAAGCATCCACTATGTCCTGCACATTTCCCAGACTCACTACCCCTCGTAGCAGAAGTCAATTAATGGCCTTGCACACTTGGAGCACAGCAGCTCCCACAGTTGATTGGACAAGGAGCAGAAGGAGTGTGGGTGGCCAGGCAACTGGGGGATCCAGTGGCGCCACAAGCCAGGACCTGTCTTTTTATTCCAGAGCAGTCCAGCCAGTCCCTACAGTGCAGCATGGGAGAGCCTGATGCAGGGGCAGGAACCTCTAGTAAGTATGCAGTTTGCTTTGATATTGCAGGGACACAGCTGTACATTTACTCTTTTTTTTTTTTTTTTAATCATGCTAGAAGAGGTAGTGAAATAGCAACTCCACCTCTATTGGTTATCTGCTTCTCATTCCCCTGTACAGTTAGGCACAGGGAGCCATGCAGAACAGTTTATTTATGTGCACCGGGATGTCCCGTGAATCCTCCATAGAGATCTTGAGGAAAGTTTCCTGAAGGTAGTCTGCAATCCTCTGCTGAAGGTTTCTGGTTTCTTCTGCCGCGGTAGGACTCTTTCCCACACCACTCAGCAATTACTCCAGCAGGCACCATTGCACCACTCAGGCTAGCAGCATATAGCTCCAGTCTGCAGCCAGAAGTGAACAAGAGTGGTTACCCTCAGAAGTGAAATATCAGCTAAAATCACTACTGCCAGAGGAAAACGGTGCCAGTATTCAGTTCATTTGCCCTATCTGAAGATACTCATGCTCGTGAACTAACCCCCCCCCCCATTGCCCCAACTCACTCCCTCTCCCCTCCAGGCCATACTCACCATGGCTGGGACTGTAGCTGTGCTCTATGAATCCCAGGAGAAGTGAGAACGTGGTGCTTGCAACTTGTGTGGCTCAAGAGGAGTGAGTTCAGTATACCATGTTTCCATGTATCTTATACGATTGTGAGTGTATTCACCTCTGTGCATTGTATCTTTTGCCACGGAAATGTGGCCTTGAGGGCTCTCCATCCACACCAGCAGAGCGGCTCACCCAGACAAGGGGGAGAAGGAAGAGGACGCAGGATGACATGTTTCAAGAGATCCTGCAAGACTTTTGGTGGTTGGGCTACTGAGCACAGGTTTTGGAGGATCACCCTTGTGGACAGAATGGACAGGGATAGTTTGGAGAGCACAGGAAAAAGGGAGAGACGTGTAGCAGGAGATGCTAGCACAGGGGTGGGCAAACTATGGCCCGTGGGCTTGATCTGCTTGATCCGCTGGGGAGTGGGGTCGGGGGCCACATCACATGGCTCGGCCCTGCTCTGGCACTCCGGCCGGGGCACCGGGTCACGGGCTGCCGCACGCGGCTCAGCCCCGCTCTGGCGCTCCAGCCAGGGCGCTGGATTGGGGGCTGCTCCGGTGCTCTGGCCGGGGTGCCAGGGCGTGGGCTGCAACATGCGGCTCGGCCCCGCTCCGGCTGGGCTGCTGGGTCAGGGGCCATTCCTGTGCTCCGGCTGGGGCACTGGGTCGGGGGCTACTGCAGCACTCTGGCTGGGGCGCTGGGTCGGTGGCCACACCACGCGGCTCGGCCTCACTCCGGCGCTCCAGCTGGGGCGCTGGGTCGGGGGCTGCACCACGCAGCTCAGCCCCGCTCCAGTGCTCCAGGCAGTTTGCTAAAGTCTGCCTTCTTGAAATCCATTGTCTTTATTTTGCTGTTCTCCCTCCTACGATACCATTATAGCCCTGGTAGCTGGCTGCTCAAAATCATCAGACAAACATTTCACTTCCACCTCGGTGGAAACTTTCCCCTTTGCTTCACAGATATTATGAAGCACACAGAAGGCAGCTATAACCATGGGGACTTTTTTTTTTCCCCACTGAGGTCTAATCTCGTGAGTAGACAGCACCAGTGGCCTTTCACATGGCCAGAGGCTCATTCTGCATCTGCTGCGTCTGTAGTTGCTGCTGTCGAGGTTGTTGGTGTATGGCTTCATGAGCCACAGGAGTGAAGAGTAGGCTGAGTCTTCCAGGATCGCTATTGGCATTTCAACATCCCTCAGTGGTAATCCTTTGGTCTGAAAAGAAAGTCCCTTCTTGCAGCTTTCTGAATGGCAGGGCTGGCCTTACCATGAGGCAAACTGAGGCGGCTGCCTCAGGTGCCAGACTGTGGGGGAGGGTCACTAGGGCCTGGTCTACACTATGACTTTAATTCGGAATTAGCAGCGTTAAATCGACTTAACCCTGCATCCGTCCACACAACGAAGCCATTTCGAAATAAAGGGCTCCTAAAATCGATTTCTGTACTCCACCCCGACGAGCGGAGTAGCGCCAAAAACGATATTGTCATTTCAAATTAGGGTTAGTGTGGCCGCAATTCGATGGTATTGACCTCCGGGAGCTATCCCACAGTGCACAATTGTGACCACTCTGGACAGCAATCTGAACTCGGATGCACTGGCCAGGTAGACAGGAAAAGCCCCGCGAACATTTGAATTTTATTTCCTGTTTGCCCAGCATGGAGAGCTCAGGTGACCACAGATAGCTCATCTGCACAGGTAACCTGCAGGCCGATAATCGAAAAAGAGCACCAGCCTGGACGGTACAGGAGGTACTGGATCTGATCGCTATATGGGGAGAGGATTCAGTGCTAGCAGAACTTCGTTCGAAAAGACGAAATGCCAAAACTTTTGAAAAAATCTCCAAGGGCATGATGGAGAGAGGCCACAGCAGGAACTCAGATCAGTGCCATGCGAAAGTCAAGGAGCTCAGACAAGCCTATCAAAAAACAAAGGAGGCAAACAGTCGCTCCGGGTCAGACCCGCGGACATGCCACTTCTATGCCGAGCTGCATGCAATTCTAGGGGGGGCACCACCACTAACCCATCTCTGACCGTGGATTCTGAGGCGGAGATAATCTCATCAGCTACACCTGAGGATTCTGCGGATGGGGAAGAGGAGGAGGAAGAGGAGCTTGCAGAGAGCACCCAGCACTCCGTTCTCCCCAACAGCCATGATCTTTTTCTCAGCCTGACTGAAGTACCCTCCCAACCCTCCCAAGCCAGTATCCAAGACCATGACCCCATGGAAGGGACCTCAGGTGAGTTTACCTTTTAAAATATAAAACTTATTTTAAAAGCAAGCGTTTTTTAATGATTACTTTGCCCTGAGGACTTGGGATGCATTTGTGGCCAGTACAGCTACTGGAAAAGTCTGTTAACGTGTCTGGGGATGGAGCAGAAATCCTCCAGGGACATCTCCATGAAGCTCTCCTGGAGGTACTCCAAAAGCCTTACCACAAGGTTTCTGAGCAGTGCAGCCTTATTCCGTCCTCCATGGTAGGACACTTGACCACGCCATGCTTGCAGCAAGTAATCTGTTTCATTGCATGACAAAGCCTGGCAGCGTGTGGTCCCAGTGTTTGCTGGCATTCAAGCAACATCCGTTCTTTGTCTCACTGTGTAATCCTCAGGAGAGTGATATCGCTCATGGTAACCTGGTTGAAATACGGGAATTTAATTAAGGGGACAGAGGTGGCCGTTCCTACTGGGCTGTTTGCCTGTGGCTGAAAATAAATCCTTCCCTGCAGTTAGCCAAGCACGGGGCGGGGGGGGGGGGGAATTGGCCCAGAGCTTTTCGCGTTTGGCTAGCAGGGATCTTCCCTGATACCAGCCACGTGGTGGGGGGAGGGATAAAGCGATTCCAGAGAATTCATGGCGGGGTGGGGGTGTTAGTTTGGTTCCTGCAGGGATCTTCCCTGATACCAGCCACGCGGTGGGGGGAGGGATAAAGCGATCATCCAGAGAATTGGATGGCGGGGGTTAGTTTGTTTTCTGCTGCTGAAGGTTAACAGGAAAACCACAGCACTCAACGGGCTTTGCTTGGTATGTGGGAAAGGAGGGCGCAGAAGCCGAAAGACAATGGCTTACCATGGCCGCATGCAAGCCGAATTCTGTTGCCCGGACCTGCGTCTGTGATCTCTAGCAGCAAAGCCACAGGCACTCAATATTAAGAGGCAAAATGCGACCTTGTACAGAAATCACGTGCTATGTAATGTGAATAGTGTTGGTCACCATGAAAGAGTATAAGCATTGTTCTGCAAAATGTATCTTTTTAAAAAATTCTCTCCTTTTTTCCCTCCCTCCAGCAGCTGCAAATTTTTCAAGCCTCCCTCCTCCGTCCCGAAGGCTATCTCAGATAAGGCGTCAGGAAAAAGAAGACGCGAGACGAGATTAGGGTGACCAGATGCCACAGATTAAATATCGGGACGCGGGGGGGGGGAGGCCGCGGGGGCGGGGGGCAGAGAAGAAAAAAGCCGGCGGCGGAGAGGGAAAAAAAAAACAAAAACGGCCGGAGCACCCCCCAGCCGAGCCGCGCTCCGGCCCCTTCCTGCAGCTCCCTGCCCAGCCGTTCCCGGGCTCCGTCGCCCCGGCCCCGCAGCAGGGGCTGCTCCGCTCCACCCCGCCAGGGCTGGGACACTCGCCCCCGCAGCCCCGGACAGCCCCTCTCCAGCCGCGGGGAGCTCGGGGACCTGGGCAGGGGGCGAACCAGGTAGCCGGGCCCGGCCCCTCCCGGCAGGAGCGTGTCCGCCTCCGACCCACCGCACTGCCCCGCGGGCTGCAGGGCTGGAGCAGCCTCCGCACTGCACTCCCGGCCCCGGGCCCTGAAGGCGGCGGTGAAGCCAAGCGGCTTGCCCTGGTGACCCTAAGTGAGCCTAGGGGGCGAGAGTCCCTCCAGGACGTCAAAATTGCTTGTTTGTCCAGTGTCCCGACCGCACATCGGTCGGGACGCGGGACAAACAAGCCAATATCGGGACAGTCCCGATAAAATCGGGACATCTGGTCACCCTAGACGAGATGTTCGCAGAAATCATGGAATCCACCCACAGTGAAAGAGCTCATCTGAATGAGTGGAAGGACACGGTTTCAAAGTATAGGAAAGAAGCCAGTGAACGTGAGGACAGGAGGGACCAACGTGAGGACAGGAGGGACCAACGTGAGGAGAGGAGAGACGCTCGAGATGAGAGGTGGCGGCAGAAAGATCAGAGGAGGCAGGGTGCAATGCTGGGGCTGCTGCGTGAGCAAACAGACATGCTCCGGCGTCTGGTGGAGCTTCAGGAATGGCAGCAGGATAACAGAGTGCCGCTACAGCCCCTGTATAACCCCCTTCCCCATGTTCCATAGCCTCCTCACCCAGATGTGTAAGAACACGGGGGGGGGGAGGCTCCGTACACCCTCCCATTCCACCCCAGTGGACAGCCCAAGCAAAAGGCTGTCATTTTTTTAACCTTTTTTAGTGACCTTTTCCTTCCCGCCGATCCTCCTCCCAAACCCCACCCTGGTTCTCTCCCTCTTTTTATAATCAATTAATAAAGAATAAATGATTTTTAAATGATAGTGACTTTATTTCCTTTGAAAGCAAGCTGGGGGAAGGGGGAGGGTGGGTTCCTTACAGAGAATGAGTCAATAAAGGGGGTGGGTTTTCGTGAAGGAGAAACAAACAGAAATTTCACACTGTAGCCTGGCCAGTCACAAAACTGGTTTTCAAAGCTTCTCTGATGCACAGCGCTTCCTGGTGTGCTCTTCTAATCGCCCTGGTGTCTGGCTGCGCGTAATCAGCAGCCAGGCGATTTGCCTCAGCCTCCCACCCCGCCATAAAGGTCTCCCCCTTACTTTCACAGAGATTGTGGAGCACACAGCAAGTAGAAATAACAATGGGGATATTGGTTTGGCTGAGGTCTGAGCGAGTCAGTAACGATCGCCAGCGACCTTTTAAACGGCCAAATGCACATTCTACCACCATTCTGCACTTGCTTAGCCTGTAGTTGAACAGCTCCTGACTCCTGTCCAGGCTGCCTGTGTATGGCTTCATGAGCCATGGCATTCATGAGCCAAGGCTGGGTCCCCAAGAATAACTATTGGCATTTCAACATCCCCAACGGTTATTTTCTGGTCTGGGAAGTAAGTCCCTTGCTGCAGCCATTTAAACAGATTAGTGTTCCTGAAGACGCGAGCGTCATGAACCCTTCCTGGCCAGCCCAAGTTGATGTTGGTGAAATGTCCCTTGTGATCCACAAGTGCTTGCAGCACCATTGAAAAGTACCCCTTGTGGTTTATGTACTGGGTACCCTGGTGCTCCGGTGCCAAGATAGGGATATGGGTTCCATCTATCGCCCCACCACAGTTAGGGAATCCCATTGCAGCAAAGCCATCCACTATGACCTGCACATTTCCCAGAGTAACTACCTTTCGTAGCAGCACCTCAGTGATTGCTTTGGCTACTTGCATCACAGCAGCCCCCACAGTAGATTTGCCCACTCCAAATTGATTCCCGACTGACCAGTAGCTGTCTGGCGTTGCAAGTTTCTACAGGGCTATCGCCACTCGCTTCTCAACTATGAGGGCTGCTCTCATCTTGGTATTCTGGCGCTTCAGGGCAGGAGACAGCAAGTCACAAAGTTCCATGAAAGTGCCCTTATGCATGCGAAAGTTTCGCAGCCACTGGGAATCGTCCCACACCTGCAACACTATGCGGTCCCACCAGTCTGTGCTTGTTTCCCGGGCCCAGAATCGGTGTTCCATGGATAGAACCTGCCCCATTAACAACATGATCTCCAAAGCACCGGGGCCCACGGTTTGAGAGAATTCTGTGTCCATGTCCATGTCCTCATCACGCTTGTCGCTGCGCTGCCGTCGCCGCCTCCTCTTCGCCTCGTTTTTCTGTTCCTGGCTCAGCATAAACTGCACGAGAACTTGCGAGGTGTTTACAATGTTCATGACTGCTGTCTTGAGCTGAGCGGGCTCCATGCTTGCCGTGGTATGGAGTCTGCAGTGTTCACCCAGGAAAAAAGGCGCGAAATGGTTGTCTGCCTGCTTTCATAGAGGGAGGGGTGAGGCTGTACCCAGAACCACCTGTGACAATGTTTTTTGCCCCATTAGGCACTGGGATCTCAACCCAGAATTCCAATGGGTGGGGGAGACTGCAGGAACTATGGGATAGCTATGGGATAGCTACCCACAGTGCAATGCTCCGGAAATCGACGCTAGCCCCGGTACATGGACGCACACCACCGAATTAATGTGCTTAGTGTGGCCGCATACATTCGACTTTATACAATCTGTTTCCAAAATTCGAATTATATAAATTTGGATTAATCCCGTAGTGCAGACATACCCTAGGACCCAGAGTGTAGAAAATTGTGTCTGCTGCTGGTGCATATGTATTCTCTCTGCTCTAGATGCATAGAGATGGTGGAGTGCTGTGCTGTGCTGTGCTGTAAGAAGGAGGGCACAAGAGACATAACAGGCAGGCAGGAGAAAAGGTAAGAGGGAACAACAGAAAGCAGCAGGAGCTGCAGGGAGAGAGAGGAGGAGGAGCCTCTTCTGTACCTCTCTAGCACCCCCAGGAGCCTGGACTGATTAACACCAGCTTCTCAGGGAGCTTCCTATTTCCTGCTGCTTCGCTGAACCCACTTGAGGAGAACAGGCAGTCAACTGAAGTAGTAGGAGCCAGTTAGGCCCTTAAGACGCTGTTATCTTCCCTCACTCAGGCCCTGCTACCAGCCTACTTATTTGTCCCCTTCAACTGAGTGTTGAGAGCCATTATAGCTGGCACAGAACAGCAGTCATGAGTGAAAGAAGAAAACGCTCCTCTGGGGCAGCATTCAGAAAAAGAAAGAAAGCAAAGGAAACTTTTCTATCTAAGCAGGAAGGAGCTCTCCTGAGATACATAGACACAAATGTTCACGGTGAACCTTCTGGCCCCAGAGAGGATGTGAGTGGTGAGGAGATGCCTGATCTTCCAGTTAGTCAGAGTGCAGGTGACCTGGCAGCTACTGCAGCATCCATATCTCCATCTCAAATGGATGTAACCAGACACATTCCTGAAGAAAAGTGTAGATCAGAGAAGAGTGTGGTGGAGGCTCAAGAAACAGCTGCTGCTGAGTTTAGTTCCTTAAGGCTAGATGATCCAGGACTGTGGACCCACTTGAGCAGTAGCCTGAGGGACTTCCTTGTACTGCATGGGCCACAGCAAGTGAAAAACTTCATGTTCCCCAAAGACAATGAAAATAGAAGTTTCCATCCAACACATTACTGGCGTGAAATCCCCAATGGTGACAAAGTGGAGAGGCCATGGCTTAGGTACTCAAACCCAGAATGCTGCATACTGTTTTGTTGCAAACTCTTCCAGTCTAATGTTCCAGCCACATTGGGCTCTACAGGAACAAAGGACTGGAAAAATCTGGCTAGAAATCTGGCATGCCGTGAGAAGGCAGCAAATCACCAGAGGGCATTCCATAGGTGGAAAGAGCTTGAGATGAGACTAAGGTTAAAGGCCGCCACAGATGATCAGCATCAAGAGAAGATTGTATCAGAGTCTCTTTACTGGCAAAATGTTCTAAAAAGGCTCATTGCCATTGTGAGAATGCTTGCTACCCAAAACCTAGCACTGCATGGCACTTCAGATCAGCTGTATGTGACAAACAATGGAAACTTCCTTAAAATTGTGGAGCTGATGGCTGAGTTTGATGTTACTCCAGGAGCATCTAAGAAGAGTCACCACCTGAGAAATGTACACATACCACTATCTTGGAAAAACAATTCAAAATGAGATCATACAGTTACTGGCAACAAAAGTCAAACAGAAGATTGTGGCAGATCTGAAGTCAGCAAGATTTTACTCTGTTATTCTGGACTGCACACCTGACATCAGCCATATGGAACAATTGACTTTAATGATGCTTTTTGTAACAACAACAGAACCTAGTGAAAATGTCCCTGCAATGGTGACTGTCAGAGAGCATTTTCTAGAATTTATTGACATTGATGATACTACAGGAGCTGGTATGACAAATGTGCTTCTTAAAAAGCTGGAAGATACGGGAATTGCAATAGCTGACATGAGAGGTCAGCAAAAAGAACAGGAGTACTTGTGGCACCTTAGAGACTAACAAATGTATTAGAGCATAAGCTTTCGTGGACTACAGCCCACTTCTTCGGGCTGTAGTCCATGAAAGCTTATGCTCTAATAAATTTGTTAGTCTCTAAGGTGCCACAAGTACTCCTGTTCTTTTTGCGGATACAGACTAACACGGCTGCTACTCTGAAACATGAGAGGTCAGGGCTACGATAATGGTGCCAACATGAGAGGAAAGAACAGAGGACTGCAGACACGGATCCAAGAGTTAAACCCTCGAGCTTTTTTTTTGTCCCATGCAGTTCTCATTCATTGAACTTGGTGGTCAGTGATGCAGCATCAGCTTCTAGTGAGGCTGCTGAATTTTTTAATGTAATTCAAAGCATCTATGTATTTTTCTCTGCATCAACTCATCAACGACAAATTTTGAAGCAACATCTGGGAACATCCTCTCTGACACTGAAACCACTGAGTGCCACATGATAGGAAAGTCAAGTGGAGGCGATAAAGCCTATCAAACACCAAATTGGGAAGATAGATGATGCCATAGTTGCCATTATGGAGGATAATGCTATGACAGGAACTGTTCGTGGGAGAACAGTGGCAGAGGGAAATGGAATCACCAGAATTGTACATAACTTCAAATTTCTGTGTGGCTTAGTGTTGTGGCATGACATACTGTTTGAAATAAATGTGGTAAGCAAGAGACTCCAAGGTGTTGACCTTGATATATCTGGAGCAATGGAACAACTGGACAAAGCAAAGTCATACCTACAGTCAGATAAGGGATTTCAAAAAGTTTTGAAGAGTGCACAGAAGTTGGCAGAGGAACTTCACACTGAAGCTATTTTCCTACCCATTCAAGAATACAAGAGTCACCGAAGAAGACATTTTTATTATGATAATCCCATAAGAGACTCTGAACAACAATTCAAAGTTGAATTCTTTAACCAGGTGCTAGATATTGCAATACAGTCAGTTAAAGAACGTTTCATGCAGCTCAAGGAACACAGCAGTATATTTGGGATGTTGTATGATATTCCAAAACACCTCACTCTACCTGAAGAAGACCTACACCAGCAATTCAGGGCACTAGAGACAGTGTTGACGCATGATGACATGCACGATATTGATGTGAGTGATTTAGGTGATGAATTGAAAGCTCTTTCAAGATACATTTCAGCAGGATCAACTCCAAAGGCTGTTCTGGAATATATGTGCACAAATAAGATGACCACCCTCTTTCCAAATGCTTTTGTTGCTCTGCGCATACTTCTAACGCTTCCTGTAACAGTTGCCAGTGGAGAACGCAGCTTCTCCAAGCTGAAGTTAATAAAAACACATCTACGCTCCACAATGACACAGGAGAGGCTGGTCGGCCTTGCAACCATCTCAATAGAGCATGAGGTGGCCCAGACTGTGGACCTTCAGCAGGAAACAGTTCAAATCTTTGCAACCAAGAAGGCATGGAAAGCACCACTTTGATTATTCAAACAGATAAAAATGCCAGTGTTTACTATGCAC
The DNA here is from genome assembly GCF_011386835.1 of Chrysemys picta bellii. Lineage (NCBI taxonomy): Eukaryota > Metazoa > Chordata > Testudines > Emydidae > Chrysemys > Chrysemys picta. Next base: position 30,646,549 of record NC_088794.1, on the reverse strand, counting down.
ACAAGAAAAGTTACATTTGCTGTTCAGGCATTTGAAAGTTTAAGTGTTACTTAAATTTTTTGAACAAGGCATTTTAAGTTGTTAGTTCTCCTTTATTGGGGTAGGTAGCAGAGCAGTACCATGAGAGGAGTAGAACAGGAAGAAGGCAGAATTGAGACCTTTCAAAGTTTTGGCCCAAGCGAGGGTGCATGGGGGCAGCATTTGAGCTCCCCGCCTCAGGTGCCAAAATGTTGTGGGCCAGCCCTGCTGAACGGGCCTGTATTCTTAAAGATGTGTGGCTCATGCACCTTCCCTGACTGTCCTGGTGATCCCCAGCACTTGCAGTACCACTGAAAAGTAGGGAGTTGCCAATTCTATCAGGATGGATCAGGCTTCGTTAGCACTGACCCCCCACTTGGTAAGGCAACTCCCATCTTTTCATGTGTTGTATATTTATACTGCCTACTGTATTTTTCACTCCATGCATCTGATGAAGTGGGTTATAGCCCATGAAAGCTTATGCCCAAATAAATTTGTTAGTCTCTAAGGAGCCACAAGGACTCCTCACTGTTTTTGCTGATACAGACTAACATGGCTACCCCACAGACTAGACGCCTTCCTAGTCTGGGCCCAATCCTTTCCCCTGGTACAGTCCTTGTTAGTTCCAGCAGGCATCTTAGGTGAAAAGCAGGGGCTTTCTCATGACTGGGAGCTCTCTTTGTCCTGCTCCACCCCCTTTTATAGCTTTGGCACAAGGCAGGAATGTTTTGTGTCTCTGGGTCCCCACCCCTCCTTCTAAATGGAAAAGTACCAGATTTAAGATGGATTCCAGTATAATGTGACCTGGTCACATGCCCCATGAGACCTCATTCTTCATTAGCCAGGATCTGGCACACATGTACACAGGAAGGTTTGCAAGTAAACAGAGCCATTTACAACCAATTGTCCTAGTCAATGAGAGCCATCAAGATTCTAAACCACCATTAATGACCCACACTTTGCATAATTACAGTAGGACCTCAGAGTTATACTTCATATTTCTAGCTTCAGATACAAGGACGATACATGCATACAAATAGGAGGAATATATTCAGTAGGTTATAACCTTTGTTATGATACCTAACAAGTGATCTTTTGTATAAAGCATATTCCAGTTACATCATATTCACACTCATGAGCATATTTCCATAAAACATTATGGAGTGCATCGTCACACTTGGTACTTATTTAGTACTTCACATCTTCAAAACACTGTACAAATACTTACTGAGGGCATGGCTACACTTGCAAATGTAGAGCGCTTTGAGTTAAACCAGCCTTCGTGGAGCGCAGTAGGGAAAGTGCTGCAGTCTGTCCACACTGACAGCTGCAAGCGCACTGGCATGGCCACATTTGCGGCACTTGCAGCGGCATTGGGAGCGGTGCATTATGGGCAGCTATCCCACAGAGCACCTCTTACCATTCTGGTGCTGTGGCTTGTGGGAAGGGGGCAGAGGGTGTGGGGCATTCTGGGTCCTGTCCCAACACCCCGTGATGCATCGGTTCGCATCCCAGCAATCCCTGTGCTTCCGTCCACATTGCCGCCATCTTTCAATGTTTTTTGTACCGCGTGCTCTGTCTTCCCTTTCGGTCTGTGGGAATGGAGCCCGAACTGCTAAGGAGTATGCTGACGAGTCTCGCCAGCACGTCATGTTTGGAAGTCGAGTTACTCCTTAAGATCCAAACTGACAGTGAGGACTCTGATGATGATATGGATTTGAGTAAAGCATACGACATGAATTGCTTGTGGCATCCATGGACATGCTCACCACCACGGAATGCCACTTTTGGGCTCAGGAAACAAGCACTGAGTGGTGGGATCACATCATCCTGCAAGTCTGGGATGCCGAGCAGTGGCTGCAGAACTTTCGGATGAGAAAAGCCACTTTAATGGGACTGTGTGAGGAGCTCACCCCCATCCTGCAGTGCAAGGACAGGAGGTTGAGAGCTACCCTGCTGGTAGAGAAGCAGGTGGCTATTGCAATCTGGAAGCTGGAAACTCCAGACAGCTACCGATCGGTTGCTAACCAGTTTGGAGTGGGAAAGTCGACCGCTGGAATCGTGTTGATGCAAGTTTGCAGAGTCATTAATCGCATCCTGCTCAGAAGAACCATGACTCTGGGTAACGTGCATAATATTGTGGCTGGCTTTGCACAAATGGGTTTCCCTGACTGCGGAGGGGTGATAGATGGGACGCATATTCCAATTCTGTCATTAGCCCACCTAGCCTCCAAGTACGTTAATCGGAAGGGGTATTTCTCTATGGTTCTCCAGGTGCTTGTGGATCACCGTGGGCATTTCATTGACATTAATGCAGGCTGGCCTGGAAAGGTGCATGATGCACGCATCTTTTGGAACACTGGCCTGTTCAGGAAGCTGCAGGCCGGGGCTTTTTTCCCAGATGAGAAGATCACCATAGAGGAAGTCGAAATGCCCATTGTGATCCTTGGAAACCCCACTTACCCTTATGCCGTGGCTTATGAAACCCTCCACAGGGAGCCTTGACAGCAGCAAGGAGGGTTCAAAAACAGGCTGAGCTGGTGCAGAATGACTGTGGAGTGTGCTTTTGGCCATTTAAAGGGCCGCTGGCGCTCTCTGTATGGGAAGCTGGACCTGGCCAATGACAACATCCCCGCGGTTATATCCGCATGCTGTACCCTCCATAACATTTGTGAAGGGAAGGGTGAAAGATTCACTCAGGCATGGAACTCGGAGGTTCAATACCTGGAGGCTGAATTTGCACATCCAGAGAGCAGGGCTATTAGAGGGGCCCAGCGTGGGGCTGCAAGGATTAGGGATTCTTTGAGGGAGCAATTTGAGGCTGAAAGCCACCAGTAAAGTCTGGTGCCCTGCACGGGAGTGAAGTGCAGTGGTTCAAATGTTAGTAGGAATCTGTGTTTGCTATGCTGACTTGCAGTGCCTGTTCCTTTCCTGGGCTAAGGTATCTTTTACTTTATGCAATAATAAAGAATGTTTTCATCGCCAAAAAATCCATTTATTGAAAGGAAACACAACTGCTTGGGAAACAGAAAGGGCCAGGGGGTGGGGTGGGGTGGGGAACGGTACAATCACAGATTTGCGTATGTCCTGTTATCATACTCAGCCTTTCTGTCTGGAGTGCTGTGCAATGAGTGCTGCACTTCAGGATGGCTATAATGCATGGTGATGGGGGTTAAGTACAGTGGGTAAGGGTCGTAGTTTTCAGGGCTGGGTGGTGAAGCTAGAGGTATTGGAGGCAGCTGGTGGCGATAAGAACCCGGATGTTGGGGAAAGTGCATTGGAGGTGACATGGGGGCACAAGGGCAACAGTTTTTGGACAAGGGCTGCAGGGAGGGAGGGGTGTCACGGTAGTGCTTGGCCTGCATGGCTACGAGTGCCTGGACCGTGTCCGCTTGGCGCTCCATGATGCTTATCAGCTGATCCATGCTTTGCTACCAGAGTTCTGCACTTTTGTGCCGGCGCTCCTCATTCTGCTGGCGATCCTCCTTTCACTCTCCCTCCACGCCTGCGCTTTTAGATTCTCGTTAAGGGACTGCTGCATTACTTCATGCAGCATGTCTTCTTTGCTTCTATGTGGCCTCTTCCTAATTCTTTGGAGTCTTTCGGCCAGTGATAACATGGACAGCTGAGATCTCAAGATTGCATCTGTAAAGGTAAAATGCAACACTTAACAGAGGCAGTATTGTTCACACAAGACAGAGCAATGATTCCCCCGTACTTAAGGGCAAGCAGTTTACACAATAGTATAATTTGCCCATCCAAAGCGAGCACACTTAACCCACGGGAGTCCCAAAATGGTGAGTAAGCACAGGGTCAAGGGGGACTGATTGTTTCACGGCCGTACTGTTCTCTGGATTTCTGTGCCTTGGGGAGAGCCAACAGCTGCAGGGGGCCCCTATACTGAACACTGTCCCCACATTTTCCATTGGAGTTCGTCCTGGAAGAAATCTCGCTGCTGAGGGAGACCTGGGAAGCAAGGGAGGGTCTTCTACTGCAATGCGGCTTCCACCCTGGCCCATATGCAGCTTGCCTGCGTGCAGCAATGGTCCCCTCGCAGCCCAGTGGCGCGGACATATTAGCTTGACTGGGACAAGGACCACAGTGGCTCTCCCGATAAACCTGCACAAGTGCATTGCCCAACTCCTGATGAGACCTTTGAAGAGATCACTGAGGCTGATTACCGCAATGTGAGAGAGAACATCAATGCCCTATTCCGCATCTAGGCATGCATGCAGCCCTAACCCTCCTCGCCCCAAGAGCCCGCACCGAATAACTTCCTTCCCAAAATAAAAACCACTTACTGGGAACATTTTCTGGTGTCTGTCCTTCCCCAAGCACCGGCCGCCGTGACTGGCTACCTTCCTCCTGGCTTGAGAACAGCTCTTGGCTGCATGCATCTAGGGATTCTGGGGTGTCTTCCTCCTCCTCAGCGCCCTCGCTCCCACTTTCCTCCTCCTCCTGCCTTGTTGAACTGGGCTCTGAAGTGTCCATGGTGGTCCTCAGAGTGGAGGTGGGGTCGCCTCCAAGTATCGTGTCCAGCTCTTTGTAGAAACGGCAGGTCGCGGGGGCAACACCGGAGCGGCGGTTTGCCTCGCAGGCTTTGCAGTAGGCACTCTGCAGCTCCTTCACTTTAACCCTGCACTGCAGTGCATCCCAGTCATGGCCCCTTTCCATCATGTCCCTTGATATCTGCCTGAAGGTATCGTAATTCCTATGGCTGGAGGGAAGCTGGGACTGGACAGCTTCCTCCTCCCAAACACTGATGAGGTCTAGTACCTCGCCATTGCTCCATACTGGGGATCGCCTGGCGCGTGGAGGCATGATCACCTGGAAAGATTCACTGAGAGCACTCCACGCCTGGCTAAGCAAACAGGAAGGGGATTTTCAAAATTCCCAGAGAATTTAAAGGGTGGGTCTGATGGGCAGGGCAGTAGAGTTTACAGTGATGACCAGAGTGGCTAGAATAGGCATTGTAGGACACTTCTGGAGGCCGATCAGAGCGCATTAACAGACCAGGGCATCTACACTGGCACTGCGGCGCTCCAGCAGGGGCGCATCAAATGTTATTCCACTTGCCGAGGTGGAGCACCAGGATCGCTCTAGCCGCGGAGTCTGGGCACTCTATGTGCCTTGCCAGTGTGGACGAGTCGTGAGTTAGAGCGCACGGGGCTGCTTTAATGTGCTCTAACTCACAAATGTAGCCATGCTCTAAGAGTGATATTCACCCTACTGCGGCACAAGAAACTAAGTGGTACGTAACCCTTGTTCTAGCCCTCTGAACAGGGGTGAATTCCCCCTTATCTGATTAATCCTCACAACAGTGCTATCAGATAGTTAGCAAGAAGGGGCCAGACAGATCCAAAGCTTATTGAAGAAGTTTAGGGAGCACTAATGGTTTTTACCTTGTTCAAAGAATTCATCCCTCTTTACTCTCTGGAGTGTGGGGAAACTCACGAAAGGCATACTATGTGTGGGCTGAAACTGACCTCCTGTGTGGGGGATAACATACAATACAGAAAGCTTAGCAACTTCATTGAGTCATGTTTTCCAACTGTCCCTTTTAATCACTGGACTCAAAGGTCTACATGACTACCAATGTGCTCAGTCTCCCCCAGAGAAAGGCAGATAGCATTGCAGATGGCTATTATCTTGCTGGCTATATTTGCAAGAAGAACATGCTGAAGTGCAAATTTGAGCAGAAATTAAAAGTATTTACCCCTCCTCTCTTGATACATAATGGCAATGGCTAATGGGATAAGTGCAGAATGAGGCTTTCTGCTCAAGCATCAAGTATTGACCACTGCCAGAGGCACGATACTGGATTTAATAGATCAATGTTCAGATCCTGTAGGGCAAATATTATATACTATTGGTTTTATTCCCATTTTCAGAGGTTAACAAAACCTGGGCTCTGAACGCACCCTGGAACTTTTGGAAAGTGTGAATTTGGATTCAGACTTTGTGACTGGCCCCCAACCTTTATAAGGAACTGAGGCAGGCTCAGCTCTAAACTTTGTGGCTTAGACCTGTCTCTGTGCTTATTGCCTCTTGAATAATAAATGCCTTTTACTTTGTTCCTTCGTCCAGTTGAAACAAAACCAACAATTATTTTAAAAGACAATTAAATATTATGGGGTGAGCGGTTGCAAAGACATGATATAAATAAACACATACATTCAGTTCTTGAGAGCTGAAGGAAATTGTTCTTTGACCTTGTGCCTCACAACACTACCACAAGATATGGAGTCTAATGTTTCTAGACTTCTAGTCCAGCTGGATTATTTTCTGAAATGAAAATATGATTTAAAAGGTTCTTTCTTTCAGAAATCCAGATGCTACCCTTATGATTATTTTCTTACATGAAAATAATCCTTTCACTGCTATCCCCAGCTCCAGTCACTGTTTGGCAGAAGAATATGACATGACAAGAATATGGATGACATGCTGAAAGCAATGTACTGAGCTGCACTGCAGCTGTGTTTTGCTCAATGTACCTGTTGAGGCAGCACCCAATTGGTTAAATAAAGCCATAACATCAAAACCCTAATAAAAGGAATGGCCTGTCTGACATGGTACAGTAGTAGGTATGTTTCATAATCATCTAGATACTTACAGAATGGCTTTACTCACAGTTACTAACCAGCCAAATCCAGCATAGAGAAATCTAAATTTGACCTAGAGCTTATAGGAAAGAGAAGTCAACAGCAGATCATCTCCAGAACCAGCCAGTCATGTGATCCAATAAAATTGACACATTGGCACCCAGAGAACAATGGAACATCACAGACTGTGACATCACTGTGTGATTTAACCTCTTAGCAACTGGGGCTAACTAGATGCTGAACAAGTTTTTTTTTTTTTTTTTAGAGAGAGACTAGAGGGGTGAGATAATATCTCTTATTGGACCAACTTCTGTTGGTGAAAGAGACGCTTTTGAGCTTGCGATCTTCTTCAGGGCTGGGATGAACACAGCTACAATCACACCACCAACAAATTGTTTTTTTACACCCACTACGTAACCATTGCAGGACCATCTGTATTTTAGGCCAGGTGAAGGGGTATATATGACTAATCAGTAGGAAAAAAGGCAGGGGAAGCTAGGACTGTGGCCACATTCATTTCATTGATCAATCTAGTCAGGCCACAATCTGATGTATCAGTTTGCACTCTGATTTACTATTTTTTAAACCAGTAGATTAGCAAAGGATCAACTGAGCAGAGACAATGGGCCAGACTCTCTGCTCCTGCGGCCCATGCGCAAAGCAACCATCAAGCCAGCTTAACTGGCCAGTGGAAGGCGACCTCTGTCTCAGACCCAGGCACAGTGAGCAGTCTGGAGTAAAGGGGGAGGAGTCTCCAGGGCATCTCTACAATTTGGCAATTCCTGGCTTTCCCAATAACTCCTTGAGGCCATAGTAGCTGGGTGTAATGTAGAGCAGTCCTTTACTCTGGGACCTGACCAGTGACCAGACAGCCCCAGAATCAGGGGACTGCAAGTCCCCTTTAAAGCCATTTTTGCCCCTGCAGCCCATGCTGAGCTGAGGGCAACTTAGCAGAACCAGAGAATATCTGGCTCTATTTTACCAAACTGTGTGCAGGTTTTGTGATTGACACAAATTAGGAATTAGAATAAGACCCACCAAAATCATTTCACTTGTAACCCAAGGCAAGATTTATGCACAAGGGTCAGATCATCAACTGGTGTAAATTGATGGAAGTCAATGGAGCAATACTGATTGGGGATCTGGCCACATATCTACTGGGCTCAAAAGCCAGTGTGTTGGGAATTAATGACCTATTGTTTCAGAGGTGCTTAGCACCCGCAACTATAACTAAAATCCATGAGAGATGCAGGTGCTCAATGCCTCCACAAAATTAAGCTATATGGGAGTATGCGAGAGAGAGAAGCGGTGAGAAATTGAGGTGGGCTGGGAACACTAGCCTAGTGGAAAGATATATATGGACATCAAAGAGTTAATGCAATAATTTAGGAATTAAATAATGCTTGAAAAATTATAAAGTAAAGAAACAAAGAAAGAGTAAACTGAATTCAGACACCAGGATGCTCCCTGCAAAGTCCCACTGGCAAACAAAAATTACCTTTAGTGGCAGTTCAGGTTGCATCAAGACATATTCCACCCTCGCAAAAACCTTAAAAGAATGGAAATAAGTAAGGAAAACGAGTTGTGGATCCTTTCCACTTTTGTATTTCATACAACACGATCAATAACATACTCCAATAAGGCTTTCAGGTTCCATCTTCAACAGATATGCATAACAAGCAACATGTATCCAACTTCATCAAACTTGTTTTTATATCAAAGGCTCAGGACATCTGACGGTTGCACATTTCATGCCTTTGAGAAGCTATTATGCCTTAATACTGTTGAGGTGACTGTTAAGGTTTTGTGTTTAAGGGTTATAACCCTATTAGGAAAAGAAGCAAACACTCCACATATCAGTCCTATGACATCACAGAATGTGTCTGTGGCTACATCATGAGAGTGAAGCCTGCTTTACAACTGGAAGCAGAAAATAATATATAACATTACAAAACAGGTTTCCTCACATAAACAAAATAATAAAAGAAAATGATGTTGTTTCTCTCTCTCTTTTAAGCCCTTGTGTATTGGCACTGATGCTTTTATTTGCTAATAGACTATAGAAGAGAATAAGCCTAATGAATGAACAAAAATAATACTGGAAAAAATGCAAATCCGGAAACTGTTACTACAAACGATTTATAGAAATAAGCCACCAAAAAGAATGATTTTTACCATAAATGAACATCTTCCTCAAAGACTAACAAGTCATTAAAAATTAAAAGCATACAGTACACAAGTGAGGCAATGCAGCAGTAGATATGAAGAATGGGAAAGATGGTTCTAGGACAAATATTTGTTTACTTAGTTTACAATTCTGATGTTTGTTTTATTGGCTCGATGTAATCACTCAAGTCCTGGATCCATAAATTTCAATCTTCACTCTTTCAGCTGCCATAGCAACTTGATAGGTTAGTTCTCTGAGATCTTTTATAATCTCATCATTGTGAATCCATATTTAAAATTTAGGCACCTAAATAATTGGCCTGATTTTCAGAGGAATTGACCATCTATAGCTCCCAGTGACTTAAATTGGAGTTGTGGATGCTTGGTACTTCAAAAAATCTGGCCCCAGGACACTTATTTAGAGGACACATATTTAAATCTAAATATGGATTTAGGTGCGTAGCCTTAAGCATCTATGTTTGAAAATGTAAGCCTATGTTATTACAGGGGTGCAGGTAGCACTGCCTATAGATAAGGTTATCTGATCCTTTCTATTTTAAGACCCTCTTTAAAATTATTTATAACTTTGCCAAATTTTAACTGTTTGGGCTGAAATTTTCCTGCTGGGTGTCTGCCTCAGGCTGAATTTATTTCTGGAATTTTTCAGCAAAAATAGTTTAGCTGTTTCCAAAGAAAAGGCTCGGGGGAAATACCTTGTTTTGTCCATGTTAAAAAATCCTAACAATCATTTCATTGAGAAGCTCTAGCACCTCTTATGTATTGAAGTAGAAACTGGATGTGGGAAGGGGAGTAGCTCATGTCAGATATGTACTTTTCACCATTCCTGTGAACGTATGTGTGACGGGTTGGATCACAGAACCCCCTTTGGGAGCTGCCAACTGATGTGCCAAGACTACTTCTGCCCCTGCTTTCCCTGCCCCGTCAGCTTAAGACTTCAGTGCCCTGCCTGGTTTGAGCCAGACTCGCTAGCCTGCTGCAAACCCAGACCCAGATCTGAATCATGTCCCCTAACCACTGTAGGCTTACCTGAAAAAAGCTTACAGAAGTGTTCTTATCTTTAACACTCAAATGCCCAACGCCCAGTGGGGTCTAAACCCAAATAAATCCGTTTTACCCTGTATAAAGCTTATACAGGATAAACTCATAAATTGTTCGCCCTCTATAACACTGATAGAGAGATATGCACAGCTGTTTGCCCACCCAGGTATTAACACATACTCTGAGTTAATTAATAAGTAAAAAGTGATTTTATTAAATACAGACAGTAGGATTTAAGTGATTCCAAGTATTAACAGCCAGAACAAAGTAAGTCACCAAGCAAAATAAAATAAAACATGCAAATCTATGTCTAATTAAACTGAATAAGATAATCTCACCCTTAGAGATGCTTCAGTAAGTTTTTTCCTCAGACTGGATACCTTCCAGGCCTGGGCACAATTCTTTCCCCTGGTACAGTTCTTGTTCCAGCTCAGGTGGTAGCTAGGGGATTCTTCATGATGGCTCCTTCCCTTTTGTTCTGTTCCACACCTTTATATATCTTTTGCATAAGGCGGGAATCCTTTGTCCCTCTCTAGGTTCCCACCCCCTCCTTGTCAATGGAAAGACACCAGGTTAAAGATGGATTCCAGTTCAGGTGACAGGATCACATGTCACTGTAGGACTTCAAGCCTTCATTTCTCCCAGCCAGACTCACAGGAAGGCTTGCCTGCAAACAGAGCCATCCTCAGTCAATTGTCCTGGTTGATGGGAGCCATCAAGATTCCAAACCACCATTAATGGCCCACACTTTGAATAATTACATTAGGCCCTCAGAGTTATATTTCATATTTCTAGTTTTAGATACAAGAGTGATACATTTATACAAATAGGATGACCACACTCAGTAGATTATAAGCTTTGTAATGATAACTGACAAGAGACCTTTTGCATGAAGCATATTCCAGTTACATTATATTCACTTATTAGCATATATTTATAAAATCATATAGAGTGCAACATCAGAGTATGTCCAAAATTTGACCAAGTGAAGCGGCTCTCAAAATCTCAGTTTGCACCTGCCTACTAGAGTTTACTAAATTCTCTGCAGATTCCATCTGCACCAACTATGCTCCAGCCTTCCCATTACAGCTTCTACCTATGACTGGACTCTGCCTGCGGCTGCACCAGTGCCATTCCCCACACAATGACTGAGCATGCTCCTACCAAGGACTGCAGATGCTTAGCAGGATTGTTGCTGCAAATTGCTATGGCTACTCTTGGCAGCTAAGGGCTAATGTGGTGCTGGGCAGAGGAACTGAGAGTCGGCTAGGGCTACCATATGTCCGGATTTCCCCGGACATGTCTGGCTTTTCGGTCTATAAATAGCCGTCCGGGGGGGATTTTAAAAAATCTAAAAATGTCCGGGATTTCCCCCCGGTCGGCTATTTATAGACAGAAAAGCGGCGGCCAAGCGCCGCTGGGCACCCAAAGCCCCTTCCCGGCTCCCCCCATCCCCTGCAGCCTTACCATGCTGTCCGGCCCCGCAGCTGTCTTCCCCCTCCTCCCCTCCCCTGAACGCTCCGCCCACCTGCTCCTCCCGCCCCGCGCTTCCCGCGAAACAGATCTTTGCGGGAAGTCTGAAAAGAAGCAAGGGCAGGCGGGCTGGCAGCAGCAGGTAAGCTGGGGCGGGGGGGGAGGAGAGCTCCGGGGAGGCGCAGCCCTGGCCAAGCGGCTCCCTCTGGCCCGGGCCGAGCGGCGCCCGGCGGGCCCCAGCCCAGCTCAGGCCCCAGCGGCTCGGGCCCCGGTTCCGGCCGAGCAGGCCCGACACGGCTCGGGCCCCAGCAGTGCCGGCCCTGGTCCCGGCCGAGCACCCCTGGCCCGGCCTGGCTCGGGCCCCAGCAGCGCCGGCCCTGGTTCCGGCCGAGCGCGCTGGCCCAGCCCCGGCGGAACACCTCCGGCCCGGCCCCAAACCCCGCAACCCCAGCTGGAGTGCAGCCCGATTCCTGGGCTCTTTAAAGCCGGTCCTGGTCAGGGGACAGGGAGGGGGGGTTGGATGGGTCGGGAGTTGGGGGGGGAGCTGTCAGGGGGGCAGGAGTGTGGAGAGGGGTTGGGACAGTCAGGGACAGGGAGCAGGGGGGGTTAGATGGGTCTGGGGTTCTGGGGGGGCTGTCAGGGGGGCAGGGGTGTGGAGAGGGGTTGGGATAGTCAGAGACAGGGAGTGGGGGGTTAGATAGGTCGGGTGTTCTGGGGGGGCTGTCAGGGGGGCAGGGCTGTGGAGAGGGGTTGGGACAGTCAGGGACAGGGAGCAGGGGGGGTTAGATAGGTCTGGGGTTCTGGGGGGGCTGTCAGGGGGGCAGGGCTGTGGAGAGGGGTTGGGACAGTCAGGGACAGGGAGCAGGGGGGGTTAGATGGGTATGGGGTTCTGGGGGGGCTGTCAGGGGGGCAGGGGTGTGGAGAGGGGTTGAGGCAGGCAGGTAGCAGAGGGGGTTGGATGGGTCAGGAGTTCTGGGGATCCTGTCAGGGGGTGAGGAGCAGTTGGATAGGGCATGGGAGTTCCCGGGGGTCTGTCTGGGGGCGGGGGGTGTGAATATGGGGTGGGGGTGTGGATAAGGGTCGGGGCAGTCAGGGGACAGGTAGGGTCGTAGGGGGTTCTCAGGAGGGGGCAGTCAGGGGACAAGAAGCAGGGCGGCTTAGATAGGGCGTGGAGTCCTAGGGTAGGGTTACCATTCGTCCGGATTCCCCCGGACATGTCCGGCTTTTTAAGCTAAAAATAGCCTCCGGGGGGAATTTGTAAATGTCCGGACTTCCCCCCCCCCATGCAGAGCACGCGCGGCTAACAGTGCTGCCGGCCGGCCGGTGTCACTTACTTGGGGCTCCGACACTCAGCCAGAGAGGGCTCCTTCTCCTCCCTCCCTGCATCGCAGATCGGCTCGGCAGTTTGGAGCTCCTCCCCCGCTGCTGCCCAGCAGCTCCAGCTGTTCCTGAGCAAGTTCACCAGACATTAGGTGAAGAAAGGCCAACAACAAGGGGGTTGGAGAAGGGGCAGGGAGGTTTTGGAGGGGGCAGTCAAGAGACGGGGGGGAGTCGGGAGTTCGGGGGGGGCTTTCTGGGGGAGGGTGGATAAGGTTTTGGGCAGTCAGGGTACAGGTAGGGGGTAGGGTCCTGGGGGCAATTGGGGGGGGGTCTTAGGAAGGGGCAGTTAGGGGACAAGGAACAGGGAGGCTTAGGTAGGGGGTGGGGTTCTGAAGGGCAGTTAGGAGCAGGGGTCCCAGGAGGGGGCAGTCAGGGGACAAGGAGTGGGGGGGGGGTCGGGAGTTCTGGGGGGGGCTGTCAGGGGGCAGGAGTGGGGAGAGGGATCGGAGCAGTCAGGGGACAGGGAGCAGAGGGGTTTAGATGGGTCGGGAGTTCTGGGGGGGGCTGTCAGGGGGTGGGGAGTGGTTGGATGGGGCATGGAGTCCCAGGGGTCTGTCTGGGGGTGGGGGTGTGGATAAGGGTTGGGGCAGTCAGGGTACAGGTAGGGGGTAGGGTCCTAGGGGGCCAGTTAGGTGGGGGGAGGGTCTCAGGAGGGGGCAGTCAGGGGACAAGAGGCAGGGAGGCTTAGGTAGGGGGTGGAGTCCTGGGGGGCAGTTAGGGGCAGGGGACCCAGGAGGGGGCAGTCAGGGGACAAGGAGCGGGGGGAGGGTTGGGGGTTCTGAGGGGGGGAAGTGGGAGGGGCGGGGCTAGGGCAGGACAGGGGCAGGGCGGGGCTCCTCCCGTCCTCTTTTTTGCTTGCTGGATTATGGTAACCCTATCCTAGGGGGCAGTTAGTGGCAGGGGTCCCAGGAGGGGACAGTCAGGGGACAAGGAGCGGGGTGGGTTGGTGGTTCTGAGGGGGGCAATCAGGGGGTGGGAAGTGGGAGAGAGTGGATGGGGGCAGAACAAGGGCGGGGCTAGAGCGGGGCTCCTCCCCTCCCCCCCCCCCCCCCGAGTGTCCTCTTTTTTGCTTGTGGAAATATGGTAACCCTAGAGTCAGCCTTTCCTGTTCTCTGAGTGTTTCCCTTTCTGGTGCCCCCCCCATGCAGTGAAGAAGGAAGTCGTCTGACAGGAATGCGGAGGGGAGAGGAGCTGGGCCTGGCGTTAGGGGAGGACTGGGCTGAGAAGCCAGGGGGTGGACTGGAACTGGGATGTGGAACCACAATACTGGGCGTGGGGTGAGGAGCCATGGTACAGTGTGGGTTTGGGATGAGCAGCTGGACTAAGAGGTGGAGGTGAGGGGTGGAAGGACTGGAATAAATGGCCCAGGAAGGGCAGGTCGGGGGGAGGAGATTGGGACAAGGAGCTGGGGGGCATGTAACTCAGTATGTTTCTACATGATGGAGTTACTGTTTTTTCAGTTTGCTTTTTTAAAAGCTAGGAAACTACATAACAAACAAATAAAACAAGAACAGCCCCACCTAAAAAGAACATTAAACTTGCAAACTCAAACCTTGAAGTTGGAAAATGACAGAATTAAGATTATCTTTGTGCAGCTTTAATTTTGACCCCTCGTGTTTGCATTAGGCTACTGTCCTCCTTAATTACATGATCACAGGGTTTTTATTTCCCCTCAGGACCCCAACCACTCAGTGCACAGGCTGCCCCTGCTCTGGGGCTGAATCAGCGCTGTGTAGTGAAGGAGGCTGTCAGCTGTAGGACCCCTGCACACAGCAATGTTAATTCTGGGCATTTCCTAGCTTTGAGTGCTTCACTTTGCAACCTTAATAATGCTAACTGAATGGGGGAACTTTGTATGGCCCCCAGGCCACGACTCTCCTCCTGTCCCCAGCCCCACACAACCCTGTCCAAATGACACTCTCTTGTCCCTGCACCCCCGGCCACCACAACCCTCTCCTGTCCCCTCCTCCCGGGCCAATGACACCCCCTCTCGGCCCCACCCCCCTGCCCCGTGGGCCCGGGCGCTGGCGGGGGGGAACAGCCGGGCGGAGTCGAGCGAGGCTCCCGCCCCCTGATCTAACCGGGTGGGCGCCTGCGCGGTGCGGGCCGGCGGGGCCCGGGAACCTCCGCTGGGGCCGTCTCCCGGGCCCGTCCGTATGAGGAGGCAGCCGCCGCCGCCGGGCCCCGCCAGCGCCATGTCGGAGCGGCCCGGCAAACCCGCCTGCCTCATCATCGCCAGCGCGGCCTCCGGGGGTGAGTCACTGCCCGGGCCGCCCCCGCGCCGCTGTCAGCGCGGCTGGGCGGCCCGGGAAGGGGACCCAGAGCTGGGCCGCCCCTGCGGCGGGAGCCTGCCCTGGCCGGCCTGGCGCCGGTGTCCGCCCGCCTCGTCCACGCCAGCCCCAGCGCGGTGACCGCAGGAGCCGCCCCGCTCCCTGTGCCCCGCTGTGAGAGGGGGACCAGGGGCCCTGCTCTGCCGCTGCTTTCCCCAGCCCGTGTAGTACTTGCCCGGGGTGGAGCCCGCTGCCCTCACTGGCACAGCGGCGCGCTGAGCTTGGCTCTGGGGCAGGTGAGGGGTCTGTGCCAGCCCCCAAGCCCCCCCGTGTGTTCATTATGGGATCCAGGCTGTCCGGAGGAAATGGAGATGCCGGGTGGTAGACCTGGCTGGCAAACTGAGCTTGCACACACAGCCTCATTGGACAGAGATTTATTAATCGTTTCTAGCAGAAGAAAGACAGGAACAACACTAAGATACTTCAGAGGAAGGTTGGTCTGGTAGTTCAGGTGCTGAGATGGGTTCAATAATCCGCTTTGTCAGACTTCCTGTGTGGCTGTAAGCAAGTCACTTAATCTCTCTATGCCTCAGTTCCCCACCTGTAATCTAAGGATAATACTACTTCCCTACCTTCCAGTAGTGTGGTGAGAATGAGTTCATTAATGTTTGTGAAAGGCTCAGTTACTGTGCTGTTGCAGGCCGTGAAAATACCTTAATGGCTAGAACTTGCTCTGAGCAGAATTTAAGATGTCTATAATTAACGTGTCCAGGCACGATCCTTTCCATAGTTCTTTATCCTGCTACGTCAGATGCCAGGGGGTCATTCTTTTAGAAATTTCTGAAGATGGCACAGTCAGGGCTGTTCCTTTTTTTGGAGACTGTTTCATTGCACGTTGGAAAAATAACCCCAACTTATACATACAATATGATGAGGGCTAATTTAGCTACAACTAATCAGGAAAGAGATCTTGGACTCATCGTGGATAGTTCTCTGAAGACGTCCAAGCAGTGTGCAGCGGCAGTCAAAAAAGCAAACAGGATGTTAGGAATCATTAAAAAAGAGATAGAGAATAAGACGGAGAATAATCTTATTGCCCTTCTATAAATCCATGGTACGCCCACGTCTTGAATACTGCGTACAGATGTGGTCTCCTCATGTCAAAAAAGATATACTGGCATTAGACAAGGTTCAGATCAGGGCAACTAAAATGATTAGGGGTTTGGAAGGGGTCCCATATGAGGAGAGATTAAAGAGGCTAGGACTTTTCAGCTTGAAAAGAGGAGACTGGGGGGGGGGGGAATATGATAGAGGTATATAAAATCATGAGTAGTGTGGAGAAAGTGAATAAGGAAAAGTTATTTACTTGTTCCCTATAATATAAGAACTAGGGGCCACCAAGTGAAATTAATGGGCAGCAGGTTTAAAAAACAATAAAAGGAAGTTCTTCTTCACACAGTGCACAGTCAACCTGTGGAACTCCTTGCCTGAGGAGGTTGAGAGAGGCTAGGACTGTAACCGGGTTTAAAAGAGAATTAGATAAATTCATGGGGTTAAGTCGATTAATGGTTATTAGCCAGATGGGTAAGGAATGGGTGTCTCTAGCCTCTGTTTGTCAGCAGGGTGGAGATGGATGGCAGGAGAGAGATCACTTGACATTATCTCGTTAGGTTCACTCCCTCTGGGGGCACCGTGGCATTGACCACTGTCGGTAGACAGGATTACTGGGCTGGATGAACATTTTGTCTGACCCAGGATGGCCATTCTTATGTTCTTAACTAATTTTTCATTGGTCTGGGACTTTGGATTTTGTTGCTCTCTCTAATTTTCATTAACACCGACTCTGCTTGTACTGTTCCTGTTTTTCAAAGCATTACGTTTTCTAATGCCGTTATTAAAATATGCCGTTATTAAAATACTAACATCAAGTGTAGAGTGTGAAAGTATTATACATTATCTTTGTGAATATTTCTCCTTGTGTTATTAAAAAGGTCCCTAGGCCATGGGAACCTTTTAGTGACCTGAAGGTTCATTTAACATAGGCTACTTGGTGAAATATGTACTGTACAGTGTAGCTGGGTTTAAGATATGATGATTCTTTCCTTAAGTTGTCCAACTCTTATTTTCCAGGTGTGTCTGCCCAATCCTTTCTTCATTCTTTTACACTGGCTAGCGCTGCTTTTAATCTACAAGTTGCCACTCCAGGGGTAAGTGTGAGAGAACAGCAATTGACACCAGTACATACTATGATGGTCTGAAAACAACCAGTCCTGCATTAATGTAATAGTAGTAGTAGCTATATAAAAAGTACATAAAAACATACATTACTAATACATAAAAACTAGTAATAATGAAAAAGTATGGTAGCCCTTTGTTGAGAGAATTCTGATCATCTTTACAGATGAAGGCCCTTGATCTTTAAACTCTTACATACATGCTTAACTTCAATGAGAACACTCATATTCATAGAGATAAACCCATGCATAAGTGTTTGTAGGATTGGGGTCTATGCTGGTACATTAATTTAATTAATTAATAATTATAAAGTCCTCTTGTTTTTTTTGTTCTAAAGCAGAAGTGGGCAAACTTCGGCCCAGGGGCTGCATCCAGCCCTCCAGACATTTTAATCCGGCCCCTCGAGCTCCCGCCGGGGAGCAGAGCCCGGGGCTTGCCCCCGCTCCGGCACTCCAGGCGGGGAGTGGGGTCGGGGGCTTGTCCCTCTCTGCGCAGCTCCTGGAAGCAATGGCATGTCCCCCCTGGGGCTCCTACGTGTAGGAGCAGCCAGGGGCTCTGCACGCTGCCCCCACCCCAAGCACTGTCCCTGCACCTCCCATTGGCTGGGAACCGTGGGAGCTGGAGGGGGGACATGCCGCTGCTTCTGGGAGCTGCTTGAGGTAAGCGCTGCCCGGAGCCTGCATCCCAGACTCCCTCCCGCACTTCAACCCCCTGCCCCAGCCCTGATCCCCTTCCCGTCCTCCGAACCCCTCAGTCCCAGCCCGGAGCAACCGTCCTATACCCCCCGGCCCCACCCCAGAGCCCGCATCACCAGCCGGAGCCCTCACCTCCTTCCGCACTCCAGCCCCCAATTTCGTGAGCATTCATGGTCCGCCATACAATTTCCATACCAGAAGTGGCCCTTGAGCCAAAAAGTTTGCCCACCCTGTTCTACAGGATGTTTCCTGAAATACTGCAAGAATTTTTAAAGGGGATCTACAAAGGGAAAAAACCATGGAGATTGTGCTCTCTTGCTGCTTTGTGTTGTTTAAAGAAGGTTTGAAAAGTCAACTTCTTTCTCCCCCTCTCATCCCCTCAAAAAACCCCAACAAAATCTTTTGTTGCTTGTTTTGTATATAAGACATTTTGATCTTTCCGGCTCTGGAAGATTTTGACTAGAGAACTAGGAAAATGATGACATCATAAGAATCAAGATAGTAAAAATTGAGCAATAGAAATGGGAAGGGGTTTTTCAGACTTTTAAAAACTGTTTGACCCAGATTCTCTGCTGCATCTAGTTTCTGCTTGGTACAGCCAAGGGAAGCCCTCAGGGAGCCTGTTGCATCTCCCTGATTCTCAGGGTTGATCTGTTCCTGTCCTGGCGTAACTTAGAGCAACCGGGGGCAGCTCTAACTTGCATCACCTAGCAACAGTCCACAGTGTTTACTACCCCAGCTGGGTATAGCCATATGATAACCAGCTCTGGCCATGCTCCTCTGCCTCTGTCCCTATCCTGGGGCGACAGGAGTGTGTGTGTGTTTAGCATAGGAGGCGGGTATGCCAGCTTTGCGCCAGCTGGGAGTTCCTGTACACCAGAGGAATTCTCAGCTGTCAGATCTGGCTGTTTTCTAGTTGACGCAGAGGGATTGGAATTACTACAGAAAATCTGACCCTTTGTGTTTTTTGCTAACACTTTGACCATGTTAGTCATTGAAGTTAAAGGACGTCTTCGTTAAAGATTCTTCATTTTCATTTAAGATGTTAAAGCCTTTAATAAAAACATTGTGTGTACCTGCATAGGATCAAGGCCTTAAGTTCTGATATTCAGACTAATATTTCCCTAGCTTGGTTGTATGGATTATTGGAAAAACAAACATGCGTGTGATTGATTGCAAAGAATCAAATGGATCATAAAAGGACAAATAAGCAACTTTTACGTTTAGTCTGGCAAAAAAGTACCAATGTAACACTTCTGTTCAGTTGCACACAATGAAAAGTTGTTTCCCACAGTCCAAACTGAAACTGCTTTCCTGCAAAGTTAATAAGAAAATGACTCACTTTCATTCTGCACTGAGATTTTTGTCTTATTGTCTCAGATACAAACAAGTAAACTGAAATAAAATGTGCTGATCCAACTATCTCTAAATGCATGTATGAAAACTAATAACACAGAACTCCTTAATATTACGAAAGGGACACTTTCCCCAATACTGCTCCATCTCTGTGCTATGTTTACCTTGCTCATCGGGCAAAATCTGGAGTGGATAGTTGAGCCTTATGTAATATCCTTTGGGCTTATTTAAAAATTTAGTATTCATGTAACTTATTTTGATTAACAAGTTTTTCAGAAATTTCTAAATGGGTTTATTGTAAAATACATTGAATTGGATAACTACATATGTCAGGAGACTGATAATAGGAAGTAAATCTGCTCACCTCTGGGTCAGTAGTTCAAATTCATTGCAGGCTAACAGATTAAAAATTACCATTTGACAAATGTTTGATGTTTTCTCTGTTTCTAACAGGCTGGAATTCAAATTTCTGACATCACTCTTGAGAGATTAGTAATAGTTAAGTATGGTTGCTTGTTGTGGCTTCCTCACAACAAACAAATGCAACACTTATAGTTGTAGTTTAAACATCATTTTCCAATACGATAACTGTCATTAATAGTTTTTAAAGCATATAAACATGACTACAAAAAATTGAAAAGAGCCAATTGTGTAGAAAATTCATGGAAGAGCTTTAGCTCTATAGGCAGAATAGAGTGAGAGAGATTTTTCATGGAAAAACTCACATAATTTTGTCAAATTGACAAATATACAGCTGTACTACTGGGAGAGGCCTTTATCTCTGGATCACCAGTTAAAATCCAGTCCAGGACAGAAGTGACTGAAAATTAATACCATTTTATTACTGAAACAAATCTGCATCATAGTTTGGCACTAATCAGTACTCTGATTTGTGCCTCTAAAAGGCCAGGGATTAACTGGGCCCTGGAAGATGAAATATCCTCTTCTCAAACAGAGGCCAGGTCTACACTAATAATACTTTGCCAGTATACCTAGAGTGGTATACTAGCTTTTGCCAGTATAGCTTATTTCAGACCCCCTGAGCAAAATAAACGATACTGGCAAAAACATGTCTACATTAGAGGCTTTTGCTGGCATAGCACATCTCTGTTCCAACAAAAGTTTGTAGTATAGACCTCCTGTTAGATATGGCTTCGTGATTTCAGGATTAAGTCATCTTGGAGAGAGAAATACCTTTTCTGTGGACAAAGAGAGAACTTTTGGTTCCGATGAGCACTAAAGTCCCTGTAAAAAAATAAACTCCACACACTTAGAAACAAACTAAACAAAAAACTGTGTAGTGTTATTAACTACTATCTTTGAACAATGATTCAACTAGGGGAAGCTAATTGACTTTGTTGATGTGAATGAGAGCAACATGCGTTGGATACAGGACTTCCGAATGAAATCTTATGCAAATCCTGCCAAGTTGGAGTCAATTGATGGTGAGTATCTTTGAGGTTAGCCTTACATGTCTCCCCTCTATATTGTGAAAACAAATGCTTCTGAGTGTTAAACCTTTGGGAAGAAAGGAGCAAAAAATGTGATGGGTGTTTTTGGAGATGGTCTGTCAATTTGCAGAATGGGCATCACTGTTGTCTTCCCACCCTAATTGATCGGGCTATTCCCCCTTAAAATTTTCTGGAGAAGCTGCATCATCTGTTGCAAACGGACTGCGTAAGTAATCGCTGAGACAAAAACTACAGGAAGAGATGAAACTATAAAATGTCTTTTCTTCTGTTTTTATTAACATGTGTACTCAGCACTGTTCCGGCAGAATATGCCTAACAGAGTACCTTCCCCCAAGCACTTACAATATAAGGGCAAGTGGATGCAGTGCAATAGAATACAGGAAAATTACTGAGTGTGTTGTAGCTAGATGAACTGGGTCTTAAGAAAATGTATTAAGGAAGAGTGGGAGAAGGTTTATGATATGCTAAATGATAGGGTTGTTCATGAAAGAAGGTGTAAAGTGGGCAAAGAAGTCAAAAGGATCAGTAAGAAGAGAAGCTCATACGCTGTGGAAGAAGCATGAGGGGGCTGTAAAGTCAGACTGAGGAACTGATGTAGGCAAGAAGTGAGATGGGGCAGAGCCTTGTTGGAAATGAGGACCAGGAGCTTGAATTTATCTTTCTCATCATGGATTTTGCCATGAATTTCAGCATAGATATGGGCCCTGTCTAGGTATTGCAGTGGGCCTCTACTCCCTAGTGTAGATTGGGAAGAAGCACTAGGCTTGAGATGTCTTTCCCATGATTGAATCAAAGTTGTGCTAAAAAATTCTCGCTCTTAAACAGAGGTGTGGTTTGGGGTTTTTTTTGGTTTTGTTTTGTTTTTTTGCATCTTAATTTTTTTCTTAGGATGTCATGGTCAAGCAGTGAAAATGTTAGACTAATAAAAAGCCAATATTTTGGCGAGATACATTTGCTCCTGAAGAAAGAGTATACTAAACTAGGCATACCGGTAACTATGGGGTCAATTAAAGGGCTTCTGCTATAGCAGAAGGAAGAATGGTAAATATTTGGCTTGTTAAGAATATTTCTTTAGAAGCTTGTGATCTTTGTAGGCCTTTATACCACAATACAGCTTTCTTCTTCCCGAGCTCTGGACTTTATAGTGAGCCACATAGGTATTTTATTTTTATTTAATTTCTTTGGTATGTGTTTTTATATAGTGTAGTATGTGACTGACTTTTTTGTGGAGTATTTTTTGTTTTGTCAAATAAATTTTGAACAGAAATCATGCTCAGATATTTTTGCCTGTTAATATGGTCTAAACTTGTATTATTCTCTCTTCCTGTCTAGGTGCTAGATACCATGCCCTGTTGATTCCTAACTGTCCTGGGGCTTTGACTGACCTTGCAAACAATGGATACCTAGCTAGGATATTGCAGCACTTCAGCAATGAGAACAGTAGGTAAACCCTATTGGGGATCTTTATTTTGTTTTAATAAAATCTGGAATCTGTATGTAATTCATTACTTCATTGTTGGTCCATGCAAAAGTCCATTTATCTTGCAGTGAACACTTGTGGGCATTGTAATGGAAGAAGTGGTGATGTGGCTAGCAAACTTCCAATTACTTACACAGCTGGAAGAGTGCAGCAGCATCAGAACTGGGAAACTGCTCTAGATCAGTGTGTCCTTTCACTTAAAAAAAATAAAAAAATAGCAAAACCTTTCTTGTGAAAAGAGATAAAAATAAGATGTTTTGAATGCTTTTGAGAAAGAGAAGAGAATTATTCTGCCTTACCAATGTCCAAACTGGAGTGATGCTCCCTGTGAGTTAGATGGAACTCTTAGTTCATAGCCAGTTGCACAGTATTCCAGAGTCCTCTTCAATAAGTTCCTCATCCTGCAAAGAATCGCATGTGTGCTTTAATTTAAGCACTTGAGTGTGAATAGTCCTGTTGCAACTACCTCTGTTAAGCACATGTGTAACTCTGAAGGATTGGGCCCTAATCTTGTAAATTGGTGCACAGAGAAAACAGTAAAGCCCAAGAGAATGCAAACAATGCCTCATAATATTATTTTCAGAAAGGTAATATACAGTAACTTAAAGGATATTATTTTGGCTGTTCTAACTTTCAGGATATTTACAATTAAATGCATTTCTTAATTTTCTTAATTCCCATGCGTCTGACAAAGTGGGTATTCACCCACGAAAGTTTATGCTTCAATACTTCTGTTAGTCTGTAAGGTGCCACAGGACTTTTTGTCGCTTTTTACAGATCCAGACTAACACGGCTACCCCTCTGATACTTAATTCTCTTTGTTTTTTAGAGCCTATTTGTGCTGTGGGACATGGAGTTGCTGCTTTATGCTGTGCCACAAATGAGGATAAATCATGGGTATTTCAGGGATACAGCCTGACAGGGGTAGGTACTGTGAAGCAAACTTCTCCCAAAGTGAGGTTTTCACTGTGCATGGGGCAGTGTAATTTAGTGTGGTAGTGCCAGGGATTTTGGTGTCATCCTAGGTCTTAAGAGACTTTGGGCCAAATCAAAAGAATCAATCTGACATGTTCAACAACTTGTTATTCGAGAGCTGCAGGACTGTCATTGGCAAGGGGTGCTGTAGGCCAGGATGGTGAGCTGTGTAGGGGCCCAAGACTGCATATGAGGGCTCTGCTGCAATTCAGCCTTGCTCTGGTGAGTGCTGTCAGTCTCAGCATTTTATAAATACCAGATGAAGGTGATAAAACCTCTAAACAAATTTGCCATAGCCTCTTTGGCTGATAGTTCATAGCTCTAAATGTCCCTAGATACTATGGTTATTCAATTTGGTGCCATAACACTGCTCGTGAATTTTATTTCTATGAATGATTTTTACATGTTAAAGGAATCTAACTCAGAAAAGAGCTATTTGTACAAACTAAAAGAAGTACAAACTCAGGCTGCCGTTATTGATCTCTTGTTTATCCTGTTGTGCTGCTAGGCTGTAATGTCTCAGACCACCCACAGACTGTCACCTGTCTATGCAGGATCTAGACTCATTTCTCAATGTGCAAAATTCTTAATTCAACTTTTGTAGTTGAAAATTTACACACACAGTCAGGAAATTAAAAATTATGGTTTCCTCAGAAGCTGTAACGCAGACTCCTGGTGCATATATATTTGATATCACAGCATATGCTGATACTTTTAATGTAATATGTGCATTGTGGCCTAGTTATGGTCGTTAAAGATGCAGATTTGTTTAAATTGATGATGCAGTTGTACATTGAAATGTGCGATCAGACACAAACACTGTGTATTGCACGAAATCCAAGTAACTGGGCTGTGCAGTATAGAGATCACTACTAAGCGACATTTCAGTGGGGTTAATCTCTTGCATGTTGTTTACTGGATGCAGGCATATATTTTCTGCTGTTAAATTAGTTGTCAGTATCATGATCTTGTGTGAATGCAGAAGTGGGAAGTTTCTTTATATCATGGTTGAATGGGCTGACCCCAAAAGCAGCAAGGTGGAGAGCTATCTTTTTACCTCCCTTTAGCCAGCACTGCAGGCAAAAGTGCCACAGCAGTAGCTAACAGAAGGCAGATTACTCATGGGACAGGGCAAAGGGCTTGTCCAATAATCTTTTGTTTAAGAAAAAGTACATCTTATGTGTGATGATTTTGTATGCAGGAATGGTTGAGTGTTAACACCTCCTAGACCATAAGGAACTGAAGGTCAGGCTGTGTTTTATTTGAAAGGTACTTTTTCTCACATTTGCATTAAGGTCTTGGATTGGTTCTGTGACCCCCAATGTCATGATTTGAGAATTGTTAATATACCTGCCTGCCCATCGTGGGTTACCTTCTCATTAGTGTGTTATATTTATTTTAACTTTATGAAGTGCTAGGGTTCAAAAAATCCCTATGTGGATTCCATTAAGATACAACACGATAGGAAAACTAACACCTGTGTGAGTAAACAAGCAGATGTAGGTTTCAGAGTAGCAGCCGTGTTAGTCTGTATCCGCAAAAAGAACAGGAGTACTTGTGGCACCTTAGAGACTAACAAATTTATTAGAGCATAAGCTTTCGTGGACTACAGCCCACTTCTTCGGATGCATACAGAGTGGAATAAATATTGAGGAGATATATATATATATATACACACATACAGAGAGCATAAACAGGTGGGAGTTGTCTTACCAATTCCGAGAGACCAATTAAGTAAGAGAAAAAAAAACTTTTGAAGTGATAATCAAGGTAGCCCAGTACAGACAGTTTGATAAGAAGTGTGAGAATACTTACAAGGGGAGATAGATTCAATGTTTGTAATGGCTCAGCCATTCCCAGTCCTTATTCAATCCTTTGTTGATTGTGTCTAGTTTGCATATCAATTCCAGCTCAGCAGTCTCTCGTTGGAGTCTGTTTTTGAAGTTTTTCTGTTGTAATATAGCCACCCGCAGGTCTGTCATTGAATGACCATACAGGTTAAAGTGTTCTCCCACTGGTTTTTGAGTATTATGATTCCTGATGTCAGATTTGTGTCCATTAATTCTTTTGCGTAGAGACTGTCCGGTTTGGCCAATGTACATGGCAGAGGGGCATTGCTGGCACATGATGGCATATATCACATTGGTAGATGTGCAGGTGAACGAGCCCCTGATGGTATGGCTGATGTGATTAGGTCCTATGATGATGTCACTTGAATAGATATGTGGACAGAGTTGGCATTGGGCTTTGTTACAAGGATAGGTTCCTGGGTCAGTGGTTTTGTTCAGTGATGTGTGGTTGCTGGTGAGTATTTGCTTTAGGTTGGGGGGTTGTCTGTAAGCGAGGACAGGTCTGTCTCCCAAGATCTGTGAGAGTAAAGGATCATCTTTCAGGATAGGTTGTAGATCTCTGATGATGCGCTGGAGAGGTTTTAGTTGGGGGCTGAAGCAGATGTAATATACAATGTGTCAGGTTGGAATAGCACATGGCCGGCACCACGTCCCTGTGGGCCCTGAGGGAGCAGGGGCCAATAGGAGCTTCGGGGGAGGTACCCCCAGGTGAGGGCAGAGCGTTACAAAGGGGTGTTACAAATCATGAGGTGGAGTTGAATGCCTTTTAACATCCAGAATTACAGAATCCCAGCTAAACATACTCATGGAGTATTTCACTGTAGCTATAAAATGGCCCCAAACATTTCTAACTTTTTACAAAACAACATAGTCGTTAATTCCATCCCAATTTACCATGTTTTGTGGGTACAAACCTTTGCTTATCTCTTCATGTAGGTGATTATACTGGATTTAATGCTGATGGAGGTCAAGTAACAAACTTTTATCAGAGATAGCTTGCTATTATCATTATTGCAAAACAACCTGAAAGTAATCAATTGGAAGTTTAATTAAGTGGAATTATATTTATAATTACAGAGCTTCAGGGTGCATTGGTATAAAGCAGTTCTCAGTCAACTATTGTTTTCTCAGAAGCTTCTCTCCTGGTTTCTGGGCATGATGTTCTACTCCTTCCCTGACACTGGCAGACCATTTTCACCTCTCATTATTTAAGATTTGCAGAGACCACAGAATCAGAGAAGGGAGAAGAGCAGAAAAACCCATGACATTCTCTAGGGACATTGCTTTACTATTCTAATTAAGTGTGACGTTCTCAGATGGTGCCAAAACCAAATCCTAAAATAGACAGACGCCCCAAATCCTTAGTCATGTACTGTTGGTGCCACTATGAGGTACTTGTGTGCTTCACCTTTCTATGCAGACTGAGATTGACTCCCATGATAATTTCCAGTTTGCTCCCTAATTTGGATAGCTGTAAGATACCGGATATTTTGGGGTTTGGGTGTTGTTGTTTTTTTTTTCAAGTACTCCAAAAATAACTTCCGTTGGATGTTTTTATTAAAAAATTTTGGAAGAAAGAAGGGGGTAGAAGAATAGATTGTGACCGAATATTTTCCTTATTGGTTTTGCTTGGATCTGTCTTATGTAAAAGCTAAGCAGACTTATCTCATGCTCCTGTTTCTTTTCAGCCCTCTGTGTATGAGCTGATAAGGCAGCCCAGTTTTGCCAGTTTGTCCATTATTGTGGAGGACTTTGTGAAAGATTCTGGAGCTACCTTTAGCGGTACGTCACTTTCTGATTGTTAGCCCTTCATGTCTTATGAATGATTGTTGGTGGGTGAAATAGCTTTTATATCAGGGGTTGGCAAACTATGGCCCGCAGGCTAGATCCGGCCCGTCAGGGCTTTGGATCCAGCCTGTGGGATTGCCATCCCTGTGGCACCGCGGGGCTAACGTGGGCTCCCTGGCTTCGGCCCGTCGCCACTCTCGAAGTGGCCGGCACCACGTCCCTCTGGGCCCTGAGGGAGCAGGGGCCAATGGGAGCTTCGGGGGAGGTACCCCCAGGTGAGGGCAGAGCGTGGAGCCCGCTGCCTCTCTTCCCCCCCCCCCCCTCCCCCCTCACCCCCCCCCCCCCCCGGACCGCAGGGACGTGGTGCCGGCCACTTCTGGGAGCAGCGTGGGGCAGGCAGGGAGCCTGCCTTAGCTCCGCTGCGCGCGACTGCCACCCCGGAGCCGCTCAAGGTAAGTGGCGCCGGGCCAGAACCTGCACCCCGAACCCCTCCTGCACCCTACACCCCCACTCTTCCTACCCTGAGCCTCCTGCTATGCCCCGCACCATTTCTGCACCCCAATCCCCTGCCCTGAGCCCCCTCCTGCACTCCGCACCCCCTCCTGCACCCCAACAGCCTGCCCTAAGCCCCAAACCTCTGCTCTGAGCCCCCTGCAACACCCCACACCATTCCAGCACCCCAACCCCTTGCCCTGAGCCCCCTCGTACACCCCACGCCCCTCCTGTGCCCCAACCCCTTGCCCCGAGCCCCTTCCTGCACACCGCACCCTCTCCCCCCCCACCCCAAACCCCTGCCCCAGTCCTACATTCATGGCCCTGCATGCAATTTCCCCACCCAGATGTGGCCCTCTTGCCAAAAAGTTTGCTCACCCCTGTTTTATACCTTTGCCATGCATGTGAGAAGGACCATTACAGAATGTGCTCTGTTACACTGTTAAATTAAAATGCAACACATGCTAAAAGACCCTGGAAAGTTAAAAATGTTTTTCCATTACTGCTGCTAATCAAGCTTTTGTGTGTTTAATTAGCAGCTTTCCCCTTTCTAATTAGCTGCCTCTTCCTGATTAGTTCAGTAATGATATTCCAGCATCTGATGTCACAGTCACTTCCATGGTGACTACTTGTGATGTCATACAGATTTGGCTGAAGCTTTATTGAGTGGATTGAGCAGCAGAGGAGGAGTATGTTCAGAGATAAGCCATTTATACCTACCCACGCATTTGGATTATCATCATCAGTTGTCAGGAAGGGGGTGGGATACAGAAAAAGAATGACAGATTAATGGAATTTCATGAAATAGTACGTAAAAAAGTTTGATCAAGGACAAAAGACCAAAGTGGTTGGTGAAATACCAACATGTTACCCTGATATACTGGTGTTTGCTAGTATTGTCACTGGACAGAAAATCTGTATCATTGCAGGCTCTTTGTAAGGCAGTGATTGCTAACTTTGGTTTCTTACATGAGAGGTATTTATAATGCATTGCATGGGTGAATGGAAGCTAAAGAAATGCACTTCAAAATTTGTTTCCCAGGATAGCCTCATGAAATACACAGGGAACTTGCTAGAGGACTGCTACAAATAAAGGGCCAATCTGTCCATCGTTCCATGCAGGGAATTCCTGTTGAAATCCTCAGGAAGCTTTGATTGGAGGGTCAGGTTTATCTCTATCTTGTAGACAGCTCAGCATATCAATTAGTCACCAAACACTATATCTATTTGAAATAGTTAACATCTGTACTGCAGTCTCATTGGATGTGTGAAATGGAAATTATGAAGCAGTGTCCATTGACATCAGTATTCGAATATTTTTCTCTGATTCAGCCAGCAAGCCAGATGCCGTACACGTAGTTCTGGACAGGCACCTTGTTACAGGACAGAATGAGAATTCCACTGTTATAGCAGTCCAGAACCTTATTCTTCTCTGCAATGGCAGGTGAGGAACTATGGGTAAAGCACTGTGGGAATGGATTCTTTGTCCAGAAATATTTATATTTCAGAAATAACTCTGAAATTGTCATCTTTGTGGCACTATTTTCTGATATAACAGAAGTACAAGTCTTTTTAAATTGCAGATTAAGTACATGTTTTGTCTCTTGTGTCTTTTAATTTCCTTTTACTAACGGCATTTTTGATTTACAATTATTGGGTTTGAAATGCACAGCTACACACAGACTGATAAAGGGAAATATGAAATTTGGGTTCACTCAGTCTTTTCATTAGGAGAAATTAATCTTTTATGAGTAAATTCTTAGTGTCACAGTTTCAGGGGAACATCACCTGTATCCCCCCCCCATCCATGGTCCACTCCAGGAGTTCCCAGGTGGGTATCGCATTTCCAGCTGCCACTTGTGTCTGGGCGGGGACTCTTGTCCCACTGCCTTCTGACCAGGGGGTTTTAAGGCTGCATAGCTCCCCTGCCTGACACTCTGATATCACCAGCGAGCCAGTATGTCTAAAGGCCAGCACCTGTGCTTTGCTTTCTCACTTAGGGCTATGAACAGTGTATTGACAACAGTTAAAAAATTACCACACAGTTCTTGCTAAGCAAGCACCTTTATTATTAAGGTAAAAGCATTACAGTAAAAACATAATAAAAGCAATACACAGATTTAAACATACCAGGAGTCACCCATCAATTTTATTGGACCCTTGTAGGCCAAAATCATTCCAATCCTGTCACAAGGGTTGGGAATCCCCTTGGAGATAAGCTCCTGTCCATTTGCTGAATCAGAAAGAAGCCCTGTGTGTGTTCAAGCTCATCCTTTTATACCAAAAGCTATTTTTTTTGTCTCTTAGGCCTTGTCTACACTACCAAGTTTTGTCGCCAAAAACGGCCTTTTGGCGACAAAACAGCAAGAGCGTACACGCTACAATGGGACTTTTGGCGACAAAAAACTTCCATCCCCATGAGAGACTTGTCTTTTCCCCCTCCCATTTTTGACAAAGAGCCAGTGTAGACACTGCTGATTGTTTTGTCAACAGAACTGGCTTCCGCCAGTATCCCACAATGCCTGCCCTGATTGCTCTGCTCAGTGTTTTGATCTCTGCTGCCTTGCAGCCATGCGCCCCTCCCCTTTCAAAGCAGCGGGAAGTATCTGTGTGCTGCTCTGCTTGGGGAACAAACAAAGAGCAAATAATTGGAATGCTCCTGTTCTGCCCTGTGCTAGGAACACAGCAGCAGGCAGACTGCTGCAGGGGGAGAGGGATAGACTGCTGTGCTGCTTTGCCATTCCTCAGCAGGGAGAGCTCACACAGCTACTCATGATGCTGCTCTCAGCAGCTGAGGGGGCTGTGGGAGAATTCAGAGAGAATCCCAAGATGCCCAGCGATCAGCTCTTCCTTCCCACAACGCTGCACTGTGGGATACATACCCACGGTGCATTGCTCACCCTGTCGATGATGGTGCCCACAATGTGGACGTGCTCCCCCTGTCGACAGATCAGTTGTGAACACCCGTTGGAGATTTGTTTTGTCGACTTTTGGGTGTCAACATAAATTTTGTCAACAAAACTTGGAAGTGTGGACAAGCCCTTAATCTCTGGAAAACTCATCATGAGCCAGTATATGCAAACCACCATGGGGGCAGTATGCTTCTAAAGTTGGTTGGTCTCAGTGACTCACCTTAATCACCACCCACTGTTTTTAGTTTCTGTAGGAGCTGCAGTAACCCTCCGCCATGGAGTAGAACACATCATACATAAACCATTTGTAAATTTATTACCATGTCCCCCCCAAAATACTGCATGGGATTACAATATCTGTCACACTTTGAGCTTTGATAAGTTAGTATTTAGGCAGCTCCATATATTTTGTACAGTAGGAACGAACAGATTTCAGATACACCTCTACCCCGATATAACACTAATTCGGATATAACGCAGTAAAGCAGCGCTCCGGGGGGGCGGGGCGGGGCTGCGCACTCCAGTGGATCAAAGCAAGTTCAATATAACGCGGTTTCACCTATAACACAGTAAGATGATTTTTGGCTCCCGAGGACAGCGTTATATCGGGGTATTAACCTGTTGTTAATAGGTTGGTGGTTTCATTGATTTGTTTCTTGGATCTGCCAATATGAAAGACTGCAAATAACAAAAATCTGGATGGGATTAGGTGAATATCGGTTAGAAGTTCCTTTCCAGCTGTGGGCTGGCTAGCCATGTCATGCTGTTGGATGTGTTTCGTTTCAGCAGGAAATGAAGGAACAGGCCTCCTTGTAGCTGGGATGGACGAAGAGCCAGAGAGACTGAAGGCTTTCGTGTCTGTGAAGGGGATGTCTTGCAGATGGAGAGGGCCATCAGCACTTCTGTTGACTCGGTGATCATGAAGAGGCAGTACCAATGTACGTGCAGAGTGGATAAAGCTTGTGAACAAGAAAGCATTAACGTGTATCACTCCTTAAAGATGATCCTGAAATAGTCTCACTTCACTTTCTGGTAGTGAAACCTTTCTTGCAGATTTTCTCCCCCCTGCCCTTGAAAAAAGAAGTTTCTACATTTTACATGGGAAAACATCCTAAAAAGAGCATTTATATTTATAGTACCAACACTTCTCCTTGTGCTAAAGGGCAGAGACCCCACTCCAGGGCTATATAATGTCAGCCCTAGTTGGGAATGTGGTAATTCAGCTCCATAGCAAAACAGTTCTGGAATACTCTCAATTTAGGGCCATTCATTTATCAGCTGGTGCCTGTGGTTCAGATATCAAACTCCACAATTAATGCTGCATTGAATTGCAGTTTGAAGCCTATTCTAGCCCTCTGTCCAATGAGTCACAAAGTTGGCTCCAGACTCTTTTAAATGGATTTTTGAAAGTGTGACAGATTTGAGATATAAAGGAAAATGCTTAGATAAATCCTACATGAGTGCAACTGAACAATTGAGTCTGAAGCAGCTCACCTTGGTGATACCATTGACATAATGTGCTCTTTTCTCGTTGTGTATTCAGGTTAATGCACTTCTGTAAAAAATCTACTCAAAGGTTGTTTTAAAGGACCCTCTAAAAAGTCATTTTCAGTACTGTCTTGTGCAGCATGTATTATGAATTTGTATTGTTTGGATTGTCAGAAATATTGATCTCTGGCAAGTACAGTGTCATTGTCTGTTCTTGGAATTAATTTTATTACAGAAGTAAAAATGTAGAAATGAATTTACTTGGACCAAATAGATTTCATCCTGTACGTAGTTTCTTAGCAGATCAATGACTCATTCTCTTTGCATTTCATATTGAGCATGTCATTTGTTCCTTTCCATCCATTTTAAAAATGAAAGGGGACAGTCAGACCATGAAGAAGGGTTTTCCCTCCACCTTAGTCCTAACCATGCGAAAGTGTTTGCTGGAAGATGAATGCATTCATGGTTGGTTTTTTTTCCATGACTGAAATTGAGACCACCCTTTTCTGCAGTATTTTCCAGGGAGCAGGACTCATAAAGTTTCTCCTGATTACGTTTTTCCTTAAAGGGAGCATGAGATGCTGTAATCATAATCATCAGGCAGACCAGCCTGGTTTCCTTTTCTGAGGGGAAATGTTTATTAGCTCTACTTGCTCAAAACTGCTGTGTGAGTTTAAATAATCTGCCATGGGGTTTCTAGGATTTCTGGCTGTGTTATAAACTGAAATCCTGCTTTCAGATTTGCACTTATGATGGAATTGTTGGTTAAATCTTCATCCCTGTCACAGCTCCTGTCAAGGATTTTCTTTTAGTTCTCTGCTGCCAGAACATACATCTCAGCTGCAGTTTTCAGTGGACCATCCAGTGACATGATGTGGAACATCTATTTCATTAGCATGTAGAGGTCCAGACTGAGGCCATGTCTAGACTACAAAATTAAGCCAACTTTATTTACATCAGGATACAGTCACTGCGGTAATTACATCGCTTGTGTGTGTTTACACTTTGCTACTTATGTCAGCGGTGCACGTCCTCACCAGGAGCGCTTGCACCAGTTGAACTATCAGTGTGGGGCAGTGTGGAACAGCCAGCAACAGTCAATGTAAGCAACAGTGTCTGCACACACTGTGTTGACCTAACTAAATCAACATTGACTCTGCGCCTCTCGTGGAGGTCGAGTTAAGTCAGTGTAACGGGCCAGTTACGTCTGTGGAAGCGAAATTTTACTGTAGATGCTTATATAGGTCACTGTAAGCTGTTTTGCGTCTACCTAACGCTAGAATAGACCAGGACTGAGATTGGGGCCCTATTGTGCTGGTTGATGTATTCACACAGAGCAAGAGAGAGGCTCTCCCCAAAGAATTTACAGTCTAAATAGACAAAACAGACACCCTATCCACTAGACCAGAGGTTCTCAAACTGGGAGGCGGGCCCCTGGGCGGGGGGGGGGAGGGGAGGGGAAGGGCAGCAGACTGTATTTGGGGGGAGGGGCGAATGAGCTGCTTTAGGGGGAACAAACTTACTGTGCACATTTTACCCACAGCAATAAATAACTAGCAAAGCTGATTCCTCCAGACATCGTAGCTCCTCAGATGGCGCTGTGCATTTGACTCTAGATGGCACTGTGCATATTGATGGATTTTGTTAACCTTGCATTATACAAAGTTATCATCTGTATGTTAATCTGTTTGCTATGACACGGTATGCACATTTCATTGTAAGCATCGACCACACTCGCTGTTTTGCTTTTGCTCTTATTACAATGGATTGATTGTTGGCTCTGTTTGGATCAAAGCCTTACTTGTTTTTAATATTTAAGTGAAAGCTGCATATTGTTTTTTTTATTGTTGTGTGTGTGTGTGTATATATGTGTGTGTGTGTATATATATATACACACACACACACTTGTGTAGCAGGAGGAGGGGGCATAAACTACTACAGAAACAAGGGGGGCACAATCAAACAAGTTTGAGAAATACTGCACAGTCTACACTGCCTCCCATATCTCTCTAGCATGTTCCCAGCTTTGATAGTCCATATTCCTGCCTCTCCCTTCATTTCCCCCCTTTCTCTCCCCCATTTAAAAGCAGTTGAGAGAAACCTAGTTCTCTAAGGGCAGGAAACTGAAACTTGCTCTCAAGACTGCCAATCTTTTCTGCTTTTATTTTTCTTATTGAAACATTTAGGGGCCAGTAGAGAAGACTTGTAATTTCACCAAGGCTCATTTCACCCAAAATTAGAGTCCCAAGTACTATTTTTTCCCCCAGTGACAGCTTGAACTAGAAGTGTGATGGCAAGAACTTGTGGTTTTGAAAGCGCAAAGTGAAACGTAACTTAATTCAAAATAGTTTTTGATTGGATTTGGGTAGTAAACTGGGTTCTATTTCAAGCTGTGCCTTGGGTTTCCTACCTGATTTTGTGCAAACTTATTAACATCTCAGTTCCCCATCTGGAATAAGGGACTACAACCACGTTGCCAGCTCAGGGGAGTGCTGAGGCTTGATTCCTAATTGGCAATGTGTTTGGTGACCCTTGGATTGAAGATGCTAGATGAGCTCAAAGTATTAAAAAGGAAACTGTCCATCGTAACACTTCCTGTTGTAGCTGCTTATCTATTTTTTTTGACTCTTGTGACTATCTACTAAACTTTGTATGCGCCTGTACGAGGAAGTTTTCCAGGTTAATCATTGTAAAAAATATGTATATGTTAAATGAACTACATAATATTTTTGAGTGCCTCCTTGTTCTCACATTAAGGGACTAGATGAAGAGGCGTCTTCCCTATTTTTCATTATTCCCTCACGTGTGCCCTTTTTCTTTCTGATCTAAATAGTCCCCATATTGGAGCCATTTTTATTGCAAAACAGGGAGTAGGCATTTCATGCCCTAGGAAGAAGTGGCTGGATAGGTGATGCATAATGTCTGCTTGCACTGTCTGATGAAAAAAGAACATTGGCTGGTTGGTAGTGACCTGATTTCTAATAGCATTGCAAGCAAGTAAGTGATTTTGAGAAGGAAACCCTCACCCTAATGTGCATGGTGGACTAGCAAGTGACAGCCTTAGAAATTTTAGTGACAAATAGTGAACAACTGATGCTGACACTATTTTTAAAAAATATAGTTTTCATACAATACGACCAATTTAAACTCAGGGCTGTAGACGGTGCTAGGTTGATGGAAGAATTCTTCCATTGACCTAGCTCCCGCCTCTCAGGGAGGTGGATTTACCACTACAGTGATGGAAGAACCCCTCCTGTCACTGTAGTGAGTGTCTACACTGGGGTGGAAAGAATGTCAGGCTGTCTTACAAAACATGTCCAAAGAGCATGTTAGCTTTGGGAGGAGTCTTCCTGTTCTTTGGTCACTGGATAAAAGTGCAAGGACACTAGCTTCTGCTGAGTGGAGCAATGAAAGGGGTAACGGGATGAAAAAGGGGTAAAGGTAACCACAAAGGAAGCTGCAGATACTGTTTGGCTCAGGCTTTTTTAAATTTTGGAAGAAATCCTGGACTGAGAAAACATTGCAGTGATTTCAGATGGTGAAATATATTTGATTTATTTAGAAATGCAGTTGCTGTATCATTGAATTACTAAAATATGTTAGGGTGAACATTGTTATGAAAGTTAGTGCCACAAGTCCTCCTGTTCTTCTTTTATCCCCTCCTCTCCCTCACACATACCGGAGCACAGAGAGCTGATGTCACTTTTAATCAACTTCCATCTCATGACACACTCTCCTGTCCCCTCGCCCCTGGAGGGGCTGATAGTCTCATAGTTACAGTTTTCATAATTGAAGAACTATTGGAAAATGTTTTCAAACAGCAATATGTCTCTTGAATTTGCTTCTCAAATGCATATATGGTATGTTCTTGGTACCAAAACTACTGGCGTGTTTAACATTCCCATTCATTTTGAAATTAGTTAAATGCAAACAAAGTTGAAGTACAGGCACAGAGAAAGAAATGAAAGCTTAAGTCATTGTTATGTGCCCAGCTATTGGAGCATCTCTCAGCTGTCCCTTATTTAGTCCCAAAGTTAAACATGTTCCACACAAATTTGGCATCCCCCTCACTTTATTGTTGAAAGTGTATTTACAGCAGAAATAAATAATCATGAAACTGCAGTTGTGGAAAGAGTGTTGCTAAAAAAAAAAAAATCCCATGACATTTTAAGTTTCCTCCCTGAATAATTTTTGACCCTTTTTGAATCTGCCACACGTTGTGTTATGCAGAGTATTGTTCTGTGTTGGGGTCTTGGCAGGTTGAGCAGTATGCATAGTAGGCATCTCAGTTCTCGCATCCAAGCAGTGACCTTTATTATGTGTGTCAAGTTTCCATCATTAGAGACTTAAATTTGTCCCTATGCCTCACAAATGGCAAGTGTACTTTTACTATTGTAAAAATGTCATAAAACAGTGCCGGTGTCACTCTAAAGAAAAGGCTCTCATGTTGTCTGAACATTTCTGCTGTTTTTTTTTCTTATTTC
The DNA here is from genome assembly GCF_011386835.1 of Chrysemys picta bellii. Taxonomy (NCBI): domain Eukaryota; kingdom Metazoa; phylum Chordata; order Testudines; family Emydidae; genus Chrysemys; species Chrysemys picta. Next base: position 30,610,354 of record NC_088794.1, on the reverse strand, counting down.
TTAGTGTGGATCTTGTTCTCACACTTGGATTTCACCAAATTGAGAGGTGGATACTGAAGAATAACCTTCAGTGTGTATTTCCTTCTTTTTCTCAGTTTAAAATTAGACTTGTAATGCCTCTTAAAATCCAGTTTTCTTTTGGCTTAATGGCATACTAAAACACAGCTGCAGACATTGTAGCAGCTCTGCAAATGTAGCAGACACTTTGGCCAAGGCAGTGCCCCACAAGAAGCTTTTATGATTCCATTGCAATGGTAGTTGAGACATCTGCTAACGGATATGCATCCGAACACATGGGCTGTAGGCCACGAAAGCTTATGCTCTAATAAATATTAGTCTCTAAAGTGCCACAAGTACTCCTGTTCTTTCTGCTAACACTGTAACTGGCCCTTTGTGGAGTGAAAAAATTGAAAACTTCCATAGCCATTTTATTGCTGCTTTGGATCTGGTATGGGGTTAGTTATCAAGTGGCTTTAGAATTTTGGACGTAATTAGAGCATTCCGGCTGCTACAGGTGTGGAATATGCCCAGCGAATACACAGCCCTGACTGGCTTCTTTCATATGTAGATTATATTTCATAAATGCATTGTCACTCTGCAGGAAGTACATTTCTGGATCATGAGTCATTTAGCTTTCACCCTCCTGTAACACTGCGAGACGCCTGCATCAATAGTTTAAAATTCCTGTTCTCACTTCTCTGATTTATCATTTGTACTGCCCTGGTCTCCCAATACGTTAGGCCCTGTATAACCATACAAAAAGGCACCGTCCCTGCCACAAGGAGTTTATAGTTTAACATGACACTGGAGGGTGAGAGAATGCTCAAAGTGGAAAGTGTAAGGTTTTCGAATGAGACAGAGAAATAAATGTTATCAGTGAGCCTCACTGATTTCCTTCCAAAATGAGTGGGTGCTTGTTGAACTCCATGCAAAATCCAACAGCTTTGAAGACGCTCTTTCTTGCCTAGGCCCAACCTTACATGCATTTTTGTATAAGCTTATGTAGCCCTGCATATTCATTTCACCATTGGTTCTCCAACTCTTCTTATGCACATCTCTTCAGAAAAGAAGATCTTTCATAAGGCACCTTCCTTCCCAACAGCTAAATCTTGGTTCTACTTGGTACTCAAAATACTACATGCCCACCAGGAAGTGCTCCAGACCATTAAGCCCTGGACTGTAGTTTGAGAGCAGCTTGTTTATATGTGAGATGTTTCTCGTAAGTCAGCAGTTCTTACAGAGGTTCAGACTGAAGATTTGTCTTCACGGCAGTGTTAGCTTGAGGTATAACTCGTATTGACCCCAACCTGACAGAAGTCCACACACAAAAATCTCTAGCTTTAGTTAGGTGATACTTTAAACCCTAGCTAGCTGGTCTGTCGGGGGGGTAGTTTGAAGTTCTAATGCATTTGATGCTCAAACTAGCAATGCATTAGGGATGCATCTCAAGTTAGCACAACTCATCAGATGCTAATCCATTCCTCTGTGTAGCTTGAGTGTTGTTTCATAGTGTGGTTGCACTCACTAGAGTTAGGCTAACGAGAGGCATAACTTAAGCTATCTGTTGCAGTGAAGACAAGTCCTTAAGCAAACCACATCTAAAAGTCACAAGTATGTGGTGTTTTCCATATTCTTTTTTTTAATCGGTGTCATAGGGGATTCTAGAATTTAAACCACCCATCCACCACTTGATTGTGGGCTTCGTGCCACCAGGGGAACCTGTACCAAACTCAGAAATGTTGCCATAAGCAATCTGCTCAGCATCTGATTCCCACAAATGTTGATGTTGCTCTCTCGGAATTTTCAGTTGTGTCCTTCAAGTTCAAGTGCAGTAATCTTCCCAGCCATCTGACTTCCTTAAATGCCCTTTGCAGTGATGGTCTCAAATTCTTAGGGATAAATTCCTGTATGGCACCCCCACAAAGGACTTCTTCAACAGCAGAAAGACAACACACACCACTGTGCAGCCCAGCACTATCCCAACCACTAAGGCAGTGTAGTTGGTACCTGCAGGGAGGAGGGAGAGGAGGCAGATAGGATCAATGTATTCAGGTGCCTCCAAGGGAGAACCATCAGAGATTTTAAGTGCTGGAAGTTGTAGGACAGGCCTCACCCCTGTGAAATGTTCTAAACCTCTTCTAAGCACCAAAGTGCTAGCCATTGGTTTATTTTGATACCCTGTCTCTATCTCTGGAAAAGAAAGACGGAGAGGCAAAAATCCAATAAGCCGCCAACAAGCTCTAGTGTTCAAATGGTATTTTGGGGTGCATTGTGGTATTCATGAAAGTGAGGCACCAGTGTTAGCATGAGGTATAACTCAAGAGTTGCCCCCAGCCTGCCAGCTGTCCACATACAAAAATCTCTAGTTTGAGTTAGGTAGTACTTTAAACCCTAACTAGCTGGTCTGGCAGAGGGTGCAGGTGGAAGCTCTGGTGCAGGTGGAAGCTCTTTTCTCTTGAGAACAGGCTGCTCTCCTTTTACAGATGTTTGTTGCTGTAGAGCACCTTTTGTTTTGGCCCGATTAGAATTTTCCATAATAAGGTTGCTCCCATGCTCCCATGCACATGCAATAAGGCCTTCCATGCCCCACCAATGGAGATCATTATTTGTATTAACATCTCTCTAGATTTCAAGATGTACAGGTCTACCTGGAGTCTCCAAAGCAGCAGCTAAAGGAAAAGAACATTAATATGGCAGTTTGTGCTTCATTGGTAGTGGGTGGCATGTAAGTTTTGCCAACTACATCTACACTTTGGAGCCATACCAAACTCTGCTGCTGATGGCTAAGAAAGGAGTGGCTTTCCTTCAGTGACATGGAATGATCCCTATATATCCCTTCCTTACCTTTATAGGGCTACCGGGAGGCTTGAGGACTGTTATCTGGCTACTGCATCCCCTGTAGTTTGTATACTGATGTACTCTGCATTACTATGGCTTGTAGAAGCTTTTTGTCAGATAAGATGACTGATATGGGCACATGGGGAGTATTTGGTACCTGGTACTGCTCTGCTCAGTGGTATAGAGTCAGCTAGCCCACTCCCCTCTGAGTTTTATATTTTCATGTTGTGAGCTAGTATCTTGATGAGATTATGCAACATTGTGATGCTACCAATGAACATATAATCACAATGCTGCAATGCCCAAAACAATCCGGGGGACTCTTTGCTGTGTAAACCTGATTCACACACTGATGGACATTGGGATGATCCCATTTTTGTTAAAAAAACGAAAATGAGGACTATCTAATATTTTACAAGTGCAACAGGAGCACCCCTAGAGCGAGCTGCTGTTTGTTTCTGTTACATAAGGGCTATGAGTTCTACAATCCTATATTCTCAGTGGTGAGGTTGCTGCTGTGGGATAATACACCAACTGCTCCCAGCCTTCCCTCTCACAGCCTGTTTTAGAAGAGCCTATTAAGTGACAAATGCCTCAGAAATCCAATGACCTCTTACCGCTGGAAGGAGCCTTGGTGATCTGGATTGGCCCAGCGGTGATCCGATGGATCTTTGTTTCTAGTATCTTCCATGGCGAATCGTTGCTTTTGAAGGACCTGCACCCTGAAGGGCATAGCCTGGACCTGTTCAAGCTGAGACACAGCTTCACGTCACAAGTTACAAACACCCCTAGAAACAAGGACAGCTGGCTTTAAGTCCTAGCAGCCTTTACAGTCAGCAATATAGCGCCAAGCCTCCTCTACCACAGCCTGGGAATTTTGACTATTCATGGTTCTGTGGCAGAATTTTCCCCTTGGATACACACTGCGGTTTTGCCATTTGTGTCACTCGCTCTCTTGCATATTCCTGAATTTGGGGTGTGTTTGAAACAAAGATGATTTTTGTGAAAATGTTGTCCCGTTTTTCAACCAGCTCTGCTGCAGACGTTTCTGTGCGACATTCAGGGCCGGTTTCAGGCACCAGCTGAGCAAGCTGGTGCTTGGGGCGGCAGATTGTTCGAGGCGGCATTCTGCTCAATCCTAGGGCGGCACGGCCGCTTTTTTTTTTGTTGTTGTTCCACTCCGACCACCCTGTAGGGGGCGGCAGCACAGAGAACCAGAGCACCCTGCAGGGCAGTCCTCTTCCTTCCCTCCCTGCCGACCGGAGCAGAGCCCTCGCGGCAGACGGCAGGAGGCGGCGCAGCGGGAGGGGCCGTGTGGCAGCGCCCCTGCTGTAGCCCTGGCTGCCCCCTTCTGTCTCTCTCCCGCCCGCTCCCTCCCCCTCTCCCCCCACAGCCGGTCCCCCTGCACCCGCACTCCAGCCGCGCTGAAGGGTTTTTTTTGCTTTGCAGTTCTGGCTGCCCCGTTTTTTTTTTGCTTGGGGCAGCCAAAAAGCCAGAGCCGGCCCTGGCGGCATTGTTTGTGCCTGTATTTCTGTGCAGGGTGGGGAGTGACTTGTAGGAATAGAGGAGTTAATTTTCAGGAGCTGCATGGAGGAGAGTTTCTCTTTCATGTTTTACATGTTCTGTGGGAGGAGGAAGCTAGAAACCAGGTCACACATTTTTCAGAAGTGTATGATGTGTGAGAACATGCACGGCCCTAATGTAAGTATGGGTGTGCTCCTTCAGAGCTCTCTGGGTATGTAGGAAGAGGCATGCATGTGTATTCTTTTTCTCTGTGTCAGTGAGGGAAGTATCTGTCTTAATTTGAAGGAGATGGATGAGAGGTGTGTCCTTCATGTTTCTAATTCTGGAGGAGCTGAGAGAGGAGCCTTTATACCCTATTTGCACAGTATCACAGCCTGTTGAACACCTTGGGTTCTCATCCCAGTATCTCCCAAGAGCTCAAGGGTGTGGCAGTACTGAGCTGTCAGCTATAGTGGTATAAGAAGGAGCAAAGTGGTAAAGTACCTCAGGAATGGTGGTGGCTACTGAGGAGAGCCTGAGGCTGTACACCTTGTCCTTGGAATTTTCCAGAATCACTTCTTTGGGTCCCCCTTTCTTGACTCTCTGCACTGGTTCTTCGACATTAAGGAATGGCTAACCTTGGCCCAGTGTCATTTTTGGAGACAGTCCACATTTTCAGGAAGGGAAGAAATATTTCTGTCGGATTTTTGTTTGTTTCTTTTTAATGGCAGCTATATGAAGGTGCTTGGAGGTTTGGGCTATTACACTTTGTTCTGGGGATGAGCTAGTGATCTTCCTTGGGAACCGAACGTAAAATAGGAATTGCCATATTGAATCAGCAGTGGTCCCTCTAGTCTTGTATCTTGGCAGTTCTGCCTTTCCCCCAGCATTGTTGTGGTAGGTGGCCTCTTCCCCGCAAGGCTAGTGGGGCTGACAGCAATACCATGTAGCAGCAACTCTTTCTCAGTGGATTGTGCCCAGCCTCCTTCCTAGGGATGCAAGGGGGGAGGTTTCCTGCACCCTCTTCCTTTCACCCTTGCACATCGACACAGGGCTGGGCACAATCTAGCAAAATCTGTGGCTTCTGCAAACATGAGAGAAAGCTCAGACCTCTTTGATTTTGGATTACTGTTTTTAAATAGACAAAGCAGCTCTGTATGGCCTGGAGAATCTATAGGAAAGGCAGACTGGGATTTTTCAAAAACCCCACAAGGTGGTGCCCTTGCACCACACAAACCTCTACATTTATAATCAGCCAGTGTCATACTTGATTAATAAAAGATGAAACGCAGAAGCAAAGTGTTAGGGTTTGCAAGTGAACTTCCCTGTACTAATTCCTAGCATCTTACATGCTACTTTTATTTACCTATGCCCTGTGGGTAATCAGCAGCTTCTGCAAGAGAGAGGAAGATGAAAAACCTATTAAACAACCCCCTTTGGCAATAGTATGCAATAGGTATTCATCTACAATTAATATTAAACTCAGCTAGTGAGCGGGAGGTTGCAGACACAGCTGGCCCTTGCCATGTGCTATGGCTGCTGTTGCATTAAGCCCCACTCTCCAGAACCACAGAGAAGAGGAGGGCAGGCTTGCTAGCCATGAAGTCAGGTGTCTACACTCCTCTTATGCCCACCTTTCAAACCTTCGGCCAGTGACAGAAGCCTTGGCTTCCCCACCCCAGTGCCCTATAATAACATGTACCCAGCCACACTGATACGTGCCCCCCCTGCTGCCACAATTATCCTACATGTGTCACCCTAATGGCTAACCCCCGCCTCTCCCCCCAACCCTGACCTACCCAGCTAAACTGCTAAATACTCCCTCTCCCGTGGGTTATGTATGTCTGCCTGCCTGCCTGCCATCCGCACCTCTTCCTGTGCACAAAATCTAGAGCCAGCCCACCCTGCTGTGTAATCAGCAGCAAGATACTGTATCTGGGCTACTCACTCACTCACAACCCTGGGGGGTGAGGGGCCAGGACAGCAGTTTAGTTTAGTTTGATGAGTTCCTAGTTTTATGGTGAATCAGCCTGAAGGTTATACAGATCTCCTGCTGTCCTAGACAAACATGCAACCAGCAGCAATGTGGTGAGGGCACTAGGGGAAAGGAGTTCACTGGAATGACGTTACCTGGAGGTAAGAAATGTGATTTTACTCCCCTTAGTCAGGCTGCTTCAGAGATGCTGAGACTGACCCAGGAGAGAAAGCTCCCATTCATCCCTGCAATGCGACATCACACTGAACATCCAGCAGTGTCTTGTGACTGAAAGGGGCTCAAGCTGCAGCAAGCTCAGGATATACAGTGCTTCCTGTGAAATCTGCATTTCTGCATGTAGAACTGACCCGATTGCTGCCCTAATGAGGAGGGATTTGCAATTCTTACACAGACTGATGGGAAAATATGAGAGATGACAGAAAACAACCCGTCCCAGATACTCACTCTGCACAATCCAAATGCATCTGAGCTCAGACTGTAACCTAGACGCCAAAGAAGAAGCAAAGAAGATAAAGTCACCTGCCAAGCAGAGCAGGTCAGACCTTAAGCTACCCTAGTTACACTATACTCACCAGCAACCACACATCACTGAACAAAACCACTAACCCAGGAACCTATCCTTGTAACAAACCCCAATGTCAACTCTGTCCACATATCTATTCCAGTGACATCATCATAGGACCTAATCACATCAGCCATACCATCAGGGGCTCGTTCACCTGCACATCTACCAATGTGATATATGCCATCATGTGCCAGCAATGCCCCTCTGCCATGTACATTGGCCAAACCGGACAGTCTCTACGCAAAAGAATTAATGGACACAAATCTGACATCAGGAATCAAAATACTCAAAAACCAGTGGGAGAACACTTTAACCTGTCTGGTCATTCAGTGACAGACCTGCGGGTGGCTATATTACAACAGAAAAACTTCAAAAACAGACTCCAACGAGAAACTGCTGAGCTAGAATTGATATGCAAACTAGACACAATCAACTCCGGTTTGAATAAGGACTGGGAATGGTTGAGCCATTACAAACATTGAATCTATCTCCCCTTGTAAGTATTCTCACACTTGTTATCTAACTGTCTGTACTGGGCTAGCTTGATTATCACTTCAAAAGTTTTTTTTCTCTTAATTAATTGGCCTCTCAGAGGTGGTAAGACAACTCCCACCTGTTTATGCTCTCTGTATGTGTGTATATATATCTCCTCAATATATGTTTCATTCTATATGCATCCGAAGAAGTGGGCTGTAGTCCACGAAAGCTTATGCTCTAATAAATTTGTTAGTCTCTAAGGTGCCACAAGTCCTCCTGTTCTTCTTTTTGCGGATACAGACTAACACGGCTGCTACTCTGAAACCTAGTTACACTGAAATTAATGCAGAACAGCTGTGCTCACAATAGTCTTTGGCAGTTCTCACCCGGACAATGTGCTGGCCACAAAACATACAGGAACCTGGTGCGATCTTGCAGGGTTCCTGCTCTCCCAGGTGATATTCACAGAGACAGTGCAGAGATCATCTGCCATCCACAGACCCAATGTGTGTAGCCCGTAAGGACCCAGAATCTGCAAGTCCGCCATCCTGCCCGAAAAGAGAAAAGGGTTGCATTTCAAGCCCTGAGGATCACCCAAATGTGAGCCTGGCACTGTAATCATGCACAGAGCGGAGAGGGCAGATAATGTCAGCGCAGCAGATAATGACATAGATGCAGTACTGATTGCTATCAGGCTGGATTTATTAATTCAGCTGCACGCCTGTGCCTTCTGTGCAGGGCCATGAATAATGCTGTGCAAAACCTGTCTGCACTGGTACTGCTGCTATTCTACAGGTCACTAAAGTGGGCATAAAATACCAGGCATACCTAGTTTATCTTGCAGCCCATGCACTGGGTAAGGTATGGTTTGCTTTTCAATAAATGCTAGAGAATATAATTTTGAGTGGCCTTTCCAAGGCATTCAGGGCAAAGTTACAGAGCCCAACACCCCTCTGCAGAAAGGAATTGAAAAAGAATGGGAGCTCCCACTTCCACTGCAGTCAATGCTGGCTGATCCACTGCCCCAGCTCTGCCCACACAGCACCTATAATCCCCCAGGGTAAGACATGTCGTTATATGCAATCCAATCACTGCCACAGCAGATGCAGTACAAGAAAGAGAGAGCTCTAACAGCATGCTATTAACAGGCCTGATGAAGAACTAACAGTCTGAGCATCACCCCTTACCTACAGTAATACAGACATCTCCAATGTCCTCCTTCCATTCTCCATCCTGATGGGCATCCTGGCTCATCTGAATATAATTCAGGATGAACACCAGAGGATATCTCTGACAGAGGATATAGGCTGACAGGAATGCTGAGCTATTGCTCCAAGTTATAACAAAAATAGTTTTATTTATATTATTTTAGTACACGATCTCCCCAAGATCCAGTAACTGATTTGATGTTTGTTCCTCAAATCATTAAACTAGTTTCTGGGATGAATGGCAGACTTTGATTTCCCCCCTCCATACAAATTTTCTCCTCTTGTTTAGAAAACCTGAAGTGCCAAACCTGTGACATCATCAGGTATTAATAGTAACATATAATGTCATAGATAGAAGGTGATGACATCATAACTGATTATTACAATGACTAAGATGTCATGAATGCCTGTGTGGTTACCTAGGGAGGGTTATCTAGGAAGTTGGTGGAATCTCCTTCCTTAGAGGTTTTTAAGGTCAGGCTTGACAAAGTCCTGGCTGGGAGATTTAGTTGGGGGTTGGACTAGGTGACCTCCTGAGGTCCCTTCCAACCCTGATATTCTTCTATGATTCTAATGTAAAATTTTGATACCACAACTCTGCTAATAGTTCTGATGAAATACAAAGAAGGTGTGACATCACATTGTGAGGTAGGCAGAAGGAATCAATCGTTAGGGAGACAAATTCTGCTTCCATATAAGATTTCCCAATAAGTCAATGTTTGTCTGAGAAAATTCCCAATAGATTGACACAGGAAGGGTGTATATATATTTATTTATTTCACAACTTTGATGGATGATGGAAGTTAATTGCGGAAGAAGTTCCCTGGGATGACACTTCAATCCTTAGTGCACATATTTGGGACTGGCACCGTTACCTGTTAAGGTGAACTGAAGTGGGACAGAACTTAGCGCTTCATTCCCGCCCCCTCCTGAAGCATTGTATGGCTGAATCTCATGCATCCCATCCTCAAACTTCAGGACCACCATTTTCCTGGGGAAATCCTCCACCATCAGCTCCACTGGGTGGGTGCCTTCGGAGCCCATTCCATCGTATCTAAGGGTGCATCCTTCCTGAAGCCAAAAGAAAGATCAGTCAGAAGCTGTGCAGGCTACAGGGCCTCAATTTTAGCCCTTCGGTGCCAATCTCAGCTCACATGGCGCAATGTACACGGTGGATTGGAGCAGTAAGCATTGTGGCTTCAGCGCCTTGTGTTCAGCTCTGCAATGGAACCCACTTCAAAGACATGCAGACTAGAGCAGGAGGCCCAAAAACAAGCCTCCCAGTGTGAATTCAGAGAAGTGAGAACCTGAAGGAGTGGCTAGATTTTGGGTGCTGGGCAGCGGCATTAAACACTTTGGGGCGGGCAGTATCTTTGTGTTCTATTTGTACAGTGTCTAGCACAGTGGGGTCCTGGTCCATGGCTGGGGCTATTCGGTGCATTGTAATAAAAAATAACAAATAATAATAATTGTAGCACCTCAGACAGGAACTCCTAAGCTATGGACTTGGCTACTTTTTATTGAGTATATTAAAAGGCTAGTGCTATTTCCTGATGGACTTTTTTTTTTATTGTATTACTATCAAATATTTAACTGCCTGAGAACTGCAATTAAAATAGCATTTTAAAATGTGCATGTAGATAAAAAACTAAAAGATTAGGTTATCAGATTATTACTGTATTTTTTTATTTTTTTTTGTACTGCAATAACAGTCAAAGGCCCCAGTCAAGGTCAGGGCCTTGTTGTAGTAGGTACTGCACGTGTTGGACGTAGGAAGACACAGCCACCCTGCTTCTGCATTGGTACTTGTCACTTGAACGAAGATACCAAGAAAATCTTCCCCGGTTCCAACTTTACACTTTCGCCACACTTTGCCAGAATTGGCATTGAGATCTCTGGGACATATTTCTGCTCTCCAGATGTGTACAGGGGTGCCTCCTAGACTTGCCAAATGAGCTGCCACACTGAGATGCAGGGCCGGCTCTAACTTTTTTGCCATCCCAAGCAGCAAAAAAAAACCGACGCCCCGCCGTAACACCCCCCCCCCCCGCCGAGCGCCGCACCGCCGAACAACCGCCGCCCCCCACCACACTGCCGAACACCCCCACCCCTGCCGTGCTGCTGAACCCCCCCGCATGGAGCGCTGCCAAACACCCCCACTGAGCGGCGCGCCGCCGAACAGCCCCTGCCCCCCGCCGAGCGCGGCTGAAGCCCCCTACCCCCCGCCCGGAGCATCGCCAAACACCCCCCGCTGAGTGCCGCACCGCCGAACACCCCCCGCCGAGCGCCGCACCGCGCTGCCCCCCGCCACCCCAAGATTGGCCGCCCCTTACCAGGTGCCGCCCCATGCACCTGTTTGGTTGCCTGGTGCCTGGAGCCGGCCCTGGCCAGGCTGGAGGGAGGTTACTAGTGTAGTTCCTCAAGGATCGGTTTGGGACCAAATCTAATTTAATCTGTTTATTACTGACCTTGGCACAAAAAAGTGGGAATGTGCTAATAAAGTTTGCAGATGACACAAAGCTGGGAGGTATTGCCAATACAGAGAAGGACCGGGATATCATAGAGGAAGATCTGGATGACCTTGTAAACTGGAGTAATAGTAATACAGTAACTCCTCACTTAACATCGTAGTTATGTTCCTGAAAAATGCGACTTTAAGCGAAACAATGTTAAGTGAATCCAATTTCCCCATAAGAATTAATGTAAATGAGAGGGGTAGGTTCCAGGGAATTTTTTTCCCCACCAGACAAAAGACTATACAAGACCTCGGATGTGGTAATATCTACCTCCATATCATCCTACCAAGCTCCTCATTAGAGACTGAGGCAAAGACACACACACACACACACAGTATAAGTTTTAAACAAACAATTTAATACTGGTACACAGTGATGATGATTGTGAAACTTGGATGAGGTGGAGGAGTCAGAGGGTGGGATATTTTCCAGTGAATGCCTTACTGCTAAATGATGAACTAGCAATTGGCTGAGCCCTCAAGGGTTAACTGTCAGTCTACAAGGCAGCAGGAATGGAGGGTGGGGAGAGAGCATCGCAGACAGAGACACACACACACTGTGTGTGTGACAGAAATGCGCATTTCCCCTTTAAGTACACTGCCTTGTTAATTAGATCAGCTTGCTGAGACCGCAGCTGCTGCTGCCAGCAAGCTCCCTGTCTTGAGCCCTGTTGTGTATCCCCCCTGACATTAGCCCCCCTCTTCCTCCCCTCCCCCCCCCCCACAGCAAGCAGGAGTCTCGGGGAGCAGCTCCAAGGCAGAGGGCAGGAGCAGCACATGGCAGTGAGGTGGGAGGGACAGCTACAATTGCTAGCCTGCTGGGCAACTGCTGCACAGGGAACTTAGGGGAGCGGGGAGCTGATAGGGAGGCTGACGGTCCACCCTGGTTCCAAGCCCCCACCAGCTAGCTGCAATGGGCCGCTCTTCCTGCAAGCAGTGGACAAAGCAGGCAGCTGTCAAACGATGTTAGAAGGGAGCATTGCACAACTTTAAACAAGCATGTTCCCTAATTGATCAGCAACGTAACAACGAAACAACGTTAACCGGGCCGACTTTAAGTGAGGAGTTACTGTAGGATGAAATTGAATAGTGAAAAGTACAAGGTCATGCATTTAGGGATTAGTAAGAATTTTTGTTATAAACTGGGGACGCATCAGTTGGAAGTAACAGAAGAGAAGGACCTCGGAGTATTGGTTGATCACAGGATGACTATGAGCCGCCAATGTGATATGGCCATGAAAAAAAGCTAATGCGGTCTTAGGATGCATGAGGTGAGGTATTTCCAGTAGAGATAAGGAGGTGTTCGTACCGTTATACAAGGCACTGGTGAGACCTCGTCTGGAAAACTGTGTGCAGTTCTGGTCTCCCATGTTTAAGAAGGATGAATTCAAACTGGAAAAGGTACAGAGAAGGGCTACTAGGATGATCTGAGGAATGGAAAAACCTGTCTTATGAAAGGAGACTCAAAGAGCTTGGCTTGTTTAGCCTAACCAAAAGAAGGCTGAGGGGAGATATGATTGCTCTCTACAAATATATCAGAGGGATAAATACTAGGGAGGGAGAGGAGTTATTTAAGCTCAGTACCAATGTGGACACAAGAACAAATGGATATAAACTGGACATTAGGAAGTTGAGACTTGAAATTAGATGAAGGTTTCTAACCATCAGAGGAGTGAAGTTCTGGAACAGCCTTCAAAGGGGAGCAGCGGGGGCAAAAGACATAAGCTTTATAAGTTTATAGAGGGGATGGTATGATGGGATAGCCTAATTATGGCAATTAATTGATCTTTGATTATTCGCAGTAAATATGCCCAATGGCCTGTGATGGGATGTTAGATGGGGTAGGACCTGAGTTACTATAGAGAATTCTTTCCTGGGTGTCTGGCTGGTGAGTCTTGCCCACATGCTCAGGGTTTAAACTTTAGCTGATCGCCATAATTGGAGTCGGGAAGGAATTTTCCTCCAGGGCAGATTAGCAGAGACCCTGGGGGTTTTTCCACCTTCCTCTGCAGCGTGGGGCACGGGTCACTTGCTGGAGGATTCTCTGCACCTTGAAGTCTTCAAACCACGATTTGAGGACTTCAATAGCTCAGACATAGGTTACAAGTTTGATACAGGAGTGGGTGGGTGAGATTCTGTAGCCTGCATTGTGCAGGAGGTCAGACTAGACCAGTGCTTTTCAAGCTATCTGATGTGGGGGACCGGCAATTTTTTTCCCCAATGTGCCAGGGACCGGTGCCATATTATTATCCTATTTGACACTCTTATGAGGAAACTCATCGCGGACCGGCAGCAGATGGCTTGCAGACTGGCACCGGTCCACGGACCACCACTTTGAGAGGCACTGGACTAGACGATCATAATAGATTCATAGATTCTAGGACTGGAAGGGACCTCAAGAGGTCATCGAGTCCAGTCCCCTGCCCGCATGGCAGGACCAAATACTGTCTAGACCATCCCTGATAGACATTTATCTAACCTACTCTTAAATATCTCCAGAGATGGAAATTCCACAACCTCCCTAGGCAATTTATTCCAGTGTTTAACCACCCTGACAGTTAGGAACTTTTTCCTAATGTCCAACCTAGACCTCTCTTGCTGCAGTTTAAGCCCATTGCTTCTTGTTCTATCCTTAGAGGCTAAGGTGAACAAGTTTTCTCCCTCCTCCTTATGACACCCTTTTAGATACCTGAAAACTGCTATCATGTCCCCTCTCAGTCTTCTCTTTTCCAAACTAAACAAACCCAATTCTTTCAGCCTTCCTTTATAGGTCATGTTCTCAAGACCTTTAATCATTCTTGTTGCTCTTCTCTGGACCCTTTCCAATTTCTCCACATCTTTTTTAAAATGCGGTGCCCAGAACTGGACACAATACTCCAGCTGAGGCCTAACCAGAGCAGAGTAGAGCGGAAGAATGACTTCTCGTGTCTTGCTCACAACACACCTGTTAATACATCCCAGAATCATGTTTGCTTTTTTTGCAACAGCATCACACTGTTGACTCATATTTAGCTTGTGGTCCACTATAACCCCTAGATCCCTTTCTGCCGTACTCCTTCCTAGACAGTCTCTTCCCATTCTGTATGTGTGAAACTGATTTTTTCTTCCTAAGTGGAGCACTTTGCATTTGTCTTTGTTAAACTTCATCCTGTTTAACTCAGACCATTTCTCCAATTTGTCCAGATCATTTTGAATTATGACCCTGTCCTCCAAAGCAGTTGCAATCCCTCCCAGTTTGGTATCATCCGCAAACTTAATAAGCGTACTTTCTATGCCAATATCTAAGGTGTTGATGAAGATATTGAACAGAGCCGGTCCCAAAACAGACCCCTGCGGAACCCCACTCGTTATGCCTTTCCAGCGGGATTGGGAACCATTAATGACTACTCTCTGAGTACGGTTATCCAGGCAGTTATGCACTCACCTTATAGTAGCCCCATCTAAATTGTATTTGCCTAGTTTATCGATAAGAATATCATGTGAGACCGTATCAAATGCCTTACTAAAGTCTAGGTATACCACATCCACAGCTTCTCCCTTATCCACAAGACTCGTTATCCTATCAAAGAAAGCTATCAGATTGGTTTGACATGATTTGTTCTTTACAAATCCATGCTGGCTGTTCCCTATCACCTTACCACCTTCCAAGTGTTTGCAGATGATTTCCTTAATTACTTGCTCCATTATCTTCCCTGGCACAGAAGTTAAACTAACTGGTCTGTAGTTTCCTGGGTTGTTTTTATTTCCCTTTTTATAGATGGGCACTATATTTGCCCTTTTCCAGTCTTCTGGAATCTCTCCCGTCTCCCATGATTTTCCAAAGATAATAGCTAGAGGCTCAGATACCTCCTCTATTAGCTCCTTGAGTATTCTAGGATGCATTTCATCAGGCCCTGGTGACTTGCAGGCATCTAACTTTTCTAAGTGATTTTTAACTTGTTCTTTTTTTATTTTATCTGCTAAACCTACCCCCTTCCCATTAGCATTCACTATGTTAGGCATTTCTTCAGACTTCTCGGTGAAGACCGAAACAAAGAAGTCATTAAGCATCTCTGCCATTTCCAAGTTTCCTGTTACTGTTTCTCCCTCTTCACTAAGCAGTGGGCCTACCCTGTCTTTGGTCTTCCTCTTGCTTCTAATGTATTGATAAAAAGTCTTCTTGTTTCCTTTTATTCCCGTAGCTAGTTTGAGCTCATTTTGTGCCTTTGCCTTTCTAATCTTGCCCCTGCATTCCTGTGTTGTTTGCCTATATTCATCCTTTGTAATCTGTCCTAGTTTCCATTTTTGATAGGACTCCTTTTTATTTTTTAGATCATGCAAGATCTCGTGGTTAAGCCAAGGTGGTCTTTTGCCACATTTTCTATCTTTCCTAACCAGTGGAATAGCTTGCTTTTGGGCCCTTAATAGTGTCCCTTTGAAAAACTGCCAACTCTCCTCAGTTGTTTTTCCCCTCAGTCTTGATTCCCATGGGACCTTACCTATCAGCTCTCTGAGCTTACCAAAATCTGCCTTCCTGAAATCCATTGTCTCTATTTTGCTGTTCTCCCTTCTACCCTTCCTTAGAATTGCAAACTCTATGATTTCATGATCACTTACACCCAAGCTGCCTTCTACTTTCAAATTCTCAACGAGTTCCTCCCTATTTGTTAAAATCAAGTCTAGAACAGCTTCCCCCCTAGCAACTTTTTCAACCTTCTGAAATAAAAAGTTGTCTGCAATGCAGTCCAAGAATTTGTTGGATAGTCTGTACCCTGCTGTGTTATTTTCCCAACATATATCCGGATAGTTGAAGTCCCCCATCACCACCAAATCTTGGGCTTTGGATGATTTTGTTAGTTGTTTAAAAAAAGTCTCATCCACCTCTTCCACCTGGTTAGGTGGCCTGTAGTAGACTCCTAGCATGACATCACCCTTGTTTTTTACCCCTTTTAGCCTAACCCAGAGACTCAACACTTCCGTCTCCTATGTCCATCTCTACCTCAGTCCAAGTGTGCACATTTTTAATATATAAGGCAACACCTCCTCCCTTTTTCCCGTCTATCCTTCCTGAGCAAGCTGTACCCATCCACACCAACATTCCAATCATGTGTATTATCCCACCAAGTTTCAGTGATGCCAACAATGTCATAGTTGTATTTGTTTATTAGCACTTCCAGTTCTTTCTGCTTATTCCCCATACTTCTCGCATTTGTATATAGGCATCTAAGATACTGGTTTGCTCTTTCCTCCCAGTTTTGTCCTGACCCTCCTTTCTCTCTGCCAATATAGCCCACACTCCCTCTCGTTTCCGACCCATCTCCCAGGTCTCCATGTTCCCCACTTCCTGTGGGCTTTGCTTCTGGTCCCTTCTGACCTTAAAGTCTATGATTCTATTCAAAGCCAGAAGTTCCAGCTGCTTAAGTCAAGCCTTCCTCAAGTGCCATATACTTCCCATTGCAAGAGTCCTTTTCTCTCACTTGTGAACAGCTAAAGAAAATAAACAAGTCTCTAAATACCATAAGCAGAATAAAAAGCAGCATCAGGAGGCTCCCATGAAACTCCAAGGAGTTGGCAAGCCCTGCTAAGACACTCTGATTATACCGGAATTTGCCTGAACAATGAAGAAACCCATGAGCATAGGGTATTTCGGAACCCTGCGTTGCTGACAATGGTACATTACACCAAGCAGAACCCAGCTGTGCTGTACAGAGCCCTCTGTAGCCAAAAATCTTGTGGTCACTGGAAGGGAATTCTTTGCATGAACAATCCTTCCAGACCACAGGAGGTGGCACTGAAAACCTTTCCCCATATAACAGGTATACTTTGAATTAATTTCTGGTTTTCAAACATATGGTTCAATTCCGAAGACATGACAGAGCTCCTGCGATTTCTGGTGCTGGGTTTTAAAACACATTGGTCGACTGATATTTCCCTCTTTACACTGAGAAATCAGAAGATGTTGGATCGAGTGGTTAGGGTGCTAGCCTCAAACTTGGAGGCCAGGGTTCAATTCCCTGCTCCACTCCAGACTTCCTGCATGACCTTGGGCAAGTCATTTAACCCCTGTGTTTCAGTTCCCCATTTGCACAATAACAAGGTTACTTCCCCACTTCATGGAGCTGAAATATACTAAGAGGTTGTGAGGCACCAGATGCTACAGTGATGGGGGCTGTACAAGTACCATAGATAGGAACAATTCACCTGTTCGCCCAGGGGAAAGTGCTTCAATAGGCAGATGAAGGCAAGAAAGTAGTTTCTGAACCAATGGCCATTGGAATTCATATGTAATGAATAACCCAGTGGTGCACCAGATATTCAGAGCAATCTATATATTCAGCCTATATTGATGGCAATGTTACAAACAATCTCCCAGAGTCAGGAAACAGTAACAAGGATCAATATCTAGCTCCTCCCACTCCCAAATTCCCAACTGGAGGGTTGCTTCATCCGCAGCTGGCGGCAATGGAGGAGGGAGAATGACGAAAGTTAACTTCGATTCTATGGAGAATATGGCATCTTTAGCGGCATGGGTTAGTGTATTAGTTACCCTGGCTAATGCAGAGGCACACACGTGTGTTTTGTAAAAGGCCCTGTGCGTGTCAAACTTCTGCTTTCAATAAAACAAGTAAAAAAAAATCAAATCATCCCTCTGCTTTGCTCGGCTCCCTGTTCTGGAAGTATATGTGGTAGAAAGTGCTGCTCCATTTTCCCAGGTAAGAGTCACCAGGCAGCCATTTCATTTATGAAAACATGGCTTGTGTTGGAATATTTGCACCAATCCAGTTTAGTATAAAGAAAAATGAACTGCCAAAGGCTAACTGCATAAAGCTGGGATTTGAAGATAAATGTGTCAACACGAATACCTCCAAGGAATGAAAATGTGCATTCAAGCTGCACTGTTGCCTTCCCCAGCCTAATCGTGACTGAAAGGTGCTAGTGAATTTGCAAATGTGCTGTCATCATGTGGAAATGGAAGACCTAATGTGGGGCTTTTCACGCTGTATGTTTCAACTTTAACACAATGTTAACTACTGCCACTCAGGGCATGGCAGCCCAGTGGCACCAGCATAAACTTAGCATGCACAAGCTGGTATGGCAGAGGGTGTAGGAGAGATGCCACTTTAGTTCAAGTTTTGGCTTCTCTGCAGGTCCCACAAAACCAGGCACACCTGGTACAGGTGCTTCTTGCTTGTCAAGAGACGGTGGCACCATAAGCTATAGTCAACAAGTCTCCAGTGGAAATACAAACAGCGTACACATACATAGCAACAACTTGTGCCCAAACAGCTACTCACTAAGACAGCTAGTAGTCATTTTTACAAGAACGCTTTCAGCCAGAAGGGGTATGGTTAGCCAAGTATTACTTTGGAGCAAATAAAACTTAAATGGCCACAATTCTGTCCCTTAGGTATTTTAGCACTACACACATCTATCAATCAGCCATTCCCTAGCATGCGAGGGAGGTCACTTGAGGTAAGGCAAAAAGATTCAAACCTTTGCAGTATGAGGAAATATTAATAGCCTCTTTTGCCATAAATATAGGAACAAACCAAAAGATCCCCTCCCCAAACTTTCAAACCTTGGAAATCACATTTCTAACAGCAGCAAGTAAAAGCTGCTGGCTCCCAGCTACTGAGCGTGAGAGATGTGGAAATCAGAAGAAGCAAATCTGTTTTTCTCAACAGAAATCTCAGCAGAGGGAAAGTTTCAGAGTAGCAGCCGTGTTAGTCTGTATCCGCAAAAAGAAGAACAGGAGGACTTGTGGCACCTTAGAGACTAACAAATTTATTAGAGCATAAGCTTTCGTGGACTACAGCCCACTTCTTCGGATGCATATAGAATGCATCCGAAGAAGTGGGCTGTAGTCCACGAAAGCTTATGCTCTAATAAATTTGTTAGTCTCTAAGGTGCCACAAGTCCTCCTGTTCTTCTTTCAGCAGAGGGAAAAATCTTATGTGATAGCTACCACATAACTAGGGCCCTACCAAATTCACGGTCTAGTTTGATCAATTTCATGGTCATAGGATTTTTTAATAATCGTTAATTTCATGGTTTCAGCTATTTAAATCTGAAATGTCATGGTGTAATTGTAGGGGTCCTGACCCAAAAAGAAGTTGTGGGGAGGTCACAAGGTTATTGTAGAGGGGGTTTCGGTACTGGTGGTGGTGGGACTGCCTTCAGAGCTGGGCAGCTGTTAGCTGGGAGCCCAGCTCTGAAGGCAGAGCTGCCGCCAGCAGCAGCACAGAAGGAAGGATGGCATGGTATGGTATTGCCACCCTTACTTCTGCGTGGCTGATGCCAGGGTGCTGCCTTCAAAGCTGGGCGCCCGACCAACAGCCACTGCTCTCCGGCCGCCAGCTCTGAAGACAGCGCAGAAGTTAAGAGTGGCAATACCACAAACCCCCCTGCGACTCCCTTTTGGGTCAGGACCCCCAATTTGATAAACGCTAGTCTCCCCAATGAAATTTGTATAGTATAGGATAAAAGCACACAAAAGACCAGATTTCATGGTCTGTGATGCATTTTTCATGGCTATGAATTTGGTAGGGCCCTACCTATGAATCCTTGTTGACATCTAGATACTTTTCATCCAGCTATAGATTCTTTGTAGCAAAGAAAAAAGTTCTCCAATCCCTGCATAGTCTGTAAATTGTATCAGCGTACATGGGCTAGCCAAACTAGTTTAAAGATTGGGTGTGTATTATCAATTCTTACCTGCCCCTTTGTCTTCCACAATCCTTCCCTCCCCCCAATTTCTAAAGTGAATTTAATTCTCATTATAGATGCAAACGGGTAAACCTGGAAATTAAACTATTTGAGTCTAATTCACTACCGCTTTGCGCCTTACACAGTAGCACAAAGTGCCTGTAGACTGCTACCTTCTGATTTATTGGTGTTTCACATTCCCTTTCCGCCATAGAATATCAGGGTTGGAAGGGACCTCAGGAGGTCATCTAGTCCAACCCCCCCTGCTCAAGGACCAATCCCCAGACAGATTTTTTGCCCCAGATCCCTACATGGCCCCCTCAAGGATTGAACTCACAACCTTGGGTTTAGGAGGCTAATGCTCAAACCACTGAGCTATCCCTCCCACCAGGGTGAGCGAACACACACAAACAGGAAGGCAATAGAAAATTAGGCCCGTTGTTATACCAATAGAATAAAAACCAGCAGGATCTTATTAAGAGGGGTAAGGCAAAAATGCCACATTTATTGTAAATATAATGGTAAAGCAAATCTGTCCTAGGAGCCGTTGAATGAAGTGAAAGTCACTTAATGGCTTATAGTGTTTGTTTACATTGTATCAATTACTTCAAGAACAAAGTCAATTAACTTGTTTGTAAGTTTTACATAGTAACAAAGTATTTTTCACAGGATAGATATAATCAATGGTTTCTACAGACAGCAGCTTACAAGTTTTAACAGAAGACCCAAGAGATTTTTGTACTTGGTGAAACTGTTGGATTTTAAACTGTGAGGGACAAATTATGCGGGGGTCACTGTTACTTGGGGGAATCACTATTAGTACCTTCTTTAATATCCCTACACCATTTTTGGAGTGGTCTATACACAAATTTGCAACAGTTCAGTGCAAACCCCTGTGTGGATCCTCTTAAGTTAAAGAGTGGCTTATTTCAGGTTAGCTTAACACTAAATAGCTAAACCAAAATAAGCCTGGTTCAAACCAACAAAAGAGACTTCACACAGCCTCTGCACTGTTTGAAATTGCACAGTCAGTTAAGCCAGTATCACCCTGCACATAGACAAGCCCTTTATCCTCACTAGAGGAACTACACAGGCAGAAGCAGCTGCAAATGCTTCCTTCATCCCACTCAGAACCGGACCTCGAAGGACCAGCTCTAGAAGCAAGGCACAAGTCCAGCTTAGGCGCCCATTCATTCATTGGGCTCTGCTAAAGATGCCAACAAGGGTGTCACAGTTAGTACCAGGGATAGCTTATACGACATGGACACCAGTTTAAACAAACAGACCAGCTGGCTGGAGGAAACAGCCATGGTCCTTATACACTTTGGCTGTACACAGACCACTGAGCTGGAGGTAAAAGGCTGCATATCTCAATCTCTCCCCACACACTGTTCCAGTTATCCTACTATGAGCAATCCTGAGCAGTGGGGGAGGGCAGAGTAGTCTACAAGATAGACACATCCCAGGTACAGGGATCTTTCTAGTGTCACTTGATGAATTTATGCCCCCTTCTTCTCTCTTTCCTATATTTACCCAGCAGCAAAGCTGACAGAATGGAATTCACAGTTTCACAATCTTTGAATGTTTTACCCTCCTTAATGGGACTGGGCTGCATTTTATATGCTGCAGTCTATTCAGCTCATGGGGGTGGGAGGGAAAATCTACCACAGTGAACTGCTCTATGGATTCCACAACCATATGGAAAGAGCAGGGTAGCAAGAGGACTGTGGCTGCACCATGCTCTTAGAAGGGAAATACATCTAGTAATTGCTGGGATCTGTGTCACTTACAGGACTGGCCCATGCAATCTTGGGAGGATTAACAAAAGGATTCTGTAGGGTACTCCTCAAATTCACATATAAACATTGATTATATAATACACACACACACACACACACACACACACACACACACACACACACAGTAGGCGTGTTATTTAAATATACCTATATCTATTTGCATACCTCCTCCTGCTACAGGTAGAGGGGATGCCAGATACTTGTGCTTGGGTCTGTACATATAAACTTTATTTGGACAATCGCACAAGTAATTTGGGGTCTGAAGACACAGGGCAGTAATATGGTGGAATACTATTTCCAGCTGTAACAGCTTTGAGCCCACCCAAGAATCTAGAGATCTCCAGACATGAGCTACATAGACCCAACGGCAAGATCTGGGGTGGAAGGGAGGGTGAGTGCAGGGAAGTGACCTTAAATAACCTGTGATCTTTATGAAAAGATTAGGGACAAGCTTTCAACCTAGCAAGTCTGTTTACATTTTCACACCTGTCTTTGCAACAACAAGGGCTGAAAAAATGATTGAAAATGGAAATTCACCATGATTTGTATCAAGATTTTAGCACTCCCCCCTGCTCTCCCCCATGAATATTTTCTTTTCAGTCATACTGAAAGATTTTGTCTTAAGAACACTGACACATACACACATACTTCAATCCCTCCCCCCCCCCAAATTAAACCAGAACTCCTACCCTCAGTAGACCCCAAAAGTGTCAGAAACACAATGACATCTACTAAGGAGCTGGCCCTTGCTAATGATTTTATGCAGAAGGTGCTCAGATACGACAGTGATGTGCACAGTATAAAACCCCCTTCTATGGAATATTTCAGATAGATTCTCTTTCCCTTTCTCACCATACCAAACCAAAGTGTATTATGCAAAATGATCTGGAACCCTTCCTCTGCTCCAGCCCCACTGTCTCACTTTAGGTTGCTGTACGGGCAGTAGATGAAGCAAAGCTATTTGTCTTCTGCAGGGAGCTGCACGAGGGCAGAGTTTGGCAGCCAGTGCAGAGCGTCAAGATGAAAATCGCCAAGCATCAGATTCATGATGATGTTGGTAAGACACACACAAGACCAATGAGGCAGGTCCAGCCTCAGTTTTGAGCTTGGAGTAGAGATGAGCAACAGCACAGATTCACTCTCTGGGACAACGACAATCCTTTGGGATTTCATTTTGGCATGGTCTACACAGGTAAAATGTATACAGACATAGCTATATCAACCAGACATGCAAAAAAGCCACACCCCCTAGCAACGTAGCCATGCCAACAAAAAAACCAGAGTAGACAGCTCTCCTGAGAGAAGAGTACTTAATTAATGTTACTGGGGAGGTGGCATTCCTCCACTGGCAGAAAAACTCCTGTTGGCGTACACTGCATCTACATTAGGGAGCTATGCCAGCCTAGCTACGCTGCCACAGTCTATGCAAGGATAACAAAAACTCCACAGGAACAACAATTACAAGAACGAACCAGCGGAAAAGCTTACTGAAAGTAGTACCCGTTATAAAGAAATGTCTGTCTTAAAACAGAGAACGGTGCTTTAATTTCTTCAGCTATGCCTACTCAGAGATGTCGTGCTGTTTTGAAAAGGTCACCATACATTTCGCCCTTCAGGGCCATAACAGCATGTTGCAGAGAAGCAGGAACATGACAGCTGGAATGGGTATAGCTGAAGCGAAACTAAGGATAATTAGAAAAAGAGGCATAGTTTGCATTAATGCATCCTGTGCGCTTCCAGTGTGGCAAACATCACCTACTGCCCCGCATCCAGGCTGCAGCTGTAATGTCTGCACACATGGAAATAGAAAAGGGCTAGGAAGGTTAAACGCAGCCAGGCAGCGATGAAATCCCACATATTCGGTAGCAACATTTCTACACCTGCTTTATGAGGAAAAGCCTAACATGCAGCTCGGAGAATCATAAACAGAGTCCCACACACTGCAAGACTTATTCACTATCAGAGAACAAACATACTGCGAGGTCTCTTCCCACCCCATAGTTGACTACTGAAAACCAAGAGCCACCACCATAGTCCTTTTAGGATAGCATCACGTGAGGAAGATATTCAGCAGCTATGAAATCTCTTTGCCTCACAAAAGTCTTCCTCAAGAAAATAATTAAAAATCTCCAAGCAAGTTTGTCAAAGGAAACTCCAGAGAGATATTTTAGGAGACTGTTTGGCTTAGGTGATTGGTAACCTTCTTTCCCATTCTAGGTCACCAGCTCAAGCCTGGCCCAGCTTGAGAGAGACCAGAAGTCCTTGTAGGCCATCAAAAGCCATTGGACATGGAATACTGTAGTATTCCTACTCCAGATGCCAGTAGACCGCTTCACAATTTGTACTGTGCAAGATCTGTATCAGCAGTCACAGCGAAAGGCCAAGGAGTGAATGGGGATAGAAAGATAGTTCTCTGAGCCTTAAAGACAGGTGGAAAGCAAGGCACACTAGCAGGACAGCAATGGAGGAAGCTTGCACTGCTGATACCAAAATTTTGTAGGTGCTCTTTAATAACTAGAGCAGTGGTTTTCAACCTGTGGTTGGCAGAGCATGCCTAAGATTTCCAATGGGGTCCACACCTCCATTTGAAATTTTTTAGGGGTCCGCAAATGAAAAAAAGATCGAAAACCACTGAACTAGAGGACTTCAATCTTCAGGGATGTCAACTGAGCAGTATTAAATTCATTTAAACAAAACCAGAGACCTATTGTACCCCTTTAAAAGCTCATCTCCCCTGGCTCCTGGGTAATAAGTTTCAGCCTTTCCAGCTCTCTCTCATCCAGAGTGCAAGTGGTTCCTTACTGTTATCTGGGGTTTATACTTGTATCCCAAGGTCAACACTATGCCCAGCACTGGCAAGTGGTCAGTCTGTGCTGGGAGCATAGTAGTTACATTTGAAAGAGGTGCTTTGTCCAGGAGTTGGCAAACCATGCAAAAATTGTTTTTTGATCTATGCATGACCAGAGAACCTCAACAAAATCATGAGATTATGTAAAAATAATGGATTTGGTGTTCTTTTTAATTTGCCTTCTGCTTTTTGAGGCTATAGGATGCACTGGGGTTACATTTTGAAGCTCTCCACACCCACAAGGACTAGAAACTATGGCTGTTGATTAATTGCAGTTAACTCACGCAATTAACTCAAAAAATTAATCATAATTAATTGCACTGTTAAACAATAGAATAACAATTGAAAGTTATTAAATATTTTTGGATGTTTTTCTACATTTTCAAATATATTGATTTATATTATAACAGAATACAAAGTGTACACGCTCACTTTATCATTTTTACAGTGCAAATAAACAAAAGAAACCGTATTAAAAAACAAAACAATGTAAAACTTCAGAGCCTACAAGTTCACTCAGTCCTACTTCTTGTTCAGCCAATCGCTAAGACAAAAAAGTCTGTTTACATTTACGGGGGACACTGCTGCCTGCTTCTTATTTACAATGTCACCTGAAAGTGAGCACAGGCATTCGCATGGCACTTTTGTAGCTGGTTTTGCAAAATATTTATGTGCCAGATGCACTAAACATTCATATGCCCCTTCATGCTTCAGCCACCATTCCAAAGGACATACTTCCATGCTGATGATGCTTGTTAAAAAAATAATGCGTTAATCAAATATGTGACTGAACTCTTGGGGGAGAATTGTATGTTCCCTGCTCTGTTTTACCTGTATTCTGCCATGTATTTCATGTTTTAGTAGTCTCGGATGATGACCCAGCACATGGTCATTTTAAGAACACACTCACACCAGATTTGACAAAAAACGCAAAGAAGGTACCAATGTGAGATTTCTAAAAATAGCTACAGCTGTTAACCCAAGGTTTAAGAATCTAAAGTGCCATCCAAAAATCTGAGAAGGACGAGGTGTGGAGCATGCTTTTAGAAGTCTTAAAAAAGCAACACTCTGATGAGAAAATTACAGAACCCAAATCACCAGAAAAGAAAATCAACCTTCTGCTGGTGGCATCTGACTCAGATGATGAAAATGAACATGTGTCGGTCCGCACTGCTTTGAATCGTTATCGAGCAGAATCCGTCATCAGCATGGACATATGTCCTATGGAATGGTGATTGAAGCATGAGGGGACATATGAATCTTTAGCGCATCTGGTACGTAAATATCTTGTGACGCTGACTACAACCATGCCATGTGAATGCCTGCTCTCACTTTCAGGTGACATTGTAAACAAGAAGTGGGTAGCATTATCTCCTGCAAATTGTAACCAAACTTGTTTGTCTGAGTGATTGGCTGAAGTAGGACTGAGTGGATTTACAGGTGCTAAAATTTTACATTATTTTGTTTTTGAGTGCAGTTATGTAACAAAAACCATCAACATTTGTAAGTTACACTTTCACAATAAAGAGATTGCAATACAGTACTTGTATGGGGGAACTGAAAAATATGATTTCTTTTGTTTTTTACAGTGCAAATATTTGTAATCAAAAATATAGTGAGCACTGTACACATTGTATTCTGTGTTGTAATTGAAATCAATGTATTTGAAAATGTAGAAAACATCCAAAAATATTAAATAAATGTATTCTATTTAATCACGTGATTAATTGCGATTAATTATTTAATTGCTTGAGAGCCCTACTAGAAACTTATTTTTTCTTTAAGAATGGAGCGGATATCATTACATATCCGCTTGACTCCAGGACCTGGGCCTTTAAGGAAAACAATAATTACCATGAGACTCATGACAAAATCATGAGAGTTGGCAACACTGACAGCTCTATATTTAGAGTAGACCCTGGGAAAGGATGACTCAAAGTCCTACAAAATCTGACATCTGATCATTACTGTTCAAACTGAGTGCATTTCTTACCACAGGGGAAGACTGAATGTAGGTCAGCAGGCCTCACCTAATTATTCTTGTAGTCTTGCTAAAAATCTTTGCCTCTGGCTAGGACCTTCCGTCTTCTCATTTTCTTACGATTGTAGTAAAACCAAGCCTTTTAGAGAAGTATTCATTTGCAGTACATTGCACTTTCACATAAATTCCAACAGTAAGTTTTATCAATCATCATTTTACCCTGCTGTTTTTATACATCTAGTCAATTACTGAAAACGTATTAACTGTTAAAGACACTTGGGTGTTGCAACAGGATTGTATTTTTCATGCATTTAAAATCTAATGGGAACTTGAAGCTGTGACAAAATTGGGGGTTCTCTCTGTGCCATTTCTCAATTGTGGATGATTTTATGAAATTTTATCATGACATTATGTAACAGAAAGCCTATATGTGTGTGGCTCCACCCTGAATTAGCCAGTTTGTCTCAAGTCTCTGCCAGACCAGAGACAAAGATGAGTGATCAGCATGCAATGATTGTCTATTGGAAGTAAAATACCTTGGGACAGTGGGTTTGCTTTAGTTGGGAGAAGATACTTTCTCCTCTTTCCTGAAGGGAGGTTTGGAAGTAATGGGATATTGCCAGGGCTTGGTGTACAGCAGTGGTTCTCAAACTAGGGCCGCCGCTTGTTCAGGAAAAGCCCCTCGCGGGCCGGCTTGTTTACCTGCCGTGTCTGAAGGTTCAGCCAATCGCAGCTCCCACTGGCTGCGGTTCACCGCTCCAGGCCAATGGGGGCTGCAGGAAGAGCGGCCAGCATGTCCCTCAGCCCGCGCCGCATCCTGCAGCCCCTATTGGCCTGGAGCGGTGAACCGCGGCCAGTGGGAGCCGCGATTGGCCGAACCTGCGGACGCGGCAGGTAAACAAGCTGGCCCAGCCCGCCAGGGGCTTTCCCTGAACAAGTGGCGGCCCTAGTTTGAGAACCACTGGTCTACAGCAGTACGTACTTACTTCAGTATAATTATATCACACAGGAATGTGAAAAATCCACATTCTTGAGCATTGTTGTTATACGGAACTGACCTTAATCCCCTGTGTAGACAGCACTACGTTAGCGGGAGAGCTTTTCCTGCCGACATAGCTACCACTGCTCACGGAAATGGAGTTAACCAATGGAAGAGCTCTCTCCGGTCAGCTCAGAGCATCTTCACAAGAGGTGCTACATTGGCGCAGCTGCGCCAATGTAAATTTGTAGTGTAGACCTGGCTTAGGAGGAGGGGAAAAAAAGAAAAAAAAGAGAGAAGTTGGTGACCCCAGCAGGAGTCTATAAAGAACTGAGGTGCAGGGGAGAGACTGGGAGTGAGAGCCATCTTGCACTAGAGGAAGATGAGGATAGGTAATGGGGTGAAAGACCCTGCCTGCCTAAACACAGATGATCTCCCAAGGGAAGGGTAAGCGAATGAGGGACATTGCATTTAGGGACATTTATTGTTTTGTGTGTGTGTGTAGCCCACTGAGCTAGTTAGTATGTCCAAATCTAACTTCCTCACCCTCATAATACTGGGGTGTATTTATCCTATGGGTTAACAGTGTGATTTGCACTCTCCTGTGCTTCACACAATTAAATATAAAGAACATAACAGACTGTACAAAGTATGTGGGAGGGTGTGGACTGCTTCACAACTGCCACCTGCCCCTGAGAGAATTAAACTAAACCAGAAGCTTCACACCCTCTCTGGGAGAAGGGTGGATTCAAGTACTGAGGAGTCTGAAGGGTCAGTGCTGCGCCCAGTCGGGCTAGAAGGTTGGACAGTGAAGTCCAACACTCGTAGAAGATCTGAGCTCTGAGTGTGCATGGAGGGACCCCGAGAGTGACTGGACTCCATTCAGGCTCCAGAAGCTTAACACACCCTGGAGATCTAGAGCACAGGGCAGTCCTAGTAGATGACCAGGAACTGGTGTTTGCTAGGATCTGAGAGAGAAACTTCTAACAAAAATGCTAATGTAGGTAGAGTTTCTGCACTTTATGACACCTTTAGACACCCTCTGGCTCCTGGGCTGTTCCATGGGCCCAAATGGCCCTTCTCATAAATTACAGTACCCTTGGGGCTTCTGTAATTTGCACCAGTCTCACTGAGCTACTCTAGAGCAGCCCAGTATCTCCACAGCAGTGTGCTATGGGTAGGGCCCTACCAAAATTCACGGCCATCAAATCTGGTCTCCCCCCATGAAATCTGGTCTTTTATGTGCTTTTACCCTATACTATACAGATTTCATGGGTGAGGCCAGCGTTTCCCAAATTGGGGATCCCGACCCAAAAGGGAGTTGCATGGGGATTGCAAGGTAATTTTAGGGGGAGGTTGTGGTATTGCCACCCTTACTTTTGCGCTGCCTTTAGAGCTAGGCGGCCAGAGCGTGGCGGCTGCTGACTGAGGGTCCAGAAGCGCAGATGTCAGGGTGGCAATACCACACCATGCCATCCTTACTTCTGCGCTGCTACTAGAGGCAGCTCTGCCTTCTGAACTGGGCTCCTGGCCAGCAGCCACCCAGTTCTAAAGGCAGCGCCGCCACCACCAGCACAGAAGTAAGGGTAGCAGTACTGCAACACCCCCCCTACAATAACCTTGCAACCGCCCCACAATTCCTCTTTGGGTCAGGATCCTTACAATTACACCACCATGAAATTTCAGATTTAAATAGCTGAAATCATGAAATTTACTATTTTTAAAATCCTATGATTGTGAAATTGACCAAAGTGGATCGTGAATTTGGTAGGGCCCTAAAGTGCTTCTCCAGCTCCAGCTGTTCTTCCTGCCCTCCCAGCGGTTAAGTTCCCTCTATGCTGCACGGCCACACAGCTGCCTATTAAGCCCCATGCAGAGGCTCAGGGGCGCGATGGGGAGGGAAGGGACTCAGGGCCACAGCAAGGCGGGACACGTCTCCCCGCCAGCCCCAGCACAGACCTGCCACGGCCGGGGGAGAGGCGCCTCTCCCTCCCCCCCACCAGACCAGGTGCTGCTGCAGGGGAGACAGCTGGGGGGTGGGGAGGTGGGAAGGGAGTCTTCTCTCCCCAGCGTAGCCCCCAGGCAGCCTGCACCCCAAACCCCTCATTCCCAACCCCACCCCAGAACCCACCCCCCCTGCACCCCAACCCTCAGCCACTCATCCCCACGCCCCCCAGAGCTCTCACCCCCCCACCCCTAATCCTCTGCCCCAGCCCTGAGCCCCTCGGCCCTACCCCCACCACATGAATTTGGTTATGTGCACCAATATGGAGGTGATGTGTCACAAAGTTCATTCTGCACATGTGTGGGAAAAACTAGAGGGAACAGTGCCCAGCAGGGTAACAGATTGTGGACAGTTACTCAGGTGACCCGACACTGTCAAGTCTCCTTTTCTACCGGACTTTCTGGTTGAAAACCAGACACCTGGCAACCTCTAGGCAGGCCCTGTATGCCCTTGGAATGGCAGATGGATTCTGTGTCCCTGCCTCCGGCCCACTGGCTCAGCTCCAGGGGGCTGTAGTAGTGTGGCAGACATGAAATGGTACACTGTATTTAGAGGGAAGATCTCACAGGCAGATGTCACTAATAATAAATGAAAAGATCTTCACTGAAAAAATTAAGTTCTATATGAAACTGTGGAGGAACTAACTGAGGTATGTGTCATAGAAGGCATCACTTCTAGCTCTCGGTCAATTTATACTCAGCCACCTATAACAGCCTCCTCCGTAGTGCTAGGTATTTCTTGTAGGCTTCAGACAATTTACAGGAGCTCTGCACTTCAACTGTCTGCATTGCGTTATTAGGTAACTGCTGGGGCAGAGCACACAACAGAATAAGTGCCCTGCAGCAAGGATTAGATGTTCACACCATGTTATTTATTATGACAACCGACTGAAAGGGAATTAAACCTGGAATACTGCTCAACAAATCCTTTGGCACCAATAGGTTGGAATAGAAAGCTGTTCCTTCCCACATCTTAACAACTGCAACATCAGACAATTTGTCACCAGTAAAACTGTTTGTAGCCCATTTGTCTAAGTCTTGGCTTTTTGTACCTGCTGTATATTTGTATGCGCATTTCCCTCTTCTATTCACCTTCCTGGAGCCAAAAAATGGCTGAGCTACTCAACAACTGAGATGAGCCCCCATCCCTTTCCCATGCCCCAACAAGGCCTGTGCACCGCCTTCCTCCTCCCCTCCCTTCATCCCTGGGGCACACCTCCCCAAGGCAGTGATCTGAAGCACCAGATTGGCTGTATCTGGATCTCTGTACTCACTCTCTTGAATATCCCCTCCCACAGAATTGTGCAAGCTCCAAGCATTACTGCTTCCAGCTTCCATCTATCAAGCAACCAGCAGCTTTGGACACCATATGGTACTAGAGATCACCATCCTGATATTGCATGGGCATCCTCCTGCAACGCCAGACTATGCCCACCTAAATCTTAAAGGGGTAGCACCTTCCCCACCAATTTCAATCAAACTTGAAGCCTGACCTCAAACTCATCTGAGCTCAAGAGCCTAATTTGAGACGAATTACAATGAATTCCCTTTATATACACCATCCAAACAGTGGAAGATGTGAAGCAGCCAAGTGTACCAGATACAAGCAGCATGTGGTATTTTACAAAACCAATAAAGCAAACAGTTTGATTTTTCGTGTAAGTTGAAGATGCAGTTATTCCCCACATAGAAACACTGCTGTAATGATCAGCTACAGAGTTTAAAGTGTAAAAATAGAAATTCTGGAGTTGACTGAATATTTCTCATTTAGAAACTCCTCTAATGAGAGATCTATACCTTAACTCTTAAAAATTAAATCAAGCTATACACACTTAGCTCTTTTAAATTGTTGCTCAGTTAGTTGTTCTAATTCAGCCATGCATGGGCAAAGGTTTTCATGCAGATCGCTTACATTGCCTTAATTTCAAGGCTTACGCCTACCATGCAAATCGTAATTAAATTTAACAATGCTCAGTCAGAGCTGCTGCTGACCAGCCAATATAGAGGCTGCTCATGTGGTTTTAAACAGAAAATAATGCAAAGGTGCCACTGAATGTAGCTCCCTCCATATTTGCATAGCGAAGGTAATGGTGTGTATATTTACATAAGTTTCAAGTGTGTCATGTGCACCTATTTCTGTGCCTAGTTGCCTGCACAGTACATGTGCATTCCTCTGCCAGGCTTCCACACACACACATACACACACACAGAGTGTTGAAAACACTGCCCTAAATAACTCTTTAGTGCTAGCTACACAGATGCACACGTGGAACTGCTTTTCTGGGAGCTGTGCTCAGAGACTTCACTGTGGGATGCTTATCACATGTTAACCGGGACCCAGCACCTAAAGGGCCTTTTGGATGCAACATATTATGTTGGCTTCCTGCACAGATCCGTCCTGCGAAAATGCTGCTTGCCTCTCCTCTTTTGCTGTAAAAGAATGAGAAGCATGGTCTACTGCCAGTGGTCCTCAACCAGAGGTACATGTACCCCTGGGGTACACAGGAGTCTTTTAGGGGGTACATCAACTCATCTAGATATTTGCCTAGTTTTACAATAGGCTACATAAAACACACTAGCGAAGTCAGTACAAACTGAAATTTCACGCAGACAATGACTTGTTTATAGTGCCCTATATACTATACACTGAAATGTAAGTATAATACACCTCTACCCCGATATAACGCTGTCCTCGGGAGCCAAAAAAAACCTTACCGCGCTATATCGAACTTGCTTTGATCCACCGGAGTGCGCAGCCCCGCTTCCCCGGAGCGCAGCTTTACTGCATTATATCCGAATTCGTGTTATATCGGGTCGTGTTATATCTGGGTAGAGGTGTATTTATATTCCAAATGATTTATTTTATAAATATATGGTAAAAATAAGTAAGCAATCTTTCAGTAACAGTGTGCTGTGACACTTTTGTCTTTTTAGGTCTGATTTTGTAAGCAAGTCATTTTTAAGTGAGGTGAAACTTGGGGGCACACAAGACAAAAATCAGACTCCTGACAGGGGGTACGTACAGTAGTCTGGAAAGGTTGAGAACCACAGGGCTAAGGCACTGACGTGGGATACCAGGGTTCAATTCACAGCTCCACCACAGACTTCCTGGGTGACCGGGGGCAAGTCACTTAGTCTCTCTGTGGCTCAGGTCCCCATCTATAAACAGGGATAGTAGCACTCACTGGGGTGTTGTGTGAACAAATACATTGAAGATCATGAGGTGCTCAGGTACTACAGTGGTGGGGACTATGCAATTAAGACTGAAAGGCACAGAGGGTACTGCCAAGAAGCAGCTAGATTTCCAAAATTCTTACTTCAAATCACTACAATAGATTTATTCTAATGTACCATTTATTGCTCGTCTATGTAGGTACTTATACTCCATTCAGCAGTGAAGTGTCTGAGTGCCTACTGTAATACAACAGGCAGCTTCACCCTATGAGCCCACAAGTCCCTGTGTAAGACCTCATACAAGGTGGACTGCAGCCTGGCTCTAATCTTAGCCTATGATCAGCAGCCTGGTTTCCACTCTAGATCCCTACACATGCCACTTCATCCTATGGAAATGACCGGTGAGCTACCACATTAAACTGCCTCAGTTGAATGCATATTGGGTCCTATAGCACAGCTGAAATCTGCCTTGTCTCAGCCTGTAAGCACACTGCATGGCCATTCTTGGCCACAATATGCCCCTCTCCTTACCATTTGAGTTAGATTATGGCCAAACTCTCTACATGACACTGAACCTACACAATGTGTGTTTAAAATGGGTATAATAAAATAAAATACATCAGTTCCTGGTAAGAGTTTCTTTGGGTATACACTCAAAGTGCGATACTAGTTTGCATAAATATTGATCATCAACATGCATCCATTTCAAACATGGTATTTGAGTGCAAGACTCTTTCAGATTCTACTCTCCCACACCCACAATGACAGATTTGTATATCAGCTCTTCCTGGGATTAATGGTTTGTTTTTTTTGTTAAGCGACCATCCTCTGCCTGGAGCCATTGTCAGAGTTTTTAAGAGGAACTAAAAAGCAAAAACAACATTTGGTTTACCCTTTTCAATGTACAAAGATGATCTCAAACAATTAACAAGGGGGTGAAAGAGGTTCTTATTTGAAAAATCAAGACTATTAGATCCTCCCTTTGTTGGAAGTCCCAGACAAGCTACTTGAAGCACTTTATTAGTGATGTCACATGAAGCTATGATCCAACGTGTCCACAAGCCTCAAAGAATCTTTTTGAGAGTCCCAGGACAGGTAGGAAAGTTAATTAACAGAGAGCTGAATGAACACCTTTAGTGAACACCTAGTAGGTTTCAAATTGCAGAGACCAGCTGTTCTCCAAGCATCTTCCAAAGTTAAACAATACACAAATATCTTGTAACGAAGTAGCTACTAGATTAAATAAAAAATGAATTTAATCAAAAAAGAAACGTTTTATCAACTAATTACATCTCACAGGAGAGAAAATTTACAGAGAAAAAACTCAGACCCAAAGGTTTTATGAAAGTTGCCCCCTCCCTCAGTGTGGAGAGAGATGTGCACGGCTCCCTGCCCCTGCCCAGATATTAATTGCACAAACTGGCTTATAGCATAAACAAGAAAAGTGTATTAACTAAAAGAAGGTAGATTTTAAGTGGTAACAAGCAGAATCACTTCAGTAAATAAACAAAACAGGCTTGCTATCCTTAGTACACTACAGAAATTGTCTACAACTAATATTTCTCACCCTAAATATTGTTCCAGGCAGATTCTTTCACAGGCCAGAAAGATCTTTCCAGCCTGGATCAGCAGCTGTTTCCTCCCTCAGTCCAGTCTTTTGTTCTCAGGTGTTTTCCAGTGTCTCTTTGTGCTGGAGTCAGGGGAGGAAGAACTGAAGACCCTGATTGGTTTTCTTCCCCGCCTTAAATAGAGTTCACATAAAGTGGGAACTCTTTGTTTGGTTCCCCGCACCTCCCAGTGGAAAAGTTTGGTATTCTAAGATGGAGTCCAGTATCAGGTGACCAGACCACCTGCCCCTATAGCATCACAGAGTCCCTGAGCCCAGGCAAGTCCACAGGAAGGCTAGACCTTTTCACCAGCTATTGTCCTTGTTGATGGGCCATCAGCACTGGCTGGCTTCTCCATTGTTATACCTGAAGTGTTAGCAGAGGGTGTCACCCAAGGTAGCAAAGTTTGAAATATAGATAAATAATTAATATTCTTAACTTCAGGTGCAAGGCTGTTACATGCATACAAATAGGATAACCATATTCAGTAAACCATAATCTTTCCAATGAAACCTTTGTGACAAAGTGGGTCTGTTCTTAATGGTTCCTCTGAATACTGTGTGGGTGCCTCAGTTTCCCCTATGCATTTCTTAAGTCTCCAGAGTGTATAAATGGCCGACACTCTGTATCCTGGCAACAAATGGCCAGGGCCCTTCTCCCCTGCAAGGGAATAGCTAAAGATGAACAAAGAGATCAGGTGACCTCCTGGCCCGGGAAAGAGACAAAGGCCAGAAAGAAGGGGCTGGAGGGGGTTTCAGTTTGGGGCTGGCTGGGGACGAGTAGTGAGTGCAGATGGGTTTGTCTGGCTCGCTGGGCCCCAGAATGGACCAGGCTGAGTAGTCCCGTTCTCTGTACCTACAAGCTCTGTTTTAGACC
This sequence comes from Chrysemys picta bellii, assembly GCF_011386835.1. Lineage (NCBI taxonomy): Eukaryota > Metazoa > Chordata > Testudines > Emydidae > Chrysemys > Chrysemys picta. The sequence goes on along the minus strand of NC_088794.1, from coordinate 30,575,299 downwards.
GTGTTCCTGTCATCGAATAAACCTCTGTTTTACTGGCTGGCTAAGAGTCACGTCTGACTGCAAAGTGGGGGTGCAGGACCCTCTGGCTTCCCCAGGACCCCACCTGGGGGGACTCGCTGTGGGACGCACACGGAGGGGCATATGCTGAATGCTCCAAGGTCAGACACAGGATGGTGAAGCCGTGTGAGCTTCTTGCCCTGAAGACAGTCTGCTCCAAGGGAGAGGAGGCTCCCCAAAGTCCTGACTGGCTTTGTGGGGAGCAGTTCCAGAGCATCGCCCGGGGACTCCGTGACAACCTTACATGAGTTATCTTGCTGCAGTCCATCGGGGGGAGTGGCTCCTCCCACTCTGGGTCTGTGGGCGGCCAATCCGCCCCACTACGTCTCTGGGGGCCGCCTGACATGGGGAATAAGCGGGGTGACGGGAGACGTGAGCTCGGCCTGTGATCAGGGCTGAACAACAAACAGTTACGGAGCCCCAGCCCCTGGTCGGGGTGGGGCAGCAAAGAGTCTCTGGCTCGGGCCTGCACTCAGGCTAGGCAGCAAACAGTCGGGCCTCCTAGCTCTGGTGGGGGGCCGACAAGTGCAGGCATCTTGCCTAAGGGAGGGGGAGGCTGCCACCCATGGCTTGGGGTGGCGGGGGGACGCAGGCGCACCCACTCCATTGTGTCCCGGCCCAGGGCCCTAGCAGTGGCAGAGCAGTCTGCCTCTGGGTCAGCAGGGATCCTGTCCGCAACGTGCTGACTCACTCGCTGGCAGTGTTGCAGCCAGACAGGGGTTAGCTACCCCTGGGCCACTTCCCAGGCCTCCCTCAGGGTGTACCTGGCTCTGGAGAGGGTCGTCCTGGTCATTGGGGAAGAAGGCCTCTGTCAGCGCTTGCAGCTCCTCCCTGCTTGGGTCTGTAAATGGCCCTGGCCAGTCCTCGGCTCCCTCGGGGTCTGCAGCAGCCTCCAAGCTCGGAGCTCACAGGAGGTGTCTGGCTCCTCCGGCGCCTGCCTCCCAGCTGAGTTCTCCAGCCTGCCTTTCGTACTTCCGCTCTCCTGTATGTGCCAGCTACAGGGGCTTGCTGCCCACCAAAGGCCTGGCAAGGAGGGGACGCTCTGGATGGGGTAGTCCAGAGCACTCAGCGTCAGCCTAACTCTGCTCCCATGGCGGGCGGGAGGGAAGGTACCGTTCTGTTGACCTGAGTGGGAGCAGAAGGAGGCCAGTGCTGAGCACATCTGCATAGGCCACCCAGTGTCTGAGAAATGCCACGAGCCCCCCAGGACTCGTGGTCTGTACCCGTAGTGCTGGGCAGCTCGCCAGCCCTGGAGACTGGAATTCCAGGTACCCGGTCCAGACCACACCCCCCACCGACGTGCCTCATGCGAAGGTGCAAATCCTGGAACAGCCCCAGCTGAAAGCACAATGCTGCTTAATCATGGGAATAAGGGGCAGCCTTGTAATGTACAATCAAAGGGGAAGCACATTCCCCTAAACTATATATGCTGCATCCCTTTTGCGGGGCAGTAACTCGTAGCACACCCTCTGGCATACCCCTGCTATTGTTTGTAGCTGGGAGCGTTAGCCTCTTAGAAGAAATGTGGAGTCATATTGGTTTCTTGTCTTCAAAATCTGCCTCCTAGTGATTGCATGTGATTGTGCTTTCAGGGGGCAACACAGGCGAAAGGACAGCACAAATCAAGAGGTTCTTTTGGGTGAGGTTACCATGTAAGTTGGGAAGACAGGGAACAAATGCCTCCATGCAGGGGCAGTGAGTGACAGTAACTGTGACACTGGGAGAGTTTAACTGTGTCTGTCTATTGTGGGAAGCAGGTAATAGGACAGGCTAGCGAGAGCACAGGAGACCAATTCACTCCCAAGAGTCTCCTCAGCATTGGCACCAGTGCCGGGGGGAGGCTGTAGCTTAGTAACTCGGGGAGAAATGCAGAGAGGAGCCCAAGGTGGATGTAACCTCTCCCCGACCTCCTCTCTCTCCATCCCCCTTTCTGGCCCTGAAACCATCCAAGACTTGACAGGCCATTGGCTGCCTTCACCTACCCACTGCACAAGAAGGGGGTTGAATTCAGGGAGCGGCTCCAGGCCCTGGCCTTCATTGGGAGGGACAGTTCAGTGCAGGTAGCCTTCAGGGCTTTTGCAGCAATGGCACCTCCTGCAGAACGAGGGTGAAACTAACCAGTGGGGAGATGATGATGTAAGTTACAAGTCCGAGCTGCCTCCCTGGAACAGCTGTGGGCACTGCATGTACCCCTAGCGTGGCACTCAGGGGCCCTGTTCCCTTACCTGCTGTCTGTGCAGCCCCTGCTCATGCAGAGCTCTCCTGTGGGCTGGGTGCAGGGAAATCCACCCTAACTGACACTGGAGACAATTGAGCTCAGTTGCTGCAGCCCTGTTTCTGTGTAATTCGCGCTACTTTGTCTCTGCCAGGCTCTTTTCTCCCCCACGACCACCCTTGTCCTTTCCCAGCCGTACGGGCCGTGCAGCTCCATTCGCAGCACTGGCTGTGGTATCCTCCTGGAGCTGGGACTCACTCTGCCCCATCTGCTACCATGTGCGCGGCAGGGGCAGGGCTGACTAAGTCTAGCACCCCATGGCTCACCCCTTTCAGACTCCCGATTAGCTGTTAGCACCGTAGAGCCAGAGTGCTAGCCCCGTTCCCACTAATCACTGGTGACAGGGCACAGTTTCCAGTTCAGAAGCCGACTCCTTTAGCCAGGGCCGGCTCAAGGTTTTTTGCTGCCCCAAGCAAAAAAATTTTGGCTGCCCCTGCCCCACACCCTCCTGGCGCCCCAGCCCTGGGTCACTGGTAACTCGCTCCCAGGGCGGGTCATTCAGCAGGAATTTTGGATGTGCACAGAACACAGACAGGATTGGTTCCCATATGGTTACAGAACTGCAGTAAAGTGGAACAATTTTCAGCTTGTGTGATTGAAGGCTATCTGGATGGATATAAGACTGTCCTACATAAATGAGGAAAAGGTGAGGTGCCTTTATTATTCTTTTGTTCCATTCTTTGTTTCTATGGGGAATTTGCCAATGCAATATCACTGTCTTTCTTTTAAACAAATAAAACTTAAAAATAAAATAATAATAAAAAAACCCAATAGCTGTTGAAAATAGCAATTCCAGTCCTAATAACCACCGGGAAGCATTTCTTGCTCAATTTATTCTACTTTTTCTACAGCAAGTTACAGTGGATCAGTATATTTGATTTGGGAGAAATGAAGTAACAGCTGCCCCAATTGAGCTTGAGCACTCCGGAATTTTGAGGGCGTTCAAATCTGGAAGGCCGGTGCTGCATTCCCTTTCTGACTATTAGCTAAATCTGGAAAAGAAAAGTCAATTTCTGCTTCCATGGCTCAGAAGTGTAAATCCTCCTACGTGCCTGGTACTGTATCTAAAGCTGCCCAGTCTAGTAGAGCCTCCTCTCCCTTACTTTTCATTTTAAATTCTAGTGGGATCCACGTACCTGCCTTGCTAGGCTTCAGACAGAGAGGTGCAATGTGCATTTAGTCCACCCAATTCTTTCTTTGGGGGAGAGCCCAGGGCTGGGGCGGCAGGAGGTGCAGGTGTGTGTGGGGGGGGAAGAGCCCAGGCTGGGGCGGCAGGAGGTGCAGGTGGGGTGAGAGCCCAGGGCTGGGGCGGCAGAAGGTGCAGGTGGGGGCCAGAGCTGAAGCGGCAGGGGGTGCGGGTGAAGGGGGGAGCGAGAAGAGCCCAGGGCTGGGGTGGCAGGAGATGCGGGTGGAGGGAAAGCCCAGAGCTGGGGTAGCAGAGGGGTGCAGGTGGGGGCCAGAGCTGGGGCAGCAGGGGGTGTGGGTGGGGGAGACTCCAGGGCTGGGGCAATACAGCGGTGCGGGAGGAGCCAGGGGTGGGGTGGGGGGCGGCAAAAATCCTAGAGCTGGCTCTGTCCCTCCCGTTTACAGCAAGCTGCAGCATGAGGTTTCAGTTCTACACTCCTTCCCCCGCCCTTTCCTGTTAATTGCGGCCGAAGGAATGCTGGGAAATGTAGTTCTTTCCCTGCTCCAGGGCTGGCTCTATAGGCAGGGAGCTAACCAAGGAACTACAGCTCCCAGGGCTCCCTGTTGGTTCTCAGCTCTTATGCTGGATTCTTGCACCCCTGCAAATTTGCTGCCCCAAGCACCTGCTTGCTTTGCTGGTGCCTAGAGCCAGCCCTGCCTTTAGCCCCCAAAGCCTTGGGGGAAGCCTGTGGTTCCGAGCGGTCCCATCCCTCATGCTCCTCAGGACACAGTAGTAACCCCCCTTCTAAGGGCCCTGTTCTGCAGCCCTTATGTTGGGCAGGCCGTGTGCCTGCAGCAGGAGACTTTGCTTGGCAGTGCGCCCCAGCGTAAGGGTTACAGACCTGGGGCCGCACTACTTGGAAGGTGGAGTCTTATGAGCAATGGGGTGTCCCAGCACTGACTCTCTCCCAGGACCCTGTTTCCTTCCTGATCCTTTACACTCAGCCCTTCCACCTCCCGCTGACCCCCATTTCAGGTACGATCCCCCAAAGAGCACAAGGGTCAGATTTTTCGCTGAGCTGACAGTCTCTCCCATCCCACCATCCCCTTCAGCCCTAACAACAAAGTCACTTGCTTTAAGATTCCAAGGCAAAGTTTCTCTCCGGGGAGAGCTGGGTTGCGGGACTCAGGGGAGTAGGACAAATGGCCTTCATCCATGGCCTCTTCAAAGGCAGTGGGCCAATGGCACTGGGACTGACCCAGAGCGGGGCTCGTTCCACCCCTCCCTGCCATACCCCAAAGTTCCACCCGGCGATTCTTCTGGTGCCCAGCCCTGCAACTCTTAGCTGAATTGTCCCATGCTTCACCCTGTTCGTCCAGGGGCTCCTCCACCTTCCACTACAGCCCTGCTTTACCCTGGGACAATGCCCAGCCTGGGGTGTAGTCTGTCTGCCTGATCCCCACCAGGCACTGGCAGGAGCACTGCTTTACATTAAGGTTCTTTTGGTGATGGGCTAACCTTACCCCTGTCCTGCATTTCCAGTGTGAACAGCTGTAGATGGAAACCCAGACAATAGAGATGGAGCAGGACTAATCGTGGTCACTTGGTCTAGCCCTCACCCTGTGTCTATACTGTACAAGTGTTGCAAACAGCAGGTGCATTTTCCTGCCCTGATATGATTTTGGAGATGTTAACGCTTGCTACGGCTTTCTCGCTGTATGGGTTGTAGGATCCATTGGAGCGGTCTGTGTTCTGTGTACAGGACAAGATGTGTAGATCTTTTATACCTCGATGTATTACTGTAATTACAATTATTTAATCAATAAAATGAATAAAAGCATTAAAGTACATCAAAAAACATCAAAATGAAACAGAGGATTGCTATGTACAGGGTGGGGGATTGCATGTGAGTGATGTTCGTCCATCGTTATCGATGAAGACCTCAACAACTCATTCTTTCGATGACCGGGCTCTGTACATCTGAAGATGACTGATCAGTCCGATTCGGGCGTGGAACGTCCTGTCACACGTCGGGCAGACATGTAATGGCACTGTCGATGATGTACAAGCAGCTCTGGACTTGCGCAGCTCACGCTTTTATTCAGCCTCAGCAATACGCCTCGCCTCAGAGGTATTACTGCCTGTGTGAATGACGCTGCGCCATGCTGGACGGTTCAGTGCGAAGGTTTCCCATGTGGCGGTGTTGATCTCGAAGGACTTCAAAGAGGTCTTCAGCGTGTCCTTGAACCGCTTCTTTTGTCCTCCATGGGAGCGCTTTCCCTGAGTGAGTTCTCCGTAGAAGAGCTGTTTAGGAATGCGTTCGTCTGACATTCTCATGACATGTCCGGCCTACCTGGAATGGGCTCTCATCAGCAATGTGTGAACTGACAGCAGACTGGCTCTAGTAAGGACATCAGTATCGGGCACTTTGTCCTGCCATCTGATTTTTAGAAGCTTTCGCAGACAGGAAATGTGGAAGTGATTGAGCCTTCGTGCATGACTCCGATAGACAGTCCACGTCTCGCAGGCATACAGCAGAGTTGGAAGCACCACTGCTCGGTAGACCTTCAGCTTCGTTGGTAGGCTGATCCCTCGATGTTCCCAAACGTTGGAGCGCAATCGTCCAAATGCAGAGCTGGCTTTAGCAATTCTGCAGTTTACTTCATCATCGATTGACACTGCTCGGGAAAGGGTACTGCTCAGGTACGTGAAGTGGTCCACTGTCTGAAGTCTCTGTCCATTTACAGTGATGGACGGTTCTGAGTAGGAGCGTAGGGAGCTAGCTGGTGCATTACCTCAGTCTTCTTGATGTTAATGGTGAGACTGAAGTTGTTGCATGCAGTTGAAAACTTGTCCATATTGAATTGCATTTCTGGCTCTGTACTAGCATTCAGAGCACAATCAATCATCAGCAAAGAGAAAGTCTCGAAGTACAGTTTCCTTCACCTTGGTGATGGCATGCAGTCGCCTCAGATTGAATAGTTTCCCGTCAGTTCTATACTTCATGCCTACTCCTTCAGAGCAGTATTGAAAGGCATCAGTCAGAGTGGCAGAGAATATCATGCTGAACAAAGTGGGTGCTAAAACACACCCTTGCTTGACGCCTTGGTGACTGGGAAGGCCTCAGATGTTTCACCGTCATCCAGGACACAAACCATCATACCATGATGAAATTGACGTACCATTCCTATAAATCTGTCTGGACAGCCAAATTTCGACATGATCCTCCACAGGCCCTGGCGACTGACAGAGTCAAATGCTTTTGTGAGGTCCACAAAAGTTGTGTGGAGTTCACGATTCTGCTCTTGACATTTCTCCTGTAGCTGACGCACAGCGAAGATCATGTCAATAGTCCCACGTCCCTTGCAGAAGCCACACTGTGATTCTGGCAGTAAGCCCTTCTCCAGGTGAGTGATCAATCGGTTCAACAGAACCCGTGCAAGAACTTTCCCCGCTGTAGAAAGCAGCGAGATTCCATGGTGATTGTCGCATACCTGGCGATTGCCCTTCCTCTTATAGAGGTGCAAGATGGATGCGTCTCTAAATTCTTGTGGAATGGTTCCCTGCTTCCAGAAGGACTGAAACAGCTCAGTGAGTTTCCGCAGCAGCACGGGTCCACCAACTTTGTACACCTCTGCTGGTATGGCATCTGACCCTGGGGCTTTGCCACTTGACAGCTGATTGATAGCTTTCTTCACTTCGTCCTCTTCTGGTGAAGCATCCATGGAGTCATTGACTGCAACCTGGGGCATCTTGTCAATGGCCTCATCATTGATGACTGAGGGGCGATTGAGAATTGCTTCAAAGTGTTCAGCCCATCTCTGGAGAATCTGCGTCTTCTCTGTAAGGAGCACAGTACCATCAGAGTTCTGGAGGGGAAAGCTCCCAGAAGACTGTGGACCATAGAGTGTGTTGAGGGCTTCATAAATCTGCATATAGTCATTCCTGTCCGCATATGCCTGTATTTCATCTGCTTTGACGCTCAGCCACAAGTCCCGCATTTTGCGCAGTTGGTTCTGTTCTGTTCTGTGAGCGTTGATAAAGGCGGTCTTCTTTGCCACTGAGGATGGATCGTTTTGATATGCATGATGCAGGCGGTGCTTCTCACCAAGTAAGGCCTGGATTTCTGCATCATTTTCATCAAACCAGTCTTGCTGCCTGCATGTGGAGGGCTCCAATATCTTCGATGCAGCTGTATGGACAGTGTTGCGGAATCGCTCCCAGTCTTTCTCAGCGTCATCCTCAATACGAAGATCAGCAAGCTCATTCTCTAGGTCTTCCACTAGATTTTCAGTGATGCGGCTGTTCTTCAGCTTCGACACATTGATCCTTTTGAGAGCCTTACAGCCTTGTGGTAGTCTCTTCAGCATGATACGGAGCTTCATTTTGGATACTATGAGCCTATGATCCGTCCAACAGTCAGCGCCACACAGTTTTTGTAACCCTGACATCTTGTCTGTCCCTTCTCCTGATGATGACATAATCGATCAAATGCCAGTGCTTGGAACGGGGATACATCCACGAAGTCCTGTTACGGGTAGGAAGGCGGAAGACCGTATTGCTGATCAGAAGGTCATGTGCTGCACAAGTTTTCAGCAGTAACAGGCCATTGCTGTTACACTTTCCCACTCCATTTTTCCCGATGACTCCTTCCCAGGCTGCGGCATCGCATCCGACTCTTGCGTTAAAATCGCCAAGCAGAATCAGCTTGTCTGTGCGGTGCACTGACGATAGCAGAGTATCTAGTTCTTCGTAGAATTTATCCTTCACATCCTCTGGGTTGGTCATTGTAGGAGCATATGCGCTGATCAAAATAGCTTGTTTTCCTTTTTGAAGCGGAAGCTGCATTGTCATGAACCGGTCATTCATACCCTTGAGGGAACTGGCAAGTTTCCAAACAAGATGATTCTTGATAGCGAAGCCAACTCCAGATTTGCGACGCTCATCACTGCTGCAGCCACTCCAGAACAATATATAGCCACCGCCTGACTCGGACAGCTGTCCTTCGTTAGCAAGGCGAGTTTCGCTAAGGGCTGCAATGTCAATGTTGTAGCGTGCGAGCTCTCTAGCGACAAGTGCTGTTCTTCTCTCCGGTCTGTCTGCCGTGATGTTGTCCAGTAACGTGTGCACATTCCATGTGCCAATAGTGATCGGTGTCACTCTAAGTTTTGTTTTTGTTCTACCGCTTTTGTGGGATCCCCGCCAGCCGCGGTATGCTGGCCAGGGTAAGGTGAAGCAGGCAATGTTTAGGGCACCTTTTCTAGCCCCCTCCTCATTCTACGGAGGTGAGCAGTGCAATCCTGAATAGGGCTGCTCAGTCACTCAAGAAGATGCTGAGCTCCACTGCTGCTTCGGTCAGTGAGGAACTACCATTTGTAGTAAGTGAAGGCAATGTAGTAAGTAAAGGCCTAATGAAGGCCCAGTATGAGGCCTGAACCAAACTAAAGTAATGGTCAAGACTTTGCTAATATGAAGCAAAGTTAAGCTGTGAGCAAGAGGCAGGCCCTGCTCACAGAAGCTGGCAAGGAAAGGGCTGATGTTGCATAGTTACAGTATAAACATGGTACCAAGACACACTATACCGGAACATTCCACAGATAACATGGAACAGGCCGACCCATCCCAATGACAGGGGCAAAAGGGTAAAATGATGGATAGAGTTGTTTTGATCGAACCAACAGGTACAAGGTGTGAGGCGGCACCTTATTACATAGAGGGGTTGCACCTTACTGCATAGAGGGGTTGTACCTTGCTACGTAGAGGGGTTGCACCTCAATATGTCAGGAGTGATGTGTAACTTGTTTGTACCTGTGTATAAGAATGTGTCCCTGGGGTGGTGTCTTTGTCCGGCTGAGGGGGCAGTGGAAAGTCCCGCCACTGAGCTGAGTCCATTGCCGAGCGGCACTTTCTAGCAGTATGCCCGGTAGACTAAGTAATCTACGGGGAACTGAAATTGTGTCAGGGTCGCAATAAACCTGGCCGAGGTGCCTTTGTATATTAGTAGACTCTGTGGTTATTGGGGGTTCTCGTCAGGTCTGCTGTATCAGCTATCTGCGCAGAGCTGGGGCAGCACAAAGAGGGAACACACGCACGCAGCCGAGTAATATCAACAGGAGGAAGCAGAAGCACCACACCGGTAGCCTCTCACAACACTGGTGACCCCGACCACTGATCTGGTGAGTAAGCAAAACTGCCGTGGTAGGAATCGCGATCTAACATGGCAGTAAACCTCGAGCTAGGGAACCCCCTTATCCCCTCCCTCATGATCCCCACGAAGTTTGATAATTGTTGGACCCGCTGGATTGCCAGTAAGGGGGGTCCATATGAATTTAAAAAAGAGAGTGGGGAAACATGGACTGGCTTATGTAAAGCGATGGTAGAAACCGAGGCTCTGAGAAACAGTAATAAGAGTAAAAAAGCAAGAATTTTGCAACTCATGTCTCTAGTAGTGAGACGGCTCAGACAGCATGTTGGAATGCTGGCCAAACAAGTCACAGAAAAAACAGGAGGAGTAGAAGAGGTAACCCGGGCAGTTGAGCACTGGAAAGCCCAAGCTCTGTTAGCACAGCAACAGGCGGGCCAAACTCATGATATGCTCGAGCAAGTGAAGCAGGAAAATAAAAAATTGGAAACAGCTGTAGAAAACCTGCAGAAGCAAAAAGTGCCGTCCCCTGTTATAAATATTGGTGGTAAACAGCAGGCTTCAGGTAGCTCCCCTGTGCCTGAAGAATGGGGACAGAAGTGGAAAAACATGGTCCTAGTAAAATTAAAAGATGAAACGGGGTCCACTGCATTGCAACCACTACCTTATGATAAAAGCCAGGTTCCAGTTAAACTTAAACTGAGACCTAGACTGGTGCCTGTCAGAACGGGACAAGTAAGTGCACAGAAGGAAAGAGTAGCACATAATACTTTCACAGAATTGGTAAATCAGATGAAGGAAAATATGGAACAGTTCACAGAGCACATTAGGAGACAGGAGCTGCGACTCGATCGCAGGGGAGTGAATAAAAAAGCATTTCAAAGTAAAAAACCAAAATTAAATGGGTTAACACCTAGAATTGATGCAATAACACATGGAGCTGCCCAAAACCAGTTAACTGCACCAAAAAAGGGCACTCCTGCCATCCATCTGGCATGCACACAAAAGCAACAGACATTGGGGGAACAAATTCAAGTTTTACAAGAGCAGGTAACTACCCCCATTCTCCTCTCAAAGCCAGGATAAAAAATGGGCGCGGTTCCTAACTGTGCAGGTTCCCAACTGCTTTGACCCACGGAACCACACTCCGCGCTCATATTTGAAAATAGAACTGTCTTTCTCAAATATTTTTACATACCGGTTAAGTTTTGTTCTTTATATGTTTTCTTAGTTTGCTAAATTTGCTGCTGCTGCTGCCTGTACTTTCAAATATCTTGATAGAGTTAATCTCTCTTGGCTCAAGTCTCACTACCTTCCTAGGTTGCTCTTCACCCCACCCTCTTTCCCCCGCCTCTCCTCAATTCTGCTCTCTTTTTGTTTTAAAAGTTAAAAGTTATAGTTTTTACAGAAACCTCCAAAAAATAAAGCAATTGAAAACAGAATAAAACAAGAAACAAAAAGAAAACAAGGTAAAAACTTTACTTTAAATAAATTCCAGTAAATTAAGTATTTTAACCCTTCAGGAATGCAACAGCTGAAATTATTCCTAACTTTCTTGAAGATATGGTTGCCAAGCAACAGAAATGCACACTCTGCTTCTAATCCTAACCACTCACTAATATTTCAAACATGGGCTTTTTTATTTCCATGTAGCAGAGTTTTAAAATAATGTTAAATAGAAAGTAATGCAAAATTCCTTGTTTCCAAATTAATACAATACATTTGGCAAATATTAATATATTTTTAACAATTTATGTAACAAGTTTTAAATAAAGTAATAATTTGTTTATTCAAATATAACCCTTTTTATTTTTTATTTTTGTTTGCCTTATTTTGTATAGTTATAAATAGAATTCTGGCGCCATTTGTTGTTAATTGTAAGTTTGTCCTGTATGTCATGTGTGTTTTGTGTTGTATGTTGTGTGTGTCACGTGACTATTTTTTATTATTTTTATTTTGTTACAACAAAAGTCAATTTTATACCCTTTTAAAAATTTATATATCTGTGGTACCACACTATTTTAAGATCATGGTTGGGGTATAATCATTATTAGCACCAATTTTTTGTGCAAAGTTCAAAAAGGTTTCAGTTACAAATATATGTACATATATTTCCATATGTTTCTGCCTCAACAAATAATGCAATTGCAAACAAAAAATATTCTCTTATCAATCACAGTTTTGTTTTGTTTTTTAAGATTTTTTTATTTTATTTTGTTATTCAAAGAAAAAAGGTAAGGGGAAACCTTAACATTAAGGTAAAAATAATATCAACAAAATGTTAATTTCTTGTTTGGGCTTTTTATAAACTTGTTTGCACTTTTAAATATAGTTACAAGAATATCATAACCAAAATGTTTTAAAATAACAATTTATGCATAAAGCTAACCAAACAATTTGAACAGGTTTCCACTTTTGGCTCCCAAACATAGCAAAGCATCATGAAAGTATACCCTCAAATACCCTCAAAGTACTGCATTTAAAATTTATTTTAGTGTAATTTTATAGTTGGTTTAATTTTGTATGCTTTTCTTTTGTTATGTTATGTTAATGGGAAGCAGTGGTTGTTAAAGTTGTGCATCTAAACAGTTAACAAAAGTGAAATTGGTATCACAAGCAAATTAACTCTAAAAAGCTTAGTAAAAATTCTGTTAACTCCTTTGTTGAAACAAATTGTTCAGCAAGGGAAAGCAATACACCTTCTCATGGAAGATTGTGAGCATTTATTTTAGCCGTTAAGCATTACATTTCGTATAAAAATATTAGTAATGTACTTCAAATGAAAATGAATGTCTATACAACAATTGCAAAAGTATAGCTTGTGTTATAAAAGGCTCGGTCCCTATTACCTTGTTCTTATTACATTGTAAACAAACTAAGTTAAACTGTGTATTAAGTTTGAGTTACTGAAAACAAAAACAAACAAAAACCCTTTATTATGTTAACTAACTAGCTGTTTAAGTTGCATCCCACAGACCAAAACCACCAGAAAATATCACACCCTGAAGACACCAGATGATATCAGTATACAGTGAAGAAACCCCGAAGCATCAAGAACAGAAAAATGAAGTGCTTTATAAATAAGAGACTGGTCAAATACACCTCTATCTACCATATATGGACCATTAAGTTAACAATCAGCTAAAAACCACTAGCTGGACCAGGATAAGCCATCATTTAATTTCAACTTGGTTACTATGTAAAAACAACTGTATTATTGCTGTACTGCTGTACTGTTGTCTTATTGCTGTACTGTATTATTGCTGTACAACATTTACAATGTGCATAACCTTGCTAAACTGTTTAACCAACACACATGTAAAAATCAACAAACAAATGGCAGCAAACAACATGAAAGCAAGCAAAAAAAAACACAATGTGGTAAACAAACAAAAAGTTACATAGTAACTACAAATTGGGTAAACAAATTGCCTGTTAGTACCAGTCATAATTTAGGTCAGTAACACTGCATCCTAACTGAGGCACATGTTATTCAAAACAATCTTGTTCAGTGTCTGGGTACCAATACTACATCCTGACACAGAACTGTTTAATAAATTGATTACTGTCCATTCAGTAGGTTATCTGGAAGACAGCATCCATAACAAACAACTGGATCTATGTCAACTACTGGTGTATCGCAGAGCCGTGCAACCAATGGAACAGAGACGTTAACCACTTCTATTTCCTGCCCAGTAAAGCTAACCAGAGAGTGACAACTAGCAGTAAGGGTAACCTATAACATGAATGGACAGTACTAGGTAGTAACTAATTACGATATATTTCTATATAAAGGCCTCAGTGGTAGTGTCACTACTCCAAATTTCTGTTTTATTTCTCATATACATAGCACTGTAGAACATATTATCACAATCCCTATCCCAATATTTCAAAACACTCAGCCTACTACTAATGATAAGACAAGTGATAACTAGAATTGCCCTAATAGAAGTGTGTTTCTATCTGTGTTACCAAAGTAAAAGTACCAGAGTACAACACCGAACAGGAAAAACATGGTTATGCTTGCATATAAGGTAGTGTCATATGTACACATACCTACTATACATATATGCCCATACACACTCCAAATATATATGCAATATCCATATAATTGATATATATTAATTATTTGGGAGTGCCTCTAAGGCTCAATCATAATACTACATTCCTCAGTCATGGTCCCGGGCCTAACATTCCCAGGCCCACCATAAGGGACTAAAAAATAATTAGATAATAAACTCTGTCTGCCAGTCGTACGAGGGAATGTGCAGACTAAACAGACGGATGGGGCATAAGTGTATGAATAATAAAAGAAGGTAACCATATAAGTGTTTAGCCCACTGGGTTATCTTCAGTCCATGCATTATGCTTTTCCGGGACGATGAGTAAACATCCTCCCCTTAAAAAGACAAAAAGTGGGGGAATGTAGTAAGTGAAGGCAATGTAGTAAGTAAAGGCCTAATGAAGGCCCAGTATGAGGCCTGAACCAAACTAAAGTAATGGTCAAGACTTTGCTAATATGAAGCAAAGTTAAGCTGTGAGCAAGAGGCAGGCCCTGCTCACAGAAGCTGGCAAGGAAAGGGCTGATGTTGCATAGTTACAGTATAAACATGGTACCAAGACACACTATACCGGAACATTCCACAGATAACATGGAACAGGCCGACCCATCCCAATGACAGGGGCAAAAGGGTAAAATGATGGATAGAGTTGTTTTGATCGAACCAACAGGTACAAGATGTGAGGCGGCACCTTATTACGTAGAGGGGTTGCACCTTACTGCATAGAGGGGTTGTACCTTGCTACGTAGAGGGGTTGCACCTCAATACGTCAGGAGTGATGTGTAACTTGTTTGTACCTGTGTATAAGAATGTGTCCCTGGGGTGGTGTCTTTGTCCGGCTGAGGGGGCAGTGGAAAGTCCCGCCACTGAGCTGAGTCCATTGCCGAGCGGCACTTTCTAGCAGTATGCCCGGTAGACTAAGTAATCTACGGGGAACTGAAATTGTGTCAGGGTTGCAATATACCTGGCCGAGGTGCCTTTGTATCTTAGTAGACTCTGTGGTTATTGGGGGTTCTCGTCGGGTCTGCTGTATCAGCTATCTGCGCAGAGCTGGGGCAGCACAAAGAGGGAACACATGCACGCAGCCGAGTAATATCAACAGGAGGAAGCAGAAGCACCACACCGGTAGCCTCTTACAACACCATTATGCCTGAGCCGCCTATGTGCAGGTCCGCGGCTACAGCTCCTAGTGTATCCACACCTGCTGCTTCGTTGCTCGCCCATTGCCACAGGACTTGATATGATGTAATATGATATGATATTATGTCGAGACTTGCGCGTGAATTGGATTAAAGTGAGGGAGAGTTGCGCGACGTCAGCCTCACTCTCTCTTCCCAGTTCCTATCTGTATCCAGTGGCAGAACAGAAGTCGAGACGGCTGGAAATAGGGCAGGGCGCAGTGGATGACCAGGACGCCTACGTGTCTTGTCGTGCTCTTAAGCGTTCCACAACGCTTGCTGTCACCGCCTTCCTGACCATTGAACCAGGTTGCCTCAGTCAGCCGGATCCAGCCTTCACATGCAATGGGTAGACAGGCCCTAACTCACTGAGAGTCTCATACTCATCGGCTACCCTCACCTGGTTTAGCCCGCCAGTCGAGACGGTCTCCGGGGTGTGGCCGCTGTCGCATGCTGACAGCTACTTGGAGCCACAGGTGAGAGCTGGGTGTTGTCAAGTGGGGACCAAAGTGGATGAGCTACTCCTAGGAGTACGACTGCTCCCCCATCAGAGGTACTACCCCTCCCTGACAACCCCATGTGAGTAGGTAACCACTCGATAGCTTTCATCACCATATAGTTTTTGACAGGTTTCCACACCCCGTCCCCATTGCCGGCGCCGTCCCCATTTTTCTGTGTTTGGTTGCATGCTTGTGTTTTGACATATTTAGAGAAAAAGTATGAAAGACTAGAAAGAGAGGCTGTAAGGGGTTTGCAGCTCCCTCCCCATCCGTCTGGGCGGGAGACAACGCCCCTCGCTATGATACTTCTGGGATACCTTGGTTCAGGGGAAAATTAGCTCAGTGTTAATAGTTCAGGCCTGCAGTCAGACCGAGCAAAGATAGAGAGTCTGCCGCAGGGCAACGATTCATCGGTGAGGGATGATCTCTTCCGCCCTCTAAGTGCCCTCTACAGGCCGGTGTCTCGCCTGCTGCTGGTCCCGGTGTACCTCCCAGACCCCAGTGCCCCTCTATGTCAGGGTCCTGCCCCCGGCAGTAACCCACTCTCTGGGTGTCCAGGGGCCCAGGGGAACCCCCAACCCTCTAACCACACCTTGCCTCAGTGGCTACTGCCAGTCACTGTCTAGCCCCCCTCACTGGGGCGGACTGCAGTATATAAACCACGCATCATCGGCAAGGGGGGTTGGACCAGCTGCCTCTGCCTATCTCTGGGCTGCCCCTCTGCAGCCCGAGTACCTTTTGTAGGTGTAAGAGTATCCGGACTCACCCCTGCGGCACCTCCTGCTGGTCGTCCAGGGAATTAGCTCTCCAGCCTCTGGAGCGCCCTCTGCAGGCCAGTGATCCGCCTGTCCTCTGCACTCAGGCTCCCGTGTCCCTCCCAGAACCCCGGTGCCCCTTGCTCTGGGTGCTGCCCCCTGGCAGTACCCACACACGCTAGGTCTCCCCTCCCAGGGGAACCCCCACCCACTAACCCCACCTCACCTCAGAATAAGGCCACTACCAGTCACCAGCTAGCCCCCACTCTCTGGGGCAGACTGCAGTATAGGCCACTCATCATCGGCAAGGTTGGGTTCGGACCTGCTGCCTTGGCCTAGCCCTGGGCTGCCCTCTGCAACCCCCAGTACCCATTGCCCTATTACCAGGCCACAGCCTGGGGCTATCCAGGCTGGAGCTCCCCAGCTTTTCCCCAGCCCTGCTCCTCTCAGGTACCCTGTCTAGCTCCCTGCAGCCAGGCCCTTCTCTCTCTGCACTCAGAGAGAGACTCAAGCTCCTGGCTCCCAGCCTTCTTATACAGGCCAGCTGGGGCCTGATTGGGACATGGCCCAGCTGTGGCTACTTCCCCAATCAGCCCAGTAGCTTTTCCCTTTGCCCAGCCCTCTGCCGGGGCTGTTTTAAACCCCTCAGGCAGGAGCAGGGTAGCCACCCTGCTATAGTAGGCCTTTATCTAGGCCTGCAGCCTGGGGTTTTGCCCAGAGCCCTCAATCAGGGCGGGGCAGCAATCGAGAAGGGGCTGTGGCCTACAGGCAGGCAGGCAGGCAGGCAGAGCAACAGAAGGTCCATTTGCCTGGCCACTGATCAGGGTGGGGCAGCAAGCAAGTAGGGGGGCTCTGGCCTACAGTCCAGCAGAGCTGTGGCAGTCTAGGGGAGGTTACCTCTCTGGTGGGAGAGTCAGCACAACCGTCTGGCGTCCGGATTCAGGTGGGAGCCAGACCAATGCAGGCCTCCTGACAACCAGGTGGGGAGGCTACCACTCCTGATGTTGGGTTGCCGGGGATAGGGGAACCCAGGCTCTCCCACTCACCTACGTCCCATCCCAGGGCCCTAATAGAAGAGGAGTGGCCTGCCACTGGGTCAGTGGGGAAAATCCGACTACAACACACTGGCCGGCTTGTAGTCAATGACACAGCTGAATCTGATTTGGCTTCCCTGGGCTCCTTCCTACACGACCATTCTGTGTGTACATGGGTTCCAGGGTTGTTGTTTGCTTTGGACCACGAAAAAGTTCAAGGAGCTGAGATTACAGAAAAGCCCTATAAAATGTAAAAGGGCTTAAAGCCAATGGGGTTCTCTCTCTCCCTCTTTCTCTCTCCACATACACCACATCTATCTATCTATCCCCATACACAACCCCTCTCTCTATCTACCCCCATGCACCCCCACATCTATCTATCTCCATACACCACATCTATCTATCTCCATACACCCCTCTATCTATTTATCTATCTCCATACACCCCCTCTATCTATCTATCCCCATACACCCCCTCTATCTTTCTATCTATATACTCCCCCTCTATCTATCTATCCCCATACACCCCATCTATCTACATACACCCCCTATTTATCTATCTATCTATCCCCATATACCACATCTATCTATTTATCTATCTACATACACCCCCCATTTATCTATCTATTTATCTATCTACATACTCCCCCTCTATCTATCTATCCCCATACACCCCCTCTATCTATCTACGTACTCCCCCTCTATCTATCCCCATAGACCCCATCTATCTACATACACCCCCTATCTATCTATCTACATACTCCCCCTCTATCTATCTGTTCCCATACACCCCCTCTATCTATCTATCTACATACACCCCCTATCTATCGAGCTATCTATCTACATACTCCCCATCTATCTATCTATCTATCTATCTATCTATCTATCCCCATACACCACATCTATCTATCTATCTATCTATCTATCCCCATACACCACATCTATCTATCTATCTATCTATCTATCCCCATACACAACCCCTCTCTCTATCTATCCCCATACACCCCCGCTATTTATCTATCTATATACTCCCCCTCTATCTATCTATCCCCATACACCCCATCTATCTGTCTATCTACATACTCCCCCTCTATCTATCTATCTATCTATCTATCTATCCGCATATACCCCATCTATCTATCTATCTCCATACACCACATCTATCTATCTATTTATCTATCTATCTATCCCCATACACCCCCTCTATGTATCTATCTACATATTCCCCATGTATCTATCTATCTATCTATCTATCCCCATACACCCCCGCTATTTATCTATCTATCCCCATACACCCCCGCTATTTATCTATCTATATACTCCCCCTCTATCTATCTATCCCCATACACCCCATCTATCTGTCTATCTACATACTCCCCCTCTATCTATCTATCTATCTATCTATCTATCCGCATACACCCCATCTATCTATGTATCTCCATATACCACATCTATTTATCTATCTACATACACCCCCCATTTATCTATCTTTCTATCTACATACTCCCCCTCTATCTATCTATCTATCTGTCTATCCCCATATACCCCCTCTATCTAACTATATCCATACACCCTATCTATCTATCTATCTATCTATCTATCTATCTATCTATCTATCTATCTATCGGAAAAGATGCTTTGGGCCTGTTTTTTTAGATAAGAATAAGGCAGTTAAAGGGGGTGCGTAGTGAGGGGAGGGGAGGGAGAGGGCTATTGCTTAAAATATTGGATTGATAGGATTGGTTCAGGAAAATGCATTCTATGACTCAGCTGCAGAACATTTTCTGATTGGTCCACCCGAAATTCAGAGATAACCATGCTGTGGGCTGTGAGCCTTGGGAGCTCTCTCTTTTCCCGGGGGCAGCCGCAAGGGTAAGTTCTCTTCCCCACCCCCACCCCCCTGCCCTCCCTTCAGCTTTCTATACTTTCCTTCTCTCACTAAGCCAAAAGGATCTCTTGCTGTTTTCTATACTCTCCCTCTCTCAGGTCTGGTCTACACTAGTCGTTTATTTCGGAATTAGCTGAGTTAATTCGAAAAAAAATCATTCCGTCCACACGATCAAATCGTTTTCTTCGATTTAAAGGGCTCTTTAATCCGATTTCTGTACTCCACCTTGGCAAGTGGAGTAGTGCTTCAATCGAGATCGCAATCCCGGGTTAAAGGTATTGTGGACGCAATTCGACGTTATTGGCCTCCGGGAGCTATCCCAGAATGCTCCCTTGTGACCGCTCTGCACAACACTCTCAACTCCGATGCACTAGCCCGGTGGGCAGGAAAAGCCCCGGGAACTTTTGAATTTAATTTCCTGTTTGGTCACCAGCAGCACAGGTGACCAGCAGCACAGTCCACCATCACAGGCGACCATGCAGAGTCCACCATCACAGGAGATCATGCAGTCCCAGATTCGCAGATGAGATCCAGCATGATCCGAACGGGAGGTACTGCATCTCATCGCATGTTGGGGAGATGACTCTGTTATGGTAGAACTACGTTCCAAAAAAAGGAATGCAAATACGTACGCTAAAGTCTCCAGAGCCATGACGGAAAGAGGCTACTCCAGGGACACAGAGCAGTGTCGTACAAAAATCAAGGAGCTCAGGCAAGCATACCAATAAGCCAGGGAGGCGAATGGGCGCTCTGGGTCACAGCCCCATACATGCCGCTTCTACTGTGAGCTGCATGCAATTATGGGGGGTGACGACACCACTACCCCACCACTGTCCGTGGATACCTCCAAGGGGGGAGTTGAACGGAGCAAGGAGGATGAGTTATTGGAGGACGAAGAGGAAGAGGAGGACAGTGCACAGGCGGCAAGTGGGGAATCCGTTTTCACCCCTAGCCAGGAACTATTCTTAACGCAGGAGCCAATAGCCCACCCCCCAACTCCCAAGGTGGGCTCCCGGACCATGACCCTGGAGAAGGTACTTCTGGTGAGTGAGCCTGATCGGAGCCATGCGGAGGGGGGCTGTGGGGAAACACAGCCACGCTGGGCTGTTCGCATTTAGTTTAAAGGTCTCATCCCTGCTCAGAGCCTCGTCGGAGCCACGCGATGGGTGCTGCAGGCCCTCCTTTTATATTGCAAACCCACCAGGCATTGCTTGCTATGGGAAAGGGGGCCCGGCAGTTTGAAAGCATTGAAATGAATGCGGAAGAAGCAGAACCCCGCATGCCTCTAGGGCTTACCATGGCTGGCTGCAAGCTAAATTCTGTTGCCCGGCCATGTGTGATGTGCTGTGTACTATGAATTGCCCGTTTCACTGAGAAACAGTGTGTCCTTTGTTCTCTGAAATGTATCTTTTAAAATACTACCCTCCCTTTTTCTCCTCCCACAGGTGCAGATGTTTCAACGTGGCCCCTATCTACTCCATCCAAGAGGCTGGTCCAGATTAGAAGGTGGAAAAAACGAACTCAGGACAACATGTTCGCCGAGCTCATGCAGTCCTCCAGCATTGATAGGGCCCAGCTGAATGCATGGTGGCAAACAATTGCGGAGTCCCATAAAGCATTACAGGAACACGAAGAGAGGAGGGACGCATGCGATGAGAGCAGGCAGGATGCTGTGGTCAAGCTCATAGGGGAGCAAACTAACATGCTGCACTGTATGGTGGATCTAATGCAGGAAAGGCAGCAAGACCACAGACTGCCGCTGCAGCCCCTTTTTAACCGCCCTCCCACCTCCCCAAGTTCCATAGCCTCCTCATCCAGACGCCCAAGAACACGAGGGGGGAGGCTATGGGGATCCACACACTCAACCCCAGAGGATCGCCCAAGTAGCAGAAAGCTGGCATATGCAAACTTTTGATTTGGTTTCTGGACTTGTCCTTCCCTCCTCCTCCACCCCCATAACCCAGCCCCCGCCATCTACCTTCTTATTTCTCTCAATGTGTTGTGCAACAAATAAACAACAATGTTTTTTAAACAATTGTGACTTTATTTCCTTTCATATATAGAGGGGACGGGTAACTTCAAGATAAACAAACGCAACTGTCACACCGTACCCTGGCCAGTCATGAAACTGTCTTTCAAAGCTTCTCAGATGCACAGCGTGCCCTGCTGTGCTCTTCTAATTGCCCTGTTGTCTGGCTGTGCGAAATTGGCCGCCAGACCAGTTGCTTCAACCTCCCACCCTGCCATAAACGTCTCCCCCTTAGTCTCACAGATATTGTGGAGCACACAACAAGCAGCAATTACAATTAGAATGTTGGTTGTGCTGAGATCTAACCGAGTCAGTAAACTGTGCCAGCGCGCTTTCAAACGTCCAAAAGCACATTCTACCACCAACCTGCACTTGCTCAGCCTATAGTTGAACTGCTCCTTACTACTGTCCAGGGTGCCTGTGTACGGCTTCATGAGCCATGGCATTAAGGGGTAGGCAGGGTCCCCGAGGATAACTATAGGCATTTCAACATCCCCAACAGTAATTTTCTGGTCTGGGAAGTAAGTCCCTTCCTGCAGCTGTTCAAACAGACCAGAGTTCCTGAAGATGCGAGCGTCATGCACTTTTCTCGGCCATCCCACGTTGATATCGGTGAAATGTCCCTTGTGATCCACCAGTGCTTGCAGCACCATGGAAAAGTACCCCTTACGGTTTACGTACTGGTCGCCCTGGTGTGCCGGGGCCAAGATAGGGATATGTGTTCCGTCTATCGCCCTGCCGCGGTTAGAGGAACCGAGAGCATTAAAGCCATCCACAATGGTCTGCACGTTTTCCAAAGTCACTACCCTTGATAGCAGCTGGTCAATGATTGCGTTGGCTACTTGCAGCACAGTAGCCCCCACAGTAGATTTGCCCACTCCAAACTGATTCCTGACTGACCGGTAGCTGTCGGGCGTTGCAAGCTTCCACAGTACTATGGCCACTCGCTTCTCAACTGTGAGGGCTGCTCTCATTTTGGTGTCTTTCCACTTCAGGGCAGGGGACAGCAAGTCACAAAGTTCCATGAAAGTGGCCCTATGCATACGAAAGTTTTGCAGCCACTGGGAATCATCCCAGACCTGCAACACTATGCGGTCCCACCAGTCTGTGCTTGTTTCCCGGGCCCACAATCGGCGTTTCATGGCATGAACCTGGCCCAACGCCACCATGATCTCCCAATCGCCACATGCCATGCTTCTAGGAACGTAGGTGTCCATGTCCTCATCGGTATAGTAATCGCGCTGTCGTTGCTTCCTCGCCCATTTTTGCAGATACTGCACATACCGCTGGATAATGTGCGAGGTATTTACAATGGTCAAGACTGCACCGGAGATCTGAGTGGGCTCCATGCTTGCCGTGCTATGGCGCCTGCACGGGTAATCCTGGAAAAATGGCGCAAAACATAGGAGAGCTATTCGGTTCAAGATGGCTGATAAAAGGCAGGAAATGGTTGCCTTCTGTAGCTTCCACATGAGCCCAGCACTGACAACATGTAGAAATTTGCTAGCGATGCAAGAATGGGGGAGCAGAGTTTGTGGCGGAAGCTGTGCTGCTCGGTTCACGATGATGGCGGGAAATGGTAAGGATCTTTCTCTCTTTTGCACAGTTCTGTTTTCTGTTTACTAACAAAAAAGGATCGTTCTCTCTCTTGCTGTTTTCTGTACTTTACACAGCCCTGTGTCACTGACACAGGATCTCTTGCTAATTTTTCTGCCATGTGATTTCTTTCACCCAACCTTCTCAACCTTCCTTTATATTTCCCTCTTTTATTTAATTAGCCTTTACTTTTTAAAATTTATTTCAACTTTTTTACTCTTATTATTTTTTAGTCCCAACAAAAATAACCTTTTACCACATTCTTACTAATCTATAAAACAAACTCCTCTCTCTTGTTGCTTTCTCTAGTTTTCCCTCTTTCTTCTATTTAAAATAACCTTTCTTTCCTTTTTTCCTCTAAGCCTAACCAATCTTTCTTTTTTTAAAACTCCTTTCCTTTAAGGCCTCTGTAGCGAGGGGGCGTGGTCTCCCGCCCTGACAGACAGGGAGGGAGCCATGAACGCCCCCTGTTGGGCAGAACCGGGACTTCCGCGGCCACCCCACCCGAAGCAGAAGGGCGGGACAGGAAGCGGAACTATAAAAGGCTGGTCCTCCAGCTCAGTCGGGAGAGAGCTGCCGGAGGAGCAGGACGTCTCTTCCCCGCTGCGTGACCCCACACCTAACGGAGACAGCTATCCTGACAGAGACCCAGAGGGGCTGACAGAGCTGCAAGATGCCGGGGTCTCTGACGAGCTGGTGGGGCTGCCACTAGCCGTCTACCCCAGCGAAGCAAGCAACAACCCTGGAACCCATGTACACATGGAATCGAATGTAGGAAGTAGCCCAGGGAAGCCAAATCAGATTCAGCTGTGTTATTGACTACAAGCCGGCCAGCATGTTGCGGTTGGACTTTTGCCGCTGACCCAGTGTTGGACAACTCCACTGCAGTTAGGGCCCTGGGCCGGGACGCAGTGGAGCGGGAGGGCCTGGGTTCCTCTACCCCCACCACCACAACGTCAGGAGTGGTAGCCTCCCCACCTGGTTGTCAGGAGGCCTGCATTGGTCTGGCACCCGCCTGAATCCGGATGCCAGACAGTTGTGCTGACTCTCCCACCAGAGAGCTAACCTCCTCTAGACTGCGACAGCTCTGCCGGACTGTAGGCCAGAGCCCCCCTACTTGCTTGCTGCCCTGCCCTGATCAAGCGCCAGGCAAATGGACCTTCTGTTGCTCTACCTGCCTGACCGTAGGCCAGAGCCCCTACTCAATTGCTGCCCTGCCCTGATTGAGGGCGCCGGGCAAACAGACTCTCTACCATTACTTGGCCTGACTGCAGGCTAGAACCATTAACACTGAGCTAATTTTCCCCTGAACCAAGGTACCCGGAAGTATCATAGCAAAGGGCGTGGTCTCCCGCCCAGACGGACGGGGAGGGAGCCGTGAACCCCTTACAGTCTCTCTTTCTACTCATTCATACTTTTTCTCTAAATATGTCAAAACACAGGCACAGAACCTTCCCCCGGCCAAACACAGAAAAATAATACAAAATAAATTTTCAAAATGGCTGACGGCGCCAAAAACATACACGACCGGAAATGGGGACGGAGGGCAGGACGTAAATGCTACACAGTGCATGGAAACCTGTCAAAAAGTACATGGTGATGAAAGCTATCGAGCAGTTAACTACTCACATAGCTGCGCAGAGCAGGCGGCCAGTGAGGAAGAAGCCATGGTCTGGCACGAAGCTCCCAGGGAAGGGAGGCTGGCTTTTCCCAGAGCTAGGGCAGCTGGCCAGCTTCAATGACTGGGCTCTCCTTAGTGCACATTGTTGTTATCTTATGAAAGAATGTCCGTAGGCTGCAGCAGGCTGGAGGGTGGTTCTTGAACACCTCCAGGATGAGGATGGTCTGAGAAGCCAGGCATCGGACCGAGGAGTTGCTGTCCTGCTGCAAGCCTTTGAGGTCTAAGATTGAAAGGAAGGAAATGGAGGTCAGAGCCACAGCGCTCTGGAGAGCCCCAGCAGACCAAGCCTGCGCTGTACCTCTCGGCCTGTGACAAGGAGGCAGCAGGCTGGGAGGCGGGAAGCAGAGGACTAGCAGGAACAACCAGCAACCTTCACTAAACATTCCTGTTGCCCTCCACAAATGGGGGAGCCTCCAGACACAGGCAAGAAGTCCCAATGAGCCCCATTCACTCACTATTTCTAGGACTGCCCCATCCCTGCAGTATCTGAGCACCTCATCCCTGCCTGTATTTACCCTCCGCCTTCCCACCAATGCACAGATGGGCACTTAGGTCCAGAGAGGGGGAGAGTCACAAAGGGGGCTTGGACATTGTTAGGCTATGCCTAACTTTAGGTGCCCTGCTGCCATCCAGGAAATGCCGAGGAGGGAGCTCAGCCATTCTCTAGCTCTGGTTGGGAGGCCCAGCTGTGAACCTGCTCTGGGAGTGAGAAGCCTGAGCTATATCACTCCCCCCCTGCCATTCGCCAACAAATGTGGAGATGCTGCTCTGCCCTGCGCTGCCCAGGGGTCCAGGCACGCAGCAAGGAGGTAGGTGACCGGACGTCACCTCTGCCTCATTTGGAGCAGTGGCTTCACTCCAGGCACCCCACGTGGAGGTGACTGCTCCAAACACTGGGCTAGTGAGTACAAGGGGGGAGGCAGCACCCCACCTCGGGTGTGTTTGGGGGGGGCAATCGTCTGTGAAGGCCAGCCAGCTCAGGCCCAGTTTGGGGATCTGCCAGGCCGCAGCTCTGAGGTCAGGGCTAAGTGCCTGGCACATGCCAACCAGCAGACACGACAGGGTGAGGGGGCAGCTGATCAGGGGTTTGGGGATCTACATTTTGCATCCCTTTGTGGCTCTGGCCCGAGCTCATGTTGCTGGTGTCGGAGATTGAACCCAGCCCACGGCCCTGGGCCGTTCATCCCCCTCGCGCTCAGTGCTCAAAGCAGGTACCACTCACCGTTGCAGATGGCATCCAGCTTGTCCTGGCTCCTCTGGTCCAGCTGCCGGGCAGCGAGCCCTACACATACAAACAGCTCGTCACATCCCTGCATCCCCAGCGAGGGTGTCAAACGTCACCCTCCAAGCAACCCCTCGCTTCCCCCGCCCCTCGCTGGCCAGGACGCGCTCCCGAATCCCCAGGGGAAAGGGTGAGTCCCCAGGGATGGTTACAGGGCTGGTTGCCAAAGGAGAGCACAGCACCTTGAGGGTCCACTACCAAGAGCCCATGGTGGGGCATGGGGGGGGGGAAATGGGGACTGCATGGGGAGCAGTGGGGTTAGAGGGGGCCCATCAGCCGATCAGGGCAGTTTGGGGTGAGCTTGCTCCTGCGGACTTCTGACACCCTTGATCCTTCATTAGACAATCAGGAGCCCAAGGGTTACTTCTCGCTGCTGGCAGGGACTGAGGAGAGCCTGGGACCGATCCAGCCTCCCTGCTAAAGGGACCCCTGCTCTGTGGTTACCTATGAACCTGATGGCTGCTTGTCTAATTGGAGCCTGTGGGTTCTCCAGAAAGGCCATGGTCTGGCACAGAAAGTTGTTGGCTCTCCCCTTGTAGCGCATCAGCTAGGACCAGAACAAGGGAGCACAAGGTTATTAAAGGCCTTTCCGTCCTGCAGGCCGGGTTCCAGGTGTGTGGAGCGCACGTCCTGTTTTCACCCCTCCTTCCTGTGCCGGGGGGATCACGCAGAGGGACTACACCCAGGGCCAGGAGTGGTCCCGGGGCTGGGGCTCAGTGTGGGCACAGAGCCGGGCAATGGGGGGTGCCCTATCCACCGATTGCCCCGCTCCTACCAGCGAGGGCTGCGCAGTGAATGACCTGAGGGCTCCCTCACCAGGCAGTCACAGCTTTGCCAGGTTTCCTTGCGCTGGATGAAGCCACCGAGCTGGTGCCACTTCAGGAATTCTGCAGCACTGCTGAGGGTGTCCCAACACACCTGCAAAACAAGTGGGGCCAGGGCGAGCCGGCCTCAGTTACGGGAGCTGGAAGCCACTAGCCTCGTTACCCGGAGGCGGGGAGGCCATGCGTGCTGAACGCTTCCCGGCCCCAGGTTGCTTGCGGAAGGGCGGCGGTGTGGCTAAGGCAATGGCTGGAGACCTGACTCAATTCCCAGCTCTCCCTGCAGGAACTCAGGCAAGTTGCTTAGGCCCAGGGCTGCAAAGGGATTTAGGTGCCTAATGCCTATGGGCGATCAATACTTTTGAGGCGCTAGGCCTCATGCTGTGCCTCAGTTCCCCACCTCACGGTGGGTAGGAGGGTGAATTCATTAGTGCTGGTGGCATTTGGCTCCCAAGTGATGGTGGCCATGAGCACTAGCATGTGCAGAGACACCTGGGGCCGGGGGAGGGGGGCGGCTTGGGCATCTCATGTCTAATACGGGCTGTCCGGACCGCTTGGCCAAGGGCACACTGGGTCCTGTGCACCATCTGGAGACTGGGTAGCCCTGCTCCTGGTAGGGGCCATGGCCAGGGTTGTGCTCTTCCCACCAGCACAGCCAGGGAATGTGCGGAGGCCAGTGGCTGTAGGAGTGGTGAGGCGACCCCTCCCCTCACCCAATCTCTCAGCCTGGCTGCAGGGGGGAGTGTTGGGCTCAGAGGATGCAGGGAAGACTCAGCAGTTGGGTGGGGCGCCATTGTCATGGCGCTACTGCACTCAACGTTCAAGTGATTTTGAGCGCCTGACTGTCACAGCACTGAGCACCTGCCCTCTGTCAGCGAGACCCTTTAAAGGGGGGGTATCACATGCTGCCCCCTCAAAACAAATTACTGGTCACTCTGTAACGGTATCCGCTGCAGGCTCCAGCTCGTGGCCTCACCTGGGACACGTTGGGACGCTCATCATGCACGAGGAGGAGCAGCGGGACCAGGCTCTGGAGCACATGCGCCTTCATCCGCCTCCTGTCGAGCCCCCTTACAAGCTCCAGCAGGTGTTTAAAGAGGGTGATGGAGAGCACCCGGAGCCTGCTGGACACCTGCAAAAGACGACGTGGGGAGAAGACGCTGTGACAGTCATTCTCACCCAGCGGGGCGAGCGCTCACTGTGCCAGAGATGTCTGCCCTGCAGGGGGTATTGGTAACTCACCCCCAGCCATACAGCCACAGCTGGGGCCAGAGTCTCATGGGCATAGCGCCATTGAAGGCAATAGAGATGCAGATTTCCACCAGTTGAGGGGCTGGCCTGGTAACGTTTTGGCCAGGGAGAGCAGTAAGGTGGGATGAGACTGCCCCTGGGCTCTCACAGCCAGCTCTGGGCACACTGACATCAGCACACACCTGTGTCAGCCAAGGGGGAACGCTCAGGGCAGAGCAGCGCCAGGACAGGGGCGGCAGAGTGGGAGTGATGAGGAAAGATTCAAAGAGCGAAGGGGGGCGTGTAGTTTGTCCTCCTGCTTTGCGGGCCCAGCTCACACTGCTGTTGACCCACAGCGGCCCTCTAGCCAGGCCAAGCGGGCTAGGCGTGGGGGGCAAATTCCTACACTGGTGTTTGTTCGAGCCACGCACAGGGACCTGGGGTGGATTTAACCCAGGGCCAAGGGGTGGTAAATGTGCAGGAGCTCCCAGATAGAGGGCCTTGGAAGCCATGACTGAAAGCCATCCAGCCTCCAGGGGCTCGGGGTGGGCTGAGGGTTGCCCCACTCCTGTGCATGGGTTTCTTGTTAACTCAGAGCCGGCCCCGCTTGGTCACATGGTGCTGCTGGGCCCCCTCCCTGCACGGCTGCTGGCAGAGCTGAACCAGTCCAGTGACCAGGGAGGCTGGGTGAGCTGTGCCAAGCAGGGAGAACCAGGAGCAATAGCTGGATGCTGTAGGGAGGGGCCACTGCTTTCTGGGAGGTGAGGCTGAGGGGGCAGCCTGGGGACGGGGTGACTTGAGCTGTTCTGGGAGTGGCTGAACCTTTAAATGGTGACCCCCAATCAGCAGTTACATGTCGCCTCTGGGCACCAGGTTCTAGACCAGGCAGTTCTCTGCATGACGTCTGTTGTAAAAGTGTTCATAAGTTCACCTCACCTCAGTCCCTGGAAAAATCACGGAGCAGGTCCTCAAGGAATCAATTATGAAACACTTAGAGGAGAGGAAAGTGATCAGGAACAGTCAGCATGGATTCACCAAGGGGAAGTCGTGCCTGACTAACCTAATTGCCTTCTATGAGGAGATAACTGGCTCTGTGGATGAGGGGAAAGCAGTGGATGTGTTATTCCTTGACTTTAGCAAAGCTTTTGATACGGTCTCCCACAGTATTCTTGCTGCCAAGTTAAAGAAATATGGGCTGGATGAATGGACTGTAAGGTGGATAGAAAGCTGGCTAGATCGTCGGGCTCAACGGGTAGTGATCAATGGCTCCATGTCTACTTGGCAGCCGGTTTCAAGCGGAGTGCCCTAAGGGTCGGTCCTGTGGCCAGTTTTGTTTAATATCTTTATTAATGATCTGGAGGATGGTGTGGACTGCACTCTCAGCAAGTTTGCAGATGACACTAAACTGGGAGGCGTGGTAGATACGCTGGAGGGTAGGGATCAGATACAGAGGGACCTAGACAAATTGGAGGATTGGGCCAAAAGAAACCTGATGAGGTTCAACAAGGACAAGTGCAGAGTCCTGCACTTAGGACGGAAGAATCCTATGCACTGCTACAGACTAGGGACCGAATGGCTAGGTAGCAGTTCTGCAGAAAAGGATCTAGGGGTCACAGTGGACGAGAAGCTGGATATGAGTCAACAGTGTGCTCTTGTTGCCAAGAAGGCTAATGGCATTTTGGGTTGTATAAGTAGGGGCATTGCCAGAAGATCGAGGGATGTGATCGTTCCCCTTTATGCGACATTGGTGAGGCCTCATCTGGAGTACTGTGTCCAGTTTTGGGCCCCACACTACAAGAAGGATGTGGAAATATTGGAAAGAGTCCAGCGGAGGGCAACAAAAATGATTAGGGGTCTGGAGCACATGACTTATGAGGAGAGGCTGAGGGAACTGGGATTGTTTATTCTCCAGAAGAGAAGAATGAGGGAGGATTTGATAGCTGCTTTCAACTACCTGAAGGGAGGTTCCAAAGAGGATGGAGCTCGGCTGTTCTCAGTGGTGGCAGTTGACAGAACAAGGAGCAATGGTCTCAAGTTGCAGTGGGTTGGATATTAGGAAACACTATTTCACTAGGAGGGTGGTGAAGCACTGGAATGCTTTACCTAGGGAGGTGGTGGAATCTCCTTCCTTGGAGGTTTTTAAGGCCCGGGTTGACAAAGCCCTGGCTGGGAGGAGTTAGTTGGGAATTGGTCCTGCTTTGAGCAGGGGGTTGGACTAGATGACCTCCTGAGGTCCCTTCCAACCCTGATATTCTATGATTCTTTTAGCCTGTTTATCTGATTTGGCTGCGCTCTTCCTGTCTGGCCACTTCGTAGTAGGTTCTTGGAACAGTAGTTCTGAGTTGTCTTTCCATGAGGAGTTGTGCTGGACTAGATGCAGGAGCTGCTGTTGGTGTTGATCTGTAATTCAGAGGAGCAAGGAATGGATCTTCCTGCTGTCAGATGGTTTTGGCTGTCTGCGCAGCTCTCTCAGCCTCTCCATTCACTTGTGAGTAATGTGGGCTGCCAGTGATACGAGCAAAATCATATTTCATTCAGACTGACTTAAATTCTGCTGCAGTGAACTGTGGGACATTGTCCATCACTAGTTGTTCTGGATACAGAAATGAGCAAACGTACACTTCAGTTTCTCAATAACACTGCAACATGTTATGTCTTTCAAGTACATTATTTCTATATAGCTGGAAAAATAGTTCACAATGACCTGGCAGTGATGTCCTCTGAATTCACAAAAATCTGCAGCTAGTCTTTCCCAGTTCTCTCTTGTAGAGGTGGTTGTTCACTGGTTCAGCATTGCCTCTTAAGTTGATTTGGACTAGATCACCTTTCAAAAGCCCAATAGCATCAGATCCTCAAGTTCTTCCATCTTTCTCACTAGGCCCATCATGGCTGCTACACTGCAGCTGAGAAGGTTGTTGGTCTTTGATCCCATACACACTGAACGCAAAGCTTTTGTCTTTGTAAATTGGTTCAGTGATGAACTGGCCCATGCAGTTCAAAATCCCTTCAGGGAGGGTCAGAGCTGTGTGACATCAACTCTCGAGTCAATTTTAAAGTCAATAGTCTTGCTTTGAATATTCAATGTCACTCTCCAGGCGGGCGCCATGTCATCACAAGTGATAGATCCCAGAATCAATGGGTCTTGATTGTCTGCAATATGACTCAACTCCCTGACTGCTTCAACGAACAGCTGCAAAATGTCCATATTTCAGGCATTTATTACAGCATGCGCCTCTGGCTGGACATGTATTATCCCTTGGGATATGACTTTTCCACACCTTGTGCATGTAGACTGGCATTTGTCCCTCTTAGCCTGGGAATTCTCTCTCCTTACCTCAGGGATTTTATGAGAAAGACTTTTAACACTTAAGTGTCTGTGGGGGCCGCGATAGGCTGAACCTGCCGCGTCAGCAGGTAAATAAACTGGCCCGGCCCACCAGGGTGCTTACCCTGGCGAGCCGCGTGCCAAACGTTGCCGACCCCGGTATACGCGCGCGCGCGCACACACACACACACACACACACACCTATAGTAGCTACTCAATTCATTTTAACTGTTGAAATCATTGTGCTGAAATGCCATTAATGTGTACACAGCACACTATGTAAAAGATATAAATCTAGACAGTACAGTGATAAAAACCCAATGAATGCGTAGCACGTTTTCTTTTTACTTTAGCCTATAGGCTAATGAAAATACAAAATAAATCACGCTGCTGCACTATAGACATTACTCTATCAGGCGGAAATAATAAAAGTTTATTTTAAATTGAAACTAGCTAGTAGGTTACACAAGTAACACAAAATACATCAAGGCATAACAGGGGCTGTAGTAGCAAAGGCCTGCTGTAATGCATTTATCTAATTTCTACAAGTATTTCCACAAAGCGTCTTTCTCTATCTTGTAATTTATGTGTCTGTGAATCAGAGGGAGAACAAGGATGTCTGAGCCAAGTTCTGGCACAGCTGAGAGGATGCCACATGGAAATGAAGGGCCACGTAGCTTGCTAAACATGAGCAATGACATATGCGGAATAAGCCGCTTGCTACATTTGCCATTCACAATCATAGTCATGTGGCTAAATCCACGCTCACACTCAGCCGTGCTGCATGAAATCACACGCGTGGAGCTGAACAGAGGTTTCAGCTGAGCTGGCACTTCTGACCAGTATAGTCAAGAAATTCACGCTAGGCATTGACTATTCCTGTCACTGGTAGACCAAATCGGTTGCACAGCTGCCCTACCTCCTTTTCACTTTATCTAAGAATAATGGGTCACTACAAAAAGTAATTTTCCCTCTGCTGATACTCACACCTTCTTCTTGTTCTTTCTTGATTTCAGGTGACCGGCAGTAAAGCGTATACAGTTTGTCAAAGAATTCCAAGTGATTTACAGCTCTTACTTCACTTAACGTTTCAGCAGCTGCCAAATCCAACCTGTGATTCACACACTACCTCACTAGAACATTTGGGTACTTCTTCACAATACAGCTCACTATGCCAGAGTTCTTCCGAAGCATAACACTAGCACCATCACTCGCAAATACTACAAGAGTAATTGTAATCAGAATTCGATTTATTGAGGCATTTCAGCTCACAATCTACAGTGCCTGAAGCCGTCTGATGTGGAAGTGCAATCAGATCAAGAAACATGAAGTGAGGATAATCATCCTTCAAAGTGTCACATTTTAAATAGATTCTAACTGTTGATTCATTGCTCAGAGTAGTTGATTCATCAACAGACATGGCTATCTTTCCGTCTCTCTCCGGCATCTGAGCGCACATTCGTCATTTGCAAGGCTTTCGGTGCATTGCAGATGAGATAGGGTCTAGCATGTCTGTAGCACTGAATTGTGTACACAGACCGATACCAATATCTACACCATGCAGTATCTGGAATTCAGTTAAATCGGGACGATCCGAGTAGGGTCTGCCATGTTTAGCAATGTAATATGCCATTCGCTTTACCTGCACAGTTGTGTCAAGTTCTGATTTTGTCATGTTAACCACTTCATCTTCAAAAGTTGAGGTTTCTGCTTCTGTTGAAAGCTGTAAAGCTACCTGCAGTTGAATCTTTGTGTTCCTTTATCTTCATTGGCAGAGATGTTAATCTGGACTCTCAGCTAGGTCCATAAGGAGAAACAGAAAACTACCACCACCCTACTGCTATGGAGAGACGCTGATGAAACTTTGCTACCGTTAAGGCATCCAAGCTTACCATCATGGCAGGACAACCAAGGATAATCCCTCTTCTTCAGCATCCACTAACCAGAATTCATGCCAGCTGGTTTTTGGCTGTTGAAGGGTAATCTTCACAGTTCGTTCTCACTGCAATAGCCACCTCAGTGAACTCCATTACAGGAAGAGCTCTGTTTTTGTGTTTGTGTCTGCAGTCGATGCACGGCTGCTGCTGTCTTCGTCAGCACCTTTAGCCTTCTCAAAGAAGTAGTTAGGAAGAGAAGAATTTCCTAATGCTCTTTTCACTGCATCAGAGGACTGCTGGCTGTAACAGACAGTTGTGCCGGAGATGTGAATCATGTCATTTAGCTTGCCTACTATGTGCGTTCTGGCTCGATTACAACATTGTTGTCAGGTGTTGTTTCACATCTTTATTAATGACCTGGATGTAGATAGAGAGAGCAAACTGGTCAAGTTTGCAGATGACACAAAGCTAGGAGGAGTCACCAATACTTTAGAGGAAAGAGCTAAAATTCCGAGGGATCATGGTAAATTGGAGGACCGGGCTATAGACAACAAAATGAAATTCACCAAAGACAAATGTGAGGTGCTACATTTAGAGAAGAAAAATCAAATGCACAGATACAGAATGGGGGATAACCAGCTTGGCCGTGGCACTTCTGAGAAGGATCTGGGAGCTGTGGTCGATCACAAGCTCAGCATGAGTCAGCAATGCGATGCTGTTGCAAAAAAAGCAAATGCAATTTTAGGTTGCATTAACAGAGGTATAGCATGCAAGTTATGGGAGGCGATAGTACCGCTCTACTTAGCACTGGTTAGGCCTCAGCTGGAGGACAGTGTCCAGTTTTGGTCACCAATGTCTAGAAAGGATGTGGAGAAACTGTAATGGATCCAGAGGCGAGTAACAAAGATGATCAGAGGGATGGAACACAAGCCATACGAGCAAAGGCTGAAGGAACTGGCTATGTTTAGTTTGGAAAAGAGGAGATTAAGGGGGGACTTGATAACGGTCTTCAGATACTTGGAAGGCTGCCATAAAAAAAGATGGAGAAAAGTTGTTCTCTCTTTCCACAGAGGGCAGGACAAGAGGTGATGGGGTCAAACTACAGCACAGCAGATGTAGATTAAACCTCAGGAAAAGCTTCCTAACGGTAAGAAGAGTAGGACGATGGGACAGACGCCTAGGGAGCTTGTGGAAACTCCTTCGTTGGAGGTTTTCAGAAGGAGGCTGGAGCCATCTGTCTGGGGTAGGTTAGACACAACAAGTCCTGCCTCGTGGCAGGGGGCTGGACGAGCTGACCCTGCGATCCCTTCTCACCCTGTGGTTCTAGGAGTGCTGCTGAATAGCACCAGGAGAGCGTTTCAGCGTGTTCCGGCTCGACTATAGCACTGGCTAGAGTCACGCTCTCTCTCTTCGGCCCAATGACTATACCCAGTGGGAGACTGAGAGACACCCTCAGGCAGTGATGGGGACACACGGCGCTCCTTCCCTTGCTGCAGGGGCTGATACTTACGGCCAAGGGGGCCTCTCTCTGAGAGACATGATGGTGGTGCAGCGGCTGTTCCCGCAGCGTGTTGAGCAGCTCCTTTAGGACCTTTTCTATGCTCTGGCAGTGGGATGCCAGCATCCGCCACATCTCCGCAGCAACGCTGCAAAGGGAGAGAGCCAACGGCACTTGGTCAGAGCCCCGCCAGCCTCCTGCACCACGCCCACCCCGGCACCGGCACCCTGCTAGGTCTCCTTGCACCAGCCAGCTCTTTGTTGCCCTCCCGCTGCTGCTGGTGCAGGCTGCCTGGGGACTGGGTCTGAGTGTCAGCCCCAGGGGAGGCTGAGGGATGCCATACAGGGTTTTGCAGGCTGGCCTGTCTCCAGGGCAAGCCAGCCTGCAAAACCCTCCAGGAGAAGCAGCAGCTCTGCAGGGAGAAGGAGATCTCTGGAAGGTTCTGCACTCCCCTGTCCCTGGCAGCGGGACCAGTCCGGCGGACCCGGAGCGCAAGCGACGGCAGCCCCAGCCCCATACCTGTCACATGACAGCGAGCAGCCCAGCAGGGTTCTGACCACCTCCTCGCTGTACTGGTTGCCCAGCACGAGAAGGGCCCTGAACAGCTCCTTCCGGGACAGCGGCTCGCTGATGGAGTCCAGGTTCTTGTAAATGCTCATCACAGCCTCCGACACCTGGAAGGGAAATGAGGAGATGGGGGCCTCGGCTTCCTCGCACTGCTATTGACCTGGGGTGCCAGGGACCTGCTGCACCTGAAAGCCATCTGCCCTCCCAGATCCTCTTCGCCAGCCCCAGACCTAGAGCACAGGATCAGTTCCTGGCCTATCGATTCATAGACTGCAAGGCCACAAGCGGCCATGGTGATCACCTAGACCAGGGGTCTCAAACTCAAAGGACCACAAGGGCCACATGAGGACTAGTACATTGGCCTGAGGGCCGTATTACTGACACCTCCCCCCCCGCTGCCCTCGGCCCCACCCCCACTCCACCCCTTCCAGGAGGCCCCACCCCTGCCCCGCCTCTTCCCACCCCTTCCCTGCCCCCATTCCAACCCCTTCCCCGAAATGGACTGCAGAAAATTACCTCGCGGGCCGCATGTGGCCCATGCGCCGTGTGTTTGAGATCCCTGACCTAGACTGACCCCCCTACCCCCCGCATTGCACAAGCCAGAGACCTGCCCCCCAATAACACCTAGAGTCTCCCACAGATGGGCTCCCCCAGCAGGGTGTTCTCACTGCAGCTCTTACCCTCTCCAACCTTGGGCCGGGGACCATCAGGATCTCATGCAGCATGTGCCTGGCCACCACCGAGTCATGGACGCTGGTGTCTCTCATGCTATCAATAGCAGTGCAGAGGAAGTCCATGCGCTCGGATCCATTGAGGTACTTCCCAAACATCTGAAACAAACCCGCCAGTGAAACCACTTTTGCTGCCCAGGGCGGTTCCAGTTAGTGGCCGAGCAGCCAGGACTGGCCCAGCCAGGAGTGCAGGCAAACCCCACTCTGCCGGGACAGGGCTGGGTTACTGCACCTGGGCAGCACAGTATCCAGTCAGCAATCAGGAACTGTCGTGCATGGCAGAGGCCAGCCGGGCAGTGCACGGGGGCACAATACTGCACAGCACGGATACACTCTCTAGTTCTCAGCAGGGGCTGGCGCTGGTGCATAGATGCAATGGTGCCTTTTATTACTTTAATCTCTGGGGAAGCTCCCACCACGCCTGACAAGGAGCTGGGATCAGGTTTGGATGAGCCCCAGTGCATCTTGGGATGTGGCATGTAGGGAGGCATATTGGGCTGCATTAGTAGAAGCATGAAGTGAGGATAATCATCCTTCAAAGTGTCACATTTTAAATAGATTCTAACTGTTGATTAGTAGAAGCATTGCCAGCAGTTTGAGGGAAGTGATTATTCCCCTCTATTCGGCACTGGTGAGTTCACATCCGGAGTATTGCATCCAGTTTTGGGCCCTCCACAAGAGAAAGGATGTGGACAAATCGGAGAGAGTCCAGCAGAGGGCAACGAAAATGATTAGGGGGCTGGGGCACATGACTTATGAGGAGAGACTGAGGGAACTGGGCTTATTTAGTCTGCAGAAGAGAAGAGTGAGGGGGGATTTGACAGCAGCCTTCAACTACCTGCAGGGGGTGGGAGGTTCCAAAGAGGATGGAGCTAGGCTGTTCTCAGTGGTGGCAGATGAGAGAACAAGGAGCAATGGTCTCAAGTTGCAGTGGGGAAGATCTAGGTTGGATATTAGGAAAAACGATTTCACTAGGAGGGTGGTGAAGCACTGGAATGGGTTATCTGGGGAGGTGGTGGAATCTCCATCCTTAGAGGTTTTTAAGGCCCGGCTTGACAAAGACCTGGCTGTGATGATTTAGCTGGGGTTGGTCCTGCTTTGAGCAGGGCGTTGGATTAGATGATCTCCTGAGGTCTATGATTCTATGAGGTGGAGTGGGCCATAGGCAGGGCTCTGGCCCAGATGAATGGGCTGAATCACACGCCTGGGTCTGTCCCTTCCCCCGACTCCTAGGGTGTTAATTTCTGACTCCTGATAACTCTGGGCACAACAATCCCATGAAGCACTGACTGTACTTACCCTTGCGATATTGCTGGTGTTGGTGAACAAGGTGTCCCAGGAGCCGTACAGGGTTTGCCTGTCCTCGAAGAGCTGCCGATACTCTTCAATGTTCGCCACTGTCATAACTATAAAGGGAAGGGTGTAACAGCTGTCCTGTGTACAGTACTATAAAATCCCTCCTGGCCAGAGACTCCAAAATCCTTTTCCCTGTAAAGGGTTAAGAAGCTCAGGTAACCTGGCTGGCATCTGACCCAAAGGACCAATAAGGGGACAAGATACTTTCAAATCTTGGCGGGGGGAAGGCTTTTGTTTGTGCTCTTTGTTTGGGAGTTCGTTCGCTCTTGGGACTGAGAGGGACCAGACATCAATCCAGGTTGTCCCCATCTTTCTAAACAAGTCTCTCATATTTCAAACTTGTAAGTAAAAAGCCAGGCAAGGCATCTTAGTTTTACTTTGTTTTCTCAACTTGTAAATGTACCTTTTACTAGAGTGTTTATCTTTGTTGCTATGCTTTGAACCTGAGGCTAGAGGGAGTTCCTCTGAGCTCTTTAAGTTTGATTACCCTGTAAAGTTATTTTCCATACTGATTTTACACAGATGATTTTTATCTTTTTTCTTTAATTAAAAGCCTTCTTTTTAAGAACCTGATTGATTTTTCCTTGTTTTAAGATCCAAGGGGTTTGGATCTGTATTGACGAGGGAATTGGTGAAGGTCTCTCAAGGCTATCCAGGGAAGGGAATTAGCTTTGGGATGGTGGCAGCGGACGAGACCTAAGCTGGTAGTTAAGCTTAGAAGTTTTCATGCAGGCCCCCACATTTGTACCCTAAAGTTCAGAGTGGGGAAGCAGCCTTGACAGCCACCATCATTGAGGCTGAACCAGGGAGGGGAAACAGACAGCAGGCAATATAAATCAGATGTTCGGTTAGCAAACGGGAGTTTTGCAAGAAAGTTTAGAGAGGGTGTGTGAGAGACAAGTACATCTAACAACCATACTGTAAACTCAGGCCAATAACCCCCTCCCCAAAACCAAACTAAACAAACTAACCCCCCTGGAAGAGTAAAAATAAACCAGGCAGAAGGGCAGCAGCAGCATGGGGCTCGCCAGTTGATTGCACTGAATGCAGCATGTATGATTACCAGACCTATGGGCAGGTAGCATATGTGGGCATTTGGCCCAAGGAGCTACTGGCCCTCGGAGACCAGGAGGCCAGAGGGGCTGAACTGGTGGAGCCAAGGGAGACAGCGAGGTACATAGAGGAGACTTTTAGGGACACAGTAGAGTGGTCCACCCCCAGTCTGACAGCCTCTGTGCTGCTGAGGAGGGTGAAAGTTTCGGGGAAGGAGAACATCGAGCTAGAGTAGAGGGAGACGATCCCATAGTTGGGACCCACCTTCCAGATGAAGTCATGATGTCCTCTCAAATTGAGGTAGGAACCCCAGTTACAAAGAAAAGCCAGGTAATAATAATGGGGGATTCAATCAATAGACATATAAGCAGTTTGGTTTGTGATGGCTGGGAGAACCACATGGTAAATTGCCTGCCTGGTGCAAAGGTTGTCGCTCTCACGAGACATCCAGACAGACTTATTTGCCCTGTGGTATGTAACCTAGCGTTTAAATCAGCCTCTGTATGAGATAGCTAATGTGACAGTGAATTTTAAAAAAGTCTCCAGATGTGATCCCTGGTAAGCCTGACTTCAGTACCAGGCAAATTGTTGAAACTATAGGAAAGAACAGAATTATCAGACACGTCGGTGAACAAAATTTGTTGGGGGCAGAG
The DNA here is from genome assembly GCF_011386835.1 of Chrysemys picta bellii. Taxonomy (NCBI): domain Eukaryota; kingdom Metazoa; phylum Chordata; order Testudines; family Emydidae; genus Chrysemys; species Chrysemys picta. Next base: position 30,536,585 of record NC_088794.1, on the reverse strand, counting down.
TCAACATGGCTTTTGTAAAAGGAAATCATGCTTCACCAATCTACTAGAATTCTTTGAAGGGGTCAACAAGAATGTGGAGAAGGGTGATCCAGTGGATATAGTGTCCTTGGACTCCTTTGACAGGGTCCCTCACCAAAGGCTCTTAACCAAAGAAAGCTGTCATGGGATAAGAGGGAAGGTTCTCTCATGGGTCAGTGGTTAAAAGATAGGAAGCAAAGGACAGGAATAAATGGTCAGTTTTCGCAGTGGAGAGAGGTAAATAGCAGGGTCCCCCAAGGATCTGTGTTGAGACCAGTGTAGTTCAACATAGTCATAAAATATCCAGAAAAAGGGGTAACCAGTGAGGTGGCAAAATTTGGAGATGATACAAAATGACTCAAGATAGTTAAATCCAAAGCAGACTGCGAAGAGCTACAAAGGGATTTCACAAAACTGGGGGACTGGGCAACAAAATGGCAGATGAAATTCAATGTTGATAAATGCAAAGTAATGCACATTGGAAATCATAGTCCCAACTATATATACAAAATTATGGGGTATAAATTACCACTCAAGAAAGAGATTTTGGAGTCGTCGTAAACAGTTCTCTGAAAACATCCACTCAATGTGCAGTGGCAGTTAAAAAAGCAAACAGAATGTTGGGAACCATTAGGAAAAGGATAGATAAAACAGAAAAATATCATAATGTCTCTATATAAATCCATGGTGCGCCCACATCTTGAATACTGCGTGCAGTTCTGGTCGCCCCATCTCAAAACAGATATACCAGAACTGTAAAAGGTGCAGAGAAGGGCGACAAAAATGATTAGGGGGATGGAACAGCTTCCATATGAGGAAGGATGAAAAAGACTGATGGCAAGTCTACACTTCAAACACTGTATCGCCTGTCGGAGAATAACAGAGTTCTCACTCTTTTGGTTGGGTACAGCACACGCCGTAGCTGCACCGGCGCTGTAGCATTTAAGTGAAGATGCTCCTATGCCAACAAGCTCTTAATCCACCTCCCGGAGAGGCGCTAGCTAGGTCAGTGGGAGAGGTGCTCCTGCCGACAGGAGTGTGGATTTTTCACACCCCTGAGCAATGTCGTTATAACAATATAGGTCTGTAGTATAGACCTGGGACCATTTAGTTTAGATAAGAGATGACTAATGGGGGATATGATAGAGGTCTATAAAATCATGACTGGTGTGAAGAAAGTGAATAGGAAAGTGTTATTTACCCCTGCACATAACACGAGAACTACGGGTCACTTTGTGAAATGAATAGGCAGCAAGTTAAAAACAAACAAAAGAAGGTATCTCTGCACACAATGCACAGGCAACCTGTGGAAATTGTTGCCGTGGGATGTCGTGAAGGCTAAAAGTATAATTGGGTTCAAGATGATCAGGGCATGCAAACCCATACTCTGCATGTCCCTAAACCTCTGACTACCAGAAGCTGGGACTAGGTGTCAGGGGATGGATCACTCAAAATTTCCCTGTTCGGTTCATTCCCTCTGAAGCATGAGGCACTGGCCACTATCAGAAGACACAATACTGGGCTAGATGAACCGTTGGTCTGAGTCAGTATGTCCATTCTTATGTGAGTTATGAAGAGTAGAATATAGATAGGGGAAGCTAAAGACATCAGGGGAAACTCCATGGCTTGCAGGACTAAGGATAATAAGGAGGTTTTTAAAAAAAAGTGATTTAGGAACAAAAGAAATCTTAGCAGTGGTGTAGGCTCATTACTAGATGGAGACTGCTTAAAAGGTTGCAGAAAAGGCAGAAGTGTTCAAGAAATATGTTTTCCGTGTTTGGAAACCCTATGTCAGTGTATTTAGGAAGGACAAGGGTCTCCAGGGCTCTTACATTTTAGCTGCAGCATGAAGGAGTAGAGGTAGTAAAATGCCTCCATAGACGATCGGCAGATCTCCTGCTCCGGATGGCACAGAGTGACACACCCCACCAGCTGGCCCAGGACTCTGAACTCCTCCGCTCCCTGATGGAGAGAGGGCGTAAAGGGAGTCACTCGCCCCTGCAGGCCTAGCGCAGCATGTCCCCCTGGCATTGCCCTAGCAATGGGTTAGAACTGGGGGAGGCAGAGCCCAGTGCAGAGAGACTGGGGACAATGAGAGCAGGAGGAGCTGTGGGGCCCATCACCAGGGGCTGAGGAAAGCTCAGCAGGGACGGGGAAATCTGGTCAGCAAAGTCAGCAAACTTTGCTCCCGAGTGGGGACCCGGGTAACGAATGAACTAACATCCAGTCTCCATCTCAAGGGCAAGCGCCTAATCCCAGCCCCTTCTCCCATCTCCCGCCCTCCATTGACCTCAGGCCCAGGAACTTGGGGTCACTTTGGACTCCTCTGCTCTGCATCCCGCCTCTCTCACTCCATCCTGGAGCTCCCCAGAGCCCTCCCTTTCTGCGCCATCCCCAGCCTGCCGGCTCTCTCCCGCCGGCTCTCTCCTGCAGCCCTGTCCTCTCATCTCCCCCTCCTGCCAGACCTTCCCTTGCCCCTCCTGCAGCACCTGCGCTGGCTCCCTGCTCTTCCCCACCTCGCACCAAACCCCTTGCCCTCCTCTCCAGGGGTCTGCACAACCTCCCCACACCCACTCCCCAGTGCTCTGGCTCCTTTGGCCCCTCCCATCCCTTTCAGTGTGTCCCCTCCCACCTCGCTCCTTCTGTTCTGCTGCCCCAGCCTCTGGGGGCACATCATCCAAACGCCCCCCTCCAGCTGCCCGAGGGGAGGCCCTGACACAGGGGGGATGGAGCAGCTGGAGCAGCTAAATGGCCCTGAGCACCCAGAGCAGGGGGCGTTCATCTGGCAGCCTGGCAGGAGCTGATGCCAAAGCATCCCACGGACAACTGACAAAGGGGGTGAACAGACACCTGGGTTCAGAGGCTGCTCTCAGGGCCATCCTGTATAAATGCACTGACCCTGCGGAGCAGACTTTGGTGCTAGGGGAACAGCGGGGAGAGTCCTTGGAGACAGAATTATGGGGCTCGACCCAAAGCCCACTGGAGTCAGAGGACAGACCCATCGACATCAGTGCTCGGTAGATTGGACTCCTACCGAGGATCTTGCTGAGTCACTATTCTAGGCCCGGGTTTTCTCTGCCAGGGAGCGCTGCACCGCGAGGCTGCTCAGTGCAGTTAGGAGGCGGCCAGGGTCACAGGCTGCTCACCTTGCATTTATGTTGACAAGCCATGAATTTCATCAGGCAGGTGATCCTTTCCACTGCCCTCAGCCGCCCATGCACCTCCTTGGATGCGGTCCAGGGGAGCAGGACCTGAGAGAAACAAATTGGGACAAATTGCTGAGGAGAAGTACCAAAAAATAGCACAAGCACATAGGGAGAAAATCAGAAAGCTTAAGGCAAAAATGAGTTGTAACCGGCAAGGGACATAAAAGACAATCAGAAGCAGCTCTATAAATGCATTCGGAGCAAGAGAAAGACAAAGGAAAGTGAGGGGCCACTACTAAGCAGGGAAGGAGAGCAAATAATGGATGACACAGACAAAGCCAAGGTGTTTAATGCCTTTTTTGCTTCAGTTTTCACAAAAAAGGTTAATGGTGACTAGATGCTTAACACAATATTAACAACAAGGGGGAAGGAATACAGGCCAGACTCGGGAGAGAACAGGTAAAAGACAATTTAGGTCAGTTAGATGAATTCAAGCTGGCAGAGCCACATGATATTCACCCTAGATGGAGCTAGGCAAAGCAATCTCTGAACCGTTAGGAGGGCTGAGGTCCCAGAGGACTGGAGAAGGGCAGACACAGAACCTATCTTCAGAAAGGGGAACGAGGAGGCCCCAAGGAATTATAGACCTGTCAGCCTAACTTTGGTACCCAGAAAGATACTGAACAACTTATTAAACAGTTTGTAAGAACCTAGAGGAGATAATAGGGTGATAAGGAAGAGCACCATGGATTTGTCCAGAACAAACCATGCCAAACAAATCTAATTTCCTTCTTTGACAGGGTTACTTGCCTAGTGGATGGAAGGAGGCAGTATATGATGATGTATATGAAGTTTAGTAAGGCTTTTGACACAGTTCCACAAGACATTCTCAGAAGCCAACTAAGCCAGTATGATCCAGATGAGATTACTATAAAGTGGGTGCACAACTGATGGAAAGACCATACTCAAAGAGGAGTTATCACTGACTCGCTGGCAAAGTGGGAGGGTGTCTCAAGTGGGGTCCCCCAGGGGTGTGCCTGGGTCCAATACTAGTCAATATTTTCATTAAGAACTTGGTTAACGGAGAGGAGAGTATGCTTGTAAAGTTTGCGGATGACACCAAACTGGGAAGGGTTGCAAGCACTTTGGAGGACAGATTAGAATTCAAAATGAGCTTGCTAAATTGGAGAGTTGGTCTCAAGTCAACAAGATGAAATTCAGTCAAAACAAATGTGACGTAACGCACTTAGGAAGGAAAAATCAGATGCATAAAAACAAAGTGAGGGATAACCGGCTAGGTGGCAGTACTGCAGAAAAGGATCTGGGGGTTATCATGGGTCTCACACTGAATATGAATCAACAGTGTGATGCTGTTGTGAAAAAGGGAAATGTCATTCTCAGGTGTATTAGCTTGGAGCACTGTGCCCAGTTCTGGGCACCATGCTTTAAGAAAGGTGTGAACAAACTGGGGCCAGTCCAGAAGACAGCGACAAAAGTGATCAGTGGTTTAGAAAACCTGACCTGTGAAGAAAGGTTGAACAAACTGGGCATTTTCGTCTTGAGAAGACGGAGGGGGCACCTAGTAACAGTCTTCAAATACGTTAAGGGCTGTTATACAGAGGATGGTGACGAATTGTTCTCCATGTCCCCTGAAGGTAGGACAAGAAGTAATGGGCTTAATCTGCAGCAAGGGAGATTTACGTTAAATATTAGGAAAAAGTCTAAGGGTGGCTAAGCACTGGAACAGGTGACCTAGGGAAGTGGTGGACTCCCCATCACGGAGGTTTTAAAAAACAGGCTGGACAAACACTCATCAGGGACGGTCTAGGAATGCTTGGCCCTGCCTCAGTGCAGGGGGTGGAGTAGATGACCTCTTGAGATCCCTTCCAGCCCTGCACTTCTGTGTTCCCTCTTTCCAGGCTCTGGAATCGAGGAGACCGAATCTCTGTCAAGGACATTTCCCTCTTTTTGGAGCACAAACCACCCACAGAATCTACTTCCTGTGGCCCCAGAACTAGAACGTTGGGGGAATCTAGCTCTGGGCTCTGGCCAGGTTGGTGGGGCCCACGGTGAACACAAATGAATGCCAGGGTCAGATGGGGGCTCAGTGGAGAACACGGCAGATCCTGCACTCCTCCACCCCCACCCCGTGCAGACGTTTTTCAGATATAGCGGGGGCACTTGGCCCTCCAGCCCAAGAACCTTTGTATAGAACGTACTTTGAGGAGCCAAAGGCACCGGGGAAGGGGAGGGGAGTGGGGAGTGTCCCATGCTTGGGATTAAATGGAGTCTTGGTCCCTGAGCCCCACCCCAGCTACAGGACTAGTCCCCTTCCTGCCCCTACGCCTCCAGACCTCCAAGATGTTCTCCAACACCAGAAGATTGGGCTTCTTATCCTCACACACCAAGGCCTTCAGCATCTCATCCATGGCTCTCAGAGTCTGTGTGCAGAGCAGAGGAGACACCAGAGCAAGTGGCGTTACCCAGCCAGGAGATGAACCAATGCCCTGGCATGTGACACCCCCCAAGCCACGGCAGCCCCTGGTATTCCAGCTCACCCACTCACTTGTACCCACAGGGGTAGGGTTACCATTCGTCCGGATTTACCCGGACATGTCCTCCTTTTTGTGCTAAAAATAGCGTCTGGGGGGAATTTGTAAAGCACTCAAAATGTCCGGGATTTCCCCCCTCCCCCGGCAGAGCAGAGCGAGCGGTTGGGAGGGCTGCAGGAAAGTCCCGGGCTGGACTCCGGAGCAGCTGTAGAGGAGCCGGATCCGCCCTGCATTCTGAGCCGGCAGCTCTCCCCTGCAGCCCGGTCCAGCAGCACTGTGTAGGGCCAGGGACCGGGTTTTGTTGTGCTGGGGAGCGCAGCCACGTGTCCGGCTCGCACAGAGCCCAACACCCTGTTCTGAGCAGCAGGGTAAGGGGGGCCAGGGGGCAGGAGAAGGGGCAGGGAGGTTCTGGAGGGGGCAGTCAAGAAACGGGGGGGGGGGGCTTTTGGGGGGAAGTGGAGAAAGTTTTGGGCAGTCAGGGTACAGGTAGGGGGTAGGGTCCTGGGGGGCAGTTGGGGGGGTATCTTAGGAGGGGGCAGTTAGGGGACAAGGAACAGGGAGTCTTAGGTAGGGGGTGGGGTTCTGGAGGGCAGTTAGGAGCAGGGGTCCCAGGAGGGGGCAGTCAGGGGACAAGGAGCAGGGGGGGTGGGGGGCTGGGAGTTCTGGGGGCGGAGCTGTCAGGGGGCAGGAGTGGGGAGAGGGATCGGAGCAGTCAGGGGGACAGGGAGCAGAGGGGTTTAGATGGGTTGGGAGTTCTGGGGGGGGCTGTCAGGGGGCAGGAGTGGGGAGAGGGATCGGAGCAGTCAGGGGACAGGGAGCAGAGGGGTTTAGATGGGTTGGGAGTTCTGGGGGGGGCTGTCAGGGGGCAGGAGTGCGGAGAGGGATCGGAGCAGTCAGGGGACAGGGAGCAGAGGGGTTTAGATGGGTCGGGGTTCTGGGGGGGGCTGTCAGGGGGTGGGGAGTGGTTGGATGGGGCGTGGGAGTCCCAGGGGTCTGTCTGGGGGTGGGGGTGTGGATAAGGGTTGGGGCAGTCAGGGGACAAGAGGCAGGGAGGCTTAGATAGGGAGTGGAGTCCTGGGGGGCAGTTAGGGGCAGGGGTCCCAGGAGGGGGCAGTCAGGGGACAAGGAACGGGGGGAGGGTTGGGGGTTCTGGGGGGGCGGGAAGTGGGAGGGGCAGGGGCGGGGCTAGGGCGGGGCTCCTCCCGTCCTCTTTTTTGCTTGCTGAAATATGGTAACCCTACACAGGGGACCTACTGCAAAGTCCTCCTGGCAACAGGACACCACCTGCCTTTGCTGTCCCCAGAAAGGCCACTGCATGCAGTCTAACCCACTGGAAGAGTCAGAAAGGACTGCACATTTGGAGGGGAGATTTCCAGCAAAGCTTCGGTTCCCCTGGCCTGTTTGCATCTGAAGCAGCCGATCGCAGGCCTGTGCCCCCAGCCACGCACTGGGGATGAATGTGATTGTGAAGGGAGTGTCTGTTCCCCACTAATTGTCGGTGCATGTGAAGGAGAAATGCCTACTACTGCTACCCTATGAGGGAGTTACTCCTTTATCTGCAGCGGTGGGGCCTGTGCTTTGGTACTGCAGGTCCTGAGCTGAAGTCCTGCCGAGGAGCTGTGATTATTACACTCATGTGCCAGTGCGGACAGGTACACGAGCGACCGGCAGGATTCCCACTTGGTTTGGGGCGGCTCTGCGTGGCCGGTTTGGGGCTTACCTTGGTGTAGAGAGCAGCCTCCTCGCCCTGCACGGTCTCTGCTGGAGGCAGGGAGAAGACGCTGGAGAAGCAGGCGGCGAGCAGGCTGGATTGTTCCAGGCTCTGCAGCGGTGGCTTCACTTTGCTAAGAGAAGAGACACGTGCGGATTGGAGGGCTGAGGCGGGACTGATGCGCTAATGTTGGCGTCAGGCTCCCAGGACATGGAAACACCTGAGGGGGCTCCAACTGGGGGGTGGCAGACGAGAACAGGTCAGGGGGCGGTGGAGGGAGCTGCTGCTGCCTTCTCTCATACCAACAGGCAGGGACTTAGTATAGTCTGCAGCTGTCTGCTGTGACCCCACCAGGACTCACCAGCTGGGGCAGAGAGCGCTGCGCTTCGCCGAGAAATGACATCCCGCAAACGGCACAGACGGGAGACTAGAGCCTGCCGGCACCAAAGTGCCTCTGAACCAAGTGGCCACAGTGCAAAGGAGCCTGCCAGTCCTGTCCCGCTGGGGCAAAGAGACTCTTCCACCACAGCTGTCTGCACTGCGGCTGCACAGTCCGGGCCAGCAGAGAGATGCTGCATCAGCCCGCAGCAGGGCAGAACCCAGGCAGGGATCCAAGCCCTGCCCCTTGCCCAGAGCTCTCAGCCTGCTGGACAGGGCACCCAGCTGTGTGCAGGGGGGCAGGAAGGTGGGGACAGCCCAGACAGCATTAACCCCTTCACCCCCACTGCCAGAGCATGGCCCCAGCACATGCAATGAGGTGCCAGGTGACTACTTGCCCCCTGCAGGACAGAGCCGCGCCCCTCGTGGCAGGCGGCAGCCAGTGAGGAACAGCTACGCCCACTGCTGACGCAAATCACCCCCCCTCCGCCCCAGCAGAGACGGGATCGTGGCCAATGCCGTCGCCTGTCCCGCTGTCAGGAAGCCAGTGCCCAGTGGGGAGAGCCGCTCCAGCGCCTGCCCTGCCTCCCCCTCCCATTCCTGGGGAACCTATTGAGCCAACAGCGAGAGCCCAGCTCCAGCCCGCAGCATCTGCCACCTCCGGACGCCTGATGGGCAGGCTTCTGGGAAGCTCAGAGCAGGGCACCAGCGGCGCTGAGAGAGAGCCCCCCATGGCACAGGCAGTGCCACGGGCCAGGGCTCAGCCTGCCCAACTTCTCAGCCACAGGGGGTCGCTGAGCTGCCGGTGTGACGCAGCTGGCACAGCTGGCAGTGACTTCGGTTGCTCCGCTCCAGCAGCACCCAACTGCCCCTCTCCCCCCAGAGCCATCTCCTGCGGGGTCCCAGAGGGGACCAGTCCTAACCCCCTCACTCCCTCCCCCACATCTTCCTAAGGCCATGTGGAGAGGTCGCCAGGCACCGAAGAATCCTCCACCATCTACCCACTGGTGCCAGCCCACATGCACCAGCACCATCACCTGCTGCCACGTGCCCGGCGGAATTAGAAGATGCGGGAGGAGCAGAGGGGGGAATGCCCTGGAGAACTGGCCATGCCAAGAGGCTGGCGTGTCTGGCTGCACACAGCACTGGCTGGGGCTGGGCCGGGCAGGCTGGGTACCTCAGCTCCATGATGGTGAGCATCGCTTGCTGACGCACCATGTCGGTCAGGGAGTCGACGGACTCGTGATGAAGCAGCTCCTGGGGAGACAATGTGGGGAAATGCCAGCTGGGCTCCAAGCTCCTGCCAGGCTCCGACTGGGGAGCAAAGCGCAGGGCCTGCAACATGTGGGCTCGGCAGCCAGGTCGTCCTACTGCGGACTTGATGGTGTGCAGGGCTCCAGCCGGGGAGTGCAGTGCAGGGCCTGTGGTCAGTGCCCCAGTGTCACGCGCCAGTGCATTGAAAGGCTCCATCAGCATTAGCACCCCGAGACACCACCGGAGATCAGGCCCCCTTGTGCCCGGTGCTGCACACACACAGTGAGAGCCAGTCCCTGCCCCAGAGAACTCACGAGCTAACTAGAAGAGACAAGGCATGGAAGGGAAACTGAGGCACAGAGGGGGAAGTGACTTGCCCAAAGTCTTAGTGCAGAACTGGGAGTAGAACCCAGGTGTGCTGAGCCCCAGCCCACTGGACCACCCACCAGCCCACGCTGTCCCACGTTCAGGGAAGGGAGGTGAGCTCTGGAAAGCTTTCTGCAGTGCTGGGGAGTAAAGACTTGCCAAATCTACGGAGCAGATTTGTTGCTAGTTCCCTAGTGGGCACTGACTGCAGAGTGTTGGGGCTCTGGGCAGGGAGACTGGCATATACAGAGCGACCCGGTGACTTGGGAAGCTGGGTGCAAGGGAACAATCTACATTTCCATACAGTTATATGTTTAGGAACAAAGAATGCAGGCCACACTCACAGCATGTGGGGCTCTAACCTGGGAAGCGGTGACTCTGGAAAAGACTTGGCAGTCAGGGTAATCAGCTGCCCATGAGCGCCCAGTGCGACGCTGGGGCCAAAAGGGCTAATGCCATCCTGGGATGTAGAAACAGGGCAAACTCCAGTTGTTAGAGAGGTTATTTTCCCTCTGTATTTGGCACTGGTGTGACCGCTGCTGGGATCCTGTGTCCAGGTCCGGTGCCCACAATTCAAGGAGAATGTTGATAAATTGGAGAGGGGTCAGAGAAGAGCCACAAGAGTGATTGGAGGATTGGGAAACATGCCTGATAGTGAGAGACTCAAGGAGCTCAATTAGTTCAGCTGAACGAAGGGAAGGTTACAGGGTGACTTGATGACAGTCTGTAAGTACCTACACGGGGAGCAAATATTTGATAATGGGCTCTTCAGTCTAACAGACAAACGTCTAACACGATCCAATGATTGGCAGCTCAAGTTAGACAAATCTGCAGAGATCTCCAGGCCAATCACTAAACCCGCCAGGTAACACAGCCCCAGTGTGTGTTTTACTCACCTTTATCTTCTCCACTAGCAGGGCTTTGCAGTCCATATTTATTTCTGGGCTCTATGCCACGACGTCTATGACGAGGTTGACGATGGAATTCAAAAATTTCATTTTCTGGGCCTCGTCCTACACCCCGCAGAGATTAGACACAAACAGGAAGGTTAGCGTGGAAAGGAGCTGCCAGTGGGAGAGATGTTAGAAAGCTTCCCCCCAGTGCTGCTCAGGCTTTGATATGCCGAATGGCAGAAGGCCATTCATCTGGTAACAGGAGTGACTATCTGGGGAGGGCAGGGCAGCTCTGTATGAAACCGGACCAGAGAGGGAGCAGATCTCACGGGGTAGGTGTCCAAAGAGGAACTGCAACGTGGGGGCTTGGCAGCCAGACAGTGTTACTGGGGGCTTGACAGAGTGGGAGGAACAGCTGGGTGGGACACCCTGACACCCCAATATTCGCCACTGTCATGTCATTAGGACATGTTTTGTACAAAGTACGTATAGTAAGGTATCATTCTAAAAGTCTTTATCTGCTAGACATTAATGTCTCATTGGATTGTATGTGCTATCGTTGTATGTGAAATTATGAAGTTCAGCTACGTCTGTGTTCCTGAAACACGTTGTGAGGTTCAAAACAGCCTTTCAGGTACAACAGTAAAAACACCAAACAATGGCTTATTGAGGAAATGCACATAAGCAGCAGGGTTACCCCAGGAACTGTCCACAATAGAAACCTCTCCGAGAGAACGCTACACAATGGGAACTGTTGGACCCAGGTCACAGCAAAAGAGTTTTCCAGCGGGTGGGAAGAGGAGATAAAAGGGGAACAATGACATCAGGGGGGACCTCACGCTCCCTGCAATAAGACACCTGGAAACACCTGAGGGACAAAGATTGAACTATGAGAAGTGATGGTCCCAGGCTGGAGAGAGATTCCTAGCCTGTGTAAGAAAACCTGGGAAATCCAAGCTGCAAAGCCAAGGCAGCTTGTGCCTTAAGAATCTGCCCACCTGTTTATCACTCAGGGTGAGAATTTGCTCACGTAGAGCCTATCTATCCAGTGTGGAAAGCTTAGTTTGCATGTTGTGTTTATTTACTAATGCAATCTGCTTTGTACCGTTTGCTATCTCTTATAACCACTTACAATCTACCTCTTGTAGTTAATAATCTTATTGCTTGTTTATACTATAACCCAGTTTGTGCAATTAGTAACTGGGGGGAGGGGCAAAGAGTTGTGCATACCTCTCTCCACATCGAGGGAGGGGGCGAATTTCATAAAACCTTTGGGTCTGTACTCCAAAGGAGGTGGGCACCAGAGTACTGGGACAAGCCCTTTCACCTGAGTCTTCCCAGAGCTGATCTCAGTGTGTGTGTCTTTCTGCAGCTCGGCGTGGCCCTGCCTGAGTGTATGGCTGGAAGAGGCTTGTGAGCCTAGCCCAGCAAGACGAGGTAAAGGGGGCCCAGGCTGGCAGAACAGGTGGGCTCGGTGGTATCCCGGTACAGCAGGTGGCACCTCAAAGGGAGGCAACCCGTCACACTAGGGACTGACCAAATCCAGTGGGCACAAGTCCACAAGGGGCTGGAAATTGAAGCTAGACAAATTCAGACTGGAAATGTATGTTTTTAATAGAGAAAGTAATAGACCATTGGAACAACTGAGCAAGGGGCATGGTGGGTGACCTTTTGTAACTCAAGACGGGACTTTTCAAAATGCTGTAGTTTAAACAGGAATTATTTGGGGGCAGGTCTCTGGCCTGTGTTATACAGGAGGTCACAGTGGTTCCATCTGGCCTTAGAATCCATGCATCATCTGGAGAAGGGCAGATGTGCATGTGGACAGGGCACTAGCTGACAGGTCAGAGGAGGGCTCTTGGTACCTGTTCATTGCCCTTCAGAAAGGCGTCTATGCAGTCCAGGGCCTCTTTCTCCTTCCAGTTTGGCCCCTTAAAGCAGGAGGTGCTACATGGCCATGGTGAATCTGATCAAAGACAGAGCAGTGGTAATACCTGGGTCTGCCAAGCTGCAGTCTGGGTGACAGAGATCTTAGAGAAAACCCTTGCCCCCACTCCCGCCCCAGCAGGGGAGCAGTCCTGATGCACAGCAGGGTCTAGCACAGCGATCCCTGGCTTCCCCACCTCTTTGCTGCCCAGTCCAACAAAGACCCAGTCGGAGCCCTGGTTCCCAGCGGCCACCCCACTTCCCCGCCCAGCATGCAGGCTCAGTCTGGGGATTTGGGGAGCGCCACACCTGGAAGGAGGGACGATGTCAGGCCATGAGGGGTGTCCCCACTCTCCGGGCCATTGCTGGAGGGGGCAGAGGGACTGGGAGTGAATCGGTCTGGTCCTTGCAGCAGGAGAGGGAACAGCTGCCCAGTCTGCATGGGATATGGGGACCCAGGGCCTGCCCGTTCTGCTTCTTCTGACTGCCTCTCCTGCCACCAACAGCCAGCCAGAACCACTGGGTGTAACCTGGGCAGGCACTGGGCTCCCATCGTCAACACTCCCCCCAAATGCCCTGTGCTGCGACATGCGACAAAGGAGCCAGCAGATGGGGCTGCAACATCAAGGAGCATCTTATGCTCTGGGCCGGCGCCCTGCAATCCTAGGCTTTAACAACCCACCGTGCACCAAGCATCCCCTTCGACTGGTGGAAAACATCCTCCGACCCTGCAGCGTGACAGATCGGGGTGGGCGATTCAGTCAGTCTCCACCTGATGCTTCTTCTGCCACCGCCCCAATGCCCCGATCAGCTTTAGTGGCTGCAGCTGCTGCCAGCAGGAGGGGCCATTCCCCCCTGCCTGGGTTTTCCTGTCTCTCCATCTCGTGGCAGCCCAGAGCAGTACAAGGTCTATGGAGTCTTCTCCCCACAATGACACCCTAGTCTTGCCACCCAACCCCCACAGGGACCAAGCCCCACCCCAATGCAGGGCCATGGCCCCAGCCATTTTTGCAGCCCCCTCCGCACACCCAGAAGGCGCCCACTCACTGGGATGGTGCACACACTGCTGCTGCTGCCATAGCCTCTTCCGCCGACTCTTCCCTGGGGGAGGTTTTGTCTCCTCCCAGGCGCGCCTGGGCTCTGGGCGGCCCTCCTCAGCCATCCTACAAGAAGCCAGGACAAGGCATTGCTTGTGAGTGATGAGAGGCGATTGCCCCGTTCAGCATCAGGGCCAGCCCAGTTATTTCTGTCCCACCAGCACCTACAGATGCCAGCTGAGCTCAGGGCCCTGTTGCACCAGGTGCTGCAGACAATCGCTGGGCTGGAGGGCTCAGACTCTAACTAGCCAAGGCAGCCAGCAGGGAAACAAGGGAAGGGAGCTTTGTGAACAGGGGCTGCTAACAGGGAGTTTCGCAAGGGAGTTTGGAAGGGAGCAGGAAGGGGGTGAGGGTCCCTTGCCGGTTCCATCTGTTTTCTCTTTATTCCCCTTAATACCTATAAACCAACTACATTCAAAACTTCTTGTTTAAACAACCCTTTCAGCCGACAGGGGGCTGCAGACGGGAGTTTGACAGAGGGAGGCTTACGATGGTTAGGAAGACCCGCAACACCTGTGCCAGCACTGCTTCTGTCTCCTCCACCTGTGCCTGTAGCCAGACAGAGCGCCTGAGCATGGATGCCTCTACCCAGATCCTGGTGTGGTTTTGCAGAGACTGTAACTTGCAATTTCCACTTACTGATATCCAGGCTGGGGATACCATCCAATGTGAGAGGTGCCTGCCGGTGGAATCTCTCAGGCAGCAGGTGGGAGAGCTACAGGAGGAGGTGGCTAGGTTGAGGAGCATCCGAATCCACGAGCAATTCCTCGATAGTGTCCATGTGGAGACAGCTGAGGTAGCTGTCCCAGTACGCAGGACTGCTGATACACCACTGGTGGAGGAGGAGATGGCTCAGGGTGGACACTGGCAGCTGGTTACTTCTGGCAGCAGGCAGTGTTCCACCCCTGCTCCGAACCCTCCTGCCGTGGTAATAGGTAACCGTTATGCTCTTCTTGATACAGGAAAGAAGGAATCACTCCCTACAGTAAAGGAGGAGAAGCCTTGTACCCCTAAGGCTGGGAGGTCTGCTGCCACCACTGCGAATAGGAAATGTAGGGTAGTGGTGGTCGGAGACTCTCTGCTGAGGGGGACGGAGGCGCCCATCTGTCGCCCTGACATTTCATCTCGGGAGGTATGCTGCCTGCCGGGAGCCCGTATCCGAGACGTTACGGAGGCATTGTCGAGGATTATCCAGCCCTCTGACTACTACCCCATGCTACTCATCCATGTGGGCACAAATGATACTGCGCGGTGTGACACTGAGCGGATCAAGAGTGACTACAGGGCTCAGGGAGTACGGGTGAAGGAGTTTGGAGCGCAGGTGGTATTCTCTTCAATTCTTCCTGTCAAAGGTAGGGGCCCGGGCAGAGACAGATGCATCATGGAGGTGAATGCCTGGCTGCGAAGATGGTGTCGCCAGGAGGGCTTTGGCTTCCTAGATCACAGGATGCTATTCAAGGAAGGACTGCTAGGCAGAGATGGCGTTCACCTTTCGAGGAGAGGAAAGACCCTATTCGGACACAGACTGGCTAACCTAGTGAGGAGGGCTTTAAACTAGGTTTGATGGGGACAGGTGAGCAAAGCCCACAGGTAAGTGGGGAACATGGAGACCGGGGAGATGGGTCGGAAACGAGAGGGAGTGTGGGCTATATTGGCAGAGAAAAAGGAGGGTCAGGACAAAACTGGGAGGAAAGATCAAACCAGTATCTTAGATGCCTATATACAAATGCGAGAAGTATGGGGAATAAGCAGGAAGAACTGGAAGTGCTAATAAATAAATACAACTATGACATTGTTGGCATCACTGAAACTTGGTGGGATAATACACATGATTGGAATGTTGGTGTGGATGGGTACAGCTTGCTCAGGAAGGATAGACAGGGGAAAAAGGGAGGAGGTATTGCCTTATATATTAAAAATGTACACACTTGGACTGAGGTAGAGATGGACATAGGAGACGGAAGTGTTGAGAGTCTCTGGGTTAGACTAAAAGGGGCAAAAACAAGGGAGATGTCATGCTAGGAGTCTACTACAGGCCACCTAACCAGGTGGAAGAGGTGGATGAGGCTTTTTTCAAGCAACTAACAAAATCATCCAAAGCCCAAGATTTGGTGGTGATGGGGGACTTCAACTATCCGGATATATGTTGGGAAAATAACACAGCGGGGCACAGACTATCCAACAAATTCTTGAACTGCATTGGAGACAACTTTTTATTTCAGAAGGTTGAAAAAGCTACTATGGGGGAAGCTGTTCTAGACTTGATTTTAACAAATAGGGAGGAACTCGTTGAGAATTTGAAAGTAGAAGGCAGCCTGGGTGAAAGTGATCATGAAATCATAGAGTTTGCAATTCTCAGGAAGGGTAGAAGGGAGAACAGCAAAATAGAGACAATGGATTTCAGGAAGGCAGACTTTGGTAAGCTCAGAGAGCTGATAGGTAAGGTCCCATGGGAATCAAGACTGAGGGGAAAAACAACTGAGGAGAGTTGGCAGTTTTTCAAAGGGACACTATTAAGGGCCCAAAAGCAAGCTATTCCGCTGGTTAGGAAAGATAGAAAATGTGGCAAAAGACCACCTTGGCTTAACCACGAGATCTTGCACGATCTAAAAAATAAAAAGGAGTCATATAAAAAATGGAAATTAGGACAGATTACAAAGGATGAATATAGGCAAACAACACAGGAATGCAGGGGCAAGATTAGAAAGGCAAAGGCACAAAATGAGCTCAAACTAGCTACGGGAATAAAAGGAAACAAGAAGACTTTTTATCAATACATTAGAAGCAAGAGGAAGACCAAAGACAGGGTAGGCCCACTGCTTAGTGAAGAGGGAGAAACCGTATCAGGAAACTTGGAAATGGCAGAGATGCTTAATGACTTCTTTGTTTCGGTCTTCACCGAGAAGTCTGAAGGAATGCCTAACATAGTGAATGCTAATGGGAAGGGGGTAGGTTTAGCGGATAAAATAAAAAAAGAACAAGTTAAAAATCACTTAGAAAAGTTAGATGCTTGCAAGTCACCCGGGCCTGATGAAATGCATCCTAGAATACTCAAGGAGCTAATAGAGGAGGTATCTGAGCCTCTAGCTATTATCTTTGGAAAGTCATGGGAGACGGGAGAGATTCCAGAAGACTGGAAAAGGGCAAATATAGTGCCCATCTATAAAAAGGGAAATAAAAACAACCCAGGAAACTACAGACCAGTTAGTTTAACTTCTGTGCCAGGGAAGATAATGGAACAAGTAATTAAGGAAATCATCTGCAAAAACTTGGAAAGTGGTAAGGTGATAGGGAACAGCCAGCATGGATTTGTGAAGAACAAATCATGTCAAACCAATCTGATAGCTTTCTTTGATAAGATAACGAGCCTTGTGGATAAGGGTGAAGCTGTGGATGTGGTATACCTAGACTTTAGTAAGGCATTTGATACAGTCTCGCATGATATTCTTATCGATAAACTAGGCAAATACAATTTAGATGGGGCTACTATAAGGTGGGTGCATAACTGGCTGGATAACCGTACTCAGAGAGTTCTTATTAATGGTTCCCAATCCTGCTGGAAAGGCGTAACGAGTGGGGTACCGCAGGGGTCTGTTTTGGGACCGGCTCTGTTCAATATCTTCATCAACGACTTAGATATTGGCATAGAAAGTACGCTTATTAAGTTTGCGGATGATACCAAACTGGGAGGGATTGCAACTGCTTTGGAGGACAGGGTCATAATTCAAAATGATCTGGACAAATTGGAGAAATGGTCTGAGTTAAATAGGATGAAGTTTAACAAAGACAAATGCAAAGTGCTCCACTTAGGAAGGAACAATCAGTTTCACACATACAGAATGGGAAGAGACTGTCTAGGAAGGAGTACGGCAGAAAGGAATCTAGGGGTTATAGTGGACCACAAGCTAAATATGAGTCAACAGTGTGATGCTGTTGCAAAAAAAGCAAACATGATTCTGGGATGTATTAACAGGTGTGTTGTGAGCAAGACACGAGAAGTCATTCTTCCGCTCTACTCTGCTCTGGTTAGGCCTCAGCTGGAGTATTGTGTCCAGTTCTGGGCGCCGCATTTTAAAAAAGATGTGGAGAAATTGGAAAGGGTCCAGAGAAGAGCAACAAGAATGATTAAAGGTCTTGAGAACATGACCTATGAAGGAAGGCTGAAAGAATTGGGTTTGTTTAGTTTGGAAAAGAGAAGACTGAGAGGGGACATGATGGCAGTTTTCAGGTATCTAAAAGGGTGTCATAAGGAGGAGGGAGAAAACTTGTTCACCTTAGCCTCTAAGGATAGAACCAGAAGCAATGGGTTTAAACTGCAGCAAGGGAGGTCTAGGTTGGACATTAGGAAAAAGTTCCTAACTGTCAGGGTGGTTAAACACTGGAATAAATTGCCTAGGGAGGTTGTGGAATCTCCATCTCTGGAGATATTTAAGAGTAGGTTAGATAAATGTCTATCAGGGATGGTCTAGACAGTATTTGGTCCTGCCATGCGGGCAGGGGACTGGACTCAATGACCTCTTGAGGTCCCTTCCAGTCCTAGAATCTATGAATCTATGGATGTGTTCAAAGTCACGCAGGATTAGAACCCAGGTGTCTGAACTCCCAGGCCAGCAGCCCATCCCACAGGCCAAACGGCCTCCTCTGGGTCACTCCCACCTCTCCTTCTCCTGGTTCACAAGCTGCACAGCAGACAGGCTGGATCCGACCACTCAGGATTCTTCCTGCCCAATGAAATGACCCTGATCCCTTCCCCAAGGAATATTGGGGCCGTGGCAGTTCGCAGGTGGGCGAGGCCAGCGGGGTGGGGGAGGTGGGGCGGGCTCGTGAACAGCAGGAATTGCTTAGACACACCCGTGAAGGGGCAGGAGCAGAAGGCAGGAGAGCGGCAGGGAGGCTGGTACCTTCTCATCCAACCTTGGTGTGGCTGGCGATGCAATGGAAAAGCAGAGGCGGGCAATAGAAGATTCTCCTGCCTGGAATCAGGAGTGGGTAGAAGCTGGCGTGTATATGGGCCACCCACTTTCTGCTGCCGGTGGCGGAGCTGAAATGGCTGGCTCAGCTTTTCCAGCGGCACGTGCCAGCTCTCGCTCTCGCTCTGCCAGAGCCAAGCCTGGCAGTGAGAGGATGAGGCTGTGCCAACCAGCAGGGGGCATGTCACAATGGGCAGGCGAGTCACAAGCCAGTCAATGTGTGACTGCCCAGCCATGGGCTGCCCCAGCCCAGACTAGTTCTGGCCTCGCCGGGGCTTTAGAGCCTCTTCTTCCCCACCGGGGTCATGGGAGGGACCTTCCGCTCCCCACAGTCACAGACTTTAGGCCGGAAGGGACCGCTGGGCTCATCTAGTCCCAGCTACTGCAGACCCCAGGCCAGAGCCCCTCCCCGCGTCCATACAGCTGGAGACGTGGGGGGGGTCTCCGGATCCCCGAGTGGGAGAATCAGTTCCATCCCGGTTCCTCCTCCTTGTGAGAGCGCAGAACAGGGGTTCCCGAACGCACCCCTCCCCCAGCTCCCAGCCCACGCGGGCGGCTCTTTGCACCTGCCCAAGCTGCTGGGCGCCTTGGCCGTAGGATGTAAAATGGCCCCATCTCTGCTTCCCCTCCCACCGCGGCAACAACACAGAAACTGCTTTCATAGCACCCTCCTAAACCCCACCCAACTGAGGCTCAGGCCTTGCTAGCCGCTCAGTGCCATGGCAGCCCCAGGAGATGATTGCTGCGGGAGTCTCGGCCCAGGGGGAGGCAGTGACTCCTAGAAGCAGGGAGAGCAGCAGCACCAGAGATCAGGGAGGTCTGGCAATGCCAGTGGCTGGCTGGGGTCTGACAGCCCAGGCACCCAGAGCAGAGTGTCAAAGGCCAAACCCCTCTCACCACCAGTTCTGTAGCTCCCCCTTGCTTTTGGTCTGTCTTAGGCACCATCCTGGCCCTCATCCCCGTGGCATCAGAGCACTGTCCAACCTCGATTGCATTTATTCTAACCTCCCTCTGCAGGGCACGGCCTGGCTGCTACCCCCACTGAACAGACAGGGAACTGCAGCACAGAGGGAATAAGGGATTTGCCCAAGGCCATGCAGAGCATCTGTGGCAGAGCTGGGAATTGACTATGGGTCTCCTGGGTCCCAGGCTGGCACCTTCTCTTCCAACCTCCTGCCCCCTTTGTCCCTGGTTCAGTGTGAGCTGTGAGAGCTCTCTGGGGCACAGGAGCTGGCTGGTGCCCAGATGGAACTACATGGCCTATTGCACATATCTCGCTTTTCCCGAACATTGAGTCTGCTGCTACAACCATACCAGTGCCCGCCAGGATCCTTGCAGCTGGTCAGTGCTAAGTTTTGAACTGTGCTAAGTAGGGAAGACAAAATAGATCTTCCATCACTAGCGCAGCTCTGTGTTACTGGGGACTCACTGCTGGCTCAACCCAACCAGCCTTCCTCACACAGAGCCTGTAAATCCTCCAGCCCTGCTGTTCTCCTTTGTATTTTGGCAGTGCCCAGAGGGCTCAGTCCCGGATCAGGGCCCTGCAGTGCTAGACATTGTACACACACAGCCCGATTCCCCCCACGCTGGGTCTCCTGAATGGCTCCTGCCCAAAGGCGGGACGGCTCTATTCCTCACCCAATGTCTCCTGCTGGCAGAGATGCTCTGAGAGACGTCTAGCTCTGGGTCTCTGGGCTTCCCGGGCTGGGAGGCAAGCGTGGCTGTCTCCGGGTGGTTCTGCTGACTCTCCAGCAGCTGCACTTCCGGTGTCCTAATGCAGCCCTAGTCCTCTCCAGCGCTCAGGGGCACTGTCCTGGCATCGGACTGTCCTGGTAAATAGAACAATGGTTCCTGGCACCCTGAGAATTCCTGTTCCCCCGGCAAACTCAGTGCCATTTTCCTATGGAAGTGATGGTGTCAGCAAAGGTGATGGAGGTGGTCAGGCCTAGTGGTTGGAGCTGGACTCAGGGGGCGGGGCGGGGCATGGGTGGAGCAAGGCTGGAGCGAGACCAGGGCTGGAGTAGGACTAGAAACAGGGCTGGAGCAGGCTCAGCCTGTTGCCTGTGTCAGGCAGGAGCGAGTTCCTGGCCCTGGAGTGATGTTGAGCAGACTGAGCTGCTGCTGTGAGACTGATATACCTGCTCTGGGAGACACAAGGCCAGTTCCTGGCTTGTGGATTAGCTGGAGCCCAGCACAGGAGGGAATCGGCACCTTACAGATGGTTCCCGGGACGCTTGGCTCCTGGCCCCGCTGGGTATTGACATGCCAGGTGCAGGGGGCGAGATGCAGCGCCAGGGAGGAGATTGGGGAGGCAGGAGCACTGAGGTGGGGCTGAGCGGGCAGGTGCTGAGGAGCTGCGACCAGCTGGCCAGCAGAGAGGAGGAGCAGCAGCTCGGCTCTGGAGGGCCCAGCTGCAGCTCCACACAGGGCGCTGCCAGAGCCTGGCAGGCGGCTGGCTGAAGTGGCACTTTGTGATCTGGCACGGGCGGGAGCTAGCTCCCCACATCTGAACGCTCCGCAGCGCCGGTGGATTCAGATCCAAAGCAGGGTCTAGCTCCAAATTTACAGCTGGCCCCTTCCCCTGATTTGGAGCAGCCTGCATCGTGTGGGGGTGGTTGATTTCACAAGAGAGGGGGCTTCCCACAGACTCTCCAACTCCCCCACTGTGACAAAGTGGGACTGTTCTTAATGTTTTCTCTGAATACTGTAGGGGTGCCTCAGTTTCCCCTATGCATTTCTTAAGTTTCTACGTGGGGGGATAAAGGCCAGTGTGCATAAATGGCCAACACTCTGTCTCCTGGCAACTAATGGCCGGGGCCCTTCCCCCCTGCAAGGGGATAGCTAAAGGTGTTGGAGAACAAAGATCAGGTGACCTCCGGGCCCGGGAAAGAGACAAAGGCCAGAGAGAAGGGGCTGGAGAGTTTCAGTTTGTAGCTGGCTGGGGACGAGGAGTGAAGTGCAGATGTGGGTGTCTGGCTTACTGCCCCCCAACTCCCTCACTGTGACGAAGTGGGACTGTTCTTAATGTTTCCTCTGAATACTGTAGGGGTGCCTCAGTTTCTCCTATGCATTTCTTAAGTCCCTAGGTGGGGGGATAAAGGGGCACTTGGTAGACATGCGCCGCCCAGCCAGGAGCCCGGGGAAGGCTCGGTGTGGCTGGCGATGCAATGGAAAAGCAGAGGCGGGCAATAGGAGATTCTCCTACCTGGAGTCAGGAGTGGACAGAAGCCAGCGTGTATATGGGCCACCCACTTTCTGCTACCAGTGGCGGAGCTGAAACGGCCGGATCAGCTTTCCCAGCGGCACGTGCCAGCTCTCGCTCTGCCAGAGCCAAGCCTGGCAGTGAGGGGATGAGGCTTTGGCAGCCAGCAGGGGGCATGTCACAATGGGCAGGCGAGTCACAAGCCAGCCAATGTGTGACTGCCTAGCCCTGGGATGCCCCAGCCCAGATTAGTTTTGGCCTGGCCGGGGATTGAGAGCCTGTCCTTCCCCACCCAGAGCAGACTGTCAAAAGCCAAACCCCTCTCACCACCAGCTGTGTAGCTTCCCCTTGCTTTTGGTCTGTCTTAGGCACCATCCTGGCCCTCATCCCCATGGCATCAGAGCACTGCCCAACCTCGATTGCATTTATTCTAACCGCCCCCTGCAGGGCACGGCCTGGCTGCTACCTCCACTGAACAGACAGGGAACTGCAGCACAGAGGGAATAAGGGATTTGCCCGAGGCCACGCAGAGCATCTGTGGCAGAGCTGGGAAATGACCATGGGTCTCCTGGGTCCCAGGCTGGCACCTTCTCTTCCAACCTCCTGCCCCCTTTGTCCCTGGTTCAGTGTGAGCTGTGAGAGCTCTCTGGGGCACAGGAGCTGGCTGGTGCCCAGATGGAACTACATGGCCTATTGCACATATCTCGCTTTTCCCGAACATTGAGTCTGCTGCTACAACCATACCAGGGCCTGCCAGGATCCTTGCAGCTGGTCAGTGCTAAGTTGTGAACTGTGCTAAGTAGGGAAGACAAAATAGATCTTCCATCACTAGCGCAGCTCTGTGTTACTGGGGACTCACTGCTGGCTCAACCCAACCAGCCTTCCTCACACAGAGCCTGTAAATCCTCCAGCCCTGCTGTTCTCCTTTGTATTTTGGCAGTGCCCAGAGGGCTCAGTCCCGGATCAGGGCCCTGCAGTGCTAGACATTGTACACACACAGCCCGATTCCCCCCACGCTGGGTCTCCTGAATGGCTCCTGCCCGAAGGCGGGACGGCTCTATTCCTCACCCAATGTCTCCTGCTGGCAGAGATGCTCTGAGAGACGTCTACGCTCTGGGTCTCTGGGCTTCCCGGGCTGGGAGGCAAGCGTGGCTGTCTCCGGGCGGTTCTGCTGACTCTCCAGCAGCTGCACTTCAGGTGTCCTAATTCAGCCCTAGTCCTCTGCAGTGCTGAGGGGCACTGTCCTGGCATCGGACTGATCTGGTAAATAGAACAATGTCTCCTGGCACCCTGAGAATTCCTGTTCCCCCGGCAACCTCAGTGCCATTTCCTATGGAAGTGATGGTGTCATCAAAGGTGATGGAGGTGGTCAGGCCTAGTGGTTGGAGCTGGACTCAGGGGGCGGGGCAGGGCATGGGTGGAGCAAGGCTGGAGCGAGACCAGGGCTGGAGTAGGACTAGAAACAGGGCTGGAGCAGGCTCAGCCTGTTGCCTATGTCAGGCAGGAGCGAGTTCCTGGCCCTGGAGTGATGTTGAGCAGACTGAGCTGCTGCTGTGAGACTGATATACCTGCTCTGGGAGACACAAGGCCAGTTCCTGGCTTGTGGATTGGCTGGAGCCCAACACAGAAGGGAATCAGCACCTTACAGATGGCTCCTGGGACACTTGGCTCCCGGCCACGCTAGGTATTGCCATGCCAGGTGCAGGGGGCGAGGTGCAGCGCCATGGAGGAGATTGGGGAGGCAGGAGCACTGAGGTGGGGCTGAGCGGGCAGGTGCTGAGGAGCTGCGGCTGGCTGGCCAGCAGAGAGGAGGAGCAGCAGCTCGGCTCTGGAGGGCCCAGCTGCAGCTCCAC
This sequence comes from Chrysemys picta bellii, assembly GCF_011386835.1. NCBI lineage: Eukaryota > Metazoa > Chordata > Testudines > Emydidae > Chrysemys > Chrysemys picta. The sequence goes on along the minus strand of NC_088794.1, from coordinate 30,513,219 downwards.
ACAGGGCGCTGCCAGAGCCTGGCAGGCGGCTGGCTGAAGTGGCACTTTGTGATCTGGCACGGGCGGGAGCTAGCTCCCCACATCTGAACGCTCCGCAGCGCTGGTGGATTCAGATCCAAACCAGGATCTGGCTCCAAATTCACAGCTGGACTCTTCCCCCGATCTGGAGCAGCCTGCATCGTGTGGGGGTGGTTGATTTCACAAGAGAGGGGGCTTCCCACAGACTCTCTAACTCCCTCACTGTGACGAAGTGGGACTGTTCTTAATGTTTCCTCTGAATACTGTAGGGGTGCCTCAGTTTCCCCTATGCATTTCTTAAGTCTCTAGGTGGGGGGATAAAGGCCAGTGTGCATAAATGGCCAACACTCTGTCTCCTGGCAACTAATGGCCGGGGCCCTTCCCCCCTGCAGGGGGATAGCTAAAGGTGTTGGAGAACAAAGATCAGGTGACCTCCTGGCCCGGGAAAGAGACAAAGGCCAGAGAGAAGGGGCTGGAGAGTTTCAGTTTGGAGCTGGCTGGGGACGAGGAGTGAAGTGCAGATGTGGGTGTCTGGCTTACTGCCCCCCAACTCCCTCACTGTGACGAAGTGGGACTGTTCTTAATGTTTCCTCTGAATACTGTAGGGGTGCCTCAGTTTCCCCTATGCATTTCTTAAGTCTCTAGGTGGGGGGATAAAGGCCAGTGTGCATAAATGGCCAACACTCTGTCTCCTGGCAACTAATGGCCGGGGCCCTTCCCCCCTGCAGGGGGATAGCTAAAGCTGTTGGAGAACAAAGATCAGGTGACCTCCTGGCCCGGGAAAGAGACAAAGGCCAGAGAGAAGGGGCTGGAGAGTTTCAGTTTGGAGCTGGCTGGGGACGAGGAGTGAAGTGCAGATGTGGGTGTCTGGCTTACTGCTCCCCAACTCCCTCACTGTGACGAAGTGGGACTGTTCTTAATGTTTCCTCTGAATACTGTAGGGGTGCCTCAGTTTCCCCTATGCATTTCTTAAGTCTCTAGGTGGGGGGATAAAGGGGCACTTGGTAGAAATGCGCCACCCAGCCAGGAGCCCGGGGAAGGCTTGGTGCGGTTGGCGATGCAATGGAAAAGCAGAGGCGGGCAATAGAAGATTCTCCTACCTGGAGTCAGGAGTGGGCAGAAGCTGGCGTGTATATGGGCCACCCACTTTCTGCTACCAGTGGCGGAGCTGAAACGGCCGGATCAGCTTTCCCAGCGGCACGTGCCAGCTCTCGCTCTGCCAGAGCCAAGCCTGGCAGTGAGGGGATGAGGCTTTGGCAGCCAGCAGGGGGCATGTCACAATGGGCAGGCGAGTCACAAGCCAGCCAATGTGTGACTGCCTAGCCCTGGGATGCCCCAGCCCAGATTAGTTTTGGCCCGGCCGGGGCTTTAGAGCCTGTCCTTCCCCACCCAGAGCAGACTGTCAAAAGCCAAACCCCTCTCACCACCAGCTGTGTAGCTTTCCCTTGCTTTTGGTCTGTCTTAGGCACCATCCTGGCCCTCATCCCCGTGGCATCAGAGCACTGCCCAACCTCGATTGCATTTATTCTAACCGCCCCCTGCAGGGCACGGCCTGGCTGCTACCTCCACTGAACAGACAGGGAACTGCAGCACAGAGGGAATAAGGGATTTGCCCGAGGCCACGCAGAGCATCTGTGGCAGAGCTGGGAAATGACCATGGGTCTCCTGGGTCCCAGGCTGGCACCTTCTCTTCCAACCTCCTGCCCCCTTTGTCCCTGGTTCAGTGTGAGCTGTGAGAGCTCTCTGGGGCACAGGAGCTGGCTGGTGCCCAGATGGAACTACATGGCCTATTGCACATATCTCGCTTTTCCCGAACATTGAGTCTGCTGCTACAACCATACCAGGGCCTGCCAGGATCCTTGCAGCTGGTCAGTGCTAAGTTGTGAACTGTGCTAAGTAGGGAAGACAAAATAGATCTTCCATCACTAGCGCAGCTCTGTGTTACTGGGGACTCACTGCTGGCTCAACCCAACCAGCCTTCCTCACACAGAGCCTGTAAATCCTCCAGCCCTGCTGTTCTCCTTTGTATTTTGGCAGTGCCCAGAGGGCTCAGTCCCGGATCAGGGCCCTGCAGTGCTAGACATTGTACACACACAGCCCGATTCCCCCCACGCTGGGTCTCCTGAATGGCTCCTGCCCGAAGGCGGGACGGCTCTATTCCTCACCCAATGTCTCCTGCTGGCAGAGATGCTCTGAGAGACGTCTACGCTCTGGGTCTCTGGGCTTCCCGGGCTGGGAGGCAAGCGTGGCTGTCTCCGGGCGGTTCTGCTGACTCTCCAGCAGCTGCACTTCAGGTGTCCTAATTCAGCCCTAGTCCTCTGCAGTGCTGAGGGGCACTGTCCTGGCATCGGACTGTCCTGGTAAATAGAACAATGTCTCCTGGCACCCTGAGAATTCCTGTTCCCCCGGCAACCTCAGTGCCATTTCCTATGGAAGTGATGGTGTCATCAAAGGTGATGGAGGTGGTCAGGCCTAGTGGTTGGAGCTGGACTCAGGGGGCGGGGCAGGGCATGGGTGGAGCAAGGCTGGAGCGAGACCAGGGCTGGAGTAGGACTAGAAACAGGGCTGGAGCAGGCTCAGCCTGTTGCCTATGTCAGGCAGGAGCGAGTTCCTGGCCCTGGAGTGATGTTGAGCAGACTGAGCTGCTGCTGTGAGACTGATATACCTGCTCTGGGAGACACAAGGCCAGTTCCTGGCTTGTGGATTAGCTGGAGCCCAGCACAGGAGGGAATCAGCACCTTACAGATGGCTCCTGGGACACTTGGCTCCCGGCCACGCTAGGTATTGCCATGCCAGGTGCAGGGGGCGAGGTGCAGCGCCATGGAGGAGATTGGGGAGGCAGGAGCACTGAGGTGGGGCTGAGCGGGCAAGTGCTGAGGAGCTGCGGCTGGCTGGCCAGCAGAGAGGAGGAGCAGCAGCTCGGCTCTGGAGGGCCCAGCTGCAGCTCCACACAGGGCGCTGCCAGAGCCTGGCAGGCGGCTGGCTGAAGTGGCACTTTGTGATCTGGCACGGGCGGGAGCTAGCTCCCCACATCTGAATGCTCCGCAGCGCCGGTGGATTCAGATCCAAACCAGGATCTGGCTCCAAATTCACAGCTGGACTCTTCCCCCGATCTGGAGCAGCCTGCATCGTGTGGGGGTGGTTGATTTCACAAGAGAGGGGGCTTCCCACAGACTCTCTAACTCCCTCACTGTGACGAAGTGGGACTGTTCTTAATGTTTCCTCTGAATACTGTAGGGGTGCCTCAGTTTCCCCTATGCATTTCTTAAGTCTCTAGGTGGGGGGATAAAGGCCAGTGTGCATAAATGGCCAACACTCTGTCTCCTGGCAACTAATGGCCGGGGCCCTTCCCCCCTGCAGGGGGATAGCTAAAGGTGTTGGAGAACAAAGATCAGGTGACCTCCTGGCCCGGGAAAGAGACAAAGGCCAGAGAGAAGGGGCTGGAGAGTTTCAGTTTGGAGCTCGCTGGGGACGAGGAGTGAAGTGCAGATGTGGGTGTCTGGCTTACTGCCCCCCAACTCCCTCACTGTGACGAAGTGGGACTGTTCTTAATGTTTCCTCTGAATACTGTAGGGGTGCCTCAGTTTCCCCTATGCATTTCTTAAGTCTCTAGGTGGGGGGATAAAGGCCAGTGTGCATAAATGGCCAACACTCTGTCTCCTGGCAACTAATGGCCGGGGCCCTTCCCCCCTGCAGGGGGATAGCTAAAGGTGTTGGAGAACAAAGATCAGGTGACCTCCTGGCCCGGGAAAGAGACAAAGGCCAGAGAGAAGGGGCTGGAGAGTTTCAGTTTGGAGCTGGCTGGGGACGAGGAGTGAAGTGCAGATGTGGGTGTCTGGCTTACTGCCCCCCAACTCCCTCACTGTGACGAAGTGGGACTGTTCTTAATGTTTCCTCTGAATACTGTAGGGGTGCCTCAGTTTCTCCTATGCATTTCTTAAGTCTCTAGGTGGGGGGATAAAGGGGCACTTGGTAGAAATGCGCCACCCAGCCAGGAGCCCGGGGAAGGCTTGGTGCGGTTGGCGATGCAATGGAAAAGCAGAGGCGGGCAATAGAAGATTCTCCTACCTGGAGTCAGGAGTGGGCAGAAGCTGGCGTGTATATGGGCCACCCACTTTCTGCTACCAGTGGCGGAGCTGAAACGGCCGGATCAGCTTTCCCAGCGGCACGTGCCAGCTCTCGCTCTGCCAGAGCCAAGCCTGGCAGTGAGGGGATGAGGCTTTGGCAGCCAGCAGGGGGCATGTCACAATGGGCAGGCGAGTCACAAGCCAGCCAGTGTGTGACTGCCTAGCCCTGGGATGCCCCAGCCCAGATTAGTTTTGGCCCGGCCGGGGCTTTAGAGCCTGTCCTTCCCCACCCAGAGCAGACTGTCAAAAGCCAAACCCCTCTCACCACCAGCTGTGTAGCTTTCCCTTGCTTTTGGTCTGTCTTAGGCACCATCCTGGCCCTCATCCCCGTGGCATCAGAGCACTGCCCAACCTCGATTGCATTTATTCTAACCGCCCCCTGCAGGGCACGGCCTGGCTGCTACCTCCACTGAACAGACAGTGAACTGCAGCACAGAGGGAATAAGGGATTTGCCCGAGGCCACGCAGAGCATCTGTGGCAGAGCTGGGAAATGACCATGGGTCTCCTGGGTCCCAGGCTGGCACCTTCTCTTCCAACCTCCTGCCCCCTTTGTCCCTGGTTCAGTGTGAGCTGTGAGAGCTCTCTGGGGCACAGGAGCTGGCTGGTGCCCAGATGGAACTACATGGCCTATTGCACATATCTCGCTTTTCCCGAACATTGAGTCTGCTGCTACAACCATACCAGGGCCTGCCAGGATCCTTGCAGCTGGTCAGTGCTAAGTTGTGAACTGTGCTAAGTAGGGAAGACAAAATAGATCTTCCATCACTAGCGCAGCTCTGTGTTACTGGGGACTCACTGCTGGCTCAACCCAACCAGCCTTCCTCACACAGAGCCTGTAAATCCTCCAGCCCTGCTGTTCTCCTTTGTATTTTGGCAGTGCCCAGAGGGCTCAGTCCCGGATCAGGGCCCTGCAGTGCTAGACATTGTACACACACAGCCCGATTCCCCCCACGCTGGGTCTCCTGAATGGCTCCTGCCCGAAGGCGGGACGGCTCTATTCCTCACCCAATGTCTCCTGCTGGCAGAGATGCTCTGAGAGACGTCTACGCTCTGGGTCTCTGGGCTTCCCGGGCTGGGAGGCAAGCGTGGCTGTCTCCGGGCGGTTCTGCTGACTCTCCAGCAGCTGCACTTCAGGTGTCCTAATTCAGCCCTAGTCCTCTGCAGTGCTGAGGGGCACTGTCCTGGCATCGGACTGTCCTGGTAAATAGAACAATGTCTCCTGGCACCCTGAGAATTCCTGTTCCCCCGGCAACCTCAGTGCCATTTCCTATGGAAGTGATGGTGTCATCAAAGGTGATGGAGGTGGTCAGGCCTAGTGGTTGGAGCTGGACTCAGGGGGCGGGGCAGGGCATGGGTGGAGCAAGGCTGGAGCGAGACCAGGGCTGGAGTAGGACTAGAAACAGGGCTGGAGCAGGCTCAGCCTGTTGCCTATGTCAGGCAGGAGCGAGTTCCTGGCCCTGGAGTGATGTTGAGCAGACTGAGCTGCTGCTGTGAGACTGATATACCTGCTCTGGGAGACACAAGGCCAGTTCCTGGCTTGTGGATTAGCTGGAGCCCAGCACAGGAGGGAATCAGCACCTTACAGATGGCTCCTGGGACACTTGGCTCCCGGCCACGCTAGGTATTGCCATGCCAGGTGCAGGGGGCGAGGTGCAGCGCCATGGAGGAGATTGGGGAGGCAGGAGCACTGAGGTGGGGCTGAGCGGGCAAGTGCTGAGGAGCTGCGGCTGGCTGGCCAGCAGAGAGGAGGAGCAGCAGCTCGGCTCTGGAGGGCCCAGCTGCAGCTCCACACAGGGCGCTGCCAGAGCCTGGCAGGCGGCTGGCTGAAGTGGCACTTTGTGATCTGGCACGGGCGGGAGCTAGCTCCCCACATCTGAATGCTCCGCAGCGCCGGTGGATTCAGATCCAAACCAGGATCTGGCTCCAAATTCACAGCTGGACTCTTCCCCCGATCTGGAGCAGCCTGCATCGTGTGGGGGTGGTTGATTTCACAAGAGAGGGGGCTTCCCACAGACTCTCTAACTCCCTCACTGTGACGAAGTGGGACTGTTCTTAATGTTTCCTCTGAATACTGTAGGGGTGCCTCAGTTTCCCCTATGCATTTCTTAAGTCTCTAGGTGGGGGGATAAAGGCCAGTGTGCATAAATGGCCAACACTCTGTCTCCTGGCAACTAATGGCCGGGGCCCTTCCCCCCTGCAGGGGGATAGCTAAAGGTGTTGGAGAACAAAGATCAGGTGACCTCCTGGTCCGGGAAAGAGACAAAGGCCAGAGAGAAGGGGCTGGAGAGTTTCAGTTTGGAGCTGGCTGGGGACGAGGAGTGAAGTGCAGATGTGGGTGTCTGGCTTACTGCCCCCCAACTCCCTCACTGTGACGAAGTGGGACTGTTCTTAATGTTTCCTCTGAATACTGTAGGGGTGCCTCAGTTTCCCCTATGCATTTCTTAAGTCTCTAGGTGGGGGGATAAAGGCCAGTGTGCATAAATGGCCAACACTCTGTCTCCTGGCAACTAATGGCCGGGGCCCTTCCCCCCTGCAGGGGGATAGCTAAAGGTGTTGGAGAACAAAGATCAGGTGACCTCCTGGCCCGGGAAAGAGACAAAGGCCAGAGAGAAGGGGCTGGAGAGTTTCAGTTTGGAGCTGGCTGGGGACGAGGAGTGAAGTGCAGATGTGGGTGTCTGGCTTACTGCCCCCCAACTCCCTCACTGTGACGAAGTGGGACTGTTCTTAATGTTTCCTCTGAATACTGTAGGGGTGCCTCAGTTTCTCCTATGCATTTCTTAAGTCTCTAGGTGGGGGGATAAAGGGGCACTTGGTAGAAATGCGCCACCCAGCCAGGAGCCCGGGGAAGGCTTGGTGCGGTTGGCGATGCAATGGAAAAGCAGAGGCGGGCAATAGAAGATTCTCCTACCTGGAGTCAGGAGTGGGCAGAAGCTGGCGTGTATATGGGCCACCCACTTTCTGCTACCAGTGGCGGAGCTGAAACGGCCGGATCAGCTTTCCCAGCGGCACGTGCCAGCTCTCGCTCTGCCAGAGCCAAGCCTGGCAGTGAGGGGATGAGGCTTTGGCAGCCAGCAGGGGGCATGTCACAATGGGCAGGCGAGTCACAAGCCAGCCAATGTGTGACTGCCTAGCCCTGGGATGCCCCAGCCCAGATTAGTTTTGGCCCGGCCCGGGCTTTAGAGCCTGTCCTTCCCCACCCAGAGCAGACTGTCAAAAGCCAAACCCCTCTCACCACCAGCTGTGTAGCTTTCCCTTGCTTTTGGTCTGTCTTAGGCACCATCCTGGCCCTCATCCCCGTGGCATCAGAGCACTGCCCAACCTCGATTGCATTTATTCTAACCGCCCCCTGCAGGGCACGGCCTGGCTGCTACCTCCACTGAACAGACAGTGAACTGCAGCACAGAGGGAATAAGGGATTTGCCCGAGGCCACGCAGAGCATCTGTGGCAGAGCTGGGAAATGACCATGGGTCTCCTGGGTCCCAGGCTGGCACCTTCTCTTCCAACCTCCTGCCCCCTTTGTCCCTGGTTCAGTGTGAGCTGTGAGAGCTCTCTGGGGCACAGGAGCTGGCTGGTGCCCAGATGGAACTACATGGCCTATTGCACATATCTCGCTTTTCCCGAACATTGAGTCTGCTGCTACAACCATACCAGGGCCTGCCAGGATCCTTGCAGCTGGTCAGTGCTAAGTTGTGAACTGTGCTAAGTAGGGAAGACAAAATAGATCTTCCATCACTAGCGCAGCTCTGTGTTACTGGGGACTCACTGCTGGCTCAACCCAACCAGCCTTCCTCACACAGAGCCTGTAAATCCTCCAGCCCTGCTGTTCTCCTTTGTATTTTGGCAGTGCCCAGAGGGCTCAGTCCCGGATCAGGGCCCTGCAGTGCTAGACATTGTACACACACAGCCCGATTCCCCCCACGCTGGGTCTCCTGAATGGCTCCTGCCCGAAGGCGGGACGGCTCTATTCCTCACCCAATGTCTCCTGCTGGCAGAGATGCTCTGAGAGACGTCTACGCTCTGGGTCTCTGGGCTTCCCGGGCTGGGAGGCAAGCGTGGCTGTCTCCGGGCGGTTCTGCTGACTCTCCAGCAGCTGCACTTCAGGTGTCCTAATTCAGCCCTAGTCCTCTGCAGTGCTGAGGGGCACTGTCCTGGCATCGGACTGTCCTGGTAAATAGAACAATGTCTCCTGGCACCCTGAGAATTCCTGTTCCCCCGGCAACCTCAGTGCCATTTCCTATGGAAGTGATGGTGTCATCAAAGGTGATGGAGGTGGTCAGGCCTAGTGGTTGGAGCTGGACTCAGGGGGCGGGGCAGGGCATGGGTGGAGCAAGGCTGGAGCGAGACCAGGGCTGGAGTAGGACTAGAAACAGGGCTGGAGCAGGCTCAGCCTGTTGCCTATGTCAGGCAGGAGCGAGTTCCTGGCCCTGGAGTGATGTTGAGCAGACTGAGCTGCTGCTGTGAGACTGATATACCTGCTCTGGGAGACACAAGGCCAGTTCCTGGCTTGTGGATTAGCTGGAGCCCAGCACAGGAGGGAATCAGCACCTTACAGATGGCTCCTGGGACACTTGGCTCCCGGCCACGCTAGGTATTGCCATGCCAGGTGCAGGGGGCGAGGTGCAGCGCCATGGAGGAGATTGGGGAGGCAGGAGCACTGAGGTGGGGCTGAGCGGGCAAGTGCTGAGGAGCTGCGGCTGGCTGGCCAGCAGAGAGGAGGAGCAGCAGCTCGGCTCTGGAGGGCCCAGCTGCAGCTCCACACAGGGCGCTGCCAGAGCCTGGCAGGCGGCTGGCTGAAGTGGCACTTTGTGATCTGGCACGGGCGGGAGCTAGCTCCCCACATCTGAATGCTCCGCAGCGCCGGTGGATTCAGATCCAAACCAGGATCTGGCTCCAAATTCACAGCTGGACTCTTCCCCCGATCTGGAGCAGCCTGCATCGTGTGGGGGTGGTTGATTTCACAAGAGAGGGGGCTTCCCACAGACTCTCTAACTCCCTCACTGTGACGAAGTGGGACTGTTCTTAATGTTTCCTCTGAATACTGTAGGGGTGCCTCAGTTTCCCCTATGCATTTCTTAAGTCTCTAGGTGGGGGGATAAAGGCCAGTGTGCATAAATGGCCAACACTCTGTCTCCTGGCAACTAATGGCCGGGGCCCTTCCCCCCTGCAGGGGGATAGCTAAAGGTGTTGGAGAACAAAGATCAGGTGACCTCCTGGCCCGGGAAAGAGACAAAGGCCAGAGAGAAGGGGCTGGAGAGTTTCAGTTTGGAGCTGGCTGGGGACGAGGAGTGAAGTGCAGATGTGGGTGTCTGGCTTACTGCCCCCCAACTCCCTCACTGTGACGAAGTGGGACTGTTCTTAATGTTTCCTCTGAATACTGTAGGGGTGCCTCAGTTTCCCCTATGCATTTCTTAAGTCTCTAGGTGGGGGGATAAAGGCCAGTGTGCATAAATGGCCAACACTCTGTCTCCTGGCAACTAATGGCCGGGGCCCTTCCCCCCTGCAGGGGGATAGCTAAAGCTGTTGGAGAACAAAGATCAGGTGACCTCCTGGCCCGGGAAAGAGACAAAGGCCAGAGAGAAGGGGCTGGAGAGTTTCAGTTTGGAGCTGGCTGGGGACGAGGAGTGAAGTGCAGATGTGGGTGTCTGGCTTACTGCTCCCCAACTCCCTCACTGTGACGAAGTGGGACTGTTCTTAATGTTTCCTCTGAATACTGTAGGGGTGCCTCAGTTTCCCCTATGCATTTCTTAAGTCTCTAGGTGGGGGGATAAAGGGGCACTTGGTAGAAATGCGCCACCCAGCCAGGAGCCCGGGGAAGGCTTGGTGCGGTTGGCGATGCAATGGAAAAGCAGAGGCGGGCAATAGAAGATTCTCCTACCTGGAGTCAGGAGTGGGCAGAAGCTGGCGTGTATATGGGCCACCCACTTTCTGCTACCAGTGGCGGAGCTGAAACGGCCGGATCAGCTTTCCCAGCGGCACGTGCCAGCTCTCGCTCTGCCAGAGCCAAGCCTGGCAGTGAGGGGATGAGGCTTTGGCAGCCAGCAGGGGGCATGTCACAATGGGCAGGCGAGTCACAAGCCAGCCAATGTGTGACTGCCTAGCCCTGGGATGCCCCAGCCCAGATTAGTTTTGGCCCGGCCGGGGCTTTAGAGCCTGTCCTTCCCCACCCAGAGCAGACTGTCAAAAGCCAAACCCCTCTCACCACCAGCTGTGTAGCTTTCCCTTGCTTTTGGTCTGTCTTAGGCACCATCCTGGCCCTCATCCCCGTGGCATCAGAGCACTGCCCAACCTCGATTGCATTTATTCTAACCGCCCCCTGCAGGGCACGGCCTGGCTGCTACCTCCACTGAACAGACAGGGAACTGCAGCACAGAGGGAATAAGGGATTTGCCCGAGGCCACGCAGAGCATCTGTGGCAGAGCTGGGAAATGACCATGGGTCTCCTGGGTCCCAGGCTGGCACCTTCTCTTCCAACCTCCTGCCCCCTTTGTCCCTGGTTCAGTGTGAGCTGTGAGAGCTCTCTGGGGCACAGGAGCTGGCTGGTGCCCAGATGGAACTACATGGCCTATTGCACATATCTCGCTTTTCCCGAACATTGAGTCTGCTGCTACAACCATACCAGGGCCTGCCAGGATCCTTGCAGCTGGTCACTGCTAAGTTGTGAACTGTGCTAAGTAGGGAAGACAAAATAGATCTTCCATCACTAGCGCAGCTCTGTGTTACTGGGGACTCACTGCTGGCTCAACCCAACCAGCCTTCCTCACACAGAGCCTGTAAATCCTCCAGCCCTGCTGTTCTCCTTTGTATTTTGGCAGTGCCCAGAGGGCTCAGTCCCGGATCAGGGCCCTGCAGTGCTAGACATTGTACACACACAGCCCGATTCCCCCCACGCTGGGTCTCCTGAATGGCTCCTGCCCGAAGGCGGGACGGCTCTATTCCTCACCCAATGTCTCCTGCTGGCAGAGATGCTCTGAGAGACGTCTACGCTCTGGGTCTCTGGGCTTCCCGGGCTGGGAGGCAAGCGTGGCTGTCTCCGGGCGGTTCTGCTGACTCTCCAGCAGCTGCACTTCAGGTGTCCTAATTCAGCCCTAGTCCTCTGCAGTGCTGAGGGGCACTGTCCTGGCATCGGACTGATCTGGTAAATAGAACAATGTCTCCTGGCACCCTGAGAATTCCTGTTCCCCCGGCAACCTCAGTGCCATTTCCTATGGAAGTGATGGTGTCATCAAAGGTGATGGAGGTGGTCAGGCCTAGTGGTTGGAGCTGGACTCAGGGGGCGGGGCAGGGCATGGGTGGAGCAAGGCTGGAGCGAGACCAGGGCTGGAGTAGGACTAGAAACAGGGCTGGAGCAGGCTCAGCCTGTTGCCTATGTCAGGCAGGAGCGAGTTCCTGGCCCTGGAGTGATGTTGAGCAGACTGAGCTGCTGCTGTGAGACTGATATACCTGCTCTGGGAGACACAAGGCCAGTTCCTGGCTTGTGGATTAGCTGGAGCCCAGCACAGGAGGGAATCAGCACCTTACAGATGGCTCCTGGGACACTTGGCTCCCGGCCACGCTAGGTATTGCCATGCCAGGTGCAGGGGGCGAGGTGCAGCGCCATGGAGGAGATTGGGGAGGCAGGAGCACTGAGGTGGGGCTGAGCGGGCAAGTGCTGAGGAGCTGCGGCTGGCTGGCCAGCAGAGAGGAGGAGCAGCAGCTCGGCTCTGGAGGGCCCAGCTGCAGCTCCACACAGGGCGCTGCCAGAGCCTGGCAGGCGGCTGGCTGAAGTGGCACTTTGTGATCTGGCACGGGCGGGAGCTAGCTCCCCACATCTGAATGCTCCGCAGCGCCGGTGGATTCAGATCCAAACCAGGATCTGGCTCCAAATTCACAGCTGGACTCTTCCCCCGATCTGGAGCAGCCTGCATCGTGTGGGGGTGGTTGATTTCACAAGAGAGGGGGCTTCCCACAGACTCTCTAACTCCCTCACTGTGACGAAGTGGGACTGTTCTTAATGTTTCCTCTGAATACTGTAGGGGTGCCTCAGTTTCCCCTATGCATTTCTTAAGTCTCTAGGTGGGGGGATAAAGGCCAGTGTGCATAAATGGCCAACACTCTGTCTCCTGGCAACTAATGGCCGGGGCCCTTCCCCCCTGCAGGGGGATAGCTAAAGGTGTTGGAGAACAAAGATCAGGTGACCTCCTGGCCCGGGAAAGAGACAAAGGCCAGAGAGAAGGGGCTGGAGAGTTTCAGTTTGGAGCTGGCTGGGGACGAGGAGTGAAGTGCAGATGTGGGTGTCTGGCTTACTGCCCCCCAACTCCCTCACTGTGACGAAGTGGGACTGTTCTTAATGTTTCCTCTGAATACTGTAGGGGTGCCTCAGTTTCCCCTATGCATTTCTTAAGTCTCTAGGTGGGGGGATAAAGGCCAGTGTGCATAAATGGCCAACACTCTGTCTCCTGGCAACTAATGGCCGGGGCCCTTCCCCCCTGCAGGGGGATAGCTAAAGGTGTTGGAGAACAAAGATCAGGTGACCTCCTGGCCCGGGAAAGAGACAAAGGCCAGAGAGAAGGGGCTGGAGAGTTTCAGTTTGGAGCTGGCTGGGGACGAGGAGTGAAGTGCAGATGTGGGTGTCTGGCTTACTGCTCCCCAACTCCCTCACTGTGACGAAGTGGGACTGTTCTTAATGTTTCCTCTGAATACTGTAGGGGTGCCTCAGTTTCTCCTATGCATTTCTTAAGTCTCTAGGTGGGGGGATAAAGGGGCACTTGGTAGAAATGCGCCACCCAGCCAGGAGCCCGGGGAAGGCTTGGTGCGGTTGGCGATGCAATGGAAAAGCAGAGGCGGGCAATAGAAGATTCTCCTACCTGGAGTCAGGAGTGGGCAGAAGCTGGCGTGTATATGGGCCACCCACTTTCTGCTACCAGTGGCGGAGCTGAAACGGCCAGATCAGCTTTCCCAGCGGCACGTGCCAGCTCTCGCTCTGCCAGAGCCAAGCCTGGCAGTGAGGGGATGAGGCTTTGGCAGCCAGCAGGGGGCATGTCACAATGGGCAGGCGAGTCACAAGCCAGCCAATGTGTGACTGCCTAGCCCTGGGATGCCCCAGCCCAGATTAGTTTTGGCCCGGCCGGGGCTTTAGAGCCTGTCCTTCCCCACCCAGAGCAGACTGTCAAAAGCCAAACCCCTCTCACCACCAGCTGTGTAGCTTTCCCTTGCTTTTGGTCTGTCTTAGGCACCATCCTGGCCCTCATCCCCGTGGCATCAGAGCACTGCCCAACCTCGATTGCATTTATTCTAACCTCCCCCTGCAGGGCACGGCCTGGCTGCTACCTCCACTGAACAGACAGGGAACTGCAGCACAGAGGGAATAAGGGATTTGCCCGAGGCCACGCAGAGCATCTGTGGCAGAGCTGGGAAATGACCATGGGTCTCCTGGGTCCCAGGCTGGCACCTTCTCTTCCAACCTCCTGCCCCCTTTGTCCCTGGTTCAGTGTGAGCTGTGAGAGCTCTCTGGGGCACAGGAGCTGGCTGGTGCCCAGATGGAACTACATGGCCTATTGCACATATCTCGCTTTTCCCGAACATTGAGTCTGCTGCTACAACCATACCAGGGCCTGCCAGGATCCTTGCAGCTGGTCAGTGCTAAGTTGTGAACTGTGCTAAGTAGGGAAGACAAAATAGATCTTCCATCACTAGCGCAGCTCTGTGTTACTGGGGACTCACTGCTGGCTCAACCCAACCAGCCTTCCTCACACAGAGCCTGTAAATCCTCCAGCCCTGCTGTTCTCCTTTGTATTTTGGCAGTGCCCAGAGGGCTCAGTCCCGGATCAGGGCCCTGCAGTGCTAGACATTGTACACACACAGCCCGATTCCCCCCACGCTGGGTCTCCTGAATGGCTCCTGCCCGAAGGCGGGACGGCTCTATTCCTCACCCAATGTCTCCTGCTGGCAGAGATGCTCTGAGAGACGTCTACGCTCTGGGTCTCTGGGCTTCCCGGGCTGGGAGGCAAGCGTGGCTGTCTCCGGGCGGTTCTGCTGACTCTCCAGCAGCTGCACTTCAGGTGTCCTAATTCAGCCCTAGTCCTCTGCAGTGCTGAGGGGCACTGTCCTGGCATCGGACTGATCTGGTAAATAGAACAATGTCTCCTGGCACCCTGAGAATTCCTGTTCCCCCGGCAACCTCAGTGCCATTTCCTATGGAAGTGATGGTGTCATCAAAGGTGATGGAGGTGGTCAGGCCTAGTGGTTGGAGCTGGACTCAGGGGGCGGGGCAGGGCATGGGTGGAGCAAGGCTGGAGCGAGACCAGGGCTGGAGTAGGACTAGAAACAGGGCTGGAGCAGGCTCAGCCTGTTGCCTATGTCAGGCAGGAGCGAGTTCCTGGCCCTGGAGTGATGTTGAGCAGACTGAGCTGCTGCTGTGAGACTGATATACCTGCTCTGGGAGACACAAGGCCAGTTCCTGGCTTGTGGATTAGCTGGAGCCCAGCACAGGAGGGAATCAGCACCTTACAGATGGCTCCTGGGACACTTGGCTCCCGGCCACGCTAGGTATTGCCATGCCAGGTGCAGGGGGCGAGGTGCAGCGCCATGGAGGAGATTGGGGAGGCAGGAGCACTGAGGTGGGGCTGAGCGGGCAAGTGCTGAGGAGCTGCGGCTGGCTGGCCAGCAGAGAGGAGGAGCAGCAGCTCGGCTCTGGAGGGCCCAGCTGCAGCTCCACACAGGGCGCTGCCAGAGCCTGGCAGGCGGCTGGCTGAAGTGGCACTTTGTGATCTGGCACGGGCGGGAGCTAGCTCCCCACATCTGAATGCTCCGCAGCGCCGGTGGATTCAGATCCAAACCAGGATCTGGCTCCAAATTCACAGCTGGACTCTTCCCCCGATCTGGAGCAGCCTGCATCGTGTGGGGGTGGTTGATTTCACAAGAGAGGGGGCTTCCCACAGACTCTCTAACTCCCTCACTGTGACGAAGTGGGACTGTTCTTAATGTTTCCTCTGAATACTGTAGGGGTGCCTCAGTTTCCCCTATGCATTTCTTAAGTCTCTAGGTGGGGGGATAAAGGCCAGTGTGCATAAATGGCCAACACTCTGTCTCCTGGCAACTAATGGCCGGGGCCCTTCCCCCCTGCAGGGGGATAGCTAAAGGTGTTGGAGAACAAAGATCAGGTGACCTCCTGGTCCGGGAAAGAGACAAAGGCCAGAGAGAAGGGGCTGGAGAGTTTCAGTTTGGAGCTGGCTGGGGACGAGGAGTGAAGTGCAGATGTGGGTGTCTGGCTTACTGCCCCCCAACTCCCTCACTGTGACGAAGTGGGACTGTTCTTAATGTTTCCTCTGAATACTGTAGGGGTGCCTCAGTTTCCCCTATGCATTTCTTAAGTCTCTAGGTGGGGGGATAAAGGCCAGTGTGCATAAATGGCCAACACTCTGTCTCCTGGCAACTAATGGCCGGGGCCCTTCCCCCCTGCAGGGGGATAGCTAAAGGTGTTGGAGAACAAAGATCAGGTGACCTCCTGGCCCGGGAAAGAGACAAAGGCCAGAGAGAAGGGGCTGGAGAGTTTCAGTTTGGAGCTGGCTGGGGACGAGGAGTGAAGTGCAGATGTGGGTGTCTGGCTTACTGCCCCCCAACTCCCTCACTGTGACGAAGTGGGACTGTTCTTAATGTTTCCTCTGAATACTGTAGGGGTGCCTCAGTTTCTCCTATGCATTTCTTAAGTCTCTAGGTGGGGGGATAAAGGGGCACTTGGTAGAAATGCGCCACCCAGCCAGGAGCCCGGGGAAGGCTTGGTGCGGCTGGCGATGCAATGGAAAAGCAGAGGCGGGCAATAGAAGATTCTCCTACCTGGAGTCAGGAGTGGGCAGAAGCTGGCGTGTATATGGGCCACCCACTTTCTGCTACCAGTGGCGGAGCTGAAACGGCCGGATCAGCTTTCCCAGCGGCACGTGCCAGCTCTCGCTCTGCCAGAGCCAAGCCTGGCAGTGAGGGGATGAGGCTTTGGCAGCCAGCAGGGGGCATGTCACAATGGGCAGGCGAGTCACAAGCCAGCCAATGTGTGACTGCCTAGCCCTGGGATGCCCCAGCCCAGATTAGTTTTGGCCCGGCCGGGGCTTTAGAGCCTGTCCTTCCCCACCCAGAGCAGACTGTCAAAAGCCAAACCCCTCTCACCACCAGCTGTGTAGCTTTCCCTTGCTTTTGGTCTGTCTTAGGCACCATCCTGGCCCTCATCCCCGTGGCATCAGAGCACTGCCCAACCTCGATTGCATTTATTCTAACCGCCCCCTGCAGGGCACGGCCTGGCTGCTACCTCCACTGAACAGACAGGGAACTGCAGCACAGAGGGAATAAGGGATTTGCCCGAGGCCACGCAGAGCATCTGTGGCAGAGCTGGGAAATGACCATGGGTCTCCTGGGTCCCAGGCTGGCACCTTCTCTTCCAACCTCCTGCCCCCTTTGTCCCTGGTTCAGTGTGAGCTGTGAGAGCTCTCTGGGGCACAGGAGCTGGCTGGTGCCCAGATGGAACTACATGGCCTATTGCACATATCTCGCTTTTCCCGAACATTGAGTCTGCTGCTACAACCATACCAGGGCCTGCCAGGATCCTTGCAGCTGGTCAGTGCTAAGTTGTGAACTGTGCTAAGTAGGGAAGACAAAATAGATCTTCCATCACTAGCGCAGCTCTGTGTTACTGGGGACTCACTGCTGGCTCAACCCAACCAGCCTTCCTCACACAGAGCCTGTAAATCCTCCAGCCCTGCTGTTCTCCTTTGTATTTTGGCAGTGCCCAGAGGGCTCAGTCCCGGATCAGGGCCCTGCAGTGCTAGACATTGTACACACACAGCCCGATTCCCCCCACGCTGGGTCTCCTGAATGGCTCCTGCCCGAAGGCGGGACGGCTCTATTCCTCACCCAATGTCTCCTGCTGGCAGAGATGCTCTGAGAGACGTCTACGCTCTGGGTCTCTGGGCTTCCCGGGCTGGGAGGCAAGCGTGGCTGTCTCCGGGCGGTTCTGCTGACTCTCCAGCAGCTGCACTTCAGGTGTCCTAATTCAGCCCTAGTCCTCTGCAGTGCTGAGGGGCACTGTCCTGGCATCGGACTGATCTGGTAAATAGAACAATGTCTCCTGGCACCCTGAGAATTCCTGTTCCCCCGGCAACCTCAGTGCCATTTCCTATGGAAGTGATGGTGTCATCAAAGGTGATGGAGGTGGTCAGGCCTAGTGGTTGGAGCTGGACTCAGGGGGCGGGGCAGGGCATGGGTGGAGCAAGGCTGGAGCGAGACCAGGGCTGGAGTAGGACTAGAAACAGGGCTGGAGCAGGCTCAGCCTGTTGCCTATGTCAGGCAGGAGCGAGTTCCTGGCCCTGGAGTGATGTTGAGCAGACTGAGCTGCTGCTGTGAGACTGATATACCTGCTCTGGGAGACACAAGGCCAGTTCCTGGCTTGTGGATTAGCTGGAGCCCAGCACAGGAGGGAATCAGCACCTTACAGATGGCTCCTGGGACACTTGGCTCCCGGCCACGCTAGGTATTGCCATGCCAGGTGCAGGGGGCGAGGTGCAGCGCCATGGAGGAGATTGGGGAGGCAGGAGCACTGAGGTGGGGCTGAGCGGGCAAGTGCTGAGGAGCTGCGGCTGGCTGGCCAGCAGAGAGGAGGAGCAGCAGCTCGGCTCTGGAGGGCCCAGCTGCAGCTCCACACAGGGCGCTGCCAGAGCCTGGCAGGCGGCTGGCTGAAGTGGCACTTTGTGATCTGGCACGGGCGGGAGCTAGCTCCCCACATCTGAATGCTCCGCAGCGCCGGTGGATTCAGATCCAAACCAGGATCTGGCTCCAAATTCACAGCTGGACTCTTCCCCCGATCTGGAGCAGCCTGCATCGTGTGGGGGTGGTTGATTTCACAAGAGAGGGGGCTTCCCACAGACTCTCTAACTCCCTCACTGTGACGAAGTGGGACTGTTCTTAATGTTTCCTCTGAATACTGTAGGGGTGCCTCAGTTTCCCCTATGCATTTCTTAAGTCTCTAGGTGGGGGGATAAAGGCCAGTGTGCATAAATGGCCAACACTCTGTCTCCTGGCAACTAATGGCCGGGGCCCTTCCCCCCTGCAGGGGGATAGCTAAAGGTGTTGGAGAACAAAGATCAGGTGACCTCCTGGCCCGGGAAAGAGACAAAGGCCAGAGAGAAGGGGCTGGAGAGTTTCAGTTTGGAGCTGGCTGGGGACGAGGAGTGAAGTGCAGATGTGGGTGTCTGGCTTACTGCCCCCCAACTCCCTCACTGTGACGAAGTGGGACTGTTCTTAATGTTTCCTCTGAATACTGTAGGGGTGCCTCAGTTTCCCCTATGCATTTCTTAAGTCTCTAGGTGGGGGGATAAAGGCCAGTGTGCATAAATGGCCAACACTCTGTCTCCTGGCAACTAATGGCCGGGGCCCTTCCCCCCTGCAGGGGGATAGCTAAAGGTGTTGGAGAACAAAGATCAGGTGACCTCCTGGCCCGGGAAAGAGACAAAGGCCAGAGAGAAGGGGCTGGAGAGTTTCAGTTTGGAGCTGGCTGGGGACGAGGAGTGAAGTGCAGATGTGGGTGTCTGGCTTACTGCTCCCCAACTCCCTCACTGTGACGAAGTGGGACTGTTCTTAATGTTTCCTCTGAATACTGTAGGGGTGCCTCAGTTTCTCCTATGCATTTCTTAAGTCTCTAGGTGGGGGGATAAAGGGGCACTTGGTAGAAATGCGCCACCCAGCCAGGAGCCCGGGGAAGGCTTGGTGCGGTTGGCGATGCAATGGAAAAGCAGAGGCGGGCAATAGAAGATTCTCCTACCTGGAGTCAGGAGTGGGCAGAAGCTGGCGTGTATATGGGCCACCCACTTTCTGCTACCAGTGGCGGAGCTGAAACGGCCGGATCAGCTTTCCCAGCGGCACGTGCCAGCTCTCGCTCTGCCAGAGCCAAGCCTGGCAGTGAGGGGATGAGGCTTTGGCAGCCAGCAGGGGGCATGTCACAATGGGCAGGCGAGTCACAAGCCAGCCAATGTGTGACTGCCTAGCCCTGGGATGCCCCAGCCCAGATTAGTTTTGGCCCGGCCGGGGCTTTAGAGCCTGTCCTTCCCCACCCAGAGCAGACTGTCAAAAGCCAAACCCCTCTCACCACCAGCTGTGTAGCTTTCCCTTGCTTTTGGTCTGTCTTAGGCACCATCCTGGCCCTCATCCCCGTGGCATCAGAGCACTGCCCAACCTCGATTGCATTTATTCTAACCGCCCCCTGCAGGGCACGGCCTGGCTGCTACCTCCACTGAACAGACAGGGAACTGCAGCACAGAGGGAATAAGGGATTTGCCCGAGGCCACGCAGAGCATCTGTGGCAGAGCTGGGAAATGACCATGGGTCTCCTGGGTCCCAGGCTGGCACCTTCTCTTCCAACCTCCTGCCCCCTTTGTCCCTGGTTCAGTGTGAGCTGTGAGAGCTCTCTGGGGCACAGGAGCTGGCTGGTGCCCAGATGGAACTACATGGCCTATTGCACATATCTCGCTTTTCCCGAACATTGAGTCTGCTGCTACAACCATACCAGGGCCTGCCAGGATCCTTGCAGCTGGTCAGTGCTAAGTTGTGAACTGTGCTAAGTAGGGAAGACAAAATAGATCTTCCATCACTAGCGCAGCTCTGTGTTACTGGGGACTCACTGCTGGCTCAACCCAACCAGCCTTCCTCACACAGAGCCTGTAAATCCTCCAGCCCTGCTGTTCTCCTTTGTATTTTGGCAGTGCCCAGAGGGCTCAGTCCCGGATCAGGGCCCTGCAGTGCTAGACATTGTACACACACAGCCCGATTCCCCCCACGCTGGGTCTCCTGAATGGCTCCTGCCCGAAGGCGGGACGGCTCTATTCCTCACCCAATGTCTCCTGCTGGCAGAGATGCTCTGAGAGACGTCTACGCTCTGGGTCTCTGGGCTTCCCGGGCTGGGAGGCAAGCGTGGCTGTCTCCGGGCGGTTCTGCTGACTCTCCAGCAGCTGCACTTCAGGTGTCCTAATTCAGCCCTAGTCCTCTGCAGTGCTGAGGGGCACTGTCCTGGCATCGGACTGTCCTGGTAAATAGAACAATGTCTCCTGGCACCCTGAGAATTCCTGTTCCCCCGGCAACCTCAGTGCCATTTCCTATGGAAGTGATGGTGTCATCAAAGGTGATGGAGGTGGTCAGGCCTAGTGGTTGGAGCTGGACTCAGGGGGCGGGGCAGGGCATGGGTGGAGCAAGGCTGGAGCGAGACCAGGGCTGGAGTAGGACTAGAAACAGGGCTGGAGCAGGCTCAGCCTGTTGCCTATGTCAGGCAGGAGCGAGTTCCTGGCCCTGGAGTGATGTTGAGCAGACTGAGCTGCTGCTGTGAGACTGATATACCTGCTCTGGGAGACACAAGGCCAGTTCCTGGCTTGTGGATTAGCTGGAGCCCAGCACAGGAGGGAATCAGCACCTTACAGATGGCTCCTGGGACACTTGGCTCCCGGCCACGCTAGGTATTGCCATGCCAGGTGCAGGGGGCGAGGTGCAGCGCCATGGAGGAGATTGGGGAGGCAGGAGCACTGAGGTGGGGCTGAGCGGGCAAGTGCTGAGGAGCTGCGGCTGGCTGGCCAGCAGAGAGGAGGAGCAGCAGCTCGGCTCTGGAGGGCCCAGCTGCAGCTCCACACAGGGCGCTGCCAGAGCCTGGCAGGCGGCTGGCTGAAGTGGCACTTTGTGATCTGGCACGGGCGGGAGCTAGCTCCCCACATCTGAATGCTCCGCAGCGCCGGTGGATTCAGATCCAAACCAGGATCTGGCTCCAAATTCACAGCTGGACTCTTCCCCCGATCTGGAGCAGCCTGCATCGTGTGGGGGTGGTTGATTTCACAAGAGAGGGGGCTTCCCACAGACTCTCTAACTCCCTCACTGTGACGAAGTGGGACTGTTCTTAATGTTTCCTCTGAATACTGTAGGGGTGCCTCAGTTTCCCCTATGCATTTCTTAAGTCTCTAGGTGGGGGGATAAAGGCCAGTGTGCATAAATGGCCAACACTCTGTCTCCTGGCAACTAATGGCCGGGGCCCTTCCCCCCTGCAGGGGGATAGCTAAAGGTGTTGGAGAACAAAGATCAGGTGACCTCCTGGTCCGGGAAAGAGACAAAGGCCAGAGAGAAGGGGCTGGAGAGTTTCAGTTTGGAGCTGGCTGGGGACGAGGAGTGAAGTGCAGATGTGGGTGTCTGGCTTACTGCCCCCCAACTCCCTCACTGTGACGAAGTGGGACTGTTCTTAATGTTTCCTCTGAATACTGTAGGGGTGCCTCAGTTTCCCCTATGCATTTCTTAAGTCTCTAGGTGGGGGGATAAAGGCCAGTGTGCATAAATGGCCAACACTCTGTCTCCTGGCAACTAATGGCCGGGGCCCTTCCCCCCTGCAGGGGGATAGCTAAAGGTGTTGGAGAACAAAGATCAGGTGACCTCCTGGCCCGGGAAAGAGACAAAGGCCAGAGAGAAGGGGCTGGAGAGTTTCAGTTTGGAGCTGGCTGGGGACGAGGAGTGAAGTGCAGATGTGGGTGTCTGGCTTACTGCCCCCCAACTCCCTCACTGTGACGAAGTGGGACTGTTCTTAATGTTTCCTCTGAATACTGTAGGGGTGCCTCAGTTTCCCCTATGCATTTCTTAAGTCTCTAGGTGGGGGGATAAAGGCCAGTGTGCATAAATGGCCAACACTCTGTCTCCTGGCAACTAATGGCCGGGGCCCTTCCCCCCTGCAGGGGGATAGCTAAAGGTGTTGGAGAACAAAGATCAGGTGACCTCCTGGCCCGGGAAAGAGACAAAGGCCAGAGAGAAGGGGCTGGAGAGTTTCAGTTTGGAGCTCGCTGGGGATGAGGAGTGAAGTGCAGATGTGGGTGTCTGGCTTACTGCCCCCCAACTCCCTCACTGTGACGAAGTGGGACTGTTCTTAATGTTTCCTCTGAATACTGTAGGGGTGCCTCAGTTTCTCCTATGCATTTCTTAAGTCTCTAGGTGGGGGGATAAAGGGGCACTTGGTAGAAATGCGCCACCCAGCCAGGAGCCCGGGGAAGGCTTGGTGTGGCTGGCGATGCAATGGAAAAGCAGAGGCGGGCAATAGAAGATTCTCCTACCTGGAGTCAGGAGTGGGCAGAAGCTGGCGTGTATATGGGCCACCCACTTTCTGCTACCAGTGGCGGAGCTGAAACGGCCGGATCAGCTTTCCCAGCGGCACGTGCCAGCTCTCGCTCTGCCAGAGCCAAGCCTGGCAGTGAGGGGATGAGGCTTTGGCAGGCAGGGGGCATGTCACAATGGGCAGGCGAGTCACAAGCCAGCCAATGTGTGACTGCCTAGCCCTGGGATGCCCCAGCCCAGATTAGTTTTGGCCCGGCCGGGGCTTTAGAGCCTGTCCTTCCCCACCCAGAGCAGACTGTCAAAAGCCAAACCCCTCTCACCACCAGCTGTGTAGCTTTCCCTTGCTTTTGGTCTGTCTTAGGCACCATCCTGGCCCTCATCCTCGTGGCATCAGAGCACTGCCCAACCTCGATTGCATTTATTCTAACCTCCCCCTGCAGGGCACGGCCTGGCTGCTACCTCCACTGAACAGACAGGGAACTGCAGCACAGAGGGAATAAGGGATTTGCCCGAGGCCACGCAGAGCATCTGTGGCAGAGCTGGGAAATGACCATGGGTCTCCTGGGTCCCAGGCTGGCACCTTCTCTTCCAACCTCCTGCCCCCTTTGTCCCTGGTTCAGTGTGAGCTGTGAGAGCTCTCTGGGGCACAGGAGCTGGCTGGTGCCCAGATGGAACTACATGGCCTATTGCACATATCTCGCTTTTCCCGAACATTGAGTCTGCTGCTACAACCATACCAGGGCCTGCCAGGATCCTTGCAGCTGGTCAGTGCTAAGTTGTGAACTGTGCTAAGTAGGGAAGACAAAATAGATCTTCCATCACTAGCGCAGCTCTGTGTTACTGGGGACTCACTGCTGGCTCAACCCAACCAGCCTTCCTCACACAGAGCCTGTAAATCCTCCAGCCCTGCTGTTCTCCTTTGTATTTTGGCAGTGCCCAGAGGGCTCAGTCCCGGATCAGGGCCCTGCAGTGCTAGACATTGTACACACACAGCCCGATTCCCCCCACGCTGGGTCTCCTGAATGGCTCCTGCCCGAAGGCGGGACGGCTCTATTCCTCACCCAATGTCTCCTGCTGGCAGAGATGCTCTGAGAGACGTCTACGCTCTGGGTCTCTGGGCTTCCCGGGCTGGGAGGCAAGCGTGGCTGTCTCCGGGCGGTTCTGCTGACTCTCCAGCAGCTGCACTTCAGGTGTCCTAATTCAGCCCTAGTCCTCTGCAGTGCTGAGGGGCACTGTCCTGGCATCGGACTGTCCTGGTAAATAGAACAATGTCTCCTGGCACCCTGAGAATTCCTGTTCCCCCGGCAACCTCAGTGCCATTTCCTATGGAAGTGATGGTGTCATCAAAGGTGATGGAGGTGGTCAGGCCTAGTGGTTGGAGCTGGACTCAGGGGGCGGGGCAGGGCATGGGTGGAGCAAGGCTGGAGCGAGACCAGGGCTGGAGTAGGACTAGAAACAGGGCTGGAGCAGGCTCAGCCTGTTGCCTATGTCAGGCAGGAGCGAGTTCCTGGCCCTGGAGTGATGTTGAGCAGACTGAGCTGCTGCTGTGAGACTGATATACCTGCTCTGGGAGACACAAGGCCAGTTCCTGGCTTGTGGATTAGCTGGAGCCCAGCACAGGAGGGAATCAGCACCTTACAGATGGCTCCTGGGACACTTGGCTCCCGGCCACGCTAGGTATTGCCATGCCAGGTGCAGGGGGCGAGGTGCAGCGCCATGGAGGAGATTGGGGAGGCAGGAGCACTGAGGTGGGGCTGAGCGGGCAAGTGCTGAGGAGCTGCGGCTGGCTGGCCAGCAGAGAGGAGGAGCAGCAGCTCGGCTCTGGAGGGCCCAGCTGCAGCTCCACACAGGGCGCTGCCAGAGCCTGGCAGGCGGCTGGCTGAAGTGGCACTTTGTGATCTGGCACGGGCGGGAGCTAGCTCCCCACATCTGAATGCTCCGCAGCGCCGGTGGATTCAGATCCAAACCAGGATCTGGCTCCAAATTCACAGCTGGACTCTTCCCCCGATCTGGAGCAGCCTGCATCGTGTGGGGGTGGTTGATTTCACAAGAGAGGGGGCTTCCCACAGACTCTCTAACTCCCTCACTGTGACGAAGTGGGACTGTTCTTAATGTTTCCTCTGAATACTGTAGGGGTGCCTCAGTTTCCCCTATGCATTTCTTAAGTCTCTAGGTGGGGGGATAAAGGCCAGTGTGCATAAATGGCCAACACTCTGTCTCCTGGCAACTAATGGCCGGGGCCCTTCCCCCCTGCAGGGGGATAGCTAAAGGTGTTGGAGAACAAAGATCAGGTGACCTCCTGGCCCGGGAAAGAGACAAAGGCCAGAGAGAAGGGGCTGGAGAGTTTCAGTTTGGAGCTGGCTGGGGACGAGGAGTGAAGTGCAGATGTGGGTGTCTGGCTTACTGCCCCCCAACTCCCTCACTGTGACGAAGTGGGACTGTTCTTAATGTTTCCTCTGAATACTGTAGGGGTGCCTCAGTTTCCCCTATGCATTTCTTAAGTCTCTAGGTGGGGGGATAAAGGCCAGTGTGCATAAATGGCCAACACTCTGTCTCCTGGCAACTAATGGCCGGGGCCCTTCCCCCCTGCAGGGGGATAGCTAAAGGTGTTGGAGAACAAAGATCAGGTGACCTCCTGGCCCGGGAAAGAGACAAAGGCCAGAGAGAAGGGGCTGGAGAGTTTCAGTTTGGAGCTGGCTGGGGACGAGGAGTGAAGTGCAGATGTGGGTGTCTGGCTTACTGCTCCCCAACTCCCTCACTGTGACGAAGTGGGACTGTTCTTAATGTTTCCTCTGAATACTGTAGGGGTGCCTCAGTTTCTCCTATGCATTTCTTAAGTCTCTAGGTGGGGGGATAAAGGGGCACTTGGTAGAAATGCGCCACCCAGCCAGGAGCCCGGGGAAGGCTTGGTGCGGTTGGCGATGCAATGGAAAAGCAGAGGCGGGCAATAGAAGATTCTCCTACCTGGAGTCAGGAGTGGGCAGAAGCTGGCGTGTATATGGGCCACCCACTTTCTGCTACCAGTGGCGGAGCTGAAACGGCCAGATCAGCTTTCCCAGCGGCACGTGCCAGCTCTCGCTCTGCCAGAGCCAAGCCTGGCAGTGAGGGGATGAGGCTTTGGCAGCCAGCAGGGGGCATGTCACAATGGGCAGGCGAGTCACAAGCCAGCCAATGTGTGACTGCCTAGCCCTGGGATGCCCCAGCCCAGATTAGTTTTGGCCCGGCCGGGGCTTTAGAGCCTGTCCTTCCCCACCCAGAGCAGACTGTCAAAAGCCAAACCCCTCTCACCACCAGCTGTGTAGCTTTCCCTTGCTTTTGGTCTGTCTTAGGCACCATCCTGGCCCTCATCCCCGTGGCATCAGAGCACTGCCCAACCTCGATTGCATTTATTCTAACCTCCCCCTGCAGGGCACGGCCTGGCTGCTACCTCCACTGAACAGACAGGGAACTGCAGCACAGAGGGAATAAGGGATTTGCCCGAGGCCACGCAGAGCATCTGTGGCAGAGCTGGGAAATGACCATGGGTCTCCTGGGTCCCAGGCTGGCACCTTCTCTTCCAACCTCCTGCCCCCTTTGTCCCTGGTTCAGTGTGAGCTGTGAGAGCTCTCTGGGGCACAGGAGCTGGCTGGTGCCCAGATGGAACTACATGGCCTATTGCACATATCTCGCTTTTCCCGAACATTGAGTCTGCTGCTACAACCATACCAGGGCCTGCCAGGATCCTTGCAGCTGGTCAGTGCTAAGTTGTGAACTGTGCTAAGTAGGGAAGACAAAATAGATCTTCCATCACTAGCGCAGCTCTGTGTTACTGGGGACTCACTGCTGGCTCAACCCAACCAGCCTTCCTCACACAGAGCCTGTAAATCCTCCAGCCCTGCTGTTCTCCTTTGTATTTTGGCAGTGCCCAGAGGGCTCAGTCCCGGATCAGGGCCCTGCAGTGCTAGACATTGTACACACACAGCCCGATTCCCCCCACGCTGGGTCTCCTGAATGGCTCCTGCCCGAAGGCGGGACGGCTCTATTCCTCACCCAATGTCTCCTGCTGGCAGAGATGCTCTGAGAGACGTCTACGCTCTGGGTCTCTGGGCTTCCCGGGCTGGGAGGCAAGCGTGGCTGTCTCCGGGCGGTTCTGCTGACTCTCCAGCAGCTGCACTTCAGGTGTCCTAATTCAGCCCTAGTCCTCTGCAGTGCTGAGGGGCACTGTCCTGGCATCGGACTGATCTGGTAAATAGAACAATGTCTCCTGGCACCCTGAGAATTCCTGTTCCCCCGGCAACCTCAGTGCCATTTCCTATGGAAGTGATGGTGTCATCAAAGGTGATGGAGGTGGTCAGGCCTAGTGGTTGGAGCTGGACTCAGGGGGCGGGGCAGGGCATGGGTGGAGCAAGGCTGGAGCGAGACCAGGGCTGGAGTAGGACTAGAAACAGGGCTGGAGCAGGCTCAGCCTGTTGCCTATGTCAGGCAGGAGCGAGTTCCTGGCCCTGGAGTGATGTTGAGCAGACTGAGCTGCTGCTGTGAGACTGATATACCTGCTCTGGGAGACACAAGGCCAGTTCCTGGCTTGTGGATTAGCTGGAGCCCAGCACAGGAGGGAATCAGCACCTTACAGATGGCTCCTGGGACACTTGGCTCCCGGCCACGCTAGGTATTGCCATGCCAGGTGCAGGGGGCGAGGTGCAGCGCCATGGAGGAGATTGGGGAGGCAGGAGCACTGAGGTGGGGCTGAGCGGGCAAGTGCTGAGGAGCTGCGGCTGGCTGGCCAGCAGAGAGGAGGAGCAGCAGCTCGGCTCTGGAGGGCCCAGCTGCAGCTCCACACAGGGCGCTGCCAGAGCCTGGCAGGCGGCTGGCTGAAGTGGCACTTTGTGATCTGGCACGGGCGGGAGCTAGCTCCCCACATCTGAATGCTCCGCAGCGCCGGTGGATTCAGATCCAAACCAGGATCTGGCTCCAAATTCACAGCTGGACTCTTCCCCCGATCTGGAGCAGCCTGCATCGTGTGGGGGTGGTTGATTTCACAAGAGAGGGGGCTTCCCACAGACTCTCTAACTCCCTCACTGTGACGAAGTGGGACTGTTCTTAATGTTTCCTCTGAATACTGTAGGGGTGCCTCAGTTTCCCCTATGCATTTCTTAAGTCTCTAGGTGGGGGGATAAAGGCCAGTGTGCATAAATGGCCAACACTCTGTCTCCTGGCAACTAATGGCCGGGGCCCTTCCCCCCTGCAGGGGGATAGCTAAAGGTGTTGGAGAACAAAGATCAGGTGACCTCCTGGTCCGGGAAAGAGACAAAGGCCAGAGAGAAGGGGCTGGAGAGTTTCAGTTTGGAGCTGGCTGGGGACGAGGAGTGAAGTGCAGATGTGGGTGTCTGGCTTACTGCCCCCCAACTCCCTCACTGTGACGAAGTGGGACTGTTCTTAATGTTTCCTCTGAATACTGTAGGGGTGCCTCAGTTTCCCCTATGCATTTCTTAAGTCTCTAGGTGGGGGGATAAAGGCCAGTGTGCATAAATGGCCAACACTCTGTCTCCTGGCAACTAATGGCCGGGGCCCTTCCCCCCTGCAGGGGGATAGCTAAAGGTGTTGGAGAACAAAGATCAGGTGACCTCCTGGCCCGGGAAAGAGACAAAGGCCAGAGAGAAGGGGCTGGAGAGTTTCAGTTTGGAGCTGGCTGGGGACGAGGAGTGAAGTGCAGATGTGGGTGTCTGGCTTACTGCCCCCCAACTCCCTCACTGTGACGAAGTGGGACTGTTCTTAATGTTTCCTCTGAATACTGTAGGGGTGCCTCAGTTTCTCCTATGCATTTCTTAAGTCTCTAGGTGGGGGGATAAAGGGGCACTTGGTAGAAATGCGCCACCCAGCCAGGAGCCCGGGGAAGGCTTGGTGCGGCTGGCGATGCAATGGAAAAGCAGAGGCGGGCAATAGAAGATTCTCCTACCTGGAGTCAGGAGTGGGCAGAAGCTGGCGTGTATATGGGCCACCCACTTTCTGCTACCAGTGGCGGAGCTGAAACGGCCGGATCAGCTTTCCCAGCGGCACGTGCCAGCTCTCGCTCTGCCAGAGCCAAGCCTGGCAGTGAGGGGATGAGGCTTTGGCAGCCAGCAGGGGGCATGTCACAATGGGCAGGCGAGTCACAAGCCAGCCAATGTGTGACTGCCTAGCCCTGGGATGCCCCAGCCCAGATTAGTTTTGGCCCGGCCGGGGCTTTAGAGCCTGTCCTTCCCCACCCAGAGCAGACTGTCAAAAGCCAAACCCCTCTCACCACCAGCTGTGTAGCTTTCCCTTGCTTTTGGTCTGTCTTAGGCACCATCCTGGCCCTCATCCCCGTGGCATCAGAGCACTGCCCAACCTCGATTGCATTTATTCTAACCGCCCCCTGCAGGGCACGGCCTGGCTGCTACCTCCACTGAACAGACAGGGAACTGCAGCACAGAGGGAATAAGGGATTTGCCCGAGGCCACGCAGAGCATCTGTGGCAGAGCTGGGAAATGACCATGGGTCTCCTGGGTCCCAGGCTGGCACCTTCTCTTCCAACCTCCTGCCCCCTTTGTCCCTGGTTCAGTGTGAGCTGTGAGAGCTCTCTGGGGCACAGGAGCTGGCTGGTGCCCAGATGGAACTACATGGCCTATTGCACATATCTCGCTTTTCCCGAACATTGAGTCTGCTGCTACAACCATACCAGGGCCTGCCAGGATCCTTGCAGCTGGTCAGTGCTAAGTTGTGAACTGTGCTAAGTAGGGAAGACAAAATAGATCTTCCATCACTAGCGCAGCTCTGTGTTACTGGGGACTCACTGCTGGCTCAACCCAACCAGCCTTCCTCACACAGAGCCTGTAAATCCTCCAGCCCTGCTGTTCTCCTTTGTATTTTGGCAGTGCCCAGAGGGCTCAGTCCCGGATCAGGGCCCTGCAGTGCTAGACATTGTACACACACAGCCCGATTCCCCCCACGCTGGGTCTCCTGAATGGCTCCTGCCCGAAGGCGGGACGGCTCTATTCCTCACCCAATGTCTCCTGCTGGCAGAGATGCTCTGAGAGACGTCTACGCTCTGGGTCTCTGGGCTTCCCGGGCTGGGAGGCAAGCGTGGCTGTCTCCGGGCGGTTCTGCTGACTCTCCAGCAGCTGCACTTCAGGTGTCCTAATTCAGCCCTAGTCCTCTGCAGTGCTGAGGGGCACTGTCCTGGCATCGGACTGTCCTGGTAAATAGAACAATGTCTCCTGGCACCCTGAGAATTCCTGTTCCCCCGGCAACCTCAGTGCCATTTCCTATGGAAGTGATGGTGTCATCAAAGGTGATGGAGGTGGTCAGGCCTAGTGGTTGGAGCTGGACTCAGGGGGCGGGGCAGGGCATGGGTGGAGCAAGGCTGGAGCGAGACCAGGGCTGGAGTAGGACTAGAAACAGGGCTGGAGCAGGCTCAGCCTGTTGCCTATGTCAGGCAGGAGCGAGTTCCTGGCCCTGGAGTG
Source organism: Chrysemys picta bellii (assembly GCF_011386835.1). NCBI lineage: Eukaryota > Metazoa > Chordata > Testudines > Emydidae > Chrysemys > Chrysemys picta. The sequence goes on along the minus strand of NC_088794.1, from coordinate 30,483,531 downwards.
ATGTTGAGCAGACTGAGCTGCTGCTGTGAGACTGATATACCTGCTCTGGGAGACACAAGGCCAGTTCCTGGCTTGTGGATTAGCTGGAGCCCAGCACAGGAGGGAATCAGCACCTTACAGATGGCTCCTGGGACACTTGGCTCCCGGCCACGCTAGGTATTGCCATGCCAGGTGCAGGGGGCGAGGTGCAGCGCCATGGAGGAGATTGGGGAGGCAGGAGCACTGAGGTGGGGCTGAGCGGGCAAGTGCTGAGGAGCTGCGGCTGGCTGGCCAGCAGAGAGGAGGAGCAGCAGCTCGGCTCTGGAGGGCCCAGCTGCAGCTCCACACAGGGCGCTGCCAGAGCCTGGCAGGCGGCTGGCTGAAGTGGCACTTTGTGATCTGGCACGGGCGGGAGCTAGCTCCCCACATCTGAATGCTCCGCAGCGCCGGTGGATTCAGATCCAAACCAGGATCTGGCTCCAAATTCACAGCTGGACTCTTCCCCCGATCTGGAGCAGCCTGCATCGTGTGGGGGTGGTTGATTTCACAAGAGAGGGGGCTTCCCACAGACTCTCTAACTCCCTCACTGTGACGAAGTGGGACTGTTCTTAATGTTTCCTCTGAATACTGTAGGGGTGCCTCAGTTTCCCCTATGCATTTCTTAAGTCTCTAGGTGGGGGGATAAAGGCCAGTGTGCATAAATGGCCAACACTCTGTCTCCTGGCAACTAATGGCCGGGGCCCTTCCCCCCTGCAGGGGGATAGCTAAAGGTGTTGGAGAACAAAGATCAGGTGACCTCCTGGCCCGGGAAAGAGACAAAGGCCAGAGAGAAGGGGCTGGAGAGTTTCAGTTTGGAGCTCGCTGGGGACGAGGAGTGAAGTGCAGATGTGGGTGTCTGGCTTACTGCCCCCCAACTCCCTCACTGTGACGAAGTGGGACTGTTCTTAATGTTTCCTCTGAATACTGTAGGGGTGCCTCAGTTTCCCCTATGCATTTCTTAAGTCTCTAGGTGGGGGGATAAAGGCCAGTGTGCATAAATGGCCAACACTCTGTCTCCTGGCAACTAATGGCCGGGGCCCTTCCCCCCTGCAGGGGGATAGCTAAAGGTGTTGGAGAACAAAGATCAGGTGACCTCCTGGCCCGGGAAAGAGACAAAGGCCAGAGAGAAGGGGCTGGAGAGTTTCAGTTTGGAGCTGGCTGGGGACGAGGAGTGAAGTGCAGATGTGGGTGTCTGGCTTACTGCTCCCCAACTCCCTCACTGTGACGAAGTGGGACTGTTCTTAATGTTTCCTCTGAATACTGTAGGGGTGCCTCAGTTTCTCCTATGCATTTCTTAAGTCTCTAGGTGGGGGGATAAAGGGGCACTTGGTAGAAATGCGCCACCCAGCCAGGAGCCCGGGGAAGGCTTGGTGCGGTTGGCGATGCAATGGAAAAGCAGAGGCGGGCAATAGAAGATTCTCCTACCTGGAGTCAGGAGTGGGCAGAAGCTGGCGTGTATATGGGCCACCCACTTTCTGCTACCAGTGGCGGAGCTGAAACGGCCGGATCAGCTTTCCCAGCGGCACGTGCCAGCTCTCACTCTGCCAGAGCCAAGCCTGGCAGTGAGGGGATGAGGCTTTGGCAGCCAGCAGGGGGCATGTCACAATGGGCAGGCGAGTCACAAGCCAGCCAATGTGTGACTGCCTAGCCCTGGGATGCCCCAGCCCAGATTAGTTTTGGCCCGGCCGGGGCTTTAGAGCCTGTCCTTCCCCACCCAGAGCAGACTGTCAAAAGCCAAACCCCTCTCACCACCAGCTGTGTAGCTTTCCCTTGCTTTTGGTCTGTCTTAGGCACCATCCTGGCCCTCATCCCCGTGGCATCAGAGCACTGCCCAACCTCGATTGCATTTATTCTAACCGCCCCCTGCAGGGCACGGCCTGGCTGCTACCTCCACTGAACAGACAGGGAACTGCAGCACAGAGGGAATAAGGGATTTGCCCGAGGCCACGCAGAGCATCTGTGGCAGAGCTGGGAAATGACCATGGGTCTCCTGGGTCCCAGGCTGGCACCTTCTCTTCCAACCTCCTGCCCCCTTTGTCCCTGGTTCAGTGTGAGCTGTGAGAGCTCTCTGGGGCACAGGAGCTGGCTGGTGCCCAGATGGAACTACATGGCCTATTGCACATATCTCGCTTTTCCCGAACATTGAGTCTGCTGCTACAACCATACCAGGGCCTGCCAGGATCCTTGCAGCTGGTCAGTGCTAAGTTGTGAACTGTGCTAAGTAGGGAAGACAAAATAGATCTTCCATCACTAGCGCAGCTCTGTGTTACTGGGGACTCACTGCTGGCTCAACCCAACCAGCCTTCCTCACACAGAGCCTGTAAATCCTCCAGCCCTGCTGTTCTCCTTTGTATTTTGGCAGTGCCCAGAGGGCTCAGTCCCGGATCAGGGCCCTGCAGTGCTAGACATTGTACACACACAGCCCGATTCCCCCCACGCTGGGTCTCCTGAATGGCTCCTGCCCGAAGGCGGGACGGCTCTATTCCTCACCCAATGTCTCCTGCTGGCAGAGATGCTCTGAGAGACGTCTACGCTCTGGGTCTCTGGGCTTCCCGGGCTGGGAGGCAAGCGTGGCTGTCTCCGGGCGGTTCTGCTGACTCTCCAGCAGCTGCACTTCAGGTGTCCTAATTCAGCCCTAGTCCTCTGCAGTGCTGAGGGGCACTGTCCTGGCATCGGACTGTCCTGGTAAATAGAACAATGTCTCCTGGCACCCTGAGAATTCCTGTTCCCCCGGCAACCTCAGTGCCATTTCCTATGGAAGTGATGGTGTCATCAAAGGTGATGGAGGTGGTCAGGCCTAGTGGTTGGAGCTGGACTCAGGGGGCGGGGCAGGGCATGGGTGGAGCAAGGCTGGAGCGAGACCAGGGCTGGAGTAGGACTAGAAACAGGGCTGGAGCAGGCTCAGCCTGTTGCCTATGTCAGGCAGGAGCGAGTTCCTGGCCCTGGAGTGATGTTGAGCAGACTGAGCTGCTGCTGTGAGACTGATATACCTGCTCTGGGAGACACAAGGCCAGTTCCTGGCTTGTGGATTAGCTGGAGCCCAGCACAGGAGGGAATCAGCACCTTACAGATGGCTCCTGGGACACTTGGCTCCCGGCCACGCTAGGTATTGCCATGCCAGGTGCAGGGGGCGAGGTGCAGCGCCATGGAGGAGATTGGGGAGGCAGGAGCACTGAGGTGGGGCTGAGCGGGCAAGTGCTGAGGAGCTGCGGCTGGCTGGCCAGCAGAGAGGAGGAGCAGCAGCTCGGCTCTGGAGGGCCCAGCTGCAGCTCCACACAGGGCGCTGCCAGAGCCTGGCAGGCGGCTGGCTGAAGTGGCACTTTGTGATCTGGCACGGGCGGGAGCTAGCTCCCCACATCTGAATGCTCCGCAGCGCCGGTGGATTCAGATCCAAACCAGGATCTGGCTCCAAATTCACAGCTGGACTCTTCCCCCGATCTGGAGCAGCCTGCATCGTGTGGGGGTGGTTGATTTCACAAGAGAGGGGGCTTCCCACAGACTCTCTAACTCCCTCACTGTGACGAAGTGGGACTGTTCTTAATGTTTCCTCTGAATACTGTAGGGGTGCCTCAGTTTCCCCTATGCATTTCTTAAGTCTCTAGGTGGGGGGATAAAGGCCAGTGTGCATAAATGGCCAACACTCTGTCTCCTGGCAACTAATGGCCGGGGCCCTTCCCCCCTGCAGGGGGATAGCTAAAGGTGTTGGAGAACAAAGATCAGGTGACCTCCTGGTCCGGGAAAGAGACAAAGGCCAGAGAGAAGGGGCTGGAGAGTTTCAGTTTGGAGCTGGCTGGGGACGAGGAGTGAAGTGCAGATGTGGGTGTCTGGCTTACTGCCCCCCAACTCCCTCACTGTGACGAAGTGGGACTGTTCTTAATGTTTCCTCTGAATACTGTAGGGGTGCCTCAGTTTCCCCTATGCATTTCTTAAGTCTCTAGGTGGGGGGATAAAGGCCAGTGTGCATAAATGGCCAACACTCTGTCTCCTGGCAACTAATGGCCGGGGCCCTTCCCCCCTGCAGGGGGATAGCTAAAGGTGTTGGAGAACAAAGATCAGGTGACCTCCTGGCCCGGGAAAGAGACAAAGGCCAGAGAGAAGGGGCTGGAGAGTTTCAGTTTGGAGCTGGCTGGGGACGAGGAGTGAAGTGCAGATGTGGGTGTCTGGCTTACTGCCCCCCAACTCCCTCACTGTGACGAAGTGGGACTGTTCTTAATGTTTCCTCTGAATACTGTAGGGGTGCCTCAGTTTCTCCTATGCATTTCTTAAGTCTCTAGGTGGGGGGATAAAGGGGCACTTGGTAGAAATGCGCCACCCAGCCAGGAGCCCGGGGAAGGCTTGGTGCGGTTGGCGATGCAATGGAAAAGCAGAGGCGGGCAATAGAAGATTCTCCTACCTGGAGTCAGGAGTGGGCAGAAGCTGGCGTGTATATGGGCCACCCACTTTCTGCTACCAGTGGCGGAGCTGAAACGGCCGGATCAGCTTTCCCAGCGGCACGTGCCAGCTCTCGCTCTGCCAGAGCCAAGCCTGGCAGTGAGGGGATGAGGCTTTGGCAGCCAGCAGGGGGCATGTCACAATGGGCAGGCGAGTCACAAGCCAGCCAGTGTGTGACTGCCTAGCCCTGGGATGCCCCAGCCCAGATTAGTTTTGGCCCGGCCGGGGCTTTAGAGCCTGTCCTTCCCCACCCAGAGCAGACTGTCAAAAGCCAAACCCCTCTCACCACCAGCTGTGTAGCTTTCCCTTGCTTTTGGTCTGTCTTAGGCACCATCCTGGCCCTCATCCCCGTGGCATCAGAGCACTGCCCAACCTCGATTGCATTTATTCTAACCGCCCCCTGCAGGGCACGGCCTGGCTGCTACCTCCACTGAACAGACAGTGAACTGCAGCACAGAGGGAATAAGGGATTTGCCCGAGGCCACGCAGAGCATCTGTGGCAGAGCTGGGAAATGACCATGGGTCTCCTGGGTCCCAGGCTGGCACCTTCTCTTCCAACCTCCTGCCCCCTTTGTCCCTGGTTCAGTGTGAGCTGTGAGAGCTCTCTGGGGCACAGGAGCTGGCTGGTGCCCAGATGGAACTACATGGCCTATTGCACATATCTCGCTTTTCCCGAACATTGAGTCTGCTGCTACAACCATACCAGGGCCTGCCAGGATCCTTGCAGCTGGTCAGTGCTAAGTTGTGAACTGTGCTAAGTAGGGAAGACAAAATAGATCTTCCATCACTAGCGCAGCTCTGTGTTACTGGGGACTCACTGCTGGCTCAACCCAACCAGCCTTCCTCACACAGAGCCTGTAAATCCTCCAGCCCTGCTGTTCTCCTTTGTATTTTGGCAGTGCCCAGAGGGCTCAGTCCCGGATCAGGGCCCCGCGTTGCTAGACATTGTACACACACAGCCCGATTCCCCCCAAGCTGGGTCTCCTGAATGGCTCCTGCCCGAAGGCGGGACGGCTCTATTCCTCACCCAATGTCTCCTGCTGGCAGAGATGCTCTGAGAGACGTCTACGCTCTGGGTCTCTGGGCTTCCCGGGCTGGGAGGCAAGCGTGGCTGTCTCCGGGCGGTTCTGCTGACTCTCCAGCAGCTGCACTTCAGGTGTCCTAATGCAGCCCTAGTCCTTTCCAGTGCTGAGGGGCACTGTCCTGGCATCGGACTGTCCTGGTAAATAGAACAATGTCTCCTGGCACCCTGAGAATTCCTGTTCCCCCGGCAACCTCAGTGCCATTTCCTATGGAAGTGATGGTGTCATCAAAGGTGATGGAGGCCTAGTGGTTGGAGCTGGACTCAGGGGGCAGGGCGGGGCATGGGTGGAGCAAGGCTGGAGCGAGACCAGGGCTGGAGTAGGACTAGGAACAGGGCTGGAGCAGGCTCAGCCTGTTGCCTGTGTCAGGCAGGAGCGAGTTCCTGGCCCTGGAGTGATGTTGAGCAGACTGAGCTGCTGCTGTGAGACTGATATACCTGCTCTGGGAGACACAAGGCCAGTTCCTGGCTTGTGGATTAGCTGGAGCCCAGCACAGGAGGGAATCAGCACCTTACAGATGGCTCCTGGGACACTTGGCTCCCGGCCCCGCTGGGTATTGACATGCCAGGTGCAGGGGGCGAGGTGCAGCGCCAGGGAGGAGATTGGGGAGGCAGGAGCACTGAGGTGGGGCTGAGCGGGCAGGTGCTGAGGAGCTGCGGCTGGCTGGCCAGCAGAGAGGAGGAGCAGCAGCTCGGCTCTGGAGGGCCCAGCTGCAGCTCCACACAGGGCGCTGCCAGAGCCTGGCAGGCGGCTGGCTGAAGTGGCACTTTGTGATCTGGCACGGGCGGGAGCTAGCTCCCCACATCTGAACGCTCCGCAGCGCCGGTGGATTCAGATCCAAAGCAGGATCTGGCTCCAAATTCACAGCTGGACTCTTCCCCCGAGATGTTAATGTTAATGCTGTTTACCCTGTTGTCGCCTCAGAGTGCAGACACAAACTCTTGCTGGTGGCTGCTCTGACACTTTTTCCTAAAATACTTAATTAACTTTAGGAAAAACAAATAAATATACACATCCAAATCATTGCAATTTATAGAAGTATTTTTGTTTGTTTTTTGTTTTGTAGACTCAATTAAAAATAATGCACACTTATCTCTATTCTTTACTAGACTTAAACAGCATAGTTTAACTTCTATATTTGGGGGGATTTAACCAGAGGGCTGGCCTTACAGGGAGCTACTGCCCACAGTCCAGTGGTCGGGGTGGTGCTGTGGTCAAGAGGCAAGGAGGGCCTTTTTTTTTTTTTTTTTAAATATGGAGATATACCTATTTCATAGAACTGGAAGGGACCCCGAAAGACCATTGAGTCCAGCCCTCTGCCTTCACTAGGCAGGACCAAGTACTGATTTTTTGCCCCAGATCCTTCAAGGATTGAACTCATAACCCCGGGTTTAGCAGACCAATGCTCAAACCACTGAACTATCCCTTCCCCAGAGTGTGAGGCTGCAGAAGGGAGGTTGGAGCATTGGGGTGGGGGAAGGCAGTGGGGCCGGGGCAATGAAGGGGTGGGTGGGGAGCCCCACCCTAAGGCTGAAGCTTAAAGCCCCACAACTGGAGCCCAACGACCCACCACTGAAACCCAAGCCCAGGCTCCACCACCCCCAGGAAGGTGGATTGGGAACCCACCAGCCACCTGCATTCCTCTGGCGTTGTGCCCCATGTGTCTCCAGAGGCGGAGCAGGGTGCCAACCCCTGTTGGCAGCACCAGCAAACACCAAGGCAGTGCATCCAGGAGCAACAGGGAGGGGAGGGGCTGCTGCTTTTCCCCCTCCCCGCCAGAATCACTGCGCAGAGAGCTGTCGTGGCTGCAAAAAAAACCTGCTCGGCTAATCTGCCCCCATTTTAGGTCACATCCTAATCTCTAATATTTAGCGATCTTGTCTCAATCCCGAAGTATGAGGTTTAGTATCCCTTCCAAAATGTGTCAGTATTAACTATTACAATTCTGGATATTATATAGTTTATCCATACCAAGACAAAATGCCTTTTTCAATCTTGCTAATTTCTTGGCCTCAATAATTCCCAGTGGCAGCAAATTCCACTGTCTTAGGACACACATGGCACAGAAAAGTTCAGTTTTGAATCATCCACCTTTAATTTTATTCAAAAAATATCATCAGACTTTTATAAAGCACTTATCAGGCCATGTGGACAACCTTCCTCCCGCCACCGTTTTTCTTCAAAACAGTGAGTTCAGTGCATGCAAATGAAAGTGGAATGTGAATGTTAAAAATAAAATGCTACTGTCAAGTTATGTTGTGAGTGTAACTTGGAAGAATACATTCTGTAATGAATTGATCAATGATTTCACAATATGCTTTTCTCTTCTGTGTTACTGAGACATTACAAACGAAAATATGTTCATTGCATAATGATTTTTGAGAAATCATTATAAAATGTTTGGAATAATCACATTACCAATATAATTTGTGAATATATTTAAACTCACAGATAGCCTCGATGAAAAAAAAAAGAATGGTTAATAATTGACCCCTTGTGTGATGAGATGAGATATGAAAGAACATGCCTGAGGAATTGGAGGTGATTTATTAGATACTTACTTTTACAGTGGACATTAACTGTTCCATTGAAATTTTTTTTGAAGGGAATGTAACAATTGTGAGACTAATATCTTCCTATTAGCTACAAATAAAAATTGAAACAGCATGTACTTGTACTGAATATGCCTAGTAATGGACTTTGAGTGAACTTGTGTGATTTGACTCTGGGGAATGACTTAACAGAATGTGGACATGAAACTGTAGCATGTTGCATGATTGAGAATGTGTTATTATCAACATGGGTCACAGCAAATCAGATGATACATTGTGTAAGAGTGAGACAATAATATGAAAGCAAGTGTGTATATATGTGAGCAATAAGTAATTTCCATAATTAATTAAAAAGAGAGAGAATGGATTTTTATCTATGTCCATAAACCGGAGGGGGGGAAAAAAGGAAAGCAAAGCTCATTTATGCAGTCTGCTAATGTACTCTTTAAAAATTTCAGAAACTTCATCAAACGATTAACTGGAAAATCCTCATCTGATTGGAACAGTAAAATTGTTCATCATCCCAGACAAAGTGATGGCTACAACTGCGGACCACTCATCTTAAAGGTATTGAATACCAAATTGCCATTATTATTTGTTATATTTGTGTAATTATCCAGGGTGAAAGTAAATGCCGGAGATTACCAGTGGGCACTACACCAGCGTCCTTGCCAAGGTGTGTGGGGTGGGCTTGTGGCCCCCAGAAGGGATGGGGTCTCCAGCAGAAGGTGCGGTGCTGGGGGGCCAGATTCCACCAGCCAGCCCTTCCTCACAGCTGCTGCTGCAGTGGCCAGGAGAACCAGGCCCTTGTAAATCGCCGGAGCCCAGGACACATTTTGCTCCCCCACTGTCGGCAGCCCTGCCAGGAGCATCCAACAGCATTGCCGGACCCTATGGCAGGGCCGCTGATGCGGGGGGGCGGGGGAGGGTGCTAAAGGGGGCAGCGACATTAAAGCATAAAGCACTACCACAGCGGAAGTGTAACGTCAGCCGTGTAAGGGCCGGTACAAGTGGCTGGGTCTTACCGGTATGCTGAACCGGCCCACTTTCACCTCTGGTAATTATGATGTTTATTCTAAATATCAGTGTTGTTAGTTTGCAGAAGCGTATTTGCAGCACGAAGATATCAGTATGGTAGAAACAACACAAGAGGCTAATATTGTGTTTAGAAGACATATAGCAATTCTTCTAATGAAGGAGTCAGGTAATTACTTTCTAACATGTACTGTTGTCTCATTAGGCACATGTGAAGATAACATGAAGAGTGGAATTATGTCACATAGCAGACAGTTATCTTAATATAGGGTTACCATATTTCAGCAAGCAAAAAAGAGGACGGGAGGAGCCCCACCCTAGCCCCCCCCCGCCCCTCCCACTTCCCGCCCCCCCAGAACCCCCAACCCTCCCCCTGTTCCTTGTCCCCTGACTGCCCCCTCCTGGGACCCCTGCCCCTAACTGCCCCCCAGGACTCCACTCCCTATCTAAGCCTCCCTGCCTCTTGTCCCCTGACTGCCCCAACCCTTATCCACACCCCCACCCCCACACAGATCCCTGGGACTCCCACGCCCCATCCAACCACTCCCCACCCCCTGACAGCCCCCCCCCGAACTCCCAAACCATCTAAACCCCTCTGCTCCCTGTCCCCTGACTGCTCCGATCCCTCTCCGCACTCCTGCCCCCTGACAGCCCCCCCCAGAACTCCCAACCCATCTAAACCCCTCTGCTCCCTGTCCCCTGACTGCTCCGATCCCTCTCCGCACTCCTGCCCCCTGACAGCCACCCCCCCAGAACTCGCAACCCATCTAAACCCCTCTGCTCCCTATCCCCTGACTGCTCCGATCCCTCTCCCCACTCCTGCCCCCTGACAGCTCCCCCCCAGAACTCCCAGCCCCCCACCCCCCCGCTCCTTGTCCCCTGACTGCCCCCTCCTGGGACCCCTGCTCCTAACTGCCCTCCAGAACCCCACCCCCTACCTAAGACTCCCTATTCCTTGTCCCCTAACTGCCCCCTCCTAAGACCCCCCCAACTGCCCCCCAGGACCCTACCCCCTACCTGTACCCTGACTGCCCAAAACTTTCTCCACTCCCCCCAAAAAGCCCCCCCCCGTTTCTTGACTGCCCCCTCCAGAACCTCTCTGCCCCTTCTCCTGACCCCTGACCCCCTTACCCTGCTGCTCAGAACAGGGTGTTGGGCTCTGTGCGAGCCGAGCCGGACACGTGGCTGCGCTCCCCAGCACAACAAAACCCGGTCCCTGGCCCTGCACAGTGCTGCCGGACCGGGCTGCAGGGGAGAGCTGCCGGCTCAGAATGCAGGGTGGATCCGGCTCCTCTACAGCTGCTCCAGAGTCCAGCCCGGGACTTTCCTGCAGCCCTCCCAGCTGCTTGCTCTGCTCTGCCGGGGGAGGGGGGAAATCCCGGACATTTTGAGTGCTTTACAAATTCCCCCCGGACGCTATTTTTAGAACAAAAAGGAGGACATGTCCGGGTAAATCCTGACGAATGGTAACCCTACTTAATACCCCTAAAGTGGGATATCTCACAGGTTTGGTTCTGTAATGGTGACTATGAACCAATAATATCCTTAAGTACACAAAAATTTGAATCAGGTGAATGATGATTGCTATTGATTGGCCAGCTAAATGAAATTGGCATTTTTAGATACAGGGGCAATAAATTAAAAATTTGAGAAAATATGAGGCACAAAAAAAGAAAAGATACGTTCAGACCATTGACTGGATTAAAAAATTGACATTAATTAATAAATGAAGAGTTGCATTTTCAGTTTTGGTCATAATGTATTCATCATTTCATAACGATATATATATTTTTAAGAAAACGTGGAAGACTACTGCATATACTGCAACCTCGTCAACTGTGAAAAGGAAAGTGAGGATTGCACGATGGTAAGAAACATAGAATTATATGAGAAATAAATGCCATAAACTGCCTAAGGATCATGATTCTTGTAAAAAATCCACATCAGTAAACATTTTCTTCATGCTGATAGGCATACATACGTTAGGTAATGCTGACATGTGGAAGGAATAGCATGAGTGAATGAAAAGTATGTGTAACATTATAACTTCTTTGATTTCATTTCTTAATTGTTACTTATCAAAGGTACAGTGTGATTCTTGCAAGAGGTGGGCACATATGCCCTGCATTACAGAAGGAACCAATCAAGACTACCTGACTGTGTAGATAAATCTCTGATAATTTTCATATGACTTTACATTGTGCCTCTTCATATAACCTTATGGTGGGTCTACCCACGTGTGACCTCTGTTTTCATGGAACTTTGTATCAAAGCCTCATTTAGAAACTTTGCATTGCCCTTGGTATAATATTATAGCCCCTAAGGATAGAATAAGATAGAAGAAAAATTTCTTTTTGCTAGCAGTAGAACAAGAGCTCCCCCCCCCCCCCTCTTAATCAATTGCCCTGTTGAATGAATGAGGTGTGAATGAGGAAGGCATGGAAGGCAGCACCTCCAGACAGCCTCAACTGTTGGAGAGGGGCTGGGAGCCAGACCCAAGGACAATAAAACGTGTCAAGTGGGCTCATTAAAGACAAGCAGACATACCGAAGGCCTCGGGGGTTAGAAGCAAGCACCTTCTTTTGGAAACACCCTCTTTGCAGCATTGGGACAACACTCAAAAGAAAGCAGCACAAAGGACCAATGGACACAGACACAGAGTTTGAATCTGGTATAGATTTGCATAACAGGAAAGCTGCTATAAAAGTGAGAAGAAGAACAGGAGGACTTGTGGCACCTTAGAGACTAACAAATTTATTAGAGCATAAGCTTTCGTGGACTACAGCCCACTTCTTCGGATGCAGACTAACACGGCTGCTACTCTGAAACCTTATAAAAGTGAGGTGTCTTGCAGAGGACCCCGGGTCTCGTCTTGTCAACATGGGAGCATCGATCCGGATCGGCAGAAGCCCGGCTCCACCCCCTCCTCCATCTAACTCACCTGGCCAGTGAAGTTAAGGGGAGCAACTAATTGGTAACAACAAGACGGAGTGTGTTTGTGTGTGTGTGTGTGAGTGTAAGTGTAATATATTATATGCATATAATACAGTGTTAATGAATACATGTATTACTAATAAATGTGGCGTTTTGTCTTATTCCCCCTGAAAAGATCCTGTGCAGTACTTTAAGTACAACATTTTGGTGGAGAATACGAAAGGGGGAGCAAGCATAGAATCCACAGTTATTATAAAACTGGTGTGCACACTGCCAGCTTTAGCAAGCCTGGCACTATAGAAAAAAGAGCGTAAACTTTCAGTTAATTAACCAAACTCTGAAGGATATAGGAGTTTAGGTTTAAATTGTGTTCATAACTGAGCTAAAGAGGAAAACTTAGTGTTTCTCACTCTAATCCGGGGAAGGATTAACCAAACTCTGAAGGATATAGGAGTTTAGGTTTAAATTGTGTTCATGACTGAGCTAAAGAGGAGAACTTAGTGTTTCTCACTCTGATCCGGGGAAGGATTAACCAAACTCTGAAGGATATAGGAGTTTAGGTTTAAATTGTGTTATAGAGGTACATACACCCTCAGCTGTAGCAAGACTGAGCTAAAGAGGAGAACTTAGTGTTTTTCACTCTGATCTGGGGAAGGATCTAATCCGGGGAAGGATTTGTATAATTGGTGTATGAACCCTCGGTGGTAGCAGACCGAGTAATACAGAGGGAAGCTTAGCGTCTCTCCCTCTGGCCCAGAGTGGGTTAAAAACATAAGATGCAGATCTTGTTCTGTTAAACCAAACTCTGAAGGATATAGGAGTTTGGGCAGTGTAGTGTGGTTTATGTTTGTTTGTTTTGTTTTGGTAAGTAATATTGTGGTAATTTCACAATTTTGAAGAAAATGTTTAAGAAACGGAACCAGGAAGGGTGGGGGCTAGTTAAAAAGCCCACCCTCCTTGCTAAATTGGTAGTGGAACAAGGCTTGTGCCCATGGAAAGAAACTGTTTATTGGAAAAAGCAGGATCGGGCCCAGGCAAGCAACAGATAGAGAAACTGGAAAACAGGTTGGGTACAGAGAGTTAAAACAGCACTCTCAAATCTTACAGCAGCAGTAACATCAGGAGAAGAAACATTTGAGACCCCAGAAGGGGGCAGACCTTTGGGACCCCTCTGGAGATTGGGACGGGGGATATTTGGGATATTTGGGTAAATTCCTCCTCCCAGGGCCAAAATGCCATTGAAACAGTTAACAACAGTGCCTGCTTCTGCCTCAAATCTCCAGGCCATGGCAAAATGGCTGGAAATTTTAAAACAGAATTTTATTTTTTCTAAATGGAGTGTTAACCCCCTTTTACTAAAAGAAAGGGAGGATTTACACTCACAAAAAATGCACCACTTAATCAGCATTTGTGCAGCCCCAAGTACCAAACACACTGTGGCAGAGACCAAGCAGGTTCTGCCAGGGTAAAAGCACTGTGCTAATTTGTTTCCAAGCTTCTGTCTTTCAGGCTCTGAACCGGAACATCAGGAGAGCTGGTACCAGCTGAAGAGTTATAAAATACCATGGTTATAGTGTCATGACAAAGTCTGTGTTCAGTGTTCTGTGTTGCATGTTCTGTGTCTGTCTCTAGTGGTGTCCTGTGCTAGCATTGGGTCTAGAAAAAGAGGGGATACTACACTAGACAGGGCAAATGTCTTTTCCTCTCTCTACTTCCCCCATGTCCATCCAATTTATCAATCACCCCTTGTGTCCAAAAGACTTTGGTCCCCAATGCATCAGGTTTATTTTTTGTTAGGTTCTCTTATAGTCATTTTGTTGTTAATTTTTGTTATTAATACATTTGTATTGTTAGTTACATTTGCTTGTATTATTATTAATTCCACACTTTGCTCTATGCACTCTGGTTCTACTTCCCCAAGCCCTAAAGGGCAGTTCTTGGGCCCCCATAACCTGTAAGACCTTGGCCCATAATTGTATGGCCCCATCTTTCAGGTCCCCAGAAACCTCTGAGAACAACTGTTAAAAATAGGAAATTCTACAACATTTTAGCAACTAAATGTTAGTTTAAGTCCAAATCAGCTTAACCTTGCATAACAACTGTGGTACTCCTACAAAATCTTATTTGTTGTGTGTGCTTAAGAAGGTCCTGACCTCAGTGACTTTTATTGTTTGATGGCTATTGCAGCATCGAACTTGGGCTTCATTTTGTTTGTCAATGTACCCAATTATTGTAATGGTAATGGTTTTGTTGTATTTCCAATTATTATAATTATAATTGTTTGCATTTGTGTTTATGTTATATCTGGTGTTTAGTCAATTGTAATGGTTTTAGTTATATTCACCTGGTTATAATTGTTTGGTTTGTTTGCAACAAATACAAAAGATTTATATGGTGACCACTCAAGAATTGTTCTTGAGAGGTCAAAAGGGGGACAATGTAGATAAATCTCTGATAATTTTCATATGACTTTACATTGTGCCTCTTCATATAACCTTGTGGTGGGTCTACCCACGTGTGACCTCTGTTTTCATGGAACTTTGTATCAAAGCCTCATTTAGAAACTTTGCATTGCCCTTGGTATAATATTATAGCCCCTAAGGATAGAATAAGATAGAAGAAAAATTTCTTTTTGCTAGCAGTAGAACAAGAGCTCTCCCCCCCCCCCCTCTTAATCAATTGCCCTGTTGAATGAATGAGGTGTGAATGAGGAAGGCATGGAAGGCAGCACCTCCAGACAGCCTCAACTGTTGGAGAGGGGCTGGGAGCCAGACCCAAGGACAATAAAACGTGTCAAGTGGGCTCATTAAAGACAAGCAGACATACCGACGGCCTCGGGGGTTAGAAGCAAGCACCTTCTTTTGGAAACACCCTCTTTGCAGCATTGGGACAACACTCAAAAGAAAGCAGCACAAAGGACCAATGGACACAGACACAGAGTTTGAATCTGGTATAGATTTGCATAACAGGAAAGCTGCTATAAAAGTGAGGTGTCTTGCAGAGGACCCCGGGTCTCGTCTTGTCAACATGGGAGCATCGATCCGGATCGGCAGAAGCCCGGCTCCACCCCCTCCTCCATCTAACTCACCTGGCCAGTGAAGTTAAGGGGAGCAACTAATTGGTAACAACAAGACGGAGTGTGTTTGTGTGTGTGTGTGTGAGTGTAAGTGTAATATATTATATGCATATAATACAGTGTTAATGAATACATGTATTACTAATAAATGTGGCGTTTTGTCTTATTCCCCCTGAAAAGATCCTGTGCAGTACTTTAAGTACAACAACTGATGACAAGAAAGAGTACAACTGCAAAAAAATGTGCATAGTTCACTTCTTTACCCACCCCCCAAAAATTGTTTAAATGCCTCTTGTTCAAAACATAATGCAACCAAAAGACATTTTTCATGTATATACCAGATTATAATAATAAATGTTCTTTACTTTAAAAAATTGTTCTCTGTATTTGTGTTCATGTATATGATGCAAATTGGAAGAGTAAAGTAAAAAAATGAAAGTGGTCTCACCTTGGGCTCAGGGGCATGCTCCGTTCCCCCCAAACCTTACCTCCCTTTTCACGGATTCACACACAAAAAAGTGAAACAGCATGCCTCAATCATGCAATAGATCAGTTTGGCACATTAGCCAGGAGGAAGCAGACCGTGAGTGTTTTCGACCACAAACCCCATCCCTCCCGTTTTGCAACCATCCCTGGACTAGTGACAGGTGCATGAGCAGTCAAGTCATTGGAAATAAGCAAGGAGAAGCCAGTGGAAAAAATGAAAGGGGCCACTCTGGTCTCACCTTGGGCTCAGGGGCATGCTCCATACCCACAAACCTTACCTCCCTTTTCACGGATTCACGCACAAAAAAGTGAAACAGCATGCTTCAATCATGCAATAGATCAATTTGGCACTTTAGCCAGGAGGACGCAGACTGTGAGTGTTTTCGACCACAGACCCCATCCCTCCTGTTTTGCAACCATCCCCCAGAGGAAGCAGACCGTGAGTGTTTTCGACCACAAACCCCATCCCTCCCGTTTTGCAACCATCCCCCCCCCCCAGAGGAAGCAGACCGTGAGTGTTTTCAACCACAAACCCCGTCCCTCCCGTTTTGCAACCATCCCTGGACCAGTGACAGGTGCATGAGCAGTCAAGTCATTGGAAATAAGTAAGGAGGAAGCCAGTGGAAAAAATGAAAGGGGCCACTCTGGTCTCAACTTGGGCTCAGGGGCATTCTCTGTAACTCCAAACCTTACCTCCCTTTTCACAAATTCAATGAAAGGGGCCACTCTGGTCAGGAAGCAGATCGGGATTGTTTTTGACCACATACCCCATCCCTCCTGATTCGCAACCCCATGGACAGGTAGTAGCAAGTTAACAAACTGTCACATTGTGTGGCAGAAACTGCACCCAGTTGCAAAACAGGAGGGTTGTGTTTTGTGTCGTTACAGCGGCTCTAGGTACCAGCAAAGCAAGCAGTTGCTTGGGGCAGCAGATTTGCAAGGGGCGCAAGAATCCAGCATGGGAGCTGAGAACCAACAGGGGGCCCTGGGAGCTGTAGTTCCTTGGTTAGTTCCCTGCCTATAGAGCCAGCCCTGGAGCAGGGAAAGAACTACATTTCCCAGCATTACCTTGGCCACTAGCAACAGGAAAGGGAGGGGGAAGGAGTATGGAACTGAAATCTGCAGCTTGCTGTGAATGGTAGGAACAGAGCCAGCTCTAGGTATTTTGCTGCCCCCCCCCCGGGCTCCCCCTGCACCCCTGTATTGCCCCAGCCCTGGACTTTCCCCCGCCCACACCCCCTGCTGCCCCAGCTCTGGCCCCCACCTGCACTCCCTTGCTGCCCCAGCCCTGGGCTCTCCCCCCACCCACACCTCCTGCTGCCCCAGTCCTGGGCTCTTCCCCCCGCACCCCTTGCTGTCCCAGCTCTGGCCCCCACCTGCACCCTCCTGCTGTCCCAGCCCTGGGCTCTTCCTCCCCCCCTCCAGCACCTCCTGCTGCCCCAGCCCTGGGCTCTTCCCCGCCACCCGCACCTCCTGCCACCCCAGCCCTGGGCTCTCCCCCAAAGAAAGAATTGGGTGGACTAAATGGACGGTGCACCTCTCTATCTGAAGCCTAGCAAGGGAGGTATGTGGATCCCACTAGAATTTAAAATGAAAAGTAAGGGAGGGGAGGCTCTACTAGACTGGGCAGCTTTAGATACAGTACCAGGCACGTAGGAGGATTTACACTTCTGAGCCATGGAAGCAGAAATTGACTTTTCCTTTCCAGATATAGCTAATATTGAGAAAGAGAATGCAGCACCTGCCTTCCAGAATTGAACGCCCTCAAAATTCCGGAGTGCTCAAGCTCAATTTGGGCAGCCGTTACTTCATTTCTCCCAAATCAAATATACTGATCCACTGTAACTTGCTGTAGGAAAAAGTAGAATAAATTGAGCAAGAAATGCTTCCCGGTGGTTATTAGGACTGGAATTGCTATTTTCAACAGTCATTACTTTTTTTTTTTTTTTTTAAGTTTTAGTTTTATTTGTTTAAAAGGAAGACCATGATAGTGCATTCCCTATAGAAACAAAGAATGAAACAAAAGAATAATAAAGGCACCTCAACTTTTTCTCATTTATGTAGGACAGTCTTATATCCATCCAGATATCCTCCAATCACACAAGCTGAAAATTGTTCCACTTTACTGCAGTTCTGTAACCATATGGAACCAATCCTGCCTGTGTTCTGTGCACATCCAAAATTCCTGCTGAATGACCCGCCCTGGGAGCGAGTTACCAGTGACCCAGGGCTGGGGCGGCAAGAGGGTGCAGTTGGGGGGCGAGGGGGAGAGCCCAGGGCTGGGGTGGGGGGGCAGCAAAAATTTTTTTTGCTTGGGGCAGCAAAAAACCTAGAGCTGGCCCTGGCTCAGGGGATGATGCTCTGGCTCTCCAGGGGCAGGGCAGCCTGAACTGCAGTCCAGCCTGTGCAACTCAGACTGCCATGAGCGCCATCTAGCTACTGAAGCCAGAACTGCAGTATCAGTTCCAACTCAGCCTGAAAGCATCAGCTGACAGGGATATCTTGGTTCAGGGCCGGCTCCCGGCTTTTTGCGCCCCAAGCAAAAAAAAAAGGGGGGGGGCCTGCAGTGCCACCCCTTGGAAAGTGCCGTCCCAAGCACAAGCTTGGAGCGCTGGTGCCTAGAGCCGGCCCTGTTTCAAGCTTTTTCTCTGCAAATGTGAGGTCAAGAAGTTACTTTTATTTTAAAATGAAAACTGAGATTTGCCTGCACTCACATGACTGCAGGATCTGGGGCTTTAGGATAAATAATATCAGACTCACAATAAAATCATAAGAGTTGGCAATGCTGTATCATATGTCTAGTTTACCACTCTCAACCTCCAGATATTAAATGCCAATTATGAATTAGATTTGATTCATTTAGACCACTTTTAGCAAAGGAACTTTATGAAAAGGAACAGACGTAAGGGCTCCCTGTATCTATATCAATAGATATATACACACACACTCCAAGTCTTGATGCCTAAACTAAAGGGGAGAAAGGAAGGAAGTGTGTGTGTGTGTGTTTTTACAAGTGAATGGAGAGTCCTATTTTGGTTACATTTTATATTCATTTTGCACAGATATAAATGACCACACAAAGTGTGAGGTAGTAGAAAATCAGGTTTCTAGATTATAGGGCTAAATTCTCCTGTATGACAGCACTTTCTCATGTTATAGAAACATACAAATTGCCGTGCAGGGTCAGATCCTAGTCCATCTAGTCAAGTATCTTGTCTCTGACAGTGGCCAGTAGCAAATGCTTCAGAGGTAGGTGCAAAAAAGCCCACAGTAGGCAGATGTGGGTAATCTGACCCCATGAAGGCCTAATCCCTAAATAGTTAGAGATTGATTTAAACATGAGATTTTTATGTCCCTTTCAATACTCTTTTTGTTAGTTAGCCACATGAGGGCAGCAGAGCCTATTTTATTTCAAACTTCTGCACTAACAAAGGATTTTATGTTCTAGGAAACGACTCTTCAGCAAGGTACTGAACACACTAGCCAACATATCTGCTCAATTTAACACCTATGGCCAATATTTTTCAAAAATAGGAGCCGAATGTTAGGCTCCTATATCCACATTTAGATTCCTAAATAGGTGGCCTGGTTTGCAAAAGTGTTGCCTATATGCCCTTCAATTCCCATTAAGGCCAGCAATTTTGAAAAGAAGATCACTTATTTAGAAGCCTAAATATGGATGTAGCAGCCTGTTTTAGGTTACTTTTATAACACTGTGGGTCAAGATTTCTTTTTAAGTTGAGTAATGTCTAATAGATTGCATAGGTTTACTTTCTTCAGGGTCAGTTTCAGATACTTGTAACTGTCAAAATTTTACCTTTTCAGGCTATATAGGACTCATGATTTAAAGCAATTTAGTTTCAATTTCCTAGGAAGTCCACTTAAAATTGATCACTGTGAAAAGCCTAACATTTTCCCATAAATATCAGGCACTGATCACACAGAAGAATGCCTTCCTCTTTTAAACCATACTCGGAGAAACACTGCTGCAGACCTAGCTATGGAATTCATTGGGAGCCAAATATAATTAATTATAATCTTAGACAACTTTGTGAAATGTGAATATTGCATTTTCCTATGACTTATACATTTTAAATCTTTCTGAGAAGTATTATTTGTACATAGGTGACATTTGAGCCCACTGACTGACTGATTCAATTTCTTAATGTCCCTAGAATAACATGTTTTTCATGCAAAGCAATGTTCAGATTTGTTGGCACTACATGCTTTAATAATTCCATATGCTGATGACAGTCTAAAGTTAGCCAGTTTTTCCCTTGGTATTTCATTAAATTAAAAAAATGCATTCATGATGTGTGATACTATCATAATTGCTAAGCAGGGCATTTGCGCAGTCCCTAAAGCCATTATCTCCACTAACATAAATCTTGAGAGCAATTTGTATGAGCAATAAAAGTGGAAGGAAACAAGAATGCAGATCACATGGCTTTGGAAGAGTAACCCCCTTGTCAGAAACTTTTTATTTAAAAAAATAATAATAATCACTTGTGAAAACTTTTTCTCTAAAGCTCATCTGTTTGCTCTAAACATTCTACAAAATCTATTATAAACTACCTTCTTTCAGTATCAGAAAATGCTTTTACAAATTATGTTATCGTTTGTGGTTGCATTCACCTTTCCTTATCTGTTTTTGGATCTTTATTAACCACATGCTTTTTAGACATTCTGGGCAACATTTGTCCTTGGTGAAAAACCACAGAAGTCAGTGGAATAATACCAGGGATGAATTTGACACTGTTCAGACACAGTGTGCTTACGGACAAAGTCCATTGACAACATACAACATTTGTAAAAAGTCCACCAACTGCTTAATAATCATTTGTAAACTGGCTCCGTTTTCATTGCACATCTTGAAAGGGGCTGAAGTCTGTAGTTCAGTCATCAGGTTTTATTTTCTTTTGGCTGTAGCAAATATTTTGACTAGCCAAGGTCTTAATAAATACACAAACCACAATAATAAACCTCCCAGCATCTGTAAATCCTCGCTGAGCCAGTTAAACAGAATTAAATACTTCAATTTCTGCTAAAAATCTGAAAAAAAATTTTTTTAGATGCTTGCCTTTAGACTCAAAATACTCTCTACTGATACATTTTGGTTAAGATTGCTACAAACCTCACCACCTTCTTCTCCAAGTGCAAACACACTTTCTCAGTCTTGTTTTGCTAATATAAATACATAAAACAGTATACATATAAAGATGCTAAATTATATATACTAAAAAATAACCCCCTACAATTTCCTTCTGGGGAAGGAAGGAAGGAAGGAAGGAAAGAAAGAAAGAAAGAAAGAAAGAAAGAAAGAAAGAAAGAAAGAAAGAAAGAAAGAACTACATGTGACAGGTGCTAGTCAAATTGCCTAATGCACTTCTGGCAGATGTTCAGATACTATGATGATGGGAATAAGACTCTGAATAGAACAAAATAGAATAAACTTAACTGGAACACGAAAAATAAATTATTAATCTTGTGATTTTTCAGCTTTTAAAATATCACTGAACATTTTTTATGTTAAAGAACATGTATTTGTTAATGTCCAGAATTTGCTGTTGATGTTGCAGTCAGTATCTGGAGCAAAAAGAGAAATGCAAAAAAAATTCATCAGTGAATTCAAAGGCAATTATTAAACCAAAACCTTTTTGTTTGTTTGGGGGTTTGGGGGTATTTTTTTTTGGAGGGGGGAGCATTTTAAGGTTAAAAATTCATAAGGAATAAATGAGGCCCCAATCCTGCAGCTTGTTTCATGCAGGCAGATCCTGGTACCAGTTTGAGGCTATAGAGCCCCATTGACGTCAGTGGGAATTTATGTGAGCACAGAAGTCTGGCCACACAGAGCAATTTGCAGGATTAGGGCTGTAAGCAAATAAGTACATCAGCAGTAAAGCTCTAGTAATCAAGGAATCAGGACCAAGTTAGAAGAAAACTAATGAGAAAATCTTTCAATCCATTCACACAGAGGAATCCAATTATATTCAGTACAAATCTCATGCTGCCTAATATGGTAAATTCGGTGTGAAATTGGGGAAAGATTCACCACATCACCCCGCCCACCCAAAAAATTAGTAGAACTGCCACAGAATGCTTTTCCACATGCTCTGCTTACCCTGGTCCTGAACTAAAACCCATTAAAGTCAGTGGAAAGACTCCCAATGATTTCAATGGGTTTTGGCTCAGGCACCATTAATGAGATGGGTCAGACAACATGGATACCCATTACGGACAGTTGTTGTTATTATTATTACAGTAACTCCTCGCTTAACGTTGTAGTTATGTTCCTGAAAAATGCAACTTTAAGCGAAACAATGTTAAGCGAATCCAATTTCCACATAAGAATGAATGTAAATGCAGGGGTTAGGTTCCAGGGAAATTTTTTTCACCAGACAAAAAACTATATATATAATACACACACAGTATAAGTTTTAAACAAACAATTTAATATTGTACACAGCAATGATGATTGTGAAGCTTGGTTGAGGTGGTGGAGTCAGAGGGTGGAAGAGGGTGGGATATTTCCCAAGGAATGCCTTTCTGCTAAATGATGAACTAGCATTTGTCTGAGCCCTCAAGGGTTAATACATTGTTGTTAATGTAGCCTCACACTCTACAAGGCAGCACGAATGGAGGGAGGGGAGACAGCATGGCAGACAGACACAGAGACAGACACCCTGTGTCAGAGAGAGAGATGCACATTGCCCCTTTAAGTGTGCTGACACCACTCTAAGTACATTGCCTTTAGAAAGATCAGAAAATTGAGAGAGCAGCTGCGGCCAGCTCTCTCCATCCTGAGCCGTGTTGTGTTTCCCCCCTGCTCTATATGGAGAAGGGGTAAGCGGGGGGCAGGAGTAGGGAAGAGGGAGGGGGACACCCTGACATTACCCCCTCTCTTCCCCTCTCCCCTGCACAGCAAGCAGGAGGCTCCCAGGAGCAGCTCCAAGGCAGAGGGCAGTAGCAGCACATGGCAGTAGGGGGAGGGACAGCTGAACTGCTGGCAATTGGTATCCTGCTGGGTAGTTGCTGCACAGGGAACTTAGGGGAGCGGGGAGCTGATAGGGGGAGCTGATAGAGGGGCTGCCGGTCCACCCTGGTTCCAAGCCCCCTCCAGCTAGCTGCAACGGGCTGCTCTTCCTGCAAGCAGTGGACAAAGCAGGCGGCTGCCAAACAACGTTATAAGGGAGCATTGCACAACTTTAAACGAGCATGTTCCCTAATTGATCAGCAACGTAACAACGAAACAACGTTAACCGAGACGACTTTAAGTGAGGAGTTACTGTATTTGTTTCACAGTAGCAGCTACAGGCCCAAATAGCCATTGAGTCCCTATTGTTCTGATGGTGTAGAAACACATAGTACGGCAGTTCCTGGCCCCAGTGAGCTTACCTTTTAAATACACAAGACAGACAAAGGGTGGGAAGAGAAACAGGCACAGAATGGTGAAGTGATTTGCCTAAGGTCATACAGTTGATCAGTGGCGGATCCCAAAATAGAATCCAGGTCTCCTGAGTCCCAGTGCTCTATCCATTAGACCATGCTGCTTCCATTTTTGTGCTTTATTATTATTGTGTGTGTGAAAAATAAGTTTATTTGATTAAAGAAATGGCAATGAGTTCTGGTCTATAATGAAAACCAAAAACAATTAGTTCAGCAATATCCTTTTTGTTGAGTACCCCATCAGAGGGACTTTAAAATACTACTTTTCTACAGGAACTACTGGCCCCACCTCTCCTGTCTACTATAAAGTATGTTAGTTACATTCTGAATCACCCTAGTCTTGCATGATTGGAAGTATGTTTATCACAGGGCTCAAGGAAGTCAAATTCCAAGATTTTCCCATAAGCCTCTGGACTTTCTTTTAGAAACTCTAAAGACAGTGGGTTGAAAGAGACAGGTCAAAAACAAAACAAAGGGGTTATAGTGCCACTTGTCCCCTGAAATGAGGATTCCAGTGTTTCCTGCCATCCTGCAAGTGTGTGAAGATTCCACCCTTGGAAAAGTAGCACAGCAGCATCTGTTCTACGGTAAGACAAGGCTGCACATTGAAATTTACTGCCAAAGAAATTTCAAGCTTAAAACTTAGTTTTTGCAAGTGTTCATGTTAGTAAAGTTCAAACAATTGAATGTGCATTGAAAGCAAGCAAAAAAGGGTTGTGAACACAGTTGAATTACTTAGATTGTAAATTCTTTGGGCACAGGGACTAGCATATTTGTACAGCACCTAGTACGGTGAGTGCAGCCTGGTTGCTGACCGGGGCCTCTGAGCACTATTGTCTGAGAACTACTGTAAGGCAAATAATAGATAATATTAATAAACTTGTTTTAGAACTCAAATAGATATTCACAAACAGTTCAACAGTTCTGGATCTATCCACTGGATGGCGATGATGACATAGAATCATAGACATGTAGGGCTGGAAGGGAGCTCGAGAAGTCATCAAGCCCTGCACTGAGTCAGGGCCAAGTAAACCTAGATCATCCCTAACAGGTGTTTGTCCAACATGTTCTCAAAAACCCCCACCAAAAATGGGGATTCCACAACCTCCCTTTAAAGCCTATTCCAGAGTTTAATTACCTTTATAAATTAGAAAGTTCCTAATATCTAAGGTAAATTTCCCTTGCTGCAGCTTAAGTCCATTACTTCTTGTCCTAACTTCAGTGGACATGGAGAACAACTGGTCACAGTCCTCTCTATAATAGCCCTTACAATATTTAAAGATTATCATGTCTCTGCTCAATCATCTTTTCCATTCTTCATGAGTCAGGTTTTCTAAACCTTTTGTCATTTTGTTGCTTTTCTCTGGACTCTCTCTAATTTGTTCACATCTTTTTTCAAGTGTGGCACTCAGAATTGGACACAATACTCTAGCTGAGGTCTCATCAGTGCTAAGTAAAGTGGGACAATTACCTCCCATGTCTTACATATGACACTCTTGTCAATGTACCCCAGAATATTAGCCTTTTTCACAACTGCATCACATTGTTGACCCATATTCAATTTGTGATCCACTATAATCCCCAGATCCTTTTCAGCAGTACTACCCTCTAGCCAATTATTTCCCATTTTGTAGCTGTGCATTTGATTTTTTTTTCTTCCTAAGTATAGTACTTTGCACTTAACCTTATTGAAATTTCATTTTGGAAATTTCAGACCAATTCTCCAATTTGTTGAGACCATTTTTAATTCTAATCCTGTCCTCCAAAGTGCTTCCAACCCCTCCCAGCTTGATGTCACTGCAAATTTTATAAGCATACTCTCCACTCCAAGTCATTAATGAAAATATTGACTAGTACTAGACCCAAGACTGACCCCTGTAGAACCCCACTAGATACAGCCTCCCAGTTTGACAACAAACCGTTGATAACTACTCTGAGTATAGTCGTTCAAACTTTGGCACACCCACCTTATAGTAATTTTATCTAGACCACATTTCCCTAGTTTGCTTATGAAATGTCATATGAGACTGTGCTAAAGCCTTTCTAAAAATCAAAATAATCACATCCACTGCTTCCCCCCATCCACTAGGCAAGTCACTCTGTCAAAGAAGGAAATTAGAGTTGGTTTGACATGATTTGTTCTTGGCAAATCCAGACTGGCTATTTCTTATAACCCATTATCCTCTAGGTGCTTACATTTGACAGTTTAATAATTTGTTCCAGTAATCAAAGTTGGGTTAACTTCTATAAGTGCCTGCATCCTCTTTGTTCCCTTTTTAAAAGATGGGTCCTTCTCCAGACATCTGGGACCTCACTTGTCCTCCATGAGTTCTTGAAGATAATTGCTAATGGTTCCAAGATTGCTTCAGCTGATTCCTTAAGTACCCTAGGATGAATTTCATAAGGCTCTGCTGACTAGAATATATTTAATTTATGATTTTTTTTTCTCCATTTTGGCTTGTGTTCCTTCCCCCTTGTTGTTGATAATTAATTGTGTTGAGTAACTGGTTACCATTAACCTTTTTAGTGAAGACTGAAGCAAAACAAGCAAAACCTTATACTTCTTGATGTAATCAGTTATTAGCTCTCCTTCTCTGCTAAGTAGAGGACCTGCACTTTCCTCTGTATTTCTCTTGCTCCTAATGTATTCATAGAACATCTTCTTATTGCCTTTTATGGCTCTTGCTAGGTAGAACTCTTTTTGTCCTTTAGCCTTTCTGATTTTTGTTCCTAAATGCTTGTGCTATTCTTTTTTACTACTACTTAGCAATTCATCCCTGTTTCCACTTCGCTTGGACCTTTTTGATTTTCAGGTCATTAAACAGTTCCTACTGGAGCCATATTGGCCTCTTACTATTCTTCTTATCTTTCCTTCACAACAGGATAGTTTGAAGTTGTGCCTTTAATGTTGTCTCCTTAAAAAACTGCCTGTTCTCCTGAACTCCTTTTCTCATATACTTTCTTCCCATGGGATCTTACCTACCAGTCCTCTGATCTTGTTAATCTGCTTTTTTTTAAGTCCATTATCCTCATTCTGCTGCTCTCACTCCTTTCTTTCCTTAAAACCATTAAATCATAATTTTATGATCACTTTCACCCAGACTGCCTTCCACCTTCAGATTCTCAACAAATTCTTCCCTGTTGGTCAGAATCAAATCTAAAATGGCTGCCCGCCCTGGTTACTTCCTCCATCTTCTGAAACAAAATGTTGTCCCCCATACATGCCAAAAATGTAATGGAAATTTTGAGTTTTGCCATATTACTTTGCTAACATACGTCTAGGTCGTTAAAGTTCCCCATTTTAAACAGGTCTTGTGTTTTGGATATTTCTGTTACTTGTTCTAGAAATGCCTCATCCACTTCCTCTTCCTGATCTGGTGGTCCACTATAGACCTTACATGATGCCACCCTTTCTCGCCCCCCACTTTATCTTTACTCATAGATTTTCAACTGGTCTGCCTCTCCCCTCCTTCTGGCCTTCAGAACAAGTGTATATATTATTGATATACAATGCAATACCACCTCCCTTTTTTGTCCTGCCTGACTTTCCTAAAGGAACTATATCCTTCTATGTCAATATTCCAGTCATGAGACTTATTCCACCAAGTCTTCGTGATGCCAATTAGATTATGATTTAGCTTATGTACTAATTCTTCCAGTTGTTCCTGTTTATTCCCCAAACTCCTTGCATTTCTGTATGGACATGTAATATGTTGAGCACATTTTCTCCCCCACAACCCACGGATTTTCTTCTTGTTTCTTCTAAGACACTATTGTAATTATTCATGTGTGTCCCCCCATAACATCTAGACCTCTGTTAAGGTCACCTTTCTTTATACTTACCTGTGTGCTTTTGTCACCAGCACCCTTTGAATCTAGTTTAAAACCCTCCTCACTATGTTGGAAAGTTGGTGTGTGAAGATAATCTTTCTCTTCTTAGTCAGATGGACCCCAGCTTCCCAGCAGACCACCTTCCTGGAACATCATACCATGGTCAAGGAAGCCAAAGCCATCCATCTGCTCAGCCATGCAGTCAACTCCATGATGTGCCATTGCCTGGGCCCGGGCCCTGAACTGGAAGGGTGAATGAGAACACAGCCTATGCCCCCAATACCTTCATTTCGACTTCCAGAGTTCTGAAGTCACTGCTGATGTACTCAGGTCATGCCTAGCAGTATCATTAGTGTCCACATGAATGAGTAGCATGGGATAGTGGTCAGAGAGACAGATGAGCCTTTGCAACCTTTCAGTAACATCTCTGATGCAGGCTCCAGGCTGGGAGTACACCTCCCAGGACATCTTGGCAGATGGATACCTCTGTCCGTCCTAGAAGGGAGTCCCCTAGCACCAGCACCCTATACCTTTTTCTTGAGTGCAGTAGCTGTGAACCTCCCAGCCTTGAGGGCCTAGGTCATCTCCTCCTCCTCTGCCATTGGGCTCTGCTCCTCACCTCCTGTTGCCAGTACAACATACTGGTTCTTCACCTTGATGGATATGGTCCCGGGTGGAGCACTGTCTACTGCCAGAGATGGCCAGCAGCCAAACTACTTCCTATAGAGCAGGTTCTCCTTCCTCTCTGGTGCCGCTGTAGTAGGCTAGCAACCTACATGTGTCCTGTTGATTAAGTCCTCACACAGCCAGATGCTACGCAGATAAGCCACCTCCTCCTGCAGCTCTCTTACCTGTTTCCTGAGGGACTCCCCCAACAGACACCTCTCACCCCAGGTGGTTCCACCTGCCTTACTTTCATCAGCTGCGACATGCAGGCCATGTTCCCAGCAAGTAAAGACACAGACCTGGGTGGAAGCCTCCAGGGTCAGGATGCCTCTCTCGCAGGGGTCTATGGGTGGAGGCAGAGGAAGAGCAAGCAGGGTGATGGAGACATGCTGTATTCTCCCCATTGCAGGGTCTTCCTTGTAGAGCACTTACAAGTTGAAGAAAGGAAAAAAACAACAGACAACCCCTCCTTCCTCTGATGGCAAACTCCCTTAGTCTCCCAACTGCCTTTGTCTCATCAGCTACTGGGAGCCTGCATGCCTTTTAAAGCTGAGAAACAGCTGGGCCCCATAAACAGCTAGAAGGGTGACTGTTGCAGCTAATAATAATCACCGGCCTAAATGGATCAAAAACTGCACCGCTCGCACTTCAAAGAGTCCTGCTAGAAACCTGGCGCTGCCTCACCTAACTGCAAGGCAACCTAGCCCAGAGTCAGCAAGCAAGCAAGCAAAGACATATACATCAGTATCTGATGCATCTATTGGCAAAAAAACTGCAGTGTAATAACTTTTGACACTGATACGATGCATTAAGTATTAAAGAAAACTCTTACCAGTATAATGTGCACAAATATTAGGCTTTTGAGTGACAGATAGCCCCCGAATGGTGGATTATTAGCAAAATGTTTCACATGTGGACATTGTACTTAGATATATTGCCTCAAAAGTTTCCATGAATGCATTAAAATTCTATTCTTTCCTAACAATGTTCATGCACATTTTCAGGCTAAAAGGGTTTATTTCCCCCAAATCTTAGGCTTGGTCTACACTACCCCCCTAATTCGAACTAAGGTACGCAACTTCAGCTACGTGAATAACGTAGCTGAAGTCGAAGTACCTTAGTTCGAACTTACCTTGGTCCACACTCGGCAGGCAGGCTCCCCCGTCGACTCCGCGGTACTCCTCTCGCCGAGCTGGAGTACCGCAGTCGACGGCGAGCACTTCCGGGTTCGACTTATCGCGTCCAGACTAGACGCGATAAGTCGAACCCAGAAGTTCGATTTCCAGCCGTCGAACTAGCGGGTAAGTGTAGCCAAGGCCTTAGAGGGGTGCCAAGAATAAGGCTTGTAATAGGAGATTGGTTGGAACATCAAGGCTTGGCAAAACTTGATTTTTATTTTAAATAATTTTAATGATTTTTATTTTTAAGCATTTTTTTATTTTATTTTTATCAATTTAAATTTTTGAAGTGGTGAGAAATATGGTTAGGGGTCAGACAATGGAAGGGGGTCAGAATAATTATCTTATGCCAGATGTGCAGATTCAAAAAGATAAAACTTTGTACCCATTCAAACACAAGTTGTCAACATCACATGTGAAAATATACAAAATAAATATCCTTAAATCAATGCTAAAGTTCTCAAGTAGCATGTCTCTTTGCCTACCTGTACATTTCTATTATAGATGGAAATATTTTTTTCATCGGGATGTGTGTGTGCAGTGAAATAGACATTCACCAACATTAACTGATTAAAAAAATCTAATTCTTCCAAGCCTAGCTGTAGCTGTTGCTAATATGCAGGGGCAGGACTGTAGTTTTTACTTGTTCCCTTACTTTAGAAAGCCTCCAACTGCAGACCTTCATGTCAAAGTCTGGTCATCCTCCATTCTGCTAAATGACCTTAGGCGCATGCTGTGCTGCGGAAGGTGCTGTCCTTCACACTCAGGACATGGCTCATATCCCAGCATCCAGTATGACATTAGGTGCTCTATGCTGCTAAAGGTGCTACCTGAGTGGATGTGACTGTGAACAGAAGGGGCATTGGAGATAAACATTTGAGGGAAGGGAGAGGGCACTATGAAAGAATAAACAGTTGAGAAACACAGCAGTTAAGGAGAGAAATACAAGCTATGAAAATTTGTACTCTCTAGATTTTCTTAACCACCTACGATCTAGCTTTAGGCCTTGGAATGGAACAGGAACTGCAGTCACCTCAGTCAGTGATTTCTTGCTGACAAGGGAAAGATCAAGTGATCATGCTGATTGTCTTAGATCTATCGGATGCTTTCGATGCCACTGCTAAAAGATGATCTCGATATGCTTGCAGGCTCCGCTGGAAATAGAGTGGCTTTTGGCTTTTCCTCTTTTCTGTATGGAAGGACTCATGTAGTGCTGGATGTTCTTGTCTTGTACAAAAACTTTTTCATGTAGGGAAGTCACAACGTTCTATTGTCTCTGAACAGGAAGGGCAATGTATATGGGAGGTAAGTAGGGGAGACAGTAAGTCAATGGGAGTGGTCGTGTCTCCATTATGCAGATAACATTTCATTTCAATGGGACTTAGGTGCCAAAATTGCTCAGGCACTTTTGAAAATCCCACTAAGCATCTATCTGCATCTTTAATCACTGCCCCCTACTGCCGCCTGTGGCTGCCAACTTCCTTTGTGGACTTTCTTGCAGGGAACATATCATCGTACCTGTGCTCCAGAGCCTGCATGTGCTTACAATACATGTCTTAGTGCAGTCTGAGGTGTTAGAACACAAACCGTAATCAATACCATGTGTCTGGCTGCTCTCTCCAGGTAATTCTAAAACAGATGAGAACAGGTGAGGTGCTCAAGCTAGCAACTCTCAAAGGTAAATACCAGGGTACTGGGAGTAGGATGTTCACAGTGAAGAATCCTTGGGTCAGATCCTCAGCTGCTGTAAACTGGCATATTCCCATTGAAATCAATGGAGCTATGTGGCTTTACACCAGCAGAAGATCTGGCTCTTGATTCATGGAAGTCCTATTGTCTGTGTTATACAAAGGAGGTCAGACTAGATGATCACAATGGTCCATTCAGGCCTTATCTATGAACTCTAGAACTAACTCCCATGCTGGTCCAGCAGAACCTAAATTTGTTAGGCTTTGCAGCATGGTTTGAAAGCTTTCTTTCAGAGGATGGATAGAGTGATGAGGAGGTATTGAGATGAGGGGGTTGGAAGGGTGGTTAATTGTAGCTGTTTGATCAATCAGAGGTTTTTATGCATTCTAAACTTAATATGCCTAGGCACCTGGAACACTGGAGAGGTATATTTATTTTATTTAGATTTATAAACTATAAATAATACCAATCACATGCTCTGGGTGATCTTTGTAATTCATGTCCACGATAACGTAAATGGATTGCCCACTTCAGAAAAATAAGTTATTAAAAGAAAATCTAAATCAATAGATTTTTTTAAAAGCTTTAAAAAGCTAAGAGCTGGCTCCTGTTTTCCTCTCCCTACTGCACTCAAGGATGCACATCAAAAACTGACTAGCAGGTTTTCCTGCTAGATTTGGCAGTTATCAGGAAAGGTTGACTGTGTAACAGACCAGATTAGCAGTGGTGCTCCTTTTATTAGGTGAAAGAAGAAGGAGTTAAAAGAGACAAATTCTACCCTTCTAAGTTTTGGATGAGTCAGCATTATCTCCTTATTCTACCATATATGTAAGGCTTTAGGGAGGGGTCAAGTCAAGTAGAACTCCTCCCCTCTGCCAAATGTTGGTAAGGTGGTAGCATTTGGTTCCACTCTTATGAATATGAATGATAGTGGCTAAAATGGCTGACTCATTACCATTCTGGGTTGAAGAGACCTGGGAGAGAAGAGGGTCTGGGATCTATAAATACAGGGCTTTTTGCTTTCTCCAGTATTGCAGACCAGAGTATGGCGCAAGAGCCACTCCAAACAAGCCTCTGGCCTTTGTTTCTGGTATGTGTAGATCTTGGCTGATATAAGGCAATTTTTCACACTGTTTGGTGTTTCGTGAATAAATCAAATTTTGTCCTTCTGACGTAAAATCTTGTGTTTCGTATTTTGCTGATGTCACGGTTCTGCCCCATCACCGTACACAAAGACATGCGTGGCCATTTTGTGTATATATATGAAAAGGCATTGACACAAGTAGCCTAGCAACCTATACAGAACGATTTAAACAGAGGAATTTCAATGCCTTTGTCCCACATTCTTGAACAAGTGTTCCAGTTCAGTTATTACCAATACATTTCCCCAACATATTCTTGGTGGGAAAGTTGCTATGGGACACAGAGTTACCAATGGTAACATCCTAACTATGAACTGGAATCCTCTGTTGCAACATAGAAGAGAAAGAAATTTGAAGGGGAAAAAAATGCTCTTAGTTCTGTTTATAAGGAAATCACACTGCTATTTTGGCCAGCTAGCAAACTGGAAAAACATCTGTTCATAAAACTGACATTGAACCTAACAATGTAATTCTCTAGATGCCATAAAGTCTCATGTAATTCAGTCTCAGGTTACTCAAAATGGAGCATTTGTTCATGCTAAACTGCTTGACTTCTGAAAAATTGAGCAATGAGGTTAATTCAAGGAAACACATCAATGGCTAACTTTATGTGGGTCCTACCTGGAATGTTCAGATTTCCAGATAAGATACATGCTGACAGTTTTTAGCCGTGTCTAAGGCCATGTTTACACTACCACTTTGTTGTTATAACTTATGTCACTAAGGGGTCTGAAAAAACACACCCCGTGTGCGACTTAAGTTTCACAGAGAGAAGTGCTTCTGTAGACTGCCACATGTGGAGGTGGTTTTATTATGTCGACGAGAGAGCTCTCTCCTGCCGACATAGAGCGGCTACACGAGCGATCTTACAGCAGCACAGCTGCATCAGTACACCTGTGCCTCTGTACTCTTACTAATGTGGACATGGCCTAAATGCTAATTTGTCCAGAGTAGACACAAGTAAATATAATGGAGGTCTTTCAGATACAGAAACAGGGTAAGAAAATTTAGAGGAGGGAAG
This sequence comes from Chrysemys picta bellii, assembly GCF_011386835.1. Taxonomy (NCBI): domain Eukaryota; kingdom Metazoa; phylum Chordata; order Testudines; family Emydidae; genus Chrysemys; species Chrysemys picta. The sequence goes on along the minus strand of NC_088794.1, from coordinate 30,450,944 downwards.
CCATACTGCACATAGGCTTGCCAGGTGTCTGGTTTTCTGGGTCCTGACCGGTCCGCTAAAAGTCCAGTTGGCCACAGTGGCTGGCTCCATGCAGCTCCCGGAAGTGGCCGTCATGTCTCTCCAGCTCCTAGGCGCAGGGGCAGCCAGGAGGGCTCCACGCGCTGCCCCTGTACATGGCGCAGGCACCACCCCAAGCACTGGCTCCACAACTCCCATTGACTCCCAGGAACCGCAGCCAATGGGAGCTGCGGGGGCAGCATCTGCTTCCCCCAAGCCTCCACCTTTAACCCGCCTCTTCTTCCCCTTCCTTTACTGCGCACGCCGCGTCTCGCTCCTCCCCCCTCCCTCCTCTGCCTCCTGCCCACGGCAATCAGTTGGCTTGCAGCATTCAGGAGGCAGGAGGGAGGGGGGAAGAGCGAGGACACAGCGCGCAGGCTCCCCCTTGCTCCCCTGCCTCCTGAACACCGCAAGCCAGCAGATTGCCGTGGGCGGGAGGCATGGGGGGGAGGTGTGCCGCATCCTCACTTGTCCCCCTTCCCTCCTTTCCGCGGCAATCAGCTGGTTTGCAACATTCAGGGGGCAGGAGGGAGGGGGGAGGAGGAAGGACTCGGCACGTAGGCTCTCCCCTGCCTCCCACCCTTGGCAATCAGCTGGTTTATGGCATTTGGGAGGCAGGGGAGGGAGGGGGAGCCTGCGTGCCGAGTCCTTGCTCCTCCCCTCTGCCTCCTGAACACCGCAAGCCAGCTGATTGCTGCGGGCAAAAGGCAGGAGGGGGGGAGGAAGCGCTGATCTGCTGGGTCTGCTGGCGGGCGGGAGGTGCTGCGGGGTGGGGGGGGTGTAAGGGAGCTGATAGGGGGGGCTGCCAGCTGTGGACAAAGCAGGCAGCCAAACGATGTTATAGCGAAGCATTGCATAACTTTAAATGGAACATGTTCTGTAATTGAGCAGGGACGTAAGATTGAAACAACGTTAAGTGGGGAGTTACTGTACTATTAACGGAGATGACTCATGGCCAGTCTTTGAGGGGGAACACCTCCAGCAGCACCCACTGTCATGCTGGGAGATGGCCCAGGCCAGGCTCTACTACAAAGGGTTTCACTTCAAGCAGTTTACCATCTGTCTCATGACTGATTGAGTTACTGGGAAATGCAACATGGCCAAGTTATGAGGGACAGCAGCTCCAGTAATCCAGGGCAGGAGTGGCTGTAATGTTAGTCAGGTGGGGAAAGTCAAGTTAGGTTTGCGTCTATGACTTCTCTGACCCCATATGATGCAAAGCTTCTCGGGGAATACTTCATGTTTATCAGTTCTAGCTGAAGTAGGATCAGAGTTGTGACAAAGCAGTGACTCTAGCCTGGTGCTCTCTGATTTGGGACAGCTAGCATAGTTATTTGACAGAGATGATAAATAACCCCAGCATTTTCTTCCAAATGACATGCTTGAAAACCTGTTCCCTTCCACTTATGGATGGTGTAGGAAAACATGCTGATTACGATCTGAGACATCTAGGAAGTCCTCCAGCAGGACCAGACTTGATGTATTTGATATTTCAAAGGTTTAAAAAAATCAGAAGAAAAGCCTTAATAAATGAATTCAGACTGATAGAATTACTTCCCTTACCAGGAAAAAGTATGGCCATCCAGCTGTTATAAAATTCTAATGAAACAATATCACCCTTATTCAAACTGAAAAAGTTAACAGAGTTCAAACTTAAACTTTCAGTACTTTTAAATGAGAAAATATCTTGAATGTATTTTGCTTTATCTTGTGACAAAATGTAGATCCACTTTTTTGTAGTACTTTTATTATTCGGAATTATATAAAGAACATGAAGTCTTTTTCCAGGAAGTGTGATATCTACATCTTTTCTTAAAATCCAATTGTTCTTTTTTGCAGTTCTTTGGCTAAATGATATTGGATCTCAGGGCTATATTACCAGGAAGGTTCTACATATCTTGCACCTGTGTTTTCCAATGTCATGTTTTTCACTCTTTCCAAGGTGTCCACAATGACAAATGTTTGTTTCAAATAAGCTATTGTTCTTCAGTGAGACTGACTGTATTTATCTTTTGTACTTTATTGTATGGGTCAGAGGCTATTATTTCTCCCCTTGTTATAATTCTGTCAATGCTTTAACACTAAATAATGTAACCGAACAAGTTCAGCATTATGTAATGAGGGTCTAATTCAGCACTAGTCTGAGCAGGTACAACTCAAATTGACTTCAGTGGAAGTTACACCTAGTTATGTGAGGGGACAGTTAGATCCAGTGTTTCTGCTTTATTCCTTATCATCTTGTCCTATTCTCTAAAATGATCCCCTCCAGCTTTTCTCGGGGCTATTACTTTTTCTCCTTCAATATAAAGAAACCTCTAGTCCTTACATCTTGGCTTTAAAGGCAGGAACGATGGCCCCTGCATGAATTTCACACGGTATGATGGTCACCCTCCCACTTAGGTACTGTTCAACAATAAGCAAATATCCATGGCAGGATTCCTATATGAAAAGCAACGTGATTCGGTAAGGGGCCTTAGCATGAGCCCAGCTGTTCCCTGAGCACTACAGAGCCTGCTCCCTGCCTTCGCCTCACATTAGTCCCTTTTCACCAGCGAGCAGCACTCCCCCACCTCTCCCCTCCCTTCTAACACCCAGCCCCCAGCCCCTCAACAGCCCCCATTGTCCCCCCCCGCTCGGACCTTTGCCCCCGTCCGCGTCCCCATTTTAGCCCCGCCCCACGTCACAACGTCGACCCGTTCAGGGGCGGGCCGGGGACTCAGCGCAGGGGAGGAGGTGGCTTCCTCCGTCCCCGCCCGCCTCTTCCCTTCCCCTCTAGGCCCCGCCCTTTCCCAGCGCTGCGCGCCTCTTTCCCCTGCTGGCCTCCGCCCCGCCCTAGGCTGGCTGCTTGCGGGCGGCTCAGCCAATCGAGGCGCAGCCGGTAGCCGCGGCGCCCGCGCAGCTCCTTCAGTGCCTTGGTTCGGCGTTTGTGTGAGCGACCGACCGGCGCTCGCCCCGGTCCGCCACTTGTCCCGTAGCTGTCCGTCCCCTCATCGTCGCCGCGAGCCCCGGTAAGTGACATCCCCTCTGCGCAGGGACACGGCAGCGGCCGGGTGGTAGAGCTGCGCCCCGTAGCAGGGGGCCTCAGTGGCGGAGGGGGGGCTGAGGTCGCTCCCTAGCAGGGGGCTGCGGTGGGGTTGAAACCCGCCTTAGTAGTGAGGTCCCCATTAGCGAAGGGTTTAGATTGGGTGTGGTGGGGCAGGGCGATGGGCTGGGGGTGGGTGAGCACTGCAGGGTCCTCTCACAGCGGTGGGGTGCCGGGTACGTTGCCCTCCGCTGGACTGACTTCCAGAGCTGCATGTGCAACTTTTCCCTGTTGTCAACAACGAGATTCCCTCCCCGCCCCCTTCTCCTTGTTGGGGGGAATCTGGCCTGTGGGATTCTGAAAGCGACCCCTACCCAGGCAAGTCTCCCAGTCACTCTGCCGTGCTCCTGCAGGGGTGCTTCAGACTGCAGACTCACTGCACGGGCTCCCGCACTGAGGAATGAATGAAACGTCATTTTGCCTCACCCACCCAGAGCTCCTTCAAGAGAAACGGTATCCAGCTGATTCACTGTCAGCCCACGGCTCGGCCCCACCGGGGCCAGCGTCCACCTCATCTGAAGGAGTGTTCGCTCTCTGACTGAGATCACTCTGGTTAACAACGCAACATTCTAAAATAAGGCCAAATATAAAACTGTAATTGTGCAGCAGTGCCATTTTACAAGGAAATATCTATACATGAAAGTTAAAATATTCAGGCTCGGAAAGTTGCAGAAACCTTTCATTTGTTGTGCTACAAAACACTCAGTTTCTGTGATCAAATACACGAAGTAAATGATATTCCCTAGCATCTTCTCTCTAGTTCTCTGTGTGGTACAAGAAAGGGCAGGCACATCACAAAAATGTGACTTTTTGCATCCATTGACTGTATTTGTCTTGACTTCAGTTTTAGAACATTGAAGCTATAAATATGGGGAGAGGGGTAATGGTGGGATGGAGGAGGCTGTTAGAAAATAAATAATATGTAATTCGTGATTAGAATTTACCACAGTGTAATTTGTAGCTCTAGGAAAGTGGGATAGTGTGAGTGGATGTTGGCTAAAAAAACCCCTTCACAATCAGCTATCATGAGCTGCTTTCCAAATTTTCATTAACGTTTCCTGCCCACGTGTGCTCTACCATGGCACTCTTTCCTATGTTTGGGATGGTCAACTGTCATCCAGTAAGCAATCTAATTATGCTGGAACTATAACATATTTGAACTCTATCTCATACTTGTCAAAAACCTACATGCTGGACGTGGCCGTGGTCGCTGTGTTCATTGTGCCCGTCTTGTGCGTCTCGCACGGGGGGTTGCTGCACACTCGTCCAGCACCCATGCTGGACGTGGCCGTGGTCGCCGTGTTCGTTGTGCCCGTCTCGTGTGTCTCGCACGGGGGGTTGCTGCACACTCGTCCAGTGCCCATGCTGGATGTGGCAGTGGTGGTCGTGTGGGTGGTGCCCGTCTCGTGCGTCTCGCACGGGGGGTTGGAGCAGACGCGCACTAACCCGCCGTTGGGCTGCCCGGTCTCCTGGCCCTCGCACACAAAGTGCACAGGCTGGGTCAGGCCGCCCACGTTGGCCACGACGGTGGCAGTGGCAGTGTTGGTGGTGCCAGTCTCATGGGTCTCGCAGGGCGGGTTGGGGCACACCAGGGTGACGGTGCCGGGCTGCGGGTCGCCCTGCCCCACGTCGGCAATGGTCACCGTGGCTGTGGGCTGCTCCGTGGTGGGTGAGGCCAGGATGGAGACTGGCAGGTCGTGCACCGGCTGGGCATCCACCCCGCTGGGCGTCACGAAAGCTTATGCTCTAATAAATTTGTTAGTCTCTAAGGTGCCACAAGTACTCCTGTTCTTCTTTTTGCGGATACAGACTAACACGGCTGCTACTCTGAAACCTGTCATACTTGTCAGTATTCTTAGCTAACATCTGACTATAGAAAACACCTGGAAGTGAGGCACATTTCCTGATTTCATCAGGGAAGTTCACATAAAATACTACTCAAGATACTTAAAACCCTTTTCAGTGCAGTCTGTACACTGGTGTATGGCCTCTGGTGAATCTGCTGCACCAGGGGAGATTTTCCAAAAAAACCTAGTGTAGATATAGCCAAGTGCAATAGATTTCAAGTCTTATAACTCAAATTCTGTTTCTACCTTGCTGCTGATTTGTGCTTTATGTGATCAGTGAATATACTTTTTTGTTTGTTTGTTTGTTTTATTTGAAAGGCTAGATTTTGGAGTAAATTTCAACAGGAAAGATTACACTTTGCATCATGGTGTCTTTAAGAGTGCTAGGTCTAAGAATGGGGAATGTCTTTAAACTTCTTTTATTACACTATTCTCTTCCCTAAGTGTCTGATTACTTGTCTTTCCAGATCTAAAAGTATATTTACTTTAACCAGCTTATAATACGCCTTATTTGCCTGGAAATAATAATGGAGAGAAACTGCTCTCACTGATGCCAGCCAGTACTTACAGCAATGAGGTTTCGTAGCTATCAGCCCTCAGACTGATGTTTCTAACTCTGTGGATACTGAAAATGATTGATTGAGATAATGCAACTTAAAACCACTACTACAAACATGTGACTAGCATAAATACAGAGTGTCAACAGAGATCCAGAGGGTTACATTTGTAAGCTGTTATGGAAATATTAAACTTCATGCTAGTGCCTTACATCTGTAGTTGGAGAGAGAATCAGATGCATTAGCTTGGGGATGGGACAATCTGGGGAGAAGAGAGACCCAAAACCTAGGGGAGCAGACTCCAATCCTGTTACAAGTTCCAAGCTCTGCAACAGTCTTGGCATAGCTTGAAAGCTAACTACTAGTGCCTGAGCTTTCCAACACTTACAATTTTGGGGAGCTACAGCTTTCATGTATGGACCTTTTCCTTAAATGAACAATTATATTTAGAAAAACCCTTGGAAATCAGACTGAACATTTTTTTACCTACTATAAAGACTATTACCACTGAAAACAATAAGAGAAAAAAGTCTTTCAGTTTTACTTTGGGCAAAATATCTTTTTTTAGTATCAAATTCTTAGTTCTATCTTGGGCTGTATCTTTTTTCTACTTTTAATTTAAAGACAGCTTTATTCCCCCTGACTTAAAAAAAAAAAGGGGGGGGGGAGAATGCATTTAAAGTCTGCTCTTAAAACTCTCCTTTCTTGTTAGTAGCGGCACTTCCCATTTTGTTAGAGCGCTGGCAGTGAAACAGGATCTGTAGTCCGGAGCGTAAAAGACAAATTGAGCTTTTGTTGTTCAGTAGTGCATTCTGCAGCAGCATAACCTTTCACCTACTTTTCTGCAGCAGTCATGTGACTTTCTAGTGCTGTGGAGGAGGAGTGTGGTTTCAAGAAAAGAAATATCGGTTGCTCAGTGGAAGTGCCCTTCAAATGACACATCAGAGCTTCGTAAAACTAAACTGCAGATCCAAATGTATTCTTAATTATTTGGTCGGAGGATAGGGGTAAAAAAAGAGAGTGTCCAATTCAAATGTTTTCTTGTCAGGAAAAATGGTTAACCTTTACAATATGCAGAGGTAATGGAACTGGTGGATCTAGCTTCTTGCTGCTTTAAAAAATGATTGTAAGCCCAACCTTGGAGAGTTTTTCTATATAAAAAGCAACTTAAATGGAACCTTTTTTTTTTTTTTTTAAATTGGCATGCAACTAAGTTGGGTATTGTAATTCAATAAGTTCTCTAGGACTTGCAGTATACTGTAAAGTATTCCTAAACTCCAGATTTTTAAGAGAACATGCATATAAATAATTGTAAAGCAGTCCTCCCGCGTGTTCAAATCAGCTTTTTTTGTAGGGTCTATTTAAATAATGGCACCTGTGTTTGATTCTTTTTTTTTGTTTTGTTTTGTTCTATTTAGTCCCTAGGGCAAATGAAAAGTCTACCTCTCACCCACTTGCACTGTAAATCACATAATCTGCTGCCTGAGGTGACCCCACTGTTTTTGCCTCCATTGGCCCTGCTTAGCAGTCATACTGATAGCAGTTTTGAGCCCCTGGAGATTGTATGCTTAGCCGATTAAAAAGCCTGTCAATCCAGTTACCTAGGTTAGAGTACGGAGGGTAAGCATTGCAGTTCTCTTACTGCCGGAGTATTACAGAAGCTAATTAGTGGAATGTCATTATTCCGGTAATGTAAATGTATCTTTCACAACAGCAAAACCAATCCTCTCTCCCCCACCCCACCCAACCCACAAAAAAAACAAACAAACAAAAAAACCCCAACCCACTAGTCTTCAGCCCTTTCTTTGCTGCCTAGCAAAATAGCTGTATGGTGTTTTGGTTTTACATATTTGGCTTTTATGTAGCAGGATGTACTTTAAACTTCCAGAATGTCATAAAAGGTGGCTTTTGCATGGATGTATGCAATAACGTGCATTGTAGTACAGGCCTGAAGTAATGCCTTTTTGTAGGCTTGTACTGTATAGAAAAGAACATATCTGGGCAGAGAATAAGGAAAATATCTTTGTACTAGTATTTTCCTGATAAGTGAATGCCAGAGCTGCAGCAATTTTACCTTTGAACTGAGTTGAGCTGTGTGTCTGTCAGTCTGTGTTGTTAGACTGTACATTATAGGGCCTTTCCTCTACCTGTATCATGCTGCTGTGGAAGTGTGCTGGAGTGGCAGTCCTCTAGTATTTATGCAGTAAGTACAGCTCAGGCTGCTGCAGTCAGGTTCCCCCATTCTTATTTGCCCATGTGCCTCCACCTTGACAAAATAGTTTATTCTTAGACTTGGTAGAATTTGATTATTTTTTTATATATATAATTTTGATGAGTAACATTGTTTATTTTTAAGCATTTTTAAAAATTTACCTGTTTAAAATTTCACAGTTGTGCAAAATTAGAAGTTTTAAACATTTTTTTCTGGGTTTCTGTTGATTTAAATGTTCACAGTTGTGCGAAAATATTAGGGGGGGAGGGTCTCAGGCAATTATTTAAAGACAATAGATGCTGAGATTCAAAAAGTTAAGCTTTATAACAGTTAAAACCCAAAATGTCAATATCAGATGTCAAAATATACAGTAGAACCTCAGAGTTATGAACACCTCGGGAATGGAGGTTGTTTGTAACTCTGAACAAAATGTTACTCTTGTTCTTTCAAAAGTTTACAACTGAACATTGACTTAATACAGCTTTGAAACTTTACTATGCGAAAGAATAATGCTGCTTTTAAGCATCTTAATTTAAATGAAACAAGTACAAAAAGTTTTCTTACCTTGTCAAATCTTTTTTTAAACTTTCCCTTTTTTAAGTAGTTTACATTTAATACAGTACTGTACTGTATTTTTTTTGTCACTGCTGCTGATGCCTGATTGCATACTTTCGGTTCCAAATGAAATGTGTGGTTGACGGGTCAGTTCGTAACTCTGGTGTTCGTAACTCTGAGGTTCTACTGTACAAAGCAAATATCCTTAAATCAAACTATAAGTGCTCAAATAGCACTTTTCTTTTTTTGCCTATCTGAAATATGTCATCAGTTTGTGTACAGTGAAATCAACATTTACTGATAAAAATCTAATCCTTATAAGCATACTTAAGCTTGGTTTATATTAGCAACTTATATTAATATAACTTCTCACTCAGGGGTGTGAAAGATCCACACTCTTGAGTTATACTGACCTAACTTCCAGTGTAGACAGCTCTATGTCAATGGGAGAGCATCTCCCATCGACCTAGCTACCGACTTTCGGGGAGATGGAGTACCTATGGGAGAAGCCCTCCTGTTGGCTTAGGTAGCATCTTCACTGAAGTGGTACAGCTGTGCTGCTGCTGCATTTTTAAGCGTAGAGAAGCCCTCAGTTTGCCACCAGCTCATTTTGCATAGGCCTCCAAACAGGTAAAAGTTACATGACTTGGTTACTATTAGTCAGAACTGATTTTGAATTGGTGACTTAAATGTGGAAAACACTGTAACCATTTATCAGTCAGTTCCCCTATATGCAGCTGTACAAATAGGGCAGCATGAAACACGCCATTCAATTTAGATCAGTGCCTTTAAAAAAAACCTAAAAAAATTAAACTTTTGTTTCACATTGGACTATCACAGCAGCACACTACTTTTAGAACGGTGGTCCCCCACGCGGTGCCCGTGGACGCCATGGTGCCTGCCAAGGCATTTATGTGCACCCGCCTAGTGCTCAGCAGGGGAGAGAAGCTGCGGCCCTGCGCCTGCCGGGGACAGAGAACTCCGGGGCTGCACGCTGCGGGCGCCGGTGTTCTCTGTCCCTGGCAGGCGTGGGGCTGCGGCTTCTCTCCGGCTTTTCCGGGGCTGCGGGCGCTGGTGCTCTCTGTTCCTGGCAGGCGCGGGGCCGCGGCTTCTCTCTGGCTTGGAGAGAAGCCGCGGCCCCGCGCCTGCCGGGGACAGAGAACTCCAGGGCTGCGGGCGCCGGTGCTCTCTGTCCCCAGCAGGCGCGGGGCCCGCCTAGTGCCCAGCAGGGGAGAGAAGCCAGGGCCCCGTGCCTGCTGGGGACAGAGTGCTGCGTGCGCTGGTGTTCTCTGTCCTCGCGGCTTCTCTCAGGCTTCTCTCTGCACTGCCCAGAACTGCCGCCCAAAACAAAACCGCTCCGCCTCTGCAGAATGGACCGAATGTTTGATATTTATTTTGTAAAAACTCCTTAATTTTTCTTACAGGTAGATAAACAGAGCAAATTCACATGGTAAGGTGAAAGAGTAATTGCCGAATAATTTAATTAATACCTTTTACATGTAAAATTACTTTTTTATCTTATGGATTCATATATTATGTAATATTAAATATGTTTTTCGTATTATTTAATGTACAAATACAAAATAAGCCTTGAAAAATTGTTGGTGCCCGCCACACTCTTCTGAAAACATGAATGTGCTACAAAAAGGTTGGGGACCACTGTTCTAGAAGAAAAGCAGAATTTTTATTTAACTCCATTGAGATACAGGGAGAAATAATAATAAAGAAGAGTACAATCTCTTGCCTGTGCAATTTATAGACTTTTCACTTGTCCCTCTCTTCCATGCACCCCAGAAGATGGTTTTCTTTTCTCAAGAATTGCTGGAAGGGGAAGAGTTTTATAGCTGATAATATGATAGTAGGCAGAACAGCCTGGAGAAACGATACCTCCAAAAGGGGTATCTCCGCCGTCACTTGGCATTTGGCCCCCAGCGTCATTTTACTCTATATGTTAGCTCAACTGGTTTGATTCCTTGGAATCCTTACTGGGGACACTGGGTTGTTACTTTCAGCCCTCTCCACTCGTGATCAGCTCTGACCTGCTGACTAAAGACAGTTCAGCAAGGGAAACAGGACTAACTGTATAATAGCTGCACCTGAGGACATGGTGTGTATATGTGTGAAAGGGTAGTATGGTTTTGAAGTTTGTATTTGGGACTACTCCCTTGTTTGGCACTAAATTTCCCGAAACCCTTCCCCCGCCTCACCTCTGACATAGTCTCACTGTACTGGGAGTAGCAGTCAGTTTATGAAACCCAAGAGACTGGGGTGGTTCAAAGTCAAAGCTTTTTTGTGTGTATCTGTATATGTCTTCATGGCTTCTCCAGTGGGGAGCTATAATGGACTGTTCTTTATTACTGTATAACTCTGTATCAGTTATCAGTTGATAGTATTGGACTAAACAGGACGTCTTTCTTCTCCCACTTCAACTGAAAGTTCCATGCCAACTCCACAAGGGTATCAGCCCCAGCTGGTTTGGGAATAAGGTGTTCTCCATGCCAGGGGTTTTTAACCTTTTTCTTTCTGAGCGCCCCCCACCCCAACATGCTATAAAACCTACATGGCCCACCTGTGCCGCAACAATTGTTTTACTGCATATCCAGTAGATTAAAAGCCAGGGCCGGTGTTAGGAGGTAGCAAGCAGGGCAATTGCATGGGGCCCCACGCATAGCTAAGTTGCTTTGGCTTTGGCTTCATCCCCCGGCGGTGGGGCTCGGCTTCCGCTTTGTGCCCTGGACCCCAGCAAGTCTAATGCTGGCCCTGCTCTGTGGCTTATTTTGGTGGACCCCCTGAAACCTTTTCACAGCTCTCAAGGGGGCCCAGGAACCCACAAAATAGTGCTGTGTTGGGTGTCTTGGTCACAACACAATTCTATTTAATAGGGTAGGTGGGTCTTTAATCATCTTCCCAAACCATAGTAAGAACTTGGACCATGCAAGTTATTAGCATGATTTGGGAACTCTGAAGCCATTTTTACACTTCAAAATGGAACTTTGTAACCAGATCCCCCATTATGCTTCTGCTTGGACCTCAGTGGGTTTTTGTTGGTCAGGTCTAGATGCAGGTCACTGGTTTTTGTTTCTTTCCCTCCCTTCCTCCCCCTCCTTAGCATTGCCCAAATTTAGGAGGGGAAAGGAGGTAAGTGGCAGAATTAAAGTAGAAATCTGGGTAAAACTTCGAAAAGGATCTCCTGTAGAATGCAGGCTAAGAACAGCTAATGTGAACAATGCACATTCTCAGAAAGCTGCCCAAGGCTGACCACAGGAATCAAAGGATATGCTTACACTACAATAAAAAGACCTATGGCATGGCCTCAACTGGCATGGGCTTGCAGGCTATAAAATAGCAGTGGAGATGTTCAGGCTTGGACTGGGGCCAAGACTTGGAGACCCTCCCTCCCTTATGGGGTCTCAGAGTCTGGACTCCAGCTCAAGCCTGAACTTCTGCACTGCTGAGACCCCGCGAGGGAGATGGGTCTCCAAGCCTGGGCTCCAGCCCAAGCCTGAACATCTATGCTGCTATTTTTAGCCCTGTCCGTTTACCTTGGCTCTGAAACTTGGTGCCACGGGATTTGTATTGCAGCGTAGATATAGTCAAGCTTACAATACATAAGTGCAGCTTGCTCTTTGCCATTGGCCCCAGCAAGCCACCCAAAGACTCAGACATCAGGTTGCCTGTAAACATTCTGGTTTGCAACACATCCCCAGTGTTGCTGCACGTGTGTGAAGGACTTTGGCTCATCACTGTAGATGCACACTGTAAATGCAACTCTTACCCTGAATAACTTTTTAAATATTACTTTTCAAAAGGGACCGTGTCAGAAACTAGGTCAGATCAATCCAGGGTAGGTGCTATGAGTTTCAAAAGGATGAGAGCCTTGGGTCGAGCCCCAGGTGTGCTAAAAAAAAATTAAAAACTGTTACATTTGGATGATGTGACTTTGGGGTGGAAGAGTGCTGTATCTTGGGAACCCCTTGCTCAAACAACCTAAAACTTGGACTACTAACTCTATACCATGGACTGCCCCAAGGCAGAGAAGTTTTCACGACAAATCAGTCAGCATGCAGATTTTAGAGTACTTTTCAAAATTTGGCTATTAAACAGTAAGCTAGTGCCAGTCTTAACTGTAGTGGTGCTGTGACCCCAGTATAATTGTTTGCTAGAGTCAGTCAACTTAATTTTGTTGTCATCCAAGTTAAATAGTAGTTAAACTGAATGTTTCTTTAATTCAGGTTTGAGCGCTATGTACATCTGAAACATCATTCTGTCTATGTCTCTGATTATGTCTGTATTCCTTTTGCTCCATCCTTACGCTAGAGCCATCAGATGCATCTGTCAGGTAGAACATTTTGGCTCATGCAAGTCTCAAGCCATTTCTGTGCAGTGAATATTTATTTTCACTTTTGCTTTGCAAATTTCTCTAAACAGTGTTGCATGTCTGATGTATGACTCGTCTTAAAATACAACTTTGTCATAGTCACTGCACTATCAGTTGTACCGATAAGAATTAAGTGCAGTGAGTTTCTATGTGTGTCTTTGGCTGTTTACTTGCTAAAGTTGAATAGCATGATTAATATCAGTAAGGATGAGTAGAATTTGAGGAAAATAGGGCACTGCTTTGAAATGGAAATACTTAAGTGAATAGCAGTGCTTGGAGGGCTTTCACAGGCAAATTTAGACATCAGTTCTTGAAGGGGTGTCATGTGACACGGAAATGAGATAGCTACCCTGATTCTGAGCTTCTGCTGTCTTACCACTATTTTTTTAAACTTGGAAAACATTAATACTATTACTTTCCTGTCATGAATGACTACTATAAATAGAAAACGGATTCTGACTATTGGCTATCTGGGTCCCCATTTAAGTGGTTCAGAACCACATGCTTCTTCACACAATTTTCTGAGGACATGAATTCTAGCATTCTTTGAATGGCATAGCAATAAGTGTTCAGGTAAGCTTCCTAATAGCTATACATGAGTATGTAAAATTCTAGAAAAACCTGATCCCCAATCTAAGGTATCTTTGGCATTCCACTGAATTGCATGTTTTTGGATTAGCTTCATGTTATGAGGTCATTGTTCAAATATTGCCTTATGTGAGCAACAGATTCACACCAATGAAGAATTTTTTGGCATCTTTAAGCATGAATAGTCAGCTACCCTTAGGGCCAAATTCTGCCATGATGAAGGTGGATAAAGCACCCCAGAAGTTAATGGAGTTGTACTCAAAACAAGCCTGAATGTGACCCTAAATTACCAAACTGATACTCCCATGAACAGAATTCTCTAGTATGGGCTGTGTAGAACAAACTATTAATTGAATAGTGAAAACTCTGAAATATAAGTTAGAGATCACAACTGGTTTTTATTACTCATCTCCCATGTTGGCTTGGTTGGGCAGGAGTGGATTCAGTTACCTTTCTTCTAAGGCCGTGGCTACACTCGAAACTTCAGAGCGCTGCTGCGGGAGCGCTCCCACGGCAGCGCTTTGAAGTGCAAGTGTGGTTGCGCGCCAGTGCTGGGAGAGAGCTCTCCCAGCGCTGCAGGTACTCCACCTCCACGAAGGGATTAGCCAGGGGTGTGTTTTCACACCCCTGAGTGAGAAAGTTGCAGTGCTGTAAAGCACCAGTGTAGCCATAGCTTAAGTGTGCAGAGCATTAACCCCTGTAGAGCAGTCTCTTCAGTTCTAGAGCTTAGTCTTCATTAGAAATGTTATCCTACAATTTCATGCTACGATCACGGATTGAGCATCATCAGCGGGAGCATTAGTGTAGATAGGGCTTCAAGCAGACATCACAATTTTAACTGCTGTTTCATTGAGCCCTGGTCTCCACTGCAAACTTATGTTGATCTAACTGTTGCTCAGGAGTGTGGAAAATCCACAGCTGTGAGCAATGGAGTTATACCAACCAAACTCCTTTTTGGGCTCAGGATCCATTTGTAAATGTTTATGGCCTGTCACGACCCAGTAAATAGTCTGGGGGTGGAGCCCTGGGAGGTTTCAGTTGAGTCCTTGCGCCTCCTCCCCCAGGTGGGTTGGGTCGGGTTGGGTCCTGCCCGGCACTGACCCCACAGTGGTGGCTCCTGCAGCTTCTTTGCTGTGGGGCTGGCTGGGGTTGGCTCTGGGCGCTGCAACTTCCGGGATTGCATCGCTGCTCAGGTTTGGCCCCGCCCCACTGACTGGACCAAGTTTGTGTGAGTAGAGGTGTGACTTGGCTCATGGGGTTTCAGTGCCACTCACTGAAATTTGGGCAACCCAGACTCCCAACATCATGACAGTTGGGCCACAGCTCAGTGGTGCTGGGACCCCAGAAGTTGTAGTGCCTGGAGCAGGGAGATGAACCCAACCAGCCCCATAGGACAGGGGCTACCACGTGGCCCTTTGAAACATTCTGGCAACCTAATTTTGGGTTCTGATCCCTGGGTTGAGAAACCCTGCACTAGTGCTCCCCCTCCCATCATTGTTACCACAGTAGAGCTAAAATTTTCATAGCAATGTTGGAAACTTTATGGGGGGAAATCCTATTATAGGCACAGCCTTGAGATATTTTGCATAGTGCCCCCTACATCTTTTTTTCATTTTTCTCTCTTTCCTATATTCTAAATTGACAGGTAATTTTTATTTCTCTTAGAAAACTTGCCGTTGTTTTGACTTTTCAGTTAATTGATTTTACTGGTTGATAGCCATTTGATTTGAAACTTGCATCATCTGTTTGAAGTAACTTGATAATTACAATATGAAAATGAATTGCTGGCTGTCTCATCTGACTTTGTTTTCTGAAGCATATTTTATCTATTTTCAAATTGATAAGTTTACAAACATTTTAATATAGTAGACCACATTGTAAAAGGCCACCAACTTGAAAATCACATTTTTACCTGAAAATCTTGTTCTTGCTATTAAAAATAATACCCACAACTTGTAAAATTGAAAGACATAAGAAAAAATGTATTTCACTTTTTTCTGTTTACTTTGCACTTTTGACTGCAGTATCTATGCAGCTGGCAAGGGTAGAGTGCTAGCAGGGCAATGGGCAGAGTTAAGTCTGCTCTTGCAGACACACATGCAGACAAATAGCTTGTGAACTGCACTAACAGTGATTTGAAAGATTATAATTATTACTATTTTTGCAAGTGTAGATGCAGCCCAATAGTTTAACAGCAATGGTAGCAGACAGGGAGGGAGCAGTGGGCCTGATTGTGCTTCACAGATTGTGTTTCACAGAAACATCAAACAAGATGAGTTGATAGACTTCAGTTCTTCTGCAGCATCCAAACTGGGATAGACATATAAGGGAGTTCAGCTTGATGTATGTGTAATCATAGTTATATTTTAAGAAAATTATTTCAGAACTATAAAAATCCAGCATTTTACTTTTGTGTGAATCAAGTGCTGTATTTTTGATGTAATGATGATGAGGTGGTCACTTTGCTATGAGAGAGCGTGAATAATTGCTGAGAGTGAGATGTCTATTGGAACTGTGGACCTTATTCATAAGGAATAGGACCTGGTTTCTGAAAATGAATTTGCATATGAAAAAAACAGGAATGTCAGAAGAGAATGAGATTTGTTTTTTACTAATTTTTTCTTTTGGAGCTTACTGCCAGTTTGTTGGAGATCTGAAGAGGCAGCAAGGCAGGCTGTTCCACTACCTCATCTCTGAACTGCCAGATGAATGACTCTCATGTTTTCCCCTCTGTGATGATTATGCTTTTGTTTCCACCCAGCTGTACTTAGCTGAAAGTAGAAACTATGGTAAATTCCTGAGATAAGGGAAAAATAAGGCAAATAGCAGTGTTTGCACCTTTTTGCTGTGCTGTGGCATATGACCTTTATCAAAACCCACATCCAGGTGAAAATATTTTGATTAAGGCTAATGATTACTGCTGTGTGAGATCTTGCAGTATAATTTTTTTGCAGTTCATCTGTTGGTTATAATGGAAAAGAGATTGCTGGAATGGCTGTGCAGAATACTTGCTTACCATTAAACTGTGAAACTGATGGCAAAGTGGAAGTAATCTTGCATAATAGTAAGTCATTCTGAAACGCTGGCACTGACTGTGTTGTGTTTTAGCTACTGCAGTTTTTCTGCCAGCTGGAATGTCTACCTTAAGTCAGTTGCTACAGGATGACATGGTTTGTATACTTTGCTTAGCTGGCATAGAAAGTCTTGACTAATACACTTATGAGCCACAACACCAGGAATCTGAAGAGAATTTTGGCATACTCTGAGGATTCTTCCATCTGCCTTCAATTTGTAAAATTTGTGTGGAGATTTTTATTTATAATCTACTTGGACTTATTATTTATTTTTATATCATATGTCAAGACACAAAAAAGGTCACTGAAAAAATGTTTGGCTTACTAACCTGCCTTTGCTGCAGATAGAACAAGTAGAAACAGTTTCACAAATCACACAGGCACAATGTTTCTTAGTTTCTAGCAATATAACTGTCTTTTCTCTGTAGTTTTTAAGATAGTTAAATATTCACATGGAAAAAGGTCATGTTCAGAAGTAAGGTACAAAGATTAAGTTTTCCCATCTGTTGAGAGTAGTGCCACTACCTGGAAAGGATGTTATCAATCTTAATTAGTAAATGTTGTAGACCTTTTAAAGCACTTTACATACCTGCTATGTTAGAGGTATGTTCAGCTGCACTAATTAAGAAAATTAGTTGGCTGTTTCTAGTGTCATCAACGGTGAAAATATTCTCTTCTGTTTAATATCAAGTTAAGATAATTGCAGGAAGCTCAAACTTCTTTCAGTACTATTATTTCAGTAGCTACCTGCCTTAACTGCAGTACTGTGGCCCTTGGTTATAACACTGAAGCACCCAACATAATCTTGGAACATAGACATAACTGAAGCATTTCTGAATCTTGCTACAGCCTTGGGTTTCACTAGGTTTAGTCCAAAACCTTGGACTTACCATGCCCTATTCTGAATGCCAAACTGTGTCAACCCTAGAGCGTGTTGTTGAGTTTTAACTTGGTCCAGCCAAATGATATGTCAGTTAACTGTCAAAGCAAAGGCAAACAAGAAATTATATTACTTCTGGGTTTCTTTTCTTCTTCCAATAACTGGAAAAGTGTCTGACCCATAAGATAATTTAAATAACCTTTCTAACTACTTTGAAGAAAGGGATGAGGAAGAAAATGATTGGCTCGTTGTTTCTGAAGAACCTAAAGTTTAACAATTTCCATGGTTGGAATCTGCTCAGAAAACTGGGACGCCTCTTAAAACGTATGTTCTACCATGTATAACTTCTTCTGATAACATCTGTTTGTGAAGTAACTCTTATTTCTGTGCATGTTTATAGCGATAAAGGCTTCACTCTTGTGGTTTTTCTTTTGAAATATAGCTGCTTCAGAACAGGCAAAGACTCTGGCCAATTGCACGACATTTCCCAAGGCCTATTAGATTCCAGTTTTAAACTGAAAGTTTAATGTGGCTCAATGAAAATGAGCATGCAGTCGACTTTCTAACGAGAATTGGATTTAATGTACTTTCCAGTGATGCCCCTCTCCCAAACTCTTTAAACAATGTAACTGTAACTTGTCAGTATCACTTTCTCGCCTCTCTATCTCCACTGCTGCTGTTTGCCACAAGTGCTCACCTAATCGACCACAGTTGCAAGTGTATTTTTAGGTCTCACTGATATTCTCTGGGCTCGCTGCTTGTGACGAGACTGCATTCTCTGCTTACTGTTTCTCCAAGGAATCATTAACCTTTGATCTTGAAAAGAGAATAGTAGAAGAGCCTTTTTTCATTTTGTGTACTTAGTTTGTCATCAGGCATTTAATTAGCATTTATGTACAGAGCACACATTTCACAATAATCTGTAAATATTATTAAAATACTGAGGAGACCACTTCATAAATTGTTAAGTTGGTTTGGAGGTGATAGTGGTGGAGATACACTCACTCACCAGATATTGAGATATGGCTGAACCTTGTAGCCTTAGAAATCTGCACTTCTGTTTTATTCAGTTGCTTTGCATTTACTAATTTGCATCTTCTGAGCTCTTATTACTGCTGCTATTATTACTTAAAATGTCTGGTTTCTTCTATTTAAATGTTTTAAAATGTACTGTGACTCAGAAAGGTTTGGCCTCTTGACTACTGAGGAAGTGGCAGGCCTTTGCTACAGCAGGGGAAACCAAAGAATTTTCTGGTTCTGTAGCAGATGGGCCATAAAATGGGTGGGAAGCAAGTGGCTAAAATGAGTGCAGGGGTGGAGAGTGCCTGGATATCTCATTAAGGGCAAGGGAGCTGGGGGGGGGGGGAACAGGGGAGGTGATCTTCAGCTGCCTTTTGTATTCTCCCACCCTACACAGTCATTAGATCTGTGAATGAAGAGTGGGTTCTTTCTACCAATAACATTCCCAAAAAAATCTCTGCTACAGAAGAGTCTGATGCTAAATGCCCCCTTTGTATATAATGTTTTCTAACACGTTTAGTTAGACTAAATCTTTTCTCAGTGAACGTGATGCTGTTTCAGATATAGATAGTGGTTATTCTGCTGTGTTCTAGGAGCTTGTTCACTAGAACATGCAATAACATTTTTCAGATGTCCACTTCCTAACTCCAAGTGCCTTTTTTTATACACTTGATTAAATGAACGGGTCCTGTAACTGCCTTCTTTGTGGGTTTATGATGATTTATTTTTCAAATCTAAGATCCTGATTTTTTTTTTAACACAGCATTTTACTTTGTGTTCTCTGACATAAAAGGTGATACAGAGAGAGAAAGTGGGTGAGGTAATATATTTTATTGGACCAGCTTCTGTTGGTGAGAGAGAAGCTTTCAAGCCAAAAAGAGTTCTCTTTCAGGGCTTGGAAGCTTGTCTCTCTCACCAACAGAAGATGGTCCAGTAAAAGATATCTCACCTACCTTGTATCCTGGGGGGACCCAGATGGCTACAACCACACTACATACATCAAAGGTGAAAAGGCTGTTTAACAGTTGTTCCCTGAAATTATAGGGGAATATGGGTCAGGGGCATGTCTGGTTAAAAGTTAACCTTTGGTTGGGCAGTATAAATGTCCTAAAGAGTCACAAAGATAACATAGTGGGCAGGATTAACAGGTAGATTTAGCTGGAGAGGTCAGCAGTATTATTTGTTGTTTTTTTTCTTGCTTGGGAAAACCAGCTGGGCTGGTATCCACTGTTGTTTTGTTATAATAGAGAAAAAGCATGCTGAACTGTGGTTCCCTTTTTTTAACCTTGCTTTGAACGAGTGGTCTAACTTCAGCTGGTTTCAGTAAGATAGAAAACAGGAGAGTGTGTGGAACAGGCAAGTCTTACAATGTCCTTTCAGGAGGAAAGTGTAAGATTTCTTTACACTTGTATGGATGTGAATGTATTTTTAAAGAACACGGAAATGAAGAAGTTCTGTTTCAAAATGACATTTTTTTGAAAATCATAGTCAACTTTTTAATACTCTAAGATTTTGCTGAGTCCTAAGAAAGTCACCAACACCCTAGCTTTGTGGTTCACTGTTTGGGGTGAGGCTTATTAGCATATACTGTATGGAAACATTTTGCTGACTACTAGTTTTCCTGCAGCTAAAATGAATGATTGTTTTGCTCTTGGTTTGAATGAGTGGTGTGGCATCTGTTACTAAACATTGGCAAATCGAGTTGATGAATAAAACGCATGCTCAGTTGAGCTGTGCCCTTCTACCTACTTTACTGACAAACATGTGACTGCTTCAGAAATGTGGAAGAGGGGAATGCATGGAGCAGATTATTAAATTGGCTTCAGAGAAGCAGAAGAGAATTCCCCTAAAGAAAAGGGCTTCAAGGAAGCTGTCTTTTCTCTGTAGTTTTTAAGATAGTTAAATATTCACAAGGAAGCTTTTTTTTGGCTACACAACCAGTATTTATTCTGAAAGGTTTTTTTCTTTTTTTTTTTTTTTTAACATTTTAAAAAAGCAGTAGTTTGGTTGGGAAGCTGCAGTTCCTCTCTTTATGAGGAAGGACTGCTGAACAGGGATTTCCCTACACTCCCCTGAATTTCCCCAATACCTCCCCAGTGATCAACTAGTTACTAAATTGGCAACACTGCATGTCATAGGGGTAATGAAATGTTGTTATCCTTATTGTTTAAGTAAAGGGCAGCAGAACTGTACTTAGCCTGTCGTGACTTAGGGGGGTCACCCTTAGTGCTAAATTTTTGCTGAGTCTGAGCCCCGGCACATCTAGGCTTGGTATTTCATAGCTGCAGGACTTCTGGGGTTGCCACATCAGTTATGAAAGTAAAAAACTTTCTTGAGCCCCAGCACTTCTTTCATTACAAATTAAACACTGGTCACCCTCAACTGAACTGCACTCACTAAGGCCTTGGCTACACTTACCCGGTAGTTCGGCGGCGAGCGATCGAACCCGGAAGTGCTCGCCGTCGACTGCGGTACTCCAGCTCGGCGAGAGGAGTACCGCGGAGTCGACGGGGGAGCCTGCCTGCCGAGTGTGGACCAAGGTAAGTTCGAACTAAGGTACTTCGAACTTCAGCTACGTTATTCACGTAGCTGAAGTTGCGTACCTTAGTTCGAATTAGGGGGGTAGTGTAGACCTGGCCTAAGCAAGGGTTTGGATGGCAGTTCCCAGTGGGGGGGAGAGAGAGGGTGGGGATAGGTGTTTTGCTTACTGGTGTGGACTCTGCCTAAGAGTCACAGGCACAATTTGAACTCCCCCCTTCCCCTGTTTAAAGATAGAGCTGATTAGGCTCCACTGAGAGTTTTTTGTTTTTGTTAAGTGACCACTAGAGCTGAAATAACTGATAATTAGGTCTAAGTGCTTAGATCTGCTGTAGGGTAGCGGTTCTGTGGAAGACCTTGCCCAGCCTGCACTAGCAGTGAGGTTCCATCACTGAAAGCTGGGTGGAACCTCAATAGACTGATTCATAGAGGTCATAGTGGCAGGTGGCAGCAGAAGATGATGGCGCAGGAGCGGCGGCGTGAACAGTGGCACGATGGACAACAGCGGCTGGAGTGAGTGGCAAGCGGCTGGAGGAATGAGCAAGATGCCTTCTCTCTCCTGCCCCTCTCAGGGTGGAAAGTGAACTCATGTGAAAGCACCTCTGAACGCTGGGTCTCCATTGACCAAGGACAACGAGTGAGGTGCAGTGGAGGGAGAAGGGAGGAGTATGTTAAAGGAACATTTGTCTGTTGGACTACACCTCTACACCGATATAACGTGACCCAATATAACACGAATTCGGATATAACGCGGTAAAGCAGTGCTCCGAGGGGGCGGGGCTGCACACTCCAGCAGATCAAAGCAAGTTCGATATAACGCGGTTTCACCTGTAATGTGGTAAGATTTTTTGGCTCCCAAGGACAGCATTATATCGGGGTAGAGGTGCATGTTTTAGTGATTTTGCTCCAGAATGCTAGATTTGTGACTGGGAAATAAATAAATATACATTTTCTAGTAGGCCAAGATTTTTAAAATGCGTTATTTGCCAAGGTTGTTATCTCACGTTGTCGCTATCTCGAGAGGTCGTTATCTTGGGGAGTTTCTGTACTAAACATTTTTATTATTATTTTTTACCTAAGAATGACCATACTGGGTCGGACCATTGGCCCAATATCCTGTCTTTTGACATTGGCCAATGCTAAGTGCTTCAAAGGGAATGAAAAGAATAGAGCAATTATCAAGTGATCCATCCCCTGTTGTCCACTCCCAGCTTCTGGAGAACAGAAGCTAGGGACACTCAGAACATGGTGTTGCATCTCTGCCCATCCTGCTAATAGCGATTGATGGACCTATCCTCCATGAACTTATCTATCGTATATACGCATTCATAAGCTGAATTTTTTTAGTAAAGGAAGCACCAGAGAAGGGGGTCGGCTTATGAACGGGTATAGAGAGGGAGAGATAGGACACAGCCACTCCCCCCAACAGAGGGAGCAAGGAGAGGCAGCACAGTCTGCAGAGACAGAAGGGAAGAGACGGGGCCAGAGTCTTTCCACTTCTGGCCACGTTGCTCTCCCCCCAGTCTCTGAAGCAGCTGCAGCCGCACCGCCCGGCCCCACCCCCCAGAGCATGGTATGGCCGTGCTGCCCGGCCTTCTGGAGTATGCTGTGGCCACGCCCCCTGGCCTGCCGGAGCACACTGTGGCCACGCCACCCAGCCCGCTAGAACATGCTGCGGCCGCACTGCCCGGTCTGGCCTGCTGGAACAGCTCCAGCCAGGTCAGAGACATCCTCCCCTAGCCCTCCCCAGATAAGGTGAGAAGGGATGGGATGGGGAGAGTGTGGGGGTCCCGGGCTAAGGATGGGGTCATGTGGGGGGTGGTCGCAGGGGTTACTCCCCTGACTCCCAGCTTTTTCCCCCCCCCCCCCCCCCAAAAAAAAAATTTCCCCACCAGTTGCTGTCCCGGCCCGTCAGGGGAAGCAGCAGGCGCGCCGGGACACTTTGTTTACTTAAGTTTACCTCCGTGCCTGCAGACACTCGAGGTAAACAAAATTGGCATGTCAGGTAAACAAACCATCTTGGACCACCAGCAGCTTATCCTGATGGCCTGGGAACCAACGTTTGCTGACCCCTGAATTATAGGGTTGGCTTATGAACGGGTTATAAAATTTTTCCATTTTTACTTATCCATCTTGCAGGGATCGGCTTATAAATGAACTGGCTTATGATCGAGTATATATGTTATAGTTTTCGCCTTCACAACATCCCCTGGCAAAAAGTTCCATGGGTTGACTGTGTGTTGTATGAAGAAATACTTCCTTTTGTTTGCTTTAAACCTGCTGCCTATTACTTTTATTGGGTGACCCCTAGTTCTTGTGTTATGTGAAGTAGTAAATAACATTTCCTTATTTACTTTTTCCACATCAGTCAAGATTTTATAGACCTCTATCATATCCCCTTAGTTGTCTCTTTTCCAAGCTGAAAAGTCCAATCTTAATCTCTCCTCATGTGGAAGCTGTTCCATATCCTTAATCATTTTAGTTGCCTTTATCTGTGCCTTTTCCAACTGCAATATATCTATTTTTGAAATGGGGTGACCAGAACTGCACACAGTATTCAAGATGTTGGCATACCATGAATTTATATAGTGAAAGTGAAGGAGTTTGGTTTGCCAGACTGATCAGCAAACCAATGCTGACAACCTTTGTGAAAAGGCTGCAAAATACCAAGCCTGTGGACTTCATTGACATGCAGAAAACCTTATAAACCAGTCACTGTCCGAGCCAATTTAGAAGTACTTAATGAGGCTGTTAATAGTGCTGGAGAGACAACACAGTTTATGCAAACACACATGGCTGTCTCATCATACTTTCTATTTAAGCAAGAGATACCACACACTACAAACTGAGGACCAATGTTAAGTGCATTGTCACTTGTTAATTCTGAAATTGGACATTGATTCCGACCAACACCAGCAGAGGCTCACTATCTTTCTGCAAGAAACTCAACTGACTGGTTAGAAGCATATGGTGCAACAGTGAAAGACTCAGCAGTTGAAAAAGTGAAGAACTCTCACCACATTCAGAAAATGTGCATACGTGGCCGATGAATGCACTGATGCAAATGGGCATCAAGTATTAAGTCATTGCATACGTTATCTTGATATCAGTGGTAGGCCAGTAGATGCATTTCTAGATGTTCAGGTTATAGAAGAAGACATATCGGCTGTATGTGTTTGTTATACTTTTTTTTTTTCAGCAAGAGTCCACAAGGACTGAGCATCTTGGGGAAAAAATAGAAGATACACTAGGACTGAAGTTCAGATGAGTCCAACCTGAGAAAACCTGCTGGCTTTCTCATGAGCAATCCTTGGTTGTTGTCTTAAAATTACAGCAACTGTTATTATTGACTTTGGAAAGTATCTACCAAGATGGGACGGATCTAAGTAGTGAGGCTGGTGAACTCTGAACTTAGTAGCAAAAGTAGACGACTGTTGCCATTCTCTCTAAGTCTATTGTTGAAACCACTTGAGTTATTAAACAATGCCATCCAGGCATCTGGTACAACAGTAGTAGATCTTTGTCAAGCAATAGAAGCTACACTGAGATCAATCGGCAAGAGAGCCATTGAAAACATACTGGAAGAAGCAAAGACTTCAGTTCAGAAGTTGACTAAAGAGGACAAAAAGTGCTTGTTAAGCCAGCTGAAGAAGTACACAGACTTGATTCTTACAAATCTACAACAGCAACTTCTAGATTCTACTAAACCTCTATTCGGCTTTTACAGATGCCTGTCTTATTATAAAACACCAACAGTTGAGTGGAGTGAGGCACTACTGCCAATGGGGCTGCTATGTGATCAGGACAGAACAGAGACTTTAAACGCAGAGTGGAATATCATATGATGAATGAATGAAGATTTGATTTCAACTTCTTCTTTATCATCACTAGTAGTTCGACCCAATCTTTGTGCTATGTTTCCTGTGATGAAAGAAGTAGGAATTCATCTCTTGCTACTCCCAGTCACAACAGCTATAGTTGAACATTCTTTTTCCTCATTGAATTTCCTCATTCTGCCTTCTGCCTAATCATGAGCATATCACAAAGAACCGAAAGTACCAGACACATGAGAAGCCACCAAAGATGAATGCACTGCATTTGAGAAGTTCATTAACAGAGTTGTGCAAAATTACAACAGGAAACCAAGAAGGATGTAGATGTAGTACATGCTCTTCATAGTAGGATTGAGTAGCTAACTTTAATTTGTGTGATGATTTTGAAACAGGAGTTAAATCTAATAAAATGGTCGTGAAACATTTTTCAGTTTTTATTATTGTGCCATACAGCCCACCTTCGTCTTAATGGTCTCACCCCATGTCAGCTATCCCCCTCCCCCCCCCCCCCCCCATTATTCAAACACTACCACCTCCCTAATTTCAGTTCCTGGGGAAAACACTGTTGCTGAAGGAAAACTATTGCCATGAGATTTTTCCGTGTCTCTAGGGGTGTAGTAATCTAAGCAACAGACACTGTTTGTTTTCAGGGCTCATACTGATGAGGTGATTCTCATTGCATCACTTTTTTTCTTAAATCTGAACGTTTGGAGAGGCTAGGTTATTTTTCCATGGGAGCTAATATGCCTGTATATTTGAGACATTCAGATTAAAAATATTTTTAAAATGCTTATTACCTAATCCCTTTATATTAAAACTAAAATCTTTTAAAACGAATATATAGCAGACATACGCTACCTCCATTCTGCAGATATACACACCATTTGGTTAATTTTACCAGTGGAAAAACCTAATATAATTGGGAGAAGATAAGACTCCTATTTATAGATTCATAAATTAAGGCCAGAAGGGGAACATTAGATCATCTACTGAGATTTCCTCTATTGCACGGGCCATCTGTCTGAAATAGGCCATATGGAATTGGGTAGTACTGTACATATTTGCAGCCCACTTCATGATATCTCCCAAAAATATTGGGAAATTAAGCAAGACAGGGAAGTTTCACTGGAAATGGAGTAGCTTCTGGACCAATAGTTCCTCTGGGATAGTAAAATCAGATTTGTTTTATATAATTTTTAACTTTTTTCTTTTGGCAGAACACTTTTTGAAAATGGCAGAAGCCCATCAAGCAGTAGCGTTTCAGTTTACAGTAACTCCAGATGGGATTGACCTGCGAATGAGCCATGAGGCTCTCAGACAGATCTATCTTTCTGGTCTCCATTCCTGGAAAAAGAAGTTCATCAGATTCAAGGTATTGAGTTCCTGTAGGTTTGAATGCATAATCCAAACCTATTTGGTATTTTTAAAACTTGCTTGGATTTTGCATGAGTAGAACTAAATATTGATGTAGCTATGGAAAATGATCATCATTCATCCTGATTTAATCAAAGTCTTTTTAGTCTAACATGCCAATTTTGTTCTCAGTTATAAGTGCAAACATTGAGTTATGCTGAAGATCTTAGCACTGAGTGATATTTTGTGGAAACAGTAAAATAGCTATGTGAAGGCTAACATTGAGGCATTTTTATTGGCCTTTTATATATGAGGCCCCGGTGCTGTTCTAAATTTTACCCCTGAGGGAATTCTGTGCCAAAAATTAAAAATGTTGTATATTTTATTTGTCTATAGAACACTACATAATTATACGAGTTTCAATTATTTTGCTAATTTATTTCAAATACCTGTCAGCCAGTATGTCTGTAACAATACAGACAACAAAAGAGATTCCCCCCAGGAGTAGAGAATTAATGAAACCTCTACGACAACCCAGTTCCTGTTTCTCTATTATGCTTTTGTTGGACTCCTCAGTATGGGTGTGTCACACATGCCAATTGGGCACATTTTGGGGGTTAACTCTGCCCCTCCGGTCTGACACCCACACCCTCTACCTCCCAGAGCCCACCTGCATGGCTTACCCCAGCCCAGTACCCCCCAGAGAAGAGCTGCATGATGCCCCCCACCCCCCCGTACCGCCCAGGGATCCAGAGAGCGAAACAGCCTGATGTTGACTCCCGGGCATGTACAGAGTTTCCTGCATGCTGCCTCCTTCCTTCAGGATGTGCTGGGAACGCAACTGCCGGAAACCCTCCAGCATCCCCTTTCCCTCCTCCTTCCCCCGGCAGTGTCCCTGTATTTGTGAGCTGGCCTCTGCTGGGTCCAGCTGCCCATAATGGCAGCCAGCAGCTCTGCAGCACCATTCTGCAGGGGGAAGTGAAATTCTGCACGGAACATTAATTCTGCGCTAATTCTGCATTGTACAGTGGTGCAGAATTCCCCCATGAGTAAAATTAAATAAATCTAATGGTAGGGTTCTTCCTTCTCTCTTCAGTTAACAATAGTCCAAATCCCAAAATACCCAAAAGTAGCATAACCTGGGTTGTCACATTTGGTGGTCATATTGTTAATGAGAAAACCGGGAGTGAACTAACATAGTGTTTAAATTAGAGTAGGTAGTCATTTCAGATTGAGAAAAGTTTGTCATTCTTGATTAAACAAAATTTTGGCTCTTCTAGGCCCCCGTCTTCCAAACGTGTATGCTTCTCATTACTTACAGAGAAGCCTCACTGAATTATTCCCATGTCTAAATTTTCACATACATAAGAATTTACAGTAAAACCGTGATTGTGCATACTTTCTGTCAAAATTAAGTTTCCAAACTGTCAAAACAAATATTCATGAAAACATGACTTCTTGAAGATTCTGATGTTACACAAATGTGTTCTAGTAAATTAAACTAAGAAATAGATAGTGGATCTCTGATGCGTGGAACACTTAAAAAGTCAAATCTGGGTTTTACATTAAATGCTAAGTATTGGGGTCTAGATTGTTGTGTATTCACTGTGCTTTTTTCCAAATGTCTGTTTTTACATTATGCTTATTTATGCATTATTACTATTAGTGTTGACAGACTGTAGTCTGACATAACTGTATGTGAAATACTGAAATTACTTTCTAAAATAGTTCTATTATAAATTTAGAAGTATACTTGGGATTCTTATGTAACTGTGTGAGGAGAACTGTTTTAATTATATAGAAAACTTAGCTGTGTTTTTAGAATCCAAATTGATAAAATGTTGCTGCCACACTGAGCATCTGTTTTAGAGAGGCCATTTTCAGATGAAGTGGATGTTCCATTAAAGAGTTATTTGTGCTAAAGAGGTCCATTCATTTTAGCCTCTCTTTAGCAGTCTTCCCCACTGCAAAGTGCAGCCCTCCTGGTTCTGCTTCACGCTTGCACAAGGCTTGCAGTTTGGGTGGACATATATATAATTTGATATATAACTGAGAATCTCTCTAAGCTCATTTCATGCATCATCTGGGTATAACAGCTTCTGAATCACAATTGCTTCTTCCTCCCAATCTAGTCTTCTCATCTGTGTCCATCTCCTTGTTCTGAGTTAGACGTGTATTTGGAAGAAAAATGTTGGATTCTAATGTTAGTGTCCTCTTAAAAGCTATTTGTATAATTTAAGATTTTTTTTTTGTATTGTGAAATAAATGACTTTCGTATGGGAAGGCTAAGTAAGGGATTCTGTTTTTCCAGAATGGAATTATCACAGGCGTGTATCCTGCTAGCCCATCCAGTTGGCTTATTGTAGTAGTGGGAGTGATGTCAACAATGTATGCCAGAATTGATCCTTCTTTAGGAATAATAGCTAAAATCAACCGGACCCTTGATACAACGTAAGTAGACTAGTACCTATTTCTTCTGAATGAATCAGCTTTTTATGCAAACCAGCATTTCTTTTGTCAAACAGATGTATAATCTAATAGACTTTCACATACCAAGTTTTAAGTTAAAGAACTAAATCATAATACAGTATATAATGTGCAAGTCACCATGTTGGTATTACCACCTCATTTTATTAGCATGAGTATTATCTGAGGAGTACAACTGATAGCTTTTCATCCGAGAACAGACAGCACAGGTGTTGTGGACAGGACTGAAGTACATTAACAGAGCCTGTAAAGAGGAATCTTGTACAACCCTGCCCTACAATGTGCCTGGCTTAGGCAACGTACCTCTGAGTGCTAAATTCATTCACAATTTTAAGAAAATAAAAAAATAAGTGAAGATATCTCAATGGGACGTTTCACCTGCAGACTGACATGTATATCAGGACACTATATCCATGTCTCTGTTTAGGTATGAAGTACGGTTGACTACAAAATGTTGCCATGATTCTATTTATACTGTAGAAATTGATTTAAACCTTCTTTGACTTGTTGAGCTAGGTAAGTATTAGGCTACTGGTAGCCAGAGCTATTTGGAAGCATCAGTAAATACTGTAAGCTCAGTCCTCCAAAGTCATGCAGAAGCTTGTGAGCATCAATTTAGGCCTCTTATTTATTGCTTTAGAAAGCTATTGCATGTATCTCACTAGCTGGATTGGAAATATAACTTCAGTTAGTATTTTCAGAAGACCACCAAGTGTTTCAAATGTGGTTGGGAGTATGTGTATGATAAACTGCACTTTTGACACTATATATTTAAATAAAAGTATTCTTATCGTGCCAAGCGTGGATGGGCATATTGTTTTATGAATTCCACATATATTTGACACGCACAAGGTATAAACACTAAAGTCTTTTATATGGTATTTTTTACCCCAATGTTCCTTGTCAGAGGAGGAATAGTACAGACCACAGCCAAGCAAAGCATTGGTAGACATGAGGCAAGCTTTCTACAGCGTCTTCTGCTGTATGGAACCCACACAATCCTGACTTGCAACATACTTCTCTTCCGGCTCTGGGCCTTTCTTAGTAGTGTCAGAGTGTATGGTAGTTTTCTGATATGCACAAATGAGACAAGGATGAAACCACAAACTCTTTTGTACTTGTGACTGAAGGAAGGAATTTGTTCTATTATATAGTGGTAAGGCTAATAGGTCAAATCATTTAGTGCTACCTTTCTCTCAGTTACTACCATTTTAACACACTTTTCGGCACATCTTGTGTATGCAGTCACTGAGGAATCTGGGTGAATTATGTTAAATCATGTTGGACCTTTCTAGTGACTTAGGAGTGTAAATCCAGGGTGAATGAGAACAGATTTATCCTCTTCTCTATTCCTACAGCACGATGAGAGGAAGTGTGTGGGGAAAAGATGCTATTAATACTTAAATATTATTTAAAGCTCCCTTTTTAATAGTCATTTTTAAGGATTTGGAGAATTGATGCCCCAGAGAAAATTCTGATCCATACTTTTTCTCTCTCTCTCAATTGAAAAAAGTGGACTTAGCATGTAGAAAGAGACTAGCTTGGCAGTGGCCTCAAAAGGTGAAGTTGGTTTATCCACAGTCTAGGTACTGCATTGACAGCTGAAGTACAAGTTGCATCACAGCACCCTCCAGTGTGTCTCACCTCTGAGCAGGAAGAATCATCTGTAGAGAGTGAGAAACTTCCCTTTGTCATTCAGCCACTCTCCTCTTTGAGTTTGCCTAGATTAGTAAAAGATCTAACAACCTGCATTTACACAAAGGAAACTACTGTGAACATCTTTTACCTCAATTTCTGTTGCTCAAGGTCAACCCTCTGATGAAACCTAGGGAACTAGGCATATTGGAGCTCCTGCACACACACCTTATTTCCTCCCCATCCTAATCATCCCCTGCATCCAGAATAGCCCTTACATATGTGCACACAACTGCTCTTATGTAGGGTGGTTGGCAAAGGAGGTGGCAGACCTATCCCAATGGAGTTTGCCTATGCCGGAGGAATTCACCACCACACAATGGAGAATGACTTTAATGGACCAAAGAACCCTCTAATTCTCCCAGAAATCTGTTGGTGAAAGGTTAGCTATAGGACCTCTATATAGGGCTTAATGTAGCTAGTCACTGGGAACAAGCAGGGCTCATGTTAGCACTTTTGTAGTTCTTATACATTGTTTTACTACTTCTGACATTAATTGGTGTAAACTGACTTTTATTTTAAATAGTGGTTATATGTCCAACCAAACGCAGAACATTGTGAGTGGGATGCTTTTTGGCACGGGGCTGTGGGTAGCCCTTATTATGACAATGCGATACTCACTGAAGATGCTGCTTTCCTATCATGGATGGATGTTTGCTGAACATGGCAAACTTTCCACAGCAACCAAGATTTGGATGGTAAGGAAATTTTGACTGTTTCTGTTTTAATTGTGGCACTAATAAGATATCTAAAATACCATTTGATCTCTTTTGTCATTAAGCTCTTAGAAGCCAGTTCTTTAGTTATTTTTCAGTTTTCTTTCTCTCATTCATTCATTCTTAATGTTTGGTATGCATTGGGGAATGTCCTTGTACAATGCTATTTGCTTTCCCAGTGTCTTTGGTTGCTGTCATCCAGTTGCCACCTGGGTTGTTGGTGAAACTGTTCTAATAGTTCTTGGAGAAGGGAGAGTACTTGTATAATTTGCTAATTCACCCAAAGTGGGGGATCAAATATACGTCCTACAGCCACCTCTTCTTTAGTATGGAAGTACAACTCTGAGATTACAGGTCCCAGCATACAGTGCTGCATCTTCTACAGAATGATCTGACCTAACTGCTTAGTGCAGGATGGAGCACTAAATTTTGGGAATTGTAGTCCCTGCAATGTGACATCTCTGCTCTGGTTGAGAAGCACTGTAATCTACTCCATTTAAAGTAAAATAGTTGCAGCCCTCTGGTTCCTGGCAACATGGCTTTCAGTTGGGTAGAGCTTGGATGCTCTTGACCCAAAACTACCAATATTTGAAAGACCATGGTTGTGCTTGATGAACCGAGAGAGAACAGCAACACAGGAGATAAAACCTGTTAAGCAGTCTAAAACAATAAAGCTCCCTTTTACTGCTCCCCCATGATCCATCTTTTTATTGATGTTTAGTTTCATTTCATTTACTTGAAATCTTTTCTCTCAAATTGATTTCCATATAGTTGAAAATATGGGACTTTGGCCATTTTATGTTAAACGTACAGTTTTCTATAGCTATTTTGGTCAAAACAAATACATATTTACTGTAGAACTTTATTTTGCAATGAAAGAAAACATAATATTTTCAAAGTATTTAGCACTTTTATGTTCAAACCATGTTGAAAACATAAAAGCACAAAATGCCTTTGTGAGGTTAGGTGATTTCTGTTACCCATTTTATAGATGTCGGGGGAACTGAGGCAGAGACACCTAATGATTCACCCAAGATAGCAAAAGAAGCCTAGTGTCAAACCCAAGATAAGATCTAAGAGTTCTGTGTCCCAGTCCTGATCATGACTCTATGGAAAAGAATCTATTTAAGAAGCCATGTGCCTCAAATGATGTTTTTAGAGAGGTCTGTTTGCATGTGGGTGAATGATTTTTGGGGAGGGGATTTGCTGTTAATCAAACTCAATTATGTCAACAAAAATACTTATCTTGTTTTGCCCTTGGTTGTATTAAAAATGGTGTAAGAGCCCGATTAAAATAAACATGATGATACCCCTTATTCACCGCATTCTCCAAGTTTACTACAGTGTGTGGTTAACATGTAGTGGCTGTGTTGTGAAGGATGTTCAGTAGGCATGTAGAATGATATGCTAAAATAATTCTAAGGTGAATACGTATCTGTTATAAATGAAATTTTTGATAGCTCCCCCAGATATGGTACTGAGAGCCTCCTGATATGAATTTGTACAGTACAGGTACTGAATGGTAAGGCACAGTGCACTCTGTCAAAATTGCTTGGCATTCTCACTGGCTGAGTTTTCAGCATGTCCTACTAAATGGATATTTTAAGCTGTTAATCTTCCCTTTATAATGCTCAGCTTGAGCGGTGTAAACTGTAATCCTAATTATCATGTCTTGCTGCCTGCATTATATTTCTGGGTACTGTTGGAAAGCTGTTTCTCTTCATGGTTTTAAGTCAGTCTCTCTCTCTCTCTCTCTCTCTCTCTCTTTTCCCCCCCCCCCCCACCCCACCCCCACCCAGTGTTGCCTCTGAAGACTGACATGTCAGAACTCGTTAATTGGTATTCTCTTTTGGAACTACAAAGTCCCTCAAACTTTTTCCTGATACCTAACATAGCTGGTTTACTAATTTCCAGTGGTAGTGATGGTATTACTTCCCTCATAAACATTGCTGACCTTCATAGCTTTTTACGTCTTTATTATCTCTTCTTGGTATTTCATTATTTTTTCTGGACCTGTTTCCCGTTTTATTTCTCAGCTGTTCCCTTGATTAAGAGCGTTCAGAGGTGTGGTTAGTATGAATTTACTGATCTTTGTTCAGAAATAGTCACCTGATTGGAAACCTGGACTGTCTGTTCACCCGTAGTCCAAACTGCTTTGCAAGTGACTGGAAACTATAACACTTGTGCTCAGTTTTTTTTAAGGACATTTATTATTTTTAATTCCTGTAGCAGTACTACAGAGTAAACTTGTAGTTATAGTTTAATATTTATTCCATAGACAGCAAGGAGAAATTTTGTGTCTGCTGTGAAGGCAACACCCATTAGAATGAGATCATTGCTGTATCTGGATGTGAAATAATAGCAGTTAACTGTGTAGAATAAATCACTTAGTCTTTTTGACGGATCATTTGAGAGGTATCCAAATTGGACTAAAATGTCTTAACTGTTAAGCTTACTGTAAGGGGGGGGAAAAGAGCTACATAGAAGTCAATATTGTTATTGCCATCAGGTGAGCAAGAATCCTCCTTATCATGGGAGAATTTGCACCTGGTATGGTTCAAGTATTCTGAAGCCAAATTGTCCCCCCCCCTCCTGTGAAAGGTGAAGAAAGCAACTTCCTGGTGAAAATCTCCATGACCATCCCCATCCCCCCTGTGAGAACGGTGGGGCTTGCCCGCAAATCTTACAGATCCCTGAGAGGGCAGGGCCAACCATATGGAGATTTTGTGCTCCAGGTCACCTTCCTGGATCTTTTCTAGCAGTCATGCTACTAGGAACAACTCCATCAACCTGTGGAGGCCCTCAAGGGTGCAGGGTGGGGTGACACTGAAAAGGTAGTATCTCTGATCATGGAAAAAACAGATTTTTCTGTTTTTTTAAAAAGAGTTGCCACAAGGACTCCTTATTGTTTTTGCTGATACAGACTAACACGGCTACCACTCTGAAACCTGATTTTTCTGTATAAGTTCTGTAGGGTCAGAAAGGGAATGAATTGAATTGCCCTCCTGTGCCCACTGAGTAGTTGCCCCCTCCATTGAGGATGGTGAACCACACAGAAGACTCCACTGGGTTCTTAGGTATGGGTGTAGGGAGAACAGAGCTAAAACTTGAGTCTCCCCTTTATGTTGAAGTGGAGTGATCCATATCAAGTGGAACCCCTCCATGTGTAGATATAAGAGGTGGCATGATCTCGCCTTTTGTTTTATAGTAGTGTAGGTCTAGTGTATGTGATCAGTGCTCAGGACCTGCAATAGGTGGAAGGGTTCCTTCCATATAGGGCTTGAAGAAGGTGGGAAAGAAATGCTCAGTCTTAATGATGATATGCCAAGTGTATTGCCTTCTTCCTGTAATTGGTGACTTTCTTGAGGCACTTGAAGGCCCTACACACACTAAGACTTGATTATTAACACTGGCATTCTTATACTTGTTTTCATTGCATTCTTAGAAACTGTGCTATGGAGTTGTTGGGCCAGTGGTTTCTGTTAGGAATATATATTTTGTGGGGGGGAAAACACTGTCTACGTTAGATTTTTATATCAGGCTAAAACTGTGTAGGTAAATGGTTCTCAAACATAGTTACAATATTTAATTTTTTTAAAACATGGTTGTAGCTAGCTAGTGATCTTATTCTAGCATGGGCCTTAACCCAGTGATAGAATAGGTTTTGAGACACCATATAGATAAAGTTCGATTTTCAGTCTTGCCAATCCTCTAGTCTTCAAAGAGGTAAACCTATTCAGAAAAACACTTTATAGAGAACTTTTATGGTCTACATCATAGACATTTCTCCTGTCGCCTTTAGGATGGGAACAGAGGCATTTACCAGGCCTTTACTATACAACAGAGGCAATGTGTCCTAGTGTCTAGAACACTAGATTGGAAAACTGAGGCACAAAGAGGTAGGCCTGGTCTACAC
The DNA here is from genome assembly GCF_011386835.1 of Chrysemys picta bellii. Classification (NCBI taxonomy): domain Eukaryota; kingdom Metazoa; phylum Chordata; order Testudines; family Emydidae; genus Chrysemys; species Chrysemys picta. The sequence goes on along the minus strand of NC_088794.1, from coordinate 30,416,156 downwards.
TGCAAGTTTAGGTCGACTTTAGCAGCGTTAAATCGAATTAAGCCTGGACACGTTCACACGACGAAGCTCTTTCTTTCGACTTAAAGGGCCCTTTAAACCAGTTTCTTTACTCCACCTTCGATGAGGGGATTAGCGATAAAATCGGCCTTTGCGGGTCGGAATTGGGGTAGTGTGGACGGAATTCGACATTATTGGCCTCCGGGAGCTATCCCACAGTGCTTCATTGTGACCGCTCTGGACAGCACTCTCAACTCAGATGCACTGACCAGGTAGACAGGAAAAGCCCCGTGAACTTTTGAATTTCATTTCCTGTTTGCCCAGCGTGGAGAGCACAGGTGACTACGCAGAGCTCATCAGCACATGTAACCATGATGGAGTCCCAGGATCGCAAAAGAGCTCTAGCATGGACCGAACGGGAGGTACGGGATCTGCTCGCCATATGGGGAGATGAATCAGTGCTAGCTGAACTCCGTAGCAGTAAAAGAAATTACAAAGTATTAGAAAAGGTCTCCAAGGCCATGAAGGACAGAGGCCATAACAGGGACGCACAGCAGTGCCGCGTGAAAATTAAGCAGCTACGGCAAGCCTACCACAAAGCCAGAGAAGCAAACGGAAGGTCCGGGACAGAGCCGCAAACTTGCCGCTTCTACACGGAGCTGCATGCCATTCTAGGGAGTGCAGCCACCACTACCCCAACCGTGTGCTATGACTCCCTCACTGGAGAAACACACAGGGAAGAGGGTTCGTTCGAGGAAGATGAGGATGGAGGTAATGTAGATAGCTCACAGCAGCAAGGAAGCGGAGAAACCAACAGCCAGGATATGTTTGTCACCCTGAACCTGGAACCAGTAACCCCCGAACTCACCCAAGACCCTGAGGGCACACAGGGGACCTCTGGTGAGTGTACCTTTGTAAATATTACGCTTGCTTTTAAACCATGTGTGTTTAATGATTAATGATTAATTTGCCCTGGCAATCGTGGCCAGTACAGCTACTGGAAAAGTCTGTTAACGTGTATGGGGATGGAGCGGAAATCCTCCAGGGACAGCTCCAGAAAGCTCTCCTTTATGTACTCCCAAAGCCTTTGCAAAAGGTTTCTGGGGAGGGCTGCCTTATCCCGTCCGCCATGGTAGGACATTTTACCACGCCAGGCCAGTAGCACGTAGTCTGGAATCCTTGCATAACAAAGCATTGTAGCGTATGGTCCCGGTGTTTGCTGGCATGCAGACAACATCCATTCCTTATCATTCTTTGTTATCCTCAGGAGAGTGATATCATTCACGGTCACCTGGTTGAAATGGGGCGATTTTATTAAGGGGACATTCAGAGGTGCCCGTTCCTGCTCTGCTGAACAGAAATGTTCCCCGCTGTTAGCCACGCGGTGGGGGAGGGGTGAAGTGATCATCCCAGAGAATTGGGTCTGGGAGGGGCGGGGGGTTAGTTGGGTTTGTGCTGCATGTTAACCTGGAAACCGCAGCCCCTCCTTTTACATTGCAAACCCATTTTAAATGGCCAACCCAATTCATGCTTGATATGGGAAATGAGGGTGCTGCTGTTTGAAACCATTCCCACATGTTAAGAAGGTTAAAAAAGCCAAAAGACTGTGGCTTACCATGGCTGCCTGCAAGCCGAAATCTGTTGCCTGGCACTGCGTGAGTGATCTCTCACACGAAACCGGCAGGCCCTCGCTATAAGAGGAAAAATGTGACCTTGTAATGAAAGCACATGTGCTGTGTAATGTGAACAGCAAAATGTAACGTGAAAGAGTGTACCCATTGTTCTCTAAAATGTCTTTTTTTAACCACCTCTCCCTTCTCCTCCACCAGCTGAAAATGTTTCTCCTTCACAGAGGCTAGTGAACATTAGAAAGAGAAAACGGAGGACGCGGGACGATATGTTCACGGAGCTGCAGATGTCCTCCCACGCTGATAGAGCACAGCAGAATGCGTGGAGGCAGTCAATGTCAGACTACAGAAAAGCACAATATGAACGAGAGGAGAGGTGGCGGGCTGAATCGCGGGATGAACAGAGCAGGTTGCGGGCTGAAGATGATAGGTGGCGTCAGCTTGCAGACAGAAGGCAAGAGTCGATGCTCCGGCTGCTGGAGCATCAAACTGATATGCTCCAGCGTATGGTTGAGCTGCAGGAAAGGCAGCAGGAGCAGAGACCGACGCTACAGCCCCTGTGTAACCAACAGCCCTCCTCCCCAAGTTCCATAGCCTCCTCACCCAGACGCCCAAGAACACGGTGGGGGGGCCTCCAGCCACCCAGTCACTCCACCCCAGATGATTGCCCGAGCATCAGAAGGCTGCCCTTCAATAAGAGTTAAAGTTTTAAAATGCAGTGTGTCCTTTTCCTTCCCTCCTCCCCCACCCATCCCGGGCTACCTTGGCAATTATCCCCCTAGTTGTGTGATGAATTAATAAAGAATGTATGAATGTGAAATAACAATGACTTTATTGCCTCTGCAAGCGGTGCTCGAAGTGGGGAGGGGAGGGTGGGGTGGTTGGTTTACAGGGAAGTAGAGTGAACCGGGTGGGGGGGCTGAGGGTTCATCAAGGAGAAACAAACAGAAGTTTCACACCGTAGCCTGGCCAGTCACAAAACTCGTTTTCAAAGCTTCTCTGATGCGCACCGCGCCCTGCTGTGCTCCTCTAACCGCCCTGGTGTCTGGCTGCGCGTAATCAGCGGCCAGGCGATTTGCCTCAACCTCCCACCCTGCCATAAATGTCTCCCCCTTTCTCTCACAGATATTGCGGAGCGCACAGCAAGCAGCAATAACAATGGGGATATTCTTTTCGCTGAGGTCTGAGCGAGTCAGTAAGCTGCGCCAGCGCGCTTTTCAACGTCCAAATGCACATTCCACCATTCGGCACTTGCTCAGCCTGTAGTTGAACAGGTCCTGACTACTGTCCAGGCTGCCTGTGTACGGCTTCATGAGCCATGGCATTAAGGGGTAGGCTGGGTCCCCAAGGATCACGATAGGCATTTCAACATCCCCAACGGTTACTTTCTGGTCCGAAAAGAAAGTCCCTTCCTCCAGCTTTCGAAACAGAGCAGAGTGCCTGAAGATGCGAGCATCATGTACCTTTCCCGGCCATCCCACATTGATGTTGGTGAAACGTCCCTTGTGATCCATCAGGGCTTGCAGCAGCATTGAAAAGTACCCCTTGCGGTTTATGTACTCGGTGGCTTGGTGCTCTGGTGCCAAGATAGGGATATGGGTTCCGTCTATGGCCCCACCACAGTTTGGGAATCCCATTTCAGCAAAGCCATCCACTGTGGCCTGCACATTTCCTAGAGTCACTACCCTTGATATCACCAGGTCTTTCATTGCCCTGGCAACTTGGATCACAGCAGCCCCCACAGTAGATTTGCTCACTCCAAATTGATTCCCGACTGACCGGTAGCTGTCTGGCGTTGCAAGCTTCCACAGGGCTATTGCCACTCGCTTCTCAACTGTGAGGGCTGCTCTCATCCTGGTATTCTGGCGCTTCAGGGCAGGGGAAAGCCAGTCACAAAGTTCCATGAAAGTGCCCTTACGCATGCGAAAGTTTCGCAGCCACTGGGAATCGTCCCACACCTGCAGCACGATGCGGTCCCACCAGTCTGTGCTTGTTTCCCGTGCCCAGAATCGGCGTTCCACGCCATGAACCTGCCCCAGTAACACCATGATTTCCACATTGCTGGGGCCTGTGCCTTGTGAGAGGTCTATGTCCATGTCAATTTCCTCATCACTTTCGTCGCCGCGCTACAATCGCCTCCTCACCTGGTCCGGGTTTCGCTTTGGCATGTCCTGGCCCTGCATATACTCCAGGACAATGCGCGTGGTGTTCATAGTGCTCATAATTGCCGCGGTGATCTGAGCGGGCTCCATGATACCAGTGCTAGCTATGGCGCCTGGTCTGAAAAAAGGCGCGAAACTAGTATCTGATGGACCAGGGGAAGGAGGGAGGGAGGGAGGGCTGAGTGACGACATGGCGTACAGGTACAGGGAATTAAAATCAAGAAAGGTGGCTGTGCATCAGGGAGAAATACAAACAACTGTCACACAGAATGGCCCCCCAAAGATTAAACTCAAAACCCTGGGTTTAGCAGGCCGTTGATTTCACGGAGGGAGGGGAAGCAAATGCATACAGAACAAATCTATTTTTTACATGTTAAGCTGGCAGCCGACGGTGCAGCATGACTGATAGCGACGCAGTACGACAACGACGGATATCAATCGTAATATGCCATCTTCTACCAAAAGGCAAGGGGCTGCTGCTGTGTAGCAATGCAGCCCCACGTCTGCCAGCCCCACGTCTGCCAGCACCCAGATCGCCCTTGGCCTCTTCTGGGTGCTTAGCAGAAAATACTAGGTGATTGGCAGAAAATAGCATACTACGACTGATAACCATCATCATCGAGACAGTTGCATGTCTGCCCAGGTGCCCATGATTGACAGCCACTGCAGTACGATGACAATGGATACCAGTCATAATATACCATCTTCTACCAAAAGGCAAGGGGCTGGTGCAATGCAGCCCTACGGCTGCCAGTCATGCTGCACCGTCTACCGCCAAAAGGCAGTTAGCTGCTACTGCTGTGTAGCAATGCAATACCACGTCTGCTGGCACCCAGATGACATATGGTGACGGTGAGCTGATCTGAGCAGGCTCCATGCTTGCCGTGGTATGTTGTCTGCACAGGTAACCCAGGTAAAAAGGCACGAATCTGTTGTCTGCCGGTGCTCTGAGGGAGGGGGAGGGGCCTGGCAACATGTACCCAGAACCCCCCGCGACACTGTTTTGTATCATTCAGGCATTGGGATCTTAACCCAGAATTCCAATGGGCGGCGGAGACTGCGGGAACTGTGGGATAGCTACCCATAGTGCAATGCTCCGGAAGTCGACGCTAGCCTCGGTACTGTGGACGTGGTCCGCCGACTAGAGCACTTAGGGCATTTTATGTGGGGACACACGCAATCGGCTGTATACAACTGATTTCTATAAAACCGGCTTCTATAAATTCGACCTAATTTCGTAGTGTAGACATACCCGTAAAGTGACTTGCTGAAGGTCACTCATCAGGCTGGTGGCTGAGCTGGGGACCCAGATCTCCTGAGTTCCAAAGTGCACTTTGGGGATAATGATGTTTACCTCTTTTGTAAAGTGTTTTAAGACCTACTGATGAAAAGCTAGGGTATGATTAATTTTTATCTCACACATACTTTGTTGTTTTGAATGTAATAGATTGTTTGTTTTTTATTTCAGAGGCTGGTAAAGCTTTTCTCAGGTTGTAAACCAATGTTGTACAGCTTTCAGACATCTCTGCCACGACTGCCGGTCCCAGCTGTTGAAAACACTGTTAACAGGGTGTGTTGTTGGAAGAGCTGAATTCACTTTTTCACAATTTGATTCCAAATGTCGTAATGGTTTTCAGTGTCTTTTATATGATAAATGTACTGAAGTGCTTAATGCTATTAACATTCCAATCCCTCCAATTTTAGTAACAGATTAACACAGTTATGTATCAATTAAAATAAAGGCTATGACAGACCAAGGGTAATTCAGAGTTAAAGATTGATACTTTTTCCTTTAATCTTTATCTTTGGGCCTAGGCTCTCAGTGGATAAGTGCATGATATTACATGCCTTGTCAGTAGATACAGCAGCACACAATGGAGTGTGATTTACTGGGATAGAGTCCTTGATATCCCTTGCTTTCATTATCTGTATTGTGTATTCTTGATGTTACTTAAGTATAGTGCTCCTGTTATAATAGGCTTTGTATTAGGAATTCCTTTAGGCAAGATTCCAGCCAGTTTTAGGCTTATTTTGATTCTTGCAGGTGATAAGTCTTTGCTGGCCTTAGGCAAAGTAACTATATATGAAAATGAATAGGCAACAAAAATAGTGATAGTTAATTCAGTCCCCTGTAACTAAAAAAACATACCTAAAATGGCTCAAAATTAAGGAAATACTTAATTCATAATATAAAATATATCACCTACTAAAATCACTTTTCCAAAAATTCTATGCTAATAGATGTGCTTTCATTTATGATTTGGTAGCAAGTAGTGAGTACATGAGGTAGGAGTGGGAAGAGAAAGTACCATATTTGAAGGGGAGAAATAGATATAGTAATAGAAAATGAGCTTCTGTCTTTCAAGATGTATGCGCTCAATTATTTTTTACTAACACCTGTTATAGCTGAAACCCTGTAAACAGACTTTAGAATACTTCCCTTTGTTTATTAAGCTCTTTGTGAATAAATGACAATAAGCTCTGGTGAAAGCCGTGGCACTGACATGAATTCTTTTCTGTATTTATTCTAGTATCTGGATTCAGTTCAGCCACTTATGAATGATGAACAGTTCAAAAGAATGGAGGGTCTTGCCAAAGATTTTGCATTTAATCTTGGACCAAAACTACAGTGGTATTTGAAACTGAAATCCTGGTGGGCCACAAACTATGTAAGCAGATGACCCAAAGGCTCTTATGAAAGCACATAGTTTTAACTCTCTGTCCTGTTGCCTTTTTTTTCTGATTTTAATACATGCTTTTTCAATTTTCAATCTTCTGTAATTTTAAAGGAAGTCCAAAACCAAAATTACTAAAAATGCCTTGCACTTGCATCTTTAATGTCTTTCATATCCATTAATTCTTACAGTACCTCTGTGTACTAGGTGAGTACATGTGCAGTCGAACACCACAGTTAAGAACTGACCAGTCCACCACACACCTCATTTGGAACTGGAAGTACGCAATCAGGCAGCAGCAGAGACACACAAAAAAAGCAAATACAATTCAGTACAGTACCGTGTTAAACGTAAACTACTAAAAAAAATAAAGGGAAAGCAGCATTTTTCTTCTGCATAGTAAAGTTTCAAAGCTGTATTAAGTCAATGTTCAATTGTAAACTTTGAAAGAACCATAACATTTTGTTCAGAGTTACAAACATTTCAGTTACGAACAATCTCCGTTCCCGAGGTGTTTGTAATGCTGAGGTTCTACTGTATTGATATCCCCATTTTCTAGGTGGAGAAATTGAGACAATGATTAAATAACTTGCTCAGTGTTGCACAGTGAGTAAGTGGCAGAGCCACGAGTAGAACTTAAGAATTCCTATCTCATTACTCTAGACCAGGCTTCCTGTCTGTCATTGAACAGGACTCAAAACCTACTTACTGCTATATTTGCTTATTAAATTAACTTGCAACTTCTCCACTTGGCCAGTCTGGGATCCAGGGAGTGGAAGGGCAGTGTGGTTTAGAGCCACCTTTTCCTCCTGCTTTCCTCAGCTGCACTGAGTATGAACTTAATGCAGATGTGAATCTGTCCAATTATGTGTACATGTTAGAGAGGGAAACAAAGCTGTAGCCACCGGGATGGGTGGGTGAGGGGTGTGTTGGGAGAGTGCATTTGGGGTAGGGGGGAAAAGAGGTCACAAAAACGCATCTTACTGGCCTATCTAAATCTTAGCTATACAGGGTAGCTTGAACAAGCTTATACAGACCCTAGAGCAGCTCTACCATAGGATGAATAATATTTCAGAAGCTTTATTATGATACGTATTATAAGGACACTTTAAAAATACTGTCTGAAGAGGAGATGGGAGATTGCTTCAAAAGTTGCTTACCTGAGAGTTAAGGCTGAGTTTCTGACCTTAGTTTCGTGGGTCCTTGTGGCTCTCTTTCCCCAAACAGTGACACTTCAGCACTCAGAATTAATTAAAAAAAAATAAAATTTCCTTCTGCTTGGTGTATAATGTTACCCAGTGTTTTGGAGCCACTACAGTAGAGGACCTGAATCAGTTGAAGAGCAGAGGTACAGGCTAATTAGTTTATGCTAAATTTTGTTCTCTTCATTCTGTAGGTTAGCGACTGGTGGGAAGAATATATCTACCTAAGAGGACGTGGGCCAATTATGGTTAATAGTAATTACTATGCAATGGTAAGTAAATCTTCTAAACCTTTTTATAGAAACACTCTTTCTTAGGATTCCTGTTATCTTTTGTTTTAATACTTCCTTTCTTAACTCCATTGCTACTAACTGATATGATCTGTGCTTTCTTCCTGCTGGCATAGTCTGCACATAATATCTTACAAAAGCGCTGATGTCTTTTAATATGGAATTTTCATAAGAAATTCAGTTCCTCTGTCTTTAGCCCTGCTTTATTTGGTAGGACTCTACTTCAGATTTAGAAGTTCAAAGAGTATTATTACTTCCTGTAGAGTTTACTAATTATTTACAGTGACAAGCAGTGCCTCTTGGCTCATAAATGCCTATGACTGATTCTAGTGAGAGTTCCCTGTTGACCGCCCACTAGGATTTCTGTAAGAGGAATCCTAGTCTCTGTGCTCTGGATCTCTGGGGGTGTGTTAAGCTTTGACACTTACTATAGCGAGGGAAGCCGTTCTTCTGTCACTGTAGTAAATCCACCTGTCCAAGAGGAAGTAGCTAGGTCAGCTGAAGCATTCTTCCATTGATCTAGCACTGTCTACAGGGGTGGGCAAACTTTTGGCCCGAGGGCCACATCTGGGTGGCGAAATTGCATGCAGGGCCATGAATATAGGGCTGTGGCAGGGGGTTGGGGTGCGGGAGGGGGTGCGGTGTGCAGGAAGGGGCTCAGGGCAAGGGATTGGGGTGTAGGAGGGGTGTGGGGTGTACAAGGGGCTCAAGGGAGGGGGGAGGAGTGTGGCAGGAGGCTCAGGGCAGGGGGTTGGGGTGCAGGAGGGGTGCGGGCTCTGGCCTGGTGCCACTTACCTTGAGCGGATCCAGGGTGGCAGTGGCACGCAGTGGAGCTCAGGCAGGCTCCCTGGATGTCCTGGCCCTGCGCTGCACCGCTCGGCTACCAGAAACAGTTGGCACTATGTCCCTGTGGCCCCTGAAGAAGAGGGGGGGCAGAGGGCTCCACACGCTGTCCTCACCTGCAGATACCTCCCCCAAAGCTCCCATTGGCCGCGGTTCCCCATTCCTGGCCAGTGGGAGCTGCGGGAGGCGGTGCCTGCAAGCGAGGGCAGCATGTGGAGCCCTCTGCCCCCCACCCCCAGGGGCTGCAGGGACATGGTGCTGGCCGCTTCCGGGAGTGGCGTGGAGCTCACGGCGCCACGGGGGTGGTAATCCCACCAGCTGGATCCAAAGCCCTCACGGGCCGGATCCAGCCCACGGGCCATAGTTTGCCTACCCCTGGTTTACACTGGGGCTTAGTTCAACTTAACTGTGTCTCTAGTGGTGTGAGGTTTTAGGTGTAGATCAAGCCACAGGCACTGACAGCAGTTTTTCATAATACAACTTCACGATGTCAATCAGAATTTATAAGTTGTACAGACATAGCCCCAATTCATCGCAGCTCCATATACTACTTAATCCACAAGCATGTTGTTATACTAGATGCTGCTTTAAATTCTTGAATATGTACATGTTGAAAGTAAAAATATATGAACTTCTGTTATCAGAAACAAGCACTAACTGCTTCCAGGCTTCTCTGTCTCCATGATTTGATTTGAATTAAGGTTTTTAGTATTGCTCTTCTGTTGCAAGTGTGATGCCCAGACTACACCTAAAATGCAGGTCCGCCTAGCTATGTTGCTCAGGAATGTGAAAAATTCACACCCCTGAGAGATGCAGTTAAATTGACCTAAGCCCTAGTATAGACACTGCTAAGTCAATGGAAGAATTCTTCCATCAATCTAGCTACCACCTCTAGAGGGGGTGGATTTACTACAGCAATGGAAAAACCTGTTCTGTCGCTGCAGCAAGTAGCTACACTACAGTGCTGACAGTGGTGTAGCTGCAGCTCTGCTGCGGTAGTGCTTGTACTGTAGACCTAGCTAAGTAAACTGTTCGATACACTAAATTTCAGTCAACAAGTCTTCAATCTGATGATACTCAAGGAGCAGGTACTGCTATTATTTTGTGACTTTTTAAGAAAACTTGTTTAAAGTAGGAAGTTGTTAAGCACACTATGGCTAGTGACTTGGCCAGTTTCCCTACATGAACGTCTTTTCTGTAATGACGCTGGAATTAATTATGGGGAAAATTGTATTTTGACTAATGCATGATTAATGAACTCTGTTTGCTGAATGGAGTTTGGCAATTATAGTACATATATTAACTTATCTTTCTTCTATCTTCAGGACTTTCTGTATGTTGTTCCCACTTCCCTGCAGGCAGCTAGAGCAGGTAATGTTATCCATGCCACCCTGCTCTACAGGAAAAAACTGGACAGACAGGAAATCAAGCCAGTATGTAAATCCATTTTAGTAGTTTCTAATGTCTTCAAATTTACTTTTTAACAAATCAGCATCCTTTTTGAAAAGTAACCTAGGAGAGAAGTAGTGCCTTATGTTAAGGTACAGTGTATGTAACTGTAGCTAACGTGGCTGCAAACTCATTGTGGTTGCTAGTTAAAACTCCACTCGTGGGACCTTCTATTTAAAAAGATGTAGACCTCTACAATGGAAGCTAAAGGAAAACTTCCTTTTGCTACAGTAGTGTTTGAATTTAACTTTGCTGTGGGCTGCACTCCACTGGAGGGCAAAATAGTCACGTTACACTTGAGTATTCTGTCTAGTAGAAGGCAACGATGCACATACATGTTAATTAGTATGATAATATATTCAAACTGCAGAAGTCTGTACTACCCTGTAGGAAGATGCAATTATGGTGGTGGTTTTTAAGGCAAGTTTTAAGGTTTGTGCAATAAGATTTTAATGGACAAAAGGCAGATAATAATGAAAAGGACATTTTCCAGGAGCAGCAGAAATGTTATGCCGGAATAGTTTGCATTCTTTGTTTACTTTTATACTGCATTTTAAGAATACAGAGAGCAGCATGTGTGTGCATGCACGCACACACAAAGGACAAACAGGGCCAACCTTGAGTCCTTACACCTCGGCAAATAAACCTGGCAAAATGGAGGAACCTATTTAATGGGCATATTGATGTGGAAATTGAAATGTGACAACTACCATAAATCTCAGTGGCAGAAATCCATCAAACTAAATTTCCAGTCTATCCTCACAGTACTTCAGTTCTAAAATAAGTAAAATTGTGCTAAATTTTTTGAAAAACTTCAAACTTCTAAAACCCTGAAAACTAAATGTAAAAATTCGGTAACTTTATCAAAAAGTGCAGCCTTGAGGAGAGTAATAAAAAGCATCAGGAAATCAAGGTTTTGTAATACCTGGGTAAGATCAGATCATTTCACTGCCCTTTGTGTAGACATTAAGCGCTAAACAAGTTAGGAGACTAGAGGCATTTTCAAACCAAAAAGTAGCTTAAAACTTGTGTAGAGCTAGAAAATCCTTTCTGTGCATGCCATTGAAATGGATACTGCATACCAATAATGCATCACATAGGGCTGTAGGAACCCACTGGACAAAATTGATTCCTAGTCCATCTTCTTTTTTTAAAGCAGGCATCTCAACGAAGTGACTTCTACTATTATGTTGCAACTGAAGCAGTTGAAGGATGTGTCCCGGAAATCATACTAGAGACAGATGCAAACCAAAACCCAGCATCTGAATAGTTCCAAACTTTGGGGAAATTCAGATTCTGATATGGGCCTTATGGCTTTAGTCCATTTCACTGCATCCTATAAAAATTAAAAAATAAGGCTAGAAAATTCTTAACCACTATTGAAATGGTATTTGAAAACTTTAGAAGAAAACATTTCTAAATATGAATATCTCCTCTCTCCATTTTGGTGGTATCACAGTTTGTTTTAAAAACAGTCATTGAATGAGTCTGAGGAGGATGACTAGATTTTTTTTTTTTTTTGAGTAATGTACAGGTAATGCCATGCCAATGGCTTTTCTGTTCATACGAAGGGCTTCCCCTTTCCTCTGTGCCTTCAGTTTGTAGTTCATTTCTACTCCGTTTCGTGGCCGTTTATTTTAATGAATAAATGCTGCTAATGGAGGGAATCAGTTCTGCTTGAGACCTAGGATCATATGACTGTTTTAAGAGACCTGCAGTCTAATAAGAATCTGTTCTCTTGCATATATACATATATAAAATATATTCACTGATATGCTATGTAACTGTGAGGAATCAGAGGCTGTGAAGAGGCAACTCCCAGTGGATGATATGAAGTTCTGCATCAGTGATTGGCACTGAGAAAACCTTAAATCTGTTAAATCCACAGCTTTGATCTGCTTTTAAAGTGGAAGCTCGGAGTAGCTGGGCAGTGTACATACAACTAGTGGAAAAACTGTGGAACCTAACATGGGTAGGTCAGGGGACAACTGGAAAGAAAGGGGGAAAAAAAGGTCTTTGATGTGTTAAGAATCCTCACGTTGTCCTACAGTCTCTCTCTAACCAGTCTGTGTGTTTTTTCTCTCAATTTGCTAATTGTATATATAAAAACGCAATTGTAACATACGTTTGCGGCATAGATTCTTCTGATGGGATCCACTGTTCCACTCTGCTCAGCTCAGTGGGAGCGAATGTTTAATACCTCCCGTATCCCAGGAGAGGAAACAGGTAAGCGGGGCCAGCCAAGGACAAGGAACATCAGGGAATCCAAACAGTCTGTGGAATATTTCCGAAGGGTGTCCTCTTAATATATTCATAAGCTGCTAAACCTGTACTTTCAAAGAGCAAAACCTGAAAAAGGAGTAAAAGATGCTCTTATGTTAAACTGAATGTGTGCCATGACCATTTCTCAGCGATTAGCAAATTAGCATAATAGTTGCAGAGACATTTCTCCTTTTTGACTGACTTCAATTAGTACGGTGGTATTCTGACAGATTAATGGTTTTTGGCTGTTCCTTTCCTTTGTTTAGAAGCTGGCCCTAAGAAACTGTTTGCTGCCTTGTTATTTATTTACTTTTTCTCTATTCTGTTCCTTAAGGTCCTTTTTGGTTTTTATCTACGTTTTTACCTCCATGAGAGTTCCATTCTCTGTCATTTGAAATCTTTTTATTTTGTTTTTGACTTTCCTTTTTTCCTTTCAGCTTATGATTCAAAATACCATCCCAATGTGCTCTTCTCAGTATGAACGTATGTTCAACACTAGTCGTATACCAGGCATAGAGACAGGTACAGTTTTAGTCCTGTCAGTGTTTTTAGACCCTACTTGCATCTTAACCTTCTTCGTACATAGTAAGAGATGTCACGGTTGAAATCACCTATAGTAATGACACTTTTTATCCAAACTGTGATTTCTCCGTAACATTCTCTAAGATAATTATATTGCATTTTATAATAATTAAGGGCTCAATTCTTCAAAGTTATGAACTACTTCCACCGCGTTGTGAAAGGTTGTCAGTATAATAAAGGGAGTGTCTACTGGTTAGAATAGAGGGGGGAGTCTACTCCTGCAATTTGTTCTGTGTCTGCCACTTATTGTGTGACACTAGGCAGTTCCCTTTACTTTCCTGTGCTTAGTTTACCTGTAGGGAAAAAAATTATTCACCTACCTTACAGAAATCGTAAGGTTTAAATAATTGTAAAAGTTTTGGGCTATCTTCAAACACAAGTCACTCTAATGGTAGAGCAATATAAATAGGACATAGTAGATAGGTGTAATTAAAATGTTTAGAAAGAGAGAAAGGGGAATGGCTAGAAAGTAAGGCACTATTATTTAAATTGTGTATGTTGTATTCCAGGTCTGCATTCATAAGAAATTTATACATACTGGTAGTTCTGGGGACTAGCAAAGGGATATGAAACCTTTCATCACTAGTACAAATCACTGGGCTGTATGAAATGGGTTGATGGTATGTGACCATATCACAAAAAACACTCTTGTAGTTGGTACCCTTGTTAATCTGGGAAACTGTGGATCAAGTAGGCTTGGAAACTAGAGCTATGTTCTTATCCCCTAAAGTGTCTTCAGGTGAGAGTTGAACTGCTAAGGTTGTTAATTTGATCTTCCACCAGCAATTATAAATTGCTACAAAAGAGAGCATCCTAGCGAATATACAAGGGTACATACATTTTACACACTTTGGCATTTTTAAAAATGTTTCTTGCCATTTCTTAAAATTATATCCTGCATCCCATCTTCTGTTACTTAATCCTACAATGAAGTCCCAATGGTGAGTGTGATATAAACTTCTGTGGTGGTGGATTGTGGTGTCATAAACACAAGGTAATGATTCACTGCGGAATAAAACAATTACCGTATATACTCAATCATAAGCCGGTTCGTTTATAAGCCAACCTCCCCCTCCCCCCCCCCCCCATGAATAAGTAAAAATGGAAAAATTGTATAACCTGTTCATAAGCCAACCCTATAATTCAGGGGTCAGCAAACTTTGGCTCCCGGGCCATCAGGATAAGCCGCTGGCGGGCCGAGATGGTTTGTTTACCTCGAGTGTCTGCAGGCACGGAAGTAAACCTAAGTAAACAAAGTGTCCCGGCGCGCCAGCTGCTTGTCCTGACGGGCCAGGACAGCAAATGATGGGGAAATATTTTGGGGGGGGGGGAGGGGGGGAGAAGCTGGGAGTCAGGGGAGTAACCTCTGCGACCACCCCCCACATGACCCCATCCTTAGCCTGGGACCCCCACACTCTCCCCATCCCATCCCTTCCCACCTTATCTGGGGAGGGCTAGGGGAGGATGTCTCTGACCTGACTGCAGCTGCTCCGGCAGGCCGGGCGGCGTGGCCGCAGCCTGCTCCAGCGGGTGGGGCCAGGCCGGGTGGCATGGCCCCAGCCTGCCAGCCCCAGAGCTGCAGCTGCTTTGGAGGCTGGGGAGAGAGCAGGGTGGCCAGAAGCGGAGAGACTCTGGCCCTGCCTCTTCCCTTCTGGCTGTGCTGCCTCTCCTTGCTCTCTCTGTTGGGGAGAGGGTCTGTGTCCCACCTCTCCCTCTCTATACCCATTTATAAGCCGACCCCCTTCTCTGGTGCTTCCCTTTTTTACTAAAAAAATTCGGCTTATGAACAAGTATATATGGTACTTCTGTTCAGGACAAAACTAAAGAAACTGGATTCAGAAGCAGATAGCTTTTTGTTTTAAAACAAAAGTCTTAACAAAAACAGGCCAATTCTCCTCTTTGGAGCAATTTGTTAGGAGTATTTAAGCCATCAAGAATCCTCAGTCAGAAAAGTGAATACTTGGTTGAATCTTCTCAGAACCAATGGAAATACATTTCACACCAGTAGTTGTTAGTTGTCACTTGAAGCCAGGATGTCCCTGACTAAGGCATAGAAGGAAGGGAAAGGAAAAAGAAGCCTTCCAAGGGGAAGGACCTCCAAAAGGTCCAGGGACTACAGAGACTGCTCTTTTTGTCTGCTTCTGGGGTACATGTTGCCCCAAAATGAGCAAGGAGGAAAGCAAGACTATGGCACTGCTCCCCCCTTTATATCCCTCTCACTGGCCTGAAGAATGGTCTGGGCATAGAGAGGCTTGGAGAAATAATCTCTGACCTGTAGGCAAGTTCAGTGTATGTACTCTAATTACTTGGAATACTCTGAAAAGAAGTAGGCCTTGATACTGAAAATGTAGGAACGCTGCGTGTAACTGGTTCATATACTTTCTGTGCATTGAGCTTTGCAGAAATATGATATAAAATTGACATACTGTTGTTGTAACAAATTACAGTTAAAGTAAATTCTGTACATTTGAAAACCACCACAGTTGCACCCTAATTTTTCTGCTGCTCCAGGTAGCAAACTTAAAGTATTTTGTATGAAAATCTTCTGTCATCTTCATAAAATAATTAATCATTTTCCCTTAATCATTGTTTCATGTCTTGTTTGTTCTTTTCAGTTTCAGCATGTTTTTCATTTTTCTATTAAAAATAGGAATTTTATGCTTTAAAAATGTATTTCATTTCCACACTACCAGTGATGAAACCTTAATTATCTCAATACAGTATCCATTAAACAGTTCTTATTTTAATTTTTTCCTCTTACAACTAAATATATTATGACAACAGTGAACTGTTTATATTAGACCTCAGAGATGGAAAAGACCAGGGAGATCATCTGGTCAGTCCACCCTCGCTACCATAGGAAAGCCGTGCAATTTTCTTCAGACATTTACAGATGTACAGAAATAACATTCTTCTAGTAATAGAACAAATGTTTAGAGACAGTTACTTAT
The DNA here is from genome assembly GCF_011386835.1 of Chrysemys picta bellii. NCBI lineage: Eukaryota > Metazoa > Chordata > Testudines > Emydidae > Chrysemys > Chrysemys picta. The sequence goes on along the minus strand of NC_088794.1, from coordinate 30,400,115 downwards.
GTAATATGTTAATCTTTTCATACTTTTTTAGGCACCTAAATCTATATTTAGGCACCTAAATAAGTGGTCTCATCATGAGAGGCGTGGATCACCTGAAATTCTTATTGAAATAGTGGAAGCTGGGGGCAATTGGAACCGCTGGAAAAGCAGGGTCCTGATTTTCAGTCAAGAGGTGTGGTCCCTTTGTAAAGGCACAAAGGAGCCATAAAACTAGTGAATTGTGGCCAGATAAGAATCCTCGAATATAGAGTTGAATCCCTGAGTGTCAGAATGTTCCTTACGTCACTACCCTTTTCATAGCCCCCATCTGAGGGATGTGGCGGTAGCATTGCTGCCCTCCGCCTATTCCCAGCTGCCAGAACAGATGTGATTGTGGGCCACAGGCATAAGTTAGGGCAGCCCTGAGGTTGCTTTAACTTGTGGCTGGTGCCAACTAGCTGAAGAGCCTGGGTGATGTAAAGCCACTTTTATGCCCATCCTTCCTGCACTGACTTCCTCACCATATCACAGAACTGGAACTCAGGTCACTTTCTTAGTTGCTTAACACTGGCACCCAAGTTAGAAAGTGTTTGCATTATGTATATATGAAATTATTATAAAAATTAGAGGTTTTGTTTGGCTATTTTGTATAGCAGTATTTTCTTGCTAAATTTCAGATAATGTGTCGCCAGTGTTATAAATCAAATGAAAATGTGGGATTTAATATTTTGTAAACAAGTATGCTTAGACACAATGGTATTTTATGGTAAGCATATGCCCTTTAGAGTTAAACATTCAGTATCGGATTGTTTGCATCCTAACATCACATGACCTAAGGTTGCTTTCAAACCTTGATTCCGATTTTAGACACTATCCAGCACATGAAGGACAGCAGACACATTGTCGTGTATCATAAGGGCCGTTATTTCAAAGTCTGGCTATATCATGATGGTAGACTGTTGAAGCCTCGGGAAATTGAACAGCAGATGCAAAGAATTCTAGAGGACAGTTCAGAACCTCAGGCTGGAGAAGAGAAGTTAGCAGCTCTGACTGCAGGAGATAGGTATGAATTTTTTTAAACAGTAACTTTTCTGATATTTTAAGACAGTTGTTTAAAGATGCCAGGCTCAGAGACAGCTTCTGAACCTTACTGTCTGCGGTTAGTTGATTATTCCATAATCTGTGCTGTTGCATATCACTGTAATGTGAAACAACGTTGAACCCTTTCTGGTTTGAGTTAGAAGTAACTTGGCAGTGACCGGTCACCTTCATGCACACCTTCTGCCTATTTGTAGTTTGAGAAGCTTGCTTTAATTATGAAACAAAAGTGAATCAATAAGTGTTTAATTGAACAATATTTGATGGCTAATGAACATTTGTATAATCGGTTTTCTGGGGCATTACCATACCTACTAAAATTATCAAATTTTAAAATCAAGACACTTCGTCAGATTCTGCTGTTACACTAGCGTAAATCCAGAATATCTCCCTTAACTTTAGTGGTGTTACTCCAACCTAATTTATGCATATCTAATTGAGAAAGTAGAATCTGACTGTCTTTACTGAATTTATCCCTGTTACTACTTCACTGAATTCAGTAGCCTTACACCAGAGATCAATTTGTCCCCGTCTTTCTGGTTTGGAAAACAAATACATGAAAGTACAATGGTTCCTTATTTTTACACTGTTCACTTCCTTTTTAAGGTTTTTGGTTTCAAATGCACATCTTAATGGAAAAATGTAATGTATGTTAAATGTACAATTCAATAGCATGGTATATAAACTTTTTTTTGGAGAGTACAGTCTTATTTAGATTATAACACTCATTTTGGGTATCTATATTATATAAATTATACAAATACACTCTCACAAATATATATATCAGCAATTGTACATGTTTGACTCCAAAAATCTAGCCATCTGCATACAAGAGAAGTGAGTTACAGTTCTTGGACTCGGACTTCAGCTATTCAGACATTTATAAGTTAATATCTCAGACATAACCATTTCATTAGCATAGTTTTAAGCTAAATGTGTGGATCTATCCAGGTTTACACATCGGTCTCCTTTGTCATAGCATTTGAGCACCTGTAGATTGGTTTTGTGACCTTTTATATCTAATTTCTAGTGTGTATGTGACTTTCCACAGAGGTACATCAAAAAGTTGTGCTTTGTTAGGCTGTAAATGTGCAAAATGTGTAGTATGCATTTTGTGTACCAGACACATGTTTAATTCCTGAAAACCAAATATCCTGCCTGTGTACTACTACTTGAGTTGGCCTCTGATGGTAGTAATTCCTTTTTCATCCAGGACTCTGATTCAAGAATATCTGTAGCAATATCCTCACCTGTTACTGCTAGTATAAATTCATTAGGCAGAGGGTGAAAGCCAAAGGACATTTAAATCTGTTAAAAAGTAAGATTGCCCTATAGAATCATACTGTGCTCTTAAAGGTAGTAAAACACTGACCAATTTACATAATATGACCATAAATTGAAATTCTGGCTGCAGAGTACCCTGGGCTAAGGCTCGTCAGGCCTATTTTGGACGCGGAAAGAACAAGCAGTCTTTGGATGCTGTGGAAAAAGCAGCTTTCTTTGTGACTTTGGACGAAACTGAGCAGGGCTACAGGGAAGAGGATCCAGTGACTTCAATGGATACATATGCAAAGTCTCTTCTGCATGGCAGTTGTTACGACAGGTACAGCAATGAGCAGGTGGGAACAGTGCCTCCTAGTCACAATGAGCAAGTGGCTATCAGCCAGGATGGGCAAGGATGGTGTCCCTATCCTTTGTTTTCCAGAAGCTGGGAATGGGTGACGGGATGGATCACTTGATGATCTGTTCATACCTGTTCTGTTCATTCCATCAGGGGTACTTGACATTGGCCACTTCCATCAGAAGACAGGATACTGGGCTAGATGGACATTTGCTCTGAGCCAGTATGGCCATTCTTATGTTCTTAGGTGGGAACAGTGCCACTTAGTCACATTACTTTACTGAAGAGGATTCTGGTTCATGTGTAGCGTAGTGTGGTGTTTACCTTTTGTGTGTGTCCTTTAAATTGCACTGCATACTCTTGTGGGTTTTGGTCATCTGGTAATCAAGTCGTCATTTATTATTTTACCAGAGTGGTGTTTTTGTTCAATCTGCTACTTAAATCACTCACTTTTTTTTCCATGTTTCTTAAGCATCATATGTACCCGTGTCTTACTTTTCATAATTCACAGCCAGTTGTAGCGTCATAGTCATGCTGAAGTTCGTGAGTAACCACAACAAGCAACATTTAAGTTTGTGATGATGTTTGGCCCCCAAGAAAACTTTAAAATTTCAGATTTTCTTTTAGTTAAAAATAAATGCACTTGTCTATTTGAAAACTTAGAAATTTTCAATATCTGGATTTTTCAAACAGAAGTAAAATGGTTAACTGCCTTTATTTATTATTACATAGCTTTTAAATACAAATCCTAATATACAGTTGTAAATTATAATCTAGCATTGCCAAATTTACTTGACAGGCAAAATTCACAGAATACATCAGCTTGTTTAACTCAATTCACTTTGGTGGAGTTGCACCTGTTTTTGCTTCTATTGCATTTGGCCCAGTGAATTTATAGGCTGGTTATTTCTGTAGCATGTTTTTAAATCTTTTCTCTTCTATTCGTCACCTGGAATTGTGTGCTGGTATATCTAATTGAAAGAGAGATTCAACAAGGTGTCACTTTGAATGAAAACTTTTAAACATACAAAAAAAATCTCCAATTTTTTTTTTAAGGTGGTTTGACAAAACATTCACTCTTGTAGTGTTCAAGAATGGCAAAATGGGCCTGAATACAGAGCATTCTTGGGCAGATGCTCCTATTGTTGGACACCTTTGGGAGGTGAGTGTTTCTATAGCTGACAAAGTAAGGTAATGGAAAGGATTCTCATCTTGGTTGGTTCTGTTTTGTGAATCCTGAGGCTAAAGTTTGTTTAAAGCTATGCTTACTAAGAAAGTTGTGTGTCTGATATGTGAGTTCTTAGTATTTCATGTGGGTACGCATGTGCTCCATATGCCTGAGACCAGAAAATTTTTCCAAGCAGTGTCCGTTGATTTGCCCCTGCACCTCTGCTCTCCTCGTGCTTTGCACCAAGAGTATAAGGGAGAGGGTGGACCTACTGCCTCTCCACTTCCTTCTTACTGCCATATGGCCTGTGTCAGAACCTCCCAGGGTCTAGAGTGTCTCCTTTTTTCTAGACTTCAAACATATAAATATTTCAAAGTTTTATCTTTAGTGATAGTGTTTAGTTGTATTAATTTAGTTAGTTAGATTCTCCCCCTTCCTCCCTGGGAACCTGTCTGCCTCCTGGTACGAAATTAGATTATGCCCAGAGCACTGGGCTTCAAAACTGTGTCCTTTGCCCTTACTCTTTCTTGGTCAGAAATGACCACCAGCACTGCCTTAAAGAAGCACATATCTCCACGAGGTGCAATATCTGTCACTCCAGCCCTAGCAGAACCTGACAGGTGTTGCAATTCCACCTTAAAAAGCAGTTCATGGAAAAGGTTATTTGGACCCAATCAGACTTGGGCTGGGAGAGACACCTTCTCCCTTTCTCCTGTACATCATCCAGAGTCAGCAAGGAGCATGACCGAGGATGCAAAAGTCACAATACCCTGGACCTTCCACCTCAATCACCTCAACCCAACCTTCCCTCTTCTCCCCCCGCCAGTAGATATTTTTGATGGGATGATTGGGAGTTGTGAACCACTATTGATGCCATTTTCATCCAATCCTTGCATATACTTGGTCATCTAGCACTCTTTTCCCACAGCTGGAGTGTAATAACAGACAAGAGAGTGCTGAATGTCATCCATTCCAGCTATATCATCACATTTCTCTCCATACCCTCTCCAAAATCTCCTTCTCTATACCTCTTCAGGGACCATTCTCACGAGGAGATTCTCCTCCAGGGTGTAGAATCCCTCCTCCAATGGGGAGTGATCGAGTAGGTGCCTCTTCAACATCAAGGAAAGGGTTTCTATTTCTAGTAGTAGTAGCAGCACAGTTCAGACATAATGGCTTTGCCATTGTCCTATATTTAGACGACTGGCTTTTTGCAGGAAGGGTGTGCTTAGAAGCCGTTGCATCAGCCTCATCACTGCTTCATCTGTTATCCCTAGAAATCTATGTAAACATGGAAAAGTCTATCTTGATACAAAAGCAGATTATAGAATTTATAGGAACAAGTCTAGACTCCAATTAGGGCAAGGGCTTATCTCACGCCATGATCAACTTGATAGATCAGATCATGCACAACCCTTGAACATTGGTTCAGATTTCCCTTTTTCTCTTGGGGTGTATAGCGTCCTGTTCTTCTATCGTGCCATTTGTCAGACTCCACTACATTGCCTGTGGGCTTGGCTCCAAATAGTGTGTATATATACACCAGGCAAGCATAACATGAACATCAGAGTGAGGGCCTCGCTAACTTGATGGAAAAATCCTGGACAAGTCTCTGTGGGTTCCTTTCCTATCCCTTACACCCAACAAGACGATAATTCTGGATGCCTCTCTGCTAGGCTGGGGAGCCTATGTGGACAGTAACGTGGTGCTGGACACTTAGATGAAATCAGAATGCATATAAATCTCCTGGAACTCTGTGCAGTCTGAGAGACTTGCAAAGCATTTCTACCATTCATCCAGTCTCACCATTTATTCATAGTGTCCGAAAATATTTCATACTGTCAGAAAATATAACAATCATATTCTACATAAACAACCAGGGAGGAGCGAGATCCATTCCCCTGGGTATAGAAGCAGTCACCTTATAGAACTGATTTTATCAAAAAACATATCATGCTATCAGCAGGGTACTGTCCAGGAATCCAGAATTCAGTGGTAGGCAGCCTCAGCAGGTATTTCACCATCAATCGCAAGTGAGAGCTACACAATTCACTAGTGAACAGCATCTTCACTTGTGGGGAAACCCCACTTGGGACCTGTTTGCTTCTAAGGCAAATAGGAAATGCAGCACATTACTCCAGGGGAGCTCAGGGAAAGCACTGCAGAGGCGATGTTCTCCTACTGCTTTGGACAGATCACTTCAGCTATGCTCTTCCCTCTCATTCCGCTATTAACTCAGGTTCTACAGACGATTCGACTGGACAGGGCATAAATCATCCTTAGTGCCCCCAAGTGGCCTGGAGAATTCTGGTTTCCAAGTCTGTTGCAAAAGTTGTCCAATCCACCTGTCAGCATTTGGTCCTCTCAGATCTCTTGACTCAGGAGAATGGCAGTCAAATATCCAAACCCAGATGCGCTTCATCTGACAGCTTGGCATCAAACCTAGAACATACTCTCTGTGCAGAGTAAGAGGCGATCAGGGCGCTGGCGTGGACCAGCAGACACTGCTTGCAACAATTTTTAGGTCTCAATGTGCTTCCCTACATTGGAATACAGATAGGGACCACAAACCTCAAAGAACTCAAGTTACAAAGGTAGATAACTTCCCGTTATCTTAATTTGCACATGTAGTTGTGCACAAAGTTTTATTTGGTTTATAATATGTGACATGCATTTCACTTAACTTGCGTGCATATTTCTGAAGTTCTTACTTTTTGTGCTTTATATGAAATTGTGATAGTGAAGAATTTAAGGAAGCATACTATCAAGGCTGAACACTCTTCTAAACCATTCTTTGACAGGGCTGCAGATTGACATGTTCAGGTTGTTCATTGTTATGTATACTTTCAGTGAGTGGAGTGAAGAAGTGCCCTCCCCCCCCCCTTTTTTTTTAAAATGCCCATCTGTTTCTCTGTCTCCTGGCCCTCCTATTTTATTTCATTGTCAACACAGTTCATTGCCCCAAAACATTGTTTGATCTTTTCACCTTTTAGAATTTAAGCATATATCCACCCTTATTTACTCTAACAGCTCTCAAAACCAGTACAAAAAGGGTAAATTGGTTGCTTTGGAGACCATTTCAACTTTATTTTACATTTGTCTGTAATACATTTGTCCAAAGTGATTTGTCTTTTTCATACATTTTTGGTATTAGCTAGTAGTTTTTAATATTTCAGCAGGGAATATCCACATCTAAAAGCCTAGTAGTCTTTCTGTCGTCCCTAATTAGAAATTGCAAAGGGATTCTGGGACTGAGATTGCCCCCAAGAGTCTAATTCTGACTAGCTTTTCTATTCAATCACTAGAGAGGAAAAAATTTTCTAATTCTTGTTTTAGGGAAGCACTGACTATTATTTGTTTATCTCCTTTCCTTAATAAAGGTGCTTTTAGGGTGTGGAAACAACTTCTTGCTAATATCTTAGAAGCCCAAGAATAAATTGAATTTGGTTTAATTTTCTAAAGGATTAACTACTGCTAGCTGATTATACCTAAAGATATAGTAAATTCATTATTAGATTCTAAGTACCAGTTGTGTACCAAGTGTTTGGCATGTTCTATCCGTCCAGTGGAGAAACTCAATAAGAAACAAAAGATTGAAAGTATACATGGAATAACAGGTTTGTTACAAAGATTCCCTGTTCTGTACTCAGTGTGTGCTGCCACTGTGTTGACCAGATATCAAATATCAACTTGGACTCATGTTGAGAAGGAGAATATAGACGTCAGTGGGACAGTCACTTTCTTCTCTAGTCTAGTTTACTGTGCTGCTGCTGCTGAGACCTACACAAATGTATGGAAAAGGTCTTTATTGCATTTGTGGTAAGACATACTGTGGAACTCCCATTTTTACAGTAAAACTGTTTCTGTTCATTTAAGAAATCAAATATTTCTACCATGAATACTAGCAGTCTATAAAAAGTGCTTACAGTAAACATAAAAAAACAAGAGGCAGCATTCATGTATTTATTATCTAGATATTTTTACAAGTCTTTATCTTATAAATCAAGAGGCAGCTCTTATCTAGAATCAGGCTAATATCCCAATAGCTCAGTCTCTGCTTTTGTTAATGCAAGGTTCTGGTTTAAAGTAAACAAATCCATTGTGGTGGCACTTTAAGAAAACTCCTGCACCAGAGCTGCACGCCTGGTCTAAATACGAGAGAGAGAAATTGAATGTTCAGTGCATTAATGAACATATGTCTGCAGATACTGTTTTGCGTTCTGAATCTAGTAATTAATATTTCTGTAGGTTGAAAATGGAATTGAGTTAGCCTAACTCCAAAATGAAATGCATTTGAACTCTATAACCTGAAACTCTTTATTGTACAATACATGTAGTTACATATGTCTTGTTCTTTGCAGAATGTTATGTCTTCTGATTGCCTTCAACTGGGCTATACAGAGGATGGTCATTGCAAAGGAGACATCAATCAAAATATTCCTTTCCCCACCAGACTACAGTGGGAAATCCCTGAGGAAGTGAGTGCAAAACCGCAGCTAAGTTCTTGAGTTCATTTTACTTCTCTTAGTCAGTAGTTACCTTACAGAGAAGATAACTTGCCCCTCTATGCTTCAGTTCATTTGAGCCTTTTCAGAGGTTCAATTATATGTGTTTCACATGAGGAGCCTTGGAATAAGAGACAACCACAGCAGTTGGGTTTCTTAAACTGAGAGGACTTTTAATAAAGGCTTTCCTTCAAAAATGTTCAATTTTTTGCCCAGATTACTAGTAGGACCTTAACTAGGTTGCACTTGCTAATTTGTGCATACCAGCATTGAAAAATGGCTATCCGTAATTTTTCAAAGATTTAACAGCAGTATTGTAGTGTCACTAAGATTTCATTATTTCATTCAATTTATGCTCCAGAGCACTTGTTTGCTATGTAATATAAGCGATTGTCCATTTATAGCTTACCTAAAATACATGTTGTTATACAGTAACCGTTCATTTTTAATTACTCACTAATACATAAAACTGTGAATGTAAGTCAGTTGAATGGAGGTGTCTGCAGAAAATGGAGTATATTCCCTTCTTTCCTTTCCTGTATTTTACCTGGGGCCCGAGGAACCAGAAGGCTTTATAAATGTAATCATATAATACTATTTAAGCTCTAGTGACTTAGAAAACATTTCAGAATATGAAAATCAGAACAATTTTGCTGGATTCCTGGAAGCATATGGGAGTTTTAAATAGCTTTCTGGTCAGATTTTTTTAGCTATTTATTTAAGGCGGGGGGCAGAATATATTATTTAGCTATAAATAAAATATATGAATGAGCTTTTTATCATTTTCTTAAAGAAATAGTGCAATTTTGTATTATGTATGTATTTTAAAAAATGTGTTGCTGTTTTTAGTGCCAAGAAGTGATTGAGAGGTCCCTGTGCACTGCGAAATCTCTAGCAGATGATGTGGACTTCTGTTCTTTTCCCTTTGATGCTTTTGGGAAAGGGTTAATCAAGAAAGCCAAAATAAGCCCTGATGCCTTTGTGCAACTTTCCCTTCAGCTTGCTCACTATCGGGTAAGAACCAACAGCATCTGGTTACTTACAGAATGTCATAAAAATGGATATAATAAAGCTGTACCGTGGCTAAAAATACACAGACATCTAAGATGCTTAGACTTCAATCCAACTTCTACTAAAGTCAGTGGAGACACTCCCTTTGACTTCAGTGGGAGTTAAATCAGGCTCTAAATGGTCTGCTAGCTGGAAATTCATGATTCCAAAGGTCATTTTTATGAGACAGACAGACAGACAGACAGACAGACAGACACACACACACACACACTCTCTCTCTCTCTCTCTCTCTCTCTCTCTCTCTCTCTCTCTCTCTCTCTCTTTGCTGCTTAATTAGTGATCTATTTACAGAAGTCCTGCACTTAAAGGAAATGGATTTGATTATCTAGTAGGTATTTTTTCATATGTAACATCTGTTATCTTAAACCATACAAATTTACTTTAACGTTTTTTCATCATATATGTTTGGTTACTCCAATAGTGTTCATAGATATTTGGACTGTTTTCTTTCCTCTTTGGTTAATCCTCCATCTGTAGTATGCTTTTAGACACATTTCTATGTCAGAAAGATTCCCCATTCCTATTGTTGACTTCGCTTGGTAGCTTTTCTCAGTTTAAGGTATTTGCACTCCATTTTTCTGATGCTGTTGTAGATGGAATCTCTTTTTAACATGATCATAGAAATTTAGATTTTTCTCACTACTGCAGCCAATTTTCTCATCCTGAATTCTGAAAGTATCCATGAATGCCCCTTGTCAGGCAACGACCCTGAGCAATAGTTCATATCATTATTACTTGCAGCCTTCATTAGAAGGAGTAACTGGCTTGCACACCTGTCCTGACTTGTATTTTAACCAGAAAGCTGCTGATACATATTAATTGGTGATGTGTAACTTCCTTGGTAAATTTTAAAATCAGTGCATGGGCTGTAATGTGTCCAAGTACAGTAATATGTAGGAACCTTTCCATTGACTGTTCAAATGGGCTTTGGATCAGGCCCTGTCAAGCTATAGAGGATTATGAAGGAAAAAAATGTGTGGGATCATTTTTGTTAGGCTTTTGGTTGCTTTTATCAGAAATTTTGGGAAGTAGTTGTTGAGCCAATTTTGTTTTCATAGACTTTAGGATACAGACTGTGTTTCAAGTTTTAGGATGAATGGATAAATACTTTAGTTTGGTCAATTTAATTTATGGTGTGATTTTTTTTTATGATTAGTTTCTGTATGCTTGCCTTGATCTGCTGCTTTATAACACCAGGTTTAGTCTGAGTAGATTTTTCAATCTTCGTTTTTTGTCTCGAAGGACATGGGAAAATTTTGTTTAACATATGAAGCCTCTATGACCCGCCTGTTTAGAGAAGGCAGGACAGAAACAGTGCGCTCATGTACTACTGAATCGTGCAATTACGTTCGAGGCATGGAAGATCCAACCCAAAATGTAAGTTCATTGCAGCAATTCATGATAAATTCTCATCAATTTTGTGTACATATATAGGTATCTGGTAATAAAACACAGACTTCCTGTGACAGTACACTAGATTGCTTTACTGCATTGTCTACCAACCCAGAAATAACATTAACTATACAAATAAACCCCATAATAGGCAGGGCTTTGGAGCAGAGCCCGGAGATGAAGCGCAGACCAGTAGGTTTTTGCCTGGAGCCAGAGCAGAGCAATTCAAAAATTTGATTGCTCCAAATCCCTGATAAAATGGTTTTAAATGCTTAGGAACTTCTATATCTTTCTTTCCTTAATGAGGAATAAATATCTAAGTTTGGATCTACACTGCAAAGTTTTGTATGCATAGCTGTGTTGGTCAGGGGGTTGAAAAAACAGTACCCTCTATCTGACATAGCTATGCCAGTAAAACCCCCAGTGTAGACACAGCTATGCCGACAGAATGCTTCTATCAGCATAGCTAAGGTTTGGGGATGTGGTGGTGTCATGCCAACAGAAAAACTCCTTCTGTTGGCATTTACTGCATATACAATAGGAGACTCTGCCTGCATAGCTACACCAGCAAAGCATTTGTAGTATAGACAAGGCTTAAATGCAGACTAGTGATGATCTGTACTTCTCTATCATTGCAGCAGGATTTTAGAATTGTTACATAAAAAGAGAACCGCAGTAACTAAAAAACAAAAAGTGACCCTTTTCTTTGCAATTCAAGATTTTCACAAATATAAATCAATTATCATTTTTAAGCGAAAATGTGTTCTCTTCTTAGAAGGAGAAACTGAGCAAATTAATGCTATTGCAAGGTAATTTTCTGTTATGCAAAGTATTGTGCTAGCTATGTTTGTGTTTTACTTTTAAGGAATAAATATTTGGTAGTGGTTGTAATCAGTGATGAGCTGCCAAAATTTTAACAACCAGTTCCATATAAAAAGTTCTGTTTTAAGGGATGTGCCACAGTATGTATTTTTTGGTACCTTTCTCCATAAGAAGTGGCAATGCATTGAGTCATTGGGAGTCGTACTTAACAATAAAAAATACGTCCGTATTTTCCCGGGACAGCGATTTAAGAACCAAAAAGCCTGACCTGTCCGGGAAAATACGGATGTATGTTAACCCTACCTAAAGTTCTTTTTTAAAAAGATGGGCCTGAACTAGAAATGAGCTCCATTTCACATGTGTGGGTCCCTGCCACTCCCTGGGGGTGGTGTGCACATGTGTGGGTCCCAGCTGCTCCCTGCCCCCCTCATTGAAGCAGGTGTGCAGGGTTACTGCCCCGGGAATTGCAGGGCACCAGTGGACGTGGGGCAGGGCTAGCTGGAGGCAGGGGGTGCAGGGCTGGCTGCGGGCAGGGCAGGGGCTGGTTGGAGACGGGGATGTGGGGCTGGCTGGCTTCGGGCAGGGCCGTAGGGAGGGTGCGGCAGGGGCTGGCTGCAGGCAGGGCAGGTGGTTCGGCAGGGGATGGCTGCAGGCAGGGTGGCAGGTACTCACGGGGAGAGCGGCTCGGTGCAGCCTGAGCAGCAGGACGCAGCCCAGGCCCAGCAGAGCAGCCGGGGACCCACCAGGCAGCAGTGGGAGCCCCGGGGCCAGCGGTTGGGGGAGCAGCAGCAGCAATAGGGCCCGTGCTGAAGGCCAGGCGGCGGCCCACATGGCTCCCACAGCCAGCGCCCCCAGCGGCCGGAGGAGGAATTACATCACTTCCTGGCCAGAGCCCATCAAAGCCGCAGCGCCCCCTTGCTGGGAAGCGGGTTAACAACTGGTTCTAAAACTGCTTCAAAATTTAATGACCGGTTCGCGTGAACAGGTGCGAACCGGCTCCAGCTCACCACTGGTTGTAATAGTATGAATGCTGACAAGGGAACACAAACATTTCTGGATGACATCCTCTGATAATACCAATAATACACTCTAGCTAACCTAGACATAGAAGAAAATATTGAACTGTAGTGTGGCTCTTAACTATTTAATCTAAAAGCTTCCTTCCTTACCCCTCAGTATTTCTGCTAGTCTGTTGCAAATAACTGCAAAGTCACAAATGTAGCATTATGACCTCACTGTGAGACTGAGCAAGAGAACTCCAGGCCTTGTTATGGGTAAAAGCTTGCGGGGGGGAAGGTTGTGTGGCTTTTTTACACAGATGTTTAGGTTTTCCCATGACATTTACTTATTAAACAGTTAAAAGGTAAATGGAATACAGTCTAAGTAAATGTTTTCTTGACTGTGAATATCTCTTTAAGTGAAGCAGATAGTTCTGCTGCTGCACAGTTGGTAGGGTAAAGTCCTGTTTTACAGCTGTGCAGTGCAGGTCAATGTCTTGTGAACAAACTATTAAGATAACAGAAAACATGTTCATTGTACGCAAGAATTGCCCACATACTGCTAAGTCCAACAATGTGAAAGGTCGAAGTGAGGACACATGTACAGGCTGAATGACATCGGTTGAAATTGTCACTTTTGAGTTTACAACTACAAGTAGGCATATTGCTGAAGACACCTTTGTGACACCACCATTGAATGAGTCCAGTTAACATCATGTTAAATACCATCTTTGCAACTTCTTCATATTACATAGTTTTAAACAAAAATTCACAATTGAAATGGTTACTTTACCCTATGATCTCTTACTTGGTGCTTTCAGACTGATAGTGTAAAGTACTACAATATGTCACGTTTCACAAGATCGCTGGTGCTTTCGATGAGCTTGGAAATTACTTATCTGATTTTCAGATGTGCTGAGCGCTCACAGCTCCTATGGACTTCAGTTGGAGTGCTAGCAATATTGAAAATCAGGCCTATAATTCAAACTTAATTTTTAGAATTGTTTTTATTTAGGCAGTGAAAAGTGCTTTTCACCCTGTGAACTTACTGAATGCCATGCCAGAAAGTCACTGGAAACTGGGTGCGCAGCATCTATGAAGATCTTTCTTTAGGTGCCTAGATTTGAAAATCTGGACCAGGGCTCATTTCAGAAAGTTCTGTGACAATGTCCTATTATTTGGCCAAACATTTTAAAGGTAAAAGTTATAGCCAAGGGTTTTTTTAATTACAGTAGGTCAGATGATTCAACCATCTCAATCACTTACAACTTCTCCAAGTCGTGAATGGGCTTTTCTGAAGGCAGTACTTCAGCCTCTGACAGGATGCTGTTTCTACTCGAATACTCTTTTCTTTTCTTTATTTCTACATCTGATTTTTCCTCCCCGTTTTTCCTGATCTCTTACTTCTCCTTTTCTTTCTGTTTTTCTTCCTGCATCCCCCATGCGCCTTTCCAGCCACCTGTGTTTTTCTATCCCGCTCTTTGCCACTCTTCCCCTTCTTCTTCTATTGAATGCTATCGTTATCTCAAATAACTAACAGGAGAAGTATTAGCAGCTTCTTATGCCAAACCAAGTAGGCTGTCTAATACCCTATTCGGATAGTACGCCATGCTGTGATGGGAGAGGGCTAGGGAAGAAGTGACAAATTATCATACTCTGAGATAGCACACTGGGTGTATGAAATAATCTGACAGAATGTGCTTGACTATCTAGAAAATGAGTGTTTGTTTTATTTAGTAACTAAAATCTTCTATTGCCATTGACTGCACTATCTATCAGCCTCTTAAAATAGCTGTTAAGCTCCCAGTTCTTTCATCAGTTCAATAAGACCTGCTTTTTATAGCTGTCTAAGCAGAGGAATACAAAAACAGAGTAAGATTAGATTTTTTTGTTCTATAATCTCTCAGGAAGCTTGATTTGATTAGATGCACAATGAAGATGCAAACTTCATAAGGCTAGTATTGTAATCCTATCTCATGCTATACCTGATTCAGTGAGTTATATCACACGTTTTCTACCAGAAACTATTGACATATATGCTAACTCCAGAAATTGAAATATGTTAAAACTAGAAAAATTGGATTTTAAAAAAATCAATCCCACATCACTTCAAAGTTCCTTTCCTGATGGTGGTGGTAGTTCCTCATAGCTGGTTTTTGTTGCATACTTTGTCTTGTACTTGGCTTTTAGTGCTGCAGATTGAGACCAGTCACTGTAATTTTGATTTCCCAATTTAAATACCTTCTGTCTTTTTCCTTGGTGTTTTTTTATTATTATTATTCTTTAGAATGAAAAGAGGTGTAAACTATTCAGGATTGCTGCTGATAAACACCAGCACTTGTATCGCCTTGCCATGACTGGTGCAGGCATTGACCGCCATCTGTTCTGCCTTTATGTGGTGTCCAAATACCTTGGTGTTGAGTCTCCTTTCCTTAAGGAAGTAAGTAACCTTTCTTCATTGCTATCCAGTAGAGCAGCTTCATCAAGTAAACAAAATATTAGTTGTCAATAATTAGCTTTTTCTGATATGAGTTTACTATAATTGTATGTTAAAATGTGTAGTTCTAAGGAAAATGTGAGATTGAGTTGGTTACCCTGACATTTTGAAATATGTTAATGAATGCTAATTTGGCCCTGGTCTACACAACAAAATTACTGCGGTGTAACTATGTTGCTCAGGGGTGTGAATACTGCATACCCCTGAGCGATGCAGTTATACTGATCTAAGTACTGGCGGAAGAGCTTCTCCTGCCAACATAGCTACCGCCTCTTGCAGAGGTGGAGTTAAGTGTTATGTCTTCACCAGAAGCACTACAGTGTCACAGCTGCAAATTTGTAGTGTAGATCTTCCCTTAGTATTATTCAGCTTTATAGGAGACTAGATAAGCTACAAAGACACAACTTGCAGAAAACTATTTTTGTAGAGTAGTAAGTGTCAGCAGTGGTTCAAAGAGATGTGACAGGTATTGCAAAAAAGGAATGATTGATAGCAATAAAGGCAGTGGAGTTAGGCTTTTAATTTTTCTCTAGATCACATTACTTACATGTAAGGTGAAGTCACTGTAAAATATCACCCTTTGAAGTTAATGTTTGCTTAGGAAACCACATGTGTGGAGATATATAAATGTTACGGATTATCACACTAACAGAAGAAAGTATTATCTTGATCAGCGGCCCAGCTGTGTGCTTAAAAAAATCCAACCACGGCTGCCTGGCCCTGTGCGTGGCGGGGTCCAGGTCCCAGCTCTGGCTGCCCCAGCTCTGGCTGCCCCACCCCGCACGTGGCACTCTTGGCCCCACTCTGTGGAGGAGTCTTTGGGTGGGGAGCATAGAGGTCTGTAGGGGGCTTAGCGGGGTGGGCGCTATGGTTCTCAACCTGCGGCCCATGTAACAATTATAAATATAGGTTGAGAACCACTGATCTTCTTTAATTTCACTAAAGAACCTTATTATATAGTTTGGGTTTGTAAGTTCTAGACATGCAAAAATGGTGCAGTATTGCATTTGCTTTCTCATAGATGACAAAAATTCTTTGCTGCTTCATTCCATAAAAGATTAATCAAGTGTGTGATCATTGTCTGGGTCACAGAGATTAATGAATGTAATGATCAGGCTGAAGAGGAAAACAACTTTTTGCAGTTTTCCTTAGTCCTGTCTTGAAACTGATGTGCTATAACTAGAGATTACACAGAACTCTTACTTTTTTGTAAGGGTTACAGTTTCTTAATACTTTACTGTTGCAAATCAAGGGCCTGACCCAAAGCCCATTGAAGTCCATGGAAATCTTTTCACTGACTTTAGTGGGCTTTCGATCAGATCCCTAGTGATCACTCTTCTTATTTCAGCAAGCCTTTTCCAAGCATGATACTAACAGGAACTTATCTGTTTTCTGTATGGGATCAATGTCAAGGCCTTGTGTGCTGCCTTTTTTTTTTTTTTTTTTTTTTTTTTTTTAACATAGCTTGTCCTGAAATATAGATAATTCATTTTAACCTGTTCGTTCCATTGGGAATGTTTATTGGAGTTCATATTTAGTAGTAGTGCTTTATTAAGCAAAGTCTTGTAACTTAGCTTGATCACAACTACTTAATTGCAACACACAAGCTGCCCATATGCACATTACTCTGGACTTCATATGCTCTAAAGGTTTTGTCAGAGCCTTGGAGGTTGTCAACAAGTCAGACACCACAGCAGCACATTGATCTGGAGAAGAACCCTGAGTTTGTATCCAGTGGCGGAGGCTTTGGACCTGTAAGTTTGGGGTTTTTAAAAACCTATTTTGTAATGCATACTTCTTAAATAGGGGCTTAGTTTGTAAGCTCCTAACTTGAAACTTTATCTCAGTAATAAGACTGAAGACTTGTTGGGGGATTCTGAAAGCATGTGTGTTAATGTTTCCCTTTTGTATGTATGTGCACAGGAGAATCTGTTGTCTTGGCTTTGTTCTTTTCTTTCAGACTAGATAAATTGGGTGGGTCTTGCAGAGGAATCCAGGTATGCTAGGCAGACATAACTATACCATGAAATCTGGTGGATGGGGGCTTACTTCACCTCTTACTTGTGGGATTTGTGTTCATTATGACATATTCCCATTTTTTGCTGAACAACCATTGAGAACGCAGAGTAGCTGCAGATGAAGGCTCATATGTACTGTACCTATTTTTGTTAGATTCCCCCCAATCAGAGGCGGGGATTGCAGTATATATCCTATGTGATACTGTACTCTGACCAGCTAATGAGCCTGAAAATACCTTTAAATCACATCCTTGGTATGATTTTTATCTTTTCTCCAGTACACTGAGATACGTTTTTTTTTGTTTTGTTTTTTTTTAATTGCAATGTCATAAAATAAGAGCTCCCCAAAGGGGTGTTCAAATTAGGAGGCTTCGGCATTTTTTTCCAAATAAGACTTTTACCTACTTAAGACTAAGTGAAACTTTCCCCTGGCAGCGTTTGAACCTCTGGAATCCTTTCTATGGGGTAGTTTGACTTGAGAAATGTTTCATGAACCACAACATCCAGATTATATATGGCCAGTAATTAGTATCCAAAAGAGGACACTTGCCAACAAAGAAATGTGTCTCAGCCATAGGGATTTCAGTCCATTCTTACTTGTCTTTTCATTTTTGTTCTTACTTATGTTCCATTGTCTCACTCATCATATTCCTTCTTCCTGTTCCTTTTTATTATTTCTTTTGTCTTGCCCCTGAATGTTCTCTTCGCTTCTAAATGGACTCCCCTCCCCTTGCGACAATGGAAGCCCAAGGACTCATTACTTCCTTACTTCCTAGTTTCTCTGCTCTTCTTTTAATGCTCTACAGAGCACGACCCTGTAGTATAAAGGAAGAGTACTAGGGTATCAGACTGCTCAGCAAGACTGGGAGATGCCCCCATGTGCAGGGAGGATGCATCACATTTAATAAGTAGGAGGTGCACAGCTGGACAGTCCTTCCTATGTGTATTATAGGATCTGTCCCATGGAGCTGCATTTTGACACTTGAATGGTCATGTGCTGATAACACTGAAGGCAGACCATTTAAACTGTTCTGTGTTCCTCTAAATAGCAGTAATTCTTTGAGCTGAAGCATCATTAAACATACATTAAAACTTATTTTTGCATTACAGCAGAGGTTGTTAACCGGGAGGTATATCAAACTTTTTAGAGAGCCACTGCAAGCCTTCTGACAGTAATTATAGTAAAAGTGAGGGGCCAAATTTGGCCTGGCTGCCTGTTGTGACCTGACATGCGGGGGGGGGGGGGGGGGGGGGGGACTCCAAGTTAAAAAACAAAAAAACTGCCAAGGTGAAGCATGGTTCAGAAAAGGTCAAGAATCCCAGCTTTAGAGAAAACTTGAAGTTATTTTAATACTTAGTTATAGAACAGGAATTGTGCTGTTATGTATGAGTGTATTAAACCTATTGCTAAATACTTTTTCCACAGGTTGCTGATGATGGTTATGGTGTGTCTTATATTCTTGTGGGTGAACACCTCATCCATTTCCATGTGTCCAGCAAATTCTCTTGTCCTGAGACAGTAAGTGTGAAGTAAAATTACAATTCTATTAACCTTTCCTACACAGCTCAGTAGTGATTTCATTTTCAGATTCGTTTGTGAAATGTCCCTGGAGTCATATTTTTAAAAACATATATCTGAATCTGTAGTATATGGCTTCTCTGTGATTACTCATGCTGACTTTTTTAGATCTGCTGTGAATCTGTTTTTCTCAACTTGTATGTGTAGAATATCTTTATAAACAATGGAAGCTGCCCCCATTCAAGTTCATCCAGACTTTCATACACCATGAAAATATATGGCCTGATCTTTTTCTCTCACATGCAGTGTCATGGGATTCATGTAAGATAGTCCTTATCCATCCAGTAAACACCACTGGTGGATTCTCACTTTTTAATACTGCACATCTTTCTTCAGGCCTTCCACTAGTTGGAGGCATTGGAGCTTTAAGACAGTGCGGAAGGAATGCCACCTCTTTCTGAAAACAAGTATCTCCTAGTCTAAACTATAGTATGTGAAGCTTGTCCAGTTATTGTGTTGATCGGTATTTAATAAACGTGTAGTATATTCTGAAGCTTTTAGTGAGAGTCATCCATTAGGATCAGGTGGGAATATACTGTGATACAGGGTGAGCCTCAGTCATTCATTTTATTTTTTTACTGTGTTTCTATAAACCTGCTGAATTTTAGCCACATAGATGATCTCATCGTCTTGTTGGGACTGATCTCATAGATAATTTAAGGTATCTTAGCGATGCTTCCAGTGCTACTATTCCCTATTCATAAATGGATTAGGACATAAATTGTAGTCCTTGGATCATGCAAATTCATCCTTTAGTTGCCTCAGTTTTTTGCCTTACTCATCAGTGAAGTCAGAGTTCCACACCAAGAAGGAAGCACTTTTTATTAGTGACCTTGACTTCAATACTATTTCTACACCCAGTGTGCACTGTGTTCTGTTTTATAAGTGTTTGGTCCTATTTTTAATCTTAATTCCTTCCTTTCATTATTGATCTTTAACTTACAAGAAGGAAAACTGGTCTGGTTCACAGTTTATTATTAATAGACTAGAGCATTGTTGTACAATGATTTACTATAGTTTTCATAACCCTCTTGTGCCAGAAAGATAAGAGATCCTAACACAAACTCAAGTACAAAAGGTATTTGTGATGGGTTACCTGACGGGTTACCCCCCTCTCCCCCCCCTACCCCCCCCGTGCCACCTGATGTACTGGCATACCACTGAGCCTGCCTGTTCCACAGCCTGGGCTCCCTGACACTTTCCTGCTGAGCCAGGCCCTCAAGCCTACTCCTGCACACACACAAGTAGGGACACGCCCAGCTGCAGAAAGACACAGACACTGAAATCAGTTCTGCCTGGGAAGACTCAGCTAGCATATTGCACAGCAGTCGAGTGCACACCACTCTCTGGAGTGCAAACCCCAAATTGTATCATCTTGCGTTGCACAGAGGACTGACTGTGTAGCGTAAGCTCATGAAAATTGCTCCCTCCCTCATTGTGGAGGAAGATATGCACAGCTTTTTGCCCCCCCCTCCCCCCCCAGTTATGAAAACTGGTTTTAGAGAAAACAAAAACAAGTTTATTAACTACAAAAGATAGATTTTAAGTGATTATAAGGGATAGCAAACAGATCACTGAGCAAATAAAACAAACACGCAAACTAAGCTTAATATGCTAAAAAAAACTGGTTACAAATAGTAATTTCTCACCCTAAATGTTGTTTTAAGCAGATTGCAGAGGTTCTTGAAGGCAAGCTGCTCTTGCTTGCAGATTAAAACTCCAGGTATTTCTTTCACAGGCCAAACACCTTCCCAGCCTGGGCTCAGTCCTTCTCCCCTTCCACTTTATCTTTGTTTCTTAGGCCGTGTCTACACTGGCAAGTTTCTGCACAGTAAATCAGTTTTCTGCGGTGTAACTCTCGAGGTATAGACACGGCCAAGCCATTTAGTGCGCAGAAACTCCTCAGTTGCAGCGTTGCAAAAAAAACCACCTCGATGAGCGTTATAAGCCTTACAGCGCAGAGTATCCAGCGCTGTATTGGCAGTGTAAATACATTACAGCGCAGAAAGCAATCAATTGGCCTCCAGAAGTGTCCCATAATCCCTCAAGTGGCCGCTCTGCTCATTGTTTTGAACTTGGCTGCCCTGGAGATATGCACCCCTCCCCTTTCAGAGCTCCGTTTCTGACAGCCGTTGCATGCTGTGCTGATCTGTTCCCGGACGAGAGAGAGACACGCACACACACACACACACACACAACCCTCCCCCCCCCCCCCCCCCCCCCTCGGCAATGTAGTAGGATACCCATGGGACAATGGGATTGGGAAACCTGCATCATGTGATGCTGTGCCTGCCCCACGAGGCATTGCAAACCCTTCCCACAGCACCCTGCGGCCAGTTGCACAGTGGGATAGCTACCACAATGCACTACTCTCTTTGCTGTTGCAAGAGCTGCTAATGTGGATACGCTCCACTGTCATAAGGAGCACAGTATGGACACGCAACAACAGTTTAATTCCAGCACTTTAATAAAAGTGGTATAACTTGTTGCTCAGAAACTTGCCCATGTAGATATACGCTTAGATGTTTCCAGCAGTCATCCTGGGCGGGGATTCAGTGAAGAATGAACTTGATTAAGTCACTCTCCGGCCTTAAATAAGTTTTTTATATAGCGGGAATCCTTTGTTTTCTACTGTGGTCTCTTCCCCCCACCTCCCTCTCTCCCCGAGTGGAAAAGTACTGGTATTCTATTATGGAATCCAGTACAATGTGACTTCGATCACATGACCCCGCAGTGTCAAAGCAGCCATGAGTCACAGGTGGTTTGTAGCATCCCAGGAAGGTGGGAAATTAGCATCGTCAAAGATCTATTGTTTTTCCCATAATGGCTCATCCAGACTGATTGCATTCTGTCTGGTGGGCGTTCCTCAGGTGCAAACACTTTTGTAGTACTGATGTATGTATAGTCAATATTCCTAACTTTAGATACAAAAATCATACATGCATACAAATAGGATAATCATATTCAGTAACTCATAACCTTTCCAGTGATATCTCACAAGACCCATCTTGCATAAAATACATCTTAGATATGCTATAATCATATTAAAACAATATTTCTATAAAGAATATCAGGTGTAGCGTCACAAAATTGTCACCAGAGACTTCATGTTAAAAGATTTCTCCCAGGTCATCTATATTTCCTTATATTTTGGTGTCATTTGAAAGTCGGTTCCTGCTGAGAATTTTTTTTTTTTTTTTTAAACACGTCACTCTTTGAAATAGTAATCTGCAAAAGTCAGTGCTGTTCCTGGGGGAGAAAATTTTTCAATTTAACCTACAATAGAGACCAATCTAACTTCAAACTAAAATACAGCTAAATTCCATTTACAAGGAAGAAATGGATAATGGAGGAGGATGCATGCTGAGATAGCCCTCTTATATACTGCATTAAAATTATTCAGATTTTCACATTCTCCTACTTCAGTATGAATAGATGACTGCTTCATTCCATAGATTTCAAAATTACAAAAAATGAAAGGAGGAAATAGATAAGTTTGGCTACAAGATTATGGTGGCAGTTCTTGCATTACAACTCTTCCTATATCTTTTTATTCTCTTAGGATTCTCATCGTTTTGGAAGAAACATCAAGCAAGCAATGGTTGACACCATAGCTTTATTTGGCGTTGGTATGAACTCTACCAAGTGATTCCCTAATATCAATGCCAGTGTCCTACCATTGGGGCGAGAACTCTTCTGATCAATGAATGAAAGCAAGGTGTACTACGCAACGGTTGGAGGGGCATTTGGGTCATAATCATCCAGTGATCACCTGTGAATAAGGATTCAACACCTAGGCTGAGGTTCAAATGTCCTATCACTTCACAATAGCTCAGAAGAGTTTTCTTCCCATAAGGGATGACTTTTGACATCCTATGTGATTCTAGGGATAGTATAAAGCAACATCATGTGAAAGGCATGTGTACTGTAGCTACTGTAGGCCTGTCTCAATTTTGTGTACATTTAGTAACTTTTTACTTAAAATCTGGGTCTTACTTGTATTTCATAAATGAGTGGATAAAATTTATTAAGTCAATCTTAATCAGCAGAAAGTATTTGACTTCATATGTACTGGTAGCAAAACATCAATTGGTATATCTGCTGCTTCTGTCTGAGAGTGACAAGACTTGTGGGTATTCATCTAGGTTGTCACTTTTTAAAGATATTTCTTTGCATTCAAAATATATCACAACCTGACATAACCTAATGTAATGCACTAACTGAAAATATACTGTGCTTCTTGGAAATAAGTATATGCTACAGTGGGTAGTAAAATAGTTGCATTACATAAAAGAATGGCAGGTATCACCTATTTTCCTCTGTTTTATAAGCATATAGTTTGCCACATCTTAATTTTATTACCATATGAACATACCTGCATGTTGTATGAGCCAGTGCCTTAAAAATGAAAGGCCTCAATACAGGGAAACCTTACACTGTGGGGTTCTTGTTTTTTGAATTATTTCTATACATTTTCTATGCTGAACAAGGGGAATGGGATTGTAAATTTAATTCTCAAGTTGATTTATTTAGGTGCAACATAGGATAAGAGTTCATGTTTTTACACGTTGCAATTTGGCTGAGGGCCTCTATGTGAAATGCCCCTTTATCTGTCTAATGAAAGACTAATCCTGGTGAGACAATGAATTAACTTTGTTTCAGAACCACCACATTTCTAAAAATCACCATTTTGCTGTGTAAGTCACCAAAGATAACTGCTGCATCTCATGTACGTTTTTCTCTGGGACTCCAGGGAACGTAGCCATTAGTACATACAAACCCGTTGGGCAATCCATAGAAGAAGACTGTCTGCAGCTAAGGAACTGCATCTTGTCTACCCTCATGTTTAAAGCAGCACCCACCACGTTTCCAAACATCTTTAAGGGGAAAGGATTAAGACAGTCAAATGGTAATGCCAGAATGGTGAAATCTAGCATTCTCTGGTCTCTGCCTGGAGAGGCTCTGGGTAGGGCCATGGAGAATCAACACACAGTTAATGAGGAAAGCAAATGGGGAGGGAGAGAGAAAGGAAAAAAAAAACTGAGCAGTACCACTCAAAAAGGTATATAATGGAAATTTAAAAAGCAAAGTAAAGAAACCTTCACAGTTCATGGTTGCTATGAAATTAAATGAAGTAGCTTTTTGTGATACCTCTCTTCCCTGGGATTCAAGTTGTGTTCATTTTAGACAGTCTTTATATCACACAGAGCCTAAGCAGCATAAAATGTGGCAAGTACTTGTCAGAGCAACTGTATATAAAAGGATCATGTAACATATACAGTGGTGATCAGTACAAAAATGACTGCTGCTCCAGGGCTATAACAACATTAACAGCCCTGTAAAGGAAAATGTCAAATTTATCTTTAGATTGAGAATATGAATATTTTCTGACCATTATCTTGTTTTGACTCTGCCACATACATTTTTTTTCCCTCTGGGTTTCACACAACTTTAATACACAAGTTTGGGAAGAGGCCCAGATGCATAGTCATGTAAATATTGTAATGCAGGAACTCGACAGAAGTGGGCCAGATAATTTTTATTGGGTCAGATACAGTGTGCAGGCAAGGAGCTTATCAAATAAGCCTTACTGCAACTGGCAGGCATGGCATCTAATCAGACTACTGCAGCAACTTCACAGTGAATTGTCCTTTTGGAGCTGCAGAAATCATGCACTATTTATAATGATCACTGACCAATCTGTATTAAATTAACATTGACATATTAGCTTGTAGGAGAATTTTTTATTAAGAAAATATTTAGGTTTGACTCTCAGGTTTTAAATGTTACATATGTAATTGTAGGTAGTGCAGTTATCAATGCAATTTTACATTCCTTAAGAGAATGTAAATATAATTGGCACAGGAAGAGTTTGTTTTTATTGTACATGTTGAAAAGGATGATAAGTCTTATGTATTTTTTATTTGGAGCAGATAATTTCTAAACATGGTTTGTATTTCATTTATCTTAGAATGTCAACTGCATGTAAATAAAAATGTGCTCTTTTGGATGTAAATCTTAAAAATGCACAGTGAATGTAGGTTATCATTAATTAAAAAAATTTTAATCTTCCTATCCTCTACATTATGTACACACCGTGAAACTGCTCACTTTTGTTTGCTTAAGTTGTATGAAAGTGACAGTTTACCTCTAATTTTTTAGTGTGGTACACATAATACTAAGAAGCACGGCCAAGTTAAAATATTGTGTATATATTTAGAAAAATTCTTGATTGGTTGATTCTCAACCAGTGATTTAAAGAGGACAAAACTAAGGTTGAGTAGGCAATAGAATTTGGTAGGAATTATAGTAAATCAGTTATTACATGGCATTGAGGAATTGGCTGGACAACTCAATTGTGCATTTCCAGATTTTCTAATATTTAGCTTTTTGGTGTGATTTGGGAAACTTAATATTTAGGTGTTAACACTTACTCTGGTTGATGGTCCTAACTATTTTTAAAGTTTTGTTTTTTGTTTTTTGGTGGGAATATGGATTAGGGTGTCTGACTTTAGCCCCACAAGTTTAAAAAATGTTCCTAATTTATTATGCTTTGTACCATATTGATTTCCTATATCAGATTTACTAATTTATACTGGTTTTATCGTGCTCATTTACTCCACTTGTACTATCTTTTCATCAGTTATTTACATCTAACACTTCTAGTTTGTTCTTTAATTATATTTGTTCCGCCTTTCTGACTCTGAACAATAAAAATTAAGGGTTTCACAATTATCACTCATCCTTTTGGAGTCTTCTTCCTTACCCTTTGCTCCCATGTCTCTGCTCGTGGACCTAGGGTTACCACCTTGCCAGTATTTGAGCAGCCTGGCTTTTTTTTTTTTTTTTTTTAAACGAATTTGCCAGTTGCCAGAAAAATTATTTAATCTACCAAAGTTGTTTATGTGGGTCTAAAGATTTGCGTAATTATCATAATACATTGGGATATCTAACGTTAAAAGTTTGTGTCCAGCTAAAGATGCTGCAGTGTTCCCACTGCCACAGTTTAAGCAATAACAGATCAAAACTGTTGAAAATACAGCAGCTGTATGCTAGGGTTTTCAGGCATCTGGTTTTCGACCAGAATGCCCGGTCAAAAATGGACCCTGGTGGCTCCGGTCAGCACCACTGACCAGGCCACAAAAATCTGGTCGGCGGTGCAACAGGGCTAAGGCAGGCTCCCTAGCTCTGCACGGCTCCTGGAAGTGGCTGGCATGTCCGGCTCTTAGGCACAGGGGTGGTTATGGGGGCGCCGTGTGCTGTCCCTGCCCTGAGCGCTGGCTCCGCAGCTCCCATTGGCTGGGAACCAATTGGCTGCGGGGGTGGCTTCTGCGGGTGGGGATAGAGGACTGAACCCCCTGGCCTCTCCACCTAGGAGCCAGACATGCCGGCCGCATCCAGGAGCTGCCTGAGGTAAGCGCTGCCTGGCCAGAGCCCATACCCTGGACTCCCTCCTGCACCCTGAAAACCTCATGACCCCACCCCGAGAGCCTGCACTCCCAGCCAGAGCCCTCACCCCCTCCCGCACCGGTGAAAGTGAGCGAGGGTGGGGGAGAGCGCGAGTGATGGATGGAGTGAGCAACGGCAGGGCAAGGCTGTTAATGAGAGATTTGCCTCAGATGAGAGTGAGACAAATGTTAATCTTATCTATATATGTTATCCCTATAGATACTGTAAGTGGCTGTTGGGGGAGGGGAAGGGGGGAGTTGCCTTGTGACTGGGGGTTGGCGGTGCTGTGGGTTTTTTGCATTTCAAAGGCGGTAACCCTCCATGGACCTGTAAATCCACATGCTGTTAAAGTCTATTAGAATAGAATTGCTTGAAGGAATGAATGTGGGAGTTAATTTAACTACATTTAAAACATTTGCAGGAGCACCTACAGCTATGGCTCAGTGCTCGTTTTAACTTTATTTTTAAACACCAACAAAGACTCGGGCACAACAACACTAGTTCACGCCAAGCGTTTGGAAGTCGGGTAATGATACGGTCGTAAGGATAAAAAGGTGGGCACTAGAGGGCAGCATGGCACCATGCAATAGATCAAATACTATGGCTAGGACCCTGAGAAGCCGCGCCCTCCTTGCATTAGAGCTCAGGGGGTATCAAAAGCCACCTTGGTGGTTTTCTCCTTAGGCCTCCAGCTTTGTTTCCTTACCCCAACCTCTCTCCCGCCCCCCCCCCCCCTTATTCTGAAGTCTCCGTGCTAGCAAAGCATGAGTACACGCTGCTGAGCACTGTCCCCACGAGGGGAACGGACAGACCCCCTGAAAATGGCCGTTCCCGGGCTGGGCCGGAGGCGGCGTGGTGCAGAGTGCGCTCTCTGGTCCCTTGCCCTCCATCCTCCCATGCGCTGCTGGGCCGGGCGGGGGCAGCCATGCGGAAGCCGGGGAGGGACTCGGACGCTGCCTTAGAATGCAGCCCTGCTTCTGTGCGCGGCGGCATTCCCCGGGGCTCTCGCGTCCGCCTTTGTTGTCCTGCGCACGCAGCTCTTCTTGGCCAGCTCGCGCGAGGCCTGAAGTGGGCTGGGCACCCGCCTTGGCCCTCGCCACATGACTCCACCAGCCCTAGAGAAGTTGCCTCCCGCCCCCCTGGCAGCTCTCGCGCAGGCGCTCCCGGCCCCAACGGTCCCAGGGCGTGCGGCGGTGGGTCTCGGCACGCAGACCCCTCCCAGGCCCAGCACGGAGCCGGAAGGGGGATGGAGGGAGAAAGGCGGGAGCTCGCTGTGGGGCGAGGGGAAGGTGAAGGAGGCTGCAGCCTGATCACCCCGGGGTAGTGAGCACACCCTGTTGCCCCACCCACAGGGTGGGGCATGCTCTCTAGCCCCGACATGGGGTGTCCCACTGCACGTCCCCCTCAGCTGCGGGGTGATCCCGGGATAGGGGGTCCCAATGCACATTATACCTGCAGATAGAGGGAGTATCGTGAGCCACACATGGGAGAGCTGTCCCTAATGCAGCCCACAGTGCTCTGGCGGAGATGGGGGTCACAATCCATTCCAGCCTCCCTTGTGCCCCACTGGGGATCAAACCCATGTCCCTCTCATATGGGGCAGGCTCAAAATCCAGACATACACACAGAGGATTGAGGCTCATGATCCGACTGGGGTCCCAATCTCCCCTTTCTTCTTCTGCAAATGATAACACAGGCAGTGTTTAGAAACCACAGTGTACTAGTTCCTCCAGACACCCCATCCTGGAGTCTGGGCACTAGTTATTTCTTGGCCAGATCCCTGGAGATTCTGGATGCAAGTCTATCACTCCGGCTCCTAGGCACAATATGAATAATAAAACCTTTTCTCGTGTCGCTACCGTTCTTTGCACTTGCCCTGTTTTCTCTCCTCTATCCCCTGGGGTTAGAGGATTGTACCTATGTCTCCCCACCACACTCCCGTCTCCCTTGGGGTTGAATATGAGAATCCATCCCACCCCCGTTTGAGTATTGAGAATGATAGTAAACTAGTCTTCAGGGTATGTCTCTCTGTTATATATTTGTAGAGTGGCTAGCACAATATTGCCCTGGACTCTAGGCACTACTGTAATATAAATAATATTTATATGGAGCTAACGTGACTAACAGTTGCTATAATATAAAGTGTTGGATTTGCATTTTTTTTAAATTGCTAAAATTTCGGCTGCAAATTCAGTTCTGGTTATGAATTTTGCCAGCATGTGGGTTTGTTTGGAATTAGACTTTGGTTTGGGCTCACCTTTAATTGTGTGTGTTTGTAGCTTGGTTAAAATTATGCTATTTATTTTATAGAGGGAAGACTTACCAAGAAGAATTTTGATCTAGAAAAGTTAAATATCCCCAAGGAGAAAAACAGATATAAACAAACTGAGATCCAACTGTAGCTATGGAAAATCAGACACTGCTTGGTGGAATTTCAAGTACAGAAGATGGATTTATCACTGAAATATTTAGTCAAAATAGTCCATTTAATTCTGAAAACCTTAACTTTGAAAATACAGTAATTAATAAACCTGGTGAAGAAGGGTTTCACTCCAGTCAAGACAGTCATTTATGCACTATGGCTGTTGGAGAAACTTTGCTGGATCAATTCAAATACCCTCTTACTATTGAAGGTCAAAATACAATACTCAAGGTCAAAATACAGCCACTTGTAGAAGACAATCATGATAATGAAATCCTTGGAAAATGTCAGAAGCTACAAGACCTAAATCCTTCAGAAGAAGCTAAACATACATATCCACCTTATCCACTGTCACACTTGTACAATGTCCATTTTCTGTCTTCCTTAATGATGCAACAAAGAAATTCTAATGTTTTGTCACTAAGTACCTGCCCTCCAGAAGGAACAATCAATCAAAATGTCAGAATGATACCAGTAAGATTCAACAAAATAGAGATTTCTATTTATAAACGTTTTCTTGATTTATGTGTGTGAATAAGCACAGTTCCCATATAAAGAGAAAGCATAAGATGCTTTAAAGTTATTACTATATAAGTTGTATTAGCTACAATTTCTTTGTCTCTTTTATTCTTCTCTTCTATGTAGCACATAGGACCTTCACCACTGCCTTCCATTTTTGCCAGTCTCCTGCTGCAGTCTTAGGTTCACCATGTCATTTTGATAGCTTTCAGTTCTGCTTGTATTGTGCATTTCCATGTTATCCTTGGTCTTGTTGCTGCTTACCCCAGAGGTTCCAGTCCAACATCCATCTGGTTATTCTATTTGGGTCTTTCCTCCATGTATGTCCTAGCCATCTTCATTTTTTTTCTGTAATTGCCTGTTCTACTGGTTTCTGTTTCATTCTCCTCTAGAGTTCTTCCTTAGTGATTTTTTTCTGGCTATCTGATATTGAGGATTTGTCTAAGGCTGCTACCGGTAGTTGTTTATGCAAATTTGGAGTTTAGATAGTAAGGTCTTAATAAGTCTCCAAGTTTCAGTACGATATAGTAAAACTGACTCTACAATGGTGTTAAATAGTCAAAGTTACTTGGATGGCAAGATTTCTGTTTCTACAGATGGGCTTTAGAGTTACAAAGGCATGTCTGGCTTTCGCTATTCTCTCTTTAATGTCTTTGGTCCACCTGTTGTACTTACAATGCAGCCAAGATATGTGAAATATCCAACCTTTTCTATGGTTGTTTGCAGTGTTGTAGCCGTGTTGGTCCCAGGATATTAGAAGGTGGGTGAGGTAATATCTTTTACTGGACCAACATCTGTTGGTGAAAGAGACAAGCTTTTAAGCTAAGCAGTGCTCTTCTTCAAGTCTGGGAAAGGTACTCAGAATGTTGTAGCTAAATACAAGGTGGAACAGATTGTTTAGCATAAGTAGTTATCACACTTTCTAAGGGACCTTTCAAGGTGAAATGGCTCATTAGCACCTCTACAGTCATAGGACAAAAAAGGGAGGCTAGTGGGTTACAGATTGTTGTAATAAGCCATAAATCCATTGTCATTATTAAGACCATGATTTGTAGGGCATGGCTACACTTGGGAGTTAGAGCGCATTAAAGCAGCCCCGGGCACTCTAACTCACGACGCGTCCACACTGGCAAGGCACGTAGAGCACCCAGACTCCACGGCTGGGGCGCACCTGGTAATCTACCTCGACAACAAACATAGCGCTTGCTGCACCCCAGCTGGAGTGCCGCAGCGCCAATGTGGACGCCCTAGTCTATTAATGCGCTCTGATTAGCTTCCAGAAGTGTCCCACAATGCCTGTTCTAGCCACTCTGGTCATCACTTTGAACTCTACTGCCCTGCTCTCAGGTGACTCACCGTCAGACCTGCCCTTTAAATTCTCTGGGAATTTTGAAAATCCCCTTCCTGTTTGCTCAGCAAGGCATGGAGTGGTCTCAGCGAATCTTTCCAGGTGACCATGCCTCCACGCGCCAGGCGATCCCCAGTATGGAGCAATGCTGAGGTGCTGGACCTCATCAGTGTTTGGGAGGAGGAAGCTGTTCAGTCCCAGCTGCGCTCCAGCCGTTGGAATTATGATACCTTCAGTCAGATATCAAGGGACATGATGGAAAGGGGCCATGACCGGGACGCACTACAGTGCAGGGTTAAAGTGAAGGAGCTGCGGAATGCCTACCACAAAGCCCGCAAGGCAAACCACTACTCCGGTGCTGCCCCTGTGACCTGCCGTTTTTACAAAGAGCTGGACACAATACTTGGGGGCGACTCCACATCCACTCCGAGGACCACCATGGCACTTCGGAGACCAGTTCAACAAGTCAGGAGGAGGAAAGCGGGAGCAAGGGTGCTGAGGAGGAGGGAGACAGCCTGGCATCCCTAGATGCATGCAGCCAGGAGCTATTCTCAAGCCAGGAGGAAGGTAGCCAGTCGCAGCAGACGGTGCTTGGGGAAGGACAAACACCAGAGGAGGTGCCCAGTAAGTGGCTTTTATTTTGGGAAGTAAGTTGTTCAGTGCGGGCTCTTGGAGCGAGGAAGGTTAGGGCTGCATGCATGCCTAGATGCGGAATAGGGCGTTGATGTGCTCTCACATCGTGGTAATCGGCCTCAGTGATCTCTTCAAAGGTCTCATGCAGAAGCTGGGCAATGCGTTTGCGCAGGTTCCTTGTCAGAGCTACTGTGCTCCTTGTCCCAGTCAGGCTAACATGCCCGCGGCACTGTGCTGTGAGGTCTGGGGGGGACCATTGCTGCACACAGGCAAGCTGCATATGGGCCAGGGTGGAAGCCGCATGGTAGTAGAAGACCCTCCCTTGCTTTCCAGGTCACCCTCAGCAGCGAGATATCTTCCAGGACGAACTCCTGTGGAAAATGTGGGGACAGTGTTCAGTATAGGGGGCCCCCTGCAGCTGTTAGCTCTCCCCAAGGCACAGAAGCCCAGAGGACAGTATGGCCGTGAAACAATCAGTCCCCCTTGCCCCTGTGCTTACTCACCATTTTGGGGCTCCTGTGGGTTATGTGCGTTCGCTTTGGGACGGGCAAATTCTGCTATTGTGTAGACTGTGCTTGTCTTTAAGTACGGGTGAATCATTGCTCTGTCTGGTGTGAACAATGCTGCCTCTGTTAAGTGTTGCATTTTGGCTTTACAGATGCAACCTTGAGATCTCAGCAGTCCTTATTATCACTGGCCGAAAGACTCCAAAGCATAAGCGCCAACTTTCCGCAGTGCCAGTGGGTGCTCGTGCCCCCCGGCTCCGCCCCAACTCCACCCCTTCCCCGCCTCTGCCCTGCCCCCATTCCAACCCCTTCCCTAAAGTCCCCGCCCCAACTCCGCCCCGTCCCTGCCCCTATTTGAACCCCTTCCCCAAATCCCCGCCCTGGCCACACCTCTTCCCGGAGCGTGCCGCATTCCTCCTCCTCCCCCCTCCCTCCCAACACTTGCTGCATGAAACAGCTGTTTCTCGACAGCAAGCGCTGGGAGCTAGGGGGAAAAAGCAGG
This sequence comes from Chrysemys picta bellii, assembly GCF_011386835.1. Taxonomy (NCBI): domain Eukaryota; kingdom Metazoa; phylum Chordata; order Testudines; family Emydidae; genus Chrysemys; species Chrysemys picta. The sequence goes on along the minus strand of NC_088794.1, from coordinate 30,367,988 downwards.
CACACGGCACGCTCAGGGGAGGAGGCGGAGGTGGAGCGGAGGCGAAGGTGAGCTGGGGCGGGGAGCTGCCGGTGGGTGCAGAGCACCCACAGTTTTTCAACAGAGCACCACCAGTTTTTCCCCATGGGTGCTCCGGGGCTGGAGCACCCACTGAGTCAGAGCCTATGCTCCAAAGAATAAGGAAGTGGCCACGTAGAAATGAAGAGGACATGCTGCATGAAGTAATGCAGCAGTCCCTTAATGAAAATCAAAAAGCGCAGGAATGGTTGGAGAGTGAAAGGAGGGTCCGCCAGCAGAATGCGGATCGCCGTCACCAAAGCATGTAGCTGCTGCTAAGCATTATGGAGCGCCAAGTGGACTCGATACAGGCGCTCGTAGCAATGCAGGCAGAGCACTACCGCACCCACCCCCACCTGCATCCCTTGTTCCAAAACTCTTTCCCTTGTGCCCCCATGTCACCTCCAACCCACTTTCCCCCACCTCCGGGTTCTTATCACCAGCTGCCTCCAACACCTGTAGCTTCACCACCCAGGCTTGCAAACTACGACCCTTACCTACTGCACTCAACCCCCATCACCATGCATTTTAGCCAGCCTGAAGTGCAGCACCCATTGCACAGCACTCCAGACAGGAAGGCTGAGTGTGATAACAGGACATATGCAAATCTGGGATTGAACCTTTCCCCACCCCACCCCCTGGCCCTTTCTGTTTCCCAAGCAGTTGTGTTTCTTTTCAATAAATGAATTTTCTTTTCAATAAATGGATTTCTTGGCTTTGAAAACATTCTTTATTATTGCATTAAGGAAAAGATACCTTGGCCCAGGAAAGCAACAGGCACTGCAAGTCAGTGTAGCAAACATAGATTCCTACTAACATTGGAACCACCGCTCTTCACTCTTGTGCAGGGCACCAAACATTACTGGTGGCTTTCAACCTCAAATTGCTCCCTCAAGGCATCCCTAATCCTTGCAGACCTGTGCTGGGCCCCTCTAATATTCCTGCTCTCTGGCTGTTCAAATTCAGCCTCCGGGTGTTGAACCTCCGAGTTCCATCCCTGAGTGAATCTTTCACCCTTCCCTTCACAAATGTTATGGAGGGTACAGCATGCGGATATAACTGTGGGGATGTTGTCATCAGCCAGGTCCAGCTTCCCATACAGACAGTGCCAGCGGCCCTTTAAATGGCAAAAGCACACTCCACAGTCATTCTGCACCGACTCAGCCTGTTGTTGAACCGCTCCTTGCTGCTGTCAAGGCTCCCTGTGTAGGATTTCATGAGCCACGGCATTAAAGGGTAAGCGAGGTCTCCAAGGATCACAATGGGCATTTCAACTTCCCCTACGGTGATCTTCTGGTATGGGCAGAAAGTCCCAGCTTGCAGCTTCCTGACAGGCCAGTGTTCCAAAAGGTGTGTGCGTCATGCACCTTTCCAGGCCAGCCTGCGTTAATGTCAATGAAACGCCCACGGTGATCCACAAGCACCTGGAGAACCATAGAGAAATACCCCTTCCAATTAACGTACTCAAAGGCTAGGTGGGCTGGTGCCAGAATTGGAATATGCGTCCCATCTATCACCCCTCCGCAGTCAGGGAAACCCATTTGTGCAAAGCCAGCCACAATGTCATGCATGTTACCCAGAGTCACAGTTCTTCTGAGCAGGATGCAATTAATGGCCCTGCAAACTTGCATCAACACAATTCCAATGGTCGACTTTCCCACTCCAAACTGGTTAGCGACCGATGGGAGTTGCCAGCTTCCAGATTGCAATAACCACCTGCTTCTCCACCGGCAGGGCAGCTCTCAATCTCGTGTCCTTGCACCGTAGGGTGGGGGGTGAGCTCATCACAGTCCCATGAAAGTGACTTTTCTCATCCGAAAGTTCTGCCGCCACTGCTCATCATCCCAGACATGCATGACGATGTGATCCCACCACTCAGTGCTTGTTTCCCCAGCTCAAAAGCAGCATTCCACAGTGGTGAGCATGTCCGTGAATGCCACAAGCAATCTCATGTCATATGCTTTATGCGAGTCAACATCATTGTCGGACTCCTCACTGTCAGTGTGTAGCTTAAGGAGTAACTCGACTGCCAAACGTGATGTGCTGGTGAGGCCTATCAGCATATTCCTCAGCACTTCGGGATCCATTCCCGCAGACCAAAAGGGAAGACAAAGCGCACAGTACAAAAAACGTTGAAAGAGGGCGCCAAATGTGGATGGAAGCACAGGGATTGCTGGGATGCGAAGCGATGCATCACAGGGCATTGGGACAGGACCCAGAATGCCCCCATGTACCCCCGCCCCCTTCCCACAAGCCACAGCGCCAGAATGGGAAGAGGTGCTTTGTGGGATAGCTGCCCATAATGCACAACTCCCAATGCCGTTGCAAGTGCCGCAAATGTGGCCACACCAGTGCGCTTGCAGCTGAAAGTGTGAACACACTGCAGCGCTTTCCCTACTGCTCTCTCTCTGAAGGCTGGTTTAACTCACAGTGCTCTACATCTGCAAGTGTAGCCATGTCCATAGTGTCTAACAAAGTTATGTGGAACAGATTGTTTATCGTAAGTAGTTAACACATATTCAAAGGGACCATTGTTTAACTTAAACTGATCACCTGATTGTGAAGTTCCAGATCAGGTGGTCTGTGTTTGTTGTAATTTCTGTTCATAACTTACATTTGCAAATAAAAAACAGGTATTACAGATGATGCAGTTATAAGTGCCCTGCATTTAAAATACGAAGATATGTTCGTGAACAAGAAAACAGTAGTAGTGTTTTCAGCTTTCTTTCACAAGGTTTTATTTTAGTATCTACTAGTACTAGATAGATTGAAACAGTCTTCTACACCTCTCTGACTATCTCTAGATCCATATAAATATAATAGAAACATAGACTGTGAGGCCAGAAGAGACCACTGTAGTAATCTATTCTGACCTGTATAACACAGGCCACTGGACTTCCTTGAATTAATTCATATTTGAACTAGAGCATATCTTATAGAAAAAATCCTATCTTGATTTAAAATTGTCAGTGATGGAGAATTCACCATAACCCTTGGTAAGATGTTCCAATGATTAATTACACTCACTTAATTTTTTTACCTTATTTCCAGTTTTAAATTGTCTAGCTTCCATCTCCAGCCATTGGATCTTGTTCAGTCTGTTAGACTGAAGAGCCCTATATCAAAATTTGTTCCCCATGTAGGTATTTATAGATTGTGATCAAGTCACCCTTAGCCTTTTTTTTCTTTTGGTTAAACTTAGCAGACTGAGCTTATTGAGTCTGTAAAGCATGTTTTCCAATCCTTTAATCATTCTCCTGTCCCATCGATGGCTCTCCAATTTAATCAGTATCCTTTTGGGGTTTTGGACATCACAACTGGACATAATATTCCAGTAGCGATTGCACCAGTGCACCGTGTCCCCCCTAAATTTCAAGGTAATTGTAAATCAGGTTTTTGGATAACCAAATCTTCTTCTTCAAGTGCTGTTCCTGTGGGTGCTCCACTTCAGGTGTCAGTGTGTCCCGTCTGTGATGTTATTGACATGAACTGTGACTGTATAGATCATTGTTGCAACCAGGATCCTATGATGGCACCAGGTCTTGTACAGAGGAGGTGAAGTGGTGTGTCAATGGAAACGTTGTAGTTTGCTGGTTATGATTATTCTGTCTCTGTGTGTGTATCATTTTTGTATTTGAAGTTATGAGTATTGGCTACGTACTTGTATCTCAATGTGTTTGATTCTAAGTAGTCTCAGTGAAGCATTTGGTCAGCTTCTTGAGAAAGGACTAGTCTCCATCAAGAAACACTTATCTGACAATGGACTTTGGGAGCCGCCCATCCACATCTGAGCTTTCTTGGGAACGTTCAAACTAATATGTAAACAATGGCTTCGGCCTGCAAAAAGCTGAATCATTCATGGACATAAGCTTTATACGGAGTAAAACAGATTTATTTGGGGTTTAGGCTCCCAGAAAAACTGAATACTGGATGCTGGGAAAGTTCCTGTTAACTGAGAAACTCCTGGGCCAAGTGAATCTTAGTTTCTGTGAACTGCAGGGGGGCATGGCCCAGCCTCTTGGTCTGTGCTGGAGCCAATTGGTGTGTCTAGCTCAGCAAGATGGGAGTGGAGGGAAGCCTTTTCTAGCAGGGGGGTTTGTTCTCAGTGGTATCCCAGCACATCTAGTGACAGTCTTGAGGGAGTTTCTGTGACCCAACCCGTCACACAGTCAATCTGAGATTTTCGGTAGCAGTGTCCAGTCAGGATGCGCCTGTGCAGTAGCAGTCTCGCGGTGCCGCTGGTGCCTCATCTAGCTCACACACACCCCGACCCCTGCAGTTCCTTCTCAGCCATCCTCGGCTTGAGACAGAGTCTGGTAGCAATGTCTCTAAAACCTTCAAAAACATTAGGTTAAGTTAGATAGCATAGTTAGTACCCTTTTTTATTAGTAATTTGTTATTTTAATTAATATGGTTAAAGTTAGCATTAGCTAAACTTAGTTAGATAGCCATAAAAAAAACCTTTCATTTTCCCATCCCCCTTTTTCATAAATATGCCTGGCTTCCCAGGATTTAAAAGATGTACTTCATGTAAGGACGCAATACCAATTTCTGATGGCCACTCCTTATGTGTCCGATGCTTAGGTGAGTCACACGTACTGCAGAAGTGCGCTCACTGCAACAATCTCAAAGCGAGAGCAATGAGAGATAGGGATCTTTATCTTAAACTTATTCTAATGGAGAAATCCCTCACTCCTACATTGGGCCCTGGACAACCCGCAACAAGGGACTCTGCAACGCATCCTCCATGGACAGACTAAGTGCCAACTCCTCTACAAAATCAAGGAAAAGGGTCATGTCTCCACCAAACCAAGAACTGTTAAAAAAGAATGGTCTCCAGCGCAATCGCTCCCCATGGTGCCGACCTCCTCCAGAATGAGCACCATTGATGCATCGGGCACCTCCGATACCGTCCACTCCATGACCTCTGCTGGTAGGAGAAAGGAGTCAAGTAGCAGGCACAAAGAGACCTCCTGCTCCACAGCTCTGACTACCCCTACAAAGGGCACAGTACCACAACCTCAACCACCTGTGATGGCTCCCCCTCCGGCACCAAGCTCATCGGCACTGAAGAAGGCTACACACAAAGGGTAGGCACCGGGCTTACTTCCACCTAGGACGGCAATGCAGAAAGATACAGCACCGCATACAACGGTACCAATTCCTCTTATGGACTTGTCAGATATGGAAGTGTTCTCTGTTCCCAGATCTCCACTGTTCGGCACTGCCTGCTTGCCATTACTGACTGCACTGGACCAACCAGAATCTCCCAGTGCTCCACATTTTTCGAGTGATGAGGAGGACAACATGGAGGAGGCAGTTTTCTCATCTGGACACTCCTCCCCAGCAGGAACCTCGTTATAGACTCAGGGAACAGAGCACCAGGGACTTCCCCCCATGGTCACTAGTCCATGGATGTGCCCTCCCATTCCATTTCCCATTCAATGGCCACAATGGGACCCATGGGCAGCCTACAGGTCTCAATTTCACAGACCTCCCACTTCCCACAGGAAACCCATATGCTCTGTAATGACATCGGTACCCGAGCCCTCTGAGGTGACAGAGGAGGTGGAGGAAGATAGGGATGAGACCACAGAAAATTAAACATCCCCTGATCACAACTCCTGTTCCGCTGATGAGGCAGTTATGACCCCGCCTCCCACTAGTACAGATGATTTCAAACACTTTCAAGAGTTATTCCGGTGGGTGGCATAGAGCCAAAATATTCCTCTTGAGGAGGTACTAGGGACGCAACACCAACTCCTCAAGATCCTACATACTTCATCAATGACAAAAATAGCTTTGCCCATAAACAACACTCTGATGGAACCTTTAGAAACGGTGTGGCAAACACCTGCCACCATCCTCCCAACCCATAAGCATATGGACAGGAAATACTATGTGCCAAATAAAGTCATGGACTTCCTTTTTTCACACCCACAGCCTAACTCCTTAGTGGTGGATGAGGTCAACCAGTGGGGCAAATATCCTCAATTCAAATCCACACCACAAGACAAGGATTGGAAGAAACTAGACCTCTTGGGGCAAAAAGTTTACTCTTCTGCGACTCTTGAATTCCACACAGCCAATTACACACTGTGTATGATCATGATAATTAATAAAACTGAATGATTTCATCCAGGAAATTCTAGAGGAAAAGAGACCAATTCCATGCCATTGTCAATGAGGGACAATGTATTGCTAGAACAGCGCTCCAGACATCCCTCAATGTGGTGGACACAGTGGCATGCATGACGGCAACAGCTATCGTCATGCACAGAGCATCCTGGTTGCACTCATCTGATATCCCAAGGGAACTCCAGACCAAGGTAGAGAACCTTCCCTTTGACAGGGGCAAGCTCTTCTCCGCTAAGACGGATGAGGTCCTCCATTCCATGAAGGCCACACTGAGGACCCTCAGGATCTACACACACCCTAACAGGAGATGCAGATACCAGCCTTATAATGGTAACAGAGACAGCACGTCTCAACGCCAGCAGAGACCATACGACAATCAAAGACAAAGGCACAGACCACAGAGATATTGCCTTATCCAATCTCAGGCTGCGACGTCCCAAGCATCACCAAACAAGACACAATTTTAAAACATTGATCGAGAGTCTGACCGACCTCCTCCGACCATTAGCGCCAATGGAACAAACGATTCAAAACTTTGGTCATCAGCTTCGACCATTTTACCATCCGTGGGCCTCTATCACCACGGACCATTGGGTTTTAGAGATCATTCGAATGGGTTATACCATCCCCTTTACCTCCATCCCACCTACCCATCTCCTCTTCCCCATTCCTCTTCAGGGACCCTTCTCACAAGCACCTACTGAGACAAGAAGTACATCACCTTCTACAACTAGGGGCCGTGGAACAAGTTCCAACACAACACAGGGCAGGGATTTTATTTCCATTAATTCCTGACTCTAAAAAGAAAAACGGATGTTGGCAACTCATACTAGATCTCAGAAAACTCAACAAATTTGTCCGTACCCACAGATTCAAAATGGTCACACTGAATTCTATCATCCCTGCGCTGGAAGAAGGTGACTGGTTCTAAACCTTGGACCTGCAAGATGCGTATTTTCACATTGCCATCCATCCCGCTCACAGACGATTTCTATGATTCACAGTGGGACAAGATCACTTCCAGTACAGAGTACTGACATTCAGACTGTTGACCGCTCCATGTGTCTTTACCAAAACCCTAGTGGTGGTAGCTGCTTATTTGCGCAGACAGGGAATATTGATATTCCCATACTTAGATGATCGCCTGCTAAAAGGCTGTACCTTGACAGAAACATTACGCATTACTCGAGAAACCATCTCTCTTTTTCACTCCCTAGTGCTACAAATCAATTAAAAGAAAACTATCCTAACTCCAGTACAATGATTGAACTTCATAGGAGCACACCTGGACTCAGTGGAGGCTAAAGCATCACTCCAATACCCCGATTCACAGCAATGACCTCCCTCATGTCGGTGGTCTCAGACAGCCCATGGGTGTCTGCACACACCTGCCTACAACTCTTGAGACATATGGCAGCTACCACTTTCGTTGTAAAACACGCCAGACTCTACATGCGCTGCCTTCAAGGATGGCTGAGCTCGGTATAGATTCCAGAAAAGCACAGCCTAAACAAAAGACTTACACCGACCCCAGAGGTTCTACATTCACACACGCTAGTGGACAAACCCGATAAACGTTTGCTCAGGCATCCCATTTCAACAGGATCCACCATCCATACAAATCACAACAGATGCTTCACTGATCGCATGGGGAGCTCACCTAAACCAATATTCAGTCCAAAGCAAGTGGTCCCCACTGAAACATATTTACATATCAACCCTGCTCAAATTACGCACGTTCCACAAAACATGCCTTCATTTCCTCCCTCTTATATGAGGCAAAATTATAAGGGTTCTGACTGACAACATTGTGTGTATGTTCTATATAAATCAACAGGGTGGAACATGTTCCCACTCCTTATGCACAGAGGCCTTAAAACTATGGAACTGGTGCATAAAACACAACATCACTATTACAGCAGCATACCTCCCGGGTCGACTGAACATGACGGCAGACACATTAAGCAGACAGTTTTCCCAAGAGCACTAATGGGAACTGAATGACGAAATAACACAACACATATTTTACATATGGGGATCCCCACACATAGACCTGTTTGCGACATCAGTAAACAAGAAATGCCCAAAGTTTTGCTCATGAGCAGAACTAGGGGCACGATCCTTAAGGGACACTTTTCTCATCAAATGGAACGCTCCCCTTCTGTACACATTCCCATCAATACCTCTAATCTCCAGAGTAATACACAGAATACAAACCGACAGGACCAAAATAATACTCATAGTACCAACCTGGCCCAGACAGACATGATTCCCTTACCTGACACCCATAGTGATCTGCACACCGTTCAGTCTCCCTGGCCTATAGAATCTTCTCTCTCAGGACGATCATCAAGTCCTCCATCCAGACCCAGAGAAACTTCACCTGAAGGCATGGCTCCTTCATGGCTCCACCACAACGAACTAACCTGCTCAGAACATGTAAAACAAGTGTTAATAAACAGCAGGAATCACAACACGCGTACTACTTATCTCCAAAAATGGAAAAGATTCTTCCTATGGTGCCAGAATAAACAAATATCTGCAAGCAAGGCACCACTTCCACTAATCCTGCAATATTTATTATCCCTAAAGAATTCAGGGCTTACTATGAGCTCCCATAGAGTTCAACTTGCCGCCATCACGGCCTTCCATCAACAGATAGACAGGACTTGGATATTTGCTCACCCGATTACTAAGCAGTTTCTCGCGGGCATATAGAACATATATCTAGATATCTGAGAACCCATGCCAGTATGGGACTTAAATCTGGTGCTCAGAAGTCTAACCAGAGCCCCATTCGAACCCTTAGCCACATGCTCATTACTTCACTTATCTATGAAAGTGGCATTCCTGGTCACCATTATATCAGTGTGAAGAGTCAGCAAAATAGGGGCTCTCGTGGCTCACCCACAATACACAATATTCTTCAAGGATAAAGTGACACTTAGAACACATCCTAAGATTATGCACAAAATATCATCCTTGTTCCATCTCAACCAACTGATTCACTTAACTACATTTCATACAAAACCACACACTAACGCTCAAGAGGTGGTCCTGCACACATTGGACATGCGCTTAGCATTTTATCTATTTGGAACGAAGCTCTTCCTTTTGACTTTTGACTTTTTGTGTCAACAACAGAACGATCAGAGGCTCTGCCATATCTACGCAAAGATTATCGAAATGCATATCCAGCTGTATCCATATGTGCTATTCACTGCACAACACTGAAGCCCCTCCGGGCATCAGAACCCACTCAACAAGAGCTTTATCTACATCCATAGCATTCCTACACAATGTGACCATTCTAAACATCTGCAGGGCGGCCACCTGGGCCTCTTAACACACATTCACAAATCACTATGCTATTACTCTCAGTTCAAGCTCAGACACAAGACTAGGCCTCACTGTACTAGCCTCAGCAACAAACTGAACTCCGAATTCCTTTCCGTCCTCATGAGAGCACTGCTCTACATTCACCTGAAGTGGAGCACCCACAGGGACAGCACTCAAAGAAGAAGAGAAGGTTACTCACCTTGTGCAGTAACTGAGGTTCTTTGAGATGTGTCTCCCCCTGTGGGTGCTCCACTACCCACCCTCTTCCCCTCTAATTCGGAGTACGAGCGAAACACTCCACGGTTGAGAAGGAACTGAAGGGGTCGGGACCTGAGCATGTTAGATGAGACACCAGCGGCACTGCGAGACTGCTACTGCGCACACGCACCCCGACCAGACACTGCTACTGAAAATCTCCGATTGACAGCACCGGGATGCACCAACACCTGAAGTGGAGCACCCACAGGGACACGCATCTCGAAGAACCTCAGTTACTGCACAAGCTGAGCAACCTTCTCTTAAACTTTGAACTAAATGGCTATGATTTTTCACAATTGAAATCAAATAGTTAAATTTTTCTATAAATGTGTTGAAGTTAAAGAAATGAATGAAAGAAAACATATTCTCTTTCTCTAGGTATTCAGACCTCTACTAGATCCAGTTACTGGTGGGAATAATTGTATTTGTTATGACCAATTCAAAGGAATGCTTAATAGTTGTGTACAGTCACAAGCCTTGCCAGGTACCTCCAATGGTAAGTGTTTGGAGAAGTCACCTACTGTGTTTGATTTTTTTAATTTGGTCTCCTCCCATCTACAACTGACAGTATAAATGATTGACCGTCCCTGTATGATTTCTAGTTTATTTTTCTCCTGTAAGTTTAATGAGTGCTAACAAAAAATTAAGTGTGATGGGATTGGAGATGGAAGTCTTCTATTTATCCATGCATAAGGCTATGTTTATGTTATGGAGGTCATCGACGTCACGGAATCCGTGACTTCCAGAGACCTCCATGACATTCTCTGCTTCAGGCCCAGGGGCCCCCTGTAAGGTTCCAGTGACAGGCAACAGCCTCCTGAGTGGGCCCTTGGGGTTCCAGCAACAGGTGACAGCCTCACGCGGGAGGGTGGGTAGGGGGCGCCTTTGGCGAGTGGCTAAGGGTGTCCAGTTTTCTCTTTGGGAAATTTGGCCCCCCTTCAGCTCCCAGCCACCATGGTTGGAGGGGGCCCCCCTGCAGCTTCCAGCTGCCACAGGCAGAGGGGGAACCCCACAGCTCCCAGCCACCATGGTGGTAGAGGAAACCATGGAGCCGCAGCAGCAAAAGTCACAGACAGACACGGCTTCCGTGAATTTTTGTTTATTGCCCATGACCTGACTGTGACTAAAAATAACCATGACAAAATCTTAGCCTTATCCACGCAGCAGTTACAGCAGTGCAAGCTTCTCTACATTCCCTTATCAGTGTGCCTCAGCCCCAATTTAGGAGGAGCTGCTGCTCTAGTTAGGGAGAGGGAGATTATCAGTCTTCAGGTTATTTTAGATCTTGACCTCTCTGCTGAGTCTGCCAGCAATGAGTGCCACTGGTAATTGGGAATTTGTAATGTGGATGCTTACACATTAGAAACAAGACAGCAATCATAAGTTCAAGTGACATAAGCCACTGAACAGCTATTAAATGGGAATGATTTTTGGTCATTACTCACAAGGCCCAAATTTGAACCAGTTACTGAAAGGTAAGAAGTATGATATACCGTCACCAATCCTCTGAATTGTTCCCCAGTGCTCTGATTTCTGATTGCACGTTAGCTTTGTGACCTTTGATCTTGCTATGTGATAATGTGGGCTTTACATCATGGAGGTTGAAAGGAATTGTTTTTAATTTCTAGGCAGTATTGTTTCTATCCATGTACCTCTATTTACTTTGATGTCTATAAGGAAGCTGAAGAAGTTTGAAAGAGAATGTGTTAAAAAAAATTATCGTAGCTCAATGGTTATCTTGAAAAGTGAAGATATAAAGTTCAATTAAAGGATAGTTTTCTCCCTGGTCCTTTAAAAAGCTATTGCTCAGGTTCCAGTAGGTAGGAGTGAGCTCTCTTCTCATGGGCTCAGTAATGGCCACTTTGTGCCCTTCCATACACAGGTGTACAAGGGAAGGAGAGGGGATGGGGTGGGCAAAAGGAGCCTTACACCATTGCATAGGGGCCATGCACAGTTGCACTCCCTGTGTGCAACAGTATTCCTTGCTTAAGAGCCATCCCAAAGGGGTGAGGGAAGAGACAGGAGTAAAGCCAGATATACAGAGCTGGACAGATATGCAGAAAGGATCATGCTGCATCTTCCTAAGCAGTGATGCCGGGGGTGTGCTCCCTACAGTATGCATGCCTGGAACCTCTTGGAGGGATTGTGCATCCTTGAAGAACGTTGCCTTTTGGAGTTCCCCCTGCGATTGTGCTGCTCTGCATCAGTCCTAGCATGAGCCAGTGTCAAAAAGACAAAGCTGCCCTTATATAGATGCCAGACCACAAAGCATGTTCTCCAGTTGTTTCTTCTAATACATGAGGCATCTCATAGCCATTTGTCATGTGATCGGGTATTAGAATCCCTCCAGTGGCAAGTTGCACATTCATTAGCCTTTTTTAACATAACATCACTGAGCAATGTATAATTTTTCCCAGCTATTTTGAGAAACATCAAGCTGGCTCAATACTGGGGTCTCATTTCCCAACGTTCCTGACAGGAAGTCTGTTAGAGGAGAATATTCAATATTTTTATGCAAGCTTAGCTGCACTTTCAGAGTGCTCGTTTTAATTTTTGTCAGTGTCCTACGCAATCCTGTGATGTCCAAATCTTTTTTCCTCAGACCTATAGTATAAAAGATCTCCTAATGTTTGCCATTGTCCTCATTGTTTGTTTAAAAAACCTTCCATTTTGTGTGACAGAACCTTGCAGTGATACCAGCACTTTACCTCAGACTAGTGCTCCTGTCTGTGATGAACTTGTAAGTATGAATTTAGGATGTTGTTGTTGTTTTTCTGAAAGTTTTTGTTCTTTGTTTTTGATCTTACAGGCAAAATATTGTAGAAATTGAAAACGGGAATCACCTAAACTGCCAAAGGGTAAAATGTTTTTTCAAATGCAGTCCTACATATTCCACATACAAAAGGAAAAAGAGAACATTAGACATCCATTTATGAAAATCTTGGCTGTAAAGTTAGGCTCTTAAATCCTCATTTAGGGGCTAACCTAAAACCCACTGAAGTCAATGGAAAGACTCTGACTTCAGGGCGTTTTGGATCAGGCTGCTAGGCACCTAAGTAGGTGGCTGATTTTCAAAAGTGCTGAGGACCAGCAGTTGTCATTGAAGAGAATGGGTATGTCTAGGGTGACTAGACGTCCCGATTTTATCAGGACTGTCCCGATATTTCCTTGTTTGTCCCACTGGACAAACAAGGGAATGTTCCGGAGCCTGGAGCCCGGAAGTGCTCGCGCCCCCTCCCCCCCCGCCCCAGCTCCGCCCCCTCCTCCCCCCATTGGCTCCCTCCCCGAATCCCCGCCTCTTCCCCAGGCTCACCATTCCTCCTCCCTCCACAAGCGTTGGAGGGAGGCCGGGGAGACGCAGGGGGAGCGTGGGGCCGGGGTGAGTAAGAGTCTGGCCTGGCTCCAAGCAGGCAGGACTCAGTCAGACGGTAGGGAGAGGAGGGCGGCGGCCCGCGGGGCCAGGCGGCAGCTGTTCCCCCCTCCCCCGGGCAGCAGGACTCGGGAGCAGCCGCTGCTGCAGCTCCCACTGCCGCGGGGGGAGGAAGCGGCCGATTGCCAAGCTCGGCGACTGTGGCTCTGGCGCCTGGGCCTGCTGCGGGGGGAGGAAGCGGCCGATTGCCAAGCTCGGCGGCTGTGGCTCTGGCGCCCGGGCCCGAGCCGCCCGGGCCTGTTCCCCTGCGGGACCCAAGCGGGACGGGGGGGGGGCTGGGGCCTGCTGCCCCCACTTCGGGGCCGCCCAGGGATAGCACCAGCTGGGCAGCAGCCCAGACGCGATTGGCCAGGGGCTGGGCGCAGTGTGCGCGCTGCTGGGTCCCTGCAGCAGGCCCGGGCTTGGGGGGTTCAGGCCCGGGCGCCAGAGCCGCATCCGCCGAGCTTGGCCATCGGCCGCTTCCTCCTCCCCCCGCCCCCCCCCGCGGCAGTGGGAGCTGCAGCAGCGGCTGCTCCCGAGTCCCACTGCCCAGGGGGGGGGGAAGAACAGCCACCGCCTGGCCCCGCGGGCCACCCCCCTACCCTCCCTACCGCCCGACTGAGTCCTGCCTGCTCGGGTGGTTTTTTTGTTTTTGTTTGTTTTTGGCCCCGCCCCCCCGCGTCACGCCACTTCCCCCCCCCCACCCCCCCACGTCCTGATATTTGACTTGGGTGATCTGGTCACTAGGTATGTCTGGGTTGACAGACTCAGGTTAGTGGAGCTTGCACTACTGCACTGAAAGTAGGCTGTGTAGATATCATGGTTCAGGCTGGAGCTTGGGCTCTGAAGCCTGGGGAAGGGGCTAGGCTTCAGAGCCTGAGTTCAAAGCACTATCTGCACAGTTCTTTTTAGATCACTAGCACAAGCCTCAATTCCCCAAGTGTCTCATCCTGGGCTGGGAGACTTGCTTCTGTGGGCAGTTTGCAGGCAACATGGACGTACCCAGTGAGGCTGTGCACATGCATAAGTACTTTGCTAAATCAGGGCCCGAAAGAGAGACTAGTCCTGCAGATGCATTTTATTTGATAATGTAATGCCCTATAGCTGCTTTGCCTGCCCCCCCAAAGGATTTCCCCAGCCCAGGGGGATCTTGGATGGTGTAGTAGCTTCTATGCTACCCCTCTGCCTAAGGCAGTCACATGGACTGTGGCCAGTCATCCCTGTACAGTCAGAGAATTCAAAAGTGGCTTATGGCTACCTTTGCATATATCCCATCCTGAGCTGTGCCAAAACCCCCCCAGCTGTCACTTAGCATCTGAGCCTGTATTATGTTGCATGCATACAAAGGGGCAGAGTTAAGGCTGAGGTACAACTATAACACTGGCAATTACTACTGTTGGAGTGCTTCACTTTGCAACCCTAACATTCTCTTACTATGTTTGGGTTTTTTAAATGTAATTTCCTAGGTTTATAAAAGACAAACCATAAAAACAAAGAAATTCCAGGTTGGAGAACTTTTTGCTAGACATCCCTGGAACGCTGTCATGGACAAGGTGTGCCAGGGTTCCTGGTGAGTGCTTTAGTGTGTGCTTTGAATGAATCAGGGCTTTATTCAGAGGTTTGATCATTATGCAGTGGGTACTACAGTTCTTCCATGTACCAGCTTGACAACTGCTTTATAGTGGATAGTGCTGCCAATGAGTAAAGGTGTGGCAATTCCCATTTGAAGAAGAGTACGACCAAAGTTTACTCACTTATCAGGGGGTAGCCGTGTTAGTCTGTATCTACAAAAACAACAAGGAGTCTGGTGGCACCTTAAAGACTAACAGATTTATTTGGGCATAAGCTTTCGTGAGTTAAAACCTCACTTCTTCTGATCACTTTGACAAATGTCTTAGTATGGGAATGCTGCTTAAACTGTTAGGTTCCAGTCCTGATGTTACTGCTTGGTTGTTAATTAAATTAAATCCCTTGAGTCCATAGGGCTCAAGTTGTATATTGTATGACTAATTCATGTGTTTCACATTACTTGTTAAAGCAGTCTCTTAGCTTCTCCAGGGCAGCATGGAACTGAGTTGATGATTGCCAGTATAGGAAGGGAAGGAACGGCTTTGTTACTGTAAAATATGTCTTTGTGCATTACCCATTGTTATTCTTTAGAAGTATTTTCATTTGAATATTAAATGAAAATCATTCAGTCTAAGCTGTAACAGTTAGAACTAGCTATTCTCCAAATTAGGTTTGAATGCAGTTTTTGCTTTAAAATGCATTGTTTATGCAGCTATAAATTTTCATCTCCTGTCCTACTGGCACTGCAATTTAGGGTAGCATTTAAAGTATTCCTTTTAAGATGTGAAACTATTTATTTTTTCAGGCGGAGGTAAAAGAAGCAATTGTTAGTAATATGGCTAATAACCAAAAGGAAGCAGTTTTTCAGATTTCAAATGCAGGAGAAACCAGCTGCAAGTTACTATCTGCACAAAATGTAATGGAGGACCCCAGCTGTTCACACAGAACAGATTCCAGTCCAGTGGTAATTACTTCTTGAAACTGACAGCAACAGTACATATTGAAGGAAATTATGTTTATTTGTTTGCTTATTTATTTGTATTATAGTAGTCTAGAGGCCCCAGTCAGGGGACCACTATGCCTGTGCTATACAGACAAGTAATGAAAAGGCAGTCCCTGTTCCAGAGACCTCATGATCTAGGAGCTTATATTTAATTATACTATATTTTGTCTATATTTACTATATAACATTAGAAACAAAGCAAGCTGTGGAGTTGGCTACAACCAAAAAGAGATGCTTGCTCTATAGTTATAGTTGGGTGAACAAAATGAAACACCATTGCAGACCCATATTTCTGTCTTGAGGACCAAATCCTAAACACAGAACACAGCACTAGTAATTGGAATGTGTCCTGGAGAGTTCCATGGTTGGGGAGTCTAGAAAGCTATAAATCCTTCCCACCTGAGATGAGGAGCAGCAGCATAGATGTTCAATGGCATTCTGCAATCAGACAGATAGGTATTCTTATGAAAAACTTTATATCTATGTGCCTAGAATGACTATCCTTAGATGAAAACTAATCATTTATGGTGTATTTCAGGTGATCTGCCAGTTGAAAGGAGGTACTCAAATACTCTGCATAAACAATTCTGGCACAAGAGAACTGAAAACAGTTCATCTGGTTCCCCAGTATCAAAACCAACATAATTATCTTCAGTCAGGTACAAAGAAAATGAAAATTTAAAATAATGTCAGACATTATGCCACAAATCATTAATGTGTATCTACGTGTTTGTGTTTCTAAGCAACATTGGTGCTGAGATGAGCCAGGACTACCACCAATTACTATTTATTATTTTACGGTTTCTGCTATGTACTTCACAAAAAGACCACAAGATTACTACAATAGATGTGCTGAAATTAATGAATTGGTCATATGATGTTAATAAGCAGATTACATTCAGTAGGAAGCAATTTGTCCAAGCCATATGCATTCTCAAGAATGACACCCACTTGCATGTACCCAAGCTTGCCACCAAATGTTACTTTCTCCAAAAATAAAAAGCAGCTGAAGGGGCATGGATTTAGCATTAAGATTTTCATCTACAACAGCAATGCTGTATGTAGGGCTGGCTCCAGGATTTTTGCCGCCCCAAGCGGCGGAAAATAAATAAATAAATAAAAAAGAAGCTGCGATCGCGATTGGTGGCAGCTCCACCGCGCCGCTTTCTTCTTAGGCGGCAATTCGGCGGCAGGTCCTTCCCTCCGAGAGGGACCGATGGACCTGCTGCCGAATTGCCGCCAAAGAGCCCAGCGTGCCGCCCCTTCCCCTTGGCCACCACAAGCACCTGCTTGCTGGGCTGGTGCCTGGAGCCGGCCCTGGCTGTATGTGCATGTAGTTTAATGGTAACATTTTAGTAAGCTTCTCTTTCCTCCAGCAGCATGACTTTCTTAAGAGCCATCTTACCATTGTCTCCTTCCATGTTGTTTTTATTATTTTCTGTTGTTTGTATTGCAGTAGTGCCAATGGGCACCAATCTGAGATTAGGGTCTGATTATGTTAGACACTGTAAAAACATGACCTACAGGCTCAATTTCACAAGGTGCAGAGCATTTCCAACCCTGATTGACTTCAGTAGATTCTGCAGATGCCCAACATATTTGATATAGTGTAAAAAAACCAAACAAGGCCCTTACCAAGGATAAATCTGAAAGATCCAAAATGAGGAAAATATTTATATTGAAATTCCAAATTCTATTACAGTCACAATATCTCTAGAGGAGAGGATGGTGAAACCATATCAGAGAGCTACCATATGTCTTTATCTCCCATTTGACCAGACTTTCTTCCATTTTACTCACCTTCATAGTATAAAACAGAGGGCAATGGGAGGCCCAGGATTAGAAGAACCAGAAATTAAGTCCATTAAAGTCCCAGAGCGATGGACCCCAAAAGTTTCCAATTTGAGCTTTTTTCTGAGCTCCATTTTTTCTTACAACATCTGCAAGAAGGCATCTATAAATTAATTTCAGATAGCAAGATTCATTTCATCAATCTCATATAGTCTAATCCTTTTTTTTCAAACTGGTGTGGAGGATTAATATGAATCAAAGTGAGTGGGACTGTTCACGTACTTCAAGTTAAGCATGTGCTTGAGTGAATTGCTGAATCAGGACCTATATAAAGAAACCCCCCCTAGGGCTATGGCCTCCTCCTTATTTTTCTAGCAGTAATTTCTTGTTCATAGGCAAATACTTCTGCTCCAAGTGCATTCTTTTGACTTTGAAAGTTGTAAAATAAGAGTCCGAAATAAATACAATGAAAGGTTCTGTCAGTTACTTATTTGTAAAGGTATTTTAGGCTATAAAATTTGCATTTGGAGTATTTTTAAACATACTCTGATGCAATTAAGGTCAAAGAGTAAAGGCCTCCGATGGTCAACTTGTTGACAAACTGTTGATGGTCTTTGGTGGCTGTGTGCAGTTGTTTAGTACACCTCTACCTCGATATAACGCTGTCCTTGGGAGCCAAAAAATCTTACCGCATTATAGGTGAAACCGCATTATATTGAACTTACTTTGATCCGCCGGAGCACGCAGTCCCGTGTCCCCCCCACCCCCCGGAGCACTGCTTTGCCGTCTTATATCCGAATTCATGTTATTTCAGGTCGCGTTATATCGGGGCAGAGGTGTATTTAATTCCAAAATGCAACCCTTTTGCAAATTTAAAAGGAATGTTTCTGGAGAGATATCTTCTGGACCCTCCATTAACAATATTTATTGTGGGGGAAGCATGAGTTTGGTTCCAAGCTAATCTATGACAAAGAAGTGGAGATGAAAGATAAACTCCGGAAATGTTTTTTTTTTTTAATAAAAGAAAGGCTTAAAGATGCTAAATGGCACATCTGTTCCCACAAGTTTAGGCTTTGATCCTGAAAACACTTATGCATGTGCTTAACTTTATGACCTATGAGCAATCCAATTAACTTCATATAAACTTTTTCTTATCAGATGTGCCTAACCCTATGACATCTCTGCTGGGACAATTTTTGCCAATTCCAGGTAAAGTGGATCTCAATGAACAACAGGTGAGGAAGCCTTTAAAAAAAAAAAAGAAAAAAAAGTAAATATACTGTCATTTCTTCTCTTAAGGCTTCTCATTCATTCATAAAATGGGATATTCATTCGACTTAGGGAAGTAACCAACACTTTGTAAATTCTGTAAAGCCCTTTAAATCAGAATTTCTAGCTGTTATGTAAGTTACTGTATAACGCTTGGCTAGGTCTGCATCCAGTGTACAATAAGATATATTGAGGCCTGTGATTTCAATATCATTTTTGGAAGAATGAAGGTGAACCCAGTGTTAAGAACATACCTTTTAGCAAGAATGTAATTATTACAGTATCAAGATCTTGAATTTGGTGTTCATATATGAGCTGTTATGATTGGAAACTGTTTCAGGTGTTGTCTACACAGTGCCACAATCTGGACTATCGGTGTGTGATTTGTAGAGCTTTTTGAAGTGTTCCACTCAACCCTTCTTTCTTTCATGATCTAAAAGTTCTCTACTCTGAGTTAACATAGTCCTGTCTGAAACAGGAATACATCAATATGAACTAGGTACCTTTTTAGTTCATGTCAGCAGAATTTACACAGGGTAGTCAAAGAACAACAGTTTAGTGTGCTCTACAAATCACACACCTGTAGTCCAGTCTGTGACACCATACAGACAAGGCGCCAGAGACTTGTTTCTGTTTGTAAATGAAATCACAACTTCCTGATTTTTGCCTGGAAAGGCGGAAACTCTTCATCCAGAAGCTTTGAAGAGAGAACATGAGCTAAGAATAGCAGTCTGAAAATTCACACTTGTGAGGTGCCAATTACCCTTCAACTCCCATTCAAATCTGTCAGAGTTGAAGGTGGTCAGCACCTTGGGGGATTGAGCCATAATTGAAAGAAATTCCCACCATATATAAAATATGCAATGGTTTTGGAATTAAAACTCACTTTTGCCTTCTGTGTGTGTGTGTGTTTGTTTAAAATGTCAAATTTTGAAGTGGAGCAATCACAACCCAATGCATAATACATATGCTGGGCATTAATTTTTTCTGCCATTGTAAGCACTCTGGCAAGCATCCTCCGTTGTACTTCAGTAGGATTTCCCTCTCCTCTACTCACCCTGGTTAGGACTTAAAATGTTCATTGTTATTATGCTTTATAAGTATTTAGGTTGTTATCCTTGTTATGTATCTATTATCACTGCGGTAGTTGTTAGAACAGTGTGTTAGTTTAAATAAAACAATGGGACAGAAGCCTGATAAGAAGATAGAAAGCCCTGGATTTCTAGTCTGTCAGTACAAATAGAGTTCAAACCAATAGTGACTGGAAGTTATTACGTGGTGACGTGTGATTTGAATGATATTAATTTGAATGAAATGTGTCAGATGAATTTGTGGCTCAGGCGAATTCCTAGTGGATAAGTGTCTATATAAAAAGGGGAGAGGAGAGAAACCCCAAGCGCTGAATGGAGAAAGGCGCCTGAAGTGTTCTCTTATCCATAAAGATAGTGACTGCAGGTCAGGGGTGAGACACACTGGAAATGTGGTGTAAAGAAATTTGCAGTTTTGTTTTCCATATCTTTCTGTATCCTCTATTTCTACATTCCTTCACGTCCTCTTCTTCCCAACAGTTCCCTGTTTTCTCCTTCCATCTGTATAACCTCCCAACATAGCCCCAGCCTTTCTTTTCCTGATCCTCTCCAAAAAAGGTCCTAACCGTTGTTTCTCTTTTTAAATTTCAAATGCTCTGGGGCCAGTCAAAGGGTTTATTACATTTAAACTCAGTGGAAAACATCAGTGGCAGTGGCCAGTGGCTACTGACTGCCGGAATTAAAAAGAGATTGGACCCAGACTAGACATCAGCATGAAAATACTGTGCCAGTGATGAACAGCATAAATGAAACTTACTGCTAGTTCTCTGTAATAATGAGGACAAGGGCCCTGGCATATCGAACCTTTCCAAAGAATGTGACTACATATTTTCCCAAGATCTGTGCCTCCATTCGTTTTATTAGTAACTGTTGCATGATTAAACCAGTCCACTGTTCTCTGTCTCATTCTCATAGTCACAGACATGATTTGTCTTTATTAAAACTTAGCAAAAACAGAATTTTTGCTTATTATTTTGAACAGCTTGAGAACGGATCCTTACAATCAGAAGCTAGCAGTGCCACATTCCAATCAGAAGTAAATCTTCAAGGGTCAACAAAAATGACTTTAGTTGGGTAAGAAACACAAAACCTTTAATTTTCCACTAATTTCAGTGTCAAGTTATTTTGTTTCAGAGTGGTAGCCGTGTAAGTCTGTATCAGCGAAAAGAATGAGGAGTACTTGTGGCACCTTAGAGACTAACAAATTTATTTGGGCATAAGCTTTCGTGGGCTGAAACCCACGTAATCGGATGTATGCAGTGGAAAATACAGTAGGAAGATATATATACACAGAACCATTGTAATATTTCTTGTCGTTTTGGAGAGTTAACTTCAAGCACTGATACTGTTGTTCTTAATGTGTCTTTTCCCCTCTCTTCTTCAGCAAAACTGAAACTAACAGGAAAGTGAAGCTTTGCACTGGGGAAGGAGGAGTGCTCCAACCTTTAAAGGGACAGGCATCACATTTCCCCACCCTACTTTAAAAAACTTCCCTAATCTATGTACATTATCATTTATGTGGCTAACAGGAAACACCTTAAAGACTTAACAGTGAGCTTCATTGACATGTTGCTCATCCGTCCAACTTCTTTTTCAAAACTTTGGAGTGTCTGCCCAGTGTTTCTTGATTTCAAGGTGCTTTTGTTATCCCCTTGATCTTAATCCAATTCACCTTGAGCTTCTCAATTCAAGATCTGCCTGAGAATGGTGGATACTTTCCTTCAGTCACATACAAGGGTAAAACAACTGATTGTCCATGAAGGTGAACTTTCACCCGGAGTATCCCTTTGGGGACTAACTTATCTCCAGTATAAGTCTTCAAAACCATGAGGTGTCTTCCAGAGCAGGGGTTCTCAGCCTTTTTCTTTCATGCTATAAAATCTCCATGGCTCACCTGTGCCACAACAGTTGTTTTTCTGCACATCCAGTAGATTGAAAGCTATGTCCGGCATTAGGGCGTAGCAAGCAGGGCAATTGCGCGGGGCCCCACACCACAGGGGGCCCTGCGAAGCTAAATTACTTGGGTTTCGGCTTCAATCCAGGCAGTGGGGCTCAGGCTTCAGTTTCAGCCACATACCCGAGCGAGTCTAATGCCAGCCCTGCTCTGTTTTATTTTGGCAGATCCCCTGAAACCTGCTTATGACCCCCCAAGGGGCCCCGGACCTCTGGTTGAGAACCACTGTTCCAGAGGAACTTGTGACAACATCTGGTGATGGGTAGATGCAGAACTCAGTGAGATGGCAGCTCCAGTATCAAGCTGCATTCTTGTAGGAACTCCCTCGATCAAGAATGTGACCAAGATAGCATCTCTTACTCCAGCTTCTGATAACAGATGTAGTGCTAGGTCTTGATCAGTGTCACTAGAAATCTTTCAGAGTAACAGCCGTGTTAAAATTGTCTTTTTCCATATGATGAATTCCCAACTTCCATCCTTTCTTAGGTTCAGTCTCCATAGGTGTCTTCTTAGATGTATGGCTACTCTGTGTTGCTGGTAATTGAACTGTGTGACAGGTCACAGCAATGTGTCCTTTCTTTTTGCACTTCCTGAAGATAAGCTGGTATGCCCAGCATTCCTTCTCAGCACATGTGGTTTATGCATAACAGCCACACAGAAGTTCCTTAGGTTCCCGTGGTCCTCTGTCTCGCCAATGCAGGAGGGGAACTTCTTGATTCACATTAAATTTCAGCAAATCCTTCTCTGTGGTCTCCATGACAATTGCTATCTCAACAGCCTTCTTGAATGTGTAAGGGCTGATACAGTCAGTAACTTTTTCCAGATCTGGTCATTGCATAATCCAGAGACAAACTGGTCATGTAGGGCATCATTTAATGTTTGTTGGAACTGACTGTGTTCTGACAACATCCTGAGAGCAGCAACAAATTGTGCTTCCGAATCTCCGCTTCCCTGTTGTCACTGATGGAACCAATATTATTCTGCTTTATCAGCGGGGTAGGAAAAAATGTTCCTGCATTGTTGCAGAAATTGTGGCAGATGTAGCAGTTCAGGGCACAGCTGGAGACAGTAGGTCGCACAGGTGTCCATATGCTTTGGAACCCATCATTGTCAGCAAGATTGAAATTCTTTGCATGTCTGAAATGGAATTGCAAGCAAGAAATTGCTCAAAACATTCAAGGTACACTACCCATGATTTCTGGTTTTCATCGAACTCACCAACATTGCCCACAAGAGTTGCCATTTCTCTGCTCTCCTGTTGGACTTCACATTTCCTGAAGGTCTTCTTTCATAGAATCATAGAATATCAGGGTTGGAAGGGACCTCAAGAGGTCATCTAGTCCAACCCCCTGCTCAAAGCAGAACCACAGTGAAACTTTTTTTTCCATTTTACTGTACACGAGCTGCACTTAATCTGCCTCTTCTGGCTGTGTCTACAGTGCAGAATGCAGAATTCTTCCTGTGGTTGCACTTGGGCTCCCTCTCTGCTTGCTTCTTCCTCATTGCTTTGTTTGCACTACTCCAGCAGTAACTGCAGAATCCTTTATCCTTTGTTCAATTTTATTTGCCTGCTTCTCCCTCTCTAGCTAGCTGGCTCTCACAGTCCCAGCAGCAAAAAGCAGCAGTTTGTCACTTTGTGCCTCTGAGTCTAGATCAGGGGTCTCAAACTCAAATGACTATTAGGGCCGCATTACTGACACCTCCCCCATGCCGCCCTCGACCCCGCCCCCACTCCACCCCTTCCATGAGGCCCCGCCCCTGCCCCACCTCTTCCCTTCCCCCATTCCAACCCCTTCCCCGAAATCCCCACCCCAACTCTGCCCCCTCCCTGCCCCCAGGGGGTACAGGAGGGGTGTGGGGTGTGGCAGGGGCTCAGGGCAGGGAGTTGGGGTGTGGGGTGCAGCAGGGGGCTCAGGGCAGGGAGTTGGGGTGCAGGAGGCGGCAGGGGGTTCAGGGGTGCGGGGTGCGGCAGGGGGCTCAGGGCAGGGGGTCAGGGTTCAGGAGAGGTGTGGAGTATGGCAGGGGGTCGGGGTGCAGCAGGGGGTCCAGGGCTGGGGGTCGAGGTGCAGGGTGCAGCAGGGGGTCAGGGTGTGAGGTACGGCAGGGGGTTGGGGTGCAGGAGGGGTGTGGCAGGGGATTCAGGGCAGGGGGTCGGGGTGCAGGATGCGGAAGGGGGCTCAGGGCAGGGGGCTGGGGCGCAAGAGGGGTGCGGGGTGTAAGAGGGGTTCGGGGCAGGGGGCTCAGGGCAGGGGGGTTGGCTGCAGGAGTGGTTCGGGGGGCGGGCTGTGGCCCGGCACGCACTGGGGGCAGGGTAGGCTCCCTGTCTGCCCTGCCCTACCACCGCGCTGCTCCGGGAAGTGGCCGGAACCTGGGGGAGGAGGGGCACAAGGGTCTGTGTGTTGCTGTTGCTTCAGGCACCGCCCCCAGCAGCTCCCATTGGCCGGGAACGGGGAACTGCGGCCAATGGGAGCTGCTGGGGACACTGCAAGAAGCAAGAGCAACACACAGACCCATGTGCTCCACGTTCCGGCCGCTTCCCGGAGTGGCGCGGGGGCAGGGCAGGCAGGCAGGGAGCCTACCCTGCCCTGGTGTGCGTCGGGCTGGAGCCGCTCTAGGTAAATGCTGGAGGAGGGTGGGGGGGATGCGAGGAGCTCGCAGGCTGCAGAAAATAACTCTGCGGGCCGCGTGTTTGAGACCCCTGGTCTAGATGAACTTTTTTCTTTTTGATGATCATGATGATGATGATGATTGTCTTCTTCAGGTAAAGGGAGCACTAGATACTCATGGGATAAAAATTCCTCATCACTAATATATTCTATCTGAACCCAGCACAGAAGGAGATAGACACAGAGGGAGCTGATAAAAGCACAGGTGACTGCTGTGATGGCAGGTTTATTGTTCAGCAGGAATACTGAAACTAACACAAAAGTGAGGCTTTGCACTAGGGCAGGGGGGTATGCTCAAACATTTAAAGGGACAGGACACCACAGTTGCAACCTGCAAATAGTGGCTTCCTCTGTGCTGCTCTATTTAGAGCACTTAATTTCAATCACTGTTTGTCAGACTCTCCAGTGCTGTATTGGTCCCATTGATTCCCAACATTCTGTTCGCTTTTTTGATGGCCGCTGCACATTGAGCGGATGTTTTCAGAGAACTATCCACAAAGACTCCAGGATCTCTTTCTTGAGTGGTAACAGCTAACTTAGAACTTATCATTTTGCATGTATAGTTGGGCTTATGTTTTCTAATGTGGGTTACTTTGCATTCATCAGCATTGAATTTCATCTGCCATTTTGATGCCCAGTCATCCAGTTTTATCAGATCCCTTTGTAACTCTTCGCAGTCAGCTTTGGACTTAAGTATCTTGAGTAATTTTGTATCATCTGCAAAATTTGCCACCTCACTGTATACCACTTTTTCCAGATAATTTATGAATATGTTGAACAACACTGGATCCAGTACAGATCCCTTGGTGGCCACTATTTACCTTTCTCCATTCTTAAAACTGACCATTAATTCCTATCCTTTGTTTCCTGTCTTTTAACCAGTTACTGATCCATGAGAGGACCTTCTCTCTTATCCCATAATGGCTTACTTTACTTAAGAGCCTTTGGTGAGGGACCTTGTTAAAGGCCTTCTGAAAGTCCAAGTATGCTATATCCACTGGAGCACCCTTGTACATATATTTGTTGATCCCCTCAAAGAATTCTAATAGGTGAGGCATGATTTCCCTTTACAAAAGCCATGAAACAAACCTTGTTTTAGTTTGGGATTTTTTGGATCAGTACATATATCTTCTCCCTTCTGCACTCCAAACTCTTTGCAAAACTCTCTGTAGTGCTGCAGATTTATCCCATACTCTAACTCTTCAGTAAAACCCCAGCTGAAAACTTCAATAAAAACCAGATTCTCCTCTCTCCCCATCACCTTTCCGTAGGCCCAGTCACATTTGGGGTTCTTTCCTTTCTTTCAACTCTGAAATATTTCAAGAATTTGACATTCCTTTATTTCATTCTAGATTTAAAAAAAAATTGAGAAAACCTATATAATATGCTTTAAAAAAAAAATTGTGTTTATCTGACATCTCCTAACCCATCCCATAGGCCTGCTGTGTGTTCCAGCAGACTCCATAGTTGATGTGATGTTACAAGCATAGTGCATGCTAGGCATCACTTGGAGTCAGTGATTTGGACTTTGGGGACCTGAAAGAATAAAATATGTCAGTTTTAAAAGTTAATTTATATGCTGGTGACTCGAAATCTAACTATGGAGAATTCACCATATAATTCTATAGCTAATGAATCTTTCTTAATTATGCTGTATTTGAAAATCATCTTTAAATAATATTGATACCTGATGCTAAAAAGTCAGTATTTGTGGTTTAGGGGACAATAATCATAATTAATTTTCATAAGTTTTTACATTAAAATATCTATTTTCTTTTTTCTTTTTTAATCTTTATAGATTGCCTCTTAGTTCATGGGATACAAAGTCTAAAAAACCGTGTAACTGTACCAAATCTCAGTGTTTGAAATTGTAAGTAACTAACCAACTAGCATTTATTATGAAATATGAGCTAAGTTTATTTTGGAAAAGGCAAAGCTTAGAAAACACGAAATAGAATACATGCATGTTCCAAAATACACAACTAGTATGTTGGGTTAAAACCAGAGAGGGTCAGATCCTTAGTGGGTGTAAATTAGTGTAAGCCCATTGTGGTCATTGTAGCTAGGCCTGTTTACACCGCCTGTGGATCTAGCCCAGAGGTGTACATGACTACATGTGGTCCAGAGTTTTGAAGAATAAAACTTGAAACGAAATAATATTGATTATAATATGTGGCAAAAACATTATGAAGTTGTATCAACCTCTGTATACTTGAGGCTCACTCTTCTGTGTGTGTGTGTGTGTGTGTGTGTGTGTGTGTGTGTGTGTGTATATATATATATATATATATATATATAGGGAGAGATACAGATGCTGATACAATTTCATTATGTCATTATGTTTTTGGCATAGATTATAAAATGTGTGAGAGAGAAGTAAGCATCAGATATAGTGTGTGTGTGAGACGTATATGTTTCTTGTTTGGTTACCAGAAATTCTTTCTTGAAACAGGAGAATGATGAAAAATAGTTAATTTTTATATATTTTATTTGCTTTGTTAATCACAGATATTGCGATTGCTTTGCCAATAGTGATTTTTGCAACAACTGCAACTGTAATAATTGTTACAACAATCCACTTCATGAAACTGAGCGGTTTAAAGCTATTAAGGTAATAAAATTACAATATTTATGTAGTTCAGACAGTAAAAAATATACAAGTGTTTTTGTTTGGTTTTGGTTTGGTTTCAAAAAGAGTGAAAAATAGAGGGCTAATTGCTATGCAAGAAGCAATACAGTATATCTGTCTCAGCTGTTACTACGGAATTATATTATCTAGCTAATTTTTGTAAAATTTGTAACATAAAAAAAAAATCTATTCTCCAAAGGTAGGTGCTTTGTAATAACTCTGTATTACTGGGTCTGTGCTCCTAGAGTGGAACTGTTAGGAATTCCTCAATATGGTTCTAAGCACTGTGAATAGTGGTAGTAACTGATGCTGATCTCATCAGACTGAGAGTTTTGTCTCATCTGATCACACAAAGCCATGACACTTCATTGCATCATACCTTTGGACTTCTTTCTGTGTCAGCCTGGCTCTTTGGATGGTAAAGCTGGAGAGGTTTGGCCTCTCCAAGCAGGTGCCTGAAGTCCTCCTTGCTACTTCAGATTGCATCCTGCAGAGTACATTTGGTTGCTGTTTCAGTTTTGTGTATCACCATGCTGAAGGCAGACCAGTTTCTCTGCTGTCCCTTTTCCTCAGATTCATGAGGGGCTTGTTACATTTAAAGCCTGCCTTTTAAAAGTCCTTGGTGTCATGAAATCTTAAGGCCTGATTGAAAACCCATTGAAGTCAATTGAAAGACTCCCATTGTCTTCAACAAAAGGGCTTTAGATCAGGCCCTTAGTATGATATTTATAAATCTGATGAATCCTCCTCAGATAAATACCAGTGACTTCAAGTTTCTTACATGGAATGTTATATTTCTGGTGAAAGTGGCTTCAGTTTGCACAGTGAGTGAGCTTTAGCATTTCGTGATTGAACCATATTATATTAAGATTATTTAAGAATAATGTGTTGTGTACCAGACTGATCCTAAGTGAGCCGGAGAGAGTAGGAGTCACTAGAGTTTACCATAAGAGGGAGAGCACATGGTACCATTGGTGGAGCCCTGTCAGCTCAGAATTTTGAGTTATAGGAATTCCCACTTACCTTACACTAGATATCCAGACTCAGAGGTGTGGGTCTATTGCACATACCTCAGAGAATAAGAATTACAGGTAAGTACTTTTTCTTTCATAAGCACAGTTGATCTTGTATTTTACATAAAGAAAATTTCTGTGCAGGGCTGGCTCTAGGCTTTTTGCCGTCCCAAGCAAAAAACATTTTGGCTGCCCCCCACCCCAGCCCTGGGCTCGCGCCCCCCCCCCCCCGCCAGTTCTCTCCCCCATACCCTGCCGCCCCAGGCTCTCTCTTCCCCCCCCCCACCCGCACCCCCTGCTGCCCCAGCCCTGGGCTCCTCCCCCAAACGTGACCTCCTCATTCACCACAGCAATCCCCGTTTACACTTGCAGTGGGGATCAAACCATTTCTCCTATTTTTATTTCACTGGAGTATAAATCTCACCCCCCCCGTCCCCCGCAACCCCATCTTTAGTGCTCCAAATGCACATGGAAGGCATAGGGACTAATCCTCAAACCTTGTACCCGGAAAGGGGTGGGTCTCTAGTAAAGAGGGTTCAGCAGAGGAGCAGGTGTGGGAGTGCTTGGGGGCTCTACACTGGCAGAGAAGTGGGGTGTGATGTACTCGTGGATGAGGGTGAAGGAGGAGAGAAGGTATCAGGAGGGTTGCTGGAGAAGAGGTGCAGGGGAAGGGCGAGGGTACAAGGGGAGAGATGCGGGTTGAAGGGAGAGTACAAGGGGAAGGGGTACGGTGAAGGAACGATGGGGGGAGGTACAAATGGACGGGCTGCGAGTGGGATGGGGGAGTGCAAGGGCTGAGAGGGGCAGGCGCTGACAGCTACTTCCCCAGCCCTGTGCAGGCAGAGCCGAGAGGACAGAGACTGACCCCCAAGTGCCCAAGCCGCGGGGGTCCCCTGGCGGGGCAGTATCCGCTGCCCCACTCGGAACTGGGCTCTGCCTCTCCCCGCCCAGGGCAGGCAGCGCGGGGCTGAGGCGGGGGAGGTGCCTGGCGGGCTGGGTCCGGGGGCAGGAGGGGGCAGCGGCCAGGGCCGGTGCAAAGGAAGTTTCGCGCCCTAGGCGAAACTTCCACCTTGCGCCACCCTCCCCCCAGCCCTGCGGCAGCTCCCCGCTCCGCCCTGAGGTGCCCCCCGCGGCAGCTCCCCCCCCAGCTCACCTCTGCTCCGCCTCCTCCCCGAGCACGCCACCCCCGTTCTAATTCTTCTCCCCTCCCAGGCTTGTGGCGCCAAACAGCTGATTGGCGCTGCAAGCCTGGGAGGCAGGAGAAGTGGATCAGCGATGGTGTGCTTGGGGAGGGGGCGTAGCAGAGGTGAGCTGGGGTGGGGAGCCGTGTGGCAGCTCCCCCTCCCTGCCCTGAGGTACCCCCGCGGCAGCTCCCCACCCCCCCTGGCCCGGAGAGCCGTGCGGCAGCTCCCTACCCCAGCTCACCTCTGCTACGCCTCCTCCCCGAGCACGCCGCCCCCGCTCTCATTCTCCTCCCCTCCCAGGCTTGCGGCGCCAAACAGCTGATTGGCGTTGCAAGCCTGGGAGGCGGGAGAAGTGGAGCGGTGACCGCACGCTCGGGGAGGGGGCGTAGGAACGCTGTTTAAAAAAAAAATTGGGGACACTGCTTTTTGGCGCCCACAAATCTCGGCGCCCTAGGCAACCGCCTAGTTTGCCTTAATAGTAGCACTGGCTCTGGCGGCAGCAGTTCACTGGTAGCTTGGGCTACCCAGCCACTTGCCCTGTCAGCATGCGAGCCGGGATCTGCGCGCCCTGCACAGCCCACTCGGGCGGGGAAACGCCATGCTGCCCTGGGGAGACTCAGAGCAGAGCAGCAGCGGCAGCAGGACCCCTCCCTCTCCCTCCCCGGCTCCTCACACACAGGCTGGACTGCAGTTCAGGCTGCCCTGCCCCTGGAGAGCCAGAGCATCATCCCCCGGAGCCGAGCCCCTCTCGCCGTCGCAGCCCGGGCTCAGCTCGGGGGATGATGCTCTGGCTCTCCAGCGGCAGGGCAGCCTGAACTGCAGTCCAGCCTGTGCAACTCCCGCTGCCATGAGCGCCATCTAGCTACTGAAGCCAGAACTGCAGTATCAGTTCCAACTCAGCCTGAAAGCCTCAGCTGACAGGGAACATCTTGGTTCAGGGCTGGCTCCCGGCTTTTTGCGCTGGAAGCAAAAAAAAAAAAAAGGGGGGGGGGGGCTGCAGTGCCGCCCGTTGGAAAGGGCCGCCCCAAGCACATGCTTGGAGCGCTGGTGCCTAGAGCCGGCCCTGTTTCTGTGTATGTCTCACATGCCAATGCATTTTGTTCTAGGCTTGTCTTGATAGAAACCCAGAAGCTTTCCTACCAAAGATTGGGAAAGGGAAACTGGGGAATATTAAACCTCGCCACAACAAAGGATGTAATTGCAAGCGCTCAGGGTGCCTTAAGAATTATTGTGAGTGCTTTGAGGTTAGTCAAGTGACCTTTCCTAGCATTAATCATGTTCTTAATAGAAATGGATATGTTCTGATCCAGCTGTTTTTGCATAAATAATATTAGACACTAAAAATAAATATTTTTCTTTCCTCCCCTCAGATTCTTCATTCTAAATCTTATTCAACTTAAGGGGACAGATTCTTTTCCCTGATCGCTGTGGCTCACCAGCTAAGAATTTCCCCATGGGGGTGGAGGAGCTCTCAGCCAGCTTCTATGCCAGCTGCACCCCTTGCTCCAGTGTAGGGGATGGGGAAAGGCTGTGTTGTGAGGAGCAAAGCACAACTTTGCTCCACTAGTTCTCAGTTGTGTGGCTCCTTAAGGGGCTTGCCCCACACCTGTTCCAAAAGTATTTGAAGACAGAGGAAAGTTTCCCATTGGACTTTTGGATCAGGCCCCAAGTGCAGATTTTTCCTGTCCATGTGGAATGGTGGCCCAGTTGCTTCTGTGACATTGCCCTCCCATCTGATCCAGCAAAGTCCTCCACATGTCTAGAGTCCATGCTGGGGGGAGCTGAAGGAGACTAGGCAGGCTAGAGGGAAGGAGTGGGTGGGCCATGTGCAGGGTCGGAGGCATACACATTCCAATCATTCCCCTCTGTGGCCCCACAGAGAATACTTGGAAAAGATGATCATAGCCCCTTGCTCTATTGACTTTTCTCTAGTCTCCCATTGGGAGTCTCCAGGACTGGAACAGCCAGGGTGAGTCTGTGGTAGCATGGCTCCAATGGATAGTCTTATGTATGTTTAATAATTTATGATTTTGGTATCAAGTATGATTTTGGTGTTTGTTGTTTTCCAGGCAAAAATTATGTGTTCCTCTATTTGCAAATGCATTGGTTGCAAAAATTATGAAGAAAGCCCAGATCGAAAAACACTAATGAACATGCCCAACTACACGGAGATTAGAAATAATGAAGAAAACATCCTTGTTTCAACATCTACATTTGAAATGTTATCAAAATCTAGAGGAGACAGGTGAATATTTGGCATTAACAAAATCAAGTCCATCTATCTGTCCAGCTATTTTAGATTTTTCTGAAGTGCCCATCACTGGGTTATCTAAAAAATAGTGACTAATATTGACTAATGGTTTGTATAACAGATATCTGGAGATCCACACATAATTTTGGATTTATAGGATTAGAAAGATCATTTAAGACAAACCATTTAGGAATACACTATGCATAGCTTAGGGTTTATAAATATTACACCTGCTTACCAAACTGCAATTACTTTTTTACTGATGGAGGGTCTGATCCTGCCCCCCTTCTCTCCTCCCCTGTCCCACTCACTTTCAGCATCCCTTCTCCCTTCATTTGTCTTTAGATTTAGCTAATCCCCTTTTAACAAAATTGTGGCCAAAGAATTTTTTTAAAATGGCATTTACAAAATGTTTGCAGGTGATCACATTGTTCACCCTGCTTGTATGTTATACCCCTCTCCCCTCTACCTGTTGTCTGTCTTGCCCAGATAGATTGTAAGCTATGTGGGGCAGGAACTGTCTGCTGCTCTTAACAGTGCCCAGCCCAACAGGGCCCCATCCTAGGGACCATCCTAATAAACATCATAAAAATGAATAAGGATCCAAAGCCCATTGAAATGTATAGGAGTCTCTCCATTGACTTCAATGGACTTTGCATCAGGCCCAGAAGCTTCTATGCAGGATGAATTTTTCACTGCATCAACCACTGCTTTTTGTTTGTTAGCCTTCATATACACCTCTACCCCGATATAACGCGACCCAATAGAACACGAATTCAGATATAACGCGGTAAAGTAGTGCTGGGGGGGGGGGGAGCTACATACGCCGGCGGATCAAGACAAGTTCGATATAATGCAGTTTTACCTATAACGCGGTAAGATTTTTTGGCTCCCGAGGACAGCGTTATATCGGGATAGAGGTGTGTATGTGTGTATATATGTATGTAAATATATATATGTATATATATATATTTTTTTTTAATTGTATTATTAATTCTGTTTTAAAAACTGACTGGTGACTTATTTTGATTAATTTAAATAGTTTTTGTAGGCTTGCTGTTTGTGCATGTGCTTGTGAGGTTGGTTAGTTAGTACTAAGTCCTGCCATTACTTGCTTGAGTCATGCTGCAGGGGGAGTGGAATGATGGCAACCATATGGTGGTTACAAGAGTCATCCTGTTGACTTGAAGCAAGATGGCTGTGTGCCAGGAGAGGACACTCACTGCCTTTTCCTTAAAAATTAGCAGAATATGTTTCCAGCTAATGCGTGTTGCTTCCTGCAACATATACCATGGTGCCTGACTAGGCCTCTTAAATGGTAGACCATCTTCCTTGACTGCAAAGGTGGGAATCTGACTGTTTCTTACAAAAGAGGAAAGAAATTCATTGCACCATCGTTCCCAACTTGTACTACGTGTGCAGCTCTTGGATGCACTTATCCCTTAGGGTGAACACTATCTTACATGTGATTAATTAGGAGGATTCAGAAGCAGCTTGTTGGCTTCTAGAGCTGTTACAAGTAGAGGAGTAAGATGTCCCACAAGAATATGCTATCTAGAAACAGTGCAACTACTGTGACTCAGCTCTATGTATTTTCAGTTTCAGTAAGTTTAGTAGAGTGTAATTTGTCTTTCGCATATTGAGTGTTTACTATTCAAATATTTTATATTGTTGTTTTTTCCTGACAGGCAACCTACTACATGTATATCCTGGGAAGTGGTTGAAGCAACATGTGCTTGTCTCCTGGCACAAGCTGAAGAGGCAGAAAAAGAAGCTTACTCTGTTTGTCTAGCAGAGCAAATGATCTTGGAAGAGTTTGGGAGATGCTTGTCACAGATTCTGCATTCAGAATTTAAGTCCAAAGGGCTGACAGTTGAGTAATGTACAATGTTTTCTAAAACTAATGAGTGTTCACTTTATTGAGCATCACTACATTCTGAGTACTATTATTACTCAGTGGCCTGATTTTGATCTCACACTGACTTAACTTCATTGACTTTAACTCAGTTGATTCTGAATTACAGTGATTTAAGTGAGATCAGAATCAGGACCAAAACATTTAAGAGTCACCTAGAATATTTTATTTATGTTAAAGGATTTTCCATAAAACAACATCATTGCTTTGGGCCAAATTCTGAAATCTTTACCCAAACAAAACTGCCATTGAAATCCAAATAATTTACATGGTTTTGAGAGGAGTTTACCTAAATAAGGTATTTAAATCAATGATTTTAGGATTAGGCCCCAAAAGAGGCCTGATTTAGGATTAGGATTAGGCCCCTTTTAGTACTATGAAAGCACTTAGTAAAATCAGAAGAGTAGAGAGCTACCTTATAACTTGTAATATACATCTTTTGGTGTTTTCTCCACTTTTCCAGTTTGGGGGGAAAATTAAATATTAAAACCAAGATTTTTAGATATGGCCTTCATTTTTGCAGTTGCAATTTTGCTCCCAGAAATCTGGTAGTTAGATGTGAATGATTGATATTTATATGTGCAGTTCACTACAGCTGCCCAAAAACACCTGCAGAAATGGAGATTGGATGGAGGCGCAGCTGAAAACTAAGTTTTCAGTTTTCTCTAGACCTATCTCCACACCTGCTCTTCCAATTACAATGAGTAGAGCTGCACTACTTTAAAAAAGATTAAACAGTCACTGCCCATTTTGGGGGGAGTTTTGTGAATATTTGTTTTTGGTACATATATACTGTACCTGTCAATATTCAATCTACCTGCAGATAACTGTATTTTGAAGGTGTTCACATTTTTGCATCCTCACTTAGATCCATCTTTATTCACACAATAAATATTTAATCTATTTATTTCCAAGTTTTATATGTTATCACAAATACTAATGTTCTAAAAACCCTTCCACACTGCTTTATACTGGAGTTTGATATGACAGAGCAGTGTTTTTGTTTCATTTGTTTTTTCCTATTTCTCATAGTATTCTTCCACTATGTCCCTGGTCCAGCAAAACGTTTAAATATGGGCTTAAATTTAATCACCTGGGTAATCCCATCACCTTCAACAAGGACTATTCACGTGGATAAAATTAAGCAAGTTAAGTGCTTTGCTGGATGGCAGCTTAAATCTTCTTTCCAATGTTATTGTTTTTATTTAATATAACTTTGTTGTGAACCACAGTATAAAAAAGCAAATAAAGCATAAGAGATATTGTATGCTTCAGAACTTATTTTTGACAATCAGTATCTTATAATGCTTATAGGTAATTTACATGCTACAGCATTCTGTATTTTGAGCAGTTTCTAGAATCAGTGTTTGAAATTAACGTCTTAATAGCTTAATTTATCACAAGGTTTGTCTACACAGCTTGATAATGCATGGTAGAGGGTTATGAATTCTAAAGCACACCGCATGCTGCACACTAACTGGCCCAAGTAGACCCTGCTGGTCAGAGGTGAAAGTAAGCCGGTACGCCCCGGTACGGCGTACCAGCAAGAGCTGGTGCGCTGTACCGGGGCGGATTGACTTCCCCTGGTGGCAATTTAAAGGGCCTGGTCGCCTGCTGCAGGTACCGTCCCGGGCCCTTTAAATCGCCCCCGGAGCCCCGGTCCCTTTAAAGCTCCACCAGAGGTTGGGGTCTGGGGGTAGCAGCGGCAGCCGGGAGCCCCCTCCGATGGTGATTTAAAGTGCCTGGGGCTCCAAAGGCCCCGCCTCTTCTGGTA
Organism: Chrysemys picta bellii; assembly: GCF_011386835.1. NCBI lineage: Eukaryota > Metazoa > Chordata > Testudines > Emydidae > Chrysemys > Chrysemys picta. The sequence goes on along the minus strand of NC_088794.1, from coordinate 30,332,681 downwards.
GAGGCCACGCCTCTTCCGGCTGAGGCCCTGCCCCCTCCTAAGGACTCTGGAGTACCAGTAAGTCCTTTAAGTTACTTTCACACCTGCTGCTGGTGTACACTAAATGTTCCCTACTGCGCGGTAACATAGTTACTGATTCAACAGCACTACAGGAACATGCACTAGGGAGCATTTAGTGTGCGCTACCAGGGTCTAGAGAGGCCAGTTAGTACACAGCATGTTGGTGCTCTTTAAAATTCACACCCTTTTAGTGGGCATTGCTACACCATGTAGACAAACCCTCTGAAGCAAAAATTCTTCAATAAGACTTTCTCAGGATGGCTGTTTTTGCATCATATCCAGTTGCACTGCACTAATAGGATATTTCAGTTCAGTATCGTACAGCAGAGTTCCAATCCATCCTTTATCAATCTATATACAGATACTGTATATTGAGCCTAATTCTCCTCTCACATACATCATTGTAACCCCACTGACTCCAATGGATCTACACTGGTGAATCTGAGAACAGAATTTCACCTATTTTATTTAGACATAAAGCATTTAAATTAGATAATCAGAGGGGAATAGTCTTATCAAATCATGCAAATATTTAAAATGTGCAAATATTTAGAGTTTTGAAATATCAGCAGTTATACTAGCAAAATGAAAACTACAGTAATTAACAAACTTAATTTCATAAGCTGATCATCAGCTGAGGACATGAAGGGATTCCCTCTATGGTATAGTATTGCACCATTATTATTATTGTTGTTGTTTATTTATTATTAAGCTTCAACAATGTGGGGATTTTACACTTTCTTCTGAAACTTATAGTGTTGGCAACTGCAGAGAAAAGGTACCAGACTAGTTGAACCTTTGGCCTGGTCTGACAATTTCTCTTACTATAATATCTTTCTTCCTGTCTGCAGTCTTTCCTTATTCAGAAAGTTAAGCAGACTTCTCAATGCATTTTGGTATTTAACATTGAATATCATGTGTTTAAATAAATCCTGAAACCTCATTTTCACGAAAACCATACAAATATCCAAACACAATGCATTCCTATGACAAACATTGTGTTGAGTCCACTCCTCACAAAAATAACAGAAGTGGGGGACCTTCCCTCCCTCTGCTCTGAACTTTAAATTACATTTGAAAAGGACATTATAATTTACTGTTTAAATGTTCAGAGCATCATAATTTAAGTGTATTTCCTGAATCATTTATTCATGATCCTGCACATAATTTATTTTTAAAACTCTGAATGTCTTTTATTTAATTCCTCTCTCTGTCTCCCTCATATAGATGTTGATCTGATGGAGTTTCTTTTTATGCTATGCAACGTTCAGTTTAATTTCCTTAAATTACAGCAGGCCTAGTTGCTGCCATTTTTCAGTAAAATAAATTCTGTTCTTCTGAATGATTAGTGGGATTAAGAATGGCACTAATTAGAATGCAGGCTATATCTGCATTACACAGTATTTTACATTGGAGAGAGATGGTCTTATGTCTAAGGCACTGAACTGGAGGTACTGAACTCAGGAAACCTGGGTTCAATTCCCAGTTCTGCCACACCCTTCTTGTGTGGCCTTATTAATCTTTCTGGCTGGGGGGGGTTAAGGAGGCACCTTACACGTTCCACTGCTCGGGCACTCGGTCCTCACCCCAACGGCCAATTGCCACATCTCTCTGCGGGGCTCTGCTCTGGCCCGCGCCACCAGCCTCCCTGCTGGCTGCTTGCTGCATCTCTCCGCCAGCCACCCTGCTGGCCACTTGCTGCGCCTCTCCACCCAGCTGGGCACTCACCAAGATGTCTTCAGGGCCCACCACTTAACACAGCTCTCAGTGATTTCAGATGTTAGTGGGGGAGCCTCACTATTGGTGCACACTGGGCAATCTGTTGCAATAGAGAGACTGTCCCAAAGTAGCTCTGTAGCATGTAATAAGACTCTCAATTGAATCTAAATTAGCTCTTTTATTATACCATGGAGAAAGAAAGGGTCAAATGGTGTCTAGAACCCTTAAACAGGGCCCACACCACCAAGTACCTGTACCCCACCCTCTCTCAACTCACTGGGCTTTGGAACCCATGTTCCCTGCCTAGCAAGTGCTGTTCAGTTGAGGATGAGTCCCTCCATTGGGGTATGGCAGGTGCAGTTCTGTTGCCCTCGGTTCACACAACAAGGATAACAAAACTTTATTACTCCTGCCCCAATAACAATGAGACTGGGGATCCAACATTAGCCACAAGTGATCATTTGGGCAAGCAATGCCATCATGCTGAGCACCTAGGCAGGGTGGGTGTGTCCATGCAAATGAGACCAGCTCCTGAAGTCTTTTTCCACACAACTCACCACTAGATGTCAGGAGAGAGTTCATTCAGACTCTGCTTACATCCTCCTCCCAGCCGAGAATTTGTCGTCCCGACAAATCACACTCCATATTATACCAAATTCATTAGTTTCACCCAAAGGGCCTCAGGAAACCCACTATGGCTTCCACAAGCCTGTGAACTAAGTGTATTGGTTCTTCACTAGCCACCCCAGGTGCATCATGAGTTAACCGGCTTACTAGCCTTATAACCCTGTCTCATCTATAGAGAGTGGGCATTGCAGGAGCAGGGGGGGACATCTTCTTGGGCAAGGGATGGTGAGGGTTCTTTTGAGGATCCCCTGGCTACTGGCACAGGCCTTTGCATCTCTGATTCTAGTAGTGGAAGGTCCAAGGCATCCAGGACTCCTTCCACCTGTATGTCTCCACTGTCCAATAACCTAGATGTGTCATCGCAGGGCGGTCTCATTGGTGGCATGGGTGTGTCAGCAATGGGCCTAAATACTTCCGCCATGGGGTTTAGGGCTGAAGAAGTGGCGCTCTCCCTCGGTTCAGCTGATCGAGACCAAAATCTCGTCTCCATTCTAGGATACACTATGGTAGTGTTTTCCTCCTCAGACTCACTCTCAAGTGTACTGAGTAGGGATAGGTTAGCCACAGGGGGCCCGCAGTCCATGTTGGATGATGGTCTAGCATGTTTGTTCTGCCCAGTTGCCATGTTGTGATCCACTTCGTAAGGGTCGCCTACCAACTACCCCACAGCGAGTAAAAGGTTTCTATGTACTGTCTTTATTTGTCCTGGCCCCACTTCAGATTTAATCTTGTAGACCGGCAGATCTCTCAGTTTTTCCACCACCAGGTAAGGTATTGCCTTCCATCTGTCGGCTACCTTGTGTTTGCCAGCAACACCCAAATTTGGCAGCAGAACTCTATCCCCTGGCTGGAGCTCCTGCAAACACACCCTAGCAGCATACCAATGCTTGTTATGGTCTGAGTTTTTCTGAGCTGCAGACGTAGCTAAGCAATAAGCATCCCACAGCTTTTCTCTTAGTTGGGATACATATCGCTGATGAGTCTCATAGCTGTCTACATCCTGATATGCCAAAGCACAAGTCTATGGGTAATCTTGGTTCTCGCCCAAAATCAAGAGATATGGGGTGACTCCTGTAGCATCATTCTTTGTGGCGTTGTAGGCATGCATCAAAAACGCAACATGCTGGCTCTAGGTTGCCTTCTGCTGTGGCCGTAAAGTCCCCAACATATCTAACAGACTTCGATTAAACCTCTCTGGCTGAGGATGACCTTGCGGATGATAAGGCATTGTCTTAGACTTTTTAATTCCTGTTATCCTCAGCACCTCCTTCCGAAGGTGACTCTCAAAGTCCTGCCCTTGGTCGGAGTATGTCTCACATTTCCTATGAACATATTCCGCCATCCGGGGCCAATAGAACCTACTACAAATAAGTTCCAGAGTTCTCTCCATTCCTAAATGTCCAAAGTCGTCATGCAGTGCCCTCATGGCCAGGGCTCTGTACTCTTTTGGTAGCACTAGTTGTTTCATTGTTGTTCTAAAGGGCCAGTGGTAATTCGATGCAGCACTCCCTGAATCAGTTTGTTTGTTCCATTCTCTCAATAGTAGTTTACCCTTAGGGTTAAGTGGGATAATCGCAGTGGGACTTTGCCCCTCCCTTTTGGCAAGTAGTGTATCACAAATTTCAATATCTTGCAGCTGGGATTCTTGTCAGTCAGCTGCATTGAGCATGGTCAACGGAGATTGGTCCAACACAATATAATTCACTGAGGCAGATGGCATGCTTTCAGGGGGCAGACCTAGAGCTTCTGCAACACACCCATGAAGATTCATGGGCCTCTGGCTCTCGATGACTCACATGGCTCTCCTTCAGCTGACTGCTCTACCATCACTAATGCCCCTTTCACATCCCACCGTGGTCCAAATGGTTCTAAGGGGCCATAATGTCTCTGCGCGGGAGCCTTTGGGGACCTCCCCTTATTTTTGTTTTTGCTGGATTTGTTCTTAGATTTGTTCTTGCTGGACTGGTACCCCCGGGTAAGATCATTCAGGGGTTTTACAATGGTAGCATAGTTCTTTACAAATCTGCGATAGCAGCCACTAAATCTAAGAAAGGTCTTGAGTTCTCTGTAATTACTTGGATGTGACCATGTAGTGAGGGCATCTATTTTGTCAGGATCAGTACTCACATACTCTTGAGACACAATGTGACCCATGTACTTCATTGAGGTTCAGCGGAACTGGCATCTGTCAATTGAAAGCTTCAACCCATAGCTTCCAACCGATCTAGAACTTTAAGAAGTCTTTCTTCATGCTCCTCCAAGGTTCTTCCAAATACAATCAGGTCATCCAAATAAACTAACACTTGCAGTAAATTCATGTCTCCCACAACTTTCTTCATAAGACGCTAAAACTTAGCAGGTACTCCAGAAATCCTGATTGGTAGCAGTCTGGAGTAGCCAGCTTCCACAGTGCAATTGCCACATGCTTCTCCAATGACAGGGCAGCTCTCATTCTTGTGTCGTGTCCTTGCGCCACAGTGCTGGGGCGAGCTCATCACACAGTCCCATGAATGTGGCTTTCCTCATGTGAAGGTTCTGCAGCCACTGCTCGTCATCCCAGACATGCATGACGATATGATCCCACCACTCAGTGCTTGTTTCCCGAGCCCAAAAGCAGCATTCCACTGTGGTCAGCACCTTCGTGAATGTCACAAGCAATCTTGTGTTGTAGCTACTACACATTGTGAAATCAATGCTGAACTCCTCTTGCCTTTGTAGTTTAAGGAGTAACTCCACTGCCACTCGTGACATGTTAATAAGAGCGAGCAGCATATTGGTCAACAGTCATCCATTCCTTTAGACCGAAGAGGCAGAGCACACAGTACACAAACCATTGAAAGATGGCACCAAATGCGGATGGAAGCACAGGGATTTCTGGGATGCGAAGCAATGCATCACGGGGCATTGGGACAGGACCCAGGATGCCCCACGACCCCCTCCGCCTTCCCACAACTCTTAGCAGCAGAAGAGGAAGAGATGTTCTGTGGGATAGCTGCCCAGAGTGCACAGCTCCGAATACTGATGCAAGTGCCACAAGTGTGAACAGGCTATTGCGCGGGCAGCTGACAGTGTGAACACACAACAGCAGTTTCCCCTCAATGCTCTCTGAGCAGCACTGTAACTGCCGGTGCTGTAACTCTGCCAGTGTAGACATACCCTATATGTATGTGCCTAGCACAACAGGGCCCCAATCTTGGTTTGGGCCTCCAAGCACTACTGTAATACAAATAATAGTAATACTGTTAAGATATTAGGCCCAGGAAGAGACGTGTAGGGAACTTGCAAAACCAAAAAACAGTCCTCTGAGCATACCACAAAATAATGCTTTCATAAATCTTAATTATAATGTGGATATTTGGCATTCAGTATTATCCACTTCAGAGACAAATATGACTCAGTATTAAATTACTACAGTCTGTGCTGATGTACGAATAACCCTGACACTATCTCTTTTGAGCCATTTTTGTTAGCGTAATTGCATTAGTAATAGCCGATTACACAGCAATCTTATGTTCCCACAAAATTAAGGTAATTACTGTAACTGGAAACACATCCCCCGTATTCCATCCTAACAAGGAAACTGGTTAGAGGCAATGTAATGTTTCAATGTCTATAAAAGAGATTCAGTAAGGTGCAATTATATTATTGGAAGTGGGGAGGGGAAAGTCTTTACATTTGGAAAGAGCATGGAAACAAAATTACAGTTGAGGATACAAATGTCTGTTCTGTTGAACAAAAGTTCAAGTCGCTGTATGTTTTAAGTCAGAAAGTCCTAAGTGGCACAGACCCTGGCTTCCTGAGGGGCCACTTGTTTTATGTTGCCGCAGTGGATATCAGTAGAGATGCTCAAGCTGGACGTTCCCTCATTATAAATGAGAGCATATTGAACATTTTTAGGATTTCAAATGCTGGGTCAGACTCTCAAGTGATGTAAATCAGCAAGGCTCCATGGAAGTCAACAGATCTATTCTGATTTATACCAGAGTGTTTTAATATTTGGGAGATACCTGGAATTCTGGATAAGCACCAGGGAAATTGAAAGAATAGAACTTTGAGATCTTTAGTGGAAGATGCTATAGAAATGCAGAGTCTGGTTATTATTTATTATTAATACCTACAGCAAGGGAAATGGCACCACAAATGGCGGGGGGAGATTTTCTACAGGGAAAAGTCCTGTTGGCTTTAATGGGAGTGCAAATATGCAAATCACACTTTATTCTATTTTGAAGCAGTGTTTGCTTCCTTAGGAAAGGATTTTTCAGTGCTTCCATTTGTTTGCAAGTAGCTTGTCTTCTACTGTAAGTGTACTTGGTTTTATCACTTGCAGATCCCCTTTCCTTGCTTTGTGTGGTTCAGAGCACATATAAAAGTCAGGCTACCTGAGTGCAACAAGAGAAGTGTCAAACTAGTGACCATTTTTTCACAAAATTTCACTTGAAAATATTTGTTCCATTTGGAGAAATTTCATGATCTTGGAATTTCATGCCCGAGCAGGATAGTGGCCATTTCTTAAAATGTTGTGCACTGTAGATGAAGGGAGTGGCTGGGTCAGTGGAAGGAAGAAAGAAAAATCGTTAATTGGTTGGTGTTAGGGCTTGATTCATATGCTAGTGAAATCAGTGGGAGGCAGGTGTTTGTTCTGGCCCTCTTGCCCGTGTCCAAGTTTCTTTCCCCCAGATCTAACCCAGTGGGTCCTCACACGTAATCAATGGTCTGACTGCTAGTCGCTTGCCTGTTGCGAGGTGAATTGTTTTACCTACACAGTTCCCCAAGTTAGCCAAAAAGAACAGCAATAAATCATGAGTCAGCATTTTTTCCAGCTTTGCTGAGGCATATACAGTAGAACTTAGGCTAGGCAGGCAGGACACAAAATCAGCATCACTTAAACAACGAAGTTCAAGAACAGCAGAGCTGACAGCACAGGCAAAGTTCGGTTGTGAAAGTCAATGCATACTTTCACACTCCAAACAATATCTTCAGCAGCAGCAACAACAGCTTGTTTAGTCACAATTCACTTAATCATAACTGTTTCTTATGATCTATAAACTACACACACAGTCGCAGGTGTCATAGCGATAATAAAGGTCTATTAAAAGTATACTAAAATATTAACCTCAGACAGGAACAGCACCAGCCAAACTAGATAGACCTTGTGTTTGTACAGTGCCCGTAGAATGTACACAGTGAGGTCCTGGTCGAAGTCTAGGGTTCCTAGGCACTCACATGATACAAATAATAATAATAGACCTGTCAGCTGGGTCTTCAACTCTGATCCTGTCTCAGTGTTTTAGATGTGTATAGATATGTCTACACGTATGGTGGCGTATAGAGTACAGACACTGTACGCCTCCCTACCACGTGGATAAATACTGGGGAACCCCACTTATCCGATCTAAGTGGGACCGGAGCCAGATCCGATCATCAAAAATTTGGATAATCCGGCGAATGGGCAAAGAGCTTCAGCCCCGGGTGGCAGGGCACCTGCTGTCAGCCCCAGTTCAGCTAATCCGGAGAGCTGGATAATGGAGGCTCAGCTATACGGGGTTCTATTGTACTATGTAGATGGTGAGCATTGCTAAGGCAAGTAGGATAGAGACATGCCAGAATCTTAGAGTATATACCCCAAATGGCTCTCTCCACACCCAAGCGGTGCCTTCCATGTCTACATTGCTATTTTTAGCAGAGTAGTGTCCCCTGTGGGAGCCTGCCCTGCTGCAGTGAAAGGCTCTGGCAGCAGTGAAAGACTCGGGCAGGGCAGAGGCAGTGGGGAAAGACTCCAGCAGTCTTAGCCTTTCCCTGCTGCCTTCCCCCACCAGAGCCTTTCACTGACATGTGTAGCAACACAGTGCAGCATAGACACAGCTTTCCACCGGTGTGTGTAGCTACACATACCCTACATGTTGCAAGTGCACACAAGGCCTATGTGTAACCAAAGCATTGCACAGATCTGACCGTTGCTCTCCCAAACTGAAATATTTTCCTTCTCCCCTTTAAAACAATTCTTGTCCTGCTTCTAGTACTGAGAAGGGAATAAAATGAAAAACATGCAAACCCATTACCGCAGGCAAACAGCAAGTAAACGCATGCCATAAATTAGCATCAGTACAGTGACACCAGTGATGGGGGAACCTCAAAACATTCAGAGTTCAGATAAGCACCCAGAAGTTTTAGAAGACTATAAAAACCTAAAAAGAAGAACAGGAGTACTTGTGGCACCTTAGAGACTAACAAATTTATTAGAGCATAAGCTTTCGTGGACTACAACCCACTTTTTCGGATGCATATAGAATGGAACATATATTGAGGAGATATATATACAGAGAGCATAAACAGGTGGGAGTTGTCTTACCAACTCTGAGAGGCCAATTAATTAAGAGAAAAAAAACTTTTGAAGTGATAATCAAGCTAGCCCAGTACAGACAGTTTGACAATAAGTGTGAGAATACTTACAAGAGGAGATAGAGTCAATGTTTGTAATGGCTCAGCCATTCCCAGTCCTTATTCAAACCGGAGTTGATTGTGTCTAGTTTGCATATCAATTCTAGCTCAGCAGTCTCTCGTTGGAGTCTGTTTTTGAAGTTTTTCTGTTGTAATATAGCCACCCGCAGGTCTGTCACTGAATGACCAGACAGGTTAAAGTGTTCTCCCACTGGTTTTTGAGTATTTTGATTCCTGATGTCAGATTTGTGTCCATTAATTCTTTTGCGTAGAGACTGTTTTTGCGGATACAGATTAACACGGCTGTTACTCTGAAACCTATAAAAACCTACATTCCCTAAGCTACCCACAGACCCCAGATTATGCTGTTTTTTCTGATCTCACGAGTGATAAATTCTTCTGGAAGCAGTTTACTGTTAAAATAAGCTAATGCCACAGGATAACTCTTGTGTCAGTGTACAGTGTCACCAGGCATACAGCAAATATTATAAATGACTTAGTTTAAATACAAAGGCTACAATACCATTTTCAGAACAGATGTCCAGTGTCAGTGTGATGAGTGAGCATCTGATGTAAAATTTCAATCAGTAATTTAGCAAACACGGCATTTGTACCAGAAAGATCAAAAGCAGCTCACGTGAAGGATGCTGTTGTGTTTCATAGCTCTTACACAAGTACCAAACATATCCTAGCACGATATTTGTGAAGATTGCATGTACAAAATCCCACTTCAGTCATGTTCAGATTCCTGAACAAACTTTAAGAAGCCAGTGGTGTGTGAAACCTGATAAAGAAAGAAAGCTAATAACTTGATTGCAGTAAAATCAGAAAAGCCAGTTACCCACAACCAAAACAGATACATCGATGAGGTACAAATGCATTGCCGTCTTGTTTAATCTATGTCTTAAAGGTAGCGTGGTCTTTTACATGTGTGATGAGAGGCAGCAAGTGCTCTTTCTGTCGGACCAGAGAATTGCAAAGGAGGCAGCTCCAGCTGGACATTTCATTCTGCTTAAACACCTGGCTGATGGGCATGACTTTGTGGAGTGGGTCAAACACAGGAGGACGCTTAATGTGACTGCAGTGGAAGTGAGAAGCACAGTCAATGTACCAGTTTTGGGGAAATATGTCTTTGGTGAAAGCAGAGAGAGATACCTGTCTTGTGTTTTGAACACTGCTACTTTGCAGATACCTGGGAGCTCTAAACTTTGCTGTTGCTTTTTTACATTGGATTTCGCTCCTAAGAACATCAAGCCTTTAATGTGTTGTTCACCCTTTAGCTTCCATGGCTCACCCAGTCCCCAGTTGAGGAAAGCACTTAAGCACATACTTAAATCCATTCTTAATCAGGAAAGCATTTAAGTTCATGCTGTTGCACTTCTTGGCACAAGTACTGACAATAATGGCCATGAACCCCTGCCCAGAGACAGGACTGAGGTAGGATTTCTGCTGCTGCTGCATAATCAGGGCTGGCTCCAGGCACCAGCAAACCAAGCAGGTGCCTGGGGCAGCACATTTTCAGGGGCGGCATTCCAGCCAGCCTTTTTTTTTTTTACGCTTGTGGCGGCAAAAGCCTAGAGCGGACCCTGGCAGCAGCAGCGCGTCCTGCACAAGGGGCGCCCTGGGGCCGTTGCGGTTCTTGTCGGGGAGCAGTGCCTGCACCTTATAGCAGGTGCCGCAGGGCGGCCGCCCCCCAGCGCCGCAGCCGGGGCTGGGCGAAGCGGTACAAGCCACCCAGGGACTGCGGCAGGGCGGCCACGAGCAGCAGCAGCAGCGGGGCCATAGTGGGGACCGGTGCCCGGGGCACTGCCGTATGGGGCCCATGTCCCACTCTCCGAGGCTCCACTCTCTCTGGGGCTGCCCTGCCCCAGCTCCTCAGCCCTCTGCCAGGCGGTTTCCCAGCTCTGCCATCCCGGGTCCCGGCCGGTCCTGGAGGCGGGAGCCCCGGCTGGAGCGACCCTGGGCTGAGGCGCAGCCTGGGAGCCCCGCTGCTTACACCGACCCTGTCGGCGCCGGACCGGCTGGAGGCGAGGGGGGAAGCAGGCAGAGTCAGCACTGGTGGGGGGAAGCCCAGGGGTGGGGTGGGGGGGAGAGCCGAGAGTTTGGGTGGCAGGGGTGCGGGTGGGGGGGAGAGCCCAGGGTTCAGGCGGCACGGGGAGATCCCAGCTCTGGGGCGGCAGGGGGTGAGGGTGCAGGGGGGGGAGCCCAGGGCTGGGGTGGGGGGCAGCCAAAACATTTTTTGCTTGGGGCGGCAAAAAACCTAGAGCCGGCCCTGCCCTGAATAGATATGTGGACAAAGTTGGCAACGGGTTCTGTTGCAAGGATAGGTTTCTGGGTTAGTGTTTTTGTTGTGTGGTGTGTGGTTGCTGGTGAATGTTTACTTCAGGTTGCGGGGCTGTCTGTAAGCGAGGACTGGCCTGTCTCCCAAGATCTGTGAGAGTGAGGGATCATCCTTCAGGATAGGTTGTAGATCCTTGATGATGCGCTGGAGAGATTTTAGTTGGGGGCTGAAGGTGACAGCTAGTGGCGTTCTGTTAATTTCTTTGTTGGGCCTGTCCTGGAGTAGGTGACTTCTGGGTACTCTTCTGGCTCTGTCAATCTGTTTCTTCACTTTAGCAGGTGGGTACTGTAGTTGTAAGAATGCTTGATAGAGCTCTTGTAGGTATTTGTCTCTGTCTGAGGGGTTGGAGCAAATGTGATTGTATCTTAGAGCTTGGCTGTAGATAATGGATCGTGTGGTGTGGTCTGGATGAAAGCTGGAGGCATGTAGGTAAGTATAGCGCTCAGTAGGTTTCCGGTATAGGGTGGTGTTTATGTGACCATCGCTTATTAGCACAGTAGTGTCCTGGAAGTGAATCTCTCCTATGAACTGGTCTAGGCTGAGGTTGATAGTGGGATGGAAATTGTTGAAATCCTGGTGGAATTCCTCAAGGGCTTCTTTTTCATGGGTCCAGATGATGAAGATGTCATCAGTGTAGCGCAAGTAGAGTAGGGGCGTTAGGGGACGAGAGCTGAGGAAGCGTTGTTCTAAGTCAGCCATAAAAATGTTGGCATACTGTAGGGCCATGCGGGTACCCATAGCAGTGCTGCTGACTTGAAGGTATACATTGTCCCAAAGTGTGAAATAGTTGTGGGTGAGGACAAAAGTTCAGCCACCAGGTTTGCTGTGACATTATTGGGGATACTGTTCCTGATGGCTTGTAGTCCATCTTTGTGTGGAATGTTGGTGTAGAGGGCTTCTACATCCATAGTGGCCAGGATGGTGTTTTCTGGAAGATCACCGATGGATTGTAGTTTCCTCAGAAAATCAGTGGTGTCTCGAAGATATCTGGGAGTGCTGGTAGTGTAGGGCCTGAGGAGAGAGTCCACATAGCCAGACAGTCCTGCTGTCAGGGTGCCAGTGCCTGAGATGATGGGGCGTCCAGGATTCCCAGGTTTATGGATTTTGGGTAGCAGATAGAATATCCCTGGTTGGGGTTCTAGGGGTGTGTCTGTGCAGATTTGTTCTTGTTCTTTTTCAGGGAGTTTCTTGAGCAGATGGTGTAGTTTCTTTTGGTAACCCTCAGTGGGATCAGAGGGTAAAGGCCTGTAGAATGTGGTGTTAGAGAGCTGCCTAGCAGCCTCTTGTTCATATTCAGACCTATTCATGATGACGACAGCACCTCCTTTGTCAGCCTTTTTTATTATGATGTCAGAGTATGAGGCTGTGGATGGCGTTGTGTTCTGCACGACTGAGGTTATGGGGCAAGTGATGTTGCTTTTCTACAATTTCAGCCTGTGCACGTCGGCAGAAGCACTCTATGTAGAAGTCCAGTCTGTTGTTTCAACTTTCAGGAGGAGTCCACGAAGAATCCTTCTTTTTGTAGTGTTGGTAAGAAGATTTCTGTGGGTTGCTATGCTGTACAGAGGTGTGTTGGAAATATTCCTTGAGTCGGAGATATCGCAAGTAGGATTCTAGGTCACCACAGAACTGTATCATGTTCGTGGGGGTGGAGGGGCAGAAAGAGAGGCCCCGAGATAGGGCAGATTCTTTTGCTGGGCTAAGAGTATAACTGGATAGATTAACAATATTGTTGGGTGGGGTAAGGGAACCACTGTTGTGGCCCTTTGTGGCATGTAGTTTTTTCTCTTGCTGAAAATAGCTCACCTAATAGCTCACCTTAATTAATTACTCTCGTTACAGCTGGTATGGCAACACCCATTTTTTCATGTTCTCTGTGTATATATATCGTCCTACTGTATTTTCCACTGCATGCATCCGATGAAGTGGGTTTTAGCCCATGAAAGCTTATTTATGCTCAAATAAATTTGTTAGTCTCTAAGGTGCCACAAGTACTCCTCATTCTTTTTGCTGATACAGACGAACACAGCTACCACTCTGAAACCTGCTCTTCTGGAAGAATCTAATAATGAGCAGCCCAACTGACCACTAGGTGGCAATGTTACTCTAAACTAAAAAGTTAAAAGCACCTTTAGCGAAGACAATATCAATTTAGATCCACACATAAAACCTCTTAATTTCCAAAAATGTGTAATTACAAGGGCCAGTAGCATGTATTTACCAACTGGCAATTGAAAGCAAAGAATAAAGTATTGCGTGTTGGATAACCTGCAAAGAAATATATTTTGGTTAAGTGAGCAATATCTAATGTAAACTATGCTATTAAAATACAAAATATCCATTAATGCAACATTAAAGTTAAAAATTTAATTGCTGAACAGTCAGGAAATAAAAAGCTTAAGATTATCATACAACATTTGTATATCCACATTGTGAGAACAAGAACAATCCACTGTATACAATTTTTAAGTACACAGTAGAGCTGAGTTAATTATTGATTTTTCAGTTGAGTGGCTAAACTGGAAAATAAAATAAAAATTGGTTAACTTAGAACCAAAACTGATTATTTTCATTTTTGTTACTAAAACGAAAAACAAAAACAAAACAAACAAAAAACACGAAAAAAATGTTTTTTGGCTCAAAACAAAATGTTTAGAAAATGTTGTTTCAATTCAACTTTTTATTTTGCAACAACATTTTTGAACGGTTCAGTTAGATTTTTTCAAAATGTTTGTTTTCATGGTTTTTTCTGGCCAAAGCTACCTGTCAAATTTGACCAAAATTAATGGATTATCTCAGTGCCCCCCAAAATATATTTTGCGAATTTACTATTTACTGAAAAAAATTCGCCCAACTCTTGTATACAGTTCTCTGAATGGAAATCTCTTTATGCTGTTTAGAGCAGATGAATAGAATAATGCACTGCAAATAAAAATCACTATTAATTTGGGCATTTTTCATCAGTAATTATACATGAATATTTGCCCCCCAATTATTTGACCAGACTGAATGCAGATTTGCATTTGAAAGTGAGCTGCACTGGAATGAGCTTTCCAACATCCTAGCAAAACCTCCAGTTTAAATAAAGAAAAAGGGGGTGGACAGATATTCTTGCATTAAAAAGTATTTGGTTAACCAGAATAAAATAAGATTACAAATGAGCTTGCCCCAAAATCCCAATCCTATGTCTACACTGCAAATAAAAACCTGCAGCTGCCCCATGCCAGCTGACTCAGACTTGTGGGGCTTAGGCGGTGGGGCTGTTTCATTGCAGTGTAGACTTCCATGCTCAGGCTGCAGCCCGAGCTCTGGGACCCTCCCGCATCACAGGATCCTAGAGCCCAGGTTCCAGCCTGAGCCCAGAAGTCTACACTGCAGTTATGCAGCCCCTTACCCGAGTCAGCTGGCATGGGCCACTGGCGGATGTCTAATTGCAGTGTAGACATACACGTGCTAAAATCTCATTAGAGGCACCCACCTCTAAGCAGGCAAGTATCTCTAATAGTTTTATTAATAATATAAGATGTAGGGACTTTGAGGGGTTATACTTTTGGTGGTTTCATTGTACTCATAGTGCAAGGGGAGAGTTTTCAATGCCTTTGGCTGCATGACTCCCAGTAGCATGAACAAGACATTGGTCAACAAATCCCAACATTGAAAATATGGCTCTTATTTCATTCATAAAAGATTAGTGTATATCAGTGTGTGGGTCATGACCCCAAAATGAGGTGACCAGGCATTGTTTTAGAGGGAACAGAAGTTGTGAGCCTGCAGTCACTCCTTACCTCTGGTCTTCCCATAAACAGAATTGCTCAGCTGCATACAACCAGGTCCTACTCAGAAACCACTAGCTTCCAATAAAAAATGTGCCAGTTCCTAAAAAATTCCTTGGAATCATTGCAAGAGCCATTACCTCCTTAAAGCACGGAGTGTCCAGTCTGTGGAGTAGCCGAGCTGACAGAAAAAGGTCGAAAACCCTGGATCTAAGGAGAAAATATCTTTATACTTTCCATACCACTGACAGATGGTTCTCTAGAATTCTGTGACTTACTACTCTCTAGAGTCTAGAAGGAGATTTGGGGTGGTGTCTTACTTCATGGTGAACCACTGTTGTGAGGTTCAGATTATTCTGGGATACAGCTAAGCAAACAAATTCTGACTGGCTGAGTAACATCATCTCACTGCTAACCTCTGGCTGTATTTGGAGTGTTCGGAATGGTGACTTTTTGCTTTGCATCTCTCATGCAAGTTGACAAGACACAGCTAAAAAGAAACACAACCCTTTGACAATTTGAAGCAATCCAATAGAATTTGAAATGATTGAAACAGAAACCCTAAAACAGGAGCAAAGGGTATGGTGGCAAGCTCTTCATGTTCATATTGTGCTGTCTGTCAGTGTCTCTATTACAGTCCATCAGACTGACTGAGCCTCATTTACATTAAGGCCCCTTTATACCACTCTGGCAATGTAAACAGGCCTTAAAGTGGCAGAAACTGCAATTTATGCCCACTTTAAGTTCCCTTTATACTGTCAGAATGGTGGCCTTATTGCAAATAAGAACTGCCCCTAATGTGGTTTTCCTGTGACTGTATTTAACTCAAGACTCATTTATAGTGATTTTTTATAAAATGTACTGCAATGTGGTACTGATCTGATAAAAGTGCAAATATTTAAAAATACATTTTATTAATGACAACTTTGGATTCTGGGAAGAAGCCAATCAGGAAAGCAAATCTGGGGTGAATTTCAGAAGTTGTCACATATCTGATCACATGTTATTTTAAGGCTGATTTTACACTGTCTCAGCATAATGGATGTGGCAAGAGATAAAAAGGACTGAATAAAACCTGAGGATTGCATTGGAACTGTACTCCAAGAAAACTTCTTTTTACCTTAACTAAGCAAGCATATTGAATATGTAATAGTAATCGGACAGGGTAAATTGTGTTAGCAGATTCTTCTTGGGGCGATTTACATTAGAAAATTCAAAGAAGGTACTAAAGAACCAGTGGGACAATAGTCACATAACATATCATAAAAGTATGCACTTTCATGAACTTTATATCTGAATAGCTAATGTAGCTCGTAGAAGAATTGCAAAGAAACCTACCAAGGATTTTCACAATACACACTGTAGGCTAAAAAACATTATCAAACTCATTGTATAAGTGTAAAGAATGGGAACCTATATTAAGCACTAAGGCTCTGATCCTGCAAGTCATTGTGCGTGCACACACATCTGAGCCCATATGGAGATTCGATTGTGCTCTGTGTGGCTATAGCTATCCACACATAGTTAATTTACTGGACTGGGGCCTATGGGCCTAATCCAAAATCCACAAAGGAAATCTCTCAGTGTATCAGAAGAAGCAGAAATAGTGCTAACAATTTGTCCTACACTGGTAAAGATACAGAAACACCTTCTGTTGAATGAAACTGTTCTCCCTTTAGCTTTTCGTATATTATTTACCATAAAATGGGAGTGCACATAAGAGACCAATCTGTATTTCCTGGCCCATCACATGACCTGGGCAAACGCCAGAAATTATACACTGTCATATAGGGTAGATCTGCACAGATGGAGAATTACAGGTCTCCATTTTCCTGGTACAGCTGCAGCCCCAGAGACATGCAAGAAAGGGGTAACAATATGTAGTTATTTTACAGTGCTGGGATTCATCTCTCCATGCAGACATGAGATACAACATATTATGCATATGAATAGCAGCAAGCATTATCACTCTAAATTGTGTTCTACGGTCAGAAGTCATGACAATACATTATATAAGGTAACAAAGAATTTGCCAAAATGTGTTGATTCTGAGTCATGTATGTTTATTTATTAAAGCCTAATTTTATAACAGAGTCCTTTGGTTTTGGGTGCCTCCAACATTTAAGACAATTAGACTCTGGTTTTTAGATATTCTGCACTCTGAAAATTAGGCTTGAAGTATCTCAAGTTGGGCACCCAAAAACTGAAGCACTTAAAATTAGGAGATACTTTTGAAAACTCAATTTTCTGGTCTCCGAATCTTCCTCATTTAGTAACACAATCTGCGCAAAGGAACAGAGCTAGAAAATTCTAGCTGAGTAGCAGAATGACTGATGTCCAGCCATATTATCAGGAATAAGTGAGGCCAGGATATGGCAGGGGCTACTGGAAACAGAAATGTAAAAGGGGCCACTCAAGCTAAGATACAACAGTGATTTTCATATATAAGAAAAGTTAATTACTTGATTAGGCTCAAACCGGTTCCTGACAGGGAGATCTCAGTTTAGTTCCTCATGCAGCTCACCTAACGGAGAAAGAGAGAGAACGAAAAGTGTTGAAAGCTAAGACCATAAAGTGGTATTCAGGAGCAAAACTGTAAATTATGGTCAAGTAATTCCATGATAAAGTCATGTCAGCCATTTCAGCATGTAAGATTAGTCACTGCTTGGCCTTAGATGCAATGACATCGTGGCTTATGAAACCTACAACACCTTCAGGAAACACCAGTGTTGCCAATGCTTTTGATTTTATTATGAGTCTTGTGATAACGTGTGTTTCTTGAAGCCCCAGGTTCTCAGTCATGTGAATATGTGAGACACTCAGCTTTTCTTTTTTTTTTATTTAAAGCATGTTGTCAGCCCTCATGGTTGTGGAGAAAGGCTTGAGTGTACCCTAAGTGCTCAAAACCCAGAAGGTAAATTAAAAAAAAGCCCCAATGTGTTTTGTTTAAATCCCATGATTTCTAAGGAAATCTCAGTATTTTGAGGAGCTTGGCTGATGATTTTTGAAAGCTTGGAGCTGGTATTACTGAAAGAGTACTGGGAAATACTCATTCCTCTGATCAGTCGGAGAAATCAGCCATTCTGAATCTTACTATGAATACTGAGAAATTTGTCCTTAGAGCAGTGTGTCAATCCATCTCATCCAGGGACTTGTTGGAAGTAGAAACAGAGCTCTAGTGCATTTTTGTGGGGGAAATGAATGTCAGGAAAATGAAAGCGCACCTTGTTCCACACAGAGCACTGACTATCCAACACACAAAGTGATAGTTCATCTCAAGTGTGGAAAATAAAGCAGCCCAGAGATAGCTGCGTTGGGAGGTACTTTTTATACACTTCCTTCATACTGATTACCCTCTGATATATGAAAAACAACCTTGATGAAATTTAAAACTTATTCAACTTGTTCTTTCTGGGGCTACATGGGAAAAATCTGGATTTGTAGTTCTCTACCGGTGCTAGCAATGCTGGACATTGTAGTGCAGATGCTATGCCATCTACCCTTGCTCTGAGCAGACCAGGTAGAGAATTATGGGTCTGAATTTTCCCAGTGTTAATGCACCCTCTGGGCCCAGTCTTGTAAACCCTTATACACAAGACTAATCCTGGGCGAGTAGTCTCATTGAAGTCAGTGGGACTATTTGCATGAGCAGAGAGGACTCAAGTGAGAAAGGGTTTTCAGGATCAGGCCTTTTATTCTTGACCAAAGGACGCAGAATGATTGCATCAATTATCTATGGTAATTATGTCACTGAATTATAACAAAAGTAATAGTTCAGTCATTTTCCAGTTATCTTTCTTGAGGCTAATGAGTGCATTTCATGTCCTCTTAATCATAAGGATCCTCGTCATAAATCACTCACTATTCATGGGGGAGTTCACATCACTTTAGGCAGAACAAATAATGTAATGATCCTTTTGAAATTCACCTCTCAACAAGGTGGCAAGTCTGTGAAAAGCAGAGAGTGGTTATCACAACATCTGTCCCATGGCACATTGCTTTTGTAGTGCTACAAGGAGCTTTTTATTTAAGCAGATGGCAGGAGAACATCTATTATCCTTTCCTATAAGACTTTCAAAAAACAAAAAACAAAAACAAACAACCCCCACACACAAAATATTGCCTCTATCCTACCCTTCCAAAATTACTTATTTTTCTTCTGCTATAGTGACCATTCTATAACTTTTACTGTTTTTTCCCCAATCAGTTTTATAAGAATTTTAATTTCCCTATGGTTTAAAATGGATTGTCACCTATTGCCAAAAAGGGGTAAGTGGCCTATTCTCAGGCAGAGGGATGGGGAGGGGACTATGAAGTGGGATATCTCAGACATCAGATTCTAATCTCAGTTATGCTGCAGTAAATCTGGAGGAACTCTACCTTTGTGGCTGATTTTCATAGGGGCCAAGTGCCTGCAGCTCTCATTGAAGCCAATGGGAGCTATGTGTGCTCCTCACCCCTGAAAAGCATCTTTTAGCAGGGCCTGGTGGATTTAGTCAGGCATCAGTATTGGGTAATTAGGTCACAGGTCTGTAAGAATAAATGTTCACACTCGGGGTGGCAGAATTTATGGAGTAAGTTAGACAACAACAGGGGTGGGCTGGATGCTTGTGAGCAGAGTCAGTCAGAACTTTTCCAAGGACACTTGAAAATTGCCAGTATGAAGGGAAGGGGAGAGGGTAGAATTGTAGTAATGGAATCATAGAAATAAAGGCTGGAAGGGAACTCTAGAGGCAGGGCTGGCTCTAACTTTTTTGCTGCCCTAGACAAAAAAGAAGAGTGCCGCCCCGCTGTAACACTCCCCCCCCCCCCCCCCCCCCCCCCCCCCCCCCCCAGCGCTGCGCCAGGCCGGGCCGCCCAAACCCCCGGAGCACCGGGCCGCTCAAACCCCTGAGCGCCGGACCGGGCCGGGCCGCCCAAACCCTCCGGCCCCCCGAAGCACCGTGCCGGGCCGCCCAAACCCCCGCCCTCCCCCCCCCCCCCCCCCCCAGCGCCGGGCCCGGCCGTCGAAGCCCCCCAGCACCACGCCGCCGCTGAAACACTCTCCACGCTGCCCGGCCGAAACAAAAAACAAAACAAAAAAACACTGCGAGCGCCCCCCACCACCCCAACATTAGCTGCCCCTTCTAAGGTGCCGCCCCAAGCACGTGCTTGGTCGGCTCGTGCCTGGAGCTGGCCCTGTCTAGAGGTCACCTAGTCCAGCCCCTATGCTGAGCTGGACCAAGTATACCTAGAACATCCTTGGTTGTTGTTTCTTTTACCTGTTCTTTAAAATCTTCAATGATGGAGATTCCACAATCATGCTTGGAAGCCTATTTCAGAGCTTCCTTTAATTAGGAAGTTTTTCCTAATATATAACCTAAATCTCCCTTGCTGCTGAATAA
This sequence comes from Chrysemys picta bellii, assembly GCF_011386835.1. Lineage (NCBI taxonomy): Eukaryota > Metazoa > Chordata > Testudines > Emydidae > Chrysemys > Chrysemys picta. The sequence continues at coordinate 30,312,339 of NC_088794.1, read as the reverse complement.
GCCCATTCCTTCTTGTCCTACCTTCAGTGGACATCGAGAACAATTAATCACTGTCCTCTTTATAATAACCCTTCACATATTTGAAGACTGTATCAGGTCCCCCCTCAGTCTGCTTTTCTCAAGACTAAACATGCCCAGTTATTTTAATCTTTCCTCACAGGTCAGGTTTTTTACAACTGCATCATATTGTTGACACATATTCAACTTGTGAACCACTATAACCTCCAGATCCTTTTCAGCAGTTCTACCATTTAGCTGGTTACTCTCCATTTTGTAGTTGTGCATTTGATTTTTCCTTCCTGAGCGTAGTACTTTGCACTTGACCTTATTGAATTTCATCTTGTTAATTTCAGACCAATTCTCCAATTTGTCAATGTCATTTTGAATTCTAATCCTGTCCTCCAAAGTGCTTGCAAAACCTCCCAGCTTGGTGTCATCTGCAAATTTTATGAGCATACTCTCTGCTCTATTATCCAAGTCATTAATGAAAATATTGGAAAATATTGTTGACCTAGCAGTGTCTACACTGGGATTAAGTTGGCTTAACTACATCACTCAGGGGTGTGGATTTTTCATAGCCCTGAGTGACATAGCTGGGTTAACCTAACTTTTTAGTATAGACCAGGCCTTAATTAGCAAAGCTTGTTAGCTGCTGACATGACCCCTCTGTAGGGTGGACATAGGTAGCCTATGTTCACGTTGAGTATCATTAGTCTTCCAGAGCCTTTCCATATTTCCCCCTGTGTGTTCAGAAAGGAAAGATAACTTCTCCCACAATTCATTGGGAAAAAAATCATAGAGCAGCTCATCTTACTGCTGTGCTGAGATCCAGGGGCTGAGCCCCCACAGGTCTTAGTGCCTCACAGGAATAAATGCAGTGGGAGTGTGAACACAGCAGCTCATGTTATTTTGCAGTGTAGCCAGTCTCACTTGAGCTATGCTAACTTGAAAATAGTAACTCATATTAATTATAGTGAAGACATATTCTTAGACAAGCAGCCAGTAATCAAGTTCTGACCAAAATTAGGGGGATGCAAGTGTTTTCACCACTCCCCTTGTTACTGCACATTTTGCACAAGCCTACTAGCTGCCACACTTTTTTGTGCAATGCATTGCTTTCTTTTGTGCCGTGAACAACCTTTATAACATGCAACATTATTAGCACCATTACTCTGTTTATTGTCCCACAAGGTAGTCATAGTATAGATCAGGGGAAGGCAACCTATGGCACGCCTGCCGAAGGTGGCACACGAGCTGATTTTCAGTGGCACTCACACTGCCCGGGTCCTGGCCACCGTTCCGGGGGGCTCTGCATTTAATTTAATTTTAAATGAAGCTTCTTAAACATTTTAAAAACCTTATTTACTTTACATACGACAATAGTTTAGTTATATATTATAGACTTATAGAATGAGACCATCTAAAAAAGTTAAAATGTATTACTGGCACATGAAACCTTAAATTAGAGTGAATAAATGAAGAATCGGCACACCACTTCTGAAGATTGCCGACCCCTGGTATAGATACTCTACACAGCTAGTTCACAGGAAACCAGGGGAGAAAGTTACTCATTTCTTTAACACAATTCATCTGCTGTTCCTTCTGTTTTCATAACAAACATAATCAAAATCCCTCCAATTCAGCATCAATAGCAGGGCCGGCTCCAGGCACCAGCCTACCAAGCATATGCTTGGGGCGGCACCTGGGAGGGGGGGCGGCGCGGTGCGGCACTCTGGCCGCCAGAGAGAGTGGGGCCGCAACTGGGCTCGCTGCCCTCCCCCGGCGCTCCGGCCGGCCGGGGAGAGCGGGGCCGTGGCCGGGTTCGCCGCCCTCCCCCGGCGCTCCGGCCACTGGGGAGAACGGAGCCCGCGGCGGGCTCGCTGCCCTCCCCGCAGCGCTCCCCACCGGGGGGCGGGGGACGGCGGGAGCCTTTTTTGCCTGGGGCGGCAAAAAAGCCAGAGCCAGCCCTGCACCCACCTCTTTTCTTCCAAGATATTTTAGGGAGTTGATCATTTGCTTTGTCTGGGATTTGAAGGTACTTAATCACAGATCAGACTTCCGGGAGAGGACACACACTCACATCTTCTGTGACTAAATGTAGAAGTATTTGGGTCTCATTCAAATCTAGATCCAGCTTGTCAGAATAAATTTCAGTTCAAATGGGTGAATCAAACCTGATCCTCGTGCTGAGTCTCTGTGTCCTGGAAGATCATATTTTATCCAATAAAAAAAGTTTCAGTACGGCAGGCAAGAAGCAAACACATGTAGCCCCGAGGATCAACTTTTCTGTTGAAGGGGAAATCGTGCTGAATCTGGGCTCTGCATTGACAAGATTTGCTGAATGGCATTGTTACATAAAGACCATATCAAGCTCTTTTAATGAAATGAGAGCTGCTCAGACTGCAGCAGAATGTGACCACATGAATAATCTTGTATCATTACCATGACTACTTTTAAGGAGAACAGCTCTGCAGAAAAATGTCTTCCCATTTCACGAAAGGGTGAATTACTAATGAGCTAGTTCCTTATTGCGGATGGTACACTCTCCTGTCTGTCTACCTTTCAGAATCTTGCCAGCCCTAAAATCACCTCCTTACTGCACATGGTATGATCACAGAATGAAGTACACTCAGAATGACACCTTTGCCTACGTTGGGCCAAAACTTTATGTTCAGGGGCTGTTAATAGGCTGATGTAAAGCCACAAAAACAAAGGAAACAAAAGTATTGTAGCACATACATTGAACAGTATGTGAGATTATCCAGCATTCACAGACCTCTGCTCCACTTGGGACAAAGTGCCAAGGAAGCCAGTGTGCTACAGCTCACAGGTTCCTAAACTGTGGTCCATGGAGCACTTGCTAGTGGCCAGGGAAAGCTGGCAGGTCACCTGGGGCCAACTCTGCTCCTTGTTTCTAGCTGCTAATTTACATTAAAAGAATCTAAATTACATAATCACTCTCCTAATGGATTAAACTTTCCATATAAGCAATAGCGGTGGTTGGTACTGGGCAGGGCAGGTGCAAGGATGTTTTGCGCCCTAGGCGAAACTTCCACCCTGCGCCCCTCCCCGAACCCTGTGACAGCTCTCTGCCCCCCTTCTGCCCTAAGGAGCCCCCCCACCGGGGCAGCTCCCCACCTTCCCCTGCAGCAGCTCCCCCGCTCTGTCCTGAGGCGCCCCCCCCCGCGCGGCAGCTCCCCCTGGCTCGGGGAACCGTGCGGCAGCTCCCCACCCCAGCTCACCTCTGCTCCGCCTCCTCCCCAAGCACACTGTCGCCGTTCACTTCTCGCGCCTCCCGGGCTTGCGGTGCCAATCAGCTGTTTGGCGCCACAAGCCTGGGAGGGAGAGAAGCAGAGGGGGGGCGGCATGCTCAGGGGAGGAGACGGAGCAGAGGTGAGCTGGGGCAGGGAGAGGGTCCCCTGCATGCTGCCCCCCCCCCTTACTTGCTGCAGGCGGCCCTCCCTGTGCCCCCCTGCCCCAGCTCCCTCCGTCTAAATGCTGACGACGACCGGGGCGGCCGAAGATCCAGCTGCCACAGTCACCACCGAAGGACCCAAAATGCCGCCCCCCAAATCCTAGCGCCCTAGGCGACCACCTAGGTCGCCTAATGGGTTGCACCGGCCCTGGTACTGGGGCGTTGTGCGATCATGAAGCGGCAGTGCTGTCTGCAAGAATGAGACAATCGCTGTATTAAAATTTGATCTACGCTAATGAAAACACGAGACCCTCTGCTCTGGCCCAAATTGCCAGGGCTGGTCAAGTTCACACTAGACCCGTGGATAAAGTAGATTTGAACAGAAGGTGGGGAGCACTCACAGCACCAGCCAAGGAGAAGAGGGAGTTGTGGGGACTGCCACTTACGCAGCCAGGGAGATTAGGGGGAGCTCTCCCATTCCTTACACTCCTCTTAACTTTAACACTGTATGAGACGTGTCTGTGAATAGCCAACCTGTCTTAAGCATCGGTTCCATTGAGGGCCCCTTGACAAATGTCAGAGAGGGTGTCTACAGTCATATATCAGAGGGGCAGCTGTGTTAGTCTGTATCAACAAAAAGAACGAGGAGTACTTGTTGCACCTTAGAGACTAACAAATTTATTTGGGCATAAGCTTTCGTGGGCTAAAACCCACTTCATCGGATGCATGCAGTGAAAAATACAGTAGGAAGAGTTAGAGTTGGTATGGCAACACCCATTTTTTCATGTTCTTTGTATATATACATATCTTCCTACTGTATTTTCCACTGCATGCATCCGATGAAGTGGGTTTTAGCCCACGAAAGCTTATGCCCAAATAAATTTGTTAGTCTCTAAGGTGCAACAAGTACTCCTCGTTCGTTTTACAGTCATATAATCTACTGCTGCCTAAAGCCAGTGATGCTAACTGGAATTCCTGGTTCCTGAAGGGTTTGATTGCAAACCCTATGGCAACAAGACTTTGGAGTTCTGCGGTGGATGAACTTAAGCGACAGAGTTTCCATTTTCATATTGTTCCTAACCTTAAAAAGAAAACAAAACAACAACCATCTCAGATATAGTAGAAGATCTTCTTCTAAGTAGGTGTTTTTTTCAATTTTTTCCATGCAGTGTCAGCTGCTCTTTTCCAGCATTTACTATAGTAGACCCCCTAGATCAGGGGTCGGCAACCTTTCAGAAGTGGGGTGCCGAGTCTTCATTTATTCACTTTAATTTAAGGTTTCACATGCCGGTAATACATTTTAACGTTTTTTAGAAGGTCTCTTTCTATAAGTCTATATATGATATAACTAAACTAATGTTGTATGTAAAGTAAACAAGGTTTTCAAAATGTTTAAGAAGCTTCATTTAAAATTAAATTAAAATGCTGATCTTAAGCCACCGGCCTGCTCAGCTCGCTGCCAGCCTGGGGTTCCGTTCACCTAGGCCGGCAGCGGGCTGAGCTGGCAAGGGGCCGGCAACCTGCCCCAGGTTGGCAGCGGGCTGAGCGGGGCCGGCACCTCAGACCAGCAGTGGGCTGAGCGGCTCAGCCCGCTGCCGGTCTGGGGTTCTGGCTGCCGGCCCCCTTGCCAGCTGGGGTCCCAGCCGCTGGCCCCGCTCAGCCCGCTGCCAACCTGGTGCTCAGAGTGGGGGTGGTGATGTGGGGGGTGCAAGAGTCAGGGCACGGGGTGTGAAGGGGCTGGGTATGTGTGGGGAGTACAGGAGTCAGGGCAGGGGGGTTTGAGGGGGCTGGGTATGTGTGGAGGGTGCAGGAGTCAGGGATGGGGTCGTGGGGGGAGGCAGGGAGCTGGGGTGCAAGGAAGGTGCAGGGGTCAGGGCAGAGGGCTGGGGACGGGTGAGGGGGTGCAGGAGTCAGGGCATGGAGTGTGGGGGGGCTGGGTATGTGTGGAGGGTGCAGGAGTCAGGGATGGGGTCGTGGGGGGGATGCAGGGAGCTGGGGTGCAAGGGGGTGCAGGGGTCAGGGCAGAGGGCTGGGGGGGTGGGCTGGGCTGGGATCAGGGGGGTGCCCCGCTCCTACCCCCCTTCCTCCTGCCTATTCCCCGCCTCCTTACTGGTCTGAACAGTGAGGGTGCTGGGGCTGCTCTTCTCCCCTCCCTCACAAGGGCCATCGGCGGCAGGGCGGGAGAGGAGGCGCTGGGGGAAGAGGCGGGGGAGGGGGAAGCTTGGCTGCCGGCGGAGCCTGACCTACAGCAGCAGCCGGCAGGACCAAGCTTGCTTCTGCCCCCTGCCCCTGCCCCTGCCAGAGAGAGCGGTAGGCGGGGGGGGGGGGGGAGAAGAGCGGCTGGGTCGGGCAGGATTTTTAATGGCACGCTGCTGCCTGCTGGGGTCCGGCTCAGCCCGCTGGCGGGGTTCGGCAGCAGGCTGAGAGGGACCCGGCAGGCAGCAGCGTGCCATTAAAAATTGGCACGCGTGCCATAGGTTGCCGACCCCTGCTCTAGATCCATAATACAAGGTGAATGTATAATACAATTCCTGATAAGTACTTACTCTGCATGCAAAAAATCTGTTTTGCTCATTGGGTTGCGTTTCACTGGATTGTGGATGGGCAACCATGCAGAATTTCATTTGTACTAAAGGAAGCAACTGGGGGAAAAATTAAATGGTGAAGAGTGCTGGATTAAGAGCCCGGGAGGCCTTCTCTAGTACAGGATGGGAAGCACTACAAGCTTCCCCATTGCTGAGCTGCCAACGTGCCTGAAAACCCCAATTCAGAGAGACCACTGCTAGGGCTGAGTGGTCAGTTCCATGCTCATCAAAAGCTTGGCCTGTTTGTGTAATACCACGCCTCTGGGTGGGTCATTGGCAGCAGGGTTTGAAGCCATGACCTCTGTATCTTAACAAGTGAGTCTCTACTGCCTAAATTAAAAGACCCAGCTCTATTACTGAAGGCTGTAGCAGTTTTATCAACCTCTATACATGGCCCACCCCACCCCTAGAGGGGCACAGAGGGCTACTATGAGTGGGGTACATTTGCTAAGGGTGCCTATTGGAATCAATTATGTTGGGTGTGTATTTTAGTTTTTTAATTAACAATACAACTTTATTTCATACATTTTACCCTAAAATGCTTTACAAAGTTATTGTAAATCATATAATTGCAGTGTTAAAACAATATACAATAGCTGCATGAGGGAGAAACCAAGCAGAGGCCAGAAAAGAAAAAAAAAACAATTTACAGTTGGGGTTTGAAAAGAGACAGAGGGTTGATCAGGCAGTGAGACATCCCAAGGGTCTTCCAGATGGCAAGTGCTACAGAGGAGAGGAAAAGGCTCTCCCACTGAGAGCATGGAGGAATTTAGAAGAGGTCAGTGCTCGATAAGCACAATGGAGGAGGGGAATATTGACAGCAGGGCCATCTCTACCAATTATGGTGTCCTACGCAGCCCGAGCACCTGCTCCTACTTGCTCCTGCAGAGGGTCTGGGCAGTGCTCAAGGCCTGTGGGGCCGGGGAGGCAGGAGCTGTGGGGAGACGCTTTGGGGGGCTCCACAGGCGCAGAGTGGCCTGGGGGATTGGGGGAGGCGTGGCCCTGGCTGCAGGAAGCAGAACAACCCGGCCCCAGCCCGCTCTGCTCCCCCAGCCCCAGCCATGTCGCTCGGGTGGGAGAAGGGGGGGGGGTTGGGGAAAGGACTGCCCCCTGCACTCACCGATAGCGGGAAGTGGAGTGACCCGGCCCTAGCCCCAGCCCCAGCCGTGTTGCTTGGGGGAGGGGGAAGGACCCACACACACACTCACCGGCAGCGGGAAGTGCAGTGATGCAGCTGAGAGCTGGCGGAGTGGAGCAGGCTGGGGCCAGGTTGCTCTGGTTCCCGCTGCTGCCCGTGAGTGGGGGCTTGGGCCCGACCCCTGCTGCCGGTGCAGGCCCCCTGCTAATTCTCTGGGCTGCGTCCATCAGTGGGGGAAGAGGTGGAATGGGGACAGGCCAGGGGCAGAGTAGGGGCAAAGACTAAGAGGCAGGGCGGAGGGAGTTGTCCCAGGCCCCATGCCCTCCTAGGGTGCTGCCCACGGGGGGGCCGGCTGGGGGATAGGGCTGGCTGCTGGAGCTGGTGCTGCCGCGAATGCAGCACACAGCTGCCTAGGGCACCATGAAATTTGGGGCAATTTGGTGCCCCACACAGCTGCATATTCTGTAGCTAGGGCTACCATATGTCTGGATTTCCCCGGACATGTCCAGCTTTTCGGTCTATAAATAGCCATCGGGGGGATTTTAAAAATCTAAAATGTCCGGGATTTCCCCCCATCGGCTATTTATAGAAAGAAAAGCGGCGGCCAAGCACCGCTGGGCAGCCAAAGCCCCCTTCCCGGCTCCCCCCATCCCCTGCAGCCTTACCACGCCATCCGGCCCCACAGAATCAGATCTTCGCGGGAAGTCTGAAAAGAAGCAGGGGCAGGTGGGAGGCAGCAGCAGGTAAGCTGGGGCGCGAGGAGGATAGCTCCAAGGAGGCGCAGCCCTGGCCAAGCGGCTCCCTCCGGCCCGGGGAGAGTGGCGCCTGGTGGCCCCAGCGGCTCCGGCCCGGCTTGGGCCCCAGGGCACGGCCCTGGTTCCGGCCGAGCGTGCCAGCCCGGCGCCGGCTGAGCACCTCTGGCCCGGCCTGGCTTGGGCCCCAGCAGTGCCAGCCCAGGCCCGGCTTGGGCCCCAGCAGCACCGGCCCAGCCCCGGCTGAGCACCTCCGGCCCGGCCCCAAGCCCCGCAACCCTAGGGTTACCATACATCCGGATTTTCCCGGACATGTCCGGCTTTTTGGGCCTCAAATCCCCGTCCGGGGGAAATCCCAAAAAGCCGGACATGTCCGGGAAAATAGGGAGGTAGGGCCCAGCGGTGCGGGGCCGGCGCGGTGCTCAGTGGGGGCGCGGGGACGGCGTGGTGGCTGGGGTCGCGGGGCCGGTGCGGTGCTGGGCCGGGGGCGCGGGCACTTGTCCAGGGGCTGAGCCGGGGGCCGGGCCGGGGGCGCGGGACACTTGGCCGGGGGCCGGGACCGGGATCGGCACGGTGCTTGGCCGGGGCTGGGGCCGGTGTGGTGCTGGCCGGGGGTGTGGGCACTTGGCCGGGGGTCGGGGGCCGAGCCGGGGGCCAGGCCGGGGGCACGGGCACTTGGCCGGGACCGGGGTCGGCGCAGTGTTCGGCCGGGGCTGGGGCCGGCGCGGTGCTGGCCGGGGGCACGGGCACTTGGCCGGGGGTCGGGGGCCGAGCTGGGGGCGCGGGCACTTGGCCGGGGCCGGGACCGGGGTCGGCACAGTGCTCGGCCGGGGCTGGGGCCGGGGGCGCGGGGCCAGCATGGTGCTGGGCCGGGGGCCGGCGCGGTCGCTCGGCCGGGGGGCGCGGGCACTTGGCCGGGGGCCGGGGACCGGGGTCGGCTCGGTGCTCGGCCAGGGCTGGGGCCGGCGCGGTGCTGGCCGGGGGCGCGGGCACTTGGCCAGGGGCCGGGACCGGGGTCGGCGCGGTACTCAGCCGGGGCTGGGGCCAGGGGCGCGGGGCCGGCGCAGTGCTGGGCCTGGGGTGCGGGCACTTGGCCGGAGGCCGGCGCGGGCACTTGGCTGGGGACTGGGGCCGGGACCGGGGTCGGCGCGGTGCTCGGCCGGGGCTGGGGCCGGGGCCGCGGGGCCAGCACGGTGCTGGGCCGGGGGCCGGGCCGGGATCGCGGGCACTTGGCCGGGGGCTGGCGCGGTGCTCGGCTGGGGGTGCAGGCACTTGGCCGGGGCCCCAGCCCGGGCGGGAGATGCCGGGGCCAGAGCCTTTTGGCCTGGGCCGGCCGGCCACCGAAGGGAGCCACTCAGCCAGGGGGGCCGGACTCAGCTGCGCCGCACCGCACCTCCCCCCCCCAGCTTACCTGCTGCCTCCCTGTTTCAGGCTTCCCGTGAACATTTGATTCGCGGGAAGCAGGGGAGGGGGAGGAGCAGGGGGCGGAGCGTTCAGGGGAGGGGGCGGAGTTGAGGCGGGGCTGGGGCGGGGCCGGGGACCCATGGAGTGTCCTCCTTTTTAAAACTTAAAATATGGTAACCCTACACAACCCCGGCTGGAGCGCAGCCCGATTCCTGGGCTGTTTAAAGCTGGCCCTGGTCAGGGGACAGGGGGAGGGTTGGATGGGTCAGGAGATAGGGGGGGCTGGCAGGGGGGCAGGGGTGTGGAAGGGGTCGAGGAAGGCAGGTAGCAGAGGGGGTTGGATGGGTCAGGAGTTCTGGGAGTCCTGTCAGGGGGCAGGAAGCAGTTAGATAGGGCATGGGAGTCCCGGGGGTCTGTCTGGGGGCGGGGGGGGGTGTGAATATGGGGTGGGGGTGTGGATAAGGGTCAGGGCAGTCAGGTAGGGTCGTAGGGGGGCAGTGAGGGTGGGGGATTCTCAGGAGGGGGCAGTCAGGGGCCAAGAAGCAGGGTGGCTTAGATAGGGGGTGGAGTCCTAGGGGGCAGTTAGTGGCAGGGGTCCCAGGAGGGGGCAGTCAGGGGACAAGGAGTGGGGGGGGGTTGGGGATTCTGAGGGGGGCAATCAGGGGGTGGGAAGTGGGAGGGAGTGGATGGGGACAGGGCAGGGCTAGAGCGGGGCTCCTCCCCCCCCCCCATGTCCTCTTTTTTGCTTGTGGAAATATGGTAACCCTAGCATATGCCTAGGGATGGCCCTGGTTGAGGAGGGGCAGGAGGAGGCTGAAGCAAATTCCTTTTTTTACAAACAGCCACGGGCTGATGTGGATCTTTGGATGGTGCCTGCAATATCAATTTGTTTCATGTAAATTGCTGATGAGATTGAATACCTGGAGGGGACCATGTCAAGTTACAAGCTCAGAGCAGCAGCTAAAATCTATTCTGTTCGAACTCCATTTAAAAGGCCATTCAATGCTATCAGAGCAGCACCAAGAGGCGCTTCTTTGTTCCCAGCCTCTTCTGTCTCCTACAGGGCACAAGTTGTTTTCATGCTAAGCTTGTACCCTGTGCCACAGCAACCTCCTGGGCGTGGTCAGAGTGAGCCCCTTCCCCGTGTGGCACACAGGGCTCCCCCTCCCATACTCAGCCTTTGACCCCTTGCAGCACCCTGCATTTTGACACTGCCCTGGGGCCCCCTCACACTCCAGAAAGTCCTAGATACTCTTAATAAGATTAGGAAAATCCTGAGCGGTTCCTAATCTAAAAGGAAGATGAGAGGGGTCATCAGCTGGTGTAAATTGGCCTAACTCCACTAATGTCAATAGAACTATGCTGGCTTATACCAGCTAAGCATCTGGCTCATCTATCCCAAGGGTATGGCAAAGCAGTAAGACATTTGCCATGAGTGAAGTTGGGTACTTGTCATGGGATACACACAGAAATTGTACCATATACATTAATTTTAGCATTGAAAATCTGAGCCCACTCCTCCTATATATATATGCACCCCTTGGTAAGGTCATTTGAATTCACTTGGAAGCTGTTACTTCCCCCAGGTATGCTAACACTATGTATGTCCAGCCTCTGTAGCATCTTATCAGCTGCTAAGATCCTCATGTGTTTGCTGAGCTCCTAATGTTACAGAAAATAATCTTCTCTTTGTAGCCTCCTAGAACCTTTTGAATGTCTTAAGTGCTGCCATTCCTCGGTTTACTGAGTCCCAGCTGCTGCATAATACACACATCCCTATGCTTCAAATAGGCTGCTTAGTACCAAAAATAAACTAAGGCTGATTTCAGTTTTGGGGTGTTCTCGAGCCATGGGAGGGCGGCACTCTGAGGTGAGAAAGCAGGGGCAGAAGGCAGCAGACAGGACAGTGTGCTGGGAGGAGTGATAGCTCAGTGGTTTGAGCATTAGCCTCCTAAACCCAAGGTTGTGAGTTAAATCCTTGAGGGAGCCATTTAGGGAACTGGGGTAAAAATCTGTCTGGGGATTGGTCCTGCTTTGAGCAGGGGGTTGGACTAGATGACCTCCTAAGGTCCCTTCCAACCCTGATATTCTAAAACCACACAAGGCAAATCATCCATAAGGAAGGAGAAGACTCCTCACATTGGTGACCTGCAGCCACACATTACAGAACAGCTTTCTCTGCCCTCTCCTTTTTTGTAAGTTTTGTCTCCAACTTTTTTCCTAGACAAAAATAAAGACATTGACAGAAGACCCAGAACTGGATGCTGCAGTTTTCCCAAAGCAAACGTTGCAGTCTGTAGAAGGTAAGTGATGATGCAATCCTGTTTCACTAAGACTCCAGCAGGCAATTAGACCTGGTCAACCAAGACTGTTTCTTTTCAAGGCAGCCAGTCCTGCTGTCTGTCCATACCTGGCTCTGTTAGAGCTTCCTCTTTACTTTAATGATTTTTTTCCCCAAAACAGGGGAATATTTCCAGTAGACATTGAATCCATCTGCTTTCTCCTTACCCTGTGACTTTGAGGGTGTCTCTCTTTCACTACTAGGTAATCAGAGACATTCCTGATAGATAACACACAGGATAGGGTCAGATGAACCTGGATGATCTCAGCAGATGTGTTGCATGTGCACAGGGAGTATTTTTTGTACCAGAGCTCCTGCAGTATTTCAACTATTTTAGAATGGTAGCAAATCACAGTAACAGATTTAAACACTTGTATATATATTTAAAAAAAAAAAAAAAAAGAGTTCCTGGAAAAGCACAAATGGCTGAAAAGGAAGAGAGCATGTCTTGTCAGCATCGCTCTTCTGAGAAGTAAGTGAATCTTGTGAGAACTGGGACAGCCTGGAATCTAGGAGGCTTTTACAAAAACTGGCACCTCCACAAGACTGACTGAGTAGTTCCTGATTAAGGTTCCTCCATCAAACACCTGGGCAGTGTTGGTGTCCATCCATATGTGGCCTTCCCCAGGCAGGTAGATGTCTCTCTGAACTCGCCCTTGTTCTGTAATTGGGGCGATCAGTACCTGCATTTAAAGGAAGCACAGCATTCAGCAGGGCTAGATAGAATTTACTGCAGCAAATCTAAGCAAACCAAGGGCCAGATTCAGACAAGTGCAACTGAATGGAAATCCATACAGTCTTACATAAGTTCTGAATGAGTTGCATCTACTATGACAAGGCCAAAATTTGGCCCACAGACATTTCTCATACAGACCTGGCAGACCAAGAGATTGATTAGCACCAGCCAGAACCTTAGGGTATGTGCCCCACTTGGCTCTCTACACACCCAAGCAGTGCTTCCCCTGTCTACGCTGCTATTTTTAAACAGTGTCGTTCCCTGCTGCCTCCCCTCCACCACAGCCTTTCCCTGCCACAGGTAGCTACACACCACAGTGTGGATGCAGCCTGATCTTCACTGCTGCATGTAGCTACGCATACCCTACACGCCGCTGCAACTCATGTGCAGTGTAGACATAATCTCACTGTCTCACCTAGGGGCCCCACCCAACAGCAGAGCCCCATTGTGTCAAGTGACAGTCTGTTGCATGAGCGCTCTGCAAAAGAGATGTCTGTATACCTGTAGATAATAGAGCTGGTTGAAAATTTTCCAGTGTAAGTTTAACACCGAAAAGTGCTGATTTGATGGAGTCCAAACGTTCCGCAGGAAGGTGTCAGTTCTGTCTAAACTTTCGACAGAAACCAGCCAGCCTGCTTGGTTTTCTGCCGGCCCACTAGATGGCTGGTGGGGGAAGCTCACGGGCTTCCTGGGATTCCAGAATCACTGGCTCCCCAGGTGATTGGCTCCACGAGGTGTCTGCGTGATGCGTGGGTGGGCTGCCAGGCTTCCAGGCTCCTGTGCTCCCACCTGATGGGTGGTTGGGCTGGCCAGCTCCCTAGACAGCCCAGCTCCCTGGAATTTTGTGAAAATTTCTGTTTCACAGGAAACTTTCTACTTTTTGTTCCAATTCATAATGATTTCCCCCCCAGAAATTGCCCACTAAATGAAAATTCCTGTTTCCAACCACCTCTAGTAGAGAGTTAATAGAAAAGGTGCCAGTAGACCACACTCAAAAATATGCAGCATTGTTCATAGGTTTTTCAGGAAAAATAAAACATGGCATGCACTGCAAATGGTTCCTGTTTTTGCAGTTTTTTTACATGGAGCTCTTATCAGCCCCTGACCTGAAGAGTTGCATCCTAATAGACAAGGCGGACAAAGGGAGAGAGAAAGGGAATGTTGTTATTCCATTTTACTGATGGGGAAAAACTGACAGAGATTAGATGATTTTCTAGTGGGTCCCTTCTGGCCTTAAACTCTATGACATGAAATGACTTGTTTAGGTCACACACTGAGTGCAGTTTGGCCAGACCCAGGGATCTGGCTCAAAGTTTGCTCAATAGCTTAGATTTTGTTATTTATAATCATCACCTCATATATTTCCGGCATAATAAGAATAAATAGTAATAATTAATAATAAAGGCTGAATCTTTTATTTTAATTAGGGACAAGTTTATTGATTTGGATGGGAGAATTCCCATTGACTTCAATAGGCTTTGGATCAAACCCAGAAAGCCCTGTAATCCTGCAAGAAAGGCTGCTCTCGTCCTATATTAGGAGCATTTACATCAAAATTAATGGCCAAGACCATATTAAATTGCACCCTGCACCAATGTGTGCCCCTTCCATTGCTAGGTGATTAGTGATGCCTAGTCTAGATTAGAATCAACAATGTACCACATAAGAACATAAGAATGGCCATACCGGGTCAGACCAAAGGTCCATCTAGCCCAGTATCCTGTCTACCGACAGTGGCCAATGCCAGGTGCCCCAGAGGGAGTGATTACTATGGTATCTAGGCACTAATTAAAAATGTGTATAATTTTTTTCCATAATGGACTCTATTCTACAATTCTCCTTTAGCCACAGTTGCTTAGTGTATGACTTTCCCCCAGCTCATTTTCTGTTCTCTTCTTTTCTCTATCCAGAAGAGCTGATCTTAAACTGCTACAGTTAGTCCACAGTGGTGCAGGCTGCATGATTTACCTGGAAAATCTGTTGGTTGGTAACTGTTATATAACAATCATATAGTATTAATACTCTGGTTGACTATTCCTTGGACTCAGTGAGAGTCTTTTCTGTAATGGCTCAGGAAACACTGAAACTGGGATTTGCAAAAGAGCCTCAGGGAGTTAAAGCTCCCTGCTCCCACTGAAATTCTGCTTCTGTCTTCACTACATAGTTAATCCAGGTGATTGGCACCCGGGTTCAGGGCCGCCCAGAGGATTCAGGGGGCCTGAGGCAAAGCAATTTCGGGGGCCCCTTTCCATACAAAAAAGTTGCAATGCTATAGAATACTATATTCTTGTGGTGGCCCGGGGCAAATTGCCCCACTTGCCCGTCCCTCTGGGTGGCCCTGCCCGGGTTAGCCTAGCCCCGGTTACTGTGTGCACAGCAGAGCCCTACCTGCGTATCTGTGTGCTCACTGTTCTGCACTCACCTGTGTGTATCTGGTTCTTTGTGCTGAAATGCTCTAGTGTTCTTTCCCAGTCCATTGTGTCAATTGCATGAGAACTTGTGTCCTTTGAGGGGAATTGTGGGAAGGGCATTGGAGGACTATCAAGCACTTGAATGATTTTGTCTGCATCCTCACTGCAAAGTGGTGGGTTCAAGTTTAAGTGGAGCTTGGGCTCTAACCCGTAACCCCAGTTATGTAAGCTAGGCCGGGCTTAAAGCACCTCCAAATCTGGGTCAGAGGTTTTTCTGTGTGGATGGTAGGGGTGTTTGAGCTAAAACCTGGGTAAGAGCCCAGGTTAATTCTGCAGCAAAGACAGCTTTTCTGAATTTAGATACCTAACTTCCTATATTCCTTTAAAAATCCAAGCCTGATGCCCTTCTTGTGTGGATAATTGCTTTAGATAAAAAAAACAACCAAAAGAGTTAACCCCCAATTAAATGATTCTCACTCTGAGAGCTGGAGTAACCTTTTGTCCTCTAAAAATAGCCCAGCAGCCAGCCTCTCCAGTATGGCTCCTTCATGATAATCCACAATTTCCAGGGAATTTTAAAGCTTTTTTTTTTATTAATGGGAAAAGAACAGTTTTTAAAAAGATTAAAAGCTTTAGTTGATGGATGCATCCTAATGTCTTTTTTTCCCCCTTCTGAAAAATAAATGGCAAATTCCAAGCTCTTGAAAATATTTATCACTGAGAAATTATTTCACTTCAGAAACTGGAAAAGGATTTCAGAAACCTACATAAGTTTCCAAAAAAAATGCTTTGCCTTTTGTAGGGAAGAGCCAGCTGCTTTTGTCTAATTTTGAACCCACTAACACTGTGGTTTTTATTCAAACTTAAATGTTACTAGATCTATGTGCCTCTTCGGAGAGACTGAAAAAGCAAGGGGAAATGAGAGCTAAAGATGCTAATGAGAAAAAAACCACTATTAAAAACAATTAACATTCGATAAAAGGCCACTTACAGATGAAGTGACCACACATACTAAATAAAAAACGGGAGTTTTTTGTGGTGACATTTTTAAGCTTGTGAAATACTCGTGCAAAAGTGCACTAAAAAAAAAAAAATCTGTGCTGGTGTTGTCCTGACAGCTGCTGGATCAACAGCCACATGGGCAGAGTGAAAGATTTTTTTTCTTCCAGTATCTCAGTAAGTTTATCATGAAAAATGGAACAAGCGCCATTAACATTCACGTTGAGCTAAGAAACTGCTTTGATAGTGCCTATGCTCCTTTGGCTTTTCTCTTTATGCCAAACACTGTTTATCACACTCAACACTTGTTCTACTGGGACTGGGTGTTCCCAGTAAGCCCAATGCAAATTTTACTCAACACTGTGAACCAATATTTTGTAAAAAGCGACAAAGAGTCCTGTCAAGTATCAGAGGGGTAGCCGTGTTAGTCTGGATCTGTAAAAAGCAACAGAGAGTCCTGTGGCACCTTTAAGACTAACAGATGTATTGGAGCATAAGCTTTCGTAGGTGAATACCCACTTTGCCTCTGGAAATTTCCATTACATGCGTCTGACGAAGTGGGTATTCACCCAAGAAAGCTTATGTTCCAATACATCTGTTAGTCTTAAAGGTGCCACAGGACTCTGTTGCAAAAGAGTCCTGTGGCACCTTATAGACTAACAGAAGTATTGGAACATAAGCTTTCGTGGGTGAATACCCACTTCATCAGACACATGTGATGAAATATTTTGTAGTTATTTAAAAATAAATAAATAAAAAAGGGGGTTGACTGATAAAATGACCCAAAAGGGCATTTTAGAGCATCCAGAAAGAAGTTCTCAGGACATGAGAAAATTATGGTAAACTAGAAAGACAAGAACAACAAGGAGTCCAGTGGCACCTTAAAGACTAACAGATTTATTTGGGCATCTGAAGAAGTGAGGTTTTTTACCCACGAAAGCTTATGCCCAAATAAATCTGTTAGTCTTTAAGGTGCCACCAGACTCCTCATTGTTTTTGTGGATACAGACTAACACGGCTACCCTCTGATATTAGAAAGACAGTGGGTGAGTTAGTATCTTTTATTGGACCAACTTATATTGGTGAAAGGGACAACAGAAGTTGGTGCAATAAAAGATATTACCTCACTCACCTTGTCTGTCTCATATCCTGGCACCAGCGCAGCTACAACAACACTGCAAACAAAATGGTAAACCTGGACTGTTTTGGTAAAACCAGGTCATATGGTCACTTTACTCATTGGTGCCTGCTGAGCTTTCAACTATGGTTCTTCTAGCCATTATTATGTGGAAGATTAGATGGCTGGGACTGGGTTAAAATAATGTTTGCCTGTTCCAATCATAGGTTGGTGACATTTAATTTTCACCATAGATTATTATTATCCTTATTTATTATTGGTAATATGGTAGCACTTAGGAGCCCTAGTCATGGATCCCCTTGTACTAGATGCTGAACAAACACACACAGAATTAAGACAGTCCCTGGCCCAAAGAGTTGATAATCTAAATATGAAACAAGAGACAACAGGTGGAGACAGGAGTATAAGGTTTATCTATCCCTGTGGCGGGTTTTGTACCTCATCAATCCCTTTGATTCAAGGGGGGGGGAGGGGGCGAGGTTAACCCCACCTCCCTGCGTCTATGTCAGTCTTACTACCTCCCCGGTAGTCAGGGCTGTATGGCCTAATGGCCGGAGTCCCTCAAATCCACCTCCCCAGGTGGGGTAGCACGGCCTAATGGCCTGAGTCCCTCTAGTGCGCTCCTAAAGCAGCGGGGCCCAATGGCCAGAGTCTTTCTACACCCTCTTCCCCTGGTGGGATAGCACAGCCTAGCGGCCAGAGTCTCTATAGTGCACTTCTAAGGCAGCGTGACCTAATGGCCAGAGTCTCTCTAAATTCTTCTCCCCTCGGGCGATAGTGTGGCCCAGCAACCGGAGTTCATCTACCTCCTTTGGGGTGAGAGAGAGGGGTTGGTGAATTATGTCAACCCCCAAACGGGGGGGGGGGAGGGAGATTAGAGACTTCTGGTAGGGGAGTCTGGGCCCACCTGCCTTCACCGGGCTCTGACCCAGGGCCCAGTCAGTGATGGCATGATCCGCCATGGGTCAGTGGGGAATCCTACTGCAACACGCTGCCCTCAGAGGGGTGGGAGATACCACTCCCTTCCCTTCCCTGGGTCACTGCCTACCAGTCCTCCAAACATAGCAGTCCTTGTGGCATCAGGGTCTCCAGGTTTCTCAGCACCCGATGCTCCGTGGGGTTCCCACAGCTGCTAGTCTCTGGGCCTGCTTCCTGGCTCCTCAGCTCCCTCCTGTAAGGGTTGCAACTACTCCTGGGCTGGAGCTTCTGCTGGGCATCCTCCTTCCCCAGCCGCCAGCCCTGACTGAGCGGTTCTGCAGGCTTTTATGCTTGACTCCCGGTTGGAGCATGCCCAGCAGAGCCTCGGGGCGTGGCTTCCTCTGCCAGCAGGGAAGGGTTAACTCTCTCAGTCCCAGTCCGCCCCATCACAATCCCCTAAAAGATTACTATCATTGTTTCCCTCTCATTTTTGAAAAACTGTGGAAGGAGTTTCCAAATAGTGTGGCACTGTGGAGAAAGTGTAAATTTCTAGAGAAATAACAGATTATACCTAGGATCATATGATGGCTGCCTCTTCTACGTACGTAGGGTGACCAGATCACCAAAGAAAAATATCGGGACGCGGGGGGGGGGGGGTGACGTGGGGGGGGGGGCGCGTCGCGGGGGGGGGTGACGTGGGGGGGGCGTGGCGGGGGGCGGGGCCAAAAAAAAAAAAAAAAAAAAACCTTCCTCCGCAAGCGCTGGAGGGAGGCCCGGGAGACTCAGGGGTAGCCCGGGGCCGGGGTGAGTAAGAGTCCGGCCTGGTCCCGAGCAGGCAGGACTCAGTTGGGTGGTTGGGAGAGGAGGGGGGCGGCCCGCGGGGCCAGGCGGCGGCTGTTCTCACCCCCGGGCAGCGGGACTCGGGAGCAGCCGCTGCTGCAGCTCCCACTGCCGCGGGGGAGGAAGCGGCCATGGGGCTCCGCGGCTGCGGCTCTGGCGCCCCCGAACCCCCCGAGCCGGGGCCTGCAGCAGCGCGCACGCTGCGCCCAGCCCCTGGCCAGGCGCGTCTGGGCTGCTGCCCAGCTAGTGCTATCCCGCGGGGGAACGAACGGGGCTGGGCGGCCGATGCCTCCGCCCCGGGGCCGCCGCGGGATAGCACTAGCTGGGCAGCCCAGACGCGACCGGCCAGGGGCTGGGCCCAGCGTACGCGCTGCTGCAGGCCCCGGCTCGGGGGGTTCGGGGGCGCCAGAGCCGCCGAGCGCCATGGCCGCTTCCTCCCCCGTCGCCTGGCCCCGCGGGTCGCCCCCCTCCTCTCCCAACCACCCGAGTCCTGCCTGCTCGGGGCCAGGCCGGACTGTTACTCACCCCGGCCCCGCGCTTCCCCTGCGTCTCCCGGGCCTCCCTCCAGCGCTTGTGGAGGGAGGGGGAATGGTGACCCCGGGGAAGAGGCGGGGATTCGGGGAGGGAGCCAATCGGGGGAGGAGGGGGCGGAGTCGGGGCAGGGGGGGGGGGGGGCGCGAGCACTTCCGGGCTCGAGGCTCGGGGCATTTCCTTGTTTGTCCGGTTGTCCCGACCGCACGTCGGTCGGGACGCGGGACAAACAAGGAAATATCGGGACGGTCCCGATAAAATCGGGACGTCTGGTCACCCTATACGTACGCCATGAGCATCACTGCGATATCTGAGCACCTTTCTGGTTTTCTATTCCATATGGTTATGAGCTGGTCAAATAATTTGCTGCAAATAATATTCATTGTGAATTTGGGCTATTTTCCCATCAAATAGTTATTCACAAATAAATTATTTCATTAGCTGGCCAGCTCTGTGGAATGCTTTTGACACTGTTATGTTTACTTTTAATACTGAAGCATGTTTAATTCACAGGGATGGCAACTTCTTTTAGCTTTCCTTCCTCTTGCATTTCACTCCATTGACATGCTGACTTCACACTTTCTTATGCCCTTAAAGATGCAGTACCACAATTTGTTGCAGTGCTATCAAGTGCCAGTACACCAAATATTTTCCAGTGTATCAATGCAGCAGCCACAGTCTCTGTGTTCTCTTCCTGTGTCTTCACAGTGAATTTAAATATGCATGTAGGAAAGGTTTCAGGGTAGCAGCCGTGTTAGTCTGTATCCTCAAAAAGAACAGGAGTACTTGTGGCACCCTAGAGACTAACAAATTTATTAGAGCATAAGCTTTCGTGGGCTACAACCCATGCATATGCATCCGAAGAAGTGGGTTGTAGCCCACGAAAGCTTATGCTCTAATAAATTTGTTAGTCTCTAAGGTGCCACAAGTACTCCTGTTCTTCATGTAGGAAAGGATTTACAATGGGCCAGATCCTGCTTCCATTTAAAATCAATGGATATTTGGTTATGAATTTTAATAGGATGAGGATTGGGCCCCAAAGCAGGGACATTCTCCCTAATCCAATGTCGCTGATGATGCAAAACTCAAGGAAATCAGTCAAGCAACAATTTTTCAGCCTTACCAAAATGGCAGTTTGTACTTTGCCTCGGAGAAGTTGCTTATAGTGATGGAAGACGGTCAAAGATTCAGTTCAGTTAAATGTCCTATGATTTGGATTCCTCTCTGCATTAGTGGTTGGACATTTCAGAACAGTTTTGCACATGTCCCAGTACTCCCTGGTACTGAAGGTACCAGAAATTGCACAAGAATGGCCTTTTTTTTTTTTGGCTGTACTTTAGTACTTACAGCCCTAACGAGCTAGACTGCATGAAAGTATAAAATAATAATATCCAACCTCTTTCTGAGCTCATAAAAAGTTTGGCTCAGGTTTGCTTTGAATTGTGGAATAGGCTTATGCTTGCATCAGTTCTGATTTCATCAGACCCACTAGAGATTGATTGCAGTATTTGCCTAGAGCACACTCAATTGTACCTTATTTTAGGAGCCGAACTTTCAGCCAAACTTTGGCTCTCCACCTTTTAGGAGAAGGTCTGAGGTTGTTCTGATCTTTGTTCTTGAGCTTGTGGTATCTTAAAAAAGAATCTTTTCCTGCTAATGCAGATCACATTACTGTACTGGAACTGTCCGATTCAATTGCACAGGAGATTTTTCAATTCAAGGGGTTTTCGGGAAGGAAATATGTTTTAGATTGCTTGTGATTGTAACTAATCTTCAACATTGCAGCCAAAATTCCAGACCTTTGTTATTGTAGAAATGTTTTCTGTGAAGTTTATCATTCATGGTCAACCCGGGTTTGCAATCGGGACATTCTTCTTCCCAAATTATTGGGAAAACAATGGATTTGAGACAATTTAAATGAATAACTAAACATACAGGTCACAGAATGCTACGGTTAACTCACCACATTTTGTGAGAGATGCCATGGAATCTTTAATGACCACAAATGGTCAGGGTCCTGCTCTTTCCTCTAATCAAAAAGACTGTTACTCCAGCCGCACGGGGGAACATCTTGCCGGGGCACTGGTCCAGTACAAAAATCACATGGCCCCCTACTGAAAATGGGAGTTTTATCATTGATTTGTGTGTCAACAGGATTGGGCTTGCAGTGTTGGAACTCACCTGTCAGAAATAGGCGGTGGAGTATGGGGTGCCTGTTTCATCCAGTTTGACCTCCCATCCCCAAAGTCCTTCTGTGAACTGTTGGAGCTGAGCCCTGGCATAATTCCCAGACTGCTGATATATGATAGTCAGCCCCGACGCAGCCAGAAAAGCCCACCTAGCCCAGAGATTTCAAGATCAAATAATAAACACAGATAATAAAATATGTTTTCAATTTAAATGTTTATACTTCTCTCCCTGACACACATGTGTTGTTCTCCTTTCACCCAGGCACCCAGACAGCAACTGGAGCTGGGGCAAGCTGCATTCTAACTCACTTTGCTCTGCTGGTTGTTTAACCCCTCAGCTACTGGTGACTGCTTTGCTGCTAGTGGTGTCAAGGGAATATCAGGAAATAGCCCAGTGCCTCTGGCAATGCAAGCTGGTGCTGTCACTCAGATTCATCCCCGCATGCCTAACAGCACAGCGCGTGCCATCATACACCTGCAGTTTGACAGTGCAGTGAGTGACATTGGCTATCCTCAGTCTAGCACATCTGGCAGCCACCGGGGTGCTGGTTCCCAGGTGCTCTCAGCAGCACAATGGGCACCAAGCCTAGACTCAGTCTGGCACATGTAGTAGCATAGTACGAATGTGGACCAGGTAAGTCTGGTGGCACAGCAGATGGAGTTATGCAGATGCACATCTGACAGCGTTGTGGAAGACATCACACATATGCAGGTCAGCATGTCCAGCAGGAATGATTACCCAAATAAGTTAGCTGTCTGGCAGTACAGTGAGGGACATTGCCTGGAAACAGCTTGGTCCAGTAGCGGTGTCCAGCAGCAAAGCAAGTGGCATCACCCAGAGGCAGACCATGTCCATGAGGTGCTATCAGCCAAATGAACCCAATAGATCTGGTAGAAAAGTGGGTGGCATTGCTCAAAAACAGCTTGGCCTGTCCAGTTGGCATAGCTGGCAACTTACCCAGATCTAGCCCTGCACATTTGGCAGCACTGTGGATATTGTCACCCAAATGCATCTCAACACACTGACCATTGCAGGTGTCTCCCAGGTATACTGAGAAGGTGCTGGTGCACAGTGAGTGGCATTACCAGATGTCGCTCGACAAGTCTGGCAAAGCAGCGAGTTCCATTGCTCAGGTGCAGCCCAGCACGCTTGGCAGGACAGATGAAGCCCTGACCTGGACACAATCTCTCTGTCCTGTGGCACAGTGAATCATAGAATCATAGACTTTAAGGTCAGAAGGGACCATTATGATCATCTAATCTGACCTCCTGCACAACACAGGCCACAGAATCTCACCCACCCATTCCTGTATCAAACCTATGTCTGAGCCATTGAAGTCCTCAAATCATGGTTTAAAGACTTCAAGGTGCAGAGAATCTTCCAGCAAGTGACCCGTGCCCCACATTGCAGAGGAAGGCAAAAACCCTCCAGGGCCTCTGCCAATCTGCCCTGGAGGAAAATTCCTTCCCGACCCCAATGAGTGCCATTATGTTCAGTAGCAATCCATTTGTTGAAACTAACTCTGAATCTGTAGCAGCTGAGGCTTTAAGGTTGTTGCTGGGCAACTCACTAGGGCACCAGTGAACCTGGGACCTAAGGGCTGGACAGGGTGCTTGCGAGTGGAAGGCCACATGTGGAAACATCTGGCTCTCCAAAGAATGCCATTTTTTAAAGCTGTCTTCTGGGCTTTGATCTTGCATACTGAAATTTCCTCACCCAGAATGGGAGAGAGGAGATTTGTGGGGGGAGAAGAGGTGGCGCTCTTCGAACCAAAATCCTGGATCCACTCCTTGTTAATTATATCTAATACAGTAGGGCCTGGAAGTCCCAATCAAAATCAGGGCCCCATTGTGCAAGATGCTGCACACACACACGTAGTGAGAGAGTCCCTGCCCTGAAAAACAGACAGATGATCTAAATATTATTATTAGTTACTATTTGTATTGCCATAGTGCCTTGGAGACCTAGTCATGGACTAGGGCACCATTGTGCTAGGTGCTGTACAGGCACAGAACACAAAGACAGTCTCTGCCCCAAGAAGTTTACAATCTAAGCATAAGACATGAGACGACAGACAGATACAGACAGACGGGGGAGTACAATGAGACAATATTGAGGCAGTGGTCTTAGCACATCAGCGGCCCAACCATTGTCACGTTTTTTTGGAGGCATCATGAGAAAGGAGAGATTTAAGGAAGAATTTGAAAGTAGATAATGAAGTAGCTCTGGGAATGTCTATGGGGAATGCCTCCCAAGCATGAGGGGCAGCACGAAAGGAAGCACGAAGGAGTTTGTTTGAAAATTTAACAAGTGGGCAATGGGGCCAATTGGAGGCAGGAGTCTATGTCTTAATACTGAATGGGAAATGATAGGTAGGATAGGGACAGGCTAGGAAGGCCTAAACAAATAGACAAGGCAGAAAAAGTTGGGGAAAAGGAACCATCATCATTTTACCTGTAGAGGCACGGAAAAAGACATGGGGACTTGCCCAAGGCCACACAAGAACTATGTTGCAGAGCTAGGAACTGAACCGGTCTCCTGAATACTGGTGCAGAAGCTTAACCACAAGATCATTCTTCCTCAAATGATCTAGTGTAGATCAGGGCCGGCTCTGGCTTTTTTGCCGCCCCAGGCAAAAAAGCCTCCGGCCGTCCCCCCTACCCCCCCCCCCCAGTGCGGCAGGGGAGGGCGCCGAGCCCAGCCTCGGGCCCGCTCCTCCCGACCGGCCAGAGCACCGGAGGGAGGGCGGCGAGCCCGCCGCGGCTCTGCTGGCGGCCGGAGCCCCGGGAGGAGGGTGGAGAGCCCGGCTGGGGCTCCGCTCTCCCCAGCGGCCAGAGTGCCGGGGGGAGGGCGGCGAGCTCGCCGCGGCTCCGCTCTCCCTGGCGGCGAGCCGGCCGGGGCTCCGCGCTCCCCAGTGGCCAGAGTGCTGGGGGGAGGGCGGCGAGCCTGCTGCAGCTCTGCTCTCCCCGGCGGCCGGAGTCGGAGCGCCGCGCCGCCCCCCTCCAGGTGCCGTCCCAAGCACAAGGTTGGTGGGCTGGTGCCTGGAGCCGGCCCTGGTGTAGATTCAAAATCCAGCTCCGACGTCAAAGGGAATTGGATTCAGTGTTCATTTTTGGCCCATTATAGAGGAAAAACTTGAGCTGAAAACTCTGACGCACATACAAATCTGACATTATGGTTTGTGTCCGACTCTGCCAAGGAGGCAAACTCTCGCGCCTCACAGCCAGTGGTAAACTGGGAGGGAACAGGAATATGTGCATGGGGCAAAGATTGCAGCTGCAGGGTTGATTCTTTGTGTCATAAGTAGAAAAAATAAAGCTAAAAGATGGAATGTGGCCATGCTGAGCAACTTGCTGTTTGTCCTGCTCTGCCAAAGATAGAGAAATCTCTCCAAAATGGAGTGGAAATTAAGGAAAAATCAGCTTTCAGGAAGTTCTACTTGTGCAGCAACCTGTGACTGGTTCACGGTCACAATGACTTTGGCAGTATTGCTTGGATGATATTTCCAAAGGATGAAAAGGACAAGGCAATGAAAATGGTTAGATGAATGGAGAGCTCTCCATATAGGACAGACTGAAAATATTGGGACTGCTGGCTTTGGAGAGCAGACAAAGCACATGGTATAGGAAATATCTCATGGTACTGAGCAGTAAATCAGAAGCAGAAAACCACGTAGGGGCTACATTAGGGATAGGCAAAATGAGAGATATCCCAAGGTGCAGCTGTGCAAGTGCAGGAGAAGAGGGATAAAGAATGCTTTCCACAAGCCTATCAAAAGACACAGAAAAGTACTTGCTATACTTAAAGAGTTTGCTCCATCACACATGCTAAAATTGCTCATCTCAGACATACATTATCCTGTATCATCACTTGAACATGACCCATGTGCACGCGTGTGTGCGCACACAGAGCCTGATTTTAAAAATAGTCTCAATTTTGGCAAACACACTTATCTAACCCAAATTACTTGTGCTTAAGTTAACTGCAGGTCCAAATGCTAGTATCTGATGCCAAGATTTTTAAAAGAGACTAGTGATATTTGGGTGCTCAGCTTGAGACCTCTTGAAAGGATGTGATTTTCAGAGGGCAAACATAGGGCTGGATTAAGGCATACGCACGATAGGGCCACACATAGGGTCCCAGCTCCTGGAATCATGTGATTTCAGATTCTAAACTTTTATTAAAAAAAAAAAAATCTCTAGCCCTTATGGTTGTAACGAAAACCTTGAAAATTGGCCCTAGTGATGTCTACCCGAGTCTGCTGAGAGCCTGAAATAATGACTCAGAGATGTGAACTGCCCTATGTATCTCAAAGGGGTGTGAACTCTGAGGTCCAGTGTCCTGATGGTCCCTGCCAACACCACCCCAGCAGAAGACTCTGTTTGTGTGAGGTGGCAGGAGAAAAGTGTAGTAGGCCTGGCCCACCCACCCAAGCAGATACACTTCAGCTGCTAGGTTAAGTGCTGAGGGGCACCTTGCTGCCACTTCAGAGGGAAGAAGTAATCCCTGCTGCTGCTCGGGAGGGGGCATGGGGGTCCCATTCTGCTGCACTAACTCTCTGGGATGGGAGGGATCCCTGCCACCAGCCTCCACTATGGTGCAGGGGCTGTAGGGTGACCAGGTGTCTGGTTTTGGACCGGAACACCGATTGAAAAGGGATCCTGGGGGCACCACTCAGCTCTGCCGACCGGGCCATTGACTCTCTGGTTGGCGGCGCTGCACTCCGCATGGCTCTAGGCAAATACAGCATGTTCCCCACTCCGGCTCCTACACGTAGCAGGGGTGGGGAACCTAGGGCCTGCGGCCCGGCCCCGGCCCCATGGTTAATTTAATCTGGCCTGTGATTCGCCTCCCACCCTCCGAACCCCTCAGTCCCAGTCCAGAGCACCCTCCTTCAACCCAAACCCCTCATCCCAAATCCCACCCCAGAGCCTGCACACCCAATCCAGAGCTCTCACAACACCCCGCACCCCAACCCCTTGCCCCAGCCTAGAGCCCCCTCCCGCACTCCAAACCCCTTGGTCCCAGCTCAGAGCACTCTCCTGCACCCCAAAACCCTCATCCCCAGCCCCACATCAGAGCCAGCACCCTCACCCCCCCCGCATCTTGAATCTCTCATTTCTGGCCCCACCGTGGAACCTGCACCCCCAGCCCAGAGCCTGCACCCCCAGACAGAGCCCTCACCTCCTCCCACATCCCAACCCCCTGAGCCAGCCCGGTGAAAATGAGCGAGTGAGTGAGGGTGGAGAGAGCGAGTGATGGCGGGGGGGATGGAGTGAGTGGGGGCAGGGCCTCAGAAAAAGGGCAGGGCATGGCTTCTGAAGAAGGGTGGGGCGGGGCAAAGGTGTTTGGTTTAGTGTGAGTAGAAAGTTGGCAACCCTAAGGGGCAGGGGCACAATGGGTTGCATGTCCTGGTGTGCCTAGAGCCCCAAATTGCCTTAATTCATCTCTGGGTGGATGCCCAACACTTTCTGAGCCTTGGGCCACTTTAAGGTGTCTCAAATTTAGCAGTAATGTAAGGAACCTACAGGCCTGTATCCTGTGAGACACTGACTCCAGCAGTTAGCATAAGGCTTGAGTAGGGTTACCACATTTCAACAATCAAAAAAGAGGACGGGAGGAGCCCCGCCCTAGCTCCGCCCCCATCCTGCCCTAGCCCCGCCCCTGCCCCTTCCACTCCCTCCCACTTCCCGCCCCCCTCAGAACTCCCAACCCTCCCCCCGCTCCTTGTCCCCGGACTGTCCCCTCCTGGGACCCCTGCCCCTAACTGTCCCCCAGGACTCCACCCCCTACCTAAGCCTCCCTGCTCCTTGTCCCCTGATTGCCCCCTCCTGAGACCCTCCCCCCATCCTAACTGGCCCCCTAGGAGCCTACCCCTACCTGTACCCTGATTGCCCCAACCCTTATCCACACCCCCACCCCCAGACAGACCCCCGGGACTCCCATGCCCCATCTAACCACTTCCCACCACCTGACAGCCCCCCCCAAACTCCCGACCCATCTAAATCTCTCTGCTCCATGTCCCCTGCCTGCTCCAATCCCTCTCCCCACCCCTGCCCCCTGACAGCACCCCCCAGAACTCCCAACCCCCCCCGCTCCTTGTCCCCTGACTACCCCTCCTGGGACCCCTGCTCCTAACTGCCCTCCAGAACCCCACCCCCTACCTAAGCCTCCCTGTTCCTTGTCCCCTGACTGCCCCCTCCTGAGACCCCCCCGCAACTGCCCCCTCCTGAGACTCTACCCCCATCTGTACCCTGACTGCCCAAAACCTTATCCACACCCCCACCCCCAGACAGCCCCCGCAGAATTCCTGACTCATCCAACCCTCCCCCTGCTCCCTCCAGAACCCCCCTGCCCCTTCTCCAACCCCCTGACCCCCTTACTGTGCCGCTCAGAACAGTGTGTCGAGTGCCACACGGAGCCCGACACGCTGTCGCGCTCCCCAGCGGAGCGCACAACCCGGTCCCCGCCCCCGCAGAGCAGCGCGCTGGGCAGCAGGGGAGGGAGGAGGGGGAGGAGCTCCAGACTGCCAGAGACCCGTTGCGAACGTCTGGCGATCTGTGAATGCAGGGAGGGAGAGGGGGAGGGAAACGGGGGGAGTGATCTCAAGCAGCAGGGGAGAGGAGGGGGAAGTGGAGGAGGGGCTCTGGCTGCCGGAGCCCCGTGCGAGTGGCATGATACAGCCGGCTGCCCTGTCAGCCGCGCGCGCTCTGCATGGGGGGGAAATCCGGACATTTACAAATTCCCCCCGGACGCTATTTTTAACTCCGAAAAGCCGGACATGTCCGGGAGAATCCGGACGAATGGTAACCCTAGGCTTGAGGCCTATGAATTTTGTCATAGATAAATGGCCCAATGGTCACTCCTAAGTTTTGGGGAACTGGGAATAGAGTGTTTAAGGGGGAAGTTTGTATATATTGACACCGGCAACCACAGGAAGATGAGCTAACACCCAGGGCCGGCTCCAGGCACCAGCCTAGCAAACAGGTGCCTGGGGCGGCCAATGAATAGGGGGGGTGGCACGTCCGACCATTCGGGGGCGGGGCCGTCACTCCCTCTTGGAGCGAAGGACCTGCCACCGAATTGCCGCTGTAGAATGAAGCGGCGGTAGAGCTGCTGCCGATCGCGGCTTTTTTTTTTTCTTTTTTTTCCTGCTTGGGGCGGCAAAACACTAGAGCCGGCCCTGCTGACACCAGCTTTTGATATTTTAGGATAGGAACATCTGCAGATGTCTGACCACAAGAGGGCCATCATGGCAATGAACTGACATATATGATAATAATTTGAGATCATTAATATACTAACCTATAGGAGAAGGGCACGCCAACATTAGTAGGGCAAGGAAATACAAATAAGGAAGAGGGGAGAACCCCCTACTGAATATGCATTAGGCATAGTGGTGTCAGCACAGTATATTTGGGGGGAGGGATAGCTCAGTGGTTTGAGCATTAGCCTGCTAAACCCAGGGTTGTGAGTTCAATCCTTGAGGGGACCATTTGGGGATTGATCCTGCTTTGAGCAGGGGGTTGGACTAGATGACCTCCTGGGGTCCCTTCTAACCCTGATATTCTATGATATTATAAAGGTCGTACCCCAGCCTGTGTGCAGAGGGAGAGAGAGAAGTAGCCCTTGCGAGGTGCCAGGATGATGGCCACTGGTGAGGATGAGGAAGGTGATGGTGGTGAGGAAGATAATGGTTAACATTTCAGGTTGTTCTGCAAGGGATGGTGTGAGTATATGGATGTACACTCTCTCAGGGCTGGCTTTAGCAAGCGGGGCCCGATTCATGGGGGCGGGGCTTGCTGCAAGCCCCGCCCCCATGAATCGAGCCACACTCCAGCCGTATTTGCCGGGCTTGGGTCCGGCCCAGAGTTCCTTGGTGGCCGGAGCTGAGCCGCGCCGCGGGGACCAGGCCGGAGCTGTGCTGCGGGGGCCGGGCCGGGCGGCTGGAGCCGAAGCCGCACCGCGGGGGCCAGGCCGGGGGGGCGGAGCCACGCCGCAGGCCGGCGCACTCGGCCGGAACCGGGGCCAGACTAGGCCGTGCCTCCCCGGAGCCCTCCTCGCGCCCCCCACCACCCTGGGTTATCTAGTGCTGCCTGCCCGCCCCTGCTTCTTTTCAGACTTCCCGCGAACCTCTGATTCGCGGGAAGCAGGGGCGGGGGAGGAGCAGGGGGCGGAGTGAGTAGGGGAGGCGAGGAGGGGGAAGTGAGCTAGGGGCGGGATGGAGAGCTGCGGCGCGGGGCCCTCTTAGCGCGGGGCCCAATTCAGCCGAATCGGCTGAATCGGCCTAAAGCCGGCCCTGAATTCTCTATATCTCCATCTTCCTTTCTGGATTGGCCGAACCTGCAGACGTGGCAGGTAAACAAACCCTCCCGGCCCACCAGGGGCTTTCCCTGCACAAGCAACGGAACAAGTTTGGGAACCACTGATCTAGAGGGTCAAAAATAGCCTCACGCATGTTCACCAGTCTGTTTATCTACAGGCTTTAGTGCCTTCATCAGGGCACTGACCTCAGCCTGTGTTTATACACCAGGCAATCTCAGTTTTCCTTCACATCACGACCATAGTTGGGCAAAATTCTTCAGCTAATGCTTTTTTTCCAGTGAAAAATGCATATTTGGCTACAATGTTTCATGAATTCATGTCAGTTTGCCTGAATTGTTTTGGCTGCAAACATTTTTTTTTAAAAATCAAAATGTTTCCATGTTTTCATGTCTAAACAATTTTTGCTTCAAACTTTTCTCTAATTTTTACTAAAAAAATCAAAAACGTTTTGATTTTGTCACAACAAAATGTTTCATTCAACCCAAACTGAAATTTTTCGACATTTTGATTAGCTGAAAATTGACTCAGTGCTTTTCATTTTCAAAAACATTAACTAATGCCAGCGAAATGTCTTAATGTTATTATTATTAACCCCACTTTACAAATTGGGAAACTGAAACAAAGGTTATGTGACATGCCCAAGACTACAGAAAGTCAGTTACAGGTTTGGGATCAGATTGTAGGAATTCCTGACTCTCAGCTTTTTGCCTCTCATCTGCCTTTTGCATGGAAATAAAACAGAAAAATTGGCAGAAAAAAAGTAATCGGTTAAACAAACAACTGAATCTTCTATGAGTAATCAAGAAATGCATTATAAACTGGAACCCTGTGCGCTCTCTTTTCAGTAATGGAAACACACATAGATATCAGGGCATCATCCAGTGGCCAACATTGCACCTAATATTTATTTTGATTTCCAAGTTTCTATGTTTTTTTGTAAATTCTCAGCTCTTCATCAAAATTAGAAGAGTCAATAAACACCTGATCAACCTTACAATAATAAACCAGATGCTCACAGCTCAGTGCTCCAGAGAAAGCCTATAGCAATAAGCATGTACACAGCCCTGCTCCCACAAGCAACCAGGACAGCCTCTTTTAGTGCTCACAACCAACACTATGAGAAACAAACCAGTGCACATGTATAGAGGATCCTACAGTAACAAACCAATGATTTTCCACAATTGGACTGGTAGGGGTCATTAAGGAAAATGAATGGGCAGAGGAGATGAATGAAGTTTATAAATTGCTCTTCATATAGTTGGAAATGTCTGTCTTTTGTATCAGCGCAATAAGTGGCAGCTACTTTGCCAAAGCGTTGTAAACACAAAAGTGAAATACTGATGCTGCAGGAGTTAGAGGAGACTTCAGAGAACATCCCATAAATCAAAATTATTCTTGTGTAGTCTTTGCCAAGCTTTCCAAAGGTAGGGCAATTGGAGGGAATTCAGAGAAGTGCAACAAAAATGACTCAGGGGCTGAAGCCTCTGACTTATGAGGAAAGATTTTAAAAGCTAACTATGCTTAGCTTGGCGAAGAGATAACCGTCTGGGATCTGATCATGAGTACAAGTATTTGGACAATATAAATGTCAAGGAGGAAAAAGTGTTGTTTAGAGTGGGCAAAGGGGCCATAACTAGGAGTAATGGGATGAAAGTCAGAAGAAAAAAATTAGGTTGACTATCGGGAAACAACTGGCAGTAAAATCCGATAGGCTGTGGGAGAGCCTCCCCAGGGATGTGTTGGAAGCTCACTCCCTAGAGCCATTTAAAATTAGACTGAGAAAAGCACTAGAGAATATAGGGGGAAATCTTCCATTGACCTCCAGGTTTGGATAAGTACCAATTACTTAATTGGTCTTTTCCCTCTTTAATGTCTATGGGCCTAATCCAAAGCCCATTAAAGTCAATGGGAGTCTTTCCATTGACTTCATTGGGCTTTGGATCAGTTTCTATGTTTCTAACACAGGAATGCCATTTAATTTGGAGCATTCAGTGAAGATGGGTCCGGAGTGAAGTGTGGGCATCAGGGGGTACCTGGTCTTAATCATAATCTTAAACGTTGCTGCATGTAATTAGTACCCAAATCTCTCTGTGTCTTACCTCGTCTCCAATGAGGAATTCGTCATCTATAGTGAAGGTGACTGGGTCATTGGGGCTGAGCCACCACAGCGGCCGGAAGATGGGATACCCCCAGGAGAGCCATTCCTTGCTGAATTTTAGAATGAGCGGGACAACAAAATCTTGATGCCTCTGTATGTATTGCCTAGTGAGATTCAGTACCTGAGGAGAAGAATTTAGCATGTTCTCTCACTTAATAGATGGCAATATAAGAGCAGAAAAATGAGACTTTTAAGCCTATTTATGTATTCCTGGAGGAAAAGAGTAGTTGCTCAGAAAAGCAGACACAGTAAATCCTAGCAGAATGATCAATAGACACAGCAGACAATCATGTGCAAACAGCTGTGATAGATTGATAATAGTTGTAGCTATGAACTCCACTAGGAGCTGAGTATATTGGTAATATCCACTCTGGATTCATCTCTTCTAACCCATAAATGATTAACCCTTCTGCTACTAGTGTAGAGGATGTGATTTAAGCACTCATTCTCCCAGCCTGAATTTTCACAAATCATTCCCCCCCCCTATAATCTCCCTCAGCTCCATGTCTGAGATCAGCCTGCTTGATTCTATTCTAGATACTTGCTGTTTCAGAAGCAACAGGGAGATGTGTATACAGAAGGACACCCTGTTTCTCTGACTGCCATTTCTGCTTCTGAATGTTCGGCAAAGTGTTCCCTTGAAGTGCAATCATCCTGGTGGGAAGTCAGCAGCGCTTCAGGGGTGATGCATCTCTCTCCTAAACTGGGGAGCACTGGAAGTGCATTATCTCCCAGGCACTTATTTGCTTCAAGAAAAGTCTGGAGCACAGTTCTGTAGTGTTCTGTTCTACCACCACTCTTCTTCTATGTGTATGTGAAACTGCTGGGAGAGATAGCGTGACTTCATGGGCAATGGTGCCATCAGTATGTTGATAGTACATAGCACTAGGTATCACTTTCATCAGATCTGGATGGCGGGGAGTGTCACTTCTCACTGCTTTGTTGTTATTGAGGGTTGGATGAGAGTGATCTGGCTAAACTTAACCCAGGCAAGAAAGCAGTGCCTGTAGAGTGGGGAAAGGACCTTGCGAGTCCAGTAGGTGTGGTTTGCTTCCTACTGTTCAGGGTTATTCTCTAGTGTGTGTCTAAGTGGTGAACAAATTGATGGTGATTTAGGTTGCCCGATTGCTCCTGGAATCTCAGGTGGCACTGGTAGCCCAAAAGGCATTATCTTCTTCGGGTAAGGCATTCTCTCAAACACGGACCTTGCTTTGTTGTTCATATCTTTATGACTTCTAGACTGGTTAACCGCAATGTGTCTTATACTGAATTGCTCTTGAGAACCTCTCAGAAGCAACAGCTGCCTGGGGCAGAAAGCAGCTTACACCCCTGTTGAGTAAGTTTAGCCACAGGTACTATATTACAGGAAGTGCCCTGGCTTTCTAGAACAGCTGAAACACTTGAGCCAACAGACCCGAGATATAAACATCTGTGGTTCCAGAAGCAAGGTGTTCACACTGAAGAGCCCTTGTCCTGGAATTCACTTCCTTCACTGATCTGACCAAGCCCAGGTTTGTTGATTTCAGTGGGAGCTGAAGGGGCTCAGCATTATTGAAAATCCACCCACACTTGTTAGGAATCTATGGATTTAGGAGCCTGACTTTTTAAGATTGTTATTTGTTCCTGTTACTTTGGGATTACTTAATGTTTCCAGTTTAGAAACCCTGAACAGAAATGAAAATAAGTTCTTCAAATTGTGTCGGGGGGAGCTTGCATTAATGATTTTTATTATTTTTTTTAAACTCTGTCATTAAGAACACATGGGTTTAGATTTTAGAGACCCAAATTCTGAACCTTTTGGCCTTAAACACCTCTGTGCCTCAGCTTGTTCACCTGTGAAAAGGAGACGGTAATACCGGCTTCACGGGGGCGTTATAAAGCTCTGTTGTGATCTTTGGATGAAAGATGCTACAGGGCCGTTTAGCTGTCCTGTGTGCGTCAGGGAGCATGCGCTGATGTAGTATGTGGAGAGTACGTACCCAGTCGTCACAGCAGACCCATGGCGGAGTGCTGAAGGACATCACAGGAAGGAAAGTCACAATCTGCAGCCAACGAATATACAGCTCTTCTTCTGTCAGGAACTCATTTGCCAGGGTCCCTCCTGTGCAGGACATATTCAATTTGTGAAAAGGCAAATCAAAAGCTTATTTGTAACCCACACACCTCCTGGGTGTGGTGTTCGGTCCCCTCTATTGGCACTGAGACCACTTAGAGATTAATGAGTCTGCTACAGCCTTAGCTAAGAGCTGTGTGGCTTTTAGCTCACGCAGTAGAGCAGTGGTCCCCAATGCAGTGCCCGCGGGCGCCATGGTGCCCGCCAGGACATCTATGTGTGCCCGCCTACTGCCAAGGGAGCGCCCCGCCGCCGAGGAGCGCGGCCGCCGGACAAGCAGCTTCTTCTCGGCAGCATTTCGGCGGCAACGCCTCTTGATGACACTGCTTCTCGGTGGCAGTGACGCTTCTTGGCGTTGCTGCTTCTCGGTGGCATTTTGGCGGCTGCTTGTCCGGCGGCCACGCTCCTCGGCGGCTAGTCGCCTGGCGCCCACCACACTGAAAGGTTGGGGACCACTGCAGTAGAGGCTCATGTATTTAGCTCCAGAAATCCCAGGTTCGATCCTGCCTGCTAAAGACTGGGGTCTGTCAGTGTTACATATGCAGTCATTTATAATGAGATGCTCTAACCCCAGAATCTGTGTTGCTGCAAGGTGCCAGACAGAAAGCCCTAGAAGTCCATAGTTTATTCACAGTACAGGCAGTAGCAGCTTCCCCTCCCGCCCCAGCCCTGCAATGTATTTCAACCTGTTCTGGAGGGGTAAGAAGGTACTTCAGTCCTCAGGCCTATTTGATTCTTAGCCTCTCTGTCAGACTGCAAACGAGCATTCGAGTCAAGAGCCACAGTTTTGGACACTTTCCCGCTGAGAAGAGGGCTGAAATCACTGACTCGTTACTGAAAGGCCACAGAACAGCTGGCACCTGTAACACGTTGTCACTAGTGAACAGGGCAAGCAATAAATGAGTGATGGAGAGGTGAAAGATTGCATTTCACAGTGGGGAAAATGTTCAAAAGCAGCTCAGTGATTTTGGATCCTAAATCCCATTGACTTTCAAAGGGACTTAGGTTCCTAACTCTCTTTAGAAAATGTTGCTCACCATCAGCCCCACAGTATAATCCTTACCTGTTTACAGGAAGTACTATGTAATGCTTTGTTATTTGTATTGCAGTAACACCCAATGTCCTCAAATGAGAATGGTGACCCATTGTGCGAGGTGCTGTACATAAACATAGTCAGATCGTTTCCCCATCGAGAACATTCATTCTCAATAGATAAAGGATGTGTTATTGCCTTTTGACAGATGGGGAATTGAAGCACAGAAAGATTAAGTGACTTGCTCAAGGTCACACCAGGAGTCTCTGATACCTAGGCCACTGCCTTAACCACAAGCTCCTCCCCTTCCTAGATGGCTAAAACTCACCTATATCAGATACTAAATGCAATCGCTTTTAAATATGGTGCAAAGGCTTGACCCACATCTCTCTCAACAGAACAGGTAGCAATGGCATGTATATTCTTTCTAATCCTCTGAGCCTCCCAGTCACCAGGAAGCTTACAGAGTATTTGAGTTTTCTACTTTTCCAGATTGTTCTTTTTCTCCTGTTAACCTGGGATTAATATTTCCCACTTAGAAACACCCAACAGGAATGAAAATCAGGACTTCAAACTGAATAAGCGGCAAGATCGTAGTATTGATTTTTAATATTTGAAAACTCTTCCATTTTAACAAGTCATGTGATTATACAATGAGCTGGAACCCTGGGTGGATCTTAAGTAGAATACCACCCTTTTTTCCATGTCAATCTGACCAGCAGGCTAATAGGAAGCTCCTAACGCATACTCACAATCAAGGGGGGGAAAATGGACATAGGAAGAGGCATATGAGAAGAGTGTGTAGCAGGCAGCCTAAGTGAGTTAAGCACCCAACTCCTATGGAAATTCAATGGGACTTGTGTGCCTAGCTCCCTTAGCGCCCTTTGAAAATCCCAGCCTATGTCAGACTTTTAAATGTAAAGTTATGTCCTCAATTGATGTAAATGAGCATAACTCGATCGAAACAAAGGGAGGGTCCAGCCCATTGACTGTAGTTTTCTATAGTTTGTTGCTAGCTGATCAGGAGTACAATGAAAGAAAACAACCCTGAATGTGTGATTGAAACATTAGTGAAGGCGGGAAGAAGTTATTTATTTGGAGGTGGGATCTCTAGAACGCATACAGCATATTGAAAGACGACGGGTCGGGCGACATCTGAACGGAATGAGGACCAATAGTATGGCTCAACCGAAGTTCAACAAATCCAAGGGAAAAACTTTAAACTAGAGGATGAATGGGACAGGCCTATCCATAAGTTTAGACAGCAAAGAGGAACAAGATACGGAAGAAAGAAGCAGCTATAACCAGGGCCGGCTCTAGGCTTTTTGCCGCCCCAAGCAAAAAAAATTTTGGCTGCCCCCCCGCCCCCAGCCCTGGGCTCCCCCCAACCCGCAGTTCCCTCCCCCATACCCTGCCGCCCCAGCCCCGGGCTCTCTCTTCCCCCCCCACCTGTACCCCCTGCTGCCCCAGCCCTGGGCTCCCCCCACCCCAAACGTGACCTCCTCATTCACCACAGCAATCCCCGTTTACACTTGCAGTGGGGATCAAACCATTTCTCCTATTTTTGTTTCACTGGAGTATAAATCTCCCCCCCCCGTCCCCCGCAACCCCATCTTTAGTGCTCCAAATGCACATGGAAGGCATAGGGACTAACCCTCAAACCTTGTACCTGGAAAGGGGTGGGTCTCTAGTAAAGAGGGTTCAGGCAGAGGAGCAGGTGTGGGAGTGCTTGGGGGCTCTACACTGGCAGAGAAGCGGGGTGTAATGTACTCGCGGATGAGGGTGAAGGAGGAGAGAAGGTATCAGGAGGGTTGCGGGAGAAGAGGTGCAGGGGAAGGGCGAGGGTACAAGGGGAGAGATGCGGGTCGAAGGGAGAGTACAAGGAGAAGGGGTGCGGCGAAGGAACGATGGGGGGAGGTACAGATGGACGGGCTGCGAGTGGGATGGGGGGGTGCAAGGGCTGAGGGGGCAGGTGCTGACAGCTGCTTCCCCAGCCCCATGCAGGCAGAGCCAAGAGGACAGACACTGACCCCCAAGTGCCCAAGCTGCGGGGGTCCCCTGGCGGGGCAGTATCCGCTGCCCCGCTCAGAACTGGGCTCTGCCTCTCCCCGCCCAGGGCAGGCAGCGTGGGGCTGAGGCGGGGGAGGTGCGTGGCGGGCTGGGTCCAGGGGCAGGAGGGAGCAGCGGCCAGGGCCGGTGCAAGGAAGTTTCGCGCCCTAGGCGAAACTTCCACCTTGCGCCACCCCCCCCCAGCCCTGCGGCAGCTCCCCGCTCCGCCCTGAGGCACCCCCACCCGCAGCAGCTCCCCCCCACACCCTGAGGCGCCCCCCGCGGCAGCTCCCCCCCGGGGAGCTGTGCGGCAGCTCCCCACCCCAGCTCACCTCTGCTCCGCCTCCTCCCCGAGCACGCCGCCCCTGTTCTAATTCTCTTCCCCTCCCAGGCTTGCGGCGCCAAACAGCTGATTGGCGTTGCAAGTCTGGGAGGCGGGAGAAGTGGAGCGGTGACCGCACGCTCGGGGAGGGGGCGTAGGAATGCTGTTTAAAAAAAAATTGGGGACACCGCTTTTTGGCGCCCACAAATCTCGGCGCCCTAGGCAACCGCCTAGTTTGCCTTAATAGTAGCACCGGCCTTGGCGGCAGCAGTTCCCTGGCAGCTCGGGCTACCCAGCCACTTGCCCTATCAGTGCGCAAGTCGGGATCTGTGCGCCCTGCACAGCCCACTCGGGCGGGGAAACGCCATGCCGTCCTGGGGAGACTCAGAGCAGAGCAGCAGCGGCAGCAGGACCCCTCCCCCTCCTCACACACAGGCTGGACTGCAGTTCAGGCTGCCCTGCCCCTGGAGAGCCAGAGCATCATCCCCCGGAGCCGAGCCCCTCTCGCCGCCGCAGTCCGGGCTCAGTTCGGGGGATGATGCTCTGGCTCTCCAGGGGCAGGGCAGCCTGAACTGCAGTCCAGAACTCCCGCTGCCATGAGCGCCATCTAGCGACTGAGGCCAGAACTGCAGTATCAGTTCCAGCTCAGCCTGAAAGCCTCAGCTGACAGGGAACATCTTGGTTCAGGGCCAGCTCCCGGCTTTTTGCGCCGGAAGCAAAAAAAAAAAAAAAGGCGTGGGGGCTGCAGTGCCGCCCGTTGGAAAGGGCCGCCCCAAGCACATGCTTGGAGCGCTGGTGCCTAGAGCCGGCCCTGGCTATAACAACAGGAAGGGTGGAGTGAGAAAGGAGCTGGCATTATCAGATCAGGTTATCATTGCCTCAAGCCAATGCAGCAATGCTGACTTACCACCAGCTATGGATCTAACCCCACATGTTCCACCACAGGTGGTTAAATGGAGACAAAAGTTTTCCAGAGAGTTTCAAAATGAGAACAATTGGTTGGTCTATGAACTGATCTATTGGTTCTGACTGAATGGGACAGACAGAGAGTGCAGGTAAGGAAGAAAAGGTTAATGTTACTGGCCATCTGACTGCTGAAATAAAATATATATAAATAAATAAAATATAATATAATTTAGTTCAGTCCATGTTATGGAGGATTAAAATTAATTAAGTGATGCAGTGGTAACTCCAGCTGGAGCATCACAGTGCACAGGCTATAGCAGTTAAATTACAGACAAATGTTCTAGATAAATCACCTGCTAAAAGAAGGAAAATCTTTAACTTTCTCTCTCGCCTTCTTTCTTTTCAGATTTGAATGTTTTAACAGCAATACCAGGTTTCTGTAAGTCTTGTCAAAGAGAAATGCAGCTACAGCACACCACTCCAGCAAGCTAAATGTATACAATTTTATAAAATCCCAGTGAAAACTGTTCTTTTCTGTAACTATTTTCTGCTGGTTACCAGTTACATATGTAAACAGAAGCTATTTCCTTTCTAATCAGCCTCCTCGTTCTCTCAGATTCATTCAATCACAATCCAGTGACTATGACATTACAATACACCACTGTGAAAGTCATTTTGACATCACAAGACCCTAGATTGAGGAGTAACTGAATGAATCAGGCAGGAGTAGGAAAGCGATTATTATAAAACAAGAAAACTTTGTTTTGTTTTGCCAGAATCTTGGTAATCACCACTGAGAAAGGCATTATGGAGAGATGAATATCAGCAGAAAGCCAGAAGGCATTTGGACATGCAATATATTCCATTTTCCAATGTTCTCGGGAGATGAAATTCATCCTTTAGTAAGGGTCTATGCTGTTGTTTTAAATGGGATTTAAATGATATACAGACCTTGTGCTGATCCTCTGCCTTGAGGATGAATTTTACCCAGAGTGAGTAATATGGAATATGGGTGTAATGAGATTTCAAAAGTCATAAACTGGGGAAATAGATGGCTCTGGGATAGGAAGATTTTAACGTCTAAGTCGCCAGTTTGAATCCAGCCCAAGTTATTACTGGAGACGGGCATAGGAGCAGAGCTTAATTTGTACTGGGGCTTAGCCCTGGCACCTCTTTTCATGCCAGGGCAGAGCCCTAGTGCCTCTTCCGTCAGTTTTCAGAGTGGTAGCCATGTTAGTCTGTGTCAGCAAAAAGAATGAGGACTACTTGTGGCCCTTTCTGTTAGTGGCATTTAATAAGGCATGCAATTCTACACCTGCATGCAAGTCATGACCTCGTATATACGGTGAGTACGAGGTCACACTGTGCGGACGACACCATTTTGTTCTACAAAATGCCATCCTTCATGCAGCAAGACCTTGCATGTATGGTGGATGCCATTTTGTTATGCTTGAGCCCCGGCACTTTTTCCTTTTCAAATTAAGCTCTGCTTCGGAGACACTGGGCCAGATCCTCAGATAATTTAAATCGGCATAGCTCCACTGGCATCAGTTGAATGCTTCTTGGTCTCAAGCAATAGGGGATTTATGGTTTTGGAGCAGATTGGGTAGCTGATCCTGCTATCACAGGATGGTGGCAACCTGGAGGTCCATGGGTTGTGCACAGATTCATGACAATATGCCACAGAATTCAAATCCTTAGTTTTTTCCAAAGTTATTCCAAAAAAAATCAGTAGACTAGACATTGACCAAACACAGAGTGCACTGACCCCCAGTCACAGCACTAGAAAGTTTCATGCAAAGAGTAGCACCACTGAGATTACTAGCACTCATTCTAGGGAAGAGATTGAGTTCCGATAGGGTCTGAGATGTATTCCTATTCTCCCCGGCTTTGTCGCTCCTTCCTTTAATAGTTTGGTGGTAATAATCTGGGTCTGCTCCATCAAGTGGAAAGAGGTGCAGGGGGCAGGGTATCAATGACTCATTTATAAGAAACACATGGGATAAATGGAAGCAGATTCCAATTCCCCTCTGAAATACTAGACAGTTGCTTGAGGGTTAAAAAAAAGAAAAGAAAAGATAATGGAGCTGGGTTTGATTTAAAAATCTACTGCAGGCATTAAAACCCCAGATCCCTGTCTAATAGTAAGAGGCTTTCAGAAAGAGTATTTGTTTTGGTATAGCTTCACAAGTAACAGCTCACTGTACGAATAGGGAACCCATGCACTTCTACCTCCTAAGCCTGGCAGGAAAGCTTCAATATTGAACTTACTTCTTGTACACACCCCTTGCCACCAGCTCCCTCATTCTTCTTCTCATTATTTTTAGTGTGGGAGCACCCAGTGGCTTAAACCAGGACCAGAAGAGCCCCACTGGGCTACCTGCTGCACAAGCATACAAGTCCCTGCCCTGAAAGAATACAAGCTGGGAAGACACTTGTCAGCATGTCTTTAACAATACCGTTTATGACCACATGTGCCACAGTACAGGACAATCGTTCGCACTCTCACTGACTTCCTGTGGTGTTTTTCTCTCTATTATATTCTCCGTGGGGATAGGCTAGGTTGCTAGTAGGGCTTGATGAAGACAGAAAAACTCCATGCTGTATCACTGGCCAACATGTTCAAAAACAGAAGTTAGCTCCTAATGGAAAAGAGGAGACTAAAGGCCAGGGCCGTCCCTACCCATACGTAAAGTATGCAGCTGCATAGGGCACCAGCAAATTTGGGGCAAATTTCCTGGTGCCCTGCGCAGCTGCATGCTGCTCCATCCCCTGCTCTACCTCTTCCCCATGACCCCAACCCGGCCCCTTCTCCACACCAGCCCCGCTTCTTCCCACCCCTGCTCTGTCCCAGCCCCGTCCCCACTCCCCTGAGGACTCTGCAGCAGGGCCAGGCCTTCACTCACCGGCTGTGGGAAGTGCAGCAACCCAGCCCCAGCTGCGCTGCTGGTGAGTGCTGGTGAGTGGTTCCCTCCAAGCCAGCCCCCCCCTCAGCATGGAGGCCTGGGGCCAGCCCCCCCCCACAGAGCCCTGGGGCACTCCCCACAGCGTAGGGCCCCAGAATAGCTAGGGATGGTCCTGCTAAAGGAAGACATGATAGCCGTCTTCAGATACATGAAAGCCTGCCATAAAAAATGGAGCAAAGTTGTTCTCTCTTGCCGCGGAGGGCAGAACAAGAGGCAGTGGGTTCATACTATAGCATAGCAGATTTAGATTAAATCTCAGGAAAAACTTCCTAACTGTAAGAACAGTAGGACACTGAAACAGACGCCTAAGGAGGTTGTGGAAGCTCCTTCACTGGAGGTTTTCAAAAGGAGGCTCCATAACCATCTGTCTTGGATGGTTTAGACCAGGGTGGGCAAACTTTTTGGCCCGAGTGCCACATCTGGGTATGAAAATTGTATGGCGGGCCATGAATGCTCACGGTTCCCAGCCAATGGGAGAAGCGGGGGCGGCGCTCGGGACAGGAGCAACATGTGGAGCCCCCTGGCTGCCATTACACGTAGGAGCTGGACGGGGGGACATGCCGCTGCTTCCAGGAGCCGCGCAGAGCAGGGCAAGCCCCGGACCCCGCTCCCCATCCGGAGCTTGAGGGCCAGATTAAAACATCTGAAGGGCCGGATGCGGCCCCCGGGCCATAGTTTGCCCACCCCTGGTTTAGATACAACAAATCCTACATCTTGACAGGGGGTTAGACTAGATGACCTTTGTGGTTCCTTCTAACCTGATGATCCTATGTACCTAAATCAGTGGCTTGGTTATCAGATGCACTGGCTGCCCATCACCTCCTTTGACCTCAGAGGGAACTGTGGGGTGCTCAGTACTTTTGAAAATTGGGGCACTTATTTAGGTTTCTCAGTATGGCTTTAGGAGCCTAGCTTTAGGTACCCTCTTTTGAGCATCTTGTCCAGCTATGTCTGCAACACCAGACATTTCAGAATCCCTGAGAGTAAAAAATCTCTCTCTAAAGCCTTGGCTACACTTGCGAGTTACAGCGCTGTAAAGGCTCCCCCAGCACTGTAACTCACTCCCCGTCCACACTGGCAAGGCATTTGCAGCGCGGTATCTCCGTGGTTGCAGTGCTGCATGTACTCCACCTCTCTGAGAGGAATAGTGAGTATTGCGCTGCCGCTGCAGCGCTGCGGCGCCAGTGTGGCCACCCAATGCGCTGTGAATGGCCTCCAGAAGTATTCGGCAGTATCCCACAATGCCTGTTCTAGCCACTCTGGTCATCAGTTCAAACTCTACTGCCCTGGCCTCAGGTAACCAACCATGTGACCGACCCTTTACATTCCCCGGGAATTTTAAAAATCCCCTTCCTGTTTGCTCAGCCCGGCGTGGCGTGGAGTGCTATCAGCGAATCTTTCCAGGTGACCATGCCTCCACACGCCAAGCGAGCCCCAGCATGGAGCAATGGCGAGTTGCTGGACCTCATCAGTGTTTGGGGGGAGGAAGCTGTACAGTCCCAGCTGCGCTCCAGCTGTAGGAATTACGATACCTTCGGGAAGGTATCAAAGGACATGATGGAAAGGGGCCATGACCAGGACGCCCTGCAGTGCAGGATTAAAGAGAAGGAGCTGCAGAGTGCCTACTGCAAAGCCTGCGACGCAAACGGCCACTCGGGTGCTCCCCCTGCGACCTGACGATTCTACAAAGAGCTGAATGTGATACTTGGGGTTAACCCCACCTCCACTCCGAGCACCACCATGGACACTTCAGAGACGGTGTGGCGGGGGGGAGGAGGAAGAGGAGGAGGAGGAGGAGGAAAACGGGAGTGATGGTGGTGGGCCGGATGGAGACACCCCGGAATCCCTTGAACCATGCAGCCAGGCGCTCTTCTCGAGCCAGGAGGAAGGTAGCCAGTCACAGCGGCCGGTACTTGGTGGAGGACAAACAGAAGAGCAGGTTCCCGGTAAGCAGGGTTTTTTTTCGGGAAGGAATTTTTTCGGTGTGGTCTCTTTGGGAGAGGAGGGTTAGGCATGCATGCCTAGATGCGGAATAGTGCATTGATGTGGTTTATCACATCGCAGTAATCAGCCTCGGTAATCTCCTCGAATGTCTCATCCAGAACGTGTGCAATGCGCTTGC
This sequence comes from Chrysemys picta bellii, assembly GCF_011386835.1. NCBI lineage: Eukaryota > Metazoa > Chordata > Testudines > Emydidae > Chrysemys > Chrysemys picta. The sequence continues at coordinate 30,268,947 of NC_088794.1, read as the reverse complement.
GCAGGTTTATCGGGAGAGCCACCGTGGTCCTTGTCCCAGCCAGGCTAACGTGTCCGCACCACTGTGCCGCGAGGGGCGGGGGGACCATTGCTGCACACAGGCAAGCTGCATATGGGCCAGGGCGGAAGCCGCATTGCAGTAGAAGACCCTCCCTTGCTTCCCGGGTCACCCTCAGCAGCGAGATATTGTCCAGGACGAACTCCTGTGGAAAATGTTGGGACAGTGTTCAGTGTAGGTGCCCCCTGAAGCTGTTGGCTCTCCCCAGGGCACAGAAACCCAGAGGACAGTGCAGCCCTGAAACAATCAGTCCCCCTTACTCACCATTTTGAGGCTCCCGTGGGATATGTGTGCTCTGTTTCGGACGGGAAAATTATGCTATTGTGTAGACCCTGTGTGTTTTCTACTCCTTAAGTGCGGGGGAAATCATTACTCTGTCTGGTATAAACAATGCAGCCTCTGTTAAATGTTGCATTTTGCCTATACAGCTGCATCAAACTTGAGACCTCAGCCGTCCCTCTTATCGCCTGCTCAGAGACTGCAAAGACTCAGGAAGAGACTGCGAAAAAGCAAAGAAGACATGCTGCAAGAAGTGATGCGGCAATCTATTAAAGAGAATGAGAAAGCACAGAACTGGAGGGAGAGAGAAAGCAGGATCCGCCAGGAAAACGCAGCGCACCAGCGACAAAGCACCGCGCACCGGCAGCAAAGCACTGATAGGCTCATAAGTATCCTGGAGCGCCAAGCAGATGCTATCCAGGAGCTGGTAGCCATGCAGAAAGAGGAGCAGTACCGCAAACGCAAACGGCACCCCTCCCACAGCCCTTGTCCCAAAACTCTTTCTGTTGTGCCCCACTGTTGTGCCTCCAACCCACTTTCCCCAACTTCCGTGTTCTTCACGCCACCCACTGCCTCCAACACCAGTATCTTCGCCACCCAGCCCTGAAGACCACGACCCTTACCCTCTGCATTCAACCCCCATCACCATGCAGTATAGCTGTCCTGAAGTGTAGCACTCACTGCACAGCACACCAGACAGGACATACGCGAATCTGTGATTGTAGTGTTCCCCACTCCACCCCCTTGTTTCTTTTCAATAAATAATTTTTTTTTCTTTTCAATAAATGGATTCTTTGGCTTTGAAAACATTCTTTATTATTGCATAAAGTAAAAGACTCCTTAGCCCAGGAAATAAACAGGCACTGCAAATCTGCTTGTCTGCTCAGCAGACACTGATTCCTAAAGGTTGGAACTACTGCACTTCACTCCCGTGCAGGGCACCAGATATCACTGTTGGTTTTCAGCCTCAAATTGCTCCCTCAAGGCATCCCTAATCCTTGCAGCCCCGCGCTGGGCCCCTGTAATAGCCCTGCTCTCTGGCTGTGCAAATTCAGCCTCCAGGTGTCGAACCTCGGAGGTCCATGCCTGAGTGAAGCTTTCACCCTTCCCTTCACAAATATTATGGAGGGCACAGCACGTGGATATAACTGCGGGGATGCTGTTTTCGGCCAAGTCCAGCTTCCCATACAGAGATCGCCAGCGGCCCTTTAAACGGCCAATGGCACACTCCACAGTCATTCAGCACTGGCTCAGCTGTAGTTGAACTGTTCCTTGCTGCTGTCAAGGCTCCCTGTGGAGGGTTTCATGAGCCACGGCATTAACGAGTAAGCGGGATCTCCAAGGATCACAATGGGCATTTCAACTTCCCCTACCGTGATCCTCCGCTCTGGGAAAAAAGTCCCGGCCTGCATCTTCCTGAACAGCCAAGTGTTCCAAAAGATGCGTGCGCCATGCACCTTTCCGGGCCAGCCTGTGTTAATGTCAATGAAACGCCCACGGTGATCCACAAGCGCCTGGAGAACCATAGAGAAATACCCCTTCCGATTAACGTACTCAGATCCTAGGTGGGGTGGTGCCAGAATAGGAATGTGCGTCCCATCTATCGCCGCTCCACAGTTAGGGAACCCCATTTGTGTAAAGCCATCCACTATTTCCTGCACGTTACCCAGAGTCATGGTTCTTCTGAGTAGGATGCGATTAATGGCCTTGCAAACTTGCATCAACACGATTCCAACGGTCAACTTTCCCACTCCAAACTGGTTTGCGACCGACCGGTAGCTGTCTGGAGTTGCCAGCTTCCAGATTGCAATAGCCACCCCCTTCTCCACTGGCAGGGCAGCTCTCAATCTCATGTCCTTGCACTGCAGGGTGGGGGCAAGCTCCTCACACAGTCCCATGAAAGTGGCTTTTCTCATCCGAAAGTTCTGCAGCCACTGCTCATCATCCCAGACTTCCATAATGATGTGATCCCACCACTCGGTGCTTGTTTCCCGAGCCCAGAAGTGGCGTTCCACGGTGCTGAGCATGTCCGTGAATGCCACAAGCAATTTCGTGTCGTACGCGTTACGCGGCTCGATAGCATCATCAGACTCCTCACCCTCACTCTCACTGTCACTTGGATAGTTCGACAGCCAAACGTTTCGTGCTGGCGAGATTCGTCAGCATACGTCTCAGCAGTTCGGACTCCATTTCCCGGAGACAGATCGCGCTGCACAGAAACCGTTGAAAGATGGCGCCAAAGGTGGACGGAAACAAAGGGATTTCTGGGATGCGAAGCGATGCATCACGGGGCATTGGGACAGGACCCAGAATCCCCCGCACCCACGCCCCCTTCCCACAACCCACGGCGCCAGAATGGGAAAAGGTGCTCTGTGGGATAGCTGCCCATAATGCACCGCTCCCAATAGCGCTGCAATTGCCACAAATGTGGCCACGACAGTGCGCTGGGCAGCTGTCAGTGTGGACAGACTGCAGCGCTTTCCCTACTCAGCTGCATGAAGTCAGGTTTAACTCACAGCGCTGTACAGCTGCAAGTGTAGCCAAGGCCTAAAAGTATCCAACTTATCCGTTTGTAAATCAAAAGCCTGGGGATGCTATTTGCCATGAATGTTATCACCGCAGTAAGTTGCTCCAGGTAGAGACACTTAAGAACAGTACATCTAGATGTGAGTGAGCAGAAAACAGTGCTGCTCTGTACTTCAAGGTGGAGGGAGGAATGCTCAAATTGGCAGGCACCTGAAGATCCTAACATTGGCTAAGGCTGTCTCCTACTAAAAGCTATTTTTAAAGCAGGGGAAAGGACTCAAACCGAAAAAACCCCTATTTTAAAAATGTGCTTGAAAAAGGTGACTGAAAAAATAACCATTTTAGGTGGTGCAGGTAACACTGCCTATAGTTAAGGTTGCCCACAACTTCTCATTTGAAGGACCCTATTTTCTGTTGTTTATAACCTTGCCAAACTGAAACCATTTGGCTGAAGTTTTCCACACTGGGTGTCTGCCTGTGGCTGAACTTTTGGGGGGAAAGTTTCAGCAAAAATAATTCAGCCGTTTCCGAGAACAGGATAAGGAAACAAATATGTTGTCTTGCCCATGCTAATGAATTGGTTGTAGAAATGTTATTTTTAGGAGCGCTAATGTCTCCCGGCTTTGGAGCAGAAACTTGAAATTTGGCGGGGGGGTGGCCTTTGTGACAGAGAAGTTTCCATGAAAAACTACCCAAATTTGTCCAAGAAAAAATTGCCGTTCATACACACTCAATAGAGATGTGTTAGAGTTTGGCTTCTAAATTCTCCAACAAGTCTGTCTGTTCTGAGCATGCACCAGCTCCACACAGCTCCTACACACCACTGGACTGTGCATGCAACATCCCAGCGGTGTTGGGGCTGAGTCCAGAACTTTCCCTGCAATTGCTCTTTCAGGCTGCTCTGGGGCAGGGCACTAGAACTGAGAGCAGGGACATTGTCCTGTGCTCTCAATGCTCCCCCTGCTGGCATCTAGGTCATGAGGAAAGAGAAGAAGCCGCATGACACAGAATGCAGTAGGGTAAGGAACTTATGGTAGGGAGGACCTGGGTAGAGAGGGGTTGAAGATAATGCTAAGTATTCTGAAAATTCACACCCTAAGGGCCATATTTTTAAAGATATATAGGAGCCTAAAGATACAAATAGGTATCTAGTGGGATTTTCATAGGCACTCGAAAATCCCAGTAGGCACCTATCTGCAGCTTTAGGCACCTAAATACCTTTAAGAATCAGGCCCCTCGCATCACATATCAGTGGACACTGTTGACTTTAATTTCTCTGTGTGTCAGTCCCCCCCTCTATACAGTGGAGATAATACCAATCCTGCATCTCACAGGGATGTTATGAAAATAAATTAATTAATGTTTAATGAGAGCCATAGAAAAAAACCACAAGGAAATTAATGATTCTGTCCTTAGGGCAAGGTTTGAACAGTGTACATTAAATAAGGCTGAGGGCTATACACTGAATGATGGGAATAAAACAAAATTCACTGACCAACCTGCACTGAATGAGGGAAGAGTCCTGTGGAAAAGAATAGTATGTGATCATGACATTAAAGATTGTATCATAATGGATATGCACAAGGGGCCAAATGAAAGTTGTGCAGGATACCTAAATTCTGATCTTTTCTAAGTTTGTAATGCATAATGTTGTTTTGACATAGGCTTTTTTTGTGGGGGGCGGGGGGTGATGCAATGTAATGTTATATATACAGTTAAATTTAAAAAAAGGGGTAATCTCATCATTATTAAGATAAACTCCTTTTAAGGGTGTGTTTAGACAGGCCAGTAATATGCTTCTGGGTCTGGAGCTGCTAAAGCAAGTTTTAAATGCGAAAAATGAGCTGTAAAAAACAATATTAAATTAGACCTGAGAGAAACTAAGTGCTGCTCTGGCCCTGCACTGCCTGAGGGAGCTTTAGCCAAGCACGTTATAAGCAGGAAGCCAGAAACGTCAAAGAAAGTGTAAACAACCTGTGCAGATGCGGCTCTAATAACAACTCCCTCTCTCCCTGCTCTGGGGGTGTTTTTTTCCGACATCCCCCCTCTGCCAAGTGTGAATGATTCAAACGAACCCCATTGCAAGAGTGAAATGGTCAAAAAGGAGGAGGTTCTGAGGTACACAGACACAAGAGGCAGCAACTTCATATTAAATTACTAGCTGTTAATTACACAAAAGGAAAACAAAAAACAGTGCAGTTAAATGAGGCTTCACAACCTGGCATCCAGCCATCCACCTTCGACCTCTCTGTCCCCTTCACTGATGAGAGAAGGAAAACACAGTCTTTACTGGCCCAGGTCTGTCCCCTTCTATCAGGATCTTCATCAGTTTGAACCTCTAGAATAATTATGGCCCTATAGGGTGTGAGTCAACAGTCCCCCTCAGTTCTCCATCTAGAGTGAACAGGTTTCCCACTAGAGGACACAAGGCACCAGTCACTCCAATTTTGTCCAATGGGATAAGACAGGTTCCGAGATGAAGAACACGGCTCTCTATAAATGATCTGAGACACCTATACTGACCCGTGATTGTGCCTCTGGAATGAGCACAATTCCTCCACAAGGCCATGGAGTTGCCCATCAGCCCTGGCTTATTGCTTAACTTAGCAATGGTTTCTCTTGGCAAGGCTCCACTATGAATGATCCAGAGCTACATCAGTTGGATCATTTTGTAGGTTGCAATGGAGGAAGAGGAAGTTCCTTTCCCTCAGGAGACCTAGTGCTGTGGCTTTGTACTTGGACTACTGAGGCCACACCCCAATCAGCAGGGGAACTGTTGAGCAACTCCATAACTGGGCTGGAATAAGGGATAAATTGCACCAGTGCAAATGATGCTGACTTTGTGTAAGCAGAGTTTGCAGCGATGGTTGAACTCCCGGTGCTGATAAGTGTCACCATGAAAATATTGGCTGGTCAAGGGGCGGCGGGGAGCGGCAGGTCAAAAATTATCTGAGGGGGTTGGGAGCAGCCATTTGTAAGGACATGGTCAGTGGGAGCTCGGCACCAAGTTACTAATGAGGAGCAGAGCCCTAAGCATAGAAAATGGCACCCATGGATTGTACAGCTACTCTCCATTAGGCCTTTCATAAGGGATCCTCCTTCTCAGACCTGACTCGTGTGTGCCGGACTCGAATGCAGACTTCAGTGCAACCATTTTAAAGTGTCAGCAGAAATTCATAGAGACAACCATTGTTCTTACCCTCTGAGTTGGGAGATGGCCTGGGGCAGGTGATGGCAAAAGCATAACTACCAGGTAGCTATGCAGCCCATAGAGCTCTAAGATGCAGCCTCTGTAGGCCCTCTTGGTGCAGCCCTTGGCAGGTCCCAATATACACAAGAAACCTGCAAGAAACCTCTGTGCAGGTATAATCTTGGCCCTTGCATCCCTGGTCCAGGAGACTCTAGCACCAACAGCATTGCAGAGAAACTCCTGTGAGAGGCAGACTGGGGTGAGCATATGCCCCACCCTGAGAAAAGGACGTGGATGGTGCTGCTGTATCTGCTTCCCCATTGCTCCCAGAGGTATCACGCCTGCCTCAGACACAAGGGACCAGATCCTGAGCTGCTATAAGTCAGCATAGCTTCACTGAATGCAGTGGAGCTATGCTAACTAACACCAGGTGAGGCTCGGGCTCAATACCTCAAGGAGCTGGTGCGCAGTTCCTTGTGCTCCCACTACGCCACATGGCCAGTGCACAGTCTAGCCCAGAGACGAACGTGGACGCAATCTATGCCAGTTTATACAAATTTACATGCAGCCCTTCAGGCTCCTGGCATATTTTCAATGAGCTGGACCCAGTTAAGGTGGCCTTGATACAAGGTTAAGGAATTCTTTGAAATCTAATCCCAGGGAAGCTAGAAGCATATGGGTTTCCAATTTAATTTTATAAAAGCTTTTCTTTAAATTCCCTGGTTAATTCCTGTTAATAGTAAATCAAATAAACTTGATGTGGCATAGAATAGGATACCAAATAAACCCCCCTGAGGCTGTGTCTTAATATAGCTTACTATGGTTTTTAGCAGCTTGCTGATGGAGCTAACAGACCACATGCATTCTTCCTGCCGTAGCAATAGGCAATGCTTTAGACCTTACAAAATTCATGCAGAATGATCTGGGATATGAACAGATCATAAAAATATATTACCTACTGCATCCGGAATGAAGAAGTTGTAGCCAAGAAGACTGTAGTGAAGCACAGAAGGTATAATTCCCTTCAAACCAGCATAACTCCAGTCCGACTGGAGCGGGGTCATTTGAATGAAGAGTGGCAGATGGTTAGATCTAGGAGCAACAACGGCAGATGAACAGCAAACCAGAAAAACACATGTAATGTTTAGTAAGCCAGGCTACCTCAACTCTTTCAGAAAGCATTATCTGCCTCACCCTGTGCTGTGATGTGTGTCATCTGAGTGTGTGCATATGCTGGAGCTAGAACAGATAGTCTGAACGCCTAGGTAGAACTTGGGGTAGTTAGCCCGTCCTGTCATCTGTGCAACCACAGATACACTGCTGGTTGTGTGTCTACCCAAGTTGGAAATTACACCTCCAGTGCTAGTGTAGACATACTCTGAATGCTCATCCCTGCTAGAACAAGACACCTTTTGCCATTTGCTTACATTTTTCAATACTTAGATGACTTCAGTGTATTTTAGCAAGAGTTTATTTGTATGGTGATGTTGGAACAATTAATCTGTCTGGCTTTAGCAAAACATCCTCCTCCCTGCTTTTGTCCTGAAATGACTAGGTTTATTTCTAACTCTGCTCTTTCATTGTGCTGTCCTTGCAAAACTCTTAGTTTAATTTTATGTAAAGCAGGATAACTTCATGTTCCAGTTAGGAATTCTGTTATTTTTTAGGTTATAATAGACATAGGTCTCACTGCAGGAATTTCATATTCATCTACATTATTGTCAGGTGGTATTAATGTGTTTACTGCCCTGCTATTGGTATCAGCTGGAGCAATTCCTTATTCAATTTTTATTTCAAGTATGGAATAATTCTCTCCAACTTCAGCATCACAAATTGGGATCTAGATTGTGCTGAAGATTAAATCTAAACACATTTCAAGCCGTCTTCAACCAGTTTATTAATGGCTCTTTTTGTGTGTGGGTGTGGGTGTGGGTACGTTCATAATGTAAGACAAACACAAACACCTTCTTTTCAATCTAGATGTAGTTTCTTTCTGCCATGTTTAGGTATCATGAGTCAAATGCAACAGGCTACTCTTCGAGTGCACAAATGTCCCATACAGATAAAAATCAACAAATGGTCTAATAGAAGTTAAATTCATGGTTAGGTGCCTCTCCCTTGCTGTCTGCCAAAATCACCTAAGTCTTTCATTGTGTTCTTTAAGGTCTCTAGCCCAAATCAGAATTTCATCTATTATAACTTTCATCCCTGGGAACTCCTCACAAGTCTTTACACTTTTTGATATGCTCTGGAACACAAGTAACAACTAAAGGCACACCCTTAAAACACCCAGTGTCTGAAAAGTCACTAATTTAGAACTTGACACAATGCAGGTTCTTCATCTAACACTGAGAATATTTTTTGGTACAAAGTGTTTGGCCCCCAATTCTTCAAGTTTTAGTCATATACAGTTCAGGTTTTATGACTTTATTTAAAGCACATGGATTGATACGTATTCTTAATTCATTTGGCTTTCAGTTTACATGTCTAGAGTTAAATCAGTCTGTAAGTTGATCTAAATTTTCAGTAATTACTGTTTTTTCCATACAGTTAAAATTGCACTTGTCAGTATCTATTAGCACAATTTTTTTCCCTTTGTAATTAGACCACTAGAGTAAATTGACTTGTTTCTCTAACTGGAATTTTTCTTTCAGACACCCTGAGTCTTTGAGGCCATTTGAGAAGTCTCTCCAGATACAGCCTACGCTCTGTGTATGTGATTTTATGGTGTTTACAGCAAACATATTTTTAACTAACTTCATGGCTAGATAGGTTTTTAGTCTTCAAACAGATGATACCAACTGTGTTTAACTGTTTGAAAAGATATTATATTATACTGGTTTCTAAAGCAAATTGTAATAGTTATTTGCCTTTATACCAGTATTTTCTGACCTGAATATGAAACAAGCTTTACTTCAGTTTTCTGTATCCTTTCCCTACCTGTACTAGATATTTAATGGAATAACACTACATTGTACTCTAGTGTCTAGGTTAAAAGGCTACAGTTATGTCATTAATGCTTAGCTGTATTTGTTAATCTGAAGCAGTAAATTCTGCAGATATTACCAACAAAGAGATCTGAATTATAGAATTGTTTGCCAAAGAAGGAGACACTAAAATTTAACTATTTGACATATCTTTGAAAAATTATTTTTTCATTGCTTTCATACCATATTTGACCAAATGCTGGGGAATTCCTTGGCTAATGTTCTTGACCACATCTAATGGAGAGAGATTTTTATTTTGATTTCCTTCATTGCTGGTATTGTCTCTTTACCATGACGACACTGGACTACTTGCTTATCTGTGCCCAGATCACCAAAAGCCAAAATCTACATTTCACTCATTTCATTGGTCCAACAAGATGTCTAAAAGGTGGGTTAAATCATCTTTTCCACAGCAGTTTGCCTCACTTGGTCATTTTGCATTCCATATACAAGCCTCTTGGTTATTAAAAGTCACATTATTCCCCAAATTCAAGTTTGAGCTTTAATCATTGAGTTAGTCACTTATAAATTAACTGGTTCATATTGCCCTTAAATATGAATTTTTAAAAAACGGAATGTCTCTCAGGTGTAATATTTGTCTAGGTTTAAATAATTCTAAAATCATAGGCATGTAAGGCTGGAAGGGACTTCACAAGGTCATCTAGTCCTTCCCTCTGTGCTGAGGCAACATTAAGTAGACCTAGTCCATCCCTGTCAATGTTTGTCTAGCCCATTCTTTAAAACATCCAATGACAATGATTCCACAAATGACTTGGGTAACCTGTTCCAGTGCTTAGCTATCCTTACAGTTAGAAAGGTTTTCCTAATATCTGTATACATCATCTATGCCAAATCCTCTTTATGTCTTCTAGTCCCTCCTTCCATGTAAAAGCATCAGACGTTTGCAATACTGCTGATCCTGACATGCAGAGAAACAGCATGGCTGGCATTTTAGTTGCTTTCTCTGAGATCCCGATCAGTATGAGAAAAATATCAAACTGTTTAAACACTGATGCCATTTCCTTGTGAGGATTCCTTTCAATTCCAATGGGGTTGGAGGAAGTCAGTCCTCCAATTTTGCTTTTATGTATCTCCTGACACCACATAGTATTTAGCAAGCACACAGGAGTCAGATTGGCTAGAGAGAAGGTACAGCACTTTTATAAACTGCATGAGCACTTGCATCAGATGCAGACTGCTCCCAGCTCCTAGAAACATTTGGGCATTTCCAGAACAGCCATTAGCACAGTCACTACTGCAATAGCGCCATAACACCTATCCTTACAATACTCAGCAAAGCCTTCCTCATGGCTTCCTTATTGCTCTGTGTGCCATTACTCAAGGTCTGATCTATTGCCCATTGAAGCCATTCGGAGTCTTCCATTGACTTAATTGGGAATTAGATTGGGCTCTCAATGCACACTCAGGGGTCACAAGGCTTCTGATAGCATGGTCCCTCTGGTATAGGTCCATAAGATAGTTTGGGTGTTGCTTTTCTGGATTTGCAGTCATGGCCAGATCCTGCAGACTTTACTCAAGCAAAACTCTCTGTGAAGTCAACAGGAATTGTGTGCAAGCTAGGATTAGGGAAAAACTTCAGGATCTGTGCCTATATGCTCTTAGGGCTCTGAAGTGGTGACCTTTGCTTTTAGTAGAACACCATTAATTAGGGGTTCTTAACCTTTATCTCACTGTGATCCAGGCCCAACTGGGTAATTTAGATTCCAAGATCTTCAAGGCAGTGATACTGTCTTTTAGGTATCTAAAGAAATTCCGTGAATATAAATGGCACCATAAACAATAAGCAATAGTAATACTACTAACTGACTGATTGGTGCACAGGTGCTCCCAAAAATACTTTCTGGTGATGCTTTCTAAGAGGTGACATGGGATTTGATGCAATGGTTTATGGAGCAGTTCTGGTATCTGAGAACTACTAAATACAAGTGGCTGAGCAAATCTGCATCAGCAGAGGACCTGCTTGTAGGAACAGCTTGTCACCTTACTGCTTTCACTAGCTAGGGGCTACCTTACACTCTTCTGAATAGTCACAGACAGAACCTTCTTTCTGAATCACTGTCAATCCCACAGCTGATTTAGAAATATCTCTTTAACTAGACATTCTAAAGGAGAGTTACAGCCTTTCTTTTTTTAAAAATGAACCATTTAAAATGATCTTTGTTTCCAATTTCCTGTAAAATCCTCATAAGAAGCTTGAAAATATTTCCCGAACAATTTGTATCCCTTCACCATCTGGTAAATACAAGAGATCCCAATAATAAAAAACAACAAAGCTTTCCACTGTGATAGTGCCTTTAACTAGAGTATCTCAAAGTGTGTTACAAACATTAATTGACTAATTAGGCCTGCTGTGACATATGTAAAGGCTATTTAGAGATCAGTGCAGGGCTTAATTCATAATGAAAGAGGTGCCAGGGATCAATCAATGATTTACTTTAATAACTTATGTGGCAAGCCCAGAGGTGCCAGGGCTATGAAGTGCCAAGCCTAGAGGCAGGGCCGCCCAGAGGATTCAGGGGGCCTGGGGCAAAGCAATTTTGGGGACCCCTTACATAAAAAAAAATTTCAATACTATAGAATACTATATTCTCAGGGGGCCCCTGCGGGGCCCAGGGCAAATTGCCCCACTTGCCCCCCCCCCTCTGGGTGGCCCTGCCTAAAGGTGCCGGGTCTCAGCCCTGGCAAGCCCTGGCACAAATTAAGCACTGATCTCTGTCCCTGCCACTGAAATACACCCACTTCTGGTAGTGTACAGCAACATTATAGGAGAGAAAGTGAAGAAGACTGTATCCATTTGAAACTACAGGTGATCATTAGATGCAAAATAATTGCTCAGACTGGACTTTGGCTAAAACACTGGAGTTAATGTCCCTGCTTTGCAAAAGGTGCTGTGGGAGCTTGAATTACCATAAGTGGCAAAGACTTGGATTTGTGTGTCATCCTGTAAACATGACGCAAAAAAAATAAAAATAAAACAAACATTGATAGGAAGGGAAAGAAAAAAGCCTCCTCACATACTCACCCTGCAGGATTGAAATCAATCGTAATTCAGCACCTAGATGCCTTTGAAGATCTGGGCATGGCTACATATGAGCTGGGAGGTGTGATTCCCAGCTTGGATAGACGTACCTGCGCTAGCTCTGCTTGAGCTAGCGTCTAAAAATACCAGTGTGTCCCTGGTGGCACAGGCAGATTCTTGGGCTAGCTGCCCTGAGTATAATCCCACCTGACCTCCAGGCACATGATGGGGCACCTAGCCCGAGCTGCCACACACGCTGCTGCAGACACACTGCTATTTTTAGGTGCTGATTCGAGTAGCACTAGCGGGGGTATGTGTACATGAGCTGGAATCATACCTCCTACAGCACAAACGTAGATGCACTCTCTGCTTGCTTGCATGGCAGAACTGGCATCTGCCATTAGCTGGCCTGTTTGTTCAGTGGGAGATAAACCAACCACTGCTCTCCTCCATTGAAGCCAATTGCAGATAAGGGGCATGAAGATGAGTTAGTCTGTGTGCTTTAAATTGTGCCACAGGCAGAATCTCTCGTTCCACAATGCCCACCCAAGTTCCCAGGCAGGGTTAAAACAGGGCTCGCGTACAGTTCCCCCTCCTCCTTGGCTGTTTGGACCCTGGCCCAGCTATCCTGCTTGCACTGAAATAGGACCAACAGGAGGCTTTAGATCTCTGTTTTCATTTCACCTTTTGAGCACTTTTCCTGAGACTCACCTTGTGATGGCACTAATTATTGTCGAATTTCCCAGCGTAGCTGCCATTAGTGCAAAAATGCCAATGTATTTATCCCCTTCCAGTTCTCTGGGTGGCTGGATTGCCTGCTCTGCAAACATGTTTCCTTCAGCACCTTCAAAAGTCACGTACTGCGCTCCCAGTCTCTGCCACAAGAGGCTCACCCTGTCCATGTACCAGCTTCTTGCAGCATCATTGGTCACGTTCAGCCGGACAGAAAACTGCCCTTTCCACTTGGTAAGCAGAGGAGTCTGTGATACAGCAAGGGTATTATGAGGCTAGGTTTGAACCATTAGACATTTACTAATTCCAGAGCATCTGCAGTTACACTAGCTAGGATGGAATTGTAAAAGCTCTCAGTCCTCGTGCGCCAGGACATAAGCTGATCACTAGGTGAGGTCAGGAAGATGTTCTCTCCCATGATATAATACGCCATGTTATTATTTTGCATTATTATTAATTTAGATAGCACTGAGCTTTTATTCTGGATGTATACCGGTTGGGCACCCTTGAAGTGACTTGTGGAAAGCATGACTTGCTGACATGAGAGAATTGGCAGCACCGTATTGCTGGTGAAAGGCCTGATCCAGTGTGCACCTGAAGTCATGAAGAGTTTTTTTAACAGGCTTTGGATCAAACCCTAATTGCCTACACTTCTCTCCAGGCTATTGGCAGCAAACCTGAAAATTCCTTTCACTGAAAATCAAGCTTACAATTAAAAAAATCCTTTGTAAATTATGAAATATGTGTCAGTGAATAAATATTGCAAAGAGCATTTTTCATACTTAACTATTTGTTTTGTTTTGATTTAAGATATCCCTCTGGAAACTTGAAATCTACTTGCTTACCAGAAAATGATCTGCATTGCTCCGCCATGGTTCATTATTGTACGGTTTGCCAGGAATATGGAGTTGCATTTGTACTCCACAGTAGGAGAGTGATTGCAATAGCTGCCAGCTCCAGACCTTAGTCCATGAGCTAAAGTGGAAGAGGCTCAAGTTTTTACCACTGATGGCCCAAGAGAGGCTGGCTATAAATATCCTGGTTTTATAATGGCAGGCCTGCAGCTGGGTACCGAGTTATGGGTACTGCCCATTTGTTGTACGGTTGCTTATGAAGACTGGGCTAATGGACTCTCTTCTAATTTAGAACTGAAAGGGGAAAAGGGGGGAAGAGTCATATAGGCTTTTCACAGGAAATGTAGGGAAAGATATAGATAAGACTAATTGGCCCCACATTGACCTAACTGTGCCTGCTTTTAAATCCAGTTACAATGCACATTTTAAAACATTTCGTAACTTACTCTCTGTAGTAACATATCCCAGTGTCACAAGTGTCGCTGGTATGAAACTGAGCCTCTATCAAAAGAGATTTAGCTTTTTAATATAGCACACAAAAAATCTGTGTCAGTCAGGAGTTATTTTGGTTAACAGACAACTAAAGTGGATAATATTTTTTCAGTGACACATTCTATTAAATAATCCAAGATATGGCTTTATTTATATTAAATTTTACAGGTCTGAGACTGGATCACTAATATTTAAACACCGTCTAGTGTGGTGTGCTGCATTGATTATCTATTACTGCGGAAAGAGTGTTTAACCAGCCAAGTGTTTCTTACACTTGTTGGCTTCTTCTGAGTTCAGACTCTCTAGATTTAAGTGATTGGATCAGAAAAGCAATATAGGCTTGTACCGGGTGGCTGTCGAATTTCGATTGGAGGCTCAGCCAGTAATTTTCTTTGCCCTCTTGCAGAGACATCAGAAACAGCTGGGAGTTGATGCTTGTATACGGGGACAGAGTTATGGAAAACTTCAGAGGTTTAATTAACGAGAAGTCCCTGGTGTGTCTCAGAGCATGCATCTTCCTGCTAGCCATGGGCAAGTGCATATGGTCCTGGCGGGAAGGAAGAACAGAGTGCACTATTAGTCAATAATCTGAACACAAGTCATCAGGGTAACTTGAAACTAATGGCCAGAGAATGCAAAGCTTGGCAAGTCAGACTAGTTAACAACCCAGTCTTTATTAGTAGCAGTATCACAGTAGCATGTAGATGCTCCAAATGAGATTGGGAATCCCATTGTGCTGAGGGCTGCACATACACTGAATGAGAGATAAGCTCTGCTCTGAAGAGCTTACAATCAATATAGACAAGATAGAAAGAATAAGGGACTGAATTTACAGTTGGGGAACTGAAGTAAAGACAGATTAAAGGGCAGATTTTCAAAAGAGCTCAGCTCTCACTTAAACCACCTAAATGATTGAGAACTGAGCTGGGAACTGAGTGTTTTTGACAATCCAGCCACTTCATTCAGGTATCTAAACTCTTGAAAATCTGGCCATAAACAACTTGCCCAAGGTCACACAGGGAGTCTACGGCAGAGCTGAGAAGTGAACCCAGCTCTCTGAGTCCCAGTTCAGTACCTGAACCACAAGAAGGTCCTTCCTCTCCAATTAAATAGCCTTCACCATCCCTTAAAAAAAATAACCACAACCCACAAACAATTCAGGAGCACACTAAAGGTAAGCCTACACTGCAATCGGAGATGTGATTATAGCTTGGCTAGACATCCCCACTTATATATATACTGGCCTTTATACTAGCTTAGCACAGCTAAGTGAAGACATGGCAGTGCAGGATGCCTGATCCCACCCAGAAACCTGGGTAAGTACTTGTGTTCCTAGCCTGCACTGCTGCATTTTCACTGCTATTTTTAGGCGTGTTAGCTAAATAAAAGCTAGCTCAGGTGTACTCTCACGAATGCAGATCACACCTCCGACTGCAGTGTAGACGTACCCTAAGTGCAAAACAACTTTTATTATTCTTAAGATTAGATTTATACAGAAAAGTACATACAACACTTTGCCCCCTCTTTAATGATGTGTTGATCATTACGTTACATGCAAATTACTAGAACTAGTCCAAAATGGGTAATGTTTGAAAACTTCAAAATATTTTTCATTTTTCAGGTTTCAAAAAGGATAATGTTTTTGTTTGTTCCATTTTTATTTATTTTTTTGCAAAAATTTTGTCCCATTCACCCCCCTCTTCTCTCTTTTTTTTCCATTTTGCCACTGAAAAAAGGGGGCTGCAGGGAGAGGAGGAAAAAAGGAGAAGCCAAAATTGAAAGTTTTTAGTTTTCATTTTTTTTCCCCAGAGAAAATTTAGAAAAACCATGAGGTTTTTTGTTTTTGAACAAAGTCGATTTTCCAATGAAAAAAAAAATTTTGAAAACTTTTATCCAGCCCTACTGTTTGCCATAGAGATGGGAGACCCAGCCTCAGATAACATCCGAACCATCTCCGATACTCTCCCATTCCCCTGCACACAACCTTTTCAAAGGTTCAAACGTTCCATTACGTTCTCCCACCAACCAAACCATGCACTGGTCACCACTTCTTACCTTTGGGGGTGGGGAAACTCTTGGAAGAGGTCGCCCTCTCTGCCCTATCTCCTAAAGTAGCTCTCTGGGGGCATTAGGTTTCTACATCAAAAAATGGCCCATTCCCTGCTCCAGAGTAGCAGAGCTCCATCACCCCTTTTTGCTGGGCTTTCCTAAGCAGTCCCTCAGTTTGCCCTCACCAGCATGACTGCACATACCGCATTGGAAAGTAACATTGTGGAATGTTCGTTGAGAGCAATTAGCCCCTCCCCGAGATGATGTCTTTTCAATCTGTTGAAGAAAGACCTTAATCCTCGCTCCATTTTGGCAGCAGAATCCGCTGCTTTGTAATGCCTCCAGATTGGCAACCTGCATCGGGATAATTAAAAAAAAAAAAGAGTCTTGCTTGATCTTACCAGATATTTAGTATGTCTAGCATCCCACAGCTGGGCAGAAGGTACATGACACAAGGTCTCTGAAGACAGTGTGTGTATGGGGGTGTGGGAGAGAGTAAAAGGAGGAAATAGTTGGAGAATACAACCCCCTTCCCACCAAAGAGTATATGGTCTAGATCCACTTGGAGCATTACTTTGGGTATTGAGTGCAGAAGAAATGGGAATGTTCCTCCCCAGTCAGGACTGGCTCTAGGTTTTTTGCCGCCCCAAACAAACAAAAAAAGAAAACCCTCCTGGAATGCCGCCCCTGGAACTGTGCAGCCCCAAGCACGTGCTTGGTTTGCTGGTGCCTAGAGCCAGTCCTGTCCCCAGTGAACTGGACTTTTGGATCCTAGCTTTTGAACCAATCAATTAATAGCGATACTACTGCACAGTAGTAGGAATGGAAATGTTTTCATTAAATTTCTTGTTTTACATTCACTGGGAGACTGGATGGCTCAGGGCACTGGGTACAGAGCTTTTCACTCTGGATTGCTGGTGGAAGTCCATCCCAGTTCGATAGAAATCAAGGGTTGCTGCCATTGGATAGTTGTTTGGTGCCTTCTGGAATGGGAAGATTTTTCTCTTACCTTAATATGTCAGTGTTTGGCAGCCTCCTCTCCTGCTCTGAGAGCTGGCTCCCTACTTCCTGGTGGGCAGACGTGATGTTTTGACTGATGCACACCATGTACTGTAGGGGGACCATGGCTATGCTGGAAGGGCTCTCAAGACAGAAGTGCCTATTGCTCTCCACTGAGAGGGAGATGGGGACGTCTGGTGCAACTGTTACTGTCACCCCTTTGGAGACAACAAAAGGAAATATTAAAGTCAGGGAACGTCTGCATTTCTGATACTCTCCCTCTCCTCCTCCCTCCTGCCACCCAAACGCCTCTCTTCTCCCCTCATGAACCCCCAGTTTGCTTCTAAAAATATTCAGGAATCCCCAGGACTTGCCTCATGTTTCCTCCTCTTTTTGTCTGCGGTTGTACAAATGAACATCTGAAAGAAATCATGGGCTAAAGGGGAACTCTCCGAACTATCCACAGGCTGGAATTTGGTCATTGTGGTGGGACTGGACCATGTCATCTGTTCCCAGGGTATACTGCGCCCCAGATTTGCTCACAGCTCCGAAGGAGTTGGGTGATGGAATAAAGTAGTGTAGTCAGCTGTGAGACCAAGGTCATGCAGAGGGCTATGTGCCCTTTTGGGTCACCAGCCATCTCAAGAAGACTGACCCTCCCAGCCAGACCCTGAAATTAATCACTTCCAGGAGAAGGGGAGTCACAACATCAACATCATCTTCCTAGCCTTGATTAGTTTTCCCTGTATCTGAAAATGCCCGTTAGTGAAGAGTGCCGAATGCCAGCAATCACTGTCTGGTCTACATAGGGTGACCAGATAGCAAGTGTGAAAAATCGGGACAGGGGTGGGGGTAATAGGAGCCCATATTAAAAAAAGCCCCAAATATTGGGACTGTCCCTATAAAATCAGGACATCTGGTCACCCTAGGTTCACAACTGCAGTTACAGGTCCCTACACCACACAAGTCAGAGAGCTGACTAGTTCAAACCTGTTTTTCACTTCAAACATTTAATTTTTCCTTTTCGGGAGACATCTCCGCTTTTTACTATTTTAGACTGTGAGTGCACAGTTGGATGCTTATAGGTATAGTAGATCCTGTTAAGGGCACACGGAGAGGAACCAGAGAATATTCCCTAAACTTTGCCTTAAAATCAATACAATGTGTAGGGTGACCAGAGGTCCCAATAAAATCGGGACCATCCTGATATTTAGGCGTTTGTCTCGCGTCTTTGGTCGGGACGCAATTTGTTCTGATATTTCGCGGTACACCCTTTTTTTTTTTTTGCTCCGCCAGTGACCCCTGCCCCCGTGTGTCCCGATATTTTCTTCCTCTCATCTGGTCACCTTAACAATGTGTCTGTTACTAATTCTCTCATTTATCAGAGGGGTAGCCGTGTTAGTCTGAATCTGTAAAAAGCAACAGAGGGTCTTGTGGCACCTTTGAGACTAACAGAAGTACTGGGAGCATAAGCTTTCGTGGGTCAGAACCTCACTTCTGAAGAAGTGAGGTTCTGACCCATGAAAGCTTATGCTCCCAGTACTTCTGTTAGTCTCAAAGGTGCCACAAGACCCTCTGTTGCTTAATTCTCTCATTGTTTACAGAAAAAGTTGGTAAAACTTTCTTTTATTAAAGTATCTTAGTAAAGTTTATATTTGAGGGGAGAAGAGGAAACAGATTAGCCCAAAGGTGGTGTTAGCCCAGTGGGGACCCTAAAGAGGAATATTTTGGGGGGCCCTCCGCACAACACATAATATAAAGCAAATAGGGGCCCCCTTGAGCTGCTCAGGACCCTAAGCAATTGTTTAGTCTGTTTATGCCTAGTGCCGGCTCTGGGTTATCCTCTGTACCTAACTGTATGCAAGGAGGAAAGCATTAATTGGCTTTTGAGACCATAGCACAGATGTAAACAAATGCTATGGATATGCTAAAATATCCACCCAGATAAATATTGGTGCCATTGCTGAGAGTAAAAGTTCTCTGACTGTGGTTTCTAATTAAGCAAACAGCTATTTCCTTGAACTTCTGCTTTAGGATTAAGAACTGATTATTTGCTGTGTTAATCTGATGATTTGACTAAACTGATTTCATGCCAGTATTGCTGCTAATTAGTTCAGTTGACCTTAATTTGATAACTGAGTTGATTAATGCTGAGTTTGATAAAAATTGTAGTAGTTTAGCCTTATTGATATGACCTTTTTGATTATTTGTTTATTATTTTAATAACATTTATAATAAGTAGACAGAGCCTTTTCCCCCCTCAGTAATTTGAGCCCAAAACATAGAGAGCCTTTGGAGGGCATGAGCTGATCTACCTTGGAGCCCAGGTATCCCTCCCTAAATTGATGCTTTGGTTCTCACAACTGGGAATAGAAACCAGGTCTCCTGAGACCCAGTTCGATGCCTCCCCATTGGCCCACGTTGCCTCTCCTCAAGTGAAGCTAAACCTCCACCTTCAGCGTTCTGTTACCTCCCTGATTCTCATGTGTGACCACAATGCAGGGCTGTTTTGGGCCACAACTCGGGGGGAGGGCTCTACATTAAAAAAGCTTTCATGAACCATTTTTTAAATTTCACATATAGGCTTTAGCAAGATCCTTCTTGTTACAAAAAAAAATCTACATTTATTTGCATTCTTGCTGACAGGGCTGGAGGGTGAACACAAAACTGGATGACACAGCAGGGCCATTGGTAAGAGGTGAAAGAAATGCAAGGAATTTGAAGAACAGCAGAATTCAAAGGCCTCCAACTGGGATCAGAGCCTCATTGTGCTAGGTGTATATGTCCAGAATAATACATTATCTGTTGTGTAACCTTTCCAGGGAAGAGAGCAAGCGTGGGAAAAAGGAAGCACTACTGTCTCCCATTTTACAGCTGGGGAGGTGAAGCACAGAGAGATTAAGTGACATGCCCAAGATCAGACAAGGAGCCTGTGGCAAGGCCAGGATCTGAACCCAGATCTCCTGAGTCTTGGTGCCTTAACCATCAGACCACACTTCTTTCCAACCAAGCCAGAAGAACTACAGTAAAACTTAGGATCTGACTGAACCACCATCCCCAAAAAGATTCTGCATCAGAGCAGAGCTTTCCTTGTTGGGGGAGGAGGAGATATACAGCTTTATATAATATCAATGTATCAGGCTTTTGAACTCTTGTCTAAGCAGTGAATTATCTATAAAATTCCTAGGCAAGCAATTTCTTTTGTCCTCATTCTATTCAGCCTAAGCCAAAAAGACACAAACCAAAAAAGTCATTATGTTACACATTGGATTTCACTAAAACATTCCACTGTTCAGCTGCTGGGACCCGTAAATCCATTTCCCATGACAGATTTATATTTCATGCATGAAAGTTTAGTTTACAAATCCAACATGACCCTTTCAGTCTTTGAAGCCTGGCCACTATTTGATCCACTTGTAACTCAAAGCTCTCAATACACAAGCCCTAATCAGGTTTTCTACATCTGGGTCTTGATCCTGCTTCTGTTGAAGCCAATGGCAAAAGTACCATTGACTTCAGTGGTCCAGGATCAGGCCTCTAGTTTCTACATGAGGTTTTGACTTCTAATCAGCTCCATAAATGTTCGTGCAAAAACACATGTTGTCTCACTGGGATGGACATCCTGCCATAATGCTGCCAAGAGGAAAGCCCTTCTTTGCCTCATTTAGCACTCTGAGGATATTTTTGTTAAACATGCAGAAGGCTGTGTATGTGTAAAAACCAACACACAACTCTCACATGTCCCAGATCATGATATACATTTCATACCCTTATATTTGCAATATTGCTAACCCAGAAGGTTCAAAAAAATCAGGAGTCTAAGCTCCCTAAAATCATGAGATTGGCTTAGAAATCATGACATTATAAAGAAATTGTGTGGGGGTGGGCTTCTGCCTTTTTGTTTCTGACTATTTAGGTTGCACTCTGGTTATGTTTCAAGTTTTCTCTGCAATCATGAGGGCTAGACACTTTTTTTTTTTTAATGAAAGCTGAGATTCTCAGGTAATCAAAAGTACCAGATACCATGAGATACAGAAAAAAACAGAATTGGCAGCAGAGTAGTACATTATATTAGATTCTGACTTTGACTACGTGTCTGCACAGATGAGTAGGAGCCAGGAAGTAACAGGAACTATCCCATACACTGCTAGGCTGGCTACCTAGGCCTTGGGATTGGGTGCTTTGACGCATGGCCAGAAAGGGTTAAACATCCTGCAAAATAATTAACCCATGGAAGACATGTGGGGAGATAATGTTTGTGGTTTTGTGTATTTACATACGTATGAGTAGGGTGGACAATGTAATCAACAGTCTATGCTGTATTCTGATAATTCAGAGGTCAAAAGAACATCCAATCATGTAAATAAATTGTAAACACCGGATATCTTAGTATTCATCTCTCTTTGAAATGGACTGTGAATGGTGGAGGAACAAGCAAATGGCCTTATGTTAATTCATATAGCTAAGGGCTTGTCTACACTATGCAGCTTTTAGCGACAAGGACAGCCTTGTCGCTAAAAGTCAGCATGTGTGAATGCTCTCTGCCAGTATTTTGTCAACACTTTTGCCAACAAAATACTTCCAGCCCCGTGAGCAGTGTTAGCTTTGTCGGCAGGAGAGTGCTCCTGCCGACAAAGCCACATTCATACTGCCACTTGCGTCGGCAAAACTTTTGTCTTTCGTGGGGGGGCTTTTTTAAGTACCCGTGAAAGACAAAAGTTTTGTCGACAACGTTGAGTGTAGACAAGCCCTACGTACCAGTGATGGACGTCCTTCAAAGTCATCCTAATTACCTTTTGTTCCTTGAGGAATTCCAACTTGTCAAAAAACATGAGATTGTATAAAAGATCCTTGGGTCCTGATTCTGTCATCTCAGATCTGCTTAGATTTTGTCAGGGGAAGTTTGAGTCACAAGACTGAGGTCCCAGTTATGCTGGTTTGCCCTGAATATGAAATTTGGACATTGGACTATGACCTATGAACTGAATTCTAAAGGAACTCTTTGCAACTACAAAGCTCACCATCTTTGCTGTGAATCTGAACCTCAACGAACTGAACTCATGTCTGTATGTATATTGATCTTTAAACTAAAATTTATTACAAAAACAAAAGAGAGAGAGTATGGTTAAGTTAATAAGAATTGGCTGTAGGGTGTATTTGGGTAAGATTGGAAACATTCATTAATCTGGGAGGTAATGTGTCCAATCCTTTGGGATTGGTAGAACCTGTTCTTTTATACAATGAAATAAGATTTACAGAAATTTTCATCATATTTGACGACATGAGTACCTGGATGGAGGCCTGAGGCTGGATTACTTTAAGGGAACTGTGTTGTTTGGACTTTTGAGTAACCAGTAAGGTAATAAGGAAGCTGTTGGTGCTGGTTTAGTGAATCTAAGTATTGGAATATCTACCAGCTTTTTGGGGATTGTCTGCCCCATTCGTTGCAGTTCACCCTAATTGAGTGACCACGGCTGGCTCCCCACTAGGACCCCGGTCACAGGTGCACAGAAGTAGACACAGCTATTTGTCTGCTTCCTTCCTTCCTGAAGCAGTTGGGTGGGGAGTGGATGGAGCCTTGGCTCTACTCTCTCTCCAGCTTGGCCAGCACTATATGGCTACCTACCTTCTAGGAGCAGGAAGGGAATTGTGACTCAAGTCGCAAGGTGGATGTAGCATACACATGAGGCTCTTGCTCATGATTGTGCCTAAAGACACAATCCAGCCCTGTGACTTTATAAGGCTCTTCATTCCTGAATTTTAAAAAATGCAATAGATTGAAGACTTAGGGACTGTTGGAGGAGTTAGTGCAAGCCGGGGAGGTTAGTAAAGGAGTGCTAGATGACTAGTATCACAGCCTCAGGGGGAGAAAGGAAGCATCATGGGCTATATTTGGAAGTTGGAATGAGGGAAGGAACAGGCAGGCTGAGGAGTAAGAGCAGAAGGATCTGATTGGCATAAGGTGACCAAACAGCAAGTGTGAAAAATCAGGACGGGGGTGAGGGGTATTAGGAGCCTATATAAGAAAAAGACCCAAAAATCGGGACTGTCCCTATAAAATTGGGACATCTGGTCACCCTAGATTGGCAGGGGGACCAAGAGTGGTTGCAAGCCAGCCAGAAGGGCTGCATGTAACTGCAGCTGCACCAGGCATTCCAGGTCTATTCCTCAAATGACACTTCTAATTGCATGTAGCTTGTTAGCTGGCAGAGACAGACATGGAGGAGTAGGTACCTGTGCAAAGGTACCAACTCGGGCAGCTCGCCTATTGCACCACCTTTCCCATCCCAGTTACACTGCTATTTTTAGTGTGCTAGCTTAGTGTATGTGTGTCTACCTGAGCTGGAAATTATACCTTCAGCTGCAGTGTAGATGTACCCGGTCATCAGAATGGCAGCACCTCTACATCTGCTCTACACAGAGGTAACTGTCTTGTCTACCCAAGGTGTGAGGCAGTGGAAACTCAGCCCTTCAGGGAGCATGTTTAAGGAATTGTGCTTTTGACTGAGGAAAAAAACCTCTCCTGAGTTTCCATGCACATCCTCCTGAGGCACCATTTAATCTGTTCTGCTAGCGCTCTGCAGGAATGGAAGGAGAAGAATTTCCACAATGGATTCTGCAGACAAAGTAGCAGCTGAAATAGTTATCTGTGACTTTCAGTAACGTATGCCACTAAAGACCTAAGCACACATGCCATGTGCCCGGCAATGATACATAGTGCTAGCTGCCAGCTGCCAAGGGCTTTTCCAGTACTGTATCTCGGAGTTGCCCTCAGTGAATGATATTGTCAGGTCAGCATGCATTGAAAAGAATAAATAGAAGATTTCTCTGCCAGGGCAGATCACTGGCGCATGTAGTCCGATATCTTGCTTTTGGCAGTGCCAGTACCTGACCCTTCAAAGGAAGGGATAAACTCCTAACCAGTTGTGCAGTGTGGTATTTTGGAATTGGGATCTTGCAGATGATCATTTTACACCCTGAGACATGAGATCTGATTATCCTTTATTCTCTGAATGTGCATAACTACTAGAGTCTAGAGATAACAGTGCCATAAAATTATCCAGTCCTTTTCAAAATCCAGTCACAGGGACCTCTTGCAGCAGTGAATGTTTCAAATTAACAAAGTGTGAAGAGAAAAGATAGGGCATGCAATTTGGCTAATTTTCTACATGCTCATAGACACCAGTAAATCAATGGAGGGGCACATGCTGATGGCACTTTCACCTCTGGGTCACAAGTTCTTTGGTTCAAGTTCCACATTAGGAGAATGCCAATGCTCCAAGACAACACTCCTTCTATCAGTAAAACTATATCCTAAGTTAGGATTCCTAACATCCAAAGCTGTGGGTTAGCTAGTTAGTGTGATGTTGCAGTCTATATGATTTTATAAAAATATGCTAATGAGTGAATATAATGTAACTGGAATATGCTTCATGCAAAAGGTCTCTTATAAGGTATCATTACAAAGCTTATAATCTACTGAGTGTGTTCATCCTATTTCTATAAATGTATCACTTGTATCTAAAACTAGAAATATGAAATATAACTCTGAGGACCTATTGTAATTATGCAAAGTGTGGGCAATTAACGGTGCTTTGGAATCTTGATGGCTCCCATCAACCAGGACAATTGACTGCAGATGGCTCTATTTGCAGAGAAGCCTTCCTGTGAGTCAGGCTTGGGGTCTTACAGTGACGTGATCATGTCACCTGAACTGGAATCCATCTTTAACCTGGTGCTTTTCCATTGAGAAGGGGGTTGGGGGATGGAAACCCAGAGGGACAAAGGATTCCTGCCTTACGCATAAGATATATAAATGGGTGGAACAAAACAAAATAGAGGAGCCATCATGAGAAAGCCCCTAGCTACCACCTGAGCTGGAACAAGGGCTGTACCTGGGGAAAGGACTATGCCCAGACTAGGAAGGCATCCAGTCTGTGAAAGAAACATATTGAAACATCTCTGAGGGTGAG
Source organism: Chrysemys picta bellii (assembly GCF_011386835.1). NCBI lineage: Eukaryota > Metazoa > Chordata > Testudines > Emydidae > Chrysemys > Chrysemys picta. Next base: position 30,243,769 of record NC_088794.1, on the reverse strand, counting down.
TTCTTATCTGTATTCAGTTTCTTACTGTATTAGACATAGACTTGCGTGTTTTATTTTATTTTGCTGGGTAATTCACTTTGTTCTGTCTGTTTCTACTTGGAACCACTTAAATCCTACTTTCTGTATTTAATAAAATCACTTTTTACTTATTAATTAACTCAGAGTATGTGTTAATACCTGGGGGGGGGGGGGGGAACAGCTGTGCATCTCTCTCTCTCTCAGTGTTATAGAGGGCGAACAATTTATGAGTTTACCCTGTATAAGCTTTATACAGGGTAAAATGGATTTATTTGGGTTTAGAACCCACTGGGAGTTGGGCATCTGAGTGTTAAAGGCAGGAACACTTCTGTAAGTTGCTTTCAGTTAAGCCTGCAGCTGTTTTGGGCAAGTAATTCAGATTCTGGGTCTGTGTTGGAGCAGACGGGCGTGTCTGGCTCAGCAAGACAGAGTGCTGGAGTCCCAGGCTGACAGGGAAAGCAGGGGCAAAAGTAGTCTTGACACATCGGTTGGCAGTTCCCAAGGGGGTTTCTGTGATCTAACCCGTCACAGTTCGTGTCAGCAACAATGAGAAATCACAGCAAAGTAACTCTTCTTACCCGTTGATCCCAAAAAGTATTTTTCTAAGACAGATCCATAGCCGGTGGGATTTTTGGTGAGGTTGCTGATAACAAATGGCTGGGACTTTGTATTCACATTGTTCAAAGGCCAGCGCTGGGCTCTGATGCTTGCTCCTCCGTACCAGGAGACATTAGTCATTGAAAAACAATCCTGCAACCAAACACAGAGAGTTCTGTTAGAAATGAAGACAGAAAACTCTTTGTGCCAGGGACTGGTACACAGGATAATACATACATGGGGTAATGAAGAAGTGAGAGAGGGCTCTTTACATTATGTGCTTAGAAAGGGAACAGGTTTAAGTGGATTAAGCAAGGAACTCTGTGCCAGTGACTCACTGTGGGGGCCTTTGGAAAGTCAGAACCTCCGTGTCTCAAGCTTCCCCACCGGTAGCCTTCAGGTTAATGACATTTCCCTCACTGGATGCTGTGAGGATTAACAAGTGAATGTTTTCCCAATGCTTTGAGGCAGACTGCTCTGCAAATGCACAATACTACCGGTGTTGACAGCCCCAAATATTCAATAATCATGAGACCGTCCTTAAAAATCCATGAGATTTTAAAAAGATATATATCAATTTTAGGTACTTTGTCTTCCTGTATCTGAGCTTTTAACTTAAACTTCAAAATGTGACAAATGTTTCTCCACAACCATGAGGGCTAGAATTTTTTTCATAAATGAAAGCTGAAATTCTGCATAATCACTTGACTCCAGGAGCTGGAGATTTATTAACATCAAGCAATAGCAAGACTCAGTAAAATCACAAGAGTTGGCAACACTGTTATTCTATTATCTCAGGTACTCTATACATTACATGTCTTAAAAAGTATCTACTTCTTATTAATCAAAAACTAAAGGCGATACGTTCCTTTTAAATCCTTTCAATGGATCTTGTCTCCAGAACTCTTCTGGGGAGATCCACACATGCAGTGAAAGTGGAATATCAAAGCAGATATCTACTACCACGTGGACTTGAGAGGGAAATTTTGGTCCAGCTTCCTTACCCTATTGAATTTTGATGGTTTGCACTTCTATAGATACAGCAAACGCACTACAACTATTGTTCATTGTGTATTTTATTATCTATATTAAAGCTGACCAGGAAATATCCCCCCCCCCAAAAAAACACTGACAAAATATTGTTTTAATACAAAAAAACCCAAATCTGGATGTTATTCAGATTTTTGGCAACTGAAAAGTGAGTTTTTATATTTATTTTTACAAAAACTCAAATTTTTGATGAAATTAGGCGGGGTTGTGTTGGAATTTCCATTTAATCAAAAAGCAGCTTTCCATCTAAAAGCTGACAGAACTTTTTGACCAGCTGTGGTCTATATACTGGAGAGAGAGAGAGAGAGAAAGAGAAAGAGACCGAGCGCAGAACTGCAACTTTAACTTTAGCCGCTAATGTTCTGACCCAAACTAGTAACCCTTATTTTAAAAAAATTAAAATGCAGTCCTTTCAGGAAAACAATAACCTACCAGTCTAGATTTTAAAAATAAATAAATAAATAGGAAGCTCTCAATAGCAGTGCATCAAAGCATAAACCTGATTTAGAGATACTGGAAATAAGAGTAATAGATTTTTAAGGCTAGAAAGTGCTGTAGTGTACAAACCCCACACTTGGGGAACAGAGGGTTAAAGAGCAGATCTGAGCCTAGGAGGCTCGGTCCAGACATATTTGCTGGAGGTGCTCGCAATAGAGGTGGAGTTTAAAAAGGCACAGCATAGCTCAGTCAGGGAGGTCAGTGCCAGTGAGCAGAGCTGTTCTGGTAGCTCCTGCGGGGATACAGAAAGAGTCCAATGCCATCTGGAGCAGACCTCAATTGGGAGATGCAGGCTGCCAGTGGAGAGACAGCAGAGCGCCTGCCTGTGAGTGAGGAGGAAGAACCTCCGGACTCCTTTCAGTTGAGTATGCATTGCAAGTCAATAGCCAGGCAACTACTAGGCCTCTAGAGAGACAGGGATGTAGTAGGAAGTGATCCAAGGAGCAGTCTTGGTGATACCTTTGCCTTTGCTGCACACCTGAACTGCCAGCCCCAGGGCCCTGGGTTGGAGCCTGGTGGAGAGGGAGGGCCTGGGTTCCCCTACCAGCAATCTACAGCCTTGAGCCACTAGGTGCTACGGCCAACCCACGGACTTGGAACCATAATGGGGAAGAGTGTGCTAGTGCTCCAAGCACTGCGAGACCACCCTGCATCACAGGACCATTATGATAATCACATGCATCGAATTTCACCCGGTGGTTCCTTCACTGAGCCCAATAACTTGTGGTTGAACTTGAATGTATCTTTTAGAACAGAGGTGAGCAAACTTTTTGGCCTGAGGGCCACATTGGGGTTCCAAAACTGGATGGAGGGCCGGGTAGGGAAGGCTGTGCCTCCCCAAACAGCCTGGCCCCCCGCCCCCTATCTGCACCTTCCCACTTCCCATCCCCTGACTGCCCCCCTCAGAACCCCCGACCCATCTCAACCCCCCCTGCTCCTTGTCCCCTTACCGCCCCCTGCTGGGACCCCCCGCCCCTAACTGCCCCCTGGGACCCCATCCCCTCCCAACCCCCTCCCCCGCTCCCTGTCCCCTGACTGCTCCAACCCCTATCCACACCCCCGCCCCCTCACAGGCCCCCCGGGACTCCCACGCCTATCCAGCCACCCCCTGCTCCCTACCCCCCAGGACCCCCTGCCCCTTATCCAACCCCCCACTCCCTTACCATACTGCTCAGAGCACCAGGACTGGCAGTCGTGCCGCCCGGCCGGAGCCAGCCATGCTGCCCAGAGCGCTGGCAGCACGGCGAGCTGAGGCTGCGGGGGAGGGGAGACAGCAGGGAAGGGGCCGGGGGCTAGCCTCCGTGGCCGGGAGCTCAAAGGCCGGGCAGGACGGTCCTGTGGGCCATAGTTTGCCCACCTCTGTTTTAAAATAACATTCAGTCTTGATTTAAAGACGCCAAATGATGGAGAATTTACCACATTCCTTGGTAATCTGTTCCAATGGTTAATTGCCTTCACGGTTAAAAATGTGCATCTTATTTCCAGTCTGAACTTTGCTGACTTCAATTTCCAGCTGTTATGCATTTGTCTGCTAGATTAAAGAGCCCTGTAGTACCAGATATATTTTCCCTGTGCAGATCAAGTCACCTGTTAACCTTCTCTTTGATACACTCAATCTATTTATCTGAAGTCTCTCTCATCATAAGGAATGTTTTATAGACCACAAACCATTCTTGTAGCTTTTCTCTAAACTCTCTCCAGCTTTTCAATATGCTATTTAAAATGTAGACATTGGAACTGAACACCATATGCCAAGGGTGGTCTCACCAATGCTGTACACAATGGTAACACCACCTCCCTACTCCTATTCAGTACCTACCCCTTTATACATATTGTGTATTCCAGCATCCGCCTGGGAGTTCAGTCTGCGTCGTCCACAAACTTTATCAGCGATAATTTTATATTTTCTTCCAGATAACTGACAAAAAAATATTGAGTAGCAGCATTGGGCTGAGAACCAATCCATAGGGGACCCCCATTAGAAACATTTCCCTAATAGTTGTTAATGGAGAATTAAGAATGCTTTCATATCTATCAGGTAACTTGTTTTCAATTATTTTAACATGGGACATGTTGATAGCCATAAAGAACATGGACAAGGAAGGGACCAAATGGGGAAAAGAAAGGCTGTGAATATACCATCCTCTGGGCCTGGCCAAAGGAGGAAGGGGAACATGAAGAACAGTAAAACCACTCAGGGAGGCTCTAGAGATGAGCTGTTTATTAAAGACGAAAAACCACCATTCAACCTTGGTTAGGTTTTATTCCCTCTCTCTAGCTTTTTCTATCCCTCCAGTAATGTTCTTTATAAAACAATAATTAAATGAAACACACGCTGAGGTATAAAATGGCACAGATGTACTTTATCCAGTGGGCTGTCTTGACATTTATGATCTGCCTGTGAATAATTTCTCAAATATCTACCACCGTTTTTTGAGTTTTGCAATAGGCACTAGTCCACTGCAAGAAAGTCACAAAAAAATGAATTCCCTTAGGTGGTAGCATTTGGAAATTAGTGCCTCCATTTAAAACAAAACGCCTAGAAAATATTTCTAAAACAGTTTCTGCCAAATATGTCTAGTATATCTAAACAACGTAGTCATCCCAAACTCCTGCGAATATCTTGATTATCACTTCAAAAGTTTGTTTGTTTGTTTTTCTCTCTTACTTAATTGGCCTCTCAGAGTTGGTAAGACAACTCCCACCTGTTTATGCTCTCTGTATGTGTGTATATATATCTCCTCAATATATGTTCCATTCTATATGCATCCGAAGAAGTGGGCTGTAGTCCACGAAAGCTTATGCTCTAATAAATTTGTTAGTCTCTAAGGTGCCACAAGTACTTGGGGAACAATGCATCTTGGAATGCTCCATTCCACATAAGAAGTCTTCCTGGAGACATGCAAGATACCATGTGGACAATGGCTTCGGCCTGTAAAGACTGAGTCATGCAGGGACATGTGACTTGCCCAGGTGACTCCAGAACTCCATCTTGGAGCTGGACTTTGCATAGGAGGGAGGAGGGGGGGTCTCCACCCACAAGAGAGAGTCTATTTAAACCCGTGGGAGACCCCACCATTTTGTCTTCAGCTAGCTAAGGAAGGAGCCTCTCCACCCCTCTTCCCCCTCCTCCCCCCCCCCATACTTGAAGGGAACTGAAACAAACAACAGTAACTACAGGGGGTGTGAGTGATTGCTGGACCCAGGCTAAAAGGAGATTAGCCTGTAAAAGGGAGCATTCTGGAACTGGTGAGGAACTTATCTATATTTAGTTTGATTAGACTTAGATTTGCACATTTTATTTTATTTTACTTGGTGACTTACTTTGTTCTGTCCGTTACTACTTGGAACCACTTAAATCCTACTGTCTGTATTTAATAAAATCACTTTTTATTTAGTAATTTACCCAGAGTACGTATTAATACCTGGGGGAGCAAACAACTGTGCATCTCTCTCTATCAGTGTTATAGAGGGCAAACAATTTATGAGTTTACTTTGCATAAGCTTTATACAGGGTAAAACGGATTTATTTGGGTTTAGACCCCATTGGGAGTTGAGCATCTGAGTGCTAGAGACAAGCACACTTCCGTTCAAGGCACTGTAAATTAGCTGTTTTCAGGTAAACTTGCAGCTTTGGGGCAAGTGATTCAGACCCTGGTCTGTGTTAGAGCTCATTGTTGGCCTTGAGACCAGATAGTCTCACATTTCAGAAGCTTCCACTCACAGATCGGGACAGACATTTATTCCTAGATTCTAGTGATATTTGTGGACACAGGACCTGTGCCTAAATATTTAAGTCCTTTCAAAATGATCGGATCTGATTTCAGTTCTGCTTCTAGTAAATTAGTAGTAATCAAGGATGCTTTGCTGTACATTTAATATATGGTACCTTTCATTCTGGAGACCCAAATTCCAAGGGGCTGTGAAGACAGCAGGACAAATTCTGCCCTCAGTTACATCAGCTTAAGTCTAGAGGAACTCCAGTGACATCTGAGCTACTCTAGATTTACAGTGGTGAAAGTGTAGGCAGAATTTGGCCCACAGCTGTTTATAATAGCAAGCACTGTTTTCCATCTCCATATTTTAAGATATCCCAAAGGGTTAATGCTGTAACAATCTATGTGACCACAGAGCTGAACCTTCCAATGTAGCCATCCTCAACTGGAACATGTTCCTCAAGTCTCCACTCAGCTAACTGTGGATTTACTCCTGCTTCTGTAGAAGTCAATGGGAGCAGGAGCTGACCCCATATTTGCCAAACACTGGGTTACTGATAGAATGTTCTTTCCCATAAGGGCTGGACCAGATTCAATGGAGCTATATCAATTTATGACAGCAGGGAATTTGGCTCTCCCTCAATCCAGTAACTATGTAAGCTGTGCTTAGCACGATACCATAGGCTTACTGATCTTGCCATAAGGTTTCCAGGCAGACCTCATGCAATAAATAACTCTGAGGATAATCCTAACGTTGGCTATTTACTGCTCTTATTGTAATCCCTGACTTGAAAAGGACTTTCTTCCTCAGAACTTGAAAGTCTCTCCTGTTTTCTCTAGCATCCAAAATGCTACAACATGGCAGGCCGTGCTTGCTTTATGACTTTAGCACAAGGTAAGCACAACTCTGTATGTTTCATATTAAATACACAGCTGTGACAATGCGGTTCTGGCGGAACCCAACTGAGAGTGCCAACTCAGGACAAATTGCTCAAATAGGGCAGTTACAGCCCAAGGCTGGGGTTTTTTCCACCTCTAAGGCAAACCAAACCAGCCAGACTAAGAGGACTTCGGTCTCACCCCCTGGCTAACCGCAAGTCTCACAAGCAATCTCCTTAGACACTCCAGTTTCCCAGTATTACCACCAGTACCACTCGTTATGGGGACAAATGGTTATGAAAACCAATACCCCAGTAAAAGAAAAAGGTTCTTCTGATCCCAAAGGACCAAGCCCCAGACCCAGGTCAATATACAAATCAGATCTTACCCACAAATCACGCTGTTGCCAATCCTTTAGAATCTAAAATCTAAAGGTTTATTCATAAAAGGAAAAAGATAGAGATGAGAGTTAGAATTGGTTAAATGGAATCAATTACATACAGTAATGGCAAAGTTCTTGGTTCAGGCTTGCAGCAGCGATGGAATAAACTGCAGGTTCAAATCAAGTCTCTGGAATACATCCCCCGCTGGGATGGGTCCTCAGTCCTTTGTTCAAAGCTTCAGCTTGTAGCAAAGTTCCTCCAGAGGTATGAAGCAGGATTGAAGACAAGATGGAGATGAGGCATCAGCCTTATATAGTCTTTTCCAGCTGTAAGAACACCTCTTTGTTCTTACTGTGGAAAATTACAGCAACATGGAGTCTGGAGTCACATGGGCCAGTCCCTGCATACTTTGCTGAGTTACAAGGCGTATCTGCCTTCTCTCAATGGGTCCATTGTATAGCTGATGGTCCTTAATGGGCCATCAAGCAGGCTAGGCAGAGCTAACACCAGTTTGTCTGGGATGTCACCCAGCAGCATAGCATAAGTTTGAAATACAGACAGTATAGAGCCAATATTCATAACTTCAACTACAAAACTGATACACACATATAGACAGCATAATCATAACCAGTAAACCATAACCTTGTCTTAGACACCCCATTTGACCCCCTTTATACAAGATTTGCGTGCCACTACAGGACCTTGGTTGCAACAATGATCTATATGGTCCCAGATTATATCAATAACGTCACAACAGCTGACTGTTTTATTTCATAACCAAAAGAACTGATCAAAGCAACATCTTCCCCGTGCTGCTTGGCCTCTCCACTGGACGACAAAGGAGCTAGTTCTAGTCCTGGATTACGTTGGCTTCTGCTAACTAAATACCAGGGGAACGGGTGTCAGAACATCCTCCATAAGCAGGCTGCAGCCGTGTCCTCCCAGCCACTGGGGTTTCTACAGCTGGGCAGTGTCACCAAAGAAGTGTCACAGCTCGCTGGAGAGGACTCCTGGCCAGGAGATGTGCTGCTTCAGCAGAATTATCATGCAAAGGAGCTTCTGCACCTCCTGTGTCACATGGAGGGAGGGGGAAATTGATGTGGCAGTCCTGCATGGGGTGAGGATAGGTTAGAGAAAAGGCCACAGGATCCTTAGTTACATAAATTCAATTGTCCTAAATGCCCTGTGCAAGTGGCACCGAAAGGTTGCAGTAGTGTAGGCTGGGGAAGCAGCCGCACGGAGTGGGCTGAAGGGATTATTACTCCGCGGCTCAATGCTCTGGCCCCAGTTAGGGTGTGTGTTTGCATCCTTCACCCTTTCATGCTTCACAGTCACAAAGCCCAACTGCTCTAACTTTCTGCAGGGCGCAAGGAATGCTTTGAGCCTGCTCATGTGATACATAGGTCCCGTCCAAAAAATTCCTGTAGCAACTGCGTAGGAGCCTCTACAGCCCACTGCAGTTCTTATTCAAGGCACTGTAAATTAGGGTCTATACACTATGTACAGGTTTCAGAGCAGCAGCCGTGTTAGTCTGTATCTGCAAAAATAACAGGAGTACTTATGGCACCTTAGAGACTAACAAATTTATTTGAGCATAAGCTTTCGTGAGCTACAGCCCACTTCTTCGGATGCATAGAATGAAACATATATTGAGGAGATATATATACACATACAGAGAGCATGAAAAGGGGGGAGTTGTCTTACCAACTCTGAGAGGCCAATTAAGTAAGAGAAAAAAACTTTTGAAGTGATAATCAAGATAGCCCAGTACAGACAGTTTGATAAGAAGTGGCAATTTTGCAACAGAAAAGCTTCAAAAACAGGCTCCAACAAGAAACTGCTGAGCTGGAATTGATATGCAAATTAGATACAATCAATTTAGGCTTGAATAGGGACTGGGAATGGCTGAGCCATTAGATTCAATGTTTGTATCTCCCCTTGTAAGTATTCTCACACTTCTTATCAAACTGTCTGTACTGGGCTATCTTGATTATCACTTCAAAAGTTTTTTTCTCTTACTTAATTGGCCTCTCAGAGTTGGTAAGACAACTCCCCCCTTTTCATGCTCTCTGTATGTGTATATATATATATCTCCTCAATATATATTCCATTCTATGCATCCGAAGAAGTGGGCTGTAGCCCACAAAAGCTTATGCTCAAATAAATTTGTTAGTCTCTAAGGTGCCACAAGTACTCCTGTTCTTTTTACACTATGTACAGAATCTCATGTGCTACATGGTACATTTAAGCCCTGTCCATACAACAGCTGAAACCATGCTAGCAACATATATATTCTTCTAACATCTCAGGCCCATCCTTGCTACGTTATGAGAATATATATTATGGGGGGAGCGAGCAGTGAGCCTAGTTTGCCTACCGCTTCCTATTAGAAAAGATTGTTGTGACCTTTTCTCTGAGAAGCTCTCAGACCTTCATTCTTTGTAATAGGCCTTTGATATTCAGCCGGGGAGATCCCCTTGGGCTACAGAAGTGCCTTTTCTTTCTCCTAGGAAATTCCATTCAGGTTTGGCTGAGATATATGCAACTGTAGATTTTAAATCACCGTTTCCCTTTTCTCGCTTGCATCCCTCAGGGAACTTTTGGCAGCCTGCCCAAATGGCTGAACACGCCAAGGGTGGGCTCAAGCCAGGGCCATGGCAGGCAGCTGCCAAAATAGCCAAAGCAGAGTGTGGGGAGAAGAGTGCCCATCCAGGCTCTACTCACCTATAAGTCCCTGGAACCAGCACATGGCCCTAGTGGCCTGTTTACACACACACACACTTATACCCCAGGGTACCGCATGGAGCAGAAACTCGGCTCCCTTACTAGCCAAGGAGAGAGAGAGAGAGAGAGAGACACACACACACACGCGCACACACACAAACACATGGCAACACCCAAATTCTCAAATCCTTCAAATGGCACCAGACACCAACCCCCCATTCCGGGGGCAAGACGTGGGGCAGGAGCTCCCCCGACTCTGGAGGTTGGGGAGAGCAAGAGCCAAGCTGGAATGGGCTTCTTCCTGGACCTAGCACCTGGACTCAGCAATCCAATCTCCTCCCACCTTCCCACATAACAGCCTTCTCCTACCACTCACTAATGTTGGTCCTGTAGCTCACGTAGCAGCAGTCTGTGCAACAATGCTGAAGGCTCGGGATTCAGATCCTGTTGACGATCCATGATTGGGCGAGTTGTTATAGTTGCATGTAACAGAATCTGTTTTTACCCTAAGCCCTCCCCCCCACACACACACTATTGCTCAATTACACACAAAAAGCTGCTTTAAAAGAACGTATGCAGTATTGTTGTAGCCATGGTGGTCCCAGGATAAGAAAGAGACAAAGTGGGTGAGGTAATGTCTTTTATTGGACCAAGTTCTGTTGGTGGGAGACTTTCACCAACAGAAGTTGGTCCAATAAAAGACATAACATTATTTTGAAAGGTACAAGGTGGGTGAGGTAATGTTGAAGAGTCAAGCACCTGAAAGTTAGGAAGTGCCTGATTTAGGATTACAACCATAATTCAGGTATGCATTATGGTATGGTCTTTACACAATCTTACTATACTATTATATCTGTAGGAGCCTGCATTATTCTGCGCACAGAATGGATGCCCACTGAGCCAGTAATTACGGTTGCATGAGCAATCATACATGGTTTTCCTAATGGTGCTTAACATTGCAATCTAAATAACGTTCTTTTAACATAGTTTGTGTGTGTGAGAGAGAGAAGTTTTGAGTTTGTGGTGACTGGTTCTTTAGCTTCAGGAAGGCAATATAAGAGACTGGACAGGCTGCCAGGAGGAAATCCAAGAAGAGATAGTTTTAAAATGTTTCCTTTGCAAAAGCTGCTAAATATTTTAAACAAATATTATGAAAATTCAGTTTTCTGAAGTTACTGTATTGAACTCGAAAACCATTTCAGTCACCAAAGTGTAAAACATGAGTCTTTACACCCTACTCCAAGTGCAAATCTCAATGCATCCTTAACTATCGAGTCCCTATTGATGCCTCCATAATATATGTATATGTATTTCCTCCACTAAATTTCCCTCCCAAAAATTGTACCAAGGTCCCCCACTACTAACAACGGTGCCTCTCCTCAGCAAGGCAAGCAAAACAAATTTGGAGATTCCAGGTCAAGGTGTTTTGGTGACATGATGAACCAAAAAAACCGCTAAGAATATTTTTCAACAAGCTCCTGCCACTCCATAATACAAAACAAAGACAAACCTGGAAAGTATCAAGAGTTACGTGGCTTTTCCCCCCTTGCCTCCTGGTTTCCTAAACCACCTAAATACAATCAATTATATTATTTCGGTTCAAATGCTCTTGTTGCCTCTGCTCTTTCTAAACCTTTCCTTTTTGCCAAGCAGCAGGATCAGCGAGACTTAACCTCCCACATGACTTCAAATCTCTGGCAATTAGAACAAGGCCTCTTGGGTGCCTCTGCGAAAGCCCAGACGTATTTCAAGGGGGAATGGGGATTTCTGGTTGTTTAAGCATTAGCAGCTAGTCCGACTTACACCCTCAACTACTAAAAAGAATGACCAGCTCCTAACTCTGTGCAGTGATTCATGCAGAATTGGGGTCCTGGGGAGGGAAATTCAGCTATTTCAAGTGGGCTATTTCAGTTTGTATTTAGGGTTACAAAGGAACAGCTGAGTCCATGAAAAACAGGCGCTACCTGCCAAACAACTGTGACTCAAAGCCAGCCATAGATTACTTTAACATATCTGGGCCTGATCCTTAGCTGGTGCAAACTGAATAAGTCAATGGAGTCACATTAACTGACACTGAGGATCTGGCCCTATATGTGTAACTATGGAACGCAGTCAAAACAAGACATAGAACCACGTGTCACAGGATTGTTTCTATCGCTCAGCAGAGATGACATTTATTTATAGAGAGGATTTATTGGTGTCACACGGTGCATCAATAAATGGCTCTAACTGTTAGAGGGACTTATTTTTGTTTTCTGGTGTAAACTTCTAAGCACATGGAGACAATCTGGGGCAGATCTTCAGTACAACTGTAAAAGTGAGCCAGCCAGCCAGCAACAACATTTATAATTTAGCCTATGTTCTGATAAAAGGACATCTACAGCCAGCTAATTTGCTGGATTGTTTCCGAAAAGCCTTTTATTTCCTTTTCATTTTCTCCTCTCTGACTTGCTCTGTTGCTGCAAGTTAGAGACCCTGCTCATCTCACCCAGCTTAATCCCTTTCACCTTTTATAAACACATTCACCCCCTCCTCCCCACTGGCCTGGATTTGAACCTGTAAACGTCTGAGGAGTTTCACCTTCCCCTGAAGTCAGCAGGAGTTGGGGGCTCTCAGCATCGTGAAGGATCAGACTCCTAGGTGTGTCGGAGTCCTGTCTTATTCTGATTGATTCAAATCTACAAGAGAATTCTTTGTCTTCTGATAATATGAAATGCGTATTCATGGCTCAGGTTCCTATGGGGTCCCTTTGAGACTGATCCTAAATGTCAAGCAAAATTTCTGAACTCGGTAATGGTTTAACTACATTGTAAAATATTTTTTATTTGGGCGCTAGTGAGGGACAAATTCTATTGAAAAGCAAGGCCAATCCACTCCAGTCCTCAAGTTGAATGTTTCACTAAGGTGGAGGAATTTGGCCCAGAGTTTTAAAATAAAGATCCTCCGCTGATGTAAATCAGTATAGCTCAATTGACTTCAGTAGCTGATTTCTACCAGCTCAGACTCTGGCCCACTCCCTGTTTCTGACGTTCCCCACATATTTTCCAACCGTTTTTGATTTTTACTTGGAAAATGATCAACTCTATCCTACTCATCACCTTGGCAGTATAGATCTAAAACAAATCATGCACGTAGGCAACACTCACCGATTACATTCAAAAATTTCTCCAAAGCAAAGTGTGTTTTAAATGTGGATTTACTGTACAGATAGCAGAGATGTCGATATCTAGACAATGTATAGATCAGAAAAAAAAATCAGATTTTATTAATGTTCTCAGTGCTGACACCTGATGTATCAGGAGAAAGGAAAGTGCCGTGCTCGGATACAGACAAGTTGATTCATTCTTCCCTTTCCTAAATATTGTATAACAAAATACTCTTAAGTGCTCTGTAAGTCGCAAGAGCATCACACAAACTGAGGGAACACAGGAGGAAGTTCCCCGACTTTTAACATAGACAGAGAAGCAAGTTCTGAAACCTGGTACAGCCAGGAGATTTCAGTGCCAGTGCAAATATGCGGTGGGTATTTATTTTACATAAGTTCTTTTTAGTTACAAACAGAGGAAGGAGGGTGCTGCCGTTCTCCCACCGGTGCCATTGGAATAAATCTATTGTGACTGTTTAGGAATAACCTTTTCTAGCTTTTTGGTTTTAAACACCATTGTTATTTTGTGTGTGTTGGTGTATATATGTATGTATTCAGTCTATCTAAATGTGGCTTTCCTGCCCTCTAGTTAACACTACAGCACTATGAGGAGGTAGCTGCAGTGACTGGTTGAGTATTATTAGTGTATTTTTAATGGTGACAGTAGCACACCCGGAGTGCTTTGGAGCACTCATCTGTCTAGGATTTTGTATGATCACCCCATCATTGTGTGGTCCAGTTGCCTTCCACAAAAAGTAAGCACACTCCCTCTCTCTTCCAGCCCTCTTAGCAGGACAAGCGTAATGGTTTTCTTTTTTTTAATTTATTTTTAATTATAATAAATATGTAAGGCCAGATCCTCCATTGGTGTGGCTCCATTGACTTCACTGGAGCTATGCTGATTTATACCAGCTGAGGATCTGGCCCAGAAAGCACCAGAGTCCATTAATAAAACACCACCTTTGTTTTATAACTAAACCAAATCCCCATTACCTTTAGTGTAATCTTGCAGTGCAGAGGAGTCCAGTTTATCGTGTAGCACTCTGTGCCGGCGGAAGGACCAGGTTCAAGGGAGATCTCCAGATCCGCTGTCGCATCCCAGGTATAGCAGAACTCCGTCTTGTTGAGCCAGCACAAGTTCTTCACAAAGGGCTGCTCCATGTCTGGGAAGTTGCCCACAGTGATCTCCACCAGGGTCTTCTCTTCGCTCAGGGTCTGCAGGACGAGGGAGTGAGACCTTCGCTCCCAGATGAGACCACTGGTGCTCCCTCTCAAGATCCAGTTCTTGTTTGGCTGGTCCACCACTTGCCAGTAAATAATCCCAATGGTCATCACAAAGAAGACAGCCACCCCGAGGCAGGCAACAGCTCCCTTCCAGGTCTCATTCATCTCCTTGAGACCAGAGTCCCACCTCACCTCTGGAATCGGACTCTGGTTCCTGGGACGAGCATGGGGCATTTTACACAAAATTATTAAAGCAATCTTGCAAGGAAATGCTTCTGCTTCAGGACACGGAGCTCTCTCTTTCAGAACCTGCTGGGAAGCTCTCTTTAACTTTGGTTATTTCCCCCTCCTCTCCAAAAATAACTTCACAACTTCCCCCTCCCAGAAATAAAAACAAGTAAAACCACTTCTCAAAGCTTTCTCCACCACTCAGCACATGTTGCTAAAGGGGAAGTTATTCTAGTCAGCAGTGCACTAGCTGTAGAAAGGGAGAGTGCCTGCAAAATATAGCTGTAAACGTGTGGTGTCAGATCTATCCCCCCCTGCCAGATTTGTCCCAGGTGCTTGAGCTGTGACGTTTCTCTGGCATGCCAGACTGTGCCTAATCAGGAACACTGTCTGTGGTCCTATAGAGACAAACATGCATTGAAAAGCTTGGATCCTGTATAACCATTAGATTGGGAGTAAAGGAGGGGGGAGTGGGCAGCAGCAGCAGCTGTATAGGGAAAATGCAGCGTTCAAGTCTCCACGCAGCTTTGGGTTCAGGCTTGCAATGCAGCGTTAAGGGGACATGTGGTGCAGAGAAGATCACAGTGGATATTTGCTGATTATAAAGAGAAGGGTGTGAATGGGATTCCCCAAAAGTGCAAGTCACTCAGGTAAAAGTATAACAAGTTCTTTAGCCCTTCCTCCGCCAAATATAAGAGTTAGATTCATCTACCTGTTGCGTAGTAAAAACTGGAAGCTGTCTGTAAAGCATAATTTCATTCAAAACC
This sequence comes from Chrysemys picta bellii, assembly GCF_011386835.1. Lineage (NCBI taxonomy): Eukaryota > Metazoa > Chordata > Testudines > Emydidae > Chrysemys > Chrysemys picta. Next base: position 30,228,540 of record NC_088794.1, on the reverse strand, counting down.
TCATCTGGTGTAGATCAGTGTAATTTCCTTGATGCCCATGGAGATATGCTGATTTACACCAGCAGAGGATCAACTCTCGTTGCTCGGCACTTGGTTGGGTTTCCTGCATGTAAAATAAGCGTTTGTTTCCAAGTAAAAACATTGCTTGGCTTTTTTCCTTCTCTCAAAGAGAAACACTGATACTAGCACATCTGCTCAGTTTAGGTGAAGTCTCTGTACTAGTCACACTTCCCTGTAACAGTAACCACTGGCATTAACGTACGCTGACCCATGTCATGCAGGGCTATTAATCTTCGGAAGTCTGACCCAGCTCAGATGACTGGATCCAGGAAATAAAGCTGAATCTTTTTGCGCACTCACTGTGTCATACTTCCTATTCAACAGAGGCATGCCCAGGCCTACAATGTTATTTATATTTATTTTGCACAGTGTGAGAGGAGAATCGGGCCTCCTTTGAACTAAGAGGCTATATATGAGGGTGATGTTATGGGTATTTGTTCTTCACAGGGCATTTCAGTCTCCCCCTAGATCTCCACTTGCAGGACTCAAAGGCCCGATTCTCCTCTCACACTAGTTTCCACAGAGAGCATGATTCATTTCATCTCACCTCTGGCAGGTAAAAATTAACTGTTGTATTTCCCAAATGTTACCTTGTCATGTAAGCAGCTGTCACCAATGCACGGATGTCATGTGACTGCTAACGAGATGGTTTTGATTCTCAGTACATTTCCAGGAAGAGTTCCAAGTGCTGGCTTTATCCTATCAATTCCCACAATTTGGGACCCAGTTACCTAAGGGACCACCTGTCTCCCGCACCATGCTGCCACTATGGAGACCGGCATGTTTGAGAGCAATCGATTCAAACAAATGCAAGTGGATATGAGGGCATTTTCTTTGAATTCAAGAGATCCTGTCACTTCCCTGCTTGGTCCACCAGAGACTGGATTCATTCACTTCCAGGCAGGCTGCTAAGCCTCTCTTCTCCTAAGCATTTAGGCCCAGATCCAGCAAAGCATTTAAGTGGGAACTTAATTTTAAGCATGTGACTAGTCCCACTGACTTCAGTTGGATTACTGATGTGCTTAACTTTAAGTGCTTTCCTGGATCAGGGCCATAGTGGGGCTGGGGGATTCCAAAGGGGAGAGGCTGGAGATGGGTGAATTATGTGAAGTTTTTCACTATAGGAGGCAGTTGGAGAGAATGCCTTTAATCTTTTTTGTGGGAGTCTATTTGAAAAAATGGCCTCTGGAAATTTGATGAATCAGCATATAGTGAAATTTTTTTTTAGCTTTTCTAATGGAGTGCTTTACACTTTGAGAGGTGGATAGAGTGCTGGAGATGTGCCAGAGATAACAAAATAGAATCAAATAAGTGTTCGATGACTTCGCTACTTTATGAGTAATACATCTTTCCAAACTTGGACTACGTCTTCACTGCAAAGGCTGCGTTTACATTGAGATATCTAACAGAGTCTAAAATCCTGGCGGAGACAAGGAATTGTATTTTTCACCTCGTTGTAGCTAGTCAAGGTCAACCTTATAGCTTCCACCTATGGATGACTTTGGTTAGCTACATCAAACTCCCCGTGACTTGTTTCCTCTAGGATTTGACATCAAATTAGTGATCTCAGTGCAAACACACACTTTTTCTATGCAGTGCAGCCAAAGCCTCATACTCAAAGCTTTCATACATCCCTCACATCCTGTATCTGTGTTCTGTACTCTGTAGGTCAGATCCTTGGAAGGTGCAAATTAGCATAGCTCCGCTGGCTGCAATGATAACTAATCTAATGTACACCTGCTGAGGATCTGGCCCAATAAATCACTCTTTCATTTTAACCTAGATTCTGAGCTCTTTGGGACAAGGGCTGTGGTTGTTACATGGTTTATGATGTGCCTGGAATATATTTGGTTGGTTCAAATATTATTATTTTGGTCAAGCCATTTCCTATCAGTTTGATTTAAACAATAAATTCCCAGCTCTGATATAGTGCTTTTCATCAGTCGATCTCAACACGTTTTACAAATAAGTGGCTGATTTTGTTAGCCACGTGGCCACCAGCGAGCATATCACAGCTTTCATAGCACATGATAGCGTGCTAGTGTCTGTATTCAACAGCCCTTTATAGAGGTTCAGAAGAATCCTTTGAAAGGAGCAAAACTCCTTTGAAATACCCAACATGCAGCCATGGAAGTTAGCTGGGAATTAAAAAAAGTGCATGGAGACTGAACAGTGTATATTCACACGGTGCACTCTTTGGATTGGATACATGCATAGGTGCCGACTCAGTGAGTGCTCTGGGGCTGGAGTACCCACGGGGAAAAATTAGCGGGTGCTCCGCACCCACCAGCAGCCAAGCTCCCCCTCCTTGCCTCCTTCTCTCCCTTCAGCGTGCTGCATCCCCACTCCTCCCCCACCCTCCCAGCGCTTCCTGCCCTCCCGCTGCCTAACAGCTGTTTGGAGGCACTTAGGACTTTCCACTCAGGGGAGGAGGCGGAGAAGAGGCAGGGCAGGGGAGGGACTTGGGGGAAGGGGATGGAATGAGGGCAGGAAGGGGGCAGGGCTGGGGTGGGGGTCGAGCACCCACCAGGCAGAGGGGAAGTCTGTGCCTATGGATACATGTTATGTGGTATGTTTCGGTGCCTTGATTAGCTAAGTGCAACTCTCGGAATCAGGTATTTAGTGCAAATACTAGAGAGACAAGCTGGGTGAGCGGACCTAAAGAAGAGCTCTGTGTAGGTCAAAAGCTTGTGTCTCTCTCACCAACAGAAGTTGGTCCAATAAAAGATCTTACCTCCCCCACCTTATAGCTAATATCCTGGGACTGACACGGCTACCACAACACTGCATAGCGAAAACACTCACAGTTATGGATTTGATATGTGCTGGCTGCAAACGTCCTGTAGCATTTGTTTAAAAATTCACTGTCCGGATGAACAAACCTGTAGGTATGCACACAAGGGGACAAACACTGTCAAAGCAAGTTCATTTTGAAATCCAAACGCATATTTACAGAAATGTTTCTTGCCGCAATCGCGCAGCTCTAATCAAGAGAAAAGGGAAAACTAATGAAAATGTGCGGAGATACAGAGAAACAGTTATAATTGCATATTGACATCTAAGCGCAGACTCTGATCCTGCAATCTGCAATGCTGAGGCAGAATGCCGTGCTGGCATCAAGCCCCACTGACTTCAATGGATGATTGTGCAATGGTCTGCCCACGTGCCCTAAGGGATGAGGATCGCATTCAGTGCGCTAATGAAGACTTCACTCCTGAGTACACAGCCCCAGAGAAATGATAAAACAAAGGCTCTCCATTCACGGAGGAGGCAATAGCAATGGAAGATCACCTGGCCAGGATATGGAGCATAAACTATTTTTAATTTTTAATTTTATTTTTATTGCTTTTATTTTGTGATTTTTTTTTCTTTGTTGTCAATCCAACACCAAATAAACCTTATTTTGTTTACAGTATCTGGAACAATAACGTGGGGACAGGGATTGCTGGACACAGCTACGGGAAGGAAACTGGCTTCAGACCATAACGGAGACTGAGTCAATGAAAAAGTAACCTCAGATCCAGAGGGGAGAGATAGAGATAAGCATCCAATCAAAAGCAAAGAAACCATGAGGGCCTGCCCACAAGAGGAACAAGAGCTAGTATAAGTCAGTGTGGGCACAGGTGGTTGCAGGGCCGAGTACCAACTGGCCACCTTAACCAAAAAATAACCGAAACCAACATTTTTTAACGCAGTACCATATCCTAAATAAACCACACCTCAGAGAAGAGAGAAACAAACTCCCTCCCTCTCCAGAAATGATACTCACCCCTACCCCACAAGCAATGAATTAAAAAGGAAACTCACAGCTTTGAGCTTGGCTCTGAAGGATATTGCAGAATTGCATGTATCAAGGTAGAGACGATTCCATAGTCATGGACTTTTGATGGAAGAGGCCTTACCAAGTTATGCCATCATGTGGCCAGCAGTTCCAGCCTGCAGATTTTAGTACCCACAGTAGAAGACACGGCAGCACACAATCCTTCAGGCAGAGCAGTCCGGTGTTATCCAAGGCTTCAAAACACTAACAGTGATATCTTGAAATGCACTTGCTGAGCAACAGGCAGCTACTGCAGCTGTCAGAGCCAATGTGTCAGCGATGCTTGTGGGTGGATGCCCTTGAACAATCGTGCTGCTGTGCTCTACAAGAGCCGGGAGTGGTTTTCAATGATAGTCCTTCAATGAAATACCTTACAGCCATCCAGCATAAAAGTCTTGCAGATATAGATCTACTGCAGGAGGGTCCGTGAGAAAAGGAGGGTGCCACATAACGGCGTGGAGCATTGTTGGGTCCATGCTGGCTAACAGCAATTTGAAAATGGCATGAGCCAGCCCAGAAAGGAAGTATGGGGCGGAGACAGCAGAAACATGGGATTTTAAAATTAAACAATGGAACTCACCTGGCTTCCCACAATTCATAGTGAAAACAATCCCAGGATGCACGCTGTTCAGCAGTGATGCAAAGGACCATGGGATACCCCCAGAGAATGCTACGCCCCCAGAGAATCCCACCATGTGCTCACACAATGTGAACTGAAAATGGAACAGGCATTCCGCATGCATGCTATTGGGAGTTACCTGACGCACATCAAATAGCTTCAGATTAACCCGCCTGTGTAGACACACCGTTAGAGAAAAGGATACAAATTTGCAAATAGTTTGGAGATAATTAAGTGCCATTTTTGGTCATTGACAAAACCTGAGCTGCTAGACTGAGTTTCCAACCAGATGTGACCAGTCGGTCTGGGCAAAACCCCAACTGCAGATAGACAAGGCCCAGAACAAGCAAGATCCTCCAGACTCACCCTTGTTCAGCCAGCATTTGGCTACCACCTGCTCACTGCCTATCCAGACAGGGCACTGATTTTGAGGGTGGTAGCTGCTATTGCGGCTTGGTGCCTACCAATAGAATGCTCCAATCTTGTAGGGGGGTAGACATTTGGCTGTCTTAGCCCGGAGGGGATTGCTGTGCTAGCCATGAAGAGGGAACACTATTTCCCACAGAATACAGCCAGTAGCATCCATTTGAAATGGCCTGCAGTTGCAATCAGACCTGATGCAAGAGAATCCAGTCAGCAAAAAGAAAAACGGGAGGTAAAATGGTTAATCAAAGGCATAAAGTTACCTAGTATTAGATTTAAGTCATGATAAATGAGGCTCATCACTTAATCCAGAGGGACTCTAGCAGAGGCCTGGCTCACATTAGGAGGCTACTCCTGTACTACCTCTGCATCCTTTTTACTTTTCAGCTGACGATTCTTAGTGCAACTTCATCATACCTGCGTAGGAAAAGGTCCTAGTTATCCAGCCTCTAGCATCAGCAGCTATGACCCAACCGCAGTGGGAAATACCAGTAGGATTTGATCTGGCCACGTGACTGTGAATTAAACCTACCACATGCACTGAAGCTATTCCAGACTTTCTCTTCCCCTGCTCACCGCCATTTCGCATCTTTCCTACAAAGCAGGCTGTGCTTTGAGTTCTGTTATGGAGAGAAGCGCACACACACACACACACACACACACACACACACACACACACACACACACACAAATAAGTTTCATTCCTAGCAGTTTCTCCTTTACTTACCTGCCAAGATCCAAGTTTAGGATTCTCTATTTCCCCAGAAATGGCTGCTGACACTTAAAGCAGAACATTTCCAGGCCCTGTCTTAGGCCTCATTATGCAGGCGATGTCAGTGGAACTACTCATGACAGTAAAGGGAGGCATCTGCATATATATATTTGCAGGATCAGAGCCTCAGGTGCTTGTGATATTAGCAACTTTTGCAAGGGAAACAACGTTCTGCACTGGGAGCACGGCAGGTGAATGAGAGGAGATGGGTCCAGATGGTCTGTATAAAAATATGACTGGGTTTGATCAAACCCAGACTCCACTGATCATCTATGGAGGCCTTGATGGACCTGTATCCCTAATAGCAAGGATTTGGCAACAGCTGGGAGCTGAAATCCTGACACATTCAGGCTCCAGGGCAATGGTCAGGAATCGAGCTGGTTGAAATATTTTTCATGCAAAACTTTTTGTCAAACAAACAAAAGAACCAGAAAGCACATGAACAACAAAGGCTTTTTCTCTAGACTGGACACGTTTGCAAAAGGCTTCCTTTTTAATTTTAAATATATTTTCTAGTTTTTCCTGGAAAGTTCACTAGAAATTTCAACATTTCAGTGTTTGTTTCCCCTCCGTCTGCCACCAAATGCAACAGAAAGACTGATGCTGAGGTTTGCTAGTTTCAATCCCCTGTACCAAGGTGACCCTGCTTGGAACACTCTCCCATGGCAGCAGGAGCGCCGCCAGCTTTTTTGCCGCCCTAGGCAGCGGAAGGTCCCACCCCCGAAATGCCGCCCCCAACAGAGGCGGCGGAAGGTCCCACCCCCGAAATGCCGCCCCCAACAGAGGTGGCCGAAGATCCAGCCACCGTGGTCGCCGCCCCCCAAATGTTAGTGCCCTAGGCGACCGTCTAGGTAGCCTAATGGGTTGCGCCGGCCCTGCATGGCAGGCCGTGGCATGACAGGCACGCCGGCCTCAGTTTTGCCTCTCAGGTAACCCAAGGACTCTATGCCTGTGTTACGCAGACAAAACTACACAGGATCGTTTTAGGGGGCAACACAAAGATGCCACATTTATTATGGTAACACAATTTGATTTATGACCAATAACTAATACCTAATTACCTATTCACACACACATCCATCAGCTGTTCTGCAGCTGCTGTATAGTTACCAGTCCTGAACATAGCTTGAGTTCGTGACTTGAATTCGCAGCTTGGGTTCGTAGCTTGTGGCGGCTAATTGGCCAGGAAAGCCGGGCACAAGGAAGGGCTGGGTCTTTGTTGGGCATGCACTGATGCCCTTCCATGTTGGCAGCAGAACGTTACCCTCCAAAAAGTCTTTCATCTCACCCATCCTTTTTTGTAGGCTTTACTTTGAATCCAGAGTCTATGGGTCTTGCTGTGTCACGCTGCCTCTGGGTTTGATGATTGATCACCTCTTAATTGCAGACGTGATTTTCAGCCTCGGACCTGGCTTTGATGTTCCTTCTATTGTACCTTTGTTTTTTTCTTTTTAGGGTGGACTCTTCTTTCTTTGTTAGGGCTCTTGTCTGCATCTTCAGCCCTTGGTGTTTGAACTTTATTTTATCAGGACAGGCTGGTACTGGAGGTTGATTCCATCATCCATACATACCTCATTCACACATCTAAACTAAACTAATAAGATTACAGCAGGGTTTTGCAAAAATGAAGGTTACAGCAAGCTTACAAAATGGAGTAAGCGTTTGTAAAATGGAGTTTGAATTTACAATATGGCAAACAGTGAACAGAAGTAGACAAATGTAGTGAATGGCAAACAGTGAACAGAAGTTACAATACTGAAACAGTGCAAGTCTCAGTGATTTAAGCATGAATTGGATTGACAGTGAAACTTACAAGGGCAACTGGCTGAATAGCTATGGCTTTTAACAAGCATCTTAATTGTCAATCAGCCAGTTATTGGGGTAACCGGTTTTATGAATGAATGTTGTTTCAGTCATAAAACTTTACTTATGAAGTTACATTAATAAAGTGAACAATTAAAAACAATTTCATTCATCAGTTCTACACCTGGCTTTCTTGCTTCAATAATACCCTTCCTTGGGGCCTGTTTATTACAAACCATAATGCAAGTCAGTCCTTAACAAAGAGCCCCAAACACAGTCATTTCCCACAGCCAGTGTATATAGGGTTTACAACTCTGCTCATCCCACCAGCCTCTCTGCTTGGAGTCCTTCCATACCATGTCTGCCACACCTAGGTTCCTTGTTGGTCCTCTTTTGTTGTTCTGCCAGGACTGCCACCCCAATCCTTCTAGCTGGAGCGCAGCCCTGCTCTTCCCAGCAGGAACTCCCCAGCATCTCCGCTGGGAGAACCTCCTTACCAGGAGAGCACCCCTCACTCTTCCGACCCGCTCACTGTTCCCCAGCTCTCCATTGCGGAGCCATCAGTGGGTAAGCCCCTGCATTGCTCCCCTGGCTTCAGCCCTCTCCAACCCTTGGCTTCAGCTCCCCAGCTTAGAGCCAGCAGCTCCTCCTCCTGCTGCTGCCTGCAGCTCTCTCCAGCCCTACGATGGGGAGGTCAGCCGCAAACCCCCCTTGCTGCTCTCCTTGCCTTCAGCCTTCACCCCCTGAAACACTGCCTCTTCCGACTGACTCTGGCAGCCCTCACTCACAAGGTTGATTGATCGGTCGGTCACAGTCTCTCTCCCTCATCCTACTCTCTTCTTCAGTACCCAGGTTCCCTGATCCTTTATAGTTCCACATGCTGCTCCCGCCCTCTTAGTTGGCCAAACTAGGAGCCCGTCCTGGCATAAGGGGCACTGGACCTACTTCATTCACAGGAGCCCACCACCCTGTGACAACCCCTTTTAAAATTTCTCTTTGTTTTCACTTTTCTTCCACTGCTCTAACTTTTTAAAAGTTGAGCGTTTTGGAATGAGAAGAAAGAAAGGAAGAATCCTGCTGGAATCCTTCATTCTATTGCATTCAGAGGGGTTGGGGGCAAAGCATGGCAAAAGGGGGAAAAAGCAAAAGTCTCAAAATTTAAAAAAAAAAGGGGGACAATTTTCAAAAATCCAAGAAATGGTTCTGCTTCAGAACAAATACTTAGTTTTTTTTTTGGGGGGGGGGGGGGGGGAGGGGAATGGAAATTTCTTTTTCCTTTTTTTTTTTTTGACCAGCTCTAATCAGGACATCCCAATTTATTTGGCCCTCTTGAGAGCCAGAGGATTGTTTTCTGATGTGCATGGAAAGATAAGCGCATGAAGGTTGAATGTGTGTGCGCTGCACAGGTGATATGAAGGTGGAGCCTGGATGTGTAGGTGAATGGTGTGTAGAGGATTGCTGTGTGCACAGGTGCTGTGCAGAAGGTGGTATGATAGTCCGGGATGAAGGAAGGGATTTTGCTTTGGGTATTTGTGTAGAAGGGTGTGGTCTGGACGTGTTTGTAATTGAATTGTTCCTCAGTCCTCATCAGATCCGTATTCTTATCATTCAGTACATTATCACTTTTCAATAAACAGTATAGATAATGTTCTTACAGTGTAGTTCTACTGTATAAAGTACATACAAGTGCCCTCTTCCCACTCAGCAGATCTGCTCTGTGTGCAGGGGTGTTCAGAGAGCCCTATCTGCTGATTTTGGTGACAAGTAAGATTTTATTACCATTCTCTCCTGTTATCCTGAAAGAACCTGTCCTGTTAGTTTAACATCTGTAATATGCAAGGTCTTGGAAAACATTTTGAAGGAGAAAGTAGTTAAGGAACTTGAGGTCAATGCCAATTGGGACAAATTACAACACGGTTTTACGAAAGGTAGATCATGCCAAACCAACCTGATCTCCTTCTTTGAGAAAGTAACAGATTATTTAGATAAAGGAAATGCGGTGGATCTAATATACCTCGATTTCAGTAAAGCGTTTGATACGGTACCGCATGAGGAATTATTGGTTAAATTGGAAAAGATGGGGATCGATATGAAAATCCAGAGGTGGATAAAGAACTGGTTAAAGGGGAGACTGCAGCATGTCGTACTAAAAGGTGAACTGTCAGGTTGGAGGGAGGTTACCAGTGGAGTTCCTCAAGGTTCGGTTTTGGGTCCAATTTTATTTAATCTATTCATTACTGACCTCGGAACCAAATGTAGAAGTGGGCTGATAAAGTTTGCAGATGACACAAAGTTGGGAGGTATTGCCAATTCGGAGAAGGATCGGGATATCCTGCAGGGAGATTTGGATGACCTTGTAAACTGGAGTAATAGTAATAGGATGAAATTTAATAGTGAGAAGTGTAAGGTTATGCATTTAGGGATGACTAACAAGAATTTTAGTTATAAGCTGGGGACGCATCAGTTGGAAGTAACGGAAGAGGAGAAGGACCTCGGAGTCCTGGTTGATCGCAGGATGACTATGAGTCGGCAATGTGACATGGCTGTGAAAAAAGCTAATGCGGTCTTGGGATGCATTAGGCGAGGTATTTCTAGTAGGGATAAGGAGGTGCTGGTTCCGTTATACAAGGCACTGGTGAGACCTCATTTGGAGTACTGCGTGCAGTTCTGGTCTCCCATGTTTAAAAAGGATGAAATCAAACTGGAACGGGTACAGAGAAGGGCCACTAGGATGATCCGAGGAATGGAAAATCTGTCATATGAAAGGAGACTCGAGGAGCTCGGTTTGTTTACCTTAACCAAAAGAAGGCTATGGGGGGACATGATTGCTCTCTTTAAATATATCAGAGGGATAAATACCAGGGAGGGAGAGGAATTATTTCAGCTTAGTACTAATGTAGACACGAGAACAAATGGATATAAACTGGCCGTCGGGAAGTTTAGGCTTGAAATTAGACGAAGGTTTCTAACCATCAGAGGGGTGAAGTTTTGGAACAGCCTTCCGAGGGAAACAGTGGGGGCGAAGGACCTCTTGGGCTTTAAGATTAAGCTTGATAAGTTTATGGAGGGGATGGTTTGATGGGATAAAGTGATTTTAGTCAATAGGTCAATAATGTGCCATCGCTGGTAATTAATAACAATGGTCAATGATGGGATATTAAAAATTACTACATAGAACTTTTTTCAGAGGGTCTGGCTAGAGAATCTTGCCCGCATGCTCGGGGTTCAGCTGATCGCCATATTTGGGGTCGGGAAGGAATTTTCCTCCAGGGTAGATTGGCAGAGGCCCTGGAGGTTTTTTGCCTTCCTCCGCAGCATGGGGCAGGGGTTGCTTGCTGGAGGATTCTCAGCGATTTGAAGTCTTTAAATCATGATTTGAGAACTTCAACAGCTGAGTCAAGGGAGAGAATTCTTCCAGGAGTGGGTGGGTCAGCTTTTGTGGCCCGCCTCATGCGGGAGGTCAGACTAGATGATCATAATGGTCCCTTCTGACCTTAGAGTCTATGAGTGAACTAGGATTTATTGTCTTGCACATTAACCAAATTCTATTTGCAGGGCCACCTGCAGAACCCCATTGTCTTAATATCAGTTACATCTCTGCATTTCCACTCAAGGCGATAGAGGTAATTGAGGGCCTCATCTGAAGACAATGGAGCTGCATAGGTGTCACTGAAGGCCCACTTTGGTCCGCAGAATCTTTATTTCAGTGATGAGGATGTACCTACACAGGAAGACAATCTCTGATAGAAGAGGGCTTTTTAAGCTAGCAAACACATGCATAACAAAATCCAATTACTAGAAGTTCCAACTACTAGCAACTTCAAATTGGAAACAAGATGCAGGTTTTTTTTTAACCACTAGAATCGCTTACCTAGGGATGTGGTGGATTCTCCATTGCTTGCTGCTTTTCAAAAGACTGGATGTCTTTCTAAGAGATATGCTATAGCTCAACCAGCAGTTGTGAGCTTGATGTAGGAATAACTGGGTGAAACTCTACGGCCTGGGCTAGGCAGGAGGTCAGACTAGATTATCATAATGGCCTAAAATCTATGAGAAGATAAAAAACCCAGCTTGACTTTCAGATCTCCTGTTTTAAGCTTGTAAGGTTGGTTTTGGGGGAGGGCAAACCCTCTTACTTTTAAATTGTGAAAATTTGATTTGAAAAACATTAAGACACAGTGGCACAGCCACGATGCCATTATTACAAAATCACTTTTCAGAGTAACAGAAGTTTCATTCAATTAAAATATACAAATACATTACTAAAAATATTTGTAATACTTTAATAAAGATTTTTTTTAAATTTCCATTAATGATCCTTAATCTGAATAGGATTAACACAGGCTCTAACTTATAATGAGGAGGATGCAAATGACATGCCAATGTCTTTCTGACATACTGCATTGTAACCCACCTATCTTGGGAGAACCAAGCAGATGGACGTCAGGGTCTTAGTTTTATAATATTTCAAGTATCAATGATGTCACAGTGCTACTGGCCAATCAGTATTACAAGCTGCAATGCAATACCCCAGGAAATACTGCATTCAGAATCTCACACAGAGCACCACTGGAGCCAGTTTATTGACTTCAATTGGCTTTGGATCAGACATTCAGAGCCCTACTCATCTCTCACTCTCACCAATGGCAAATTTTCCCATCGATATCAGTGGGAACTGGATCAGACTGTCAGCAAGGCTGGAGCTCCCAGGAGCAATAATGACCCAAGGTGGCAAGATCTACGAGTTCAACGTTCATACAAGTAAGACAAGCTTTAGATCCCCGCTCTGTTTACAGGTTCACAAGTTTGGTTAATTCCGCCCGTTGTTTCCACACACCTCTGTGCTTCTTGGTTTGGGCTTGATCCAGATTTGAAAGCACCAAAATGCTCAACACACACACTTTTTATGATATTTCCGGTCTGGTTAAAATGAGGGAATCTTGTGGGAGACATCTGATAGATTATCATTCCCCCACCTCAAATACTGCATAGATTCCTTATGAGAAATATCATGAGAAATGTGTAGAGGTTCAGAGAACAGAAACAAGGAGAATACTGGAGGGACTGAGTTAAGAGAGAAGATTAAAAAGATTGGCTAAACAATGAAGTATGTGAAGGGTGTAAACAGCAAGGAGGGAGAGGAGCTATTTAGCGTGATACATTTGGGGCATAACTAGGAGTAATGGGATGAAATTTAGGCTGAATATCGGGGAAGACTGTGAAATAGCTAAGACTGTGGAATAGGCTCCCAATGGGAGTGGTGGAAGCCCCTTCTCTATGGGACATTTAAAACTAATGTGGACAAAATGATATTCAGTGTCCAATAAGGAGGAATCCTGCAGTGGCAAGGAGATGGACTGCTATGGTATTTGGGGTGTGGGCCTGTATATACAAGAGGGGTGGGGTTCCAGGAAGCAATTCCTCATGGATGAAAGATGGACTTTAGAAACACAACAGCCTTTGGTCACCAGTAAGTGGGATGCGAGAATGGGGGCTGGCCCAATTTGAGCTGTCCTTCAAAAAGCAGGCAGAGAGAGATGTACTATCTTGAGGGCAGTTCAATATTTATCTAGCCTAGCAGGCTCTCATATTACTGCTTTTAATGGTTATTCTGTACATCAAGGCCTGGCCTGCACAGAAAGTTTCTTTAGTCTCTCGTTTAGTTTCCATATTGCCTGACTCTGAATCCAAGCGGGAAGATTCCCCATTCTCTGCAGAAAATAGGGTTGCTGCATCTGTTATTCTCAAGGTGGTCTCAATGTACTCCCCTCTCTTCAAGACAGTATCTGAGATTTTTCAAAGCCAGCTAGGGGATTTAGATGCACAACCCCTATTAATTTTAATGCACTGCGCATCTAAATCCCTTAGCAGGCTTTGAAAACTCAATCTGTGCTCCCAAATTAACAATCTTTGGGGAAGCAGTTTGAACCTTCTGTCTGACTTAAACTGGGTGGAAACTTGTCCCTGCCCTCTTGTGAATTGTCTTTTCTCTGAGCACGGGTTTTAACAAGTTTTTTTTTTGCTGGTCATAAATCACAGTGTGATCCAGTTTCTTGGAACTAACAGCTCAAAACTGCAGTTCACCTTGTTTAGTCTTCCTCAAATGATCTTGAGTGTTTACCTTCCACAGCCAAGAAAAATGGCTTTTCGTTGACCTGACTGAAGGGAAAACATTGGTGCACTTCTCCTATTTTTCAAAGCAAGGCCGACCTTTTCTTCCATCTCTTCGTCTCATGTTTATCTTGGAAAAAATCAACCTCCTCCTCTCTGCGATGGGATGTTTTTCTTACTTTGCTCGTGTTTGAAAAGCTTTTGCCTCTAGCCCACAGCCAACCAGCCAGAACAAGGTTTCTATAAAAGATTAACACATCTCTTTCACAGTCTACTATATCCCACTTTGTCCATTTCCTTTAACGTTATCCCATGCTTCAGGCTGTTAGTCTGCTTGTGGCTTTTAGCCTTCTGCACACATGCTTTTTGACCAGCTGTCTGGATGTTCTCTAGTAATCCATGCTCTACGGCTCACAGCTGGATAAAGATGCATAGTCTCAATACCCACATTTTGGAAGCCATGATGCATCACAATATGAACGTACCCTCAGTCTAGGGCCTGACTCCCCGCCCAGTCAAATCCCATTGACTTCAGTGGATTTTGGTTTAAGCCCATAGTAAGTAGGCTCAGGTGCATAACAGTGTATGTTGAAAATCCCAACTCTTCCATTGGCTGTCCTCTCTTTCAAGGATTACTCACTGGCCTAATATGTCTAGCACAAACTATCTTTTGATATTTCTATAGGTGCCCTAGGAGCCTTGTTTCACCATGTGATGCAGTTCAGCTGTGGATTAAGTTACGTGATCCCCAGATATAACTTGCATTTTGGTTTACAAAGCACTTATGGCTGGAAGGTGCTACTTAAATGCAATAGGCCTGATCCTCCACTGCACTGCACCTTGTGTTATTTATTTACACCAAGGCAATATGGGTGTAAAACACTACCATTATTACATGGTATAATGACTGTACAAGGCAGTGGAGAATGAGATCTAGAATATCACAAGCCATGTGGTTCCTACCTTGGATCCTGATCCAGCTCCCTTTGGAGCCAATGGGAGTTTTGTGATTGACTTTAATGAAAGCATTTGGCCAACTGGTGAGTAATATTTAGAAATGTGATCAGCTAATAAATAAAAAAGTTCTACAGAACAATTGGTGGTATGGCCTTCACATTCTTGAAGATCTAGGCACAATTTCTTAAAAAAAAAAAAAAAAAAACCACTAGTAACATGTTTCACAACAGAAGAAATGCACCAAGCTGACAAAAATAAAAGAGGGGCATGTGTGTCTGAGCAGAGCAAGGTGGAAATGGTCTAATCACAGAACTGGACGGTGGTCCAAGAAGGTTGGTCCTCAGTTTCAACATTTCACAGAGATAGTTTAGCAATCTCAACCTTCCAATGGCTACAGATAAAGCTTCTGTGTGTTCTGTCTAATCTGTGCTCTAGCTAACCCCCTGAGCTGTGTCCAGCAGTGTAGAGTTGCCAGTAGCAATGAAGGGTAGGATTTTCAACAGTGCTTGAGTGATTTAGCACAAGTCCCATAGACTTTCAATGGGATTTGTGAGCCTAAGTCATGTTGGCACTTTTGAAACTTCCATACAAAGCGTCTCACATGACACTGGAGAAGGGATCAGATCCCTTCACTAACAGAATGGATTAAAGACATTAATGCTTGCCAACAGGGAAAATCATCATGTATCCAATAAAGACCTCTTAGAAAGTTTGGAGTCCTTGTTAATGAACTTTAGTCTGGGTTTGGGCATTAGTAGTGGAACCATCCTTTTAGCCTGGCTTTCCTTTGCACTATATTGTAAAGTTGGTGACGTATCTTCTGCTTCCTTGTCTGTAATACAATTTCCACTGTCTCGTCTCAAGTTTCTGGTTTAGCTAGAGTCATCTGTTTCTTTCTCCAAGAGATATACCATAATGTTCTCCTTCAACCTTAAGTCTGTAACCCTGTTGAGCATTGTGATTCCCCTCATCCCCTTTATTATATTGGTATGTGTAATTTATTAGATAAATCAATAAATGTCTCCATAGAAAGACCAATAACTCACGGATGGGTTTATAATCTACTCCTATCCCATAGTTTTGCTAAAGTACTTTTCCCTTCTTGGGCACCAGTACGAGGCTATTGTCACATTTGTGGGTGCCAGAATTGCTGCAGTATGCGAGTGCTCACTTTGCTCTCCATCTCAGCAACAGGAGTCACCTTCCCTGGTCTCTCACTGCTGAGAATGGGCTGGCACACTGGCAGGAAATCCTTCCCAAGGGATGCTAAGAATTCTCTTCCTTGCACTCCTTGCTTTCCCCATGTTTGGCCAGCAGATTCTCTCAGCCTCTCCCGTACCCCCTTCTGTATTACATAGTGAATCTCTTCAGCCCCCAGGGGGTTTATGCTGCTGGGTCCCTATCATTCTTCTCCTAACCCCAGGCTGTTTCTCTAGCTGGTTTATTATGGGGCTTTGGCTTTTGCTTCTCTCTCCTCCCACCCAGATATGCTAACTCTAGTCCTGCCCTGAATAGCTTTAATTTTCCAGCAAGTGGAAAGTGCTAGGAAAACCAGGACAAGAAACAGGGAAACTGACAAGCAGTTGCTGGTACTTTTATTTTCCTGGTTTTCTTCATTTTCTTTTGTGTCTGATTCCTAAATCTCCTTTTTAATATTAAGATTGAGGCTGGGCTTAGTTTCCCTTCAGTTTCTGAGGTTTCAGGGTCAGCCAATGCAGCCTTGACTTCTTTAGCTATTTAATTCATTGACAAGTTTAAGGCACAATGGGACACATTCTCAGCAGGTGTAAACTGGCCTCATTTCATTGACTTCAGTGGAGTTGGGTCCATTGATACCAGCAAAGGATCTGACCCTGACACCTTACAGATCCTCAGATTATTATAGGGCAATTAAAATACTCCTGTGAGTATTTTAATACTGGGTTTTAATACTCCTGTGAGTATTTTAATACTGGATGGCTCAGGAGGTGGGTAAGGGCATAGGGAACCTTTTATTCTAGGTTGTTAGTTTAAAACAACTCCCAAATTTTAGTGACAGCTGTTCAGTGGCATATGCCTCTTAAATTAGCCTGTGGCCCCCAGTCTTAATAGAACAACAGATGTCCACAGCACAAAGCCACCATCCTTATACAATGTATTGGGGTCATGCAATTGTATGATCAAACCATTGGAAAAAACTTTGTATCACAAGGTAGGCAGCAATATATGTATAGGGTCTACATCACTGCAAGTGTAAATTTTCCCCATGGCATGAGCATTCATGAAGGGGAACCCGCCACATCTGACAGGCTTCGAGAACAAGTCAGGGATTGATTGGTCCGTAGAGACTGAACTCCCCTCTTACCCTTATAAGTGTTCCCTCCAGGTCAGAGTGTGCCTTGGTGGAGCTACCTGATGGATGCTTGCATTTCTGCTGCACTCCTCTCTGGTGACAGGTGCTGTCAGTGAGTCCGGCACCTCTACCTAACACAAAACCTGCTTTAAAAATAAATATAAAGAATTCTGCTGTGAGCCTACAACAACAATATACATATGTTATTCCTAACCAACACACATTCATTTATACATACCCATAAAGACAGCCAGAGGCAAGCACAGTAGTGGGTTAGAAGTTGGGGTACTGCTACCTAATTCTATATTCTTACCACTTGACTGGCATTCCCCAAATACCATCATTTTGGAAGGTACCACTTGATATATGCATCTTGACTCCGTCATGTCTTTTGTGTTCAGTGTCCTTGACTTTAAGTTTCTCAGAACTCTTCCTCTCTCCAGTGACTGCGGCCATTTTGTTCTTAACATGAGGAGTTGCTGAAGCCCATTATAGAGGAGACATACAAAAGTAATGTCTCAATTGGAAAGTTAAGTTAAGTTAATGGAGATATCCTATCTCCTAGAACTGGAAGGGACCTTGAAAGGTCATCGAGTCCAGCCCCCTGCCTTCACTAGCAGGACCAAGTACTGATTTTGCCCCAGATCCCTAAGTGGCCCCCTCAAGGATTGAACTCACAATGCTGGGTTTAGCAGGCCAATGCTCAAACCACTGAGCTATCTTCCTCCCCGAGGAAAGCATCAAGTGTTTTTTCTTGTTGCTGTTGCCTTCCTTAATCTAACTTGTTTAACATATAGGGTTGGTCTTTCTGCAGGGAAAAAGCCACGCTGCCATCAAAACACTCACAGGGAGAGATCACCACCTCAGGAATCAGCCATGCAGTGTATTTAAAATTTCACATTTAATTACAATTGAGCATTTTGGAGATGATAGCATTACAAACTACGTCCCTCATTAGCAATGGCGAACATGATTATGGGAACTAGTGCCAGAGATTGTTCAGGAAAAGTCTCTAGCCTGCTTTCATTTACCAAAAAAAAAAACCCCAAAACCCATAAGGCCAGTTCCTCAGCTTGTGTACATCAGTGGTGCTCCACTGAAGTTAGTGGAGCACCGTCGATTTATACCAGCTGAGGATCCTGTATGTTTAATTTGATGGTGAAGATCTGGATAACTACTAGAGTCCAGCACGTTTGAAGCAAGTTTACAGTTGCTGTCATTAATCTCCCATGCTGCTGGTAGTGGTCTCATATGTGATGTCTTCCTTAGCAAGCTGGCATCAACAGAAGCTCCGAAAAGCCCAAGTATAATAAAAAACAACAACGTTATTTCCCAATACATTCACAGATTATTAGTATGCCCCTCGCCCCCATGCCTGTGACCTTTCAAACTGCTGGGCTGAGCAAAAGAGGCCAGTTCTCTTTTAGTAATGCTTGAAGCTAGCGTGACATAAGTATACAGCAGCACATGTGTGATTGTTAGATAAGGCCACTTTAAATAGCTTGGAGCTGCTGGCTCATAAAAACTACCACTGCATATGCCATGGAGGTAGA
Source organism: Chrysemys picta bellii (assembly GCF_011386835.1). Classification (NCBI taxonomy): domain Eukaryota; kingdom Metazoa; phylum Chordata; order Testudines; family Emydidae; genus Chrysemys; species Chrysemys picta. The sequence goes on along the minus strand of NC_088794.1, from coordinate 30,210,090 downwards.
TCCCTGTTGGTTTTTAAAGGTCACTTGAGACTTGTGGGTACTAGATGATCATTTCCGAGTTGGAGGGCTGCCCTTTTGCTGTCTCCAAACACTTGCCATGTTAGTGTTCTCAGCACCAATGCCCCAGCTCAAGATGTAGCAGCCAGGATGAGATGGGAGGAGAAAGGAGGTGGGAGTTCACAGGTGCCCTGGAATGAAGCCTAGGCCTAGTAAGGATGAATCAGAAGGATGGAAGGAATAACTTAGTTTATACTAATGTCCCGCTCCTTTCTGAGGGAGGGAGCTTGCGGATTTGTTGTATTTCAGCTGCTTTAAATTCCTCCTGCCTGGTGACTCACTTGGAATAAAGCAAAAAAGAACAAGATGTCCCTGTGCTTCATCAATTTCTACTAGAAATAAATAAATGGGAATCAAGCACCAGGGTCTTAGTGTTTCTCATCATAAAATTCAATCCAAGGATTAGGTGCGTACTGTACAAAAGGAACAAAAGTAGAACCTTTGATTGCACTTGCCAGGATAAAGTTACAAGGGCTGTCACGCCTGCTGCAGGGCATCACCCGATCACGAGTTGAGATCAGGAAGCCATCTCCTCTCCTCCATGGTACAGTACCGGACAACTGGCTTCCAGCAATGTTTGGGAGATGGCTCCTCTTCTGTCCGAAGCAACCAAAATGCAGTTACCCTGCTCTTGAAAAATCCCCTGGGTATTTTAGGATGAAGTGAAAGGGACCCTTCTGAAGACTGAACTCTGTGGTCTCTGCAGAGGGGCTAGGAAAGTCTGCCCCATCCTCATCTTTTAGTAAGGGTGAGGGAGAAAGGGACACGAGTCTTCTATGAGCAAATCACTGCAGAAGATATTGTAGGGAGCAGGATGAAATCAGATGATGGAACACAGCTTGTGTGTCTCTAACTTTTGAGAGTTTCTATGCTGAGACACAAAAAGCTGTGCAAATAAAGGTGCTAGGAAGCCCGGCATAAAAAGCTGGGCACAGCATTCCTGAGTATTACCTCTCGGTGCTGGATCACATATACTACCAGACAACCCATTTCATAGTTGGAGAGTGACCCTTGACTTTAGGGAACTTCAGAAGACACAATGGTAACTTAGCAATTATTTATAATAACTATGAAACAAACAGCAGGATTTGCAGTAAAATTTAATGAGAATATAAATCAGAGATCGGCAACCTTTGGCACGCAGCCCGTCAGGGAAAGCCCCTGGTGGGCCGGGACGGTTTGTTTACCTGCAGTGTCTGCAGGTCCGGCTGATCGCGGCTCCCACTGGCCGTGGTTAACCATTCCAGGCCAATGGGGGCTGCGGGAAGCGGTGGCCAGCACATCCTTTGGCCCGTGCCGCTTCCTGCGGCCCCCATTGACCTGGAACAGTAAACTGCAGCCAGTGGGAGCTGCGATCGGACGAACCTGCAGATACTGCAGGTAAACAAACTGTTCTGGCCTGCCAGCAGATTTCCCTGATGGGCCACGTGCCAAAGGTTGCTGATCTCTGATATAAATAGTAATGGCATTTTAAAATCACTGCCCAGCTGCTGTGGAATATTCTATCAGCGGCAGCTCCAGGCACCAGTGCTCCAAGCGTATGCCTGGGGCGGCAAGCCACGGGGGGCGCCCTGCCGGTTCCTGTGAGGGTGGCAGTCAGGCAGCGTTCGGCGGCACGCCTGCGGGAGGTCTGCCAGTCCCACGAATTTGGCAGCAATTCAGCAGCGGGTATGCCGAAGCCGCGGGAGCGGCAGACCTCCCACAGGCATGCTGCCGAATCCACAGGACCAGGGACCTCCCATAGGCACGCCGCCAAAGGCAGCCTGCCTGCCATGCTTGGGGCGGCCAAAAAGCTAGAGCCGTCCCTGTATTCTATATCATTTTAGGATCATATGCTATGGGTTCAAAGAGTTACAACAATTTTCCTAGGGAAGAAGTCATAGATCCTAAGGCCAGAAGGGACCATTACAATCATCTAGTCTGACCTCCTGTCTAATACAAGCCATAGAACTTGTCCAGAATAATTCCTAGAACAGATATTTTAGAAAAACAATCTTGATTTAAAAGTTGTCACTGATGCAAAACCCACCATGAGCTTTGGTAAATTGTTCCAATGGTTAATTACTCTCATCATTAACAATTTACACCTTATTTCCAGTCTGAACTTGTCTAGCTTCAACTTCCAGCCATTGGATTATGTTATTAAATATTTGTTCCCCATGTAGATAATTATATACTGTAATCAAGTCAACCTTTAACTTTCTCTTTGTTAAGCTAAATAGATTGAGCTCCTTGAGTCTATCACTATGTTTTCTAATCCTTTAATCATTCTTGTGGCTTTTCTCTGAACCCTTCCAATTTATCAGCATCCTTCTTGAATTGCGGACATGAGAAATGGACACAGTATTCCAGCAGGGGTCACACCAGTCCAAATCGAAGTGAAATAACTTCTCCACTCCTACTTGAGATTCCCGTTTATGCATCCCAAATTGCAATAGCTGTTTTGACCACACCATTACACTGGGAGCTCATATTCAGCTGGTTAACCATCACAACCCCCAACTCTTTGCCAGAGTCACTGCTTCCCAGAATACAATCCCCCATCCTGTAAGTATGGACTACATTCTTTGTTTGTAGATATATACACTTAAAATGTATTAAAATGGATATTGTTGGTGTGCATCCAGTTTGCCAAGTGATACAAATCACTCAGAATCACTGACCTGTCATCTTTACAACTCCTCCAATTTTTGTGGAATCTGCAAACTTTATCAGTGACGATTTTATGTTTTCTTCCAGAGTGGGGCCAAGAATGGATCCTTATGGGACCCCCTGGAAACAGGGCAACTCAGTGAGGATTCCCCATTTACAGTTACATTTTGAATCCTATCAGCCAGTTTTAATCCAGTTACTCTGTGCCATGTTAATTTTATATTGGTCTAGCTTTTTCATTAAAATATTGTCCAGTACCAACTCTAATGCCTTACAGAAGTCTAATACTATTATCTTTATCAACTAAACTTGTAATCTCATAAAAAAAAAAAAAAAAAAAATATATCAAGTAGGGCTGTCAAGCGATTAAAAAAAAAAAAAAATCACACTGTTAATAGACTACCATTTATTTAAATATTTGTGGGTATTTTCTAGATTTTAAAATAGATTATTCTGTATTGTAGTTGAAATCAAATACAAAGTACAGTGCTCACCTAATATTTATTTTTTATTTAAAATATTCGCATGGTAAAAAACAAGAAATTATATATTTCAATTCGCCCAAGTACTGTAGTGCAGTCTCTTTATAATGAAAGTTGACCTTACAAATCTAGAATTATGTACAAAAAGTAACTTCATTCAAAAATAAAACAATGTAAAACTTTAAAAGCTACAAGTCCACTCAGTCCTATTTCAGCCAGTTGTTCAGACAAACAAGTTTGGTTACAATTTGCAGGAGATAATGCTGCCCACATCTTCTTTACAATGTCATCTGAAAGGGAGAACAGACATTCGCATGGCACTGTTGTAGCTGGCATTACAAGATATTTATGTGCCAGATGCACTAAAGATTCATATGTCCCTTCATGCTTCAACCACCATTCCAGAAGACATGCATCCATGCTGATGACAGGTTCTCCTTGATAACGATCCAAAGCAGAGCAGACTGATGCATGTTCATTTTCATCATCTGAATCAGATGCCACCAGCAGAAGGTTGTTTTTCCTCTTTTGGTGGTTCAGGTTCTGTAGTTTCCACACTGGAGTGTTGCTCTTTTAAGACTTCTGAATGCATGCTCCACACTTCGTCACTCTCAGATTTTGGAAGGCACTTCAGATTCTTAAACTTTGGGTTGAGTGCTGTAGCTATCCTTAGAAATCTCACATTTGACAAAACACAAAGAAGTTACCAATCTGCTGTGAAAGTGTTCTTAAAACAAACATGTGCTGGGTCATCATCTGAGACTGCTATAACATGAAATATATGGCAGAATGCAGGTAAAACAGAAAAGGAGACATACGATTCTCTCCCAAGGAGTTCAGTCACAAATTTAATTAACACATTTTTAACGAGCATCATCAGCATGGAAACATGTCCTCTGGAATGGTGACCAAAGCATGAAGGGGCATACTAATGTTTAGCATATCTAACATGTAAATACCTTGTAATGCCGGCTACAAAAGTGCCATGAGAACGCCTGTTCTCACTTTCAGGTGACATTGTAAATAAGTAGCAGTATCTCCCGTAAATGTAAACAAACTTGTTTGTCTTAGCAATTAGCTGAACAAGAAGTAGGACTTAGTGGACTTGTAAGCTCTGAAGTTTTACATTGTTTTGTTTTTGAGTGCAGTTATGTAACAAAAAATCTACATTTGTAAGTTACACTTTCACAATAAAGAGATTGCACTATAGTACTTGTATGAGGTGAATTGAAAAATACAATTTATATTACAAATATTTGCACTGTAAAAATGATAAACAAAATAAAGTGAGTACTGTACACTTTGTATTGTGTTGTAATTGAAAATATATTGGAAAATGTAGAAAATATCCAAAAATATTTAATACATTTCAATTAGTATTCTATTGCTTAACAGTACAATTAATCACAATTAATTTTTTTTAACTCAAAACATTAACAGTGATTTATCACATGAGTTAACTGCAATTAATCAACAACCCTAATATCAAGTTAGTTTGACAGGATATTTCCCCTAAAGCCATGTTGATTTGCAGTAATTACATTACCCCCCCCCCTTTTAGTTCTTTATTAATTAAGTCCTGTACCAGCTACTCCATTATCTTGCTCGGGATTGACGTCAGACTGACAGTCCTATAATTACCCAGGTCACCCCATTTACCCTTTTCAAAAACTGGCACAACATTAGCGTTCTTCCAATCTTCTGGAACTTAAATCAGCATTGTTTGCTTTATTCAAAAAAATAATAATAATCTTTGCCACCAAAAGTTGTGAGATTGCGGCAAACTGAAAACTCCAGGCTAAGACAGACATGACATAACTGTCTCCCCAAAGCTATCCATGGGAGTGTGTAACAAATTGCTGATTCACTGGCACAGCACCTCCTGCTGGTCGTCCGGGAATTAGCTCTCAGCCCTGGAGCAGCCTCTATGGGCCAGTGTCTTGCCCTCTGTTACCTATCCCTCTGAAGTCCCTTTATGTCCACCACAATAGGCCCCACGTCCCTCCTGGACCACGGTGCCCCTTACCTCGTGGTACTGCCCCTCACACAGGGAACCCCACTCCCCTGAGCCCACCTTGCCTCAGTGACCCACTGACAGTCTTTATCTAGCCCTGTCCCTCAGGGGCAAACTGCAGTCTGAAGGGGATCATTGGCCAGGGGGCAGCCCCAGTACCTCCTTAGGCCTTCCTGGCAGGCCTCAGCCTGGGAGGTCGCCAGGCCTGAGCTCCCCAGCTTAGCCAGCACTGCTCTGTTGAAGGTACGCTGTGCTCCCAGGCAGGTCCTTCCCATCCCAAGGCTGGAGTCAGACTGCCTGTCTCCTAGCTCACAGCCCTTTTTATACCAGCCCTCCCAGGCCCGGATTGGCTGCTACCTGCCTTCCCCTGATTGGCTCCTCAGGGCAGCCCTTTCCCAGAGCTGGTTTTAACCCCTTTCTGACTGGAGCAGGGTGACCGCCCCATTACAGAGTATTATAAATAGATGCTCCAAAGCTATTAATGTGCAAGACATAACTTCTAACACTACCCATGGGCATGTCATAACAGCCCTTCAAGTGGAAAACAGGAAATAATTGGAGAAAACAGCTTTTTTGTGACCTTATCTCATCTACTATTCCCAGCAGAGAAGAGAAAGCTATCCTGGAGATAACCAAACCAGCTAGCGTTCAGTACTATAGATTTGCATCTTTTGCAAAATTTACTTTTTCCATATGTTCAATATTTTTTATAAATTGCTCTGCCCAGAAATATTCCTTCCAATAAACTTGTTGCCTACAATATCTGCAAGAAAGCAAATACCAAAGGGGTGCATCACATCTGAAAGTAATTCATTTACACATTTAGAATAATTATCCACAGAACATTTTTTGCAGTACATGTCTAACTCTAATAGATATCTCTGAATTGGTCCTAGGCTCAGATGCTATGAAGGATACAAGGGACAGATACAGAGACTGAGCTTTGACACACAGCTGATTTTCTCTTTTCCTTCCTAGAAAAAGCAAGGGATGGAGAGGGTCGAGGAGAGATTAGAGTAGTTAATAAATAAATGTTCCCCTGACAACTGTGTCATGCTGTCAGGAGTGGCTCACGACTGAGTGCCTACCTCAAGGCAGACTGTCAAAAACAGGGCAGACACCCTGTAAAGGAGCCCAGACTCACCCCTGTGGCACCTCCTACTGGTCGACCAGGGAATTAGCTCTCCAGCCTTTGAAGCGCCCTCTGCAGGCTGGTGATCCGCCTGTCCTCTTCTTCTTGGCTCCCGTGTCCCTCCCAGGACCCCAGTGCCCCTTGCTCTGGGTGCTGCCCCCTGGCAGTACCCACCCGCTAGGTCTCCCCTCCTAGGGGAACCCCCACCCACTATCCCCACCTTGCCTCAGCACTAGGCCACTGCCAGTCACCAACTAGCTCCCGCTCCCTGGGGCGGGCTGCAGTCTAGGCCACTCATCACTGGCAAGGGGGGTTTGGACCTGCTGCCTTGGCCTAGCCCTGGGCTGCCCTCTGCAACCTCCAGTACCCCTTGGCCTTCCGCTAGGCCGCAGCCTGGGGCTATCCAGGCTGGAGCTCCCCAGTCCTCAGCCTGTCCCCAGCCCTGCTCCACTCAGGTACACTATCCCTAGCTTGCTGCAGCCAGGCCCTTCTCTCTCTGCACTCAGAGAGAGACTGCTGAGCTTCTGGCTGCCCTGGCCTCTATAGGGCCAGCTGAGTCTGTCTGGGGCATGGCCCCCAGCTGCAGCCACTTTCCCCAATCGGCTCAGCCTAAAAGCTGCTTTCTCCAGCCACAGCCCCGTCTGGACCGGAGCGGGGTCCAACCCCGCTACACACCTCCCCCCTCAAACTCCCCACCCCTGGGGGGGAGGGGGAGAAGGGGAGACTTATGGCCTGGGGTCCCCGAAGTTGGCCCTCCAGGCTTGCACATTTTCACTCCGCAGCCTCCCAGCTGCGGGCCATCTCCCAGGTACGCGCCTTTGCCTGCCGGCGGGCCCGCTCTGCCGCCTCGAGTTGTGGCCGTAGATCCGGGTCCCCCAGGCCCTCTTCCCTCAGGGTCTGGGTCCCCTTGGTCATCTGTCCCACAACCACCTGGGTCCATTTGGTTCCTTGGTCCCCAGCCTCTTGCTGGGCCCACTCCGTCTGGGTCTCTCTCTCCGTGACTGGCGTGGCGACAGTCTGGGTCCCAGCCTCTTGTGGTGTCCCCTCCATCCCAGTCACCGCCTTGGCCACGTTTGGTCCCTCCGCGCCTACGGGCACTTCTTCTTGTCGCACCTCAGTCCCTCTGAGGGGGCAATGCCTCTTTAGATGGCCCGGTTCCCGGCAGCCCCAGCAGGCTTCTCGCCTTTGGGCTGCTCGGGACTTCTTATTGTCCCTTTGGGGTCCTATCCCCTTACCAGGACCGACGTGGACCTCTCGTGTTGGGCCTGGGCATATCCTCCACACATGGCCCAACCACCCACAGGCCCAACAAGTCAGCCACCGCCCGGGTTGCTTCACCTGGCGAGCCGTTCTCGGGACCGCCCCTCATCCCTGCTGGGGTTGCGACGCCCTGCCCCTACCCCAATAGGGACAGTCCCATGCCACATGCTCTGCCCGTTTGCAGGCATAGCAAGTCCTGTGCCCCTTCACAGGCCTCCTGGCCTTGGTGCTCCACTTCGCGTCCTGCCGGCGGCTCCTCCAACACTCCTGCCGGAGGAGTTGGACTAGGGCCCGCTGCTCCCTCATTAGCTGGGCCATCTGTGGATAGAGGGCCCGTTGCACCTCCCATCGTTCCTCCTGGGTCTCCCGGATTCCCTGCAGGACGTCAGCCCCCTTCCTCGGGGACGCTGACACCGGGACCCACCCAGGGACCACACCTGGGGTCTCTCCATAATATACCCCAGTGTATATGGGATCCATTGTTCTGTTCCTCAGTTTCTCCACCTTCCAGGCAATAGTCCTGCTGTCCTCACCGTGCCCCTTGCATCAGGGGTGGACCGCCTATGCCCACATTCTCCACCAAACTGTAAAGGAGCCCAGACTCACCCCTGCGGCACCTCCTGCTGGTCACCCAGGGAATTAGCTCTCTAGCCTCTGGAGCACCCTCTGCAGGCCTGTGATCCACCTGTCCTCTCCTTCTCGGCTCCTGTATCCCTCCTAGGACCCCAGTGCCCCTTGCTCTGGGTACTGCCACACGCTAGGTCTCCCCTCCCAGGGGAACCCCTTCACTATCCCCACCTTGCCTCAGCACTAGGCCACTGCCAGTCACCAACTAGCCCCCACTCCCTGGGGCAGACTGCAGTCTAGGCCACTCATCACTGGCAAGGGGGGTTTGGACCTGCTGCCTTGGCCTAGCCCTGGGCTGCCCTCTGCAACCCCCAGTACCCCTTGGCCTTCCACTAGGCCGCAGCCTGGGGCTATCCAGGCTGGAGCACCCCAGCTCCTCAGCCTGTCCGCAGCCCTGCTCCACTCAGGTACTCTGTCCCTAGCCTGCTGCAGCCAGGCTCTTCTCTCTCTGAGTGCAGAGAGAGAGACTGCTAAGCATCTGCCTGCCCTGGCCTTTATAGGGCCAGCTGAGTCTGTCTGGGGCGTGGCCCCCAGCTGCAGCCACTTCCCCCAATCAGCTCAGCCTAAAAGCTGCTTTCTCCAGCCACAGCCCCCTCTGGACCGGAGCGGGGTCCACCCCGCTACACACCCCAAACTGGTGCGTGTCCTATAATTAGATTTCCCCAAGCCAGTAACAAATGTGAACTGCTGGATGACTATAACAGTCTTACCACGGAGTCACAGACAGTCCTCTTGGGTTCTCCAGTCTATCTTGCCACCCAGGTAAGCTGGGTTCACAAGTTCAGAGCAAACATTTTCAAAGTTATAAAGCAAAACTTACATATGTCCTTTTAGCATGGAATACAGACACTACAAGTGAGATTAATACATGCAGCAACTGACAAGTGTTTCATAGAGTCGAAACACTAAATACATTCTTATAAGACTAATACCTATTTTGAACAAAACTATCGTACAGGTGAGCTGGTTTGGTTTCCAGCTATGAGTTTGTCATTTCTTAGCTAACGCCTATGGCCTTGGGCAGAGCTGGCACTTGGTTTACCAGTGTCACAAACTGTATTTGAAATCTTCACATTTTGCTACTTAGTGAAGGATCTCACGAACCAGAAAATAAAATTGCTGCACTCCTGCAGTGGCCATTCCCCTCTGCGATCCAAGAAGATTTTTTAACCACATTTTCCACATAAGCATCTGAAATAATTATTTACTTGGAGTTTTTAAATGTAGACATAGGTGTACATTGACTACCAAAGGGATATTAGAAGCCCATTGGCTGATTTCTCGTCAACTGCAGAAGAGAGACAGTTACTTTAGTTGCAAAGTAATTACCTCCCACTTACGCCTACCACTAAAAAACTATTGGATTCTTGCTACAAAGCTCAATGGGCATCTCTACACATATGTTAAGTCTGAAATGCTAGCAGTCTGGAGATTTTGTGCAAGTGAAGCATAATTTGCATATTTGATTAATATGTATCACCTTATTTAAATAAACGACAGGAACTATCCCAATTATGAGAATTTAAGCCTGACAAGGCTGCAGTGTGGAATGGCTGTAGGACCATGGGAATTGTTATGCTGACACTGGCCTCTCCTTTGGTTGGTATCCATGTAACTCTGGTAGCTCCTTGAAGTACAAAGCGCAGTCTTAACCCAGGGAGAAGCAATTGTACAGACAACGTGACGTGAGATAGAAGCTACATCTACACTGGGAGACACACTTACCCACATTTATGCTTGTGCATGTATCCCATCTCTGCACTTGGTGTTCATAGAATCATAAAAAGAAGAACAGGAGTACTTGTGGCACCTTAGAGACTAACAAATTTATTAGAGCATAAGCTTTCGTGGACTACAGCCCACTTCTTCGGATGCATAACCGAAGTGGGCTGTAGTCCACGAAAGCTTATGCTCTAATAAATTTGTTAGTCTCTAAGGTGCCACAAGTACTCCTGTTCTTCTTTTTGCGGATACAGACTAACACGGCTGCTACTCTGAAACCTGTCATAGAATCATAGAAGATTAGAGTTGGAAGAGACCTCAGGAGGTCATCTAGTCCAACCCCCTGCTCAAAGCAGGACCAATCCCCAACTAAATCATCCCAGCCAGGGCTTTGTCAAGTCAGGCCTTAAAAACCTCTAAGGATTTTCACATATGCTGTGCTGGACATGAGTACAAGCTGTATACATGCGTGCCCACTGCTGTTGTTGGTATGTGCATTTGGTATTAGCATTTCAGGGGTGGTGGGTTCTGTGTATCACACGAGACACTCTAGAACCTCCTTGCAGTATGTTGTTGGTACTGTCTGCTGCCTTCACCTATTTGAGGATGGCAGTTTCCACTCTACTGCCCAACTTGGTTGAAGACATGGAGCAAGTGACAGATGATGTGTTTTTGCTCCTTCGCGTAGGACAAATGTGCATGCATTGCAGCATGCGACCAGTGACAATCTTGCACAAATGGGACTCAGATCTTTCTCACAAGCTGAAGACGGGTGATGAGAACAGTGACTGATCCACGGTTGCCCCATGATACAGAGACACAGGAGAGTGCCTTTGTTGCAACTGTATGTTTATGGGTGGACCATTGCTTCTGGACCAGGAGAATCAGCACAGGGTGGTGGGATCACATCATCTTGGAAATTTGGGATGATGACCTATGGCTGCAGAACTTCAGAATAAAGAAACAGAGGTTCCTGGAGCTTTGTGGGGAGCTGATCCCAACCCTACAATCAGGGCCGGCTCCAGGCACCAGCTTGGCAAGCAGGTGCTTGGGGCGGCCACTCCAGAGAGGGGCGGCACATCCAGCTATTTGGCAGCAATTCGGCGGACGGTCCCTCACTCTCGCTCGGAGCGAAGGACCTCCCGCTGAATTGCCGCCGCAGATTGCGATTGCGACTTTTTTTTTATTATTATTATTTTTTGGCTGCTTGGGGTGGCAAAAACCCTGGAGCCGGCCCTGCCTACAATGGCAGAACATTCTGTTCCACAGCCACCCACTTCTACACCAGTCTTGGTCTATTGCCCTCTGGAACCTGGCAACTCCAGACTGCTACCGGTCAGTCACAAACCACTTCAGGGTGGGGAAGTCCACTGTTGGGCTCGGTCTACACTACGACTTTAATTCGGATTTATCAGCTTTAATTCGAATTTACCTTGCAACCGTCCACACAACGATGCTATTTATTTCGATGTAAAGGGCCCTTTAAATCGATTTCTGTACTCCACCCCGACGAGCGGAGTAGCGCCAAAATCGATTTTAACATTTAAAATTAGGGATAGTGTGGCCGCAATTCGATGGTATTGGCCTCCGGGAGCTATCCCACAGTGCATCATTGTGACCGCTCTGGACAGCAATCTAAACTCGGATGCACTGGCCAGGTAGACAGGAAAAGCCCCGCGAACATTTGAATTTCATTTCCTGTTTGCCCAGCGTGGAGAGCACAGGTGACCACAGATAGCTCATCAGCACAGGTAACCATGCAGGCTGATAATCGAAAAAGAGCACCAGCATGGACCGTACGGGAGGTGCTGGATCTGATTGCTGTATGGGGAGAGGATTCAGTGCTTGCAGAACTTCGTTCTAAAAGACGAAATGCCAAAACTTTTGAAAAAATCTCCAAGGGCATGATGGAGAGAGGCCACAATAGGGACTCAGATCAGTGCCGCGTGAAAGTCAAGGAGCTCAGACAAGCCTATCAAAAAACAAAGGAGGCAAACGGTCGCTCCGGGTCAGAGCCGCGGACATGCCGCTTCTACGCCGAGCTGCATGCAATTCTAGGCGGGGCTGCCACCACTACCCCACCTGTGATCGTGGATTCCGGGTCGGGGATAGTCTCATCAGCTACACCTGAGGATTCTGCCGATGGGGGAGAGGAGGAGGAGGAGGAGGAGGAGGAGGATGAGCTTGCAGAGAGCACACAGCACTCCGTTTTCCCCAACAGCCAGGATCTTTTTCTCACCCTGACTGAAGTACCCTCCCAACCCTCCCAAGCCAGTACCCAAGACCCTGACCCCATGGAAGGGACCTCAGGTGAGTTTACCTTTTAAAATATAAAACTTGTTTTAAAAGCAAACGGTTTTTAATGATTACTTTGCCCTGAGGACTTGGGATGCATTCGCGGTCAGTTCAGCTACTGGAAAAGTCTGTTAACGTGTCTGGGGATGGAGCGGAAATCCTCCAGGGACATCTCCATGAAGCTCTCCTGGAGGTACTCCAAAAGCCTTGCCACAAGGTTTCTGGGCAGTGCATCCTTATTCCGTCCTCCATGGTAGGACACTTGACCATGCCATGCTTGCAGCAAGTAATCTGGTATCATTGCCTGACAAAGCCTGGCAGCGTATGGTCCCGGTGTTTGCTGGCATTCAAGCAACATCCGTTCTTTATCTTGTTGTGTAATCCTCAGGAGAGTGATATCACTCATGGTAACCTGGTTGAAATACGGGAACTTAATTAAGGGGACAGAGGTGGCCATTCCTACTGGGCTGTTTGCCTGTGGCGGAAAATAAATCCTTCCCTGCAGTTAGCCAAGCGCAGATGGGAAATTGGCCCTGAACTTTTCGCGTTTGGCTAGCAGGGATCTTCCCTGTTACCAGCCACACGGTGGGGGGGAGGGGTACCGTGATCATCCCAGAGAATTTATGGCGGGAGGGGGGCGGCGGCGGGGGGGGTGGTGGTTAGTTTGGTTCCTGCAGGGATCTTCCCTGATACCAGCCACGCGGTGGGGGGAGGGGTACAGCGATCATCCCAGAGAATTCATGGCGGGAGGGTGGGGTGGGGTGGTTAGTTTGTTTTCTGCTGCTGCTGAATGTTAACAGAAAAACCGCAGCACTCTACAGGCTATGCTTGGTATGTGGGAAAGGAGGGCGCAGAAGCTGTAAGACAATGGCTTACCATGGCCGCATGCAAGCCGAATTCTGTTGCCCAGACCTGTGATCTCTAGCAGCAAAGCCACAGGCACTCAGCATTAAGAGGCAAAATGCGACCTTGCACAGAAATCACATGTGCTATGTAATGTGAATAGTGTTGGTCACCGTGAAAGAGTATAAGCATTGTTCTGCAAAATGTATCTTTTTAAACAATTCTCTCTTTTTTCCCCTCCCTACAGCAGCTGCAAATTCCTCAAGCCTCCCTCCTCCATCCCGAAGGCTATCACAGATAAGGCGTCGTAAGAAGAGAACGCGAGACGAGATGTTTTCTGAAATTATGGAATCCAGCCGCAGTGACAGAGCTCATCTGAATGAGTGGAAGGAAACGGTTTCAAAGTATAGGAAAGAAGCCAGTGAACATGAGGACAGGAGGGACCAATGTGAGGACATGAGGGACCAACGTGAGGACAGGAGGGACCAACGTGAGGAGAGGAGAGACGCTCGAGATGAGAGGTGGCGGCAGGAAGATCAGAGGAGGCAGGATGCAACGCTGGGGCTGCTGCGTGAGCAAACAGACATGCTCCGGCGTCTGGTGGAGCTTCAGGAACGGCTGCAGGAAAACAGACTGCCACTACAGCCCCTGTTCCACCCTCCCCATGTTCCGTATCCTCCTCACCCAGACGTGTAAGAACGCGGGGGGGAGGCTCCGTACACCTTCCCATTCCACCCCAGTAGACAGCCCAAGCAAAAGGCTGTCATTTTTTTAACCTTTTTTTAGTGGCCTTTTCCTTCCCACCGATCCTCCTCCCAAATCCCACCTGGGTTCCCTCCCTCTTTTTCTAATCTATTAATAAAGAATAAATGATTTTTAAATGATAGTGACTTTATTTGGTTTGAAAGAAAGCTGGGGGAAGGGGGAGGGTGGGTTCCTTACAGAAAATGAGTCAATAAAGGGGGCGGGTTTTCATGAAGGAGAAACAAACAGATATTTCACACTGTAGCCTGGCCAGTCATGAAACTGGTTTTCAAAGCTTCTCTGATGCACAGCGCTTCCTGGTGTGCTCTTCTAATCGCCCTGGTGTCTGGCTGCGCGTAATCAGCAGCCAGGCGATTTGCCTCAGCCTCCCACCCCGCCATAAAGGTCTCCCCCTTACTTTCACAGAGATTGTGGAGCACGCAGCAAGCAGAAATAACAATGGGGAGATTTCTTTGGCTGAGGTCAGAGCGAGTCAATAATGATCGCCAGCGACCTTTTAAACGGCCAAATGCACATTCTACCACCATTCTGCACTTGCTTAGCCTGTAGTTAAACAGCTCCTGACTCCTGTCCAGGCTGCCTGTGTATGGCTTCATGAGCCATGGCATTAAGGGGTAGGCTGGGTCCCCAAGAATAACTATTGGCATTTCAACATCCCCAACGGTTATTTTCTGGTCCGGAAAGTAAGTCCCTTGCTGCAGCCCTTTAAACAGAGTAGTGTTCCTGAAGACGCGAGCATCATGAACCCTTCCCGCCCAGCCCGCGTTGATGTTGGTGAAACGTCCCTTGTGATCCACAAGTGCTTGCAGCACCATTGAAAAGTACCCCTTGCGGTTTATGTACTCGGTGGCTTGGTGCTCCGGTGCCAAGATAGGGATATGGGTTCCGTCTATCGCCCCACCACAGTTAGGGAATCCCATTGCAGCAAAACCATCCACTATGGCCTGTACATTTCCCAGAGTCACTAACTTTCATAGCAGCACCTGAGTGATTGCTTTGGCTACTTGCATCACAGCAGCCCCCACAGTAGATTTGCCCACTCCAAATTGATTCCCGACTGACCGGTAGCTGTCTGGCGTTGCAAGCTTCCACAGGGCTATCGCCACGCGCTTCTCAACTGTGAGGGCTGCTCTCATCTTGGTATTCTGGCGTTTCAGGGCAGGGGACAGCAAGTCACAAAGTTCCATGAAAGTGCCCTTACGCATGCGAAAGTTCCGCAGCCACTGGGAATCATCCCACACCTGCAACACTATGCGGTCCCACCAGTCTGTGCTTGTTTCCCTTGCCCAGAATCGGCGTTCCATGGATAGAATCTGCCCCATTAACAACATGATCTCCAAAGCACCGGGGCCCGTGGTTTCACAGAATTCTGTATCCGTGTCCGTGTCCATGTCCATGTCCATGTCCTCATCATGCTTGTCGCTGCGCTGCCGCTGCCGCCGCCGCTGCCTCCTCGCCTCGTTTTTCTGGTCCTGGCTCAGCATAAACTCCACGAGAACGCGCTAGGTGTTTACAATGTTCATGACTGCTGTCTTGAGCTGAGTGGGCTCCATGCTTGCCGTGGTATGGAGTCTGCAGTGTTCACCCAGGAAAAAAGGCGCGAAATGGTTGTCTGCCGTCCGTTGCTTTCATGCAGGGAGGGAGGGAGGGAGGAGGTGAGGCTGTACCCAGAACCACCTGCGACGATGTTTTTTGTCCCATCAGGCACTGGGATCTCAACCCAGAATTCCAATGGGCGCGGGAGACTGCGGGAACTATGGGATAGCTATGGGATAGCTACCCACAGTGCAACGCTGCAGAAATCGACGCTAGCCCCGGTACTTGGACGCACACCGCCGAATTAATGTGCTTAGTGTGGCTGCATACATTTCGACTTTATACAATCTGTTTCCCAAATTCGAATTATATAAATTCGGATTAATCCCGTAGTGTAGACATGCAGGTTTGCAAAGTTATCAACACTCAGCTGCCCATGGTTGGTTGCCATCACCAAAGTTCCAAAAAGAATAACTGGGTTCCAGAGAATAGGGTTTCCGAACTGCACGGAGGCCATTAGTGGCACCCACAATCCCAGTACTTTACCCACTGAAAGGACTGAGTGAGTACCTCAGTTGAAAGTGTTAATATTCACTCACTGTTCTAAGCTAGCAGAGGGGAGCCTGCAAACCGAGAAGCAAACCACATCAAATGCCCCCCGATCCCCAGGCCAGCCCCTGCAGCTTCAGGGAATCTGGCTCCTTCATCCAGCGAACAGCAGAGAAAGGAACAAGGAAAGAAAGACTCACAGCATCTGTACTGTGGTCCTTGA
Source organism: Chrysemys picta bellii (assembly GCF_011386835.1). Taxonomy (NCBI): domain Eukaryota; kingdom Metazoa; phylum Chordata; order Testudines; family Emydidae; genus Chrysemys; species Chrysemys picta. The sequence continues at coordinate 30,193,933 of NC_088794.1, read as the reverse complement.
ACTTTCTGATCAAGACCACAAGCCACTCACCTCCCTACTGCAAAGGGATATTGCAGTGTGTCCATGCAGACACTGGAGCAGACACCCCTCCCCGCCTTTCTACCGCCTTGTGAGATCCCAGGGACCAGGAATACTTGAAAACATTTGTACTGTGATAGCGTTGTCACGTTCCTTGGAGCAGCAAAGCCTCCCCTTCTCCTTCCTGTACATACCCGCCCTGATACTAAACCACCTACCCCTTCTGCCTGGCTCCTGTTTGTAAAGGGCAGGGGAAGGAGGTTACTGTAGTGAAAGTTTGTGATCTTGAAAGGAGCTGAAACAGCTGTAACTTTGGAGAACCAAAAAAGTTCCCCCCATCCCCTAACTGGGCTTTTCCCATCCCCTCTCTCACTGTCAGCCGGTTGGCTGACAAACCTCACAGACCCAGGGGCAATCCGAGAGTTCGCTGATAACCTGTGCTATAGCTTCTGACAAAAGCTTTATAGTAGTTAGTGGTAATTCAATCAAATTTTCAATTGACAGCTCTGTCTTGGTCAGGGAGCATTTGGGGGGGAGGGGCCTTCCTGTTCTGCAAGCCACCCTGGAGAAAAAGGGAGGGTGGGATTTTAATTTACCAGCTGATGAGCCTCAGGGTCCTCCTCTGTCTCTTCAGAAGGGGCTTGTGGAGCTGGTTCCTCCAGGTAGAGGTGCAGGATAACATGCTCCTCTTCCTCCGGGTCTTCCAGGGCCTCCTCCTCCACAGTCTCCATTGCCTCCTCAGCATCCGCTTGGGCAATGAGGCCAGCGGGCGGTGAGTCACCTCAGGCTTGATACTGGGAGCATGGAGAGCACCTGGTCCAGCTCCTTGAAGAAGAGGCACGTTGCAGGGCGACTGCTGGAGCCTTTTACCTTCTGGTACCAGAAGAGTCTGAGGGGCTTTACCTGTTCATAGCTAGTGCTGGAGTCCAGGGAATGCCTTCCTGTGCCAACCTCTCCAAAACGTCTTGGTACAGATGGATGTTCCAGGTCCTGCGGGAGAAGCCGTAGAGGACAGCGTTCTCTGACTGCACATTGATCCGCACCCGGATGTACCTGGCTGATCAGGAGGCAGCTCTCAGAGCAGGTTCCATGTACTGGTGCAGCGAGTGCAGTGGAAAACTGGAAGTCATCAGCGCAGCTCCCTACTACTGGTGAGAATTGTGGGGAACGGGACCTTTGTAGATTTGGGTAACAATCAGGCAGGAAAGGGTCAGTGCATTGTGGGAATGGGACTGGAGGACTACTGAACCCAGGACCGGTACACATTCCTTAGCCCCATCCACAGTACAAAGTGACTTAGGTACGAGGCTGTGCCACTGCCCAAGGGATGTTCAAACCCACACCCCTGAGATGCACTAGCATTGTTGCCCTGTGCACTCCTTGAAACCCATGCTTCTGGGGTTTAGATGTGGATTGCAAGGGGGCTCTGGTACAACATGTGCATGGATCCACGTCTAGTCATCAGTGTAGACGTAGCTAGAGAGACGCTTTCTACTCCAGTGTCCCAAGTATGAAGAAGTGCAAGAGAGATTGCCTCAAATTATCAGGAATCAATAAAAGACATCTCCTCAAAGAGCAATAAGGAGAAACTGTGCCTGGCCCTGGGGAGAAAGGAGAGACAGCAGAGGGGCATCACACTACATAGCAGACTACCATTAGTGATCAGGAATGGACCATAATGACAAACGGATACAGTGGAACAAACCCCAGACACAGCCTTATAGCCTTGTCCTGTCTGGGCTGCACCTTTTCCCTACACTTTGGCATCCCTTATCTAGCTTGTCACATCAACAGAGTCTCTGGCTATGTCTACACTGCAATAAAACACCCATGGCTGGCCCAGGTCAGTTGACTCTGTTTCACGGGGCTTGGGCTGCGGGACTAAAAATGGCTGTGTAGATGTTCTGGCTTGGACTGGAGCCCAGGCTCTGAGACCCTCCCCGCTCGCGGAGTCTCCGAGCCAAGGCTCCAGCCCAAGCCTAGATGTCTACACTCCAGCTCGAGCCCTGTTGAGCCAGAGTCAGCTGAGCTGGGCCAGCTGCGGGTCTTTGATCGCAGTTTAGCTGTACCTGCAGAGTCTGAAGCCTCTGGCTGCCCCTTGTCCAGGGCTGGATGGTGGAGGGCTGTGTTTGGATTTCTGGTCCCTGCTGCTTGCCTGGGCTGGGAGGGGGAACTGGCTGTTCGCTGTCCTCAGCTAGGACATATTCTGTCCTTGCTCCCTGGCTGTGGGGCACCGTGTCTCTGGCTGTTCCCTGGCTAGGACTGCCGCTCCCAGACCTGTGTCCAGGGGAATATGGCTAGAGCACTGCCCAGTGCTGCGCTAGCCATAGCTCTAAGTCCATGGCCATGGGACTGTTGGGGGGTGAGGGGGGAGGAGTAGAGAGGAGATTACAGAAATCCCTATGGTTAGAATCCTCCAGGAGTCCATTAGTACCCTGTGAGTAATCCCATCCACACAGACACAGCCTAGAATGTCTACCCTCAGCTTTTCACCCCATTCCTTCCCCCCAAATTAGGCTGTTAGCAGTTCAGGGTTTCTGTCAGCTGTATCAGTTCAGAGAAGAGGCCCCTGGACTCTTGATCCCTCTGCCAGCGTGAGCAGGGAATCAGAGATGGCAGGGCTGGGTGCACAGTTAGGAGCAGATACCAGCTGACGTGAAGGCTGGGCCATGTGGGGAGAGCAATGGGGACAGGCAGCTTAACCCCATTGGGAGAGGGATGGCCACTTGGTGGGACAGGGTGGGGGATAAACATTTTGCTGTAATACAGCAAATGCTCCCCTAGAGACAGATGGCAAATCTGTTCCTGCATGTAAGTTAACAGAGCTGATCTTTTAGCTGAAGCAGCAGCAGAAGTTCCTGCTTTGAGATCCAGAGGTCCTGGGTTTAGTCCCCACAATTAACCAGGGCCATCGTTACACTAACATCTCACAATATCAGCACAGCCTGATGCCACTTCAGCGGGCTCATGCTCCAGAGGCCCATCACTGGAGAATGGGGAGCAGGGAACAGCCTCTCTGTCCTCCAAAAGCAATGCAAGCTTTTTTTTTTCCATATAGCCGAAGCGTATGTACATCTAGGGGGATGAAGTGGGGCATTTCAATCAATAGGTCAATTTAAGCTTTGGCCTCTCTGCTGAGGCTCCCAGTAAGGGGACCAATTGGTGTAGTTTTGTCATGCAGGCAAATTCTACTCGCACTGCATTCTCACACACACACAAGCACTGATTCTCAACCTATTTACCATTGTGGATGGCATATGTAGCACTCTGTGCATTACACTGGCCACTTCCAAACAATATCTATACTATCTGTATGGCCTTGAGGATGTCACATGGGCCACAGCTGTGCGCTGCTTGGGCCGCAAGTGGCCCATGGGTTGAGAACTACTACACTATAGCCTGGGAGGAAGAGTGCTCTGAACATCCCCAGGAAGTTCACTGCATATAGAACCAGAGAGTGGCCATTTTGGATAGCAGGCCTAGACTAGCCCTTTCGTTCACAACGTTTACCACATTGACCCTTCACTAACAGCCCATCATGTAAGAAATACTCAGTCGAAAACCTTTGGCTCATGCCAACGTATTCCCAGGAAAGCTGGCCAGAGGAGTACACGAGACCTGCTCACCAACTCTACAATAACACACGCAAGTCTAGACTCTTTTTATCATGAGTTTTGTTACCACTCAGATGCTGATAGAACAGGGGTGGGCAAACTACAGCCCGTGGGCCGCGTCCAGTCCGTCAGACCTTTTAATCCAGCCCTCGAGCTCCATTGCCCTGCTTGCCCCGCCCCGCTCCGCCCACCCGGCACTCCCACACATTCAGAACCTGAATGATGGGCGTGAGGGGCCCCATGTTACTCCGGCTCCGCCTCACACGCCATCAGAGCCTGGAATGTGCAAGCCCATGTGCCTGCTACGTGTTGGCTTAGGTGATTCTGATGTTTTAGTAGTGTTAATTTTCCATTGTTAATTTCATGAGTGGTCATGGCCCACCATACAATTTCCATACCCAGATGTGGCCTTCGAGCCAAAAAGTTTTCCTACCCCTGTGATAGAAACTGAACCCAGTTTATTTTTAAAAGGAGAGTGCCTGACTTTGTGTGATTGAAATGGATTGCTTATTACATTTCACAATGGCCACAATTCCAGCCAGGACACAAGTGCAGGAGCCTTCCGGCTTTCCTTCCTATGCTATTTATAAAATCCTGTTACAAGACACTAGAAGTTTTATTGTTATCAGCAGTTTTAACACCCTGCCTGCCGCAATGTAATACTAGCCGCACACACAAAAAGGGATTTTGTGTTTGTCAGTCAGGTCCACCTCTTGTTGACCCTCATGGCTCATAACCCCACACTGATCATTAGCTGCGCGGCTTGTGGAAGCCAAGCACGGGGCAGACCACATAAGGCGGACAAATCAAGCAGAGGCCAAGTGGCCCCAATTTACCCAACAGCAAAGCAGATGGAGGTTGTGGTTTAGCCTGTCTGAATCTCAATAGAGGCAGGAACTAGGGTTTGTTCCTCAGTGGGTATAAATCAGTGGAGCTCCACTGAAGTCAGAGCTATGCCCATTTGCACCAGTTGAGGAACTGTGCCCTTATCGTACTAAAACAGTAATTGGTCAATACATGCGGTTACAGTGGAACAACAGGTCTGTTCTGTTCAGTGTCCTGTGATCATCTGCAGAGCTTTCCAATCAACATCTATATCTTGACTGCGTGTTACAATGTGAATGAGAGAGATGCTCATGAAGAGATGCTTCTGCCCTGACAAAGCCAAGACTGCATCAATAAATTAGTGCTCTTTAATTAGCCTCTTTAATTTTGTCAGCACTATCTATTCTGAGTTGTTCCTGCTAAAATAGCATGTGCTTCCCCCAACCCCAAGAACCAGACATAGGCTTCAGCTAGTTTAGTAAATCCATATTTCTCCCAATAAAAGCAGCATTGTATGGACAACTTTGTTTTTAATATATTGAAAGTTGGCTTTTTTTCTTCCCAAGTTATGGGTATCCCACTTCTGTCTCCATACACACTGCATCCCTACCCTCAAAGGGCTTTGTAGGCTGATCAATCTATCCAGTTAGCCTCCCTTTGCTCCCCCAATGGTGTAGCCTTATGTGTGTCAAAGGTTAGGTAAAAAATCCAGGCACATGAGGAATCTTTGATTAGCAATGTTATCTGTAGATTTCCAAATGGGCAGCTGGAGACATTAAATCACTGAAGTCTATCATTCAAATGCACCTGTATCTATATCTTTTACATTCAAATGAGCTATAAAATTGAAGCAGGGATCACTTGAGTAGGAATAATCAGAGAACCCCCTTAATGGCCGGAACTCTGCAGGAACAGCTGAGTAGCAGATACTAACTACTAATCCAGGGCCATCAGGTGACAGCAGCCGGAGCGGCCCTTTGGTGTAATGCAATATCCAGGCAGCTGTTTATAGGAGCTGCTCTATGGAATCAGCTGCAGGGGCAGCAGTACTATGGATCCAGGGCTCTGAATTGTAACTTTCATCTTCTGAAAGTTCCTGGGTCCCTCAGAGGGGAGACTGCATCCTATGCAAGAGATGGATGAATCAGATGGTCCATCAGAGAAGCTAGTGTTGGAACAGATCTTATTTCTGCTGAAAGGGAGCAGGCATCTTGGTTATGTTCCAGGGTGGTGACATACACTAGCTATATATGCAGCACCAGGAATGGATCCCACAGCTTTGGCTGGCAGGGTAGGAGGGTAGCACGTTAGATGTGTTAATAGAAAAGTGATTGAACAAGGCTGATCTGAGTTCCATCCCGTAGAGGGCAGTGGTGCATGCACAGACCCCACACAGCATTCTGGTGCATGACATTCGGAAGTTATTCATGCAACTCATAGCAAAACGTGCTTCTCAATTACCCCTCATTACAAGATACATCACTCACATCACTCAGAGTTACCTGCCTCCCAAAACGCCACACTATCCATAATTCATTACTGGCAAACGCTAACTTCCCAAAACTGAGGCCTACCGATTGGAGCTCATGAAGGAATTAGCTCCTTCCTCAGCTTTATGGTATCATGTCTAGGGTTACCATTCGTCCGGATTTACCCGGACATGTCCTCCTTTTTGTGCTAAAAATAGCGTCCGGGGGGAATTTGTAAAGCACTCAAAATGTCCGGGATTTCCCCCCTCCCCAGCAGAGCAGAGCGAGCGGCTGGGAGGGCTGCAGGAAAGTCACGGGCTGGACTCCGGAGCAGCTGTAGAGGAGCTCCTCCCTGCATTCTGAGCCGGCAGCTCCTCCTCCCCGGCAGCCCAGTGTCCCGCTCCGGCAGCACTGTGCAGGGCCAGGGACCGGGTTTTGTTGTGCTGGGGAGCGCAGCCACGTGTCCGGCTCGCACAGAGCCCAACATCCTGTTCTGAGCAGCAGGGTAAGGGGGCCAGGGGGCAGGAGAAGGGGCAGGGAGGTTCTGGAGGGGGCAGTCAAGAAACGGGGGGGGGGTCGGGAGTTCATGGGGGGGCTTTTTGGGGGGAGTGGAGAAAGTTTTGGGCAGTCAGGGTACAGGTAGGGGGTAGGGTCCTGGGGGGCAGTTGGGGGGGGTCTTAGGAGGGGGGCAGTTAGGGGACAATGCACAGGGAGTCTTAGGTAGGGGGTGGGGTTCTGGAGGGCAGTTAGGAGCAGGGGTCCCAGGAGGGGGCAGTCAGGGGACAAGGAGCGGGGGGGGTGGGGGTTGGGAGTTCTGGGGGGGAGCTGTCAGGGGGCAGGAGTGGGGAGAGGGATCGGAGCAGTCAGGGGACAGGGAGCAGAGGGGTTTAGATGGGTTGGGAGTTCTGGGGGGGGGGGCTGTCAGGGGGTGGGGAGTGGTTGGATGGGGCGTGGGAGTCCCAGGGGTCTGTCTGGGGGTGGGGGTGTGGATAAGGGTTGGGGCAGTCAGGGGACAAGAGGCAGGGAGGCTTAGATAGGGGGTGGAGTCCTGGGGGGCAGTTAGGGGCAGGGGTCCCAGGAGGGGGCAGTCAGGGGACAAGGAACGGGGGAGGGTTGGGGGTTCTGGGGGGCGGGAAGTGGGAGGGGCAGGGGCGGGGCTAGGGCGGGGCTCCTCCCGTCCTCTTTTTTGCTTGCTGAAATATGGTAACCCTAATCATGTCTGTCATTGGGAGGGTGTCAGGGCCAGGGTTGCACACTGAGGCTGGGTGGGTTGAGGGGGATGCATTGTCACCAGGACGATCCAATCAGCACCCGGCCACATTAGTCACTTTACTGTCATTTAGCCAAATTAGCTCTTCTGCTGCCATTTCAGTCCTGTTGATACCAGTGGGGATTTATAGCTATCCAGATGAACCAGGTACTCTGGACAACTTGCACTGGGTGATTTGCTTTCAGTCACTGCTAGCATAAATGGGCAAAACTCCACGGGGGCAATAGAGCTGCACTTCTTGATACCAGCAGTGAATCTGAGCCAGTGACTGTGATCCTGAAGCCTGGCCAGAGGTGGAATGAAAAGTAGGCCTTCTTCAATGGGGCTGCAAAGGCACCTGCAGCTAGGCAAAGGAATCTGCAGTTAGAGTGAAGCATGAGCACCAAGGGGTAATCCATCAGACGATACTCAGTGACTATTGACATGATGCTGACATTTGTTTCCACCAACTTTGTCCATATATTTTGGACACTCTGCAGGATTCACAAGGTTGGAACATGCCAGGAGATGCAAATATTCTTCGTGCTTTACAGACTACAGATCTTCCCGTATCACTCAGCATTCTGTAGCCATTTTGCACAAGGAAAATAAAGACCCCATTGGACTGCAGGGCACAGCAAGTAAGTTGCTTGTGGCCAACAGCCTTAATAACATGGTGAAAAAGCATCCAGGGCTGATTTTAAAATGAGGATTAATTTGACAAATGTTTTGCAAAAGCAAGTCGAATGGGAAGTGGTGCCAGACTAGAATTTTCAATGCCCTGTATTATCAAGCAATAACAACAACACAGGCAGACTGTACCATTAGACCTTGTACGGTAACATCATAAACATACACTATTCCTTCTCTTTATGGATGCTTCACTGGTGCAACTAAATGACAGCTTCGGAACTTTCAGTAAAATTACCCCCAATTTCATTGCTTTTTTCTTTCCATGGGTATTTCAGCAAATATGTTTACAGTGAACCTTCAGTTAGGGATTACCTGCCATATTCACTTGCTGATAAACCTCGGGGTGAAATCCTGGTACCACAGACCTCAGTAAGGGCAGGATTTCACCCCAGGTCTCTATTAAGGACTAAGCAACAGGGGAAATGGCAGTGAAAGGAAGTCACACCCAATGCCATTATCAAAACTCTGGCTCCATGTGGCCTGGTATTTTTTTACATTAAAATCTGTATATTGATAGGGGAGTTTGTCACTTCGCCTGTGACTGCTGCCATTGGGGAACAGTCTTATCCCACTCTTTCCTACCCCACCAAAAATGTATCAACGCATGCCCATGACAAATGACCATTTGAGTGGACTGACTCCTATGATTTTCACTATGAGTTGCCCCTAGACGCTAATAAACTGGTAGAAAATACAACTGAGCACATGGCAAAAAGTCCCTGGATGATTGCTTGTTTAAAGCATCATGCACTTCATTGTCTTTCTTAAAGATCCAGCTAGTTTGCACAGCACTCAGTTGCATCCTATTTGTTTCTCCCATTGGAAAACCCTTGATCCACTGCTGGGGAACCTCACTGGGGTTTTTTCCTCCTCTTCCCAGAACAAGGGAAATAAGCAACCAAAGGTTTCCACTTTCTTATCTTCCTGCGCCTTCTGCACACGTTTATTCTCCGGTAGCAGACAGGAAAGGCTGTGAGGCTACAATAAAGGTCATAGCCTTGTTAGCACTTACCTTCTTTGGTAAACCTGCTTTGAGGTCTCCAGATGGAAAGTGCTGGAGAAGTGCTAAGTATTGTTATCATTACTCCTTCCTCCTGTTTTAGTGATAAGGCAAGTTCCTATCATAAGACCCCACAGTAACCTTCGCCCTGTGCAGGTAGCAGACGAATGCGGGAATCAGAGAAGCAGGAAATTAATAGGGGCGGGAGAATGAGATGCTACTTCGAAAGGACACAATCAGCTCTCGCTTTTATATCTATTTGTATGCAGCAGCTCCCCTCCCAGGCAGAAAAGCTGGAGGTTATTTGCAATGCAAGGCTGTGCCAGCATCTGCCTGTGACCTAACCTCCTGGGTTAACACCACCACCTACTGGAGCACAGTAGTTAGACATTTCTCCAAGCTCTTTTCTAAATGAGACTTCCCATGAGGATTATAATCACACAAAGTTGCTGGACAGGGATACCTCTTCGCCCCTCCCCATCATTGGAACAACATAACCTGATCTTGTAGATTTGTTTTTTTTATAAAGGGTTTAACAAACTAAAAGGAGCTTTTCAATTTGAAACTCACAGACATTTTGTAAAGTTTTAACGCCTTGGATCATGGCTTATCGCACCATTTTTGCCTGATGCCCAATTCTGAGGATCTCTGTAAGACACCTTCTATCTTTCACTCTGCCAGCCAAGTTCATTGCTGGCATCGCTTCAAGGAAGTGAATGGAGTGTGACTATTAGATTTCTCTCTCACTCCACTGGTGATGGGTACACACCATAGCAGTCAGTGGATCACAGGTATAACATTTTGAACCCCCCCCCCCAGTGCGCAGGAGGTGCTCTTTGCTTTTCTTTTGACCATTTCTGGAGTACCTCTTTGGAGGCCTGCTAGCCTGCTTCCCCAGCCCAGGAAGGCCTAACACTGCTCCCAATTCTCTTTCAGGCCCTTCCCTCAGGCAACAATATATTAACTCAGAACTCAAATGCAAAGCAAAACTATTCCCCTGACCACCACAGGCTACAGCAGCCCTTTGCTCTGCACAGCTCTCACTCCCAGAGCTCCTTTCCAGCTGTAGTTTTGCTCATCTTTACAGGCATCAGTGACCTGACCCATCCCAGCTGGGTCTGGTAATGCATTGGGGCTGGCAGGCTCCAGCCTCCTACCCCGCCTTCCCTCTCCCCCCTTAAAGGGGTAGACCATCCTGTTAGACTATGGTTAGAAATGAGTACCTGCTGAGTCCTGGGCAATGGTGGATTGACCCTTTCTGTAACCTTGGCCTGCTTTAGGGCAAGTAGGAAAAAATATGCTTTCCCCACCTCACCCTTTTGTAGGCTGCATAAGGTACTGATGCTGAATTTGTCAACAGGCAAAACTCCTAGCATACACAAGGCCTGTGCTGAGTTGTCAAGTGATCAGCGAACATTCAGCAATCCACAGCAAAGCATGGGATTGAGTCAAAAGACAAAGCAAGTGGCCCCTTGTTTAGTGCGGCCCCACAATTTATGGAATGGGGTGGTCTGTGCCTTTTCCAAAGCCACATTCTGATTGGCTGGTTGGGCCTTTCATGATGCAGCTATGTAGTAGTTCCCACTGATTCTGAGAAATGGTAAAGGGTGCAAAAGATGGCCACGTGATGAATAACTGGATGGATGCGACAGGTGTCACAATGTAACTTGACAGTAAGATTATTCTCCACTTATTTCATAAAGGTGTTTTCTTCCCACTCTTAAATGTTAAGTTCCCTGTTACTGCCTCTCTCCATTCAGCGTAACAGGTGTAGGGATTTTCTGTGAGTTTCCACTGATGAGCAGGGCCGCTGAAAGCGGGTTCGGGCCCATGTGAAAAAAAAATTTCGGGTCCCCCAGCAAGGGCAGACTGGCTAAACAGGGCCAACGAGAGCGGAGGAAAGGCAGGGAAGCCAGGCCCAGAATTTTTTCGGGCCCTCCAGCAAGGGCAGACTGGCTAAACAGGGCCAACGAGAGTGGAGGAAAGGCAGGGAAGCCAGGCCCAGAATTTTTTCGGGCCCCCCAGCAAGGGCAGACTGGCTAAACAGGGCCGACGAGTGGGGGGGAAGCCGGGCCCCGGTAATTTGTACCGGCTTTCCGCCTCCGCCCCCCCCCCCCCCCCCCTCGTTGGCCCTGCTGATGAGATACCAAATTCAGGCAGCTGGGAGTTAGTGCACAGCTGCATCATCAAAGACCCAATCAGCCAGTCAGTATGTGGTAGGGTGATCAGACAGCAAATGTGAAAAATCAGGACGGGGGGTGGGGAGTAATAGGAGCCTTTATAAGAAAAAGACCCAAATATCAGGACTGTGCCTATAAAATCGGGACATCTGGTCACCCTAGTATGTGGCCCTGGAGAATCAGTGTCCCCAGCCCGACTTTAATAATGCACAATACTTAACATTTTCTAGTGTGTGTGTGTGTATGTGCTCAGCTGCCCCCTATTGGCTGGAATATGTCAGACAAATTATCCAGCAATTATCGGACACTGGCTACAGGATCTAAGCCCTAGCACCTTATGGAAATGTTGTTTAGCTCAAGTTATGCAGGTGTGCGCTTGTGCAGCAGGGAGTCCTATGTCCTGCTTTAGCCAATGGTCATTGGGTTTGCCTACATATGGGCCTGTTTCGCTCATTCCCTGCACACTATTTTCACTTGCATATGACTCCCTGTTGCCTCTGGATCCCTTCTCTCTGCCCCTGCATAATGAGTCCTCTCTTGGTCTTGTTTAAAGCAAGGACATTTTGATTGTGTCTCTACAGCTAATCCAGCACTGCAGGAGTAAGCATTTAGCATGAAGAACAGAGAGTGCCAGGTTATGTGGCTGTGTGTAACCCTTGGAGGTTAGGGTCTTTCATCTTCACAGAGAACAAAAGAGTACAGTCTCCTTATTGGAAAACTTCTGCCTTCATCACACAGCAAGGGAGAGATTGTGCCGTATGCCACATGCTGCCAGATGAAAGATAGTAAAGAAAAAACGAATGTGCAAAATATCACTAAGTCTCAGTGGGATAAAAGAATAAAAAGAGAAAACAAGATTTTTAACATCCTGCTTTTGATCCTCAGCTACATACAGGCCACCTGTCAGTGTGCGTGCGTATGCAGTTATTTCTGTGAACAGGGATCCACAATAAGACTGTATTTTCCAGATTTGGGTTCCAGCCCCTAAAGTTAGTTTAAACCAGTTCTGTGAGCTTAAGCCAAACGGCTTTGAACATTTAAGCAGAAGAGCCAGTACCATTAAGGCTCAGAATGCTAATAATGGAAGAGATTCTGCCAAGTCTCACTCATTAGGGATTAATTGGAAGGCAGCTTAAAAAGCCTCTGGCTCTTTTGATTGAGGGGTTTGCAAAGTGTTTCAATGAGAGATTAAAAATTACAGGCCTAATTTTTTCATACCTCGCTCGTTTTCATTGGTGCGGCTTTGGAAGAGCCCGAAAGCAACCTTTAAATCCTTCCTTTTGGCGGGTGGGTGTATCTCAGGGACCATGGCTGTGCTGAGGGAATGTAAAAAGCTGTATACGCACCTGCATTTGTGAGTGCCTGAATCGAGGGCTGGCCTTTGAAATTTGGGGTGGGACTCTGTAATATTTGTAATCACCCAGTTCTCACTAGGGTGATCATATGTCCCATTTTGGCCGGGCCAGTCCCTTTTTTATCCCCTGTCCCAGCAGCGGGGGGAGAGGCAGGGCTTGGGCGAGCAGCTCAGGCCAGCCCTGAGGGGGAGATGCTGCTTGGACCAGCCCCGCACTGTGTCCCATTTTTCCCTTTGGGAAATATGGTCACCCTACTTCTTACCTCAATTCTAACCCAATTCCTGTCCACCATTATCAAATCATGATGCACTGGGTGGGGGGCAGAGAAGGTTAACAATACACCCCTTACACGTAACTGACTCGCTTTACAGGAGTGGGTCAGAGATCATCAGCACCCCACCATGCTGTTGAAGCAGAATTGAAGCCCACTTGCATGGCGCTTTCCACTTTAGAGGCTGGTTTGCAACTCTGAAGTTTTAAGTCTCTTTACATGGAAAAGTGCTAGGAATTTACTCCTTTAAAAAAAAAAAGAAGAAGAAAGTGGAGAGGTTCCTCCTCACCCTTCTAGTTCCCCCTGTAAATAAGGAGGATGGGGGCCTTGGGCCGTCATGGACTTTAAGGCCAGTATGATCACCTAGTCTGACCTTCTGTCTAACACAAGCTATAGAATCTCACCCCATTACCCCTGAATTGAGCCCAATCATGTATTTCACTAAAGCAGAGAGACAAGATGGGTGAGGTAGTATCTTTTATTGGAACATGGTGAAAGAGAAACTTTCAAGCTACTTAAGGTCTGGGAAAAGTACTCAAACGTAAATACAAGGAAGAACAAATTGTTTAGCATAAGTAGTTAACACAAGTTGGTCCAATAAAGATATTACTTCACCCACCTTGTCCCTCTAATGTCCTGGGATTGACATGGCTACAACTACACTGCATACCATTAGCACCCCTGAAGTCATAGGACAAAAAAGAGACATTAATGGGTTACAGATTGTTGTAATAAGCCATACATCCAGAATCTTTATTACGAAGACTATGATTTTTAGTGTCTAGCAAAGTTATGAATTTAAGCTCATGAGCTTGTATTTTGAAAGTGTTGTTCAGATTTACTTTGAGGATGAGAACTGATAGGTCAGACCGAGAGTGATGAAAAAAGAAAAAGAAAAGAAAACTTGCCCAACACTTTCAAAAGACGAGCCTGAGAGCTTAAATTCATAACTGTGCTAAACACTAAAAATCATGGACTGAATAGAGACACTGGATTTATGGCCTATTACAACAATCCATAACCCACAAAGAAGCCTCCCTCCCCCCAGCTGATTTCCCCCACTCCCCCTTCTTTTCCTCTCTATGACTGAAGGGGTGTTAATGGGCCACTTCACCATGAGTGGGTGTTAAACTACTTACACTAAACAATCTGTTCCACCATATATTTAGCTGTGACACTGAGTACCTTTCTGAGACCTGAAGAGCTCTGTGTAAACTCAAAAGCTTGTCTCTCTCACCCACCTTGTCTCAGCTAAATAGATGACAGTCAAATGGACAAGAACAACCTACGAATGCTCAAGTGCTCCATCACACCACAACTCAGCTGCCTGACCATGCTCTTTAGTACACGAGACTCAAAGGAGCCATTTGAATGAAGGGGAGCTTTTATTTTAATTGGCTGCTATTTTTTTTATCTCTGAAATCTTGATGAATAATCTCCAGAGCAGACAGTTAGCCTTTGAGCTACAGAAAGGTTTAATTATAAACACTGTGACAAAATACTCAAAAACCAGTGGGAGAACACTTTAACCTGTCTGGTCATTCAGTGACAGACCTGCGGGTGGCTATATTACAACAGAAAAACTTCAAAAACAGACTCCAACGAGAAACTGCTGAGCTAGAATTGATATGCAAACTAGACACAATCAACTCCGGTTTAAATAAGGACTGGGAATGGCTGAGCCATTACAAACATTGAATCCATCTCCCCTTGTAAGTATTCTCACACTTGTTATCTAACTGTCTGTACTGAGCTAGCTTGATTATCACTTCAAAAGTTTGTTTTCTCTTAATTAATTGGCCTCTCAGAGGTGGTAAGACAACTCCCACCTGTTTATGCTCTCTGTATGTGTGTATATATATCTCCTCAATATATGTTCCATTCTATATGCATCCGAAGAAGTGGGCTGTAGTCCACGAAAGCTTATGCTCTAATAAATTTGTTAGTCTCTAAGGTGCCACAAGTCCTCCTGTTCTTCTTTTTGCGGATACAGACTAACACGGCTGCTACTCTGAAACTGTGACAAGCAAACCTAAATGAATTTCTCTCCTGCAAAGCCCCTCCCTGAGCCAGATTTGGCTCTCATTGAACCATTCTGCTTCTACATCATGGTAGGTTTTCTTCTGTTATTTTGTTTGTAGGACCATTTGTCTCTTAGCAGCCCCCAGCTCTGGCTGACTCTTCCTACCTGCAGGCAGATTCAGCCACTTCTGCACCTCTCCTATTTGCAGGCTGCCTGCCTGGGAACTTCCTTGCCCTCAGTGTGAATTACAGCGGAGGGCTGCCCTTCATTATTTTCTGACAGCAATACCTTCTTATGAGCCACCCTCCATACTTCCCTCTTCTGACATGTCCCATACCAGGGGCAAAGAGTAGGCAGGTCTATGTACCCCCATTGGGGCAACTCCACACCAGCCACGGAACCCCCTATCCTGGAGTTATTCCCCGGGGCTACTTCTGCCTGGTTTATGGCAGAGCAGCATAAGCAACAGGCAGGACAACCCAAAACTAGGCCCAACAGGAGCTGGAGGTGTTCGGCACAGTGAGTCTCTAGGCCATTGTTCTGCTCTGACCTTACAGTCATCCCCTAACAGCCTGCTGCAACATCATTGTAATGCTATATGGGGATGGTGCAGCTGTAGCAGAGGGACCCTGAAGGAACGCAGATGTCAGTCTCATGGAGACATCCCCAGCACTAAGAACAGGGAGATGGAATATGCTATGCATAGACAAAGGTGTCTCCAAAGAAAATATATTGCAGAGATTTCCAACTGGCACTTTGGCCCTCGTCCCTGGACAGGAGGGGGACTTTGAACCCGCGACCCAAATTATTAAACTATAGTTTTGGATTGAGGGTTGTTCGAATTTTTTCTTTTTAATATCTGACATTCCAAAGCAGTATGAAGAAAAAGTATTTGCTCTTCCATCAGCAATCTGCATACAATTACCTTCAGCCAGCAACATCAACCGCAAAGCCGCAGCTGGGTGCCAGGGATTTGCCAGCTGTAGAGTTATCAGTACCTGCAGCATCCTGGGGTTTTACTTTCGAAAACATGCCAAGACGTCCAGGATTTCTAACACGTATTGGCATGTTCCTGCAAGGGAGAGATGGAGTTTGCTGACAGGATGATCTGGCTACACAGCAGGTACTTTGGAAGGAACACAGAGTTCTCTTGGCTCAAATGAACTTTGCATAAAACTAAGAAGCCCTTGTCCCCAGGAGTCGTGTGTTTCCAAGCAAGCAGCAGAAGAGATTCTGAGCTATTTCTAGATGTCAAGCTGCAGCTGATCTCCCACACCTGGAGGTAAAACCCCCCAAACAACCTCATTATAAAGGAATGCTCACTGGGCTCCATCAGCTTTTGTGGAATGAACAGTCGGCTGGCTGATGTGACACGCAGAATGAGACTAATGGTGACTTACCTTTAGACAGCACCTTTCTTTCAGGAGGATCTTGGCTGGCTTGCACACTATGCATCCTAATTGACAAACTCTATAGGGATCCCTTCCCTCACTAATGGGGAAATGCAGCCACCTCTGGGGTGACAAGAGGCAAATAGTAAACAGTACACAACAGAACAACATAATAGTTTAGGACAGGAGTGGACAAATGCCCACATTTTACAGACTCAGCATGACCACTCTGCAAAGCAGTGGAGGGAGAGGGGGGTGGGAGAGCCGGAAATGAGCAATGTTATGCAAATTCTTCTGCACAATGTGGTGTCTGTGGGGATTGGAATAGTAGGGGAACCACAGGTAAGCATTAAGGTGTACAAGCAGAGCTGGAGAACGAGGTGCAGCACTACAATGGCAGGGGTGCTGCAGGTCAAGAGTGAAGTGCCCTGGCAGGGCTGTGGAAGAAGCGTACGTGTATCTCCTGCCTGCAGGATGCCTGCCTTAAGCCATTGGTACTGGCCATGTTGTTTGGCCTTTCATGAGCACTTAGGGCATGATCCACTGGCATCATTAGAAAGACACCCATCGACTTCAGTGGGCTTTGGCTCAGCCACTGTGTGTGCTCTCCTATTTTAAACACCAAAACAGCGTGGGCTGATTATTTAATTTCCCCCACATACAGACCCTTGTACACGGCTGCATAGAGACAGCACAAAGCAGATGGAAGCCGGGAGTTTGTGACCAAAGAGCGCCATCCCCTCTGCTTGTGGGTTAGAACTCTGCGTTGTAGCAGATGCTGGGCCTAATATGTTTTAAAACAGGGGTAGGCAAACTTTTTGGCTCGAGGGCCACATTTGGGTATAGACATTGTATGGTGGGCTATGAATGCTCACAAAATTGGGGATTAGGATGTGGGCGGGGGGGGGCTCCGGCTGTGGGTGCAGGCTCTAGGGTGGGGCCAGAAATGAGTAGTTCAGGGTGTGGGAGGGGGCTCCAGGCTGGGGCATGGGTGGGGGGGTGAGGGCTCTGGCTGGGGGTGCGGGCTCTGGGGTGCAGGAGGGTGGGACCGAAGGGTTCGGAGGGCAGGAGAGAGATCAGGGCTGGGACAAGGGGTTGGGGCGTTGGAGGGGGTCAGGGGTGTAGGCTCCAGGCGGCACTTACCTCAAGCAGCTCCCAGAAGCAGCGGCATGTCCCTTCTCCGTCTCCTACACACTGCCCCATCTGCAGGCACCGCCCCTGCAGCTCCCATTGGCCGTGGCTCCCGGCCAATGGGAGATGCGGGGGTGGTGCTTGCGGAGGGGGCAGAGTGCAGAGCAGAGCCCCCTGGCTGCCCCCACGCGTAGGATCTGAAGAGGGTCCATGCCACTGCTTCTAGGAGCCATGCAGAGCAAGCCCCCGCTCCCTGGTAGGAGCTCAAGGGCCGGATTAAAATGTCCAAAGGGCCAGATGTGGCCCCCGGGCTGTAGTTTGCCCACCCCCGTTTTAAAATGTCAAAGAGAAACTCAGGACACGTCATTAATGAAAATATCAGCTGTAAGGATCCAGATCATTGCAGTCACATCACTGTAAAATGCAGGGCTGGGGACCATTACTGCAGACCACTTGGCTCTTTTTTTTTTAAGGGAGGCTAAACAGGATACCCAGCCCCACCCCAAGCTTTCGATCAAGCCCCTGCAGCCTAGCTGTTAGCAGGCCAAATGAACCCTCACTAGCAAACTCTGCAATCATTTGAGTTTGACAGAAATACAGTTTCTTTCTAATTATAGCACAGGAGCAAGACAAACAGCCCGCCGACCTTTGGGAAGTGGCTAGAGACTTAAATAAGGGCAGCGGATACGCTAGGCTTCTGGCTAAAAACCATTTCTGAATTCCTTGCAAGATAAAAAAAATGCCGGGGTCAGTTCAGGACAAAGCCCCTCCAGGACTGAGGGCTGTTTTCTGCCCGGTGGCAAAGAAGAACCTTTGCACTTGTTGCCTCAGGAGCCTGTCCTCTGCCTAGCTCTCTGCTTCCAGCCTGACCACCTCTTAGTCATTAGTTTTATTCATTCATCATAGTGTGGCAACTGGGGCTCCAGGCTCAGCTAGGACCTCCGTTGTGCTAGGTGCTGTACATACACAGAGTGAGAGACAGTCCTTCCCTGAAAGAGCTCAGAGTGTAAATCAGAGGTGGGTAAACTATGGCCCGCAGGTCACATCTGGCCTGCAGGACCCTCCTGCCCAGCCCCTGAGCTCCTGCCCCGGGAGACTAGCCCCCGGCTCCTCCCCTGCTGTTCCCCCTCCCCTGCAGCCTCAGCTCACTGCGCTGCTGGCGCAATGCTCTGGGCAACGGGCTGTGAGCTCCTGGGGCAGCGCAGCTGCAGAGCCGGGGCCTGACCCGGTGCTCTGTACTGTGCGGTGGCGTGGCTGGCTCCAGCTGGGCGGCACGGTTGCCTGTCCTGGTGCTCTGGGCAGCACAGCTGTAGCGCCGCCAGCCACCGGTACTCGAGGCAGCGCAGTAAGGGGGCAGGGAGCGGGGGGGGGGGTTGGATAGAGGGCAGGGGAGTTCGGGGTGGTGGTCAGGGGGCGGCGGTGTGGATAGGGGTCGGGACAGTCAGAGGGTGGGGAACATGGGGGCAGGAGTCCTGGGGGGGTAGTCAGGAAGGAGAGGGGGGGTTGGATGGGGCGGCGGGGGGCAGTCAGGGGCAGGGGTTCTGGGGGTGGTCAGGGAGAAGGGGTGGTTGGATGAGGCAGAGGTCCTGGGGGGCAGTCAGGAATGAGAGGAGAGGTTGGATGGGGCAGCGGGGGGTCCAGGGACAGTCAGGGGACAGGGAGCGGAGGTGTGTGTGGATGGGGCAAGAGTCTCGGAGGGACCGTCAGGGGACAGGGAGGGTTGGATGGGGCAGGAGTCCCGGGAGTACTATCAGGAGGCAAGAAGCGGGGCTGGGTCAGATAGGGGGCGTTGGCCGGGCCACGCCTGGCTGTTTGGGGAGGCACAGCCTCCCCTTACCAGCCCTCCATACAATTTTGGAAACCCGATGTGACCCTCAGGCCAAAAAGTTTGCCCGCTTCTGGTCTAAATAGACCAAAGGACATATTATCTCCATTTGACAGACAGTGAGCCGTGGCACAGATATTAAGTGACTTGCCAAAGGTCACACCGGCAGTGCTGGGAATTGCACCCAGATCTCGAGTACCAAGCTAGCAGCCTCACCACAAAACGGTCCTTTGCCACCTTTAAAGCCTCATGTTATAGCTACTGACCTTTAGGGTGAATGAGACCGGGCAGGGCTATCTTCAAAGCAGTTAAATCTTGCGGCTTGAATGGGCCACAAGGAGCCACTGCTGCACAATGTGAGGTGCTTCCCAGCTTTCGGAGCTAGGCAAGCTACCTCATTTGGATCCCCCCAGCTCTTCTCAGGCCTACAGTGAGAGAGAGCACAGGCCAGGAATGGAACCATCACCCCTCCCTGGCCGTGCTAACCCCTTGCTGCCATGGTGAACGCTGTCAAGAAGGTGTGTTTGGGAGGTGCGGGGGGCTGGCGTTGCTTTGAAGGACTCACCTCAGTGCTGAAGTGCAGTAGAAGTTCAGCTCCTGTAAAGAAGGAAGCGTAAGAGACATGCTGAACTCTCCTTTGGTCGTGCCCCAACATCCTGGCTCAATGCAGGGAAATCATCTTGTGCGTCAGACCACAAGGCCGAGGCCTCCATTTCCTCCAGCACCTAAATACCACATTGTTATTTTAAACTGGGCAGAGTGGCGTCAAATGTTTGAATGACATTAGCCGGGAAGTGCTTGCCAAAGTTTTCTGGGAGTATGGAACGCTGGGGCAGCCAGGGGGGCGGCGAGTGGGGAAATTACCACCCAGCAGGACTGGCGGGTGTGGGGAGAAAGTAGGTCTAACGGGTGTGGGGAGGGGAGGAGAGGAAGCTAGGAGAGTCTGGACTGTGGTCAATCCCATTTAGATGATGATGATTCTTATTACAGCAGAAAGCCACAAAAGCACTCAGAGTAGGGGAATGGAATGCCCGGGGCTCTTGAACTTTTGTTCCTGTCCCTGGAGTTTTTTGATCTGGCCAATGTATCTTTTTAATGGGGCTTTCGATACAGAACAAAGCTGCTTAATGATTGGCTTTTGCTGTCCCGTTGCTGCGTGTGTTAGCTGCATGTCTCTCTTCAGGCAGCTTGTACACAGGGCTTTGAGGATGCTCCCATCCCTTAGCACAGACTGAAGGCCAGTTTGCACCAGCCTGACAGGGGACACCCGTGCGAGAAGGGGACAGAAGCCATGACAATGAAGTGATCAGTATGGCAACGTCAGAGTGATAAGTGGCTATTTTCCAGGCAGCCTGCAAGACGCAGGAGCCCTACACAATAAGGCAATAATCATCTGGTTTGGCTGCCAGGCCACAAAACGCAGCGCCCGTCTCACAGAGTTCAAACCATTAGGAGTGGTACAAAATACTCACTTTCCCTGGGCTGAGGGACAGGCTGGGCTTTGCACTTGTCAAACTCTGTGCAAAGCCACCTCCACACATCCTCTCCCATTTATAATCTGGGGTTGAGTCTACACAGTAAGGTCATTGAGCGCAGCTAAGCCATCACACCCACTCTTCTCCCTCGTGGCTGGGTTCCTTGGCAGGCCCAGCAGTGAAGCCAGGACAGCAGCTGCTGCTCCTCTTCTAGGGATTTGCATTTTCCTTGGCTTTACAAGGTTTCTGGGGATTGAGTGCTGGGGAGAGGGGCCAGATTAACAGACCTGCTGGAGACTCACATCTGTTTGCTCACCAAATAGGTACAGCAAGGGCAGCACCAGTATAAGCTTCCCCCATGCTGCCCTGTCATGAGCCTCAACCTTGAGCTGGATGGCTCATCTCTAGGGCTGAAATCCATGGCCAGGCTCTTCTAGTTCTTGGCTTCTTCGTTACCCAGATGGGTCTAGAGCAACCGTTTAATCCCCTTCACTCAATGGATGCTGCTTGACAGGGTGCAGCAGCAGTAAAACCAAGGCCTAACGTGGAGACCATTCACTAGCACCCAGGGCATCAGCTGGAAGAAAACTGGGAAGGGGGCCACCTCCTCTCCTCTGGTGGGGGACCCTCTGGTGGGCTAGGAAAGTAGATGCAACAAGCACAGCTGGGGGAGGGAGGAGGGGTGCTGACTCAGCACACTGCAGATGCAACCTCAAGCTGCCCCATCCCGCTGGAAGCCCAGAGAGGCGGGCAGTGCAAACTGGAATCCCCTTAAGGTACTGCTGCCCCATGTGAAGCAGGGGTGAGCTAAGCTCAGAATCTCTCTCTCTGGGTTCCCATGGCCAGTGCTCTGACGGCTAGAGTGCCAGTGGGCTGTTCCTAGATCCAGGGGGAGCTGGGTCCCAGAAGGTGCCTAGGGGGAGGCTAGGTTTGCAAGAGGCCCTTTCACAAGGCAAGGGAAGGGGCTAGAGGGACATTAACATTCCCAGCTGGAAAAGCAGGTAATTGTTTCTGGAGCAGCCTGTCCATAAAACTCCACCCAAGCTGCTGCGCCGGGGTGGGGGGTGGGCGGGTGATGGAAAATCTCAGCGCCATCCAACTCAGCCCTGAAGGTGACTTCTGAAAGATTAACTGCTGAAAGACTAATGAGAGCTGCTGTGAGGCTGGCCTAGCAAGCGGCCGGCTTGCAGGGGTTATTCCCAGGCGCAGCCTCACTGCAGCGGGAGGTGAGGCAGCAGCCAGAGCTACTGATACAACCTGATACTGAGGCTTGTCATCAAACATCAACTAAACCTCTCTCCCCTCCACGCTGCCGGGATCGTCTCACACAGGAACAAGCAGAACAAAGTGGCTGGTCCCCAGAGGACTGGACAGGGCGAGATGACCAGGCCCTGGGGGTGGAGGTAGGCAGTCTGTGTCGCCAGCACCTTCCTGGAATGATGCTCTTGTGCGGCTTTAGGAAAAGTTGACTTTTGCCCAACTTCTGTCCTGGATTCCCCCTCCCTCCTCATTGATGCACTTTAAAGCACTGAGCAGCTTTTCAGCTGTCAGCTGAGAATTGGCTGGTTTCCAGGGCTTGAGGCTGACCGGCAGTGCCTGGGAAGATTTCTGCCTGCTGGGAGGTGGAGCCCAAAGAAGGCTCTTGCGGGGGGGGGAAGAATTCCAGAATCCACCCCCCCCGCCCACCCACGGTCTCTGTTAGCCCAAACCCACAACATGACTCATCTTCACCAGCTATCACTTCCCTGCAGGGAGGAGATGGGTCACATTAAGAGGGCATATATAGGGGGTATATATAAGCATCTGCACCTGTCAGGAGGTAGGACTACTGGGTGCGAGCAGCAGGTAGGAGGCCTGAGGCTTGGGTGACAGGTGGATGGACATCTTCAGGCGCTTTGTGGGTGGGGGTTGTTTTGTTATAGGAGATCGTTTTTGTGGCAGGAGAGAGAGAAGTGGAAGAGCCCGGCCATTCAGGGCTCAGAATTCCGGAGCTCTGCTTCAGTGCGCTAAGGATCAACGTTGCCAAGCTAGCATCTCTCACATGCTGACTGCTTGGCGTGGTGGAAGGCACAGCTCCCTGAGAGTGGGATGGTGAAATGTGAGATGAGCGTGTCCTTTGCCTGCATTACTGTGCACTGATTTAACAGAGGGGTGTCCCAGGAATGTCATACGGTCTCTTCACTGTGTGTTTAACTAGAGGCTTGTTCCTTTGCAAGGTGCAGCCAGGAATGACTCTCTCGTGTCTGTCCCCTCAGGAGCTCTCATCTCCTGATGGAGCTTCAGGAAGGGCCGTCTAATCCAAAGCCCTAGAGCCATAACAGCAGTGAAAATGAGTGGAGAGAGGTTTTCCCACTTCAAATGTACACACATCAAGAATGACTCAGTGAATCCTTTCACACCCTGACTGTGTTCAAATGTAATAGAAGTTGCCCAAAATCTCACTGTATACCTATTTGCCTTGCAATAATTGCACAGTTAGAAGTGTGGGGGAATCGCTGTAGCTCCCCCTGTCAGATGGAATCGAGAATTTGCTGTACTAGATGGTCCAGGGACATCTACATCGAGCACATCACCGGCCACCGACAGTACCAGGAGGCGTGAGCCAGAGTGACATCGTTCTCCCATTATGAGAAAGGGACCAAGTGACCTTCTCCGTTGGATCATATGAACTGGAACCATAAACTCCCTAAACATTAAATCTCACCAAATGAGGGTCAATCCATCCTCATCATCATATCCACTCATTATACTCCACACCCGAACACAATCACTCTATGAACTTCATACCCTCATATCTCAATGTCTGTACTTTGACCCATCAACCTTTTACCCCCAATCGGGAATATTGCAGATTATGTATTTCTCATGCCATTTGATCTTAAACCAAACTTTGCACCCTCGATAATCTGTATGTTATTCCCTGATAACCAGAAACTTCTATGCTCAAACTCTGTTCACAATTTTTTTTAACATCATCTTAATAAAATTTTAATATCAGGTTCTTAATCTAACTTGGTATCGCCCTTAGATTAGGTAGTCAAATGGTCTGATCTAGGACAGATGTGTCTAATTCTGCAGGCTACTGCGTCTAGGCGAATGTACCCATTTCTCACCATTTTGCTACATGCATCCAGCTCACAAAGTTTTAGAAAGACAGAGGCCCAAAGGTCTTTCCTCCCGCCCCATATTGCAGCAAAAACTCACACTGAAGGCAGCAAGAATTACAAACATATCATGAGAGAAGAACAGAGCCCTGTGTGAATGACCAAACTGTTTCATCTGGTCTGCTGAAAACCCTATACAAGTAAAAGCAGCAGAGATTAAGGCTTCTTTTGTTTGCGCTGCCGCATGGTCCACTCCAGGGACGCTGGGGCAATTTTCACCTTCTGCTGAAGAACTGAAACAGGATCACACATTAAAACCAGTAGACGTTATCCCAAAAGAATTGATTTCCTGAGTGTGGGGTTGGCACTGGTGAATTTCACACCTGCCCATTTCTGGGTTAGAGGAGAGACAAAGAGACATCTGCTCCGGCTCTATAATAAACGAGCTGTGTGTGATATTATTACATACATTTAGAGAGCAACCACCACCATGCTATCCCTGGATAGAGACAGCAAAGAACATTGTCTCAGCGGCAGGAATGCAAAGTAAAGCCCGTCCCTTAGAAAGAATAGAACCCTGATACCAGACATCTCTGTGTTCTTGGGGAATCAGGGTGCAGTATCCAGCCTGACGCATGAAAGACACCCTCCTCCCCGCCCCGCCTCTGCTTAAACCAAAACCCATCAGAGGAAGAAAACTTGCAGAGAGCAGTGAAGGGCATTGGGAGACACACCTAGACCCCTCCTGACAAGGGTGACAAGATTATGGCCTTGGCTACACTGGCAATTCACAGCGCTGCACTTGCTGCGCTCAGGGGTGTGAAAAAACACCCTTCCCCCGAGCAAATCGAGTGCAGCGCTGTAAAGCGCCAGTGTAATCAGCGCCTGCAGCGCTGCAAGCTATTCCCGTCGGAGAGGTGGAGTACTTGCAGGGCTGCGAGAGAGCTCTTGCAGTGCTGGCAGCGCGACTACACTCGGCAGCGCTGTGAATCCACGAATGTAGCCAAGGCCTAAGACGTCTCCATTAGCATACAGAATGGAGAGCAGAGACAACTCACCTAGCTTCATCTGCATGAAAGATGGGACAGGGAGACATCTCACTTTACATACAGAATGGAGAACAGAGAACCACACTGAATTCTGGGACCAGAAAAAGCAGGGAAGCACTGCATCCTGGGAATCTCTGCTCCAGATGCTACTGAACCTATGTCTGCACACACCCAGCTCAGCAGTTATCAGACCAATTCTAGTAATGAATCCTTAATTGATATCCAAATAGTGAAGCAGCCTACTTGTATTGTGAGCTCCCTGGAAGAAAACACCACCCATAGCCAAGAGTGATCAGCTCCTATTGTATAGTCTAAAGAAAACCCTTGAGTCATCAGTTTACCTATAAACAAATCTAGTGTTCTCCTTTGAACCATTGTATTTTCTCTACAAAAATCCCTACTCACCCTCTAGTCAGGGTTCTGATGCTTAGATCCAAACTAGGCATCAGTTCCACTAGAACTCCATCATCTCCTCACTGATCGTGCTGGGGACTCTGCCTGCCTCTTGCCCTCAGGACCCTCAGCTACCACCATCACCTGGGAACCCCGACCAGTTGAAGCTTCAGGGAGCAGTGAGACCCCCTTCTTTCTCTCTCTCTCTGTTTTCCTGTCTACCTTAGGTATTAGCCTTTAATCATGTATGTTATGTTGGTTTAGTCCTCCTTGTGTAGTTATCACTATTATTCAATAAATAACTTCTATGGTTAAGTTGGTTGCTTCTCTCTCTCTTGCTGAACTTTACTCGTTTGTGGTTTTAGCTTCCCCCATTCACTCTACAGCAATGCTTCTTTTACCTAAGCTAAAGATCTCTGCAGCGCCCAAAATACTGTAGGGTTTGCTCATCGAGTAGGTTACTGCCAGTACAATTGTGTTGGGGGAGTGGGGATAGGGATGTGCTGAATTTGGGACGCATCAGGGTAACAGCTTGAAAGTGCTGCTTGACCCAGTCCATGGAGCGCAGGGGCATATAAGGGGTCAGCTTGACAGTGCTGATTGACCCGGTCCGTTCAGACTTGCTCTGTTAATGTACGTGTGGGGGTGGGGGTGTTCATCCGGTTCTGGGGTGGGAGTAACCCAGCCCTAGGGACCCTAGATCCTGCAGGATAGCTCCATTGGGAGGGGACTTGCAGAAGGGAGAAGTAGAGCTCCATATGTAAACACAAGTGACACAAGCAGTACATTGACAGAATTACAGAACCACCTTCCCCAGAATAAATGAGCATACCCCAAAGTAATGGGCACATCTGGTAACAACCCAGGCTGTCAAAGGCCAAAGCTTTACCCAGCAAACCAGACACAGGTGTTCAAGTTGAGTTTTATTATAACAGAATGCAGCTAGTGTACAGTTCAACAGTCGATTAGGGTTATTTCTTTGAGAGAAATGCAAATCATGTTATTTACATCACAGATCTTTACCAAATCCATCACACGTAGCAAAGCTATATTCTGGAAGGAACAGTCTATACTCGCAGGGGGGATAGAAAGAAGGGGACTCAAATCTCTAATTTCTATGATTTAGAAAGCCAGGAATATGTTTTGAAAGCCCTCATGTGTGAAGACACTGGAAGAGATATTGCTAGCTGGAAGCCGAGCACGTGTCGATGGCTGTCTGCTCCCTAATGAGGCATTTGTTCATGAAGACAACCGTTTTGTCAGTAGGATACAAAAATTCTATACATCATGGCAGGGACCATAGAGATCTCTCCACCCAGCCCCCAACAGCAGATTTCACTCCCTGGTGAGCATGTCTGAACTGGTACCTTTTACAAAGATGGGACAATTAATAACTAGACAAAGAATCAGTTCTTCTGTGCATCACCAGATTCCTCTCTCTGCTCCATTTAATCCACATTTAGAATTACCAGCCCAGATGTTTGGTCTTCCTCATATACACTGAAACCTCTTCCACTGGATGTCTAGTGTTCTGTTCA
Source organism: Chrysemys picta bellii (assembly GCF_011386835.1). Taxonomy (NCBI): domain Eukaryota; kingdom Metazoa; phylum Chordata; order Testudines; family Emydidae; genus Chrysemys; species Chrysemys picta. The sequence continues at coordinate 30,167,330 of NC_088794.1, read as the reverse complement.
CTGTTCAACCACGCTATAAAGCAATGCCATTAAGATGGAGTAATCCCCACAGAGATTAATATTTCACTGACTCCTAGGATCGATGAGTGTGGTTACCAGGTGATTGTTAACACAGGTTTCAGTAGGGGTCTCACTGGAAATGCAGTCTCCTTGATTTGCGATCCGCAGTAACTCAAATGCATTCTACAGCGACTGGCAGTAGAGGAGAGTACACACATACTGGCTTCTAAGAAAATTCAGCAGGGAACAGATGGTGCTTAAAATGAAAAATCCTCTTGGATTGACGGAGTCCCTTAACAGGCCTAGGTCTGGAGACATTAGCTGCAGATCCTGTACAAATATTCTGTTCATCAGAAGTGATATGGAAATTTAAATCAAATGCTAGATTCATTAGGAATGTGAAAGAAGCCTGTATACCCCTCCCCTAGGAGATGGAGGACCCAAAGTGAGACAAAGAACACAAGATGCAGAGATTCAGCAAAGAGTGCAGCAACCAACACAACCCACCCGACCCACATTAAAATGTGCCTGGTTCTTTTAGGCTGAAGTGGGACAGCAAAATCTGAAAGCTTTGCCTTTCCTGGCCTAAGATGTTATTTACTGTGCTATTTGAAAGGACACTCTCTCAAGTAGCTTAAACCAAAAATGGTTTCACAAAACCTGGGATTAATAGGCATATTTTTAATACAGTGCCACTGTAAGCGGTTTTCTCTTTTACATTTAAACATTTCTCTGTAGTACAAGCCGCACGGTCAGTGCCTGACAGACAGGAAAGGAGACGGCTATAGTTTAAATGCAGAAAAATAAAGCAGAGAGAACATTCACTTTCTATAGTCGAGGTGTCACTAGTAATTAGTCGGTAACGTTGGGATTGCAACAACTCAAACAGGCCACTGAACAGCCAGCAAATCTATTTTATATATCAAATCTATCTACTTGTATGGCCCCCATTACTGGGGCATAGGAGCATCTCACCATCTTTAACATCCTCAAATCACCCCTGCGAGGTAGGGAAGTGCTATTATTCCCATTTCACAGGTGGGACACTGAGGCACAGAGAGATTAAGCTTTTTGCTTAAAGTCACACAGTCTGTAGCAGAGCAGAGCACTGAACCTAGGTCTACTAGGGAAGCACCCTAACCACTAGACCATCCTTCCTCTCATAATCAAATGGAAACTTTTGGTTACTACCCATCACAGCTTGGGGGCGGGTAGGGGAAGGTCACACCAACATCCTAGAAGGGCTCCAATCCCCTGAGCCATTAAGTCTCCTTTTGTCTGTGTCTTTCGCGCGCACACACACACACACACACACACACCCCTTACTATCAAAATGCCTTGCCCCCAGCCCTACGGAGAGCGACGCCTGGATTCCCATCATGAAACTCTCACAGTGATATTGCCAACTTGAAAATCCCATTTCTGTCTCAAAGTTGTCCCTTATTATTGTTACAAATGACACCTAAGAACACTCCATGTGAAAAAGATTCCAGGAAAGTGTTGGTCCTCTCAGGTTATTTCACTTTGTGCATAGTCTGTTTCACTGATTTCCTGTATAGCTGCTAGTCAGTTTCCCCGGTTTCTGTGAATCTTTCAGACAGCCATGAGAAAGACAAAAATTGAAAACACTACCATAGAAATAGGATTGAAAAACCACACAGATTGGTAGGGAGAGCTCCGGGTAGGCAGGGGTAGGGCACCAAACTGCTTTTAACTCCTATTTTGAAATCAACTCAATTTCAAACTGATGGCACCCCTTTAAATTTTGAATCCATTTGGGGGCTGGCACTTTTCACACAGACTTTGTTCTTCTTTTCTCACTTGATTTATTTCCTCAGAGTAAAAAAAAAAATGAATAAAAAGTCTAGAGAGCTGTAAGAGGGAAAACAAGGTCCTTTGATCGTTTCTCCATCATCCGAGCTAGAGACATACATCTAAGACAGGGGTAGGCAACCTATGGCACGTGTGCCAAAGGCGGCATATGAGCTGATTTTCAGTGGCACTCGCACTGACCGGATCCTGGCCACTGGTCCGGGGGGCTCTGCATTTTAATTTAATTTTAAATGAAGCTTCTTAAACGTTTTAAAAACCTTGTTTACTTTACATACAACAATAGTTTAGTTATATATTAAAGACTTATAGAAAGAGATCTTCTAAAAATGTTAAAATGTATTACCGGCACGCGAAACCTTAAATTAGAGTGAATAAATGAAGACTCGGCACACCACTTCTGAAAGGTTGCCGACCCCTGATCTAAGACATTTATGACAGTCAGAAATAAGGCTCTTTCCTCTATACGGCCACATGATCTCTGTGTCAGTAGGCTCCCCATGCCCACCAAAGTAGTCACTCAGAGGATCTGTGTGGCACGCTGAAGGGAGCAGGCTGCAGGTGGAGGGAAACATTCAGTGCTGAGTGTTTGCATGCAAGTCTTTGAGAGTCAAACTGAGCTGATGGGGTCACAATGGTGTGACCTCCAAGGCACTAAGGGCTTCATTCTACACCACTGCAGTCAATGAGAACTTTGCCATTGATTTTGATGGGTGCAGAATTAGGTCCTAAGTGAGTGTGGGAAATGGGGTGGGAGCAGGGAATGCTGGAAACACTTGGAAGAAGCTTGCCGAAGTGGGATCTGGCTACTTTCATGGCTAGTGGCATCCATAAACGAACAGCTGTACGTAACCACAGCATCCAGTGTTGGCCATCGGTAGAGACAGCAGATACAGCTGGCCAGACCCTTGGTCTGACCTGCTTTGACAAATCTAATGTACGCTATTTGGCCTAAGTTATGGATGTTGTGTTCATGGAACAGAGAGATCAATAGCCAGGCAGAATGACAGCATGTGCTGTGCAAGCTTCTTGCCAATTCTACCAATGCATCTCGATTTTGCCCTACAGCAGACCCTGGTAACCATGGCCTGGGCACCCACACAGGTCTGCACCTCAGTCCTAGCCTGCAGTGCCCCCAAGCCTCTCCTGAGCGGAGCCTGCCAATTGTGTTAAATTCGGTGGCAGTTTGTGATGTGCACAGAATGGGGATAAGGAGGAGGAGGGAGACCCTTCCAAATGAGTTTTCACTGCTGAATCTAAGCAAGGAAGTAAGCCCCTGGGCTTTACAGGTGAATGGCTGATGCACCAACCCCACTGGGCCACACACCTCTTGCTAATTCCCTGTAGGAAGCCAGCACAGATCTGCACTGTGACCTTCCTGGAATACAGATGCTTGAAAGGAGCCACCCTTGCGACATACAGCGCTCTCTAGACTGGGAAGGTGAGCAGCCTGCAGCCTGTCCATTGCCAATCCAGGCTGCTCCGGGGCACTGTTCTCTCCCACACCCTGCCCACGTGGGGGCTCACTCCGGTATGTAGTCCCTGAAGGAGTTGAAGCTGAGGCTCCGGCCGCCAGAGTTTAGGGTGGAGTTGGCTTGCATCTTTGGAATCTTTTCCATCAGCTTAGACACGGCCCTCCTCTTGAAGGAGCCCGGGGAGAAGTGCCCCTGTCTCATCAGCTCATTATACAGGGTGTTGAACACCACCACGGTCTCTTCGTAGCTGTCCCTGGTGGAGATCTCGTAGAAAGGATGCTTCAGGGCTTTGGAGAGGTTCTCGCCATCCTCACAAGACACCATCCGGTCAAACTGCAGGTCCTTCTTGTTGCCAACAATCACCACGGGCGGCTGGTCACTCCCGCCGCTCCGCTTGGGGCTCGAGTGGATGTGGTTGATGAGGAAGCACAGCCTCATGACCTCGTCGAAGCTGCACCGGTCAGTCACAGAGTACACCACGGCAAAGCCGTCCCCCCACTTGATCTTCTCCTCGATCTGCAAGGAGTCTTCCTCCTAGGGAGGGGAGAACAGAAATCACAGCATCACCACCTGAGGCAGCTTTTAAATGCAATGAGCTCAAAATGTTTTACCAGCATTGGACCACCTCCTGCTTTCACTCCCACTGGGGTCAATGGTAAAACTCCACAGTGCCCTGTAATACCATTCTGGGGTATCAGTGCTGATTCGAGGCCGAAGGGCCACCAACATCAACTCTTGCAGAGTGGTCATTGGAGGCTGACCATCTGAGCACTGACCCAATGTGACCCAGCTTAGCTTGTGACATCGGATTGGCAGCAGGCCATTGTGCAGTAATAATTAATTTACAGGCAGCCACGCCAGAAAGCCGCTGGGCATCTTAACAGGAAATAACTAAACATGATCACGATGCAACATGCCTCTCGCAAACAACCCTCCACAGCCGTTAGCAAATCAAAGAGTCTGTGTGTGTTCTTGGTGCCTGCATTTACTCTAGCTCCATAGCCACATGGTCCCTCAAGCTGCTTTATGTGTGGCTTGTGTTTTCATCCTCCCTAGTCTAGCCACAATACTGCTGCTATAGGGCTTGAGCCAAGCCCACTGACGTCACTGGAAAGACGCCCTTTCATGTCTGGGGACTTTGGGTCAGGCCCAAGCCACCTTCCTCACCCACTGCTCTGACCATGTCGCCTTCCTCTTCCCAGCCCCTGAACTGGCTTCCTGCCTTTTACCACATCGAGTTCAAGGTCCTTGTTCTCCCCTTCAAGGCCCTGCATAATCTCACTCCCGCCCACAATTCCACTGCTATTTCCTTTTCCTCTCTGCACTCCTCAAAATCACTTAGTGTTGCTGCCTCCTTGGTCTCCTTTGCCCACCCTCTGGCTTCCCCCACCTTCCTTTGCTCTGTATTTAGAGCAGCCTTCCACCACTGGCAAGCCATAGGCCTCCGTCTCTGTCCTTTCAACTTCACCTCTGCTGCTGCTGAGCTGTTGCCTGGCAGGGACGGGGGCTTCTCGTATGTCCTGTAAAGTGCAATGTACATTTACAGTGTGCTGTTAAAAACAGCAGCAATGCCCAACGGGGTCAGGAGGTTGGGTTAAAGTGGTTAAAGTGGTAAGTATATTTGGGTAAATGTAGACAGGCTGGTCTTAGGTAGCCTGCCTCTGGCTACCCAAAGTGGGGTTATGTGTCCCTCAGCACCGGGGATCACTCTTCTCTTCATCTGGTGGGTATTGGGTATTCCCAAACACTGCAGATAAAATGGGGCTGTGTTGTACGCAGCAAAAGAAAAGAGAGAATCAATGGGCAACTACGAATTATGTGGCTGAAATCCCATCAAGGGGTTCTGATGAGGTCAGAAAGCACAAAAGCAAAGCTGGAGTCCCCAGCGCATCCCTCCCCCATGCCCCAAGATGGAGTCACAGCCTCACCATTCAATATTTCACACATGGGAGAGAGTCCTGGATCTCTGTCGGGCATAAGTGCTGCTTTCAAATCTCTTCTTCCACTGGTGCTGGCTTCCTACGCTGTTCCAGTCAGTGCCCTCCCTGCCACCCTGGTCTGCTGCTGTCAGATGGCCTTTGCTGGGACCGCTCAAGTGACTGTCCAGCAAGTGCCAACACTAACTGGTTAAGCCTCGTAACACAGAGATGTGCACCGACTACCTCTCAGGGCAGCTGCAGCACATTCCCAGCTGCGATCCATCTGTCCTAACGCACGCATGGGGCCAACACCACCACCACCGACTGAAAAGACAATGCTCCACCCTTGGGACCATTTCTGGTTAGTATTTTCTGACATCGATTGCCCATTAAGCGGTGATCGTGATCATACCTGTCCTGCTGTGTCGAGAATCTCAAAGTGCACCATCTCCCCATCGATGACAGCCGTGTGTCTATAAATCATTTCTGTAGGAAACAAAGATGCATGAGAACTCCCTGATCCCTGCACAGAGCATGAGTGGATTCCACTCCACACAGTCAGGTGAAGAGCTAAATGAGAAGGCACAGATGACACAGAAGGGGGACTCAGAAATTCTCTGCTCACTGAAAAGAGTCATCAGCCTGCCCATGACACAGTAACTGCTTGACACACCAAACTGAACTGGCAGACTCTGAGCCCACTCTTGGTGTCCCCAAAGCTAATGGGGACTTTGCCAGTGACTTCAAAAGGGAACAGGGTCAGGACCTTTCCTAAAGGAAACACTGTCAGAGCGCAGCCTTCTCAGTAAAGAAAACATGACACACAGAAGTGAACAGTGCAAAAATCTGCCATCTTTCCTTCCACACATGGTTCTCATATCAAACGCCCAAACCGCCCGGGAGTTTAGCATAAGCAGGTTCTGACAAGTCTTATTAGTTCATCTTCACCCAAGGGCATCCCTCTGTTGTCTGAGATCTAGAAGGTGATAACAGAGCGTGTTGGGTCAGAGGAAGGGACTTGCATATCCTGTACAATCTTTTTATACATAAATCTGTTTGTGTGGCACGTGTTTTGGCAACACTTTCCTAGCTCCTTTTCCTATTTGTCAAAGAAATCTGTGTTTTAAAGACTGTTTTCTCTCTTGCAACCCACCTTTGCCCCCAACCCTTCGCCCCGTCCTGCGGGGAAGTCAAAAGGCTAGATTTCTGTTGTCACAGCTAATTCCGTGACAACCAACTGTAATGCCACACAAACAGGACAGTGATGCCACTACAGGATCAAGCAGCCCTGGCACTTAAGGGAGAAAAGCTCTTATTCAACAAACACAAGTATCTTCAGTAACAGCCATGGGAGCACAGAAGCATCTCATTCAAATCTCATTCCTTTATGCCCACCTGTCAATGCCCTCGCCCCCAAAAGCCCTGACTACATTAGAGAGTAATATCAGTGTGTGTATATAATCCAATTGATCTAATTCCTATTGCGTTTGTCTACAATGTAAGCGCAGCACTGTTGGAAGGTTTTGCCTTACATCCAGAGTGGCACTGTTTTGTATTGGTTGTGATATGCCACCTTCTGGGTATGGGTCCCAGAGTTCCCGGCACTGCTCCCTGGTGTGCTGCATTCTGGGTATTTTTTCTGCAAGGACTGGTGCAGCTTGGGATCGCAGTGGGAGAGCTATCTGCACTGAATTTTTTTCCATTTTCAGCACACGGAAAGTTGAACCATCCATGTGAGATTCCTGTGGTGCTTCTAAGTCCTCTGGAGATGGATCCCATCTGCCCCAAACTAGCCCCACAGGTGGCCCTGGCCTCATATGCAAGGCCATTGAGCCAGGGACACAGACAAGGAAGTAAAGAAAAAAATCCAAGCCACATCAGCAGACTTTGTGCCATTGGCAATGCAAGGGTGGGAGAGACAGCAGTGATCAGTGGTTACAGACTGCTAGGAACAAAAGGGATAGGAAGAGAATGAGGGCGATTTCATTGCCAACAAAGAGGGACTTAAAAGCTATCAGAGTCCTTTCAAGCTATTTTTAAAAATAGCTAAATTTTAATACTGCTGTTCAGCCCCACTGGCGCTGCTAATCCACACCCTCTAGCTTGCCTACATTCCGGCTCATATTACACAGAAATAGGATAGGAGGAGATCTTGCTTTTCTAAACAAGAGATAAAAGTTGCACTGATGCTTGTATCTGTACTGGTTTTTCAACATAAAATATGGAGTGAAATGCTTAAAGCCTCACTAATATCTCCAGGAAATAAATCCCACAACATCTTGCTTAGCAACAACTCGGGGGGGCGGGGGGGGAGGGGAAGAGGGAGGGAGAGAGAGAGAGATATCTCCAGGATTTCTCTTCCCCATTCCTTATTAATAGAAATATGTGTATGAAAACAGGATATTTGCCCCTCCAGAGTCTATATCTTCTTGCTTCTGATTCCAAGAGACAGCATGGTCCAGTGGATGGATCACAGGGTGGACTCAGGAACACAAGTGTCATGGGAGCTGCTGGATACTTGGGACTTTTGAAAATCAGGCTCTTACTTGGGAGACTACAGATTTAGGGGTCTACCTTTAGGTGCCAAGTTTTGAAAATCTTGGCTTTGAATGCTATTCCTGCTTCTGCCATTCATCATTGGGATAATACTTGCCTACGTACCTTGTGACAGGGTGTTGTGGACGTTAATTAATGTCTGTCAAGTGCTATCAAGGCTGAGCATTATTTCCCATTTGTTGGTGTCGTTTTCTGGTTTGTGACATCGCAGCTGTTGAGTCTTTGACCCTGCCCCAGTGACTGTAACCTTTTCCTCTGGCTGCCCAAGTCTGTTCACACAGCTGCTAAAGCCATCTTCCCTCCCAGCCCACCTGCTCCTGTCCCTGAATCCCTCCATTGGTTCCGCACAAAACTCCACTTCATCCTCGCCTTTAAGCTTTGTTAAATCTCACCCCACTTACCCCTCTGCTCCCAATCCCCCCAGGTTCCGGTGTTCTTCCCAGTCCTCCTCATTTCCCTTTCTCCCCTATTCCTTTCTCTAAGTCTCAGACTTTCAGGTACACTGACCCCCTCCTGCCCAGTTTCTCCTGTCTTATTTGGATTGTAAGCTCATTGGGGCAGGGAACCAGCCACATTTTCCGCAGCACCAGGTATATTTACGGCACTGTTTAAATATTTGGTTACGTTACAGAGAGCAACTCCAAGCAAGGGAATAAGCAGCAGGCAGAGGGGAACTCCCAAAGGAAAACAAATTTACTTTTGTACTAAACATCTCTAGTCTTAACAAATGTGGGAAGCAAACTCAAGAAAGTACAGGACGGACAGGGAATTAGCAGGGTTGTTTGATCTGAGTTTTCCACTAGGGATCAGCCATTTCTTCAATGAAATGCAGCAAGGCTGAGAAATTTCCAGGACACCCCCCACCCACCAAAAAACCCCACACTTGCACATGAAAACACTGTCCAGTGAATAACATGGACTCGACATAATGACCTACATTTACAGTGACTAGTGGTTTTTGGGTGCCCAACCTGACACACCATTCAGTGGGCCTGATTTTCAGAAGGAGGGTGCTCAGATTGGACACACCCAAATATGAGGGCATTGGAAATCTCTCGGCCCTTTTGGCTCTGTGCGCCGAAAGCCTCTCTCCCCAAAAAACAACCCTGAGGCCAAACTGCTTCCAGATTACTAAGCTTATATTTAATAGAGCAGTTACTATTCTTTGTACAGCATCTAGCGTGATGGAGTCCCTCAGCCTCACCGTAACACAAATAATAATAATAATAATAATAATAATATTAAATACTTGCTTACCTAGAGTAGGGTCATAATCCCCAATGAATCTCTTGGTGATGAATCTCACAGTTAGAGCTGCATTGGAGAAAAACAAAACAACCCTCCCTTAAAAGTCAGTTGTGATCAACAAAGCAAACTCAGTAAAACACTGATTAACTGAGACAGGAGGGCTCTGATGAGTTTGCTCCTCTCTGGAGTGAGGACACCCTCCAATCCGGAGCACAGGCTGATGGCGGCATGTCCTGCTGGGCGCTGCACAGGCAGTGGGAGGAGGCTTTTGATCCCAACCAGGTATACTAGTACCTAGGTTGTGAGCCAGTCAGGATCTCTGAAGAAGCTACTCCAAAGCGTAACCACGAGCATCAGTAAACATTGTGTAACAAACAAATAGAAAACAAAGTCTCTCTCCCGCACCTGGCAATGCTGCCACCTGAAAAGCTATGGGGCAGGGGAGAGCATATTAAAATGGCAGATTGGCCAAGTCCTACTTCCAGTATGCTGGGAGTTTGAAGGCTGAAAACTGTAAGACTTACAGTAGACAGACTGGAAAGGATCTGAGGGTAACTTTACATTGACCCGCAAGCAGTTCTCTGCCCAAATCCAAAGTCGGGACTTGCCAGTGTGTGAACAGAAGAGCAGAGACAGCCTGAGTGGGCCTCTCTGCACCCTGATTACCAGAGGAACTAACTAGAACTAAGAGGTAGCCTAGCTGCTTCCAACAGAGAAGTTCACAATATAGCCAACAGTCTGTTCTCCTGAGTGGTGGATGAGAACTGGGTTGGCATTGCCCAAAGTTGTTTTTCTACAGGAGCCGCTTTACAAACACAGATCCCCAGAGCAGAGGTCAGATGTCTTTCTAAAGGATATGCTCTAGTTCAATCGCAGATTGCTGGGCTGAATGCAGGAGTCCCTGGGTATAATTCCATAGCTCGTGCAATTCAGAAAGTCAGATTGGATGATCATAACTGTCTTTTCTGGCCTTAAAATCTATTGAAAGTATCTAGCCACACAGCAACACAGATGGACTAAATTCTGGCCTAACTTACACCCTGGGCAATCCTATTGATTTCAGTCAGAAATGTATTTATGGGGTGCTTCATAGTGCTTCTCTTAACCCTTGCATTTGTGCACAAATATTTCCCTCACGCCCAGATGCAATATCAACAGAAAATGAACCTGAGTCAATATACAGCAGTACAGTGGCATTTGACAAGTTCCCTAAGAGCAGAGAGATCACAGAGACCCAGAGCTTCTGCTTGTCAGCAATTTCACATGCTTCCCATTTCAACACCCGGTCCAATAGTGCATGTCACATTTTAAAATAACATTTCATAGCTAACCCTGAGGAGTCACATTGATTTCAATGGAGAGAGGTTTTCACCCACAGATTTTTAAGACCAGAACAGACCATTATGAGCACTCTAGTTGACCTCTTGCATAACACAGAATTTCACACAAAAACTCCTGCCCTGAATCTTATACTTTACGACTGAACAAGAGCATATAATGTAGAAGCAGCCAGAGGCTGTTCTGGTGAGCACTCTAAAATACAGGTCATCATAATCCAATATGCTTTTCTGTATGTGTGATACTTGCAAACAGTGCTTTGTGGCCCCGATCCTGCGTGTGCTTAACTTTATGCACGGTGAGTAGCAAGTGACTTCAGTGGGGCTATTTACTGCGCATGAAGTGCAGCATGTGCGTACGCTTTGGCAGGACAGAGGGATCTTGATGTATCACATCAGCCTAGATGACATAACTGTGCAGATATCCCGCCCTTCCTGGATCAATCTGATGAATTTCCAATACTGTTTATTGAACGTTTTATTCTCAAGTTAAAAATATCAAACGCAAATTGTATCATCTTGTATATTCACATTCAATAGGTCAAAGGCTCAGCACCACAATAGTTGTAAAATGAGACAAGTGCCACCACATTTGTATTGGATTTCAGAAATTAGAGGAGCTTGGCAAACAAAGAGGGGAAGATAGTTCAAAGCTAGGTTCTACCTGTACTCGGGCAGTATCCTTTTAAAATGAGACGTACAACAAAACGACTATTAAAGAATATTTATGTTTGAGAACATAGTGGAGGGTGGGGAAGAGCAAGACAGAAGGGCCAATACAAGGAACAGCTTGAAATGTGGCCCAGACCCTTTCTCCTCACTCTCTTGTTTGCTGTCACTTACCCCTCACATGCCACACGTATGCTGCATTTATGCCTGGGAATGTCTATCCCCGGCACAGGGCAGGGATGTTGCTTTAGCGTGACCCTTCCCTACCTAGGCTTCAGAGGCCAAGCTCCAGCGCGAGCTGCAACTTCAAAGCACTATCTGCACAGCTTTCTTTAGAGCACCAACCCCAACCCCGCTAGCCCGAGCCTGTGGACCCAGGCTCGAAGGCTTGCTCCTGCCCACCCCAAAATGCTACATAGGCCCCCAGGGGGAGTTTGCTTTAGCCCTTCACAAATAACTGGATGGTGGTTGTGAAAATGTCTTTTTTCCCTTTTGTATTTCCCAATCAGGCAGGCCCGGAAGCAGTAACAGAGATCAAATCGTTCAGTCAAGGGCGTTGGGTGGGAACAGCCACAGAAGAGGAATGTACACAATTAAACCATTCTATCCAAGCATCCAATCTCCCTGCAACAGGGGGGCAGGAGGCCCAAATCCTTTGTGTCCAATTTAATGCTCAATTGAACCAGGACAAAGCCTAATGCTGGAGCGCTGGGCCAGTAGTTCCATCCCAACACTGCATCTGCCTAGTGCTTAATTTGTAATGAAAGAGGTGCCAGGGCTCAAGCAATTTTTTTATATTCATAACTGATGCAGCAAGCCCGGAGGTGCCTGGCTATGAACTGCCAAGCCCAGAGGTGCCTGGGCTCAGCCCTGACAAGCCCTGGCACAAATTAAGCATTGCATATGCCCCTTTCTCCCTTCCTCTGCCATGGAGAAGTACTGGCTTGTGATGTATCTTCCGCATTCGCTCTGAGCAAGCCAGACTAACCCCAAAGCAGCCTCGAGAAAGGAACAATCCTCGAGGGAGGCCACCCAAGTGAAATGACAGGTTTGTAAAGGTGAAGTACAGCGGGCTGGGAACTAAATAAATGCCTCTTCAGAGTTGGCTGCAATGGGTTACTAGGTGACAAGGCTAGTCTCCGGGTGAGGCAGATGTCCTCTGGAGATTCCTAGAGAAATGCCCTCTCCAGCGGTGGGGAGAACCAGACCCTTGCTCACCTGCTTACACGGATCGAGGAGGCTCAGTTGGCTACAGTCCAGGAGCATTTGGGAAGGAGAAGGAAAGGCTCTTTGTAAAAAGTGAGCAATTGCAGTGCTGAAGTCCTGGAGAGTCAAACTCTGCCTTTTGCCATAGAACAGGGGCAGGGGCAGCAGCTGAGGTTCAAGACGTATTGACTTACTACTAGCCGTGCAAATACAGAGTTCAGCACAGAAACACACCAGACAGCCAGAGGCAGAAGGTATAGAAAGTTAAGTGGGACACTAAAGACTCGCTCCATCTGGGAAAGGATAATTACCAGGGCACTAAGGTCAAGAATGTAGGTGGTGTTGTGGACACAGGCAGCCATGCAGAGGTGGTGGGTGGGGTCTTGTTGGTGAAAGAAGGCGGCGGTTAAAGCACGGATGGAGCAGAAACTGTGTGCTCCAGCCATTAGGGAATACAGTTAGACAGATTTCCCACGGTGAAAGAGCCACATGAATCAGGAATTATGGGTCACTGAACCAGAAAAAACAATGTGGCTGGGAAGTGACTGAGCAAACACAAAAAGGATTTTTAAAGGGCCCTGATTCTACCTTGTCTAGACTCAGAGAGAAATAAGGGTCTGCTCCTATACTATTCAATGGCAACACTCCCATTGGTTTCAATGGAACAGGAGCGTACCCTAAAAGTTGGACACACATCATACCGCGCTCAGAACACCAACAACATTCCAGCTGATAAGGAAGGAGCCATGCTGGAGCTCTTGGGAGGGAAAAGGGTTTCACTTTATCCAGGGATGAGAAATGGACTCCTGCTTTGAAACAATAAAGTGCACTAGAGCAGTGGTTCGCAACCTTTTCTGAGACCACTGCACTAGGGAACTTTTAGTGAGTAGCAGCAGGGTCAACATGGACACAATGCGCAGCCGGTTAGTGCAACATAGATTTGCACCCCAGGTTGCCATGAATTGAGCGTTCGTTTAGACAAGCCCTTATTCTATCAGTCCATTTTACTTTGAATACTCTATGCAGACACCTGCATTAAAAAGTTGTTTAGTTTGCATTGGATGGACCTATTATTTTTCCAGGACTCTAGTCCATATATCAGGACACTTAGGAAGTTGCTTCTAAAGATCTTAGTTAAGTATTTTTGCAAATCACACTGGACTTCCATACTATAGGGCAATGTTTCCCAAACTTGGGATGCCGCTTGTGTAGGGAAAGCCCCTGGCGGGCCGGGCTGGTTTGTTTACCTGCTGCATCCGCAGGTCCGGCCAATCACGGCTCCCGCTGACCGCGGTTTGCTGCTCCAGGACAATGGGAGCTGCTGGAAGCGGCGCGGGCCAAGGGACGTGCTGGCCACCGCTTCCAGCAGCTCCCATTGTCCTAGAAATAAAGTACTTGCTTTACCTATTCTGGACTTTACATCAAACACAATCACCAGTATTGTGTATGAGGCTACCCAGATAAATACATTTCTTAACAGTTTTCCAAGCAGATAAAATAATTGATAGGTAAATTAATTTTCATAATTTTGGTCTTCAATTTATTGATAAGACGCATTTTCTTGGCAGGATTTGCAAGATCATTTCTCTTTTGCTACTAGGGTTTCCACCTTCCACAAAAAAGCGGGACATCCAAACCATTTCATCCAGGGCAGTTACCTCAAATGAGGGACAATCCTGGAAAAACTGGGACAGGTGACAACACAACTTATAGATTTCCCAGGAAAACTACCTCAAAAGAGGGATGATTCTGGGAAAGCCTGGACAGGTGGCAATCCTATTTGCTGCATATCTTCAATTATTTTATTTATAAGACAGATACAATCTGCCAAGTCTACAACTCAAATCTCACCACCTATCCATGCAATGCCTGTTTCCATACTGAGAGTCTATCACATCACAAAATCAATAGTGACTCCAAACCAGATGGCGGATAAGATGCAATGTCGCCTTTCACCAGCGTGAACTGTAAACCAGCCTGTTAGTCCCTGATCTATCTTTACTACACAGTAAGTGTTCGGATACCCATTTTTAATCATTTTAATAACACAAGTTTATGGAGTCCCCAGAAAAGTTATCTGCCACAATGACTCTCTCTTATTTATTAAATAATAAGGGGAAAAAATCCAAGGAGTCTTACAGGTCTCTAGTTTCATTTTCCCTGTGTTGTAATTATTGACGAGAGACACAATACGCAGAAATACACTGTAGCTTATAAAACTGCCCAACAGGGCTCGCTAAGAGCTGGATCCTGCAGCGGGTATTTATTTTCATCTTTAAGGACATTATTGATTTGTCAGAGAAAGGGTAAGACAGTGGAACAAATCAAACCTGATTCCTAGGAAGCACCTGATACTGTAGCACGCTCTAGGCAGTCTCCCAAAGCTGCAACACACGGTACTTTATTAAGACGGAGAACCAATTAAACTGATTAAAAATTGGCTTGGGTACAAGAGCACAACAGACGTTGCCAATACAAGGAAGTGGATGAGGGCAGAGAGGCGTGACAACATTAAGATCTTTTTTGTTCATCTTGTACATAAGTGACCTTTCAGAGAGCGGGGTTTAAAAAGTGGGCATGGTCACACTTTATATTAAGGTTCCATTTATAAATGCTTAATAAATTATTCACAGATGTTTTAATAAATCGTTAACTGATTGCTATAGAAACCAATAGGTTGCTTGTAATGACACTTTACAACCATCTATAATGCCACCTACCAATGTGCATATAGCTCTCTATATCACGTTACTCAAGTCTGCTGCAACATGCTTCTGACATCTCTTAATCACTTATGAATCCTTTATAAATAGAACCTTCATGTGAAATATGACTGTGATTACACTGGCTAGTGTCAAAATTAGACAGCAGAAGATACGCAGCAGGGGGAGAGGGGGAAGCAAACACTCATTAAAGGATTTGGATATTCTGGATTTATAAGCTTTTACAGGTGACTTATGTCGTTCAATATCCAAACCTCTAAACTACAGATAAGCCTGAACCACAGCTGCTCAACTTTGATGCTATTTGGATCCAGATGCAGCTGATCCCTGCCACCCTTCCTGCAATGGCTTTGACAGGGCCGGCTCTAGGATTTTTGCCGCCCAAAGCAAAAACAATTTTGGCCGCCCCGCCCCCGCCCCATTCTTTAATTACCCCACCCCCGGCCCCGCCTCAACTCCGCCCCTTCCCCAAATCCTCAGCCCTGCCTCCTCCCCCCAGGCTCTCAAGCCTAGGAGGGAGGGGGAGAAGCGGCGCCCGCACCGCAGCCATTCGGAGTCTCCCCCCCCAGGTTTGAGAGCCTGGGAGGGAGGGGGGAGACCCCGAGCCACCGCGGCGTGCGAAACAGCTGATTCACGCGCTGCTGCTCCCCCTCCCTCCCAGGTTTGAGAGCCTGGGAGGGAGGGCGAGTAGCAGCGCGCGAATCAGCCGTTTCGCGCACCGTGGCAGCAGCAGCAGCGGAAGTGAGCTAGGGCGGCCGGGGCACATTTTTAGGGGCGGCATTCTGGCGCCGGCCATGCCGCCCCTAAAAATGTGCCGCCCCAAGCACCAGCTTGTTTTGCTGGTGCCTAGAGCCGGCCCTGGTCTTTTAACATGGTTTTGTCCTGGTCACAGTGTTTTGCTGCTAGCACTGACACCTGTTGAGGATTTCCAGTCAACCACATCAAAGGATTGGCAGTTAAATTATTTTCAAGGAGTGGGTTACTTTCCTTCTGCAAAGGTACTTTTCGCCATCTCTCAAGATTTTAATTGCTACTGCATGTGGAAGGGATTCACAGAGAGTGTCCCTGATAGCTCTCTAAACCTGACCTCTAATTTAACTATCTGATTCCAAAAGGACCATTAACAGGACAATGCTATCAAGTTACAAATCAGACTGCGGGAGAGGAGACGTGGAGCAGAGCTGATCGGAGCAGCACTTCAGATGATTGAAACCAAGGGGATTTAAAAAAAAAAAGAATCGAATTCATTTTTCATTTGCAGCATTGTAGCCATGTTGATCCCAGGATATGAGAGACAAGGTGGGTGAGGTAATATCTTTTATTGGACCAGTTTCTGTTGGTGAACGAGACAAGCTTTTGAGCTATATAGGGCCGATGAAGAGCTCTGTGCAGCTTGAAAAGTCATCTCGTTCACCAACAGAAGCTGGTGCAATAAAAGATATAGCTTCACCCACCTTGTCTCTGGAATTCATTTTTCCTCATTTGTGGTGCCTGTTTAGCTTTTACATCTTCTTCAGTTTGGATAATGAAAACTACTCACTCTGGTTTTCATGCACTAACACAATGCGCCAATGTGCGAGTTAAAAACAATCCGGGGGAACGTTTAAATCAAAACAAGAGAGGAAAGCATGGGACTCAGAGCCCTGGCTTCAAATCCCAGCACTGCTTTATTTCCTCTATGACCTAGGGCAAGTCACTGAGTCTGTGCCTCAGTTCCTTATCTGCAAAATGGGGATAATATTTCTTTTGTCTGTCTTGCCCATTTTTAGATTATAAAATATTCAGGGCATGGACAGTCTCTCAGTACAGCACCTAGTACAACAAGGCCTAGATCTCAGCTGGGCCCTCAAAATGCTTCTGTAATACAAAAGTAAATAAATAAATAATAGTCTGCCTGAGCTGTCAAACATTTCTATGTCTTAACCCCCAAACACAGGGCAGTAGATGATCTTACTTGTCGGTGAACACTGGGATATAAATATAACTGTGGAGCTCTGCTAATATACTAGAACTGTGAAAGCTGAGAGTTGAACAACGGCATAGTCCAAAGTATGAATCAAGCACCAGAATTCACCTTCCAATAAGTATGAAATTCCGTCAGACTTCTAAGATTTGGCTTTGTTCAAGCAATGTTTCAAAATAACTATTCAAAGGCAAACAATGGGAGACACTTCTCCCCTCACCCCCATGCCTACACTCTTTAGGGATGCTACCCAGCTAATTACTCACTCTTGTGACCTGTATTTTAAAGCTAAAAAGTAATCCAGATGTTAGTATCATTGTGGAGACTGACTTATTTTAACATGCTATGGCAATAGCACAGTGTACAGACAAAAGCATCAGGAGTGAAGTCTAGACTTCACAGGGGATTTCAACCACTGGTGTAGCTGAACTGACACAGAGCCATAATGTAAACATGCAAAGCCACTAGAAGCCATAATTTGCACCAATACAGTTCACTCCCTACTTGAAACTGAGCTAAGCTGCATTACTGCAAATCGTGGTTTATAGGCGCAGCACTGGCTGTCTGCACTGGAAAGGTATGTCTACACTGCCGCTGTGAGCAAGTCTCCTAGCCTGGGCAGACAGGCTTGTGTTAGTGAGCTTCGTGCAATCATGCTAGGAAAAGTAGTGTGGACGCTGCAGCACCAGCAGAGGCCTGCACTAGTCACCAGGGCTTGGCCCCAGCGGCAGGGTGGGTCCAAGCTCGGATAGTTAGTCCAAGCCTCCGCCAATGCCACAACCTCCACGCAGCTATTTTTACCATGTTTGTGCAAGCCTCAAGCCTGTGTACTCAGGCTGAGAGGTTCACTCCCAGCTGCAGTGTAGACATAATCTTGGTTTGCACTGCTGCTGCTAGGCAGGTGGCTGGCCAGTGATGGCTGCAATCAGGGCAAATCCTCAGTGCAGACAAGGCCAAAAGCCATTAACCTTTCAAGTGCATTAGTCCACTTTGAGCTTTTAAAATAAACAAAAAAATAAAAGAAAACTCCACGGTCATTTTATAGATGGAAATCATTCTTTCTAGGATCAATTAAAATGGAAAACAGGAACCACCACCTTAATTATAACAAGGGGTGGCCTGAAATTCCCTGGCATCTGGTTAATCAAAACGCGTTCTCTCTGCAATACTTTTCTCGTATGTTATGGCTGATGAGTTATTAAAATGCATGAGAGAACCATATATGTTCAGCTTCGAGGTTATGATATTGACTAGCTGTTGGTTTGCGGGGTTTTCATACCAGCATTCTTCTGCATGAAACACAGTTCATGTGACTGTATCATTTACTGCTCCATCTGCTCTTCCCACTTCCAATTACTCAGTCCTGGCCAGGATACCACACGTAGGTCCTGATTCTACAAGCAGCTGGGCGCAGGAGGATCCCTGCACCTACACGGAGTCCCAGCAGGCTCTGCCCACATGAAACTTGTGAGTTCAGGACTTTTGACACTTAACACACCCATGTCAGAGCCATATTCAGGTGCTGTCTTTGTTGCAACTGTACCCCATACTAGGAGCTGCTGGCAGAATGTTTTCCTATGAGGGGTTCCCTCCAATTTGGTATTCATTCCTTTTCCTGGCTAAAATAGCCTATGGTGTTGACTTTTGAAATCTGCTGCAAAATCTGTCTATCTAGGAAGGTGTATGGGTGTGAGTATTTCTTTGGTGGGAGAGGTTAAGATTTTATAGGAGCTGAAATGGAGGTGTTGTGATTTGCCTTCTTTTCTCTGTTGCTTTGCAACTGCTGTTGGGTTTTTGTTTCTTGCCTTAGTTGGATTGCATTTTTAATTCTCTTTCCATAGCCCCTAGAGCCTGGGCTTGGTGATCTTTTCATGTTTATATGCCAAATTAAAAAAAAAATCATAAACCTAAGTTAAAATGTTAACTTCAAGCGTTTATTTCATTTCCTTTTAAACAACGAAAAAATGTGATTTTTCATTGACATGAAAGGAAGGAATTCACCAGTTTACAAAGAAATACATTCAATGGAAATGCACAACTAACAGAGCATCTGTAGCCAGTCTGTGTTGTGAACCAGACAGGGATACTATATCTGTAGATAGGTTTCAGAGGGGTAGCCATGTTAGTCTGTATCAGCAAAAAGAACGAGGAGTCCTTGTGGGACCTTAGAGACTAACAAATTTATTTGAGCATAAGCTTTCGTGGGCTACAGCCCACTTCATCGGATGCATGAGTATTTCTGGAGTGGGCAAATAAATGGTGGGGAAGTGTTCTTTAAAACTTGCCATCTCTCTCCCCCACCCCCAAATGACCACAATACTTTCCTGGAGTTTACTGTGGACATTTGCATTTCAACCACCAACACCACTGACCCTTAGTAACAGAGATAAAGTATGACTGTAACAGAGTAAACTTGTATCTCCCATTATTAGTAGTATTACAGAAGCCCCTACAGCAGGGGTGGGCAAACTATGGCCTGTTCAGCCCAAGAGCTGTTTTAAGCCGGCCCACAAGCCGCACCATGCAGCTCAGCCCCGCTCGAGCCAGGGCACTGGGTCGGGGGCCGGACCAGCCGGGGCGCAGGGTCAAGGGCTGCACCACACCGCTCCTGAAAGCCGCGGCGTGGCCCCACTCCAGCTCCTACATGCTCCAATGGCCCCCTCAGGCGCTCCAATGGGAGCTGCAGGGGCAGTCTCTGTGGACAGGGCAGCGTGCAGAGCTGACTGGCTGTCACTCCGTGTAGGAGCCGGAGAGGGGACATGTCGCTGCTTCCGGGAGCTGCTTGAGGTAAGCGCCGCTCAGAGCCTGCACCCTTGAGCCTCTCCACACGCCCTAACACCCTGCCCAAGCCCTGATCCCCCTCCTTCTCTCCAAACCCCTCAATTGCAGCCCGGAGCACCCTCCTGCACCCCAAATATCTCATCCACAGCCCCACCCCAGAGCCCGCACCCAACCCCAATTTTGTGAACATTCATGGCCCGCCATACAATTTCTATTCCCCAATGTGGCCCTTGGGCCAAAAAGTTTGCCCACCCCTGCTGTACAGGATCTCAGCCCATTGTGCTAGGTGCTGTACAAACACCTAGTAGAAGATGGTCTTTGCCACCCCACCGCCCCAAAATAGTTTACAGTCTAAACAGACAAGATGGACAGATGTGGGTGGAGGAAAGCGAGTGACTTATTTAAAGTCACAGCAGTTCAGCGATAGAACAAGGATTAGAAGAACCCAGGTCCCTGACTCCCAGACCAGTGCTCTATCTACTAGACCACACTGCCTTTCAATTCACAAACCTACCCAAACTTCAGCTTTAAAAAAGTCACTTAAAAGTGCAGCATAAGTCATTCAACTTTTACCCCCTACACCCCGCCAAACTTATAACTAAAGGATGTTAATAGCTTGCTTGCTTTAATTTACAAAATACAGGCAGGAAATTCAGAGTAACTGATGGAGTTTAAACCTGGCATTTACATTGTTTTCCCCAAAAGTGGCTTTCATATGGCTAGAAGATATAGGACACTGACTGAAAAGTCTAAGCCCAGCTGATCTACAAGGAACATTTCTGCAGGCGGGTGGTGACATGAGCCAAAAATCCTTTGGGTACGATTCCCAGAAGCACTGAGCCCCCCGCAACTCCAACTGGAGTCAGTGGAAGCTCAACACCTCCACCTATGAGAACTCTTGTGTTTATTGCCTCCAGTCCAGCAATCTCCAGTCCACTGTCCTTTGCAAAAGCCGATTTTAGAAGTCAGGACTACCTGCCTACCCCCTTACAGAGCCCGTTTCTTTTCCTGTTTCGAACGGCAATGAGAAGCATCTGATCGGCAACATTTCAGGCGTGTGGGAAGTGATCTATTCACGCCCGCAGCGCACGTGTCTGCAGGGAAGCCCATAACACACCGGCTGGGCTGGGGCTTTGGCGGGAAGGTGTTGTGTAAAACACGAAGGGTGGGGTTACAAAGTGCACCCACTTGGCAAACCTGACAGCACCAGGGGTGGGGAAATCTCTGCTGGGGCGCCAGGGGGAGCCTGACTGCCCAGAGCCCCCGGAGGCGCTGATCTAAAGCCCGTGTCCGGCATCTCGGTCTATGCAGCCTCGCAGGCAGGGCGCTCGCGGCTGGACACGGACAGCCTGAGCCGTTCCCCCGCCTGCTTCTCGCTTCCGTCGTCCGGCAAAGCCGGGAGGAAGCGGGGAAGTTGCCCGGCGAGGCGGCTGGGGCTGCCCTGCAGGGCGGGGGGGGGGGGAGGGTCAGAGGCCCCCGGGCGCACGACGGGCAGGATCCCTACCTGTTTTGCCCACGGCGCCCTGTCCCAGCACCACCAGCCGCAGGGTCCGGGCTTGGCTCAGGCTCACGGAGCGCCGCAGGGGCCGCGAGAAGCTCATGCTGCCGCCTGCCGCCGGGGAAGGGACTCAGGGCGCTGCCCGCTCCATGCTCCACGGCCGCCGCGCTCCGGCTCCGGCTCCGGCTTGCTCCAGTCTGGCTCCCGGGCACCCACAGTCTGCAGCAGGGGAGAAGAGAGCTCCGCCCAGGAGGGACGGGCCGGCCGCCAGCGCCCCCGACTCCTCCCGGGCTCCCAGCCCGTCAGCGCCAGAGCAGAGCTAGTGCCGCTCCCCAATCCCCAGGGGGCCAGGGACCTCCCCTCTTCCCAGCCGCTCCCCAATTCCCAGGGGGCCAGGGATCTCCACTTTCCCCAGCCACTCCCCAATTCCCAGGGGGTGGGACCTCCCCTCTCCTCGGCCGGTCCCCAATCCCTGGGGGCTGGGATCTCCCCTCTCCCCCATCGGTAGGGATCTCCACTTTCCCCAGCCACTCCCCAATCCCCAGGGGGCCTTGATCTCCCCTTGTGACAGGTTTGGGTCAGAGACACCCCCTTGGGACTGCTGCCTGATGTGCTGAGACTAACTCTGAGCCTGTTTTCCCTAGCAGCTTAGGACTTCAGAACCCTGCCTTATTGAACCAGACATGCCAGTCTGCTCCAACACAGACCCAGGGTCTGACCCACCTGCCCCAAAGCTGCAGAATTAACTGAAAACAGTTTAAGGAGTGCTCCTGTCTCTAGCATCCAAACACCCAGTTCCCAATGGGATCCAAACCCCAAATAAATCCATTTTACTCTGTATAAAGCTTATACAGGGTAAACACATAAATTGTTCGCCCTCTATAACACTGATAGAGAGATGTGCACAGCTGTTTGCTCCCCCAGGTATTAAATACTTGCTCTGGGTTAATTAATAAGCAAAAAGTGATTTTATTAAATATAAAAAGTAGGATTTAAGTGTTTCCAAGTAGTAACAGACAGAACAAAGTAAGTTACCAAGCAAAATAAAAAAAAAACACACAAGTCTAAGCCTAATACAGTAAGAAACTGATTACAGATGAAACCTCATGCTCAGAGATGGTCTAATAAGCTTCTTTCACAGACTAGACTCCTTTCTAGTCTGTGCCCAATCCTTTCCCTTGGTACAGTCCTTGTTAGTCCCAGCTCAGGTGGTAGCCAAGGGATTTCTCATGACTGCAGCTGCCTTTGTTCTGTTTCACCCCCTTACATGGCTTTAGCACAAGGCAGGAAGCTTTTGTATCTCAGAGTCCCCACCCCTCTTTCTAAATGGAAAAGCACCAGGTTAAAGATGGTTTCCAGTACCAGGTGACATGGTCGCATGTCCTGTGAGACCCCAAGCCATCTTTCTTCCTGGCCTGACTCACAGGAAGGCTTGCAAGTAAAACAGAGCCATCTACAGTCAATTATCCTAGTTGATGGGAGCCATCAAGATTCTAAACCACCATTAATGGCCCACAATTTGCATAATTACAATAGGACCTCAGAGTTATATTCCTAGTTTCAGATACAAGAATGATACGTTCATACAAATAGGATGAACACACTCAGTAGATTATAAGCTTTGTAATGATACCTTATAAGAGACCTTTTGCATTAAGCATATTCCAGTTACATTATATTCACACTCATTAGCATATTTTCATAACATCATATGGAGTGTAATGTCACACCCCTCTCCTCAGCTGCTCCCCAATCCCCAGGAGGCCGGGATCTCCCTAGCTCCCCAGCCACTCCCCAATCCCCAGGGGGCCAGGATCTCCCCTCTCCCCAGCCGCTCCCCTGTCACTAGGGGGCCAGGATCTCCCCTTCCCCCAGCCTCTCCCCAGCCGCTCCCCAATCCCCAGGAGGCCGGGATCTCCCCTCTCCCCAATCCCCAGGGAGCTGGGATCTCCCCTCTCCCCAGCCTCTCCCCAATCCCCAGGGGCCGGGGATCTCCCCTCTCCCCAGCTGCTCCCCTGTTGCCAGGGGGCCAGGAACTCCCCTCTCCCCAGCCGCTCCCCTGTCGCTAGGGGGCCAGGATCTCCCCTTCCCCCAGCCTCTCCCCAATCCTCAGGGAGCAGGATCTCCCCCCTCCCCAGGGGTCTGGGATCTCCCCTTTCCTCATTGCAGAATCGCTGCCTTTTCCTTGTCTCTGGGGTAGTTGCCTGTCTCCCTCCCCCATTCCCACAAAGGACACAGGGGCTGAGGAGACACCCCTCCTAGCCTGGGACACACTCAAACCTCATGCATCAGGACAAAGCTGGTTACCAAATGGGTCAGGAAAAAAAAAAGACTCCATTGCACAATGAAGTACATCATCTTTTTATATTTTATATATATATTATATCCGACGAAGTGGGCATTCACCCACGAAAGCTTATGCTCCAATACATCTGTTAGTCTTAAAGGTGCCACAGGACCCTCTGTTGCTTTTTATATTTTGAATTCTTGCTCTGCAGCATATAGCATTTGTTGCTATCAGAAAGGATACTGTGCTAACGGGACCTATAGCAGTAATTTCCACATTCCCAACATCAACAGAACATGGGTGTTGGAACTAGCAATAAGCCTGCATTCAGGTTTGCACCAGGAGGCCTGGTAGCTTACACGACCTCAGTCGGGTGGGTGAGCGTGCATATTCTGACTTGTACTGCTGGAACCTTGGTTTGAATCCAGCTTGATGTTCTGGGTCACTAACCTCAGCTGTTTCTGTTAGGCAATACTCTGCTTCACATAATGAGGCACCATTTGTTGCAAATGCCCATCACTGCTCAAAGGAGGACCCACAATTTAGGAAGCATGAACATGGAGATGTCACTTGTGTCCCCTACACCAAATAACACCATCCAGTATAAGACTGAGCTCATTAAGGTGATACCGTACAGAACATTTGTTTATTCAACTGTCTCGATCAGTTGTATCACAGTAGTGCCTAGATGCTCCAGCCAAGATCAAGGGTCACATGGGTACAAACACAGAGAGAGAGACAGTCCCTGCTCCCAAGAGCTTATAGTCTAAATAGTCAAGACAGAGGGTAGGAGGCAAAGTGACTTGCCCAAGCACACACAGGAGCTCAGTGGCAAAGCTAGGACTAGATGCCAGATCTTCTGAACCACACAGTCTAGTTCCTTACCTACTAGACAAAAATCACTTCTCCTCTTGCCTACTCTTGTTACAAATGCAGATCTTCAATTTCCAGCTCGTCTTCTATAGGCACCAAGATCACAGCTCTTCACAAGGTGAATTTTTCACAGTGAGAGTACTCATCAAAGGAGGGTGCAGCCCAAGAGGGAAATGGATCGGGTGAGGCAGTGTGTGCCTCCTGTGGTACTGTAAAATGACACAATAGATCGAGGTTTATGGGGAGGTTTGCCTAGAACCCTTTTTGTTTGATGCTGGAAGTTGGGCCAGCCAATCCAAAAGATCCCATCTAGCCCCCAACATCTGTAAATCTACTGACCCTTCAGAAGTAAGTGGATGGCTGTATCTCTGTGTACAGGAAGACTGATCTGAGAAGAATGGCATTATGGTTAAGGCACTGGGTTGAGAGACAGGCAATCTGTATTCTGTTCCTGGCTGTGCCACAGAATTCTTTTGTGACTTTGGGCAAGTCACTTAATCTCTCTCAGCTTCAGTTTTCCATCTGTAAAACTGAGATAATTCTACTTTCTTTGTCTCAACTATTTAGACCATAAGATCTTCAAGGCAGGGCCTGTCTCTCACTTCATGTGTGTACCATGCCTAGCACAATATGACCCTGATTGTGGAGCTCGGCTGCTCCTCTGCCCTAAAAAACAGCCTCCCTCCCGACACGGGCTTGTCCCGCCTCCGCACACAAAGGCTGGTGCAGGAGGCAAAGTCCCGTGGGGTGGGGCCGGGAAGGCCGCAGGAGCAGGGGGCAGCGAGAACACACCCGGGGACGGGAGAGCCCCGCAAAGGAGGCACAGACCCCCCCTTCCCCACCCTGTAGCTGCCATAAGCTCCAGTGAACAAACCGGAGCGCTCCCCCCTTGGTGTGTGTGGGACTGCCGAGCTGAGCCGCTTCCTTCTTCCCCTGCCGCCTCCGCTCCACTCACGGGCGGGAGGTTTCGGGTTACAGCGCCCGCACCCCGGACCCCCCACAGCCGCCGCGCCAAGAGAGAGGCGCAGACTCGGAGCAACTGCCCGACCCCCCTCCTTCCATCCCCCCTCCACACATCCCTCCTCCGCTGGCCTCCAGGCGCAGCTGCTGTACCGCACCACCCTCTTAATCTTCATGGTGGCCGCGCCACACACGCTGGTGTCCGGCCTCCCTCCAGCGCTTGCGCCGCCGCCATACAGCTGATCAGCGCGCAAGCGGTGTGCATGGGGAAGAGGCGGGGCCAGGGGAGCTATCCAATCGGGGAAGGAGGGGGCGGAGTCGGGGTAGGGAGGGGGGCGTGAGCCGGAGTGGAGGGCAAAAATTGCTTCTTTGTCCAGTGTCCCGACCAAACATCGGTCGGGACGCGGGACAAACAAGTAAATATCGGGACAGTCCCGATAAAATTGGGACGTCTGGTCACCCTAGAGGGACAGTACAAGAGGCTGTAGCAGAAAATGTATTATGTCCCCAGAGCTGCTAAGCATCCTCTCAGCAGCTCATCCACATATATTGTCCCCATTGCCATAAGGGGCTCGGGACAGGGTAGCCTTGCTTCTTTTTGCTGTCCCAAGGTATTTGTGTGAAGAACTGGGGGGGGGGGGGGGGGGGGGAGGGAACAATGTTGGTCTGATGTAGGGACTTTTCTGCACCTCTGGCATTTATATATTGGCAGAATTTCATGAGACAATCAGTCTGTAGCCAACCAAGAGAGCCTGGTCAACCTGCCTCTCTCACTAAAATGCAGGTCAAGGATGCAGGAGAATGACTGCTAAGAACCTAAGGGTGGAACCTACGGGCGATGCACACGCAGTAGCTGTGCTGTCCATATCTAAGCCACCACTTTGTAAAGCTCTCAGAGCATAAAAAACAAATAGAAACCCCAATTCTCTTGCCCTTGCTCCAATTGAAAAAGTGAGAGGCAACCTTTCTGCTGGGAGGGAGAAGGAAGATCCTGTTGTACCAAATTTGTGTAATATACCTGCTGTGTAATAACAGTGTTACGTGGAGGCACTCTAAGACTCCCATTGATTGCAGTGGGCTTTGGATCAGCCCCCAGAAGAACTAATTATGAGCGTTAATTGCTTTTCACTGCAAGGCACAGAACTGTAGTGCCTCTAACCCAGGTGTGGAGAGTCAGCTTTGTCAGAAAGTCAGAGAGATGGGAAGCTGAGCTCCATGGTAGTTGCTGTCCCTCCTGCAGGCTCCCCCTCCTCTGCCTTCACATTCCTGCCTTATTTCACCTACTTCAAATAAAAGCCTGGCTCAGACTTGTACACATTTGTTTTCTTCCTCCTTGAGGAAAGTCAATAGGCCTGGGAGAGCATTTTATCATGTTCTATTATACTCATACTCAGCGTCAACCCCATTAAGTGCTGGCCCTGGGAGTCACGGGATTAATATTTGTCACTCCAGAGCCTTCTGCTCAGACATGGCCCAGAATGCACCCGACAGGAGAAGGCTGCACTGTTCCATTTACACAGGAATTGCCAAGGCAGAGCAGAGCACTGGGCCACCCAGTCCAGTATCCTGTCTCCGAGGGTGGCCAGCACTGCTGCTTCGGCGCAAGGTGCAAGAAACTCAGATATGGCCAACTATGGAATAAGATGCACATGGAAGAAGTTTCCTTCTGACCACGCACACCCCATGCAGAGGTTGGCGTATGCCCTGAAGTAGAAGGGTTTATATCCCTGACAACCCATTCAGAAATATCACTGACAAATCACCATACATGGCTCTCTTTTCTCAGACGGGCTCCAGTCCACCTGCTGCACGTGATGCCTAGAGGTGGCTGTGTAAGGATAAGGCCTTTGTCTGCAGCCATATTGGAAGGCCTAAAGCCTAAGGTCTTCGTCTGCAACCAGATTTAAAGAGGAGCCAAGCAGCAGCCATTGCCTGCGAAGCAGGAAGTTACAGCCTCACATTCCATCAAAATTACATTAAAACAATGTAATATCAGGCTGTTAAGAAGGAGACCCCGAGCTAACGGCCCCCACTATCACCAGATAAAGAAACAGATCTTAAGATGGTTAAAGAAAACTTAGCTTGATAGCATTCTGTCTGTCAAGAAATCACTTATCAATAGTTGTGGTTGAGAAATCCTCATTTCTTTCATTATGGTCCCCACTTCCCTATTGTTTATCTATATGGTCTCTATCTGGTTCTTTAATTGTTTCTGTCTGCTGTATAATTAATTTTGCTAGGTGTAAGTTAATTAGGGTAGTGGGATATAATTGGTTAGAGAATTATGTTACACTACATTAGGATTGGTTAGATAGATTTCAGTAAAATGATTGGTTAAGGTACAGCTAAGCAGGACTCATGTTTCCCTATATAAAGGAGACCAGCTGGGAAGAGAAGAATAAGAAGAAGGAAAAACCTGGAAGAAGAAGAATTCATCCCCAAGACTCCGCCTAAGACTAGAGCTGTTAAGAATCCTCTGCACGACCGTGACGTGCAGCAACTAGGACACAGACGAGACCAACCGTGCCTGGCCAACAGGGAAAGTCCGCCTGCGTGATCAGGATTGGTGAGCATGGCATTGTATGCTTAATGTGTATTCTGCTTGGTAATTGTTAATAAATAGAGGTTACGGATATTACTGCATAAGGCTCTTTCACTGGTAAAAGTTCCTACACACTTGCAGCAGTAGTATACACCCTGAGCCCTACGAATTGGGTATGGCTGGCCCTGAGCCCTACGAATTGGGTAAGGGCAGGTGCTTTTCGTCTGGAGCCCTACGGACTGGGAAAAGGTGGGTGTCCTAATGGGTGCAGGTAACAGCTGCATATGCTATATCCAGAGGCAGCAAACCTGCTGCATGCTACATACCTACCTGCCTAGGTTGGCACCTGCTGTATATAACACAGAGTGTAAAGGGAGTAACAGAAGTGTTGCCAGTTAATACTAACTGAGGGTGAAATTCACTCTGGTGTAGAGGGCCCTTACAAGGTTCTAAACACAACTAATGCCCTTAAAATAAGGCTTAACTGATGTACTTTGCATTAGGGTGAATTTCACCCTAAAGGCAATATGGGTTTGTGGAAAGGGCACTGGTCTCAGGAGACAGGGGTTTTGACTAGACATGGCTCTGCCACTGACTTACTGTATGACCTTGGGCAAATCACTTTCCCTTTCTATGCTCTTTCACCTCCTACCCTTTGTCTGTCTTGTGTATTTAGATTTTAAGCTCTTGTGATGCTGTATGATTGAGATATGATTATGTATAGCATTAATATTGCCACTGCTGGACAACTGCAATAGAACTTGTAGGAAGTATTTCATGTAAGGTGGCCGTGGAAAAGTTATGATTTGCTGAGTATGATTATCCTGTTTATATGCATGTATAATTTTTTCATCTGAAGTTATGAACATTGACTATGTTCTGGCATCCTATATATATGCTGCATTCCTGAACAACACCCCCCCAGGTAAAATCTACACTGAAACAAGACAGCTTTGTGTTGATGGCCCATCAAAGGCAATTAACTCTCACAATGGCCCATAGAAGAAATTCATCCGGCCCAGCAAGCCTTCCTGTGGACGCCCCAGCCAGAATATGGGTAATGGCTGTGCTTGGGAGTCATCAAAGCATGAATGGGCATGTGACTTGTTCATGTGACCCTGTACTCCATCTTGTGCCTGTAATTTTCCACAAACAAAGATGGCGAGCTGCGAGCTTTGTTTGGGACAGTAAAATTCCATCCACATGGGAGAGGATATAAAAGATCCTGGCTGGAAAAATCTCCCTTTTGTCTTCATTTCCTGCTTTATTTCTCTGGACTGGATTTCTAATAAGGAAGCTCTAAACAAGGACTGATGACCCCAAAGCTGTTTGGGTAATTTCCAGAGAGACTTTTTGCAAACTAGCAATTTATTCCATCACGGCTACAAACCTGATACAATAACTTTGCAATGATGATATATATCTGATTTCCTTAACCTTTTTAACTCTTTCCTCTCATAAATAAACATTTAGATAGTAGATACTAAAGGATTGGCAACAGCATGATTATTGGGTAAGATCCGGGTTATATATTGACCTGGGTACATGGCAGATCTTTTGAGATCAGAAGAACCCTTTGATTGATGAAATTGGTTTTCAATAACCTCTCAGCATAAAGTCTAGTGGGTGGGTGGGGAAACCAGGGCTGGGATGCCTAAGGAGAGTGCATTTTGGACTTCTTGTTAACCAGTGTGGTGAGACAGAAGTTTACTTTTGTTTCTGGTTTGGTATAGCTAATAATGGAATAACCACCAGTTTGGGGTGAGTCTCAGCTTGTCCTGAATCTGGCATCCTCAGCTGTAACCCATTGAGGCACAGTGGCAGCTCTTTAGGGCAGGGACTGTCTCTTACTATACGTGGGCACCGTACATAGAACTAGGGGGTCTCAATTTGGGTTGGGGGCCTTTAGGCTCCATTGTACTATAGATAGGAAATTAGGCAAAATGATTAGCAGTTATGTAAACCAGCATCCAGGTTAACCAGAGCATCTAGCAATGTGCAGTGGAGCCAGTTGAAGGTCTGCACTTTCTGAATGCAGTTTGTGATATCGAAATATCTATGCTCAGGATATTCCATATTGTGCCTTGCTACCGTTGAAGCAGAGTGAAGATATATGCAGATTTTGCATTTGGAAATAGGCCAGATTCAAAGTGAATTGCATCATTACAAATAAAATCCTCTCAGAAGGCAGATAAAAAGCAACAGTTGTCTTAAAGCAGATGAAGCAAGAAATCACCCCAGGTTACTGTCTTGGAGCATAAGATTCCCACCACATGATCTGAGCTATATCTTAGCATGGGTCACAGGCTATTTTGAGATCAAAATGGATTTGAACTTTGCTGGGACTGAGAGAAAAAGTAACTGGCTATTTCTTTTATGAGTCAGGCCTTCCCCAGACAATTCAATGAATGGAAAGCGAGGTGATGTAATCAAAAATCTTGGGGGAAATTTTCTAAAGGGCCCAAGTGACTTTGGAGCCTAAATCCCATTTTCAAAAGTGGTTTAGGGGCTTTGGAGCCTAAGTCTCATTGACTTTTAATGGAACTCAGGCTCCTAAGTGCTCAAGTCACTTTTAAAAATTGGACTTAGGAACCTAACTCGGGTGCTTTGAAAAATTTATCATTGCATTAGTGATCTTACAAATCCTATCATCCCATTGTGACATAGTGTGTCACAAACAGTGCTATCACCATACATCTCTATAGTTAATCTAGTAATACATTCAGAAAAGTCACTCTGGGGGACTCAGCGTTCTTCCTGTAGAGAAAGCAATGTCACCTTGCCAATAAACACCTAGCATGGGGTTTTGTGTTTTATTTTGTTGCTGTAGAAATTAACAAGCTCTTCCATTAACTTCAGAGGGAACTGGACTTGCCATTTTTCTTAGCAGGTTTGTGGACCTGCATCTGCTCCCACCGAAATTAACTTAAAATAAAACTTAATGAACTTAAAATTTGAGCCGTTGCTGGTAGGATAGGGACACAGGTCATAGTCACTGTTTTCCATATTCTATACATAGGAGATAACAACATATATGAAAGATTACCGGCCTCAATGTCTGATCGTGTCCTAGATTGCTCATTGCTGCAAAACAGTTATAACTGCATACACCTATTGCCAAAATATTATTCCCCCTCTCCCCCGTTTATTAAAAAGCGTATTTCCTTGGTCACAAAGAAAAGCTCCAATATACAGAGAAATCTAGCCAACACAATTCCCTGGTATGACAGTCTTCTTGGTTCTGAATTCTAACCACTACAACATATTTTGTATTTGCAGCCAGAATGTGTCTGTATCACGCTGAGAAAATAAATCTGGGTATAGAAAGAGTTCAAAGATGCCTTACAAAGCTGACAAAAGAAAGAGGGGAAAAAAAGCAAAGGGGAAGAACAATAGCATTTCCTTAGCACCCCTCCAGCCTCAAAGCTCTACGAACCTTTCAAACTGCGTTTTCATTTAGCTGGAAACATGCTGCAGTATGGGATGTGTCAGGGAGTTCAAGTATTAAGTAATTCCAGTGATTGTAACTAGATGCTGCCCCTATCTGTTGCCAGTGGGTCTGAATAGACAGTTTCACACAACTTGTTTTCATACAATCCTACGCCAGTCTCTATAAAAGTGGGGCAGGATATGATGATAACACTTAGCAAGAATATAGTGCTTCATTACACTACACCACACTAATGAATCCTCAACATGTAGGCTGAGCATCAAGAGAAATTTCTTAGCAGTAAGGCTTACTCTAGAGTGCAGATTAATTTGCCAAGGGAACAGATAAAAACTTAACAGGACAGAGCACTGTAGATTATGCTGAAGGGAGCAATTCTGCACTGGGCACTTTGGGTACAAATTTGATGAACCTTTTTCCATCCTTCATTTTGATGAATCTATTGTTGTTTAGGGGACAAGCATCACCAAATGGCACACTTAACAGACAAGCAAACATTACCAGTGGGTGACATTTGGAGAATAAAGGGAACAATATTAGCCCTTCTACTTAATAAAACATTGTTCAAAATAAAAATCCCCAAAGCATTCGAAACTGGCTAAAAAATCCACACAAACAAATTAAAGTGCCATAGTTCATTGCTCTTGAGGGTGATTGACGAATTCATCATAACACTGATGTTTAATCAGGCCAACAATTTATTGATCTCTTGCACAACAATGCAAGCTGCTCCCCAGCATAGCTAACACTTCATTACAGCCTGGTTAAGTGGTTTCCCTTTAGTTCTCCAGATTGGTGACTGAAAAGGTGGGGTGGGGGATTTGTTCAAGTCTTCAGTTTGAGTCAGGAAATGGTCTACACCGCCATTAATCCAGCCCATTGCATACAATCGCTAACAAATTCAGAGACAGCGTGAGTCTCTCTAATTGTATTAGCAAAGATGGAGGAGGAGCATTTGTCTCCCTGTACATTTAATAGACAAGCTTTTGGCAAGCCACCTGCAGAATTGCCAACTTCAAGCATTCATAAATCATGAGTGAGCCTCTTCCCCCACTCCAAATCATAATATTGGTAGAGCCGGGTGGAGAATGGAAATCCCATTTCGTGGAGGATTTTAAGATTTTTGAAACTTGTCTTTTGTTCCTATTTGACCCAAACCTGAAAATTTTGAAAGTTGCTGTAAAAAGAAATTCATTTTGGCTCAGTCTAAACATTTCGATTTGACAAAAGCTAAATGTTTCGTCTTGATTTTTTTAATCTTATAACACAAAATAAAAAAACGAAATAAAAAGTCATGTTGAAACAAAAAATTGAAAGGTTTCATTCTGAAAATGTCAAAGTGAGACATTTTGACATTATTGGAACTTTTTTCCCCCTCTAAAATGAAATTTTGGAAAAAATCGACAATTTTGCAAAGTGTTTTGCTTTTGACAGAAATGTGTTTTCTAATAGAAAACTTGTCCATTGGAAGTTTTCTGACCAGCTCTAGAGTGGCTTAAAAAGTATGAGTTTTTTTTTTTTTTAAATGATAAAAGGTGGGTTCTTTTTATTTGCCTTCTGGTTTCTCATCCTTTAGGTTGCACTCATGTCACATTATCAAGCTTTTTTTCTACAACCAAGAGAGCTAGAAGTTTGGTTTTTTAAAAAATGAAAAGATTCTCATCCAGTCTCTTGGTTCTGGCAGCTGGGGCTTTAAGAAGGACACCAAAAATTGCTGGGACTGATGTAGCTATGCCAACCTAACCCACACTGTAGATGCAGCTATGTCAATGGACATTGTTTAGGGAAGTGGTGTTCCTACACCACCAGAAAAACCCCTTCTATTGGTGTTGCCTGCATCTACACAATGAGGCTATGCTGGCATAGCTACACTGGCACAGCCTTTGTAGTGTGGAGATACTCTGCACCACCTAGTGATCCTTTGGAGGCTCCTATTCAAGTACTCCCTTGACCCAACCCTGCTTAGCTCTCACAGCAGAAGTCCCCAAGCATATTTATAATGAATGTTATTATGGCACAGGGTGGTAGAGAATC
The DNA here is from genome assembly GCF_011386835.1 of Chrysemys picta bellii. Taxonomy (NCBI): domain Eukaryota; kingdom Metazoa; phylum Chordata; order Testudines; family Emydidae; genus Chrysemys; species Chrysemys picta. Next base: position 30,133,981 of record NC_088794.1, on the reverse strand, counting down.
AGGTGGATTTGTAAATGAGATATTGGGCCCTCTTCAGCACCCTTTCTTTGGGCTTAGTCTCTGCCACTTTGAAAGGGTTATTACCCCCCCCCCCAGGAGCAGCGCCAGGGTTTTTGGCGCCCTAGGCAGGGGTCCTTCCGTGCTCCTGGTCATCGTCAGCAATTCTGCGGCGGGGGGGTCCTTCCGTGCTTCCGGTCTTCGGGGCCCTTCGGTGGTGGGTCCCGGAGCGAGTGAAGGACCCGCCGCAGAATTGCCGCTGAAAACCTGGAGCGTGGAAGGACCCCCTGCCGCCGAATTGCCACTGAGGACGGCAAAATGCCGCCCCCCCAAATCCTGGTGCCCTAGGCAACCACCTAGGTCGCCTAAATGGAAGCGCTGGCCCTGCTCCCCCAGGAAGTGCTGAGCAAGGGCCATTTTTTACTTTACTTAGTAGCTGCAGGGAATCTGACAGCTACTCTGACAATGTGCTGACAGATCTAAGACAAGCAGTTCTCTCTCTCATCACCCTGAGTGTTGCTCCTTATGTCTGAGTGCCTTAGAAATGTTCAGGCAAACTGTTTGCAGCTGAGTTCCAATTGCTGGAGTGTGCATGTCTGATCAAGAGAGGAGTCCTACAACCAGCAGGAAAACGTGGCAAGAGGCTAAAAGGAAGTGCACAGACAGTGGGGACAGCCTGTGATTTCTAAGCAAGCTATTTCAGCTTGCAAGCATTTATGTAAATAACACAAGATCTGTGGATTTCCAGACAGTGAGGGGAACCAGGAGAACCACAAAGTGACATAAAAAAACCGCAGTTTACAATCCGAAAACATCTCAAATGAGGAGAGGTAAAAAAAAGTTCTATCCTGTTGCTTATATTCCAGAACCGCCCAGAGATCTCAGCTGAGATTAGGTTCTGCCTGTGCCAGGCACTGTACACACACAGTACAGTCAAAATCAGTCCCCGCCCCAAAGGTTTTACGATTACACAGACAATGGGTGGGGAAAAGGAAATATTATCCCCAGACACCGATGGGGACTGAGGCACAGAAAGATTAAACACCACGCCCAACGTCAAACAGTAAGTCTGTGGCAGAATTGGGAATTGAATCCAGATCTCTGGAGTGCATTCAGTGCCTTAGCCAGAAGGCCATCTGCCAACACTTCCTTACATTACTATTTGTACTGAAGTAGTGCCTAGGACTCCCAAATCATGAACCCAGGGACTGGGGCCCTACTGTACTGTACATATATAGAACAAAAGGAGAGGCCCTGTCCCAAAGAGCTTATAGGCCCCTCTTCTCTGCTTTAAATGTCGGTGCCACCAGCTGTTAAAGGACCCTGAACTCAGCCAAAAGAACATTTTCAAATACTGCAGAGATCTGTCATTTCTAAGGCCTTGTCTACACTACGAGAGTAGTTCGATTTTACTTGCATCGAATTTTTGTAATCGATATTGCAAAGTCGAACGTGTGTGTCCACACTAAGGACAGTAATTCGACTTTGTGCGTCCACACTAACGGTGATAGCGTCGACATTCGAAGCGGTGCACTGTGGTCAGCTATCCCACAGTTCCCGCAGTCCCCTCTGCCCATTGGAATTCTGGGTGTAGCCGGCAATGCCTTCTGGGTAACAAAATGAGTCGAGGGTGCTTTTGGGAAACTGTCGTCATCCGTCCATCACTCCCGCCCTCCCTCCCTGAAAGCGCCGGCGGGAAAACAGTTCGCGCGCTTTTCCAGTCATTGACAGCGCGGACGCCACTGTACTCCGAGCATGGAGCCCGCTGCGACCATCGCTGCAGTTGTGGCCGCTCTCAACGTCTCGCAGCTTATCATAAAGGTTTCCCTGAGGCAGATGCAGAAAAGTCAGGCAAGGAGGCTACGGCACCGCGGTGATGTCCTGAAGTCTGAGAGTAGCACAGACCTGTCAGAAAGCAGGCGACCCAGCGCCGAGGACATCACAGTGGCAATGGGTCATGTTGATGCCGTGGAACGGCGATTCTGGGCACGGGAGACAAGCACTGAGTGGTGGGACCGCATAGTGCTGCAGGTCTGGGATGAATCCCAGTGGCTGCGAAACTTTCGCATGCGGAAGGGAACTTTCCTGGAACTTTGTGAGTTGCTGTCCCCTGCCCTGAAGCGCAGTGACACCCGGTTGCGAGCTGCACTGAGTGTACAGAAGCGAGTGGCCATAGCCCTGTGGAAGCTTGCAACGCCAGACAGCTACCGGTCAGTCGCGAACCAGTTTGGGGTGGGCAAATCTACCGTGGGGGTTGTTGTGATGCAAGTAGCGAAGGCAATCGTTGATGTACTGCTGCCAAAGGTAGTGACCCTGGGAAACGTGGAGGCGATCATAGATGGCTTCGCAGCGATGGGATTCCCAAACTGCGGTGGGGCCATAGATGGAACTCACATCCCTATCCTGGCACCGGACCACCAGGCCACCCAGTACATTAACCGAAAGGGATACTTTTCCATGGTGCTGCAAGCACTGGTGGACCACAGGGGACGTTTTACCAACATCTACGTGGGATGGCCGGGCAAGGTTCATGACGCTCGTGTTTTCAGGAACTCTGGTCTGTTTAGACGGCTGCAACAAGGTATTTACTTCCCGGACCACAAAATAACTGTTGGGGATGTGGAGATGCCTATAGTCATCCTCGGGGACCCAGCCTACCCGCTAATGCCCTGGCTCATGAAGCCCTATACTGGCGCCCTGGACACTGAAAAAGAACTCTTCAACTACCGGCTGAGCAAGTGCAGAATGGTGGTGGAGTGTGCTTTTGGCCGTCTCAAGGGGAGATGGAGAAGCTTACTGACTCGCTGTGATCTCAGCGAAACCAATATCCCCATTGTTATAGCAGCTTGCTGTGTGCTCCACAATCTCTGTGAGAGCAAGGGGGAGACCTTTATGGCGGGGTGGGAGGTTGAGGAAAATAGCCTGGCTGGTGATTACTCACAGCCAGACAGCCGGGCGATTAGAAGAGACCAGCGGGAAGCGCTGTGCATCCGGGAGGCTTTGAAAGCAAAGTTCCTGAGTGAGCAGGGTAACCTGTGATTTTATAGTTTGTGTACTGAGAAGCTAAACCTGCCCCCGTTTCTTTACCCAGGTAATGTTGACTATCCTATCCAGTTACATACCCCCTTCACCCCCCCTCCAACACACGTGTCGAAATAAAAATAGTTCTACTTTGTTAAAGCACACCGTTTTCTTTAATACTGTTTTAGCGGGAATTTTTTAAAACTGGGACGCAGACTGTGGTGCGGGGCGGGTCTAGTGTTGTGATGCGAATGCAGCTTCTAAACTCAAGGATTGACAGGCTCCGCTGCGGTGGGATGCTTGTTTCAACGGAGCCTGTCACCCCTCCTGATCGGGACTGTGTGTATGGGAGGTCTATTTGACTTTGTGGCAGGGGGAGGACGGTTACAGATCCCATGCTGTGTGGCTCTGTGATCCTGTCTAAGGACCGGCGCTTAAGATCTGTAACTGCCCTCCCCCGCCACAAAGTCACAGAGCAACCCACCCCCCCCAACATTACATCAAAACAACCTCCCAGACTAACCGGGGCAACTAGTCACTGCATCACTGCACTGTGTATGTGCCCTGCTGCTGTGCCTGCCCCCGACTATGTACCCTGCCAAAGGAGACTGTCCTGTCCAATTTCCAACCCCCTTTCCCCTCCTCCTCCAAAAGAACATGATTGAAACAGTAGTTAACAGAAACGAATTTTTTATTATCAACTACACATGGCATTGGGAGGTGAAACTTGGACGTGGGCTTGTGTCAGGCGGGAAGGAAAGAACTTTTCAAATTTTGGGAAATGAGAGCCTTCTGCTACTAGAGCTCTCTGCAGGGGTGGAGTGAGAGTTAGCAGGGACTCTGCCGCCTCTCCTTCTTTGCACTTTGGGTGAGGTGGGTATGGGACTTGGTGGCGGGGGAGGGCGGTTAGAGATGGACTGCAGCGGGGCTCTGTCCTCCTGCCTCCGTTCCTGCAGAACATCCACAAGGCGCCGGAGCGTGTCCGTTTGCTCCCTCAGTAGTCCAAGCAGCGTTTGAGTCGCCTGCTGGTCTTCCTGCCGCCACCTCTCCTCCCGATCCATGTTGGCTTGGTGCATTCGGGTCAAGTTCTCCCGCCACTGGGTCTGCTGTGCTGCCTGGGCTTGGGAAGAGGCCATAAGCTCAGAGAACATGTCCTCCCGTGTCCTCTTCTTCCTACGCCTAATCCGCGCTAGCCTCTGGGAGTGTGATTCCAGGCTAGGTTGTGAGACAGTCGCAGACGGGGCTGTGGAAATGGGAAAAAGGGAGTGAATTCCTCTGAAAGATAAATGTAGTTGTGAACAAAGAACATAGTCTTTCTCTGTGAACAAGACCATGCACAGCACCTTTCACATGCGCACTCAGCACAAGGTCGAATTCTCGGCCTTCGCATTCTGTGCCTGGGGTCTTGAACAGCACATTTGAGAAGCGAGGCAGCACAACGGAATTTCTGTTGCAGGCAGACATGGTAAGCCGTACACTTGTGGCAGTTTAAAACTTTTATATTACCACTGGCCTCATTTCACATTTAAATCAATGTCAGTCCCTGCTGCCAGCAATCCGGCAAGCGGGAACTCTGCCCCTGTCCCACCCCCTCGCGGCTGTCCCCGGGAATGATCCCTTTCGGCTGCCCCTCTCCCGCCTCCACCGCGTGGCTGCAAACCAGCGGTGACAGTTCTGTAAAGGAACGGGAAAGCAGTCCCAACACTAACATTCCCCTACCTAATTAAAAGCAGGTCACCATGGCCGACATCACCCTGATGAGGATCTCCGAGAGCGACAAAGAGAGAATGCTCCGGGAAAGCCTCCAAAGACCAGGGCCGTATGCCGCCCTGCTGTGCAGAGCAATGATCCCCGAGTACCTGATAATCTCGTGGCGCGGCAACGTGTCGTACTTCGGAGGACCCAATAAGGCCGCTCTCCCCAAGAACCTCATGCAACGGCTTTCAAGTTACCTCCAGGAGAGCTTCATCGAGATGTCCCAGGAGGATTACTGCTCTATCCCCGCACATATAGACCGCATTTTACTGTAGCTGCAGTAGCAGGGAATACACAGTAGAGCGGCTTGTGCAGGACAATCACTGAAAACCGGACATTGCTAGATTTCTTTTCAAAACTTGCACTGCCCCTTACTAAACCGTTAAGCGCCTAGGGCACACTAATCATGAACAACCCATTCTTTTAATTGTTAATATTCCTGTTTTGTTAAAAATAAATGTTTAGATGTTTACAACACTTACTGGCTGATCCTTCACCAGATTCTGTGTCCGGGGTAATGGCTGGGGACGCTTCGTAGGGGATCTCTGTAAGGGTGATGAAGAGATCCTGGCTGTCGGGGAAATCAGCGTTGTGAGAGCTGCCAACTGCCTCGCCCTCCTCATCTCCTTCCTCATCTTCCCCGTCCCCTAACATGTCTGAGGAACCGGCCGTGGACAGTATCCCATCCTCAGAGTCCACGGTCACTGGTGGGGTAGTGGTGGCGGCAGCACCGAGGATGGAATGCAGTGCCTCGTAGAAACGGGATGTCTGGGGATGGGATCCGGAGCGTCCGTTTGCCTCTTTGGTCTTCTGGTAGCCTTGTCTCAGCTCCTTGATTTTCACGCGGCACTGCGTTGCATCCCGGCTGTATCCTCTCTCTGCCATGTCTTTAGAGATCTTCTCGTAGATCTTTGCATTCCTTCTTTTGGATCGCAGCTCGGAAAGCACGGACTCATCGCCCCACACAGCGATGAGATCCAAGACTTCACGATCAGTCCATGCTGGGGCTCTCTTTCTATTCCCAGACTGCACGGCCATCACTGCTGGAGAGCTCTGCATCGTTGCCAGTGCTGCTGTGCTCGCCACGATGTCCAGACAGGAAATGAGATTCAAACTGGCCAGACAGGAAAAGGAATTCAAATTCAAATTTTCCCGGGGCTTTTCCTGTGTGGCTGGTCAGAGCATCCGAGCTCGCACTGCTGTCCAGAGCGTCAACAGAGTGGTGCACTGTGGGATAGCTCCCGGAGCTATTAGCGTCGATTTCCATCCACACCTAGCCTAATTCGACATGGCCATGTCGAATTTAGCGCTACTCCCCTCGTCGGGGAGGAGTACAGAAGTCGAATTAAAGAGACCTCTATGTCGAACTAAATAGCATCGCAGTGTGGACGGGTGCAGGGTTAATTCGATGTAACGGCGCTAACTTCGACATAAACGCCTAGTGTAGACCAGGCCTAAGGCTATTTACCGTATATACTTGTTCATTAGCTCGTTCGTTTATAAGCCGACCCCCCAAGATGGTTAGGTAAAAATAGCAAAAACTGTATGACCCGTTCATAAGCCAACCCTATATTTCAGGGGTTGGCAAACTTTGGCTCCTGGCCCATTAGGGTAAGCTGCTAGCGGGCCTGGATGTTTTGTTTACCTGGAGCGTTCACAGGCACAGAGCCCCTCAGCTCCCAGTGTCTGCGGTTTGCCATTCCCAGCCAATGGGAGCTGTGGAAGTGGCGCGCCAGAGGGAGCCGAGGGGTTCCATTGGCTGGGAACAGCGAACCGCGGCCACAGGGAGCTGAGAGGCTCCATGCCTGCAGACGCTCCAGGTAAACAAAATGACAATGTACTAGATATTCAATGATTCCATAGAGTTTAAAATCATCAAATTTTGGTGTAGATCCATTTATAAGCCGACCCCCGCTCTTTGATGCGTCACTTTTTTACCAAAAATATTCGGCTTATGAACGAGTATATACGGTATATGACTTCTGCTAATGGGCTGGAACTCTGGACAGCTTCTTAGAAATAATCAGGTTCACCTTTAAGAGGATTAACTCCTCAACTGCATCCCCTCTTGCTAATCATAAACATGGAGTTGCACTGATTGGCCCCATCATGAAGTGCATTACAAGTCCTGCAGTCCCCGGGTTTGTATCTCCCGTCACCCCCATGTTTGTAACCATACCACATTATTCTCTGGAGCTGTAAAACTGCAGGGATCGTATCATACTACTCTGGTTTTGAGCTCCCAAAGAATGGAACAGCAGCGATTTGTCATGAGGAGAGAGAGGAATCACATGCTACACACAATGTCTATTGACCTGACTGTAGGCTTCATTTATGTTCATGCACTAGACCTCATCCAGAAAAGCACTGAAGCATGTGAATAACTATGCACAGGAGCAGTCCCATTGACATTAATGGGGTTATTAACGTGCTTAAATGCTTTGCTGGATCAGGGCATAAGTTGCAAGGCTGTGAAGTTACATGGCTTTTCTCTTTTACACCACTAGATCGCCGTCCATTTTAAAAGCTGAGCTGAGCTCTTGCTTTCATTTTTCCCATGATGCCTGTCTTCTGCTTGTGAGAGTGCTGGAGCTCAGGCAAAGACAGACTGGAGTGGAACTAAACATCTTGTCAATGATCCTTGGATCCTGAATTTCAGAAGGAATTGGTTACAAATAAACAACATTAAAGCTGAAATAGTATTTCAACAAAAAATGTTTCATTGTTAAAAAAGTAAAAATAGGTTTCCATTATAGACCATAATAAAAAGCCCAAGACTTTCCAATGACAAGAGTTCTTTATTTCCATACTTCCTAAAGCAGTAAAAATAAACCTAGTCCTACTAGACCAACAATTGATCATGACAAGCAGGGAGCAATTTCTATGGTGTTTATCCGGAGGACCGTCTGTGGCTGCACGATAACTGAAAAAGAATGAAAGAAGAAAAATAAGATCATGCATTAAAGTCAATTAAAGTAAACACTAAGGCCCGGATTTGTAAAGGTATTTAGACACTGCTGTTCTCAGTGCTGCAATGCCTAACTGATTTATGAGCCTAAATATCATTTTCAAAAGAGATTTAGGCATTTAGATATCTAAATCCCCTCAACAATCAAAAATGAGAATTAGGCACCTACAGTTAGGCTTTGTGATGCTGAGCACAGCAATGCCTAAATACCTTTAAAAATCTGGACCTAAGGCCATGTCTACACTAGCAGGCTTTTGCTGACACAGTTATGTTGATGCGGGGTGGGATAAGGTGCGATCCATGACCCACACAGCAGTGCCGGCAAACGTCCCACATGTAGACACAGTTATACCGAAACAACTGTGCTTTTATCAGCACAGCTTGTGTCACTTGAGAGAGCTGGAGTGGACTACACCAGCAAAAGTGCAGTTACACATAGGTATAACTATACTGGCAAAGCCTTCTCGTGTAGACAGGGCCTGGGCAAAGGTACGAGCATGAATGGTGAGCTCCTGTGAGGCCAGGTCTACACTACCCCCCTAATTCGAACTAAGGTACGCAACTTCAGCTACGTGAATAACGTAGCTGAAGTCGAAGTACCTTAGTTCGAACTTACCTTGGTCCACACGCGGCAGGCAGGCTCCCCCGTCGACTCCGCGGTACTCCTCTCGCCGAGCTGGAGTACCGCAGTCGACGGCGAGCACTTCCGGGTTCGACTTATCGCGTCCAGACTAGACGCGATAAGTCGAACCCAGAAGTTCGATTGCCAGCCGCCGAACTAGCGGGTAAGGGTAGCCAAGGCCTGAGAGTGTGTCAGGTTTTACTTCTGCCCAATATTTCTACCTCACTGTTTTTTCCTGTTGATAATTCAGGAAGAAACTCTACAAGTGCCTCATTTACATGGTAATCAAGGCCTGGTTCAAGATGCTGTTTAGACTTGTTAATATCTGTGGATAAATATGCAAGATTAGAGGCTGCTGAACAAGAACAGCAACACTTCCTTGTGTTGAAAGCAGTATTTTAAACGGTCTTTTTGGCAAGGAGTGTCAGAAAGTGGAGGAAGGAAATAAGGTCACTTTGCTCAGAAGTCAGGACTTGTGTACCTTGCCCATGTTGCTGTGTTGTGAGCCATCAGGGCACTCCTCTGGGCACTGTGTCCCTGTGCTGCGAGACACGATGGCATTGTGTATGGAGCCCATAGCCCTGTGCTGTGTGTCAGCAGAGCATTCCTGTGAGAATTGCGTACCATGCCTGTGTCCGTACTCTGAGCTCCAAGGACATTGTGTAGTGGGACCATGTCCTTGTGCACTGAGCCAGGAGAGCATTGGGTACTGAGCCCATATCCCTGTGGCATCAGGGCACTCCTGTGGGCATTGTATACCATGCCCTTGTCCGTACTCTGAGCTGCAAAGACATTGTGTGCTATGCCTATGTCACTGGGCTCTGAGCCGCCAGCGCATTCTGTACCGATCCTGTGGCCCTGGGCCATGAAGGCAGTGGGAAGTGACGGTGCTATATTCTTTTCATCTTACTTTTCTTCCTTTGATAATTGTGTCTTTTCCAAAATCTCATGTTAATTCTTGGCCAAGATTCTGTTTTTTCGATAACTGTGGCTTCCACACGGACAAGATCTTTCCTTAAAAATAATTAAAAAAAAGAAACAGAGCGTAACTAATGACGTCCTCCTCTAATCAATGGGCAGGCTCCCTGGAAGACTATCACAAAGTAATGCATCTTTCTGACAAAACCCTGTCCTGTGGGAACTGCGAGGTCCCCAGCTGCTGAGTGGGTAAATCCATCTCAGCTGTGCCCACTCGCAGGCTTTGCACTAAAGAAACACAGGATTGACTATGCAAGTCTTATCAGGTAAGTGCCACACTACTCTGTAGGGCAGTACTTCTCTGCCTCACTGGGAGGGAGTTAGAAATGTCTGATGCTGGTAGAGTAACAGTGGAAGTCTGCAACGACACTCAGAGCTGGCAAGCCCAAATTCCCAGTGCTATGAATGCCTGTAATGAAGCCTGATGCACATGGCGCTTTAAAAAAAATCTTGTATTTCCCCCTTGCCTTAAAGTATAGTAAACCTTCAATACTGGGCTCAGACTAGTTGGCAACCCTTCTACAGAGCTCTTCCTTCGTCATGACCAAAGCTGTTCCCCCTTCTACAAAGCAGCAGAGACAGCAATCACTGGCATATTGATTTATAGACTGAAGGATAAATTATTCTAGCATGACTTACCGGAGTATTGAGTTGGTCCTGCTTTGAGCAGGAAGTTGGACTAGATGACCTCCTAAGGTCTCTTCCAACCCTAATCTTCTATGATTCTATTCCTAGAGAAGACAATGGACTGTTCACCTGCTAAGAGGAGCAGGACTTGATCCTCTGTGTCCAATAATGCGGCTAATAGACCACCGCTCTCTGACTGGTTGTGTGAGCTTGCATGAGTCATTTCACCTCTCTTTCTCCTCCCACCCTTTGTCTGCCTTGTCTATTTATTCCTGGGATTTCAATCTCATTTAGAGGAGAAGTCCAGATATAAATTCAGGACTTCATGCTCTCCTAGATCCAGAATGGATCTCTCACAGACACCTGTGGGAGGCTTGCCAAGAGATTATTAAGGGAAGAATATGGTCTTAAATGTCTTGATTCTGTAACCTATTGCCACAGTCAGCATCACTCAGTGATAAAATCTTTCCCATCCTCCCTTCTCTGTGACAGATATTCAGTGCAGCATGGTTTCAAAAGCTCCCATTTCACATGAGCTGGCATGCAAGGCATTCTCTCTCGAAATGGCAGTGAGTCAGCGAGCAAACACAAATGGAATTCGGCACTCAGCGACAGCTCACACACACATCCTTGGACTCTGGAAGCTACTGAGAGGAGAACTATTGATCAAGACCACTGAGGCATCCCCTTTTGGAAGACTGCCCTGGAATCTTTAACTGCCATCTAAGCGGACAGAAAGTATGGCGATTTAAGGTCCACACCGAAGAATGAGCTACCTGCCTGAGCAACTGTCCTCTCTTTCATAACAAATCAGCCTCATTTTAGGGCAGGAAACCCAGGCCAGTGCTTTGGGAAGTTCTGGTTGTAATGAATGGTAGTGGTGGAAGATGCACTTTTTCACAACGCTTTGCACCAAAACAGCATTAAAAGCTCATTATTGTGCTGCCTTCACCGCCGGAGGACACTTAAAGAACATTTCCCTGACAAATGATTCTGTCTGCATGTAAAGAAAAAAACAACCCTCCAATAAGATAATGAAAGAGCCAAAGGCTTTGAAACATTTACCATCAGTATTAACATATGCCCTTTGGGAATACAATATTTATAAGAGATTGAATTCTTAGAGGAACACACACACACACACACACACACACACACAGCCTATCTGCGTATTCAGCAGCCAGCCACAAATACAGTTTAATATACATGGCTACTGGCCACAGCTGAATGAGCTACAGAGCAGAGTGTGACCCGGCGAAAGGATGTACTTCACAGCTAGCACAATGGTACCCCAATCACAGTTAGGGTCTCTAGGTGCACGTAACAGCAAGGCTAGAAAAGAAACCAGCAAAGGCAAAGAAAAGCAGGGTACAGGAGTATTTTATGAGAATGTCTTCCTATTAGGGAGCTATTCTGCCTGACCCTGTGCCCATTGAAGACAACAGGAAAGCTAGACTTCCGCTTGCCTCACTACTGCAGGATTAGCAAGTCCAGTCACTAACACTAGCAGCTGTGCTGTGGAATCACATGGAAATAATCGACCCTCAGAAGGCAAGATCAGTGAGGACAGAGTGATTCAAACACTAAAATCTGTGGGCCGTTTTAAGCAAATAGTCGTCATGATTTTAAGTAGTGCAGTAATTGGTTACAAGCCACCAATAGAGTGGTGGTGGAGGGAAAGCTGGTCCAGAAATCAGCCTTTGGTTATTGCCGGGCCAGGTGTCCTACCGCTCATGGGCCTTACTTGTGTTCAGCCAGAGGTGTTATACTAGGGAAATATCTATACAAACCTATGTAGAGAACTCCCTTCTCTAGGTGCTGGATACGTACTGTCCCACAGGCACGTGTACTGAGCAACAGTCACACACATACAAGCAGACCTTCCAAAATGCTATTCTTGAGCACACCCAGGTGCCAAGAAGCAACTTCTGTCTGCAAGTCAAGTTTCAAAGCTATCTGACCCAAGCTGTGGGTCTAACTACAGTGTGAATTTTGCCCTGTGTTGAATCAGTCATTAGGGCTGAATGTCTGAGAGACTGAACTCTTCAGGGAAGGGACTCTCTCTCTCAATAGGCATCTGTATAATGCAGAGCAAAATGAGGCCCAAATCTTGAATCAAGGCCTCTTGGCACTACAGCAATATAAATAATAAATAGTAATGGTTTATTAAACTTCTCAGCTGTTAGCATTATGCAATCACAGAGGTGAACTCCTGGTGCCCCTGAATTGAATGATAAACTCCCACTGACTTCAGTGGGGCCAGAATTTCCAGATTAGGTTTTTCTAATAAGGAAGAGGAATTCATACAATAACTTCCTATATCCAAGTTGGAGTGAAAGTGATTGTTACTAAATAATGAATATAATCCATGCAGGGGACGTCCCGTAAGTATCAAGATGCTTACTGATGACAATCTTTATATCATGCCCAGGAGTCTCTTTCCTGACAGGAGGCAGGTGAATGTCAACATGGCTTTTTTGGGGGAAAGAGGCAGTGTGGCATCGTGCCATCTGGCAACCAGGGGTCTGTAGCCTTGGCCAACCTGGGCAAGCAGACAAGAGGAATCCTTGTGTAAAAGAGCTGGCTATGTTACTGGAAAGAAATCTGATCAACAGCATCTAGGGTCAGAGTAAGCTGAGCTCTTTGCCTAACACATGAACCATCAAGGACACCATGTCCCCTTTACTTAGGGTTAAATTACCTTAGGGTGTTTTGCAATGGTTCGGAGCGTAAACACCTCACTGGAAAATAGTGAAAATGCTGCTATGATTTCTGGGTCACAAGCATTTCCCGTTGCAGCTTTGGGGGTGTACAATACTGTACAAGTTATTAAGCTAAGGAAATGACAACTGCATACCACTTAATATTGCTTTTGCATAGAAATGCTGGACAATAAGTGGTTGCAAAGAACAAGGCAGACCACAGACTTGGCGCTTGGTATGGGCTACCGGGAGTGGGAGGAGAGAGACATTTTGTTTTGTTTGAAGATGTTAAAGGAGTGTCATGTTGGGAGGTATCTGATTTCTACAGAAAATTAAAACGACCATCTGTCTAAAAGAGAACAAGTTTCTACCCGCCTCCAAGTCTGATCAGGGAACGCAGCTGAAATGGACTGCACTACGCCGACACTGGCTCAGACATTCACTTATGTGTTGATTTTTAAGCCAATGGAAAACAAAAAGTCTTTGTATTAATCCAAGCTGTTATCTATCCTCCAAAACACTTGTGGCTTAGGGAGAGTAGGGAACTATGCACAAATATTACAGCCCACACCATCTCTAATAGGCAGTGCTCTGTTTTCCTTTGTCTCATATTATAGTGGTGGGCAGCTTGTACATATGTCAGAGTTTCCCCAGAGCCCTAAAAGAGAGGATGGGACACTATACCACATTTCTATTTCACACGCATTTACTCTCCTCCACTACCTTTAACGCAGTGTAACCTAACACTGAAATGAAACAGTTTGGGCTGCAGTCAGTTACACTGCCAAAGCCTCCCCACTTTTGAGGAACATACAGAGACCAAATGATGGCTCCTCCTCTTCCCTAAAATCTCCAGGGAAGCTCTGTATTTCAGTGTGTGCCCAAAGGCTAGTGCACAATTTAGCTTTGCCAGGGTACTGTCATGCTGGCAATTAATTAGCAGAGTTTAGGGCACTGCACAGAAAGATCTGCATTGCTAGAGGAACATTCAGTGGTGTCAAAAACATGGACTGTTTGAGGTGACTCACAACTTACTCAGAGGGTACGTCTTCACTACCCACCGTATCGGCAGGTAGCAATCGATCCCCGAACGTGCTCACCGTCGACTCCGGAATTCCACCAGAGTGAGTGGCGGTAGCGCAGTCGACGGGGGAGCCATGGCCATCGATTCTGCGCCATGTGGACCCTAGGTAATTCGATCCAAGATACTTCGACTTCAGCTACGCTATTCGCGTAGCTGAAGTTGTGTATCTTGGATCGATCCCCCCCTCAGTATCGACCAGCCCAGAGTCTGCAAAATCTGAGCTTTCTTTGCAAGATATTAAGTTTCTAGCCCTCCTGTTTTTTTGAAAAAAATTCCCCACAAAAGTGAATGCTGGTTCAATTCCTCTGGTGGTAGCAGTGTCTGGAGGCCAGAGTACACAAGGCTCCTGTGGGTCCCAGTGTTTCAGGTCTAAAATGCTGGCAGCCACAGAAGCCCTGTCTACTCTAGGGCTCCCAATGCTGCTAGCACTTCTGCAGCTGAACTGACGATAGTGACTGTGCAAATGTTTTACAAATACTCCCTTGGATAGACGAGGATATGGTTGCAAAGAAAACTGTCCAGCCAAGAACAGAATGTGAATCAATGCAGCGTTGCCTTCCTGATTATGCACGAACACAGCCTGAAATAAAGGCTCTGAGAGGTGTGAGCTCCCTTTCCTCTCAGTTCATTTCACTGGGGTGTTAATGCTAAAGCCTAACATTGTCATGCAACACAACAACATTAACTATTTCGCTGCTGTTCACTGTAGCAGATGAGACGAGGAAGGGAGTGGGAACGAAGCTGATGGGGAGGCATGGAAACGGAGGGAAGCTGCAGGGAGGACGTAGACAGAGCAGAAAAGAGGAGACACTCAAAGACCAGGTCTATGCTACATGCTTTTGCCAACACAGTTGTGTTGGTCAGTGGTGTGATTTGCGACCCCACATAGCCGTGCCAGCAAAAGCCCCAAGTATGGACACAGTTTATACTAGCAAAACCACGCTTTTGCCAGTATATTTTATTTCACCAGGGGGACTGGAATAAGCTATCCCAGCACAAGCGCAGTTTTGCCAGCATAAGCTGCATCCACACTAGGAGTGCTTTGCTGGTATAATATGCCTGAAAAGCTATACCAGCAAATCACTCTCGCCTAGACCTCGCCAAGGACAGGAGAGGAAGGAGGATGTGGAAGGAAGGAAGTTTAACTCTAAAGGGAAGTGTATTTACCCAATACGTGATGCTGGATATGACAATAAGGCACTTAAATAATAACAAGAAGTGCGGTTACTACATACAGCACCCAATCTTTCAACCCTTGATCTTTGTGCATATCAACCTGTGACATCAGGGAGAGTTCTGCTGTGGGCTGAGGAACATACATAGTCTGGGCCATAATTAAAAATGCGATTTGGCCCAGTCCATGGAATGAATTTGCCTCCCCTGCTTAACACATTCTGCTCTGAGAAGCCCCACAGGCATATTTTACATTAAAACATTTGAAGTGAAAAAATATCGCTGTAATCATCAGACTGTTTCCTATTTTTAGTACAATGAGTAACAATAATAATGCTTTACAGTTCTACCATCTGAAAATCTCAAAGCACATTGGAAACATTGATGAATTTTGTCTTGAGAAGTGGCCTGGGAGATAGACAGAGCCAGGAATAGGGGGTACTCGTCACAAAACTACCCTTCCTCTCTCTGAGAGAATTTTACAGTCTTTAAGTGTATTTAAGAGTAAGATGCCTCCACGTTGCCCCAATCAGCAGGCTCTGGATTGGGAAGTGGGATTCACTCCCTCATCCCATTAATATGTTACAGATTTGTTCCACCCTTAACTGTTTTGCTCTATGTTACTAGAAGAGCAGATTTAGTTCTAGGATTAAATGAGTCTCACAGATTTAGGACCCTAATCCCTTTGATGTGTGCACCTAACTCCCCACAAATGCTAAGCGAGGTTACACATACACAACCCCCCCCAGCACTGCTTGCAATACGCTGCGTAGACTTCTTGTATGCCCCCAGCCCTGGCAGGGCTGAATCTTGAAAACATTTCACTCGGCAGTCAGCTGATTTGGAGATAGGTTATTATAACCTGTGTCTTTCTTACCCCAGAAGTGGCTTTCCAATCAGCGTGAAGTCATCGGCACCAACCAGCAAAACCTGGAGAGATTAAATTATGCACTTGGGTCACTTGTCAGTGGTCACGATGTAATTAGAAACAGTATTATCGAAACTTTATAAGTATCCTAGAGGCTTGGGTGTTGGAAAATTTGCATTTTTATGAGCTTCAAGCCTCAATCTGCTGCTGAAAGAGAGCGACCCGCCAAGAAACAAACCCATTCAATAAACATTCTCCCAGGCAAGGGCTAGATTTATTCTACCAGAGCGTGTTTTACAAACATTCTACACACTAATCAGAGCCTCTAACCCCTTTGATTCCATCTGCATTTGTAAGACAATGGAAGAAAAAGGCAGAGAAAAAAATAAAGACCGTGAATTTCCAAGATCTTCATGCCAAGGCCTATGACCATAGTTGCTATGATCACTGGAGTTTTATAGCAGTTGCTATGCATTCCTTAGGGAAATAGCAACATTTTCATTCTTCTTCTCTCTGCACACTCAGATGGGTAATAAACAAATAGATATCCAGGGTAGACTCATGCCATGTACTAGTCCTTTGGTTCAGGGGAATTTAAATTGCCTGCTTAAGTAAGAGAACAGGCAGCACCTGCAGTCAAGACTTGGACAGACTGGGAAGAATTTAAAACACATAGGGTTTTTACAGCCTATTTCTTTTCCCCACTAACTGTACTGCAGCAGTTAAAAGCAATGCACATATAACTGGGGCTTTTGATTTTTGGTTCAGATAGACATTTGTTAGCAAAAACCGGACAGGATTATGGTCTGGATTTACTGGAAGATTAAACATAAATGCCTGACTTTCTTCACCCTGACCCAGATCTCTGCACACTCAGCAGGCTGCTTCCTGCAATCGCCTATCTCACACAAGGAGTCATCAGGCAGCTGCCAGAAAAGGTGCCTAGATATCGGGCTTCAAAGCAACAAACTTGTAGAAAAGTGGTCTCTTCCATACCCTATTACACTGCAAATAAATGCTTGGCTATGATGAATAAAGATTAATCCATTGTAGCCTCACTTCATGGTATTTCATCCAAGGTTTGGATTAATGAGTCTCTGTGGGGTCATTTAAATGTTAGAAGTGGATTATATTGGAAATATCTAACCAGGAGCCCACAATTATCCCCTCTATGCCCTCCTCATCCACAGATACAATGAACATCATGGAAGCTTGGGAGAGGAATCAACTCTTATGTCACTTTCAGACGTACAGTCTCTTTTGGGCAAATTGCTGCGTCAGCTGATTAGTGTTGTCAATCCCAAGACAACAAACTTTTCTTGGGCAGCATGTCTGGGAATGACAACATCCAACAGAGAGATATTTACGATTTTGGACAGAATGGGTAAAGCAAACTGCCTGTCTTCCCACACAGAGGGAAGAAGCCTGAAATCTGCAGAGCAATTCAGTCTCTCTCTCTTTGGTGTAAATCATGCTAACATTGTCAATATGAGGGTAATTAAAATCACAGCAACATGAAGGCCTTGCAAGTAGCTACAGTTAGAACTGGAGTTTCTGCAGATCGAAGGGGAATATTCAAGACTTCTCTGAAATTGATTTCTGAGTTCTCAGGGAACTTTTTCCCATTTATGATGCCACGTTGGGAAAGCTGGCCTCTGTCCATGGCATTTCTGCTAATGAGCACAAAGAATAACAACACATCCTTGTGGTTAGCACAGAACTGGTGGGGCTGAGCAATATAAACATTTTCTATGGAAACACAGCCATGATATTAAACCTTACAGAGGGCTACTGTGGCAGGGGAGAGCAAAGGGACACCAGTTTCCCATAATCTGTTGTTTATTTATTTTTATAAACAGCCAGCTCCCTCTTCCAGCCCTCAGCGCAATCTTAAATACCACAACATTCACTAACCCCACTGAGTGAGTCAGTTTTATTGCCTTCCATATGAGTGAATGGAGTTTTCTTGACTTGTTGGTCAGGAAGGGGGACCCCTAGGGTTTTATGAAACAATGAAGCAGGCACAGTGAACAGTAAGTAGGTGGCTCAGATCATTTGGTCAGTGACCTCTTGTTTCAATAAATGAATAGAAGTCAACAGCTTTTCCCAAGGATGAAATAGATATACTTTCACCCCAATTGCATTAGCTGAGGCAGCCCAGAGAAAGAACCAAAGCCACAGTGGGCTGCGTGGGTGGGGAATAAAGTCTGACGTCTGTCACAAACAATAGCTGACATAAGGCGGGCTGGGAGTGCTCGAGTTAATGTACATAATCCTGAACATCGGGAGGGTTTTACCTTCTCCAGTCGGATTCGGTCTCCACATTCAGCTGGCAGCACGTTTTCCATTAAAATCAAATCTTCGCTGGTTACCTTCCACTGCTTACTGGCAAAGTGAACCACAGCAAAGAGCCTTCCATACTGCCCAGTGGCAATCATCTCATTCACCTTTTGCACGACCTCTGTTAACAAATGGTGAGTTAATAAGTAAATCAGGGATAGGCCACAGTGAGAAAAACCAGCAGAAAAGGCTAGCTGTTCAACACCAACACATTTTGTCCCTGCCACCCTCCCACAGACTCAGTAGTAGTCCTACTTAGGGTTGCAGAGATTGGCTGAACAGTGATAATGTTTCATAAGCATGCACCGTATCTCCCTTCTTGAAAGACTGAAGTCTTGTCTATACTTGGATTTTACCTGCTGGACTGGCTGAACCCATACAACCCCCTAATGTAGACCTGGTTTACACTGGTGCAGCTTATATCGGATTGTTGAAGTCTGAAACATTTGTTTAGACACCACTGGAATGCCCTATCCCGCAGATCCAAGGTGTTCCATAAGAGAGTGCCCCACTCTGCCTTCGGTGCATCCTGCAGTGTACAGGAGCCATCCCTTAAATCCTGAAAACATTACAAAATTCACAGGGGCTGAAGGAGGGCTCCAGTGTACTTTGTAAGGTACACAGGGCTCTGCAAATTGTGCAGGAATTGGGGCTCCACTATACTTGCAAAGCCCAAGCTTGAGATCTTGTGTATTTCACAAAGCAAGCAGGGACCCTTCCTCAGCCCCTTACTGTATGCTTCCCAGAGAAGTTATCCATGCGCATTGCAGCCTTCCTTAGCTATGCAAAATGTTCCACACAAGCAAAGCACACCATTTTTTAAAGTCATAACTCAGTCAAATCAAATTCTGCCTTTATGGGAACACTCAAAGGCACTTCCTAATGAGGGTTATTTCCCTGTCAAATTTCAACTTTCTACCCTCAGGCCTTTCAGCTCTCAAGCTGTTCAGAAAATGAGTATTTTTTATAATAAGGAAAAGTATATTCTCCCCCTCCTTGTGCTCAAAAATAACGGACACAATTTTACTCAGAATTTAAACAAAAATTCCACTTCAGAAAGAAATGAAGAATGGAATGTTTTACCCCAAAAGACACACACACACACACAAAAAGTTATGAGCAACTGAAAACAGGGAGCTAGATGGAAACTATTATGCAACCTTAATCACAGAAGTCAGTGCCACTCCCACTACAATTAAGCAAGGAGCTTATGTTATGGTCAGAACATATTGCACATAGGAACAAACCAACTGTCCATGTGGTCTAGTATCCTTTGATTCACAGTTATTAATACTGGATGCTTCAGAGATGGAAGTGTGATCCCCATCTCCTTTTCATTCTGACCTCAACTGCACTTTGTGATATTGTGGGGGGAAAAAATTTCGTGCCTCAAGATCGTGAACAGCTTATTCTATTGTGGTCAAAATTTTCAAACCTATGTGCCTTAAGTTAGGCTCCTAAATCTCTACTTAGGCTCCTAAATAAAAGTAGGCTGATTTACAGTAATGCACCGTGTGACACTACACCCCATATTCGTCATAGTAATATTATTATGATATGATTATGGCATAATTATGCTGCATTTTGTACAAGATGGGTCATGTAAGGTGTCATAAGAAAAGTTATGATTTGCCAAATATGATTAACCTATTTGTGTGCATGTATCATTTCTGTATCTGAAGTTATAAATATTTACTATGTATCTGTATTTCAAATTTGGTTACACCTGAGTGACACCCACTAGGCAAAATGCTTCCAGCCTAGATAGCTGGCTGTGAAGGGCTTATTCAGGGTAATGGGCCGTTAGGAAAAACAATAGGCCTTAGGAGAAGCTCATCCCCCACCCGGTGAGCTTTCCTGAGAACGCTCCAGACAGCCTGTAAGTAATGACTGCAAGGGCGTGTGACTAGACTCCATGACTCTGGACTCCATTTTGGGTACCTGTATTTTTCCACAAATTGGTCTGGGAACCAAGTTTGAAACAATGGGTTCCTGCCATATGGAAGGCTATATAAGGCAGGAAGTGACATCATCTATTGTCACACAATAGATCCCCCACAACTCAACACCTGAGAGAAGCTCCAAAAGAAAAGGACTTGGAATGGCGGTGGGGCGCCCAAGCTACAAAGCAAGGGCAGCTTGTGCCTTGAGAAGCTGCAAGCCTGCTTGTATCATCAGTCAGGGTGAGAAATTGCTGATTCATATCCAATCTTTCTAGTATCTTAGGCTTGGTTTGCAGTTTTGTTTATTTACTAGGTAATCTGCTTTGATCTGTTTGCTATCACTTAAAATCTATCTTTTTGTAGTTAATAAACTTGTTCTATGTTTTAATCTAAACCAGTGTGCCTTTGACCGAAGTGTCTGGGGAAAATCCCATCTTGGTTACCACAAGCGTGCATATTCCTCTCCACACTGAGGGAGAGGTGAACTGAGTAATAAGTTCATACTGGCCGGGGTTTTGACAGGGCAGGACGGTACAGCTCTGGGGTCTTAGGCTGGGGAGGTGGGGGTTATTTTGGCTGCAGCCTCCCTATTGTTGGTTCATGCAGTGGCTGGCCAAAGCCACGCAACTGCAGCTGGGTGTGTCCCTGCCTGTGAGAATGCTGGTGGGAGAGTAGGACTCGGAGCGGTCTAAAGCTTGTCACAGCACCAAGGTGCGAGAGGGAGCCCAGGCTGGCGAGTCAGAGGGCTCAATGATACCCCAGTTCCAGGTGGTACCCTGTCACACACCGTACTAGCATCCCCCATTGAAGTCAGTGGGATTTGTACATGCTACTTATATTCAGAAGCCTAACTTCAGACATTTATATTTGAAAATTTTGGACTATAATTTTATCTGAGCTGAAACGACTGCAGTTTCATGATTAGATCCTTAAAAAAGGAAATTCACATCGACCAATGCTGCCATTTTATCGTTAATAGTCATCTGCATTTTTGCAGTACTGGGAGTAATCTTACATAAAATATCTGACCATTTCCAGGCAGAACAGAGGGAAAGATTGGCAGGTAGAACTCAAATGCTCTTATGGATGTGAGTTGAAGTCAGAGCTGTAATATTCTGAGCTTGCTCTGGATGGGCAAGCCAGTTGCTTTGGAAAGAGGCCTCCTGGACACGTTGTATGGAATGACACAAAACCATGAATATCTATGAGATGGTGAAGCCTGGAAATTACAATGGCTCAAAGGCAGAGCCCTGTGCAAATCAGACCCAACGGAAGATTTGATACATTTTACCAAACAGTTCAATACTTATTTCCCCCACTGTTGATATTAAAAATGTATGATTCACTGTGTCAACAAACAGTACCTGCGGGACAAACACTTTTCTTCATTACATTAATTTGTCACCTGAGCAATAGTGAGTGGTGCAGTGAGCAGAATGAAAACAATCCAGAAAAGGAGGTCTGGAGCTGAAGGCTCTTTTGCAAGTTGCCGATTATCCATGCAGTTATTTATTGATATTTTATCCCTCCATTGCAGAGTGAACATACATTAAATGCAGCATCCCGTTAAGTTAACTGGCCCTAGTAGACAGCGCAACAGCTCCCTTCTCTAAAATATGCTGGGTGGAATGAGACAAAAACATGAAGAAGACTGAGAAGAACAAAAACCCACTCAAAAGATCAAGGATGTGCTGCCTTACAATCTTTCAGACTGCCAATAATAGTATGGAAGTAGTGATGCCGGGCTCTGCAGCTGGAGACCTTTACCTGCATGGTACTTTGCCTCTTCTATTGGATCTGGCAGTTTGACTTCGGGCCACGGGGGAGAGGACAATGATGTTTTGGCAATAATTCTGTCAAAAATAAGGTGAGAATCAGCTATTACAAATATTTATTACCATGAGACCCAAAACATTAACAAAGATGAGAGTCAATAGCACATGCACATAAAATTCCTACAGTGAAAAGCAGGGCTGCTCTGCCATCTGCGGAGCGGAGGCAAAACCTCAGGAGTTACGGTTCTCTTCCTGACACAGCTCACTCATCAGCATTCAGGGCCTGATCCCCACTGAAGTCAATCAGAAACTTTCCAGTCAATGGGCTTTGGATCAGCCCCTGAGTGAGTTAAAGAAGTTTTGGTTACTGATTCTCCTCACTCCAGTGTTATGTATGATGGTCACGGGATGTCTAACTAGATGAAGCAAGAAAAACAGCCTCTTCCTGTAAGAGTCAGGATAAAGCTTGCTACAATAAGAGGGCTTTCGATGGAGCAAAATTCCCATTCCTATCTCCCCATACTTTGTTCAACTCCCATCACAGCAACTGAGCAGCTGGCTCAAGATCGACCATATTAAAAGCAGGCCCAGTAATGAAATACACTGATGCATTTTGACGATTGGGGCACGAGTAGGCACTTTTCAAAGGTGTTGAAATTGCAGTCCGTTTGAAAAGGTTGTTTAACCACACACTGAAAAAGCTTTGTCTTGCTTCAGAGCTAGTATTGCAAATTAAGAAAAGGCACCGTACTCAAACAGAAACAGCTGCTACCCCCAATGCTCAATTCAACTCAGCTACACAGCAAAGTTCAGAGGACCCCAGAGAGCTTTGCTAGAAAGAAGATGAATGGCCCATTTGTCGTCCCCTCTCCCCCCCACACTCCCTGTATAAACAGTACAAGTTGAGGACAAGTTTTTTCTTCAATTTTATAATGCAACAAGCCAAAATGTGCAAAAATGACCTTTAAGAATAAGCAGTTTGAAGTTGAGCTGGAGAGTCGCGTAATAGCTTAAAATCTCCTTCGGCCTTTGCTACACCAGGCTTTAACTTAGCACTGTTGTTGACACCATTGCAGCTACAGCTGGGAATGCTGGTGCACATAAAGCGTCAGGGGCCACCAGCGGCTTTTACCACCATGTTGTGTGGATGACTTGAGACATGATCCCGCCCCACTGCCATTGACTTCAGTGGGAGCAAGAGCAGGCCTAGATTGCTTAAAATGCTGGTGGCTGCCTGAAGCATTGTCTACTCTCCCTGTTGCTGCACTGGTGTTAACAATGGTGGGGAGTATATCAGAAAACAACCCAGCACAGACGCAGCCTTAGAGGGAAAAGAAGGTCTAAGATAATGTCCCCAAATCAGCCTCAGGGGACTGGAGATTAATCACTCATGCACATTACTTGTCCCTCTCTAGGAGGACTATTTTTAAAAGCTCTTCTCCGCTAAATTGGTAATTTAGTGAGGGCCTTGAGAACCACAGCTGGGCTCTCTATACAAGATTATGGAAGTTGCTTTTTTTAAGCTTCCAGCTGCACATCTTGAATGAAGATACGGATAGCTGCTAACATCCCTCTTGGAAATTTCTGCTTTAATACAACATAGGGTATGAATAATGGTAAATTTTCAGAATGGAGAGGGGTAACTAGTGATGTTCCCCAAGGGTCAGTCCTAGGACCAATCCTCTTCAACTTATTCATAAATGATCTGGAGAAAGGGGTAAAAAGTGAGGTGGCAAAGTTTGCAGATGATACTAAACTGCTCAAGATAGTTAAGCCCAAAGCAGACTGTGAAGAACTTCAAAAAGATCTCACAAAACTAAGTGATTGGGCAACAAAATGGCAAATGAAATTTAATGTGGATAAATGTAAAGTAATGCACATTGGGAAAAATAACCCCAACTATACATACAACATGATGGGGGCTAATTTAGCTACAACTAATCAGGAAAAAGATCTTGGAGTCATCATGGATAGTTCTCTGAAGACATCCATGCAGTGTGCAGCGGCAGTCAAAAAAGCAAACAGGATGTTAGGAATCATTAAAAAGGGGATAGAGAATAAGACGGAGAATATCTTATTGCCCTTATATAAATCCATGGTACACCCACAGCTTGAATACTGCGTACAGATGTGGTCTCCTCATCTCAAAAAAGATATACTGGCATTAGAAAAGGTTCAGAGAAGGGCAACTAAAATTATTAGGGGTTTGGAACGGGTCCCATATGAGGAGAGATTAAAGAGGCTGGGCCTTTTCAGCTTGGAAAAGAGGAGACTAAGGGGGGATATGATAGAGGTATATAAAATCGTGAGTGGTGTGGAGAAAGTGAATAAGGAAAAGTTATTTACTTGTTACCATAATATAAGAACTAGGGGCCACCAAATGAAATTAATGGGCAGGTTTAAAACAAATACAAGGAAGTTCTTCTTCACACAGCGCACAGTCAACTTGTGGAACTCCTTGCCTGAGGAGGTTGTGAAGGCTAGGACTATAACAGGGTTTAAAAGAGAATTGGATAAATTCATGGAGGTTAAGTCCATTAATGGCTATTAGCCAGGGTGGGTAAGGAATGGTGTCCCTAGCCTCTGTTTGTCAGAGGGTGGTGATGGACGGCAAGAGAGAGATCACTTGATCATTACCTGTTAGGTTCACTCCCTCTGGGGCACCTGGCATTGGCCACTGTCGGTAGACAGGATACTGGGCTGGATGGACCTTTGGTCTGACCCTGTACGGCCATTCTTACGTTCTTAACGTTTGAGCTGAGAGACTTTATTTAATCCAAAAGCCCTCTGTGAACATAAGAATAGCCTTATTGGGTCATAGCAATGGTCCATCTAGCCCGGTATTCTGTCTTCTGACAATGGCCAATGCCACATGTTCCAGAGAGAATGAACAGAGCGGGCAATCACTGAGTGATCCATCCTGTCGTCCATTCCCAACTTCTGGCAATCAGAATCTAGGGACACCCAGAGTATTGGGTTGCATCTCTGACCATCTTGGCTAATAGGATGGACCTATTCTCCATGCACTGATCTAATTCTTTTTTGAACCCTGTTACAGTTCTGGGCTTCACAACATCTCCTGACAACGAGTTCCACAGGCTGACTGTGCGTTGTGTGAAGAAATACTTCCTTTTGTTTGTTTTAAACCTGCTGCCTAATAATTACATTGGGTGACCCCTGGTTCTTGAGTTCTATGAAGGAGTAAATAACACTTCCTTATTTACTTTCTTCACACCATTCATGATTTTATAGACCTCTTGCATATCCAAGCTGAAAAGTCCTAGTCTTTTTAACCTCTCCTCATGTGGAAGCTGTTCCATATCCTTAATCATTTTTGTTGACTTTCTATGTACCTTTTCCAATTCTAATGTATCTTTTTTGATATAGGGTGACCAGAACTGCACACAGTATTCAAGGTGTGGGTGTACCATGGATTTATATAGTGACATTATGATATTTTCTGCCCTATTATCTATCCCTTTCCTAATGGGTCCTAACGTTGTTAGCTTTTTTGATTGCTGCTGCACATTAAGTGGATGTTTTCAGAGAACTATTCACAGTGACTCCTAGATCTTTCTTGAGTGTTAACAGCTAATTTATACCCCATCATTTGGTATGTATGTTTGGGATTACGTTTTCCAATGTGCATTACTTATCAGCATTGAATTTCATCTGCCATGTTGTTGCCCAGTCACCCAGTTTCTGCCGCATGCTGCCCTCGCCTCTGGGTACCACCCCCAAAGCTCCCATTGGCCGTGGTTCCTCATTCCCGGTCAATGGCAGCTGTGAGGGGCGGTGTCTGCAGGCGAGGGCAGCGCATGGATCCCTCTGCCCCACCCCAGGGGCCACAGGGACGTGGTGCCGGCCGCCTCTGGGAGCAACGCGGGGCCAGGGCAGGCAGGAAGCCTGCCTTAGTCCTATTGCACCACAGGGCTGGTAATCCCGTGGGCTGGAATGAAAGCCCTGACAGGCCGGATCCAGCCCACGGGCCGTAGGTTTGCCCTCCCCTGTGCTAGACATTCTTTCCTGAGGAATCTCCTTGAGAATCGGGCTAACAGGAAGAACAGAAAATTATACTCGGATGACACTGGGTACCATTGATTGACTTTCCCTAAGGGCACTCAGCACTGACAGCCACAATTCAAAGGAAATGTCATCAGAGCTCAAACTGCCCAAGCAATTTCTGTGCTTAATAGGCCTTCCCAGGAGGCTGATTTACTTTCTACTCTTAGGTGT
This sequence comes from Chrysemys picta bellii, assembly GCF_011386835.1. Classification (NCBI taxonomy): domain Eukaryota; kingdom Metazoa; phylum Chordata; order Testudines; family Emydidae; genus Chrysemys; species Chrysemys picta. The sequence goes on along the minus strand of NC_088794.1, from coordinate 30,107,892 downwards.
TGCTACCTTACTTACTGGCAATGTCAAAATTGCTAACGCAATGACAGCTCTAATTAAGTGGGTATCCTGGGGATGCAATGAGTGGCAGCAAACCCTCTGCTGCTGCCACAACACTGATGAATGGAAGCTAGCAGGGATATTTAAGCCAGCATCCATCAGTGTTTTCCTGTCAGCAATCTGAGTGGATTCTCTCTGCTTCACTCCAGACTGTCACTGTGGGGGATTCTTTGCCCCAACACTGAAAAGAATCCCTTGTTACCTGAAAAGCCCTGTTCAACTAATAGTATGTCAACTACATTGGCTGGTTTGCTTGGCCAAAGAAGGGATGACAGACAAGGAACTAGGACATCACTAGTGAAAATACTTATTTGCTATAAACTTCAGAGATGAGCAGCAATTAAAACTCTGCTCAAATATTTCAACGGTTTTAATTAGAAGATGAAAAGGTACATAGAAAATGCCTATATGCAATAAAATGGAAGTCAGACTAAATGATCACAATGATCCTTTCTGGCTTTAAGAATTGTGATTTTAGGTGGAAAAATTATCTGAGTGACCTTTGCTGGAGTTAGGAGCCTCTTAGGATCTCTCATACAAGTTGTGACACATTGGAAGGGTTGTGGCAACAGCTAACACCTCTGCTTCATGACTTTCTATGAAAGCTTTTCATTTGTTCCATAGAACAATGGAGGGAAAAGCATGATTATTCAAAAGGGCAATTCTTTGCTCACATACAATGCTTTTCACCCAGAGATCTCAGAGCACTTTACCAAAGAAGGTAAGCACTGATGTATACCCGCTTTGCTGAAGGGGAAACTGGTATAGAGAGATTATGTGAACTACACAAAATCATACTGAGTCAGTGGCAGTGGGAACAGAACCTAAGTCCTACTCCTCACAGCAGCTTTGTGTTTTGCTATGCAAGCCCCATCGTGGAGCAGAAAGCTTACCTTCTCCTGCAAATACTCTAACACTAAGTAATAGTTGACATCAAGAACCACTCTGCATATTCCAGTGTCTAAGTGTATCCTAACAGTTGCAGGATGCTTTAATTCAAAGAGACACACAGTTAAAATGCCCCTTACTTATTAAAATATTTATTCCTTATTAAGTAAGAACCAATGACACTGCAAAGACATTTGCGGAAAATAGTCTTTGATTCAGTATCATCTTCTCTTTTGAACAATTAATGTGTCTCTGATGGGATGGCCAGAAAGGCATTGTATGACTACCATAAAATTGTCCCTGACATAAAAAGGGAGCAAAGAATTTCCTGAGAGCTCTGGTCAGTACTTCCCTGCAGTAGTTTCAATAGTTAGCAAGTGACGTGAAAATTACAAGCATTTTCAAATTCAAGGGAAATGCTAGACACTAGTAAAACAGGGTAAAATGAATAGTATGGGAATTACGTTCAATCTACTTGGCAATGTCCATTAGTGCTCTTTAAAGTGCCTACATTTAACAGAAACACCAACCAAATGTTAGCAAAAAATTCTCAAGAACCATGCCTTTTTGGGCTGGCTCCATGGCCTAATGGCAGTGCCATATTCTGTGATGTAGGGACAGACTAAAAACACTCAAGACTAAGGGAAGGGAGTGCCCCATCTTGCTCTTTAGAACTGCAGAAATCAGAGACAGAAAAAAATTACTAGGTCATATATTCCAGGACCCAGCACAGAGTAATGTTCTATTTCTTTAGTGACCCCTTCTGGCTAAAGCAAGGAGTAGCACTGACTGAAGCTGTACCCTGACTTGCTCAGACAGTTACAGGTACAGTAACTCCTTGCTTAACGTTGTAGTTATGTTGCTGAAAAATGCTACTTTAAGTGAAACGATGTTAAGCGAATCCAATTTTCCCATAAGAATTAATGTAAATGGGGGGGTTAGATTCCAGGGAATTTTTTTTGCCAGACAAGACTGTATGTGTGTGTGTGTGTGTGTGTGTGTGTGTATATATATATATATACACACACACACACACACACACACACACACACACACATACAGTGTTGTCTGGCGAAAAAATTTCCCTGGAATCTAACCCCCCCATTTACATTACAATCTAAATGTTTATATCTATATATATCTATATCTATATCTATATACACACACACACGCGCACACGCACACACACACACAGTATAAGTTTTAAACAAACAATTTAATACTGTACACAGCAATGATATTTGTATAGTTTGGTTGAGGTGGTGAAGTCAGAGGGTGGGATATTTCCCAGGGAATGCCTTACTGCTAAATGATGAACTAGCACTTGGCTGAGCCCTCAAGGGTTAACACATTGTTGTTAATGTATCCTCACACGCTACAAGGTAGCATGAATGGAGGGAGGGGAGACAGGATAACAGAGACACACACACACACCCTGTGTGAGAGAGAGAGACGCGCATTGCCCCTTTAGAGTGGGGTCAGCCTCCTTAAGTACATTGCCTTTTTAAGTAGATTAGCAAGTTGAGACAGCAGCTGCTGCCAGCAAGCTCCCTCGGTCCTGAACCCTGTAGTGTCCCCCCCGTGGAGATAAGGTACAGGAGACGGGGGTACAGGAACGGGGGGCTGGAGGGGGACACCCTGACTTTAGCACCCCTTTTCCCCACCCCTCACAGCAAGCAGGAGGCTCCCGGGAGCAGCTCCAAGGCAGAGGGCAGGAGCAGCACATGGCATTGTGGGAAGGGACAGCTGAACTGCCGGCAACTGGTAGCCTGCTGGGCGGCTGCTGCACAGGGAACTTAGGGGAGCAGTGAGCTGATATGGGGGCTGCCAGTCCACCCTGGTTCCAAGCCCCCATGACCTAGCTCCAACAGGCTGCTCTTTCTGCAAGCAGTGGACAAAGCAGGCGGCTGCCAAACAACGTTCTAAGGGAGCATTGCACAACTTTAAACGAGCATGTTCCCTAATTGATGAGCAATGTAACAACGAAACAACGTTAATCTGGAGGACTTCAAGTGAGGAGTTACCGTAGCTCTAGCTATTCTGGGTCACTGAAAGGGAGGGGGAGACAATAATGGGGAGGAGGGGAAGGGAGGGTCAGTATTTCAGAGGGAAGCAGAGGAACATGTTGACATTACCCTTGCTGTAGTGAAGTGCTTTGAGATCTCTCGCTTCGAACTGTAGACCACAACAGAGACGCTAATAAGAAGAGAGGAGAGAAAATTAAAAATAAGCAGTAACATTTATCAGTCCCTGGTAATTTAATGAGTAAGTATGAGCCATGTCAATTTCAGCACTGCTGGGAAAAGCATCACAATGCAGGAGACAGAAACAAGACACAGGACATCATAAATCAAGAACTCCTCCCTACTGCACAATATCCCAAGGGAGCAGAACAGAGACAGGATCACGCTTAAACAGCATACACGGAATACGTACAGTGAGAGTGTCAGCTATAAGATTCCAAACGTGGATTGCAACAATTTAATATTGTTGTATTTATGCATAACATCTGTTTTGTCACCAAGATAGGGGAATGTTCCAGGGGTGTATACACAGTTGTGTTACATCCTTCCAGTGCTGAACTATTACTTTAATGGATACGGTTAGGTGTATCCTTCCCTGCCTAGAAGACTCTCACCCTTCTAAGGCTGTGACAAGTTATATAATATTTGTAGGACAAAACAAGGTGGCTCTTTGCAACTTTCATTAAGCCTCACTCAGCTTCCCCACACCTGCATTTCCATGCATGCAAAGGAGAAGAGAGAGAGAGAACTGCAGATAACTCCAGTAACTCCCTGGCTATTCATTCTCCAAGCAGTCACTTCAGTGCCAAGTGAAACATAGGGAACCCGTGTAAGGGTAGAGGGCTTAAAGAAACCTTTCTAGAGTGAAAACAATGAGGAGTCCTTGTGGCGCCTTAGAGACTAACAAATTTATTTGGGCATAAACTTTTGTGGGCTATAACCCACTTCATCAGATGCATGGAGTGAAAATACAGTAGGCAGGTATAAATATACAGCACATGAAAAGATGGGACTTGCCTTACCAAGTTGGGGGTCAGTGCTAACGAGGCCAATTCAATCAAAGTGGATGTGGCCTATTCCCAACAGTTGACAAGAAGGGGTGAATATCTGATGAAGTGGGTTATAGCCCATGAAAGCTTATGCCCAAATAAATTTGTTAGTCTCTAAGATGCCACAAGGACTCCTCGTTGTTTTTGCTGATACAAACTAACACGGCTACCCCTCTGAAACCTTTCTAGAGTGGGGGGACCTTGGTTTTTCCATGCATACGCCTTGGCTTTCCCTAACTCCAAGTACCATCTCTCTTCTCTCAGACAAGCGGGCTGTAGAACAGCATCAATTGAAGAGATTAAAAAACAACAGAAAATTTGAACACGAAGATTGTTTTAAATGGCTAAATCAGGACTCTCTATTTACATCTAACTCTCTAGACAATGAGCAACTGAAATGGCAAAGGAAGAGTGGAATGGAGGATTATCATTAATGTGATCAAATATCCAGAGAGATTAATGAAAAGCCCCTAACGGAAGGGTTGCTTTCTGATGGGCAATTATCATTTTAATTGCCTTTTTGCAGTCACAGCATTGGAGAGATTTTCTTTGGAAAGGAACTAGACCTGCACAATTGCTAATTAACAGGGAGGGCCTAGCCCTGGAAAACTGGGCTAGCAAAGAAGAAAGACAGCAATTGAACTTTATTAGGAGAAAAAGAAGCTGTCTCTGAAATTGTTTGCTTAACTAAAAGAAAGTGTTTGCACAGCTGACCTTCCAGAGTGCAATAAATACAAATGTCTGGAAAGGGCCCTTTACAACCAAATAAACATAACGATTCTAGATTGTGAGCTCTACTTTTGATTATTATTATTATAACCAACTGGTAGCACAAACCAAATGTAGGTCTGGATTTAAAGTTTGTGAGATGGCCAGCTTATTCAGATAATCGCACTTAGCTCTTTATATAGTGTTTTTCATTAGTAGATCTCAAAGTGCTTTCACAAGCACCCTGGTACTGGCCACACCTACAAGTCCAGTCATTCACATTATGAATGCCCTGGTGTGTAGCTCAACCTCTCCCATTTGATGGGATTGCTACCAGACTGCTGTCCCTGAACTATGCTTAAGGGCTCCATATTTTATGACAAACTCTAGCTAGTAGAAATAATGAGGAGTCCTTGTGGCACCTTAGAGACTAACAAACGTATTTGGGCATAAGCTTTCTTGGGCTAAACCCACTTCATCAGATGCAAGGAGTGAAAAATACACTCCATGCATCTGATGAAGTGGGGTTTAGCCCACCAAAGTTTATGCCCAAATAAATTTGTTAGTCTCTAAGGTGCCACAAGGACTCCTCATTGTTTATGCTGATACAGACTAACATGGCTACCCCTCTGAAATCTAGCTAGTAGGTCTCTCAAAAATGTGAAGTGCCACCTCCTGTTGGCTGCTGTGAGGATGGTCACTGCTACTTTACTCCTTATCAGCCCCTCTTTATGTCTTGTTCCCCTACAAAAATCTCTGGTGCTTGCCTCTGCTGCACTTCATAGTTTTTCGGAGCAGCAGCAGCATGAAACTGACATAATTCTTGACAATTTCACTGAGGCCTACAGAGTTCTGAACAGCAAATAAAAAACCCAGCCAGAATATTTGTTAATTTTACTCTGCTGCTGTTAGCCAAGGCTAAGAATCAAAGGGCACACAAGCTGTCTGCTTGCAGACTCAAGAAGATAATGGCACTGGCCTATATTTGGAAGGTAATTAGGGCTGAACACTTTTTATTTTAGATGAAATCATAAGTTTTTTATAAATTGATGGTATAGATCTCCTCTTTCACCCACCCAAGCTTGCTCAAGCCGTGAGTACTAGAGTGATTCTGGCAGAGATATTGTGCCTGTCATGCACAAATGCCTATGGCAGGACCCAACTGCTATGTGGTCCCCCTACGAGTGACATGTACGGGCAATATGCAACTGCCTTAGTCAGCAGATTTAAGAATCAGGAAATGGTGCTGATATTTAGCTAGTCTGCAGATTTCACCAGGGTATGACAAATAATATATGCATCTGTTCAGCTGATTATCCATTGTGACCCTCAAATGCTTTTCAGAGTCATGGCTTCCCAGGACAGAGTTCCCCATCATGTAAGTATGGCTTTCATTCTTTGTTCCTAGATGGATGACTTTACATATGGCTGTATTAAAATGCACATTGTTTGAGTCCAGCTTACCAAGTGAATCGGATTGCTCTGAATTAGTGACCCATATCTTCATTATTAACCACCTCCCCAATCTCTTGTGTCATCTGCAAATTTTATCAGTGATAATCTTATGGTGTTTTTTTCCCCAGGTCACTGGTAAAAATAATGTTAAATAGTGTAGGAATAAGAACTCATCCCTCCATGACCCCACAAGAAACACACCCACCTGATGATTTCCTGTTTACAATTACATGTAAATTAGCCAGTTTTTAATCCATTTAACATATACTATGTTGATTTTGTATCATTCTAGTTTCTTAATGTCATGTGGTACAAAGTCAAATACCTTATAAAAGTCTATTCCATCAACATCATTTCCTTTAGCAAACGGTAGCTATCAAGTTTTTGTACTGGTGCAATTATTTCAGTTAGGGATTTTTTTTAAATTAAAGTCATACAAGTACACTCCCTAGTGTGGACACAATTAAACTAGCATAAAGGGATCTTACACTGATATAGCTTATTCCCCTTCCTGTATGGGAATAGCTATGCTGCTATAAAGCACCATTATAGGGATACAACTGCATTCACCCTAAGAGAGTTTTAACTATACTGGAATGGTTAACATCTTACAACTTTCCAATGTAGACAAGTCCTAACATGTTTGAAGCCTTGCCAGCTGTCATACAGTTAAAGGTCAGAAGGGACCACCAGACAGTTTGTACATCACAGGCCACCAACACCACCCAATACTCACACACCAAACCCAACTGATTAGACCAAAGTATTACAGCCCACAGGAGACTAAACTATTATGTGCCACAGGCAAAGAACAGGAGGACCAAGGTGCACCATTCCCTGAGGCCCCCGCAATGGCAGGGAAATGATTAAGTGAGATACACCCTGATAATCCCGGTAAGTTAACTGCACCCCCACACTGCAAAAGAAGGCAAAAAAAAAAAAAACCAACGGCAACGGTCACTGCCAATCTGACCCTTCACTGATGCCAAGGCTGGAAGGGACCATTGTGACCATCTAGTCTGGTCTCTGTCCTGTGTGACACAGGCCCTAGAACTTCCCCAAAATAGTGTGTGTGTGTGTGTGTGTGAGAGAGAGAGAGATTTTCTACCGCAGCCCCACACAGGGCAATCCGCTAGCCCCTGAGCATTAGTGCCAGAGCCAGCCAGCGAGAGTGCCCGTCCCGACACTGCTAACCCGCGCACTCAGACTGCGAGCTCCTTGGGGCAGGGACTAGGGTGACCAGACAGCAAGTGTGAAAAATCAGGACAGAGATGGGTGGGTAATAGGAGGCTATATAAGAAAAAGCCCCGAATATCGGGTCTGTCCCTATAAAAACGGGACATCTGGTCACCCTGCCACGGACGGATTTTTCCTCCTGGGTTTGCAGCGCGCCCCGCACCGGGGCTCCGGTGGCAGTAACATTCATACCGGGTTTGCCCATCAGGGCAGGGCCCTGGCGTATAGAGGGGCCCGGCGCTGGGTGCAGCTGACCCCGTGTTGACCCCCCCGGAACCGCAGCGCGGGTGGGGAGCAAAACCCCAGAGCGCAGCCCCCTTCCAGCGACCGCGGGTCCCCTCCGTCGGGTCTCACCTGCCGCGGGGCCCGCCCGCTGCCGCCCCGGCCCCAGGAGCCGCCCGCAGGCCGCCGCTGCCGCCGCCATCATCCCGCCCGCCGGAGCCGGAAGCCCGGGGAGCCGGAGTGAGGACGCACCGGGCCGGCCGGGAACACAGCCCCGGCCCAAGCAGTGACTGCAGGAGGCCCCGGGCCGGCCCCGCGCCTGCCCCCCGGCGCCCATGGCGGTGCCGGACTTCGTGTCCCGGCAGCTGGAGCTGCTGCAGGAGGAGAGAGAGGCTGAGATCGAGGAGACCAGGTACCGGGGGTGAGGTCCCGCCCTGCCCCGGGAAACCCCGCCAGAGACACGGCGTCCCCCAGCCCCACGGGAACCCCCACCATCCTCTATGCGATCCAGGAACCCTACCGTCCCCTATAGCGACCCCTGCGGGGATCTAGCAACCCTCACCATCTCCTATGAGATCCGGGACTCCCCACCCCACCCTCATGGAGACCCAGGAACCTCCAGTATCCCCTATTGTGACCCCCCCACCCCAATGAAATCTAGAAGCCCCCACTATCCCCTTTGGAGACTCCCCACCATCCCATATAAAGAACCCCACCTCATCCTTTTGGGGACCCCCATCCCTGTGATATCCAGGAAACTCCACCATCCTCTCTGGGGACCCCTTCCCCCGCTCTTATAACCTTATAGCCCCACAATCTGACATTACCCCCACCTTATTAGCTACTTGGGACAGTAGATGCTCCCCAACCCCCAGTCTCATAACCATCTGGTCCTGCAACTCCCCCTGCAGCGCCCACAGATTCTTGTGGATCCCAGCACTGCCATATTATAATAGAATTCTGTGCTTGCCACTCAGAAGTGTGCAGACATGAGTTATGGCTGGTATCAGCCCTTATAGTAAGGTTGCCCGACACTTTCCATTATAAAATATGATTTTATACTTTATAAGAAAAGAAAATTAAAAGAATGTTATTTATGTTGTAAACTTCTGAATGCTCGACTTTGCAACTTAAATAGCTTTCTTTTAGCAGAGTTTTGTTTGCTTGTGGGTTGTTTGTATGTCATTATTTATATGTTAAATACTAGGGGCTTGTTGCTTTGTAGACGTACAAATAAAGGTCTCCAAGGACAGCAATCTGGGGGCTTGTCTACATCTGGGAATTTAAGGAAATTTAGCCTGATGCTAATTTCTCTCTACATTTCTCTAATGTAGAAATTACTTCCCATGCAGTCAGAGGAAAAATAAAACCTGCTGAGAGACTCAGAGGAAGGAATGAACTTGTTTTTTTATTTTATCAACATATTTCTAGCAACATATTTTAATAAATTTCACAAAAACAAACAAACAATGCAATGAGCAAGACCTTTACATTACCATAAGAGTCATTATCATCTCAAAGATAAACTGCTTGCCTTAACTTACAAGGCCCTTCATGGTCAATCCCCACCCTGCTTATCATCTCTCCTTTGCTATTGCAGTGTCGACTTTCACTTCCAGTTGGCCCATGATGTCAGCCTCCTTTGCCCACTTCTTAAATTTTCAAACCAGCACCTTCATGCTTTCTCCCAGACTCAAAGCTACTTCACTATCTACCTTCAAATCCCTCCTCAGGACTGTCTTTTGCCAGGAGGTCTGCTAAAATCTTGACAATGGTTAGGCTGTTGGTCTGCAGAGACCACTACCTATCATGGTGACCAGTGCTGTGTCACTGTTTCCTGTTACCCCCTCCCCCATCCCATCTGTGTCTGTCTGTCAGTTTGTATTCATCTTTTGTCTTATACTTATTGTTATTGCCTTGGTGCAGTCTTTTTGTTCTGTGTTTGTACAGAATTTAGCAAAATGATGTCCTGGGCCATGCGGAAGGCTCCTAGGCACTGTGGTAATACAAATAATAATCAGGACAAAAGGATGCAAACCTGCATATGTACAAATTGCAAAATATACAAATTATTGTTTTAGGCCATGATCCTGTAAACATGTGGGGTGTGAATCATCTAGTTGAAATCAATGTTTATACCCTACCTTTTGTTTTTAAAAACTTTTTACATGGAAAGGGCCAATGCATGCCCGCCCGCAGGACCTGTATGTGTGAGTTACAAATGTAACATAGAAATTGTTGGTTTGGGCTATGATCCTGTGAATATCTAGCTGTGTGTGTCATCCCACTGAACTCCGTGCGACAACTCATGCATAAGCATTTGTAGGCGCAGGCCTTAGCCGTGAATTGGTAGTAGTTATTACTATTTCTTTGTATTGTGGAACTGCCTAAGAGCTCCAGTCATGGACCAAGGCGACATCATGCTAGGTGCTGTATAAACACAGGACAAAAAGATAGTCCCCTCCCCAAGGGGATTACAATCTAACTATAAGACAAGGGTACATAATAACTTGGTTCCTCTCCCCAAAGTGCAGTTGAGGATGTAAAGACATAGACATTATTTAAGAGGAGGAAAAAAATCCAAAGAACTTTAATTGAACTTTAAAAAAAGCAAGCAAGCAAACATTAGAAAGGCTGGAACTGTGTGTCTCATGGATTGTGCCCCCAATTCTGCCAAAATTTATTCATGTACTCAAATTTACTACTTTCAGAGGGGTAGCCGTGTTAGTCTATATGTTGCATCTGATGAAGTGGGTTTTAGCCCACGAAAGCTTATGCCCAAATAAATTTGTTAGTCTCTAAGGTGCCACAAGGACTCCTCGTTAAGTTTACTACTGTGAGTAGTCCCATTCATTTCAATATGGCTGCTCATGCAAGTAAAATTGAGGGTGCGTTTGCAGGATTGGGGCCAATATGTCCATGAACACCATCACAGTCTCAAAATAGTTTGGTAACATACCCTGTACTGTAAAGGCTAACCTGATATGTGTGCTTATATGGAGTTTAAGATGTCCACAACTATAAAACTAAGCTGCCCAAATACAACGAGATGATTTGAGTTGTACAAATAACCAGTCAGGATGTGTTTTCCACCAAAAAAATAGCATCTGTTGTTTTTTAGCATATCTGGAAGCTCTCATTACATTAAGAACAGGCTGGTGGTATATGGGGGTGTACTTAAGGTGGTTTAGCATACTTAGCTTTGTATTTAAGTACTTTCCAATTACTTTTCCTTTAATTTAAAATATCCAGGCTTCTTGTTTTTAAATAAAATGCTTTGAAGTTTTGTAATCGCTAAAGGGTAGGTTGTGACTTGGATGACAGGTTCACATAGGGAAGTAAGGAGGAGTAAAGAACCCCTCTTATGTTTGTCTGTGGGCTACCAGATGTTGAGACCAGGTGTGAAGGAATAAATGGGTGCTGCACACCTGACTTGGCACAGGGGGTATGATCATATGTTGTGAGTATAGGCCAGCAGTCTGGTGAAGACGAATAAAACCACCTCAGCGAATGGCAGAAGAGCTATGTCGGTGAGAGAAGCTCTCCCGCCGACATAGCGCTGGGCACACCAGCACTTATGTCGATGTAACTTATGTCACTCAGGGATGGTTTATTCACATCCCTGAGCGATATAAGTTATGCTGACGTAGGCTGTAGTGTAGACATAGCCTTACGTCTGGTCTACACACTGTTTTTGTACCAGTTTAATTATTTTGATTAGAAGTGTGGATTTTTTCCTCCTGAAATACACCTCTACCCCGATATAACGCGACCCGATATAACACGAATTCGGATATAACGCGGTAAAGCAGTGCTCCTGGGGGGGGGAAGGGGGGGAGAAATGGGCTGCGCACTCTTGTGGATCAAAGCAAGTTCGATATAACGCGGTTTCACCTACAACACGGTAAGATTTTTTGTTCCCGAGGACAGCGTTATATTGGGGTAGAGGTGTAGTTAAATCACAACAGTGATTATGGATGCAGTTACATCAGTATAAAGGTGCTTATAGCAGTGTAGCTTATTCTCCTTCTCTTATGGGAATAAACTGTGCTGGTACAGGGCATCTTTATACTGCTCTAACTGTCTGGACTAGGGCCTGGTCTACACTACAACTTTAATTCGGTTTTATCAGCGTTAATTCGAATTTACCCTGCAACCGTCCACACAACGACGCCATTTATTTCGAAATAAAGGGCCCTTTAAATCGATTTCTGTACTCCACCCCGACGAGCGGAGTAGCGTCAAAATCGATTTTAACATTTCGAATTAGGGATAGTGTGGCTGCAATTCAATGGTATTGGCCTCCGGGAGCTATCCCACAGTGCATCATTGTGACCGCTCTGGACAGCAATCTAAACTCGGATGCACTGGCCAGGTAGACAGGAAAAGCCCCGCGAACATTTGAATTTCATTTCCTGTTTGCCCAGCGTGGAGAGCACAGGTGACCACAGATAGCTCATCAGCACAGGTAACCATGCAGGCCGATAATCGAAAAAGAGCACCAGCATGGACCGTGAGGGAGGTACTGGATCTGATCGCTGTATGGGGAGAGGATTCAGTGCTAGCAGAACTTCGTTCTAAAAGACGAAATGCCAAAACTTTTGAAAAAATCTCCAAGGGCATGATGGAGAGAGGCCACAATAGGGACTCAGATCAGTGCCGCGTGAAAGTCAAGGAGCTCAGACAAGCCTATCAAAAAACAAAGGAGGCAAACGGTCGCTCTGGGTCAGAGCCGCGGACATGCCGCTTCTATGCCGAGCTGCATGCAATTCTAGGGGGGACCGCCACCACTACCCCACCTGTGATCGTGGATTCCGGGTCGGGGATAGTCTCATCAGCTACACCTGAGGATTCTGCCGATGGGGGAGAGGAGGAGGAGGAGGATGAGCTTGCAGAGAGCACACAGCACTCCGTTCTCCCCAACAGCCAGGATCTTTTTCTCACCCTGACTGAAGTACCCTCCCAACCCTCCCAAGCCAGTATCCAAGACCCTGACCCCATGGAAGGGACCTCAGGTGAGTTTACCTTTTAAAATATAAAACTTGTTTTAAAAGCAAACGGTTTTTAATGATTACTTTGCCCTGAGGACTTGGGATGCATTCGCGGTCAGTTCAGCTACTGGAAAAATCTGTTAACGTGTCTGGGAATGGAGCGGAAATCCTCCAGGGACATCTCCATGAAGCTCTCCTGGAGGTACTCCAAAAGCCTTGCCAGAAGGTTTCTGGGCAGTGCATCCTTATTCCGTCCTCCATGGTAGGACACTTGACCACGCCAGGCTTGCAGCAAGTAATCTGGTATCATTGCCTGACAAAGCCTGGCAGCGTATGGTCCCGGTGTTTGCTGGCATTCAAGCAACATCCGTTCTTTATCTTGTTGTGTAATCCTCAGGAGAGTGATATCACTCATGGTAACCTGGTTGAAATACGGGAACTTAATTAAGGGGACAGAAGTGGCCGTTCCTACTGGGCTGTTTGCCTGTGGCTGAAAATAAATCCTTCCCTGCAGTTAGCCAAGCGCAGATGGGAAATTGGCCCTGAGCTTTTTGCGTTTGGCTAGCAGGGATCTTCCCTGTTACCAGCCACGTGGTGGGGGGAGGGGTACCGTGATCATCCCAGAGAATTTATGGCGGGAGGGGGGCGGCGGGGGGGGGGGTAGTTTGGTTCCTGCAGGGATCTTCCCTGATACAAGCCACGCGGTGGGGGGAGGGGTACAGCGATCATCCCAGAGAATTCATGGCGGGAGGGGTGGGGTGGGGTGGTTAGTTTGTTTTCTGCTGCTGCTGAATGTTAACAGAAAAACCGCAGCACTCTACAGGCTTTGCTTGGTATGTGGGAAAGGAGGGCGCAGAAGCCGTAAGACAATGGCTTACCATGGCCGCATGCAAGCCGAATTCTGTTGCCCGGACCTGTGTTCTCCAGCAGCAAAGCCACAGGCACAGGCACTCAGTATTAAGAGGCAAAATGCGACCTTGCACAGAAATCACATGTGCTATGTAATGTGAATAGTGTTGGTCACCGTGAAAGAGTATAAGCATTGTTCTGCAAAATGTATCTTTTTAAACAATTCTCTCTTCTTTCCCCTCCCTACAGCAGCTGCAAATTCCTCAAGCCTCCCTCCTCCATCCCGAAGGCTATCACAGATAAGGCGTCATAAGAAGAAGACGCGAGACGAGATGTTTTCAGAAATTATGGAATCCAGCCGCAGTGACAGAGCTCATCTGAATGAGTGGAAGGAAACAGTTGCAAAGTATAGGAAAGAAGCCAGTGAACGTGAGGACAGGAGGGACCAACCTGAGGACATGAGGGACCAACGTGAGGAGAGGAGAGACGCTCGAGATGAGAGGTGGCGGCAGGAAGATCAGAGGAGGCAGGATGCAACGCTGGGGCTGCTGCGTGAGCAAACAGACATGCTCCGGCGTCTGGTGGAGCTTCAGGAACGGCTGCAGGAAAACAGACTGCCGCTACAGCCCCTGTACCCCCCTCCCTCCTCCCCATGTTCCGTATCCTCCTCACCCAGACGTGTAAGAACGCGGGGGGGGGGGAGGCTCCGTACACCTTCCCATTCCACCCCAGTGGACAGCCCAAGCAAAAGGCTGTCATTTTTTTAACCTTTTTTAGTGGCCTTTTCCTTCCCACCGATCCTCCTCCCAAATCCCACCCGGGTTCCCTCCCTCTTTTTCTAATCTATTAATAAAGAATAAATGATTTTTAAATGATAGTGACTTTATTTGGTTTGAAAACAAGCTGGGGGAAGGGGGAGGGTGGGTTCCTTACAGAAAATGAGTCAATAAAGGGGGCAGGTATTCATGAAGGAGAAACAAACAGATATTTCACACTGTAGCCTGGCCAGTCATGAAACTGGTTTTCAAAGCTTCTCTGATGCTCAGCGCTTCCTGGTGTGCTCTTCTAATCGCCCTGGTGTCTGGCTGCGCGTAATCAGCAGCCAGGCGATCTGCCTCAGCCTCCCACCCCGCCATAAAGGTCTCCCCCTTACTTTCACAGAGATTGTGGAGCACGCAGCAAGCAGAAATAACAATGGGGAGATTTCTTTGGCTGAGGTCAGAGCGAGTCAATAATGAACGCCAGCGACCTTTTAAACGGCCAAATGCACATTCTACCACCATTCTGCACTTGCTCAGCCTGACTCCTGTCCAGGCTGCCTGTGTATGGCTTCATGAGCCATGGCATTAAGGGGTAGGCTGGGTCCCCAAGAATAACTGTTGGCATTTCAACATCCCCAACGGTTGTTTTCTGGTCCGGAAAGTAAGTCCCTTGCTGCAGCCCTTTAAACAGAGTAGTGTTCCTGAAGATGCGAGCGTCATGAACCCTTCCCGCCCAGCCCGCGTTGATGTTGGTGAAACGTCCCTTGTGATCCACAAGTGCTTGCAGCACCATGGAAAAGTACCCCTTGCGGTTTATGTACTCGGTGGCTTGGTGCTCCGGTGCCAAGATAGGGATATGGGTTCCATCTATCGCCCCACCACAGTTTGGGAATCCCATTGCAGCAAAGCCATCCACTATGGCCTGCACATTTCCCAGAGTCACTAACTTTCGTAGCAGCACCTGAGTGATTGCTTTGGCTACTTGCATCACAGCAGCCCCCACCGTAGATTTGCCCACTCCAAATTGATTCCCGACTGACCGGTAGCTGTCTGGCGTTGCAAGCTTCCACAGGGCTATCGCCACGCGCTTCTCAACTGTGAGGGCTGCTCTCATCTTGGTATTCTAGCGTTTCAGGGCAGGGGACAGCAAGTCACAAAGTTCCATGAAAGTGCCCTTACGCATGTGAAAGTTCCGCAGCCACTGGGAATCGTCCCAGACCCGCAACACTATGCGGTCCCACCAGTCTGTGCTTGTTTCCCTTGCCCAGAATCGGCGTTCCATGGCTAGAACCTGTCCCATTAACAACATGATCTCCAAAGCACTGGGGCCCGTGGTTTCACAGAATTCTGTGTCCGTGTCCATGTCCATGTCAATGTCCTCCTCATGCTTGTCGCTGCGCTGCCGCCGCTGCTGCCTCCTCGCCTCGTTTTTCTGGTCCTGGCTCAGCATAAACTCCACGAGAACATGCGAGGTGTTTACAATGTTCATGACTGCTGTCTTGAGCTGAGCGGGCTCCATGCTTGCCGTGGTATGGAGTCTGCAGTGTTCACCCAGGAAAAAAGGCGCGAAATGGTTGTCTGCCGTCCGTTGCTTTCATGCAGGGAGGGAGGGAGTGAGGGAGGAGGTGAGGCTATACCCAGAACCACCTGCGATGATGTTTTTTGTCCCATCAGGCACTGGGATCTCAACCCAGAATTCCAATGGGCGCGGGAGACTGCGGGAACTATGGGATAGCTATGGGATAGCTACCCAGAGTGCAACGCTGCAGAAATCGATGCTAGCCCCGGTACTTGGACGCACACCGCCGAATTAATGTGCTTAGTGTGGCCGCATACATTTCGACTTTATACAATCTGTTTCCCAAATTCGAATTATATAAATTCGGATTAATCCCGTAGTGTAGACATACCCTAGGAGGACTGTACCACTTTAACTATAGTGGTGTAGTTAAAGTGGTACAGTCTGTGTGTATATACAAACCCATACTAACCCACTGCACTCCTCTCACAGGACAGGAGGGGAATGTGCCTCTGAGGGTGACTGAGGCCTGTCTACAGTTTTTCTGGCATAACTATCTCTAGGGGGAGGGAGGAGAAATACCTCTTAACTGACATAGCTATGCTGGCAAAAGTCCTAGGGCTGGTCTACACTAGGTGTGAAAAATCCACAGCTGTGCCACTGTAGCATTGTAGTGGGAGACATACCCTTAAACCTGGTCTAAACTAGAAGATCAGGTAGGCTTAACTACGTCGCACAGGGGTGTGAGAAATCCAGCACTAAGTTGATGAAAAAATTCTGTTGGCCTAGCTATAGCCTCTAGGGGAGGTGGATTTCCTATGCTGCAGGAGAACCCCTTTTGTCAGCATAGGGGGTGTCTACACTTAAGCCCTACAGTGGTGCAGATGCACTTCACATGTATAGCTATACCGGCAAATTCTTTCTAATGTAGACAAGGCCTGAGGTTCATTGCCTTCTAGGGTAACTCTTGAGGCAGTGCAGTTTATACAACACCCCCATGCTTAAAGACACAATTTAGCCTTTATTCTGCACAACCTTAATTCTGTTTTGTGAATCTTCTAAAGCTTGCTTGCCAGTCTTTCCCCTCAATCCCCCACAGCTGATTCCAAAGGTTGGGCAACACGCAGGTTTCTGTACTGATTTGTACTGACATAGTCAAATTGTTGCAACCTCCTAGTGTCGAGGCTGTAATTCTGGTATAAAGGTGCATGTGCTGGCATAGCTTACTTCTGGAAATATGCCCATTAAACCAATATAGTTAAAATGGTACAAAAACTATGTCTAGACTAGCACTTTTCTGTCTTTTTTTTCTGAGGTCTCTTTCTCCGCCCGTCTCCCTCCTGATCTGCTCTCTTAGTACTTGAAAGTGTGAATTGGAACTATCTACTTGCAAAGCATTGCAGTGCCTGTGCGTGTGTTTTCCAGGGCATGGCGGGAAAGCATCTTCCTGAAAGAACTCCAGCGCAGAGGGGTCTGCTTGCTCAAACTGCAAGTAGCCAGTCAAAGAACTGGGCTGTATGGACGGCTACTTGTAACGTTTCAGCCGAGAAAATACGATCCAGAGGCAGAGCTGCCCTGTAACAGCTTTGGGCCAGGTATGCAACATTTCTATTGCTGATAAAGGATGTAAGGTGCAAGGTTAATAATGTATTTTTGTAATATCCTTTGTATTATTAATATTTTTGAAAAGGCTGAACAATTGAGGCTAAAAGAGGAGAAACGCCTAATCATTATACACCTCTACCCCGATAGAACGCGACCTGATCTAACACGAATTCGGATATAAGGCGGCAAAGCAGTGCTCCGGGGGGGCGGGACTGCGCACTTTGGCGGGTCAAAGCAAGTTCGATATAACGCAGTTTTACCTATAACTGCGGTAAGATTTTTTGGCTCCCCAGGACAGCGTTTTATCGGGGTAGAGGTGTATGTTGAACCTATAGAGAAAGGGCCTTGCTTCTTCCCAATCCATTATAGACTCCTAGACTACAAGGCCAGAAGGGACCATCATGATCATCTAGGCTGACCTCTTGCACGTTGCGGGCCACACAGAATGTCTCCCATTCACTCCTGCAATATTCCCATAACGTTTGGCAGCGTTACTGAAGCCCTCAAATCTTGATTTAAAGATTTCAAGTTACAGAGACTCCACCATTTACTCTAGTTCAAACCAGCAAGTGACGTGGGAGACCAGAATTGCACACAGTATTCTAGATGAGGCCTCACCAGTGCCTTGTACAATGGTAATTACACTTCCCTATCTCTTGTCATTTTGCTGAATTGTTGACATAGAGTGTTTTCTGGTGCAAAGGTTCTGTCATGTCATGTCCCAGGTTCATGTCATGTCCCAGGATTATGACATCATCGCAGGATAAAGCAGCAGGAGAAACCACATTTATAAAAACATACGTCTTGTCCGTAAGAGCATAGGGAACATAGTGCTGAGCTGGGAGATGCTCTCATTTTAAAATTTGTCCCATTGCAAAAATTCTCTTGAACTCATCCTCTTTGAGTCAAATTTGTAAAGGTATTTAGGCACCTAAAGATGCAGATAGATTCTCAGTGAGAAGTGCCTAAGTGAGTTAGACACTTAACTCATTTAGGCACTCATGTAAAATCTCACTAAGAATCTATCTATATCTTAAGTGCCTAAATGCCTTTGCAAATCTGTCCCTTTATGCCTAAAATGAGAAAGTCATATGGTCACTGGGAGATTTTAAGTGTCACTCATACAGGCAGTGCCATATGGATGGATATAATATTATGGGCCTCAGTTGTAATATGGAATTATTCTGTCTGTGAAAGGCCACCCTTGGTATGTAATCACCAGCTGGTAGAGGTTTGCCTGTGCTGCATTACTCAATGGTGTAAAATAAATGCCCAGTGTTGTCTGTAACTAGGGTTGGCAAGTTTGGTTGGACATATTCCTGGAGGTTTCATCACATGACACAATCTTTAATTAAAGATTAATCTTTTAATTCCTGGAGACTCCAGGACAATCCGAGAGGATTGGCAACCCTATCTGTAACTCGGAGTTATGTCTCGTTACAAAAGGTGGATTTATTGCCCGAAAAGTGACAATCTGAATGACACTGTGGGGTTCCACATTAATTCTCAGCCTGCAGCCATGCCACCTTCTGCTCATCAGATCACTCATTCTAAGCAGGGTTGAGCCAGTTCTGTGCTTGGATGGGAGACCTTCTAAGAACACTTACGGTGCTGCAGGAAGTGGTGCTGGTGAATCAGAAGGAAGAGATCCATCTCCTGAATCAGTGCCCCCGTATAGGGTTGGGAGGATTAGATAAAATATAAAAGAGGCTCTGATCTCTTTCATTAAAAAAATCTCATAGCTTCCTTCAAAAAAGCAGGGTTGCCACTGTTGTTCTGGCCAAATGCCCAGTTCAGGTAATTACATTCTATTTACTAAAACTGTCCCTTAGTTCTAACTGGAACGTGGATTGCTCTCTTCTTGTCCTGAATTATTGTATAAGGTTGCTTCATTTTTTCCCCTATGGAGGCTGCTTTTCAAAGGTGGGAGAAGTGTATCATTTATTGTTAATTTAAGCTTGTGGAACACTTTGATCTCCTTTGGAATAAAAGGTGTTTTAGAAATATGAAATTGTTAGCCCATTGTCTTCTAGATCAAACTCGCTTATCTTGCAATTCAAAAGCTGAAATTGTTTACCCTCCCAGTTCAGCCTGGGATCAGCAAATCTGATTCTGTTCTTTCTTTCGATCCATCTCTCACTGTACATCACTGTCAGTACAAAAGAAGCTACAAGGGCAGTCAGATTGTAGCTGGTGATTTTGTTGATGCTGCATGAGGAAGGCTAGAATCCAGTTTGTTCTCCCATAATTGGCTTTGCGTGCTAACATCTGTAAAAACTGGGATTTGTTTGTGAAATAATTAGATGTGACTTGAACACCCAGATGGCTGGAAGTTGAAGGTAGACAAATTCAGACTAGGAATAAGGTGTAAATTTTTAACAGTGAGAGTTATCAACCATTGGAACAATTAACAAGGGTTGTGGTGGATTCTCTATCACTGGCCATTTTTAAATCAAGATTGGGTGATTTTCTAAAAGAGATGTTCTAGGAATTATTTTGGGGAAATCCTATGGCTTGTGTTGTAAAAGAGGTCAGATTAGATGATCACACCTGTCCCTTCTGGCCTTGCAATCTATGAATCTGAATAACCAGATTGTGCCTGGGTGCCCCGTGTGCATCTGAGGAGGATGTAGTGCGCAAGGCACCTTCTCCCCTCCTCTTGCAGAATTGCTGTCCCTGAGCACAGGGACTGTTTCCTCCCTTCTCTGGGTGTGGAGAGACAGTGGGTCCTGGCCTTTCACTTCCACTGTATTGATCCACAGTGCAGAACCAGCACGTGAGGAGCAGGCTGCACCCCATAAAGGGGTATTAAGTATAGTATAGGCTTTACCACATAAAGGTAGTATTAAGCATGCTCCTCCTGCATGCTGGAGAGTTCAGGGAGGTGTCCTCTCTGTGGTCCCCCTGGAAGGGTGTGACTGCACTGGCCTCATTGCAGGGCTGTACCTCCATGGCATGGTCTACTCCAGAGGCAGCAGATGTATTGACTAAACAGGTGCCATGGGAGCACAGACCTTTTTCTGATTACAACCCTGCTTTTTTAGTATTATTTCAAAGACAGACTTTAGGGTTTAATTAATTTTTTTTATCTTCAGCCTGACTCCAACCCACAGAGGAACCTTTGAAATTAAAACGACTCGGCATAAATCTATGTCTTGCCACGGGGGCAAAAAATGGCATATATCAATATTATTCAAAGAGGAATGACATTGTTGCAGTGATAAATTAGAAGTATGGAATCATTTTAAAGTAAGATTTAATAGGTCTTATTAACTGGAACTTCGTGTAGCTCATGATTCAAAAATATAATTTTAGATGGACTCGACCTAGTGGTTGCAGCTAAGTTGCTTTCTTGGCAGACATCCATCTCGTTAAACCACCATTTCATAATTAAACCAAGTAGCTTGATCAGCAGAGGCCCATTTCTAAGCTAAAATGAACTGCGATTCCATCTGAATGTCAGGTCTCGCTCATTCGTTTCTTAGCCCTAACAGCTGACATACAGCAGAGCAGTAATTTGGAAGGAGCACAATGTCATGTCCTCTCAGTCATTGTAAAGAAAAAGGCTGTCTGCAATAAATTGTCTGAAGTTCAGAGAAACAAGAGCTTTCAGAAAAGCCCCCTCAGAGCCTTTTACATGTACGTCATTTCCCTGAGTGCTGGCTCTGGAAGAGCACTTCGTTGCTGGTCCCTGGCACAGAAGCTGGCATGAGATGAAGTCCAGCACAGTTGGTTTGGGGATTACTAGTGTCTGAACACTTCTCATTGTGCATCCCACAATGAATCAATATTTTAGGAGGGGGAATGAAAGAGGAGGCGAAAGGGAAGGGGTATGTGGCTGGGTTGTTGCTATAGGGCAGGGATGGGTAAACTACGGCCCACGGGCCACATCCGGCCCGTCAGGGCTTTCAATCTGGCCCGCAGGATTGCCAGCTCCGTGGCACAGTGGGGCTAAGGCAGGCTCCCTGCCTGCCCTGGCCCTGCGCTGCTCCTGGAAGCGGCCGGCACCACATTCCTGCGGCCCCTGAGGGAAAGGGGGAAAGAGGGCTCCATGTACTGCCCTCGCCTTCAGGCACCGCCCCTCGCAACTCCAATTGGCCGGGAACGGGGAACCGCTGCCAATGGGAGCTTTGGGGGTAATACCCGCAGGCGAGGGCAGCGCGCGGCAGAGCTGCCTGTTTTCCTCCCGCCTCCCACTTCCAGGAGCCGCTGCTGGACATGCTGTCCACTTCCAGGAGCGGCACGGGGACAGGGCAGACAGGGAGCCTGCCTTAGCCCTCTGCGTGCCACTGCCACCCCAGAGCCACTCGAGGTAAGGGGTGTCGGGCTGGAGCCTGCACCCCGCATCCCAACCCCCTGCCCTGAGCACCCTAACCCCCTGCCTTGAGCCTCCGCTGCAATCTCCTGCACCTCTACCCCCTGCCCTGAGCCCCCTCCCGCACTCTGCACCCCTCCTGCACCCCAACCCCTTTCCCTGAGCCCCTTCCTGCAAACCACACTCCCTCCCGCACCCCAACCCCCTGCCCCAGCCCTACATTCATGGCCCTGCATACAGTTTCACCACCCAGATGTGGCCCTCGGGTCAAAAAGTTTGCCCACCACTGCTTTAAGGAGTGGCTCTCTGTCATCTAAGAGAAGGAGAAGTCCTTTTCTTAGGAGTTTGATACAAGCGTAAACCTGGTGGTGAACAAAAGCACAAGATCCTCGTGGGTGTACATTGGCAGGAGTCCACTGATTTCAACGGGCTGTGCTGATTTACAGCAGCTGGAGGACTGGCTCACTGTCTCCTCAGAGGGGCTCCTTTTGAGGCCTCATCTGTGTTGGCTAGTGAACAGCATTTGCCCTGTTGTGCACTGAGTTTTGTTCTCTGCTGTGGCTTGTTTTTGCAGGTGACATTGTGGGTCTTTATGAATCTGCTGGTCAGGGTGATCCACTTTCCACAGGAATTGTGACCCGCATAACCCCCAAATCGGTTACCGTCGCCTTTGAGGAGTCTCGAGATGGCCTGTTGAGCTTGGGCCAAGAGAATTCCTACCGCCTGTTGAAGCTAGCCAATGATGTCACCTACAAGAGGCTGAAAAAGTAAGCTGCTGCCTGCCTTCCATATCACTCACACCCTCAGACAACTCCCCTGGCTCCTCATTCAGTTCAGGATCCAGTTCAAAACTGTTTTGCTTTTTTAGAAAACCCCCCCAGGGACTTGCCTTAGTTTACCTCACTGATCTGATTCCTCTCTCTCCTCCCACTACACATTCCCTTCTCTGTCCTTCCGTACACTCTTGCCTCTACTGATGAGAGAGCTTCTCTGCTGCAGCTTCTGCCGCCAGGAACTTCCCCCCTGCCTCCTTCCACCTCATTATCTCTCCATCTTGTTTTTAGATCTCCTCTGAAAACCTGTCCTTTCCTTCTCACTGTACCTTATAATTTTTCTCTGTCTGTCATTGTGTAACTCTGTGATTAGATTATTTATCTCTATAAAGCATTTTCGGGTGCAGTTTCTGTGAGAGACACCTCGTGAGGTACTGCTTCAGCGAGTACCACTGAGGTATTAGTTGCACAGTCCCTGTTCATGGGATGTGTACTACTCCAGCCACTGAAGCTGTACCCTGTTAATCTTAATACAGGCCTAGGTGCTCTGACACCTGCCTGCACTATAATCCATGACAGTTGCCCTTTTTAGAATGCAAAGTTTATTCACATGCCAGGTCTCTGTGTGGCTAGGGGGAGGCGCAAAGGCCCAGAAGGACAGCTTCTAGCTTGACAACCAAACGGAGGAACCAATTGCTAGTGGAGAGGGGCTCAGACTAAGCCCTTAGGCCCGAACACCCTTGGGAAAGTCTCACTTCAGATTTGAACTTTGGCTTGGATGGTTAGAGTCCCTTGGGAGGGAGGGAATGTTACTGTTGCTCACCAGGATTTCTGGATGATCAAGAGCTTCTGAAGGAGTCCCCTTTATATTCTCTTCTTTGGCAGAGCTTTAAACACACTAAATCAGTATCAGTCTGGTCCAGCATGCAACCTTATCGATGTCCTCTTCTTTTCCTCTGATCCAAGTGCTCCTGGTGAAACAAGTAAGAACTCTTATTTCTCTTTCTGAAAGTGGATGTAATGCTGGTGGAAGGTGTTGGGTTGATAGTTCTGGAGATTGAAGTCCTCCGCCCACAGATCACATTAAGGAACTTGCCCAAAGTCACATGGGAAGGCTGGGGCTGAGCCAGGGATAGAATCAATTTCTCCTTAGTCCCAGTCCAGGATCCTATTCACTAGTTCATCGTTCATGATCCATTATACAGTGCCCAATCAATCCCTGCCCTAGCTCATTGCTTGAGAATTATGCTATCCCTATTGCCCCTCCTTCTACACACTGGCGGAGGTCCTGTTTGTTTGTCCTTCATGCCACAACTTCCTTGCGCTCTGTGCCTGCAGCTATGTTTTCTTTCATCTTGATTACTTAGCTTCTTTGTACATGAGCATCACGCATGAGCTCACATTACCCCTTTTCACACAGACTCTCATTCGTATTTTTTAACTATGCCTTGGAGTAGATTTTTGGTGTAATGTACTGAGAATGAAGAATAACATTAATGGGAGTCGTGCATCTATATATTCCAAGCACTGTGCTTAAACTAAACCATCCCCCAGTGCCTTCCCCTCTTAGCCTTTTGGATATTCAGGGACTCTGATGTATGTCAGATTTTTATATTAAATAAGTGCATTAATTTCATCCTTGTTTGGATGTGTCATTAATAGGGCCCTACTAAATTCACGTTTCAGAGTAACAGCCGTGTTAGTCTGTATCCGCAAAAAGAAGAACAGGAGTACTTGTGGCACCTTAGAGACTAACAAATTTATTAGAGCATAAGCTTTTGTGGACTACAGCCCACTTCTTCGGATGCCATTTTCATTACCATATCATGGTAATAGGATTTTAAAAATAGTAAATTTTATGATTTTAGCTTGTGAAATTTCAGATTTAAATGTGTTGTAATTGTAGGGGTCCTGACCCAAAAAAGGAGTTGTCGGTGTGTGTGTGTTTGTCTCAAAGTTATTGTAGGGGGAGTTATGGTACTGCTACCCTTACTTCTGCGCTGCTGCCTGCAGAGCTGGGCCCTCAGTCAGCAGCTGCCACACTCCGGTCGCCCAGCTCTGAAGACAGCAGCGCAGGGGTAAGAGTGGCATGATATGGTATTGCCAAACTTACTTCTATGCTGCTGCTGGCGGGGCGCTACCTTCAGAGCTGGGCACCCGGCCAACAGCCGCTGCTCTCTGGCTGCCCAGCTCTGAAGGCAGCGCAGAAGTTAGGGTGGCAATACCATGACCCCCCACCCCCCCAATAACCTTGCAACCCCCCTGCAACTCCCTTTTGGGTCAGGCCCCCCAATTTGAGAAACACTGGTCTTCCCCATGCAATCTGTATAGCATAGGGTAAAAACACACAAAAGACCAGATTTCACGTGCTTTTCATGGCCGTGAATTTGGTAGGGCCCTAGTCATTAACTTTGCATTTCCTGCATATTGGCAGAACGACCTCATTTGGAAAAAAAAAAATATCTATGAATTGCCCAGATGTGTAGAGACTGTGCAGATTTTTTTTTTACTCCCAGTCATTGAGTATATTGATTAATATGCAGATTTAGCTGCATTAATCAGCAGAATTGTAATATGACAGCTGTGGCATATCACCCTAAAATGCCAAACCACAGTCACCATGAAATTTAAGATTTTTCAAATCCTATGACAGTTTATTAACCAAAATGGACTGTGACTTTAGTAGGGCCCTAGGCATGATAGACCCTAAGGGTACGTCTACACTACCTTCCGGATCGGCGGGTAGCGATTGATCTGTTGGGGATCGATTTATCGCGTGTAGTGTAGACGCGATGAATTGATCCCCGATCGCTCTCCCGTCGACTGCTGAACTCCAGCTCGGCGAGAGGCAGAAGCAAAGTCAATGGGGGAGCAGCGACCGTCGATCCCGCGCTGCGAGGACGCGAAGTAAGTGATTCTAAGTCGATCTAAGATACGTCAACTTCAGCTATGCTATTCTCGTAGCTGAAGTTGCGTATCTTAGATCGATTCCCCCCTTCCCCTCCCCCCCCCAGTGTAGACCAGGCATATGTCTATGGCAAATCCCAGTGTGACTAATTACATTCATCTCTAAAACAAACTGCAGTTACAGCTGGATACAGCAATATCCACTTCCCATCCTAAACTACGGACTGTTATTTATTGATTTAATTTTTAGTTATTTACACTTCTAATAGTGCCAGTCCAAGCCTACAGCATTGTAAAATGATTGTGTTAAAGAGATTTATTCCTGGTTGCAGTTTCAAACACAAGATCTTTCAGAGAAGCTACAAATATAATGGCTCATGCAGTAATCTAGGGTAATATAACAAGCAGCTTTTGGACATAATATGCCCAGATGAAATAAGTCTATTGCAAAGACTAACCCTTCCTCAGAACAGTTACAGGAAATCCCTAATTCTGCTGCTTCCAGGGAAGCCTGTGAGAATAGATATTCCTAATGGCAGGCTCTGAACTTTAAGAAGTCCTGGTCTTGTCAAACCAGCGAGCTCAAGTCTCCTCATGGAGAATGCCCTGCCAGGATCTCTCTCCCTTTTAAAACAGCTTGATCCCTTGTGCAGCTGTGGCCCAAACTGTTTAGAGCTTTCTAAATAAATCCCACACTTAATTCCAGCTGTTAAACAGCTGCTCAATTACACCCTAGAGGTGGCTGCGTTTCAGTGTGGTTGGAGTGATTCCTGTGTGTATATGCTGAAACTAACAGGGTTTTGGAGTTCTTTAATGTGCAAGGCGATAAATTACGCTATTATCCACCAGGGGTCAGCATTGGGCTATTAGCTGTATGCAGCTAGGGATTCACGTCCTTGGATCACTCAAACTTCTTTTGTGAAGAATTTCATGTTACAGGCCTAACTATGCAGTTGCACAGCAGAGGGTAGCAGAATCTGTTGCTTTTCCCTTGAGGCTGTCCAGGAGAAAGTGGGGAGAGTAGGTGGGTCACCCAGGATCCTGCTGCTGTCTTGATCAAAGGCATGCCACAATAGAATCTGTTTTGCTGACCTGGCCTGATTGTGAGCCAATGCTGAGGACAGACTGGCTGCTGCATTTGGTTGTGCGGTTGTTTTGCTACCCACATTCAGCTCATTGCTTTGGGAAGAGCTTGTGGATATCTCGAGCAAGAAAAGGTGCTGCTGAAATCCCAATTGAGTTTTATTGCTCGGCGAGTACATGGTTTAAAGAACTTACTTTAAAAGGCAACGCTGATTAAGGGCAGAAGCTGAGCCATCAGCAGAAGTATGACAGAACCACTGAAGATTTACTGCAGAACTTTTTCTAATGTTCTTGTGGGGTAATTCTCCGTTTACACCAGACTGTTGTTGCACTCTTTCACTTGATGAACCCCAAATATACCATCTCCCTTTCTAGTGCACACTGGATTTACATAGTCACCGCACTGCTAATCTGTAGTATCTGTGAAGGAGTCAGGGAGGATTGCAAAGCACGCTTTTTGGAGTAGAAAGCTGCTGCCCCATGCAAGAACCCTTCCCATCTTTGTATGTGTCCAGTTGTGACATGCCCCGTCTAAACACTCATTAGGAACAGAGGAGAGCATCTTGTTCCGGGTTAAGCCCCCCATGACCCCTTTTTTTAAAGTCATTTAGGTGCTGTCAGGTTATAATGGAGAAGCTGAATGGGATCTGTTCTACTACTAGTACATGTGTGTGAGTCTCTTTAATGTCACTACAGCTATGAGTATATGTCAATGAATCCCTCAGGTTTGAGAGGCCTCCGGACATTGAAAAATGAATTCCTTACATTGGTGAGCAGGTACAGGAGTACTTCCACTGACTACAGTGGGATGACTTCATCACTGTCAGGGGTTCGCAACCTGGCCCTTAGCGTTCGAAGGGATCTAGGTAATCACATGCTAGAGGGATACCATCCCACTTCACAGGCTCCTTGTGTAACTCTCCCTACAAACTGCTGCCTCATTGCTCTGACACTGAAAAGGGTTTTGGCTTGTCCCAAACCAGGGCTGCAACGGCGATAAGATTCCAGCTTGTCATTTGTGTGACTCACAGGCACCAAGGCCAGGGGTGCTGGGTGTGTGAACAGGCCCTTGCACACTCTTGTCTATTTGTTAGGATTAAAATTTGCAAGCAGAGCACTGATTGGAAGAGAGACCTCACATACATGAGGGCCTAAGTATGCTGCCAGGTCTGATTTCAGGCTATACCTGGAAGTTCTTAATTAAAAAAATAATTCTGAGCAGCTCTTAAGAACAACAGTCTGCTCCTAGATTGAAGCAGATCAGCTGAGCTCTGTGCATTTCACAGCAGATATTCGGAGCCTAAATGATGTATGGGGAAGAGAAATAAGACAAACAAAGAGGACATAGCAGCAGCCGGAAAGCAGCAACTTGGTCAGCATAGGCAAGTGTTTTGTCAGGAGAAGGCCAGCTGGCCATGGCAGGAACTAGAAAGGAAGCTCTTCCTTCCAAGTGGGGCTAGGGATGAAAAATTCTTTAATCAAACTAACAATCTGAACAATCAACAAAAAGTCCAGGCCTAAGCTGGGAATGAACTGGGGTCTGTTCTAGACAAAACCCACCACCCCCTCCATTCCATTTCCCAGACTGGTTAACCTCAGAGAGACCTGGAGAGGTTTCCAAACCTGACTCGCAGGGGACACGTGCTCCACAGGCCTCCTCCTTCTACTCGCCATATGGATGAGCAGTCTGTAGCCTGAACTCCCTGCCACTCAGGGTAGGTTCCTCCCCTCTGTCCTTTGGGCAGTCTATAGTTTTCTGGCCTTTGGGAACAAGTTCCTTCTGGATCTATAAAAGGGCTCCTCCCTCTCCTCCCTCCGGTCTCTCTTCTTGGCCCTCCTGGATCTTCTGTCCAGCTGGAGAATGCTCCCCTCTAGGCTTGACACTTCTGGCAGGTGTTTTGGAGTGGCCCAGACCTCAAGCCCTGTCTGCAGCCGAGACCGTGGAACCCCTTTCTGTCTTGGCTTAATGTGCGGTTCCTCCACCCCATGCCAGTGACTGATGGCTGCTTGGTGGCCTTAGTGAAATCAACTGGTGGTCTCAATGCACACAAAATATTCTCAACATTTACTTCTTTTTAGTGGTCGTAGAGTGAGGCTGAGGACTGAATGGGCTTGGGGACTGGACCACCTTGCCCTTGTGAGCGATGGCCCCTCTAAGTAAGCACACTGGCGGGGGGGAAGAAGCTGGCACTGTCTCTCCTCCTGATGTGCCTGCTCCATAGTGCTTCTTTTGCCAGCATGCAATTGAAAACGCCTGTTCCTGTTTGCCAAACTGAAAAAAAAAAAAAGCAATGACTCCTACTTACCAACTGTTCCTCTTTGTGGGAAATGCCTCTCATTTGGGAGCTGATTTTTCCCTATCCCACAGAGACCTGATGTTGTTCTGCTAGTTACTGTAACAGGCTCTACCCTCAAAAAAAGCAGAATAAGACCCATGGAAAATAAACCATTTTCTTCCACTCCCCCTTGAAGCCTTTTGAGCCCCCTGTGTTCTTAACCTGTCCTTAGGAGTTTTAAAAGTGGGCACCCTAGATGGGAACTGTGAGATGGCAAAGTGTGTACCAAAGGGAAGAACATCATTCAGCCTGCCAATATTCCAGGGCTTGATCTAAAGTTCATTGAAGATGGAAAGTCACTTTCAATAACAGTCTCCCACTGACTTCACTGGGCTTTGGATCAGGCCCTAAGTGAAATTAATGAATGACACCAGGCAAAAGATGGTGCCAGGAACCTACCTTATGTGGGTTTTCACCCATCATTTTTGTGTGTGTAAACTTCAGTCTCATGAGTTATCTTTTCTGTGGTAATTAATTTGCAGTAATAACAAGGGAGATTAGTAGCAGAATTATGTGGGATGCGAATAAATTTGGTTCCAACTCAGAGAAATCTGAGCGGTATAAAGAGAAATAAACTGCTTGTAGAAATAAGAGAAGAATCCCATATTTTGAAATTAAGAGCACAGTCAAGATGAAAGTCACACATTAGTTTTCCTTTTCCTGTGTTGCTAGTAACATCTTAGATAATTAGAACTGAAAGAGATTTGAAAATCTAATTTTCTTTTTCACCATTTATGCTGTTTGCTTGGGATTGTGCAGTGAAACTAGGCTGGTCTGTTTTACTTTTGTTTACAGCCAGTGTAATTTTTCTGCTTCTCCTGGTTGCTAACACAATGCTCTTGTGTGTGGATTCAATAACCAGCAGAGGAATGATTAAATTAAAAATAAAATCGTGAATTTTCTCTCACTGAATTTTTAATGTAATCAAAACATTTCTGGTCCCTTTAACAACAACAAAAACCCTTTGGTTTTCCCATAAGTAGACTGCTCCTTTAAATGCTATCCAGTGCAGCAGTGTTTTGATAACAAGCTATCTGGAAAAATAGTACACATTCCCTCTGAAGCATGCCCAAGATAACAAACCAAGGATGATCAGGAAAATGCGTGTAACCTATCATTTTTGAAAGAAATCCAAGTTTCAAGTGTTAGTCCCCAGGGTGTTAAACAGCTTGCCTCGCTCGCTAGAAATGTTATTCTCATTGTCAGCCTGGTTCACGTCAGCTACCAAGAACATCTTTTATTTGTACTTGTGTATTCATTCTTTTGCAAATGCCCAAATGTGTAGCTGACATCTGAATGATCCTCTTGCTGTTTTCACAGAGCCTTTAAAATTCTATAATGAATCGCTGGATGTCTCCCAGAGGGAGGCTGTTTCCTTCTCGCTGGCACAGAAAGAACTTGCCATCATCCATGGACCACCCGGCACTGGCAAAACCACTACCGTGGTCGAGCTAATACTTCAAGCTGTGCAGCAAGGCCTGAAAGTGAGTGAGAGATGCCAGAGTCACTAGGGATATGCTTATTTTGCTAACTAATCAGACACATTGAGCTGTGGAATTCTTTATTGCTGCCCATCCCTGCTGCATTCCACTGTAGCTTCCATGTTGACTCACATACCAGCGGCATTAGTCGGGGGAGTTGATATTAAAAAGAAAAAAGTGTGTGTGTGTGTGTGTGTGTGTATATGCGCCAGTGCAGGGGTGCTGGAACAATTTGTATAGTGAGGGGTGCTGAGAGCCATTGAACCAAACTGTAAACCTGGTATATAATGGAAACCACTTCAAGCCAGGAGGTGTGGCAGCACTCCTATGCGCCAGTGCCTTTGAGTGACGTCTCTGATGCATTGGGCAGCACCTGACACGTTTTACCCCATGTACTAGGTCCACTTGGAAGCAGTGGTTTAAGTTGTCTGGACACTACGATGATGGGCACTCTAGCAATGCCTGGATTTGTATTCTTTATCTTACAGTCGTACCCAGAGTTCCCAACTAAGACTGGGGCCCCATTGTGCTTGGTGCTGTATGTGCATGTAGTCTAAGAAAGTCTCTGCCCCAATGACTGCAGTCAGTGTGGTATGACTCCCCTACAAACATGAATGGTTTATTCTTGCCCACCCATATGAGGTAGGGTAGTGTTGTTTTCCTCGTTCTGCACATGAAGACGTGAGGCACAGCGAGATTAAGAGACTTCCCCAACTTCACACAGGAAATCTGTGGGAGAGGTGGGAATTGACCCCCACATCTTTTGATTCCCAGTTCAGTGTCTAACCACAGGACCACCCTTCCCCTCCAGATGGTGAAATGTCACATTTGTGGGCTGTGTGAAATGGGGGTGGCTTTCCATATTTGCTCACTAAATATACACTGCTGTAAGTTTTATAAAACATTCTAGTTCTGAATCCTTATGAAATGGTGATTTTTGGCAACAGTACACATCTATCAGGGGCCAAGAAGCCAGCTCTCGTCCTACTATGGGGTTCTCTTGAGAATGTTAAGTCACTTGCATGGCACCCAGGGAGGGGGGGAAAGGGGGAGCAGCATATTGAGTAGGCACTAATCATCTTCAGAGAGCCCAGGCTTTGACACCTGAGAGAAAAGGGCCCTATCTGCTTGAGCCAACCAGTCCATAATTCTAATGCTAGTGCTGTAGCTATAGTATGTACATTTACATGTTGTCATTTGCATTATTTGAGCATACAGGGTGTCTGTACTTTGGAATCAAAGGCCTTGTCGACTCCAGAGATTTCCCCCAATTCTAGCCATTGGCTGAAACCAGGATAAGTTCTTCTGGTGCAAGTAGCAGCTTCATCTGCCTGTACTATCGGTTGAAAATATACAGCGATGTGGATGGCTGGAACTGGGGCAAATCCCAAGTGTACATGGGGCCTAAATGAAGTCTGAAGACATGGACTGTAGGTAATTGTTTAAAATCTTGCACTGTTTTGTGTTGTGTACATGCGTATTTCCAGCAGTAGTTTGAAGCTATAGAGATTTAAACTGTTGCCTTTCCTCTTAGCTGCATTCAGAAAATCACCTCTTCCCCCCTCTGTGCACTGGTGAGACTATCGTTACTTTAAATGCTCTTAATCAGAGGCTTTGCAATCCTCAGCAGTTCAGTGTTTGAAGTTAATTAGCACTTTGTTTTGTCTCCAAGGTCCTGTGTTGTGCTCCCTCAAACGTTGCGGTGGATAATCTGGTGGAAAGACTGGCTGGCTACAAGGAGAAGATATTGCGTCTTGGTCACCCTGCTCGTCTGCTGGAGACCATCCAGCATCATTCCCTGGATGCAGTCTTGGCACGTGGCGATAATGCCCAGATAGTGGCAGATATCAGGAAGGATATTGACCAGGCATTCGTATGTGTCCCATTCCACTGTCAACAGATTTACTCTCTAGATCATATTTATATTGCAGACAATGTTCTGGGTTGATGTGAATATGCACCAAAATATCACTCTTACAGCGCTGTTATGACTTCTTCCTACTTTCAATGCATTCGCTATGGGAAGCTATAACCTATAATATAGCATCAAACCCCTCATTTTGTTGACATCAAATGTAGGAAACAAATCCAAAATTTATTACAAATAAATTGTAGTGCAGGAGTCTTAAAATGATACTTTGAATAATTATAGAATCATAGGACTGGAAGGGACCTCGAGAGTTCATCTAGTCCGGTCCCCTGCACTCCTGAAAGGACTAAGTATTATCTAGACCATCCCTGACAGGTGTTTGTCTAACCTGCTCTTAAAAATCTTCAAAGATGGAGATTCCACAGCCTCCCTAGGCAATTTATTCCAGTGTGTATTCACCCTGACAGGAAGATTTTCCTAATGTCCAACCTAAACTGCCCTTGCTGCAGTTTAAGCCCATTGCTTCTTGTGCTATCCTCAGATGTTAAGGAGAACATTTTCTCCCCCTCCCCCTTGTAACAACCTTTTATGTATTTGAAAATTATCATGTCCCCTCTCAGTCTTCTCTTCTCCAGACTAAACAAACCCACTTTTTTCAATCTTCCCTCATAGGTCATGTTTTCTAGACCTTTAATCATTTTTGTTGCTCTTCTCTGGACTTTCTCCAATTTGTCCACATCTTTCCTGAAATGTGGCACCCAGAACTGGACACAGTACTCTAGTTGAGGTCTAATCAGTGCAGAGTATAGCGGAAAAATTACTTCTTGTGTCTTGCTTCCAACACTCCTGCAAATACATCCCAGAATGATTTTTCCTTTTTTTTTTTTTTTTTGCAACAGTGTTACTCTGTTGACTCGTTTAGCTTGTGCTCAACTATGATTCTCAGATCACTTTCTGTAGTACTCCTCCCTAGGCAGTCATTTCCCATTTTGTGTGTGTGCAACTGATTGTTGCTTCCGAAGTGGAGTACTTTGCATTTGTCCTTATTGAATTTCATCCTCTGTACTTCAGACCATTTCTCCAGTTTGTCCAAATCATTGTGAATTTTAATCCTATCCTCCAAAGCACTTGCAACCCCTCCCAGATTAATATCGTCTGCAAATTTGTAAGTGTAGTGTCTATGCCATTTGCTAAATCATCAATGAAGATATTGAAGAGAACTGATCCCACTTGTTATGCCCTTCCAACTTGACTGTGAACCACTGTATTTCCCTAGATTGTTTGAGAAGGTCATGTGAGACAGTATCAAAAGCCTTATTAAAGTCAAGGTATACGACATCTACTGCTTCCCCCCATCCACAAGGCTTGTTACCCTGTCAAAGAAAGCTGTTAGGTTGTTTTGACACGATTTGTTCTTGACACATCCATGCTGACTGTTACTTATCACCTTATTATCTTCTAGATGTTTGCAAATTGATTCCTTAATTATTTGCTCCATTATCTTTCCCGGTACTGAAATTAAGTTGACTGGTCTAATTCCCTGGGTTGTCCTTATTTCCCTTTTTATAGATGAGCACTATATTTGTCCTTTTCCAGTCCCTGGAATCTCTCCTATCTTCCATGACTTTTCGAAGATAGTCACTAATGGCTCAGATATCTCCTCAGTCAGCTCCTTGAGTATTCTAGGATATATTTCATCAGGCCCTGGTGACTTGAAGACATCTAACTTGTCTAAGTAATTTTTAACTTGTTCTTTCTGTATTTTAGCCTCTGATCTTACTTCATTTTCACTGGCATTCACTATGTTTGATGTCCAATTGCTACTAACCTTTTTGGTGAAAACCGAACCAAAAAAGTCATTTAACACTTCTGCCATTTCCACATTTTCTGTTATTGTTTCCCCCCTCACTGAGTAACTGGCTCACCCTGTCCTTGGTTTTCCTCTTGCTTCTAATCCTGCATTTCAGCTGTAAGTATCCTACATCCATAAAAGTGAGACCTGGTGATGACTTTGGATCTATGCTGAGGGTCATTCAATTGGAGTGTATAGGATTCAGAGAGGCTGGAGGTTTCCCTTTGCTTAGCAGTTGCAGATCATTCCAAGGCAGTGAAGGGTTAAAAGTAATGCACTGTGGAAAACTCTCTGTGTAATCTGTTTACTACAGGTCTAAAAGAAAAAATCTTTAGCTGCCCTTTCCATAACGCTTATGACTGCTGTGCTTTGTATGCCAAAAGAACACTTAGTATTAATGAATCCATTTCCATCTTTCAAACGCTAAGACCCTGACACGAGCTGTTTTCACAGTGTTCCTTAGATTTCTCATGCGAGAATATATTCATGATTAGAGCCTGATTTCTTCCCTCCTGTGGGAATAAGGAGACAGTGGGGTCCAGGGGACAGGGCAGTGGTCTGAGAGCCCTGGATTCTATCCTCACCTGTGCTGTGTGACATTGGGAATGTCATTTCCCCTATCCTGAGTGAGCTAATTCCTCATCCTGGACAAAGAGGTGTGAGATCTAAGCTCTGTAGAAGAGAGAGATATTCTTATTACATTTTGGTGGGCAGGGGGCCTTTCAGGATTTCCCCACTTTTGCCCAATTCCCACTCAGTGGCACAATGTCCTTCTTCCTGGCCATGGAGGGCTAGTTGAGGCTCCAGTTATGGCTCATCGACACAAATCAGCATACTGACCGCAGGGGACCTGTGCAGCATACTTCCCTAGTCTCAGCCTGCCCCTGCTAAGCCCTGTGAGCCCAAGGAGTGAGTGAATGGGATTCTCACGTGGCAGCCTGTTGTAATGGTATCCAATCATGGACCAAGCCCATGTGGGTATTGAGTGTCCTTGTGTTGAGGAGATCTTTGTCCTGCTAACAAATGAAACACATAAAAGCAAGCTCCTCATAAAATGGCTAGCAAACCCTCCCTTCTGCGAATTGTCAGTGATTGTGGTTGTCTCCTGGCACGTCACCACTGTGGTCTATTTAATTGCATGTTACGCACTTTTAAAAGCTACAGCCTGCTCTCAGAACTGAGTTATTCCATGCCATTTTATCATTTGGATACTTCCGAAAAGAGAGAAGACCTAATTAACGATCTGAATAGTCCAGAGGGCTAGTAATGGGATATTTAGTTGTTCACATCTAGGTCGGCGGTTCAAATACAATCCAAGACTAGAACTGATGGTCAGTTGCTACCGTTCCATTTATATTTGTGAAGTGCCAGCAGTGCGTTAAGTGCTGGTTAGTGTGTTCCCTGTGAAAGGGCTAGGTGGTCCACATCGGCACAGTCATCAACCTTGTTGACAGACTCAGCAGAAAGGCCATGGATTGAGTGGTGGTGGAGAAGACTGAATACCTGCGTTAGAACCTGATTCAAAGTCAGTGGGAGCTGCTCCATTGACTGGAGTGGGCCTTTATGGCTAGAGCTGGTCCATCCGGGTGATGATTGAGACATCTTGGCAGGGCACAGCAGAGAAGAGTGTGCTGTATTGCCCGTGGTCTGTGGCTAGCCACTGCGGCCTCCCAAACAGTCGGTCTGGCACCTCTCTCCAGTACTACCTTTTACACTGAAAAGGCAGAGACACAGTCACATCATTAAATAACTTCAGAATGATAGTTCTGGTTGCCCTGATACATCCTCCCATTATGATTTTAATGTAATTATTTTTAACTTAATTTAAAATGCGGCACTTTTAATTGGGATAAAACATTTCAGTGCAGATTAATGTTTTCCCCCCCAACGATGACATGGCACAGGATGGCTTTACAATCTCACTAACACACTGTGCTGGAAGATATTCCCGTCTCACACAGCGAAACACTTGAGGTATCCTTGTATCCCAGCACAACATAAATCGTGTCATGTCTGCCTAGATCTGTTATCTAGTTCCCCCATGACTAATCAGTCCTTCCCTTCCTTTTTTTGTTCTCGGCATTCCCTAAGCTCATGACTCCTTTTAACATCTCCAGTAGCAGCTAAAATCTGCAGCTGTGAAGTGAAAGCATCCAAGGCCATTTTTTGTACCACTGCTTTCCTTCCTCCCCCACCCCAATAAAATGCTGACTTTTGCCAGCAAAGCTGGAAGGTTTTGCTCCAAAGCAGAAGACTCTTCAGACTTTCTTTGCAAGGCTGGAGACAAGGCAACGCATTTTTACTATATAGATAGTGCAGATTGACTGTGGCTACTGGATCCATAATCATTCATCTGCAGCTATCGCTACGGCAGCAGCTTACTTAAGTTTTTCAATTGAGGCTATTCATCATCTTGCATTTCTGTTGCTGCCTTTGAACGTATTTGCCATAGAGGCAGGAACCTCACTAGATAGGCAGGTCTCCTGGTAGCTTTTTCTTTCAGGTTCCTGCAGGTTGACATTGGGGCAGGAAAGGACTTTGTTCCATGGATAGATGGATAAGTGTCCACAACCAGGGGTCTGTCCTGTAAAATGAATGGGTTTCCAGTAGCTACAGTGCTTCCCTTAGCATCTGCTTTAACAGAGACTTAGGTTGTTTTCACATCTATAAGCTGTAGGTTTTCATTATGTTTTAAGTCATTTCACACCTTTCCAATTTGCAGGTAATTTTCCCCCTCAACTTTGCTTCCTTGGAGGTATGTTGAGGAAATGGGAAATTTTGACTGACAAGCCCCTTGACTCTCCTGATTCCCTACAGCAGAATGAAAACTAGGGGGAAATGGGTACTAGGGTTTCCCTTTCTGCTTCCTCTCGTGAGAATGGATGTGGCTGATGAACTGTGTTCCAAAATGGCTGCCGAAGGGAGGACTTTAAAGGGGTGTATGCAGGGCTTTAATTGTAATGAAAGAGGTTCCGGGGCTCAAGGAGTTTATTTACTTTCATAACTGATGTGGCAAGCCCAGAGTGCCGGGGCTACAAACTGCTAGAGGGGCCGGGGCTCAGCCCTGGCACAAATTAAGCACTGGGCGTATGCTTAATCCTCGAAATGCAGAGTTAGCAAGAAGATTTTTTTTTAAGGCCTGCTGATTGGATCCCATGGCAATGAAACCATCCGTACTTTAATTTCCCCAGAGTTTCTCTCACTGAAGAACGATGCTCCAGATTTACGTTCTCCTCCCCCCCACCCCCGATTGAGTCATCGTGCCAAGAGCAGCATGATATTGGGCAGTGTTCAAATTGCTCTACTTTGGAGCTGACATGGAAGCTGAGGTAGATGCCTTGCTCCTCCCCAGGTGTCACAGCTGGCTAGTCTTGGCCTCTTGAGAGAAAATCTGAAGGGAAGATACTGAGAATGGCCAAACAGGGATGTT
Source organism: Chrysemys picta bellii (assembly GCF_011386835.1). Lineage (NCBI taxonomy): Eukaryota > Metazoa > Chordata > Testudines > Emydidae > Chrysemys > Chrysemys picta. The sequence continues at coordinate 30,070,481 of NC_088794.1, read as the reverse complement.
TGTTGAAAATACAGGATACCATATTGAGGCTGCATTGGTGATATTCCAGATGCTTTCTTGCCTCTCTTCCCCCCCCCCCCCAGTCTTTTCACCTCAGCCTCACTCCACCTGCCCTTCTTATCCTTTTACTTCCACCCCTAACTCTTCTCTCCCTTGTCTTGTCCCCTTCAACCTTTCTCTCTCCATTTAGCTAATCCCATTCCAATAAAACCCCCATCCCTCCAAAAAAACTCATGGAATTAATATGCCGTTTGCAAATCATCACTCTGTTAGTATGTTCTGTCCCTTTGTCTGCCTTGTCTCTTTAGACTGCAAGCTCATCAGGATGGGGACTGTTTGTACCTCCGTTTGCACCATGACTGGCACAATGGGGCCTTGATCTCTCGGCAATAAATAACTTTTTGATGGAGACACATAGGTGCACTGATTTTATGTGCAGGAGATGAAGACAAAGATAATAGCAAAGAGCAGCAAACAGAACTCTATTACCTTATGCTGTGTACTCCAAAGGGTTCCTCGGGGCCCTTCTACCACACTTACTCCATTGCCTTGGCCCCGTCACACTGCAGCTGGCTCCCCTGACTGCTTTCTGTGCTCCGATCAAATCTGCTCTCCACGTCCTAATGGCAGCAGCAGATTTCAGGATACAGTTACTCCACTTATACCTTTTACTAACGGTTTTAGTCATACAGGATCCTTCTGCAGAGCAAACTGTAAACATCGATCTACCGAGGCCATAGATTTTCCCATTTCCCCTCTGCTTCCTGCCGTTCTGCAAGAGACATAATTGGTATCTGTCTGTCTTAGCCACCTATGGCACCAGTCAGCATAGTATCTATAGTCAAAGCCAAGTTTGCTTTTCACCCACTCCCTTCCACAGCAAACAACTTACTGCAGCAGTTTGAGCGAGTGGCGTTTTTGTAGCCTTTCCAGCTATCTAATAAGTTTTGACCACCAGGGAGATAAAACCATTCCAAAGTTGTTTTCCATTTGGGAGCGCATCATTGCTTGGTGTCCTTCCAAGCTGAATTGCAATGGCAGGTGGCTTTGCCAATGCACCACAACCACCAGAGATCAGCCATGGATGTTATAGGCACCTCTGGTTTATTTTTTTAAATCGGTGCAACTAAAAAAACTCCCTCTCTGTTAAAAATAGATATTCTAAAGCATTTATAAAAATGTAAAGGCAGTTTTTAAAAAGTGTAAAGCTGCTGCTTAGGCTAGACGAGTGCAAACAACTCATGTAGCCGTACTGTGTGAAGGATACATTGGGACTTTTCAGTCTGTCGTGAGTAAGGGGCAAACTCATAGCTACAGCGTCCCGTGAGTAGAGCAGAGAACAGGGTGTTACTCTGATGGTCTCTCAGTTCCTCCCCTGCCGCCTCCTTGTGCTGGGAAAGGAGTAATGGTTGCAGAAATGAGTAACCGAGATTATTTAGGGCAGATCAAGATTAGACTGTGGATCATGTCTTAAGGTTCTAGAGTCTATCCTGCAAACCTTAGTCACATGATAACCATGGGAATAAGGGTTTTAGGGTTGGAGTCATAAGCCTATAGAGCAATCTTTTATTTTTTTTTAATAAAGTGCTGTTGAATGAAATTCAGTAAATTGCGCTTATACCGGAGATTCTGCTGCTTTCATTGTTAAATGGGCTACTGTAAATTTCCTCTGGTAGTCCATTGGACTATAGGCTGTCTTTTTCATCTGCTTTTGATTTCCATTGTGCAGACAAAAACCAGAAAGACCCAGGACAAGGGGGAGAGAAGCCAGTTCCGAAATGAGATTAAGGCACTGAGAAAGGAGCTGAAGGAGCGAGAAGAAACTGCTATGACTGAAATCCTTACCCGGGCTAATGTTGTTCTTGCAACAAATACAGGTTAGACGTACGGTTTCCCCTTTTGCCTTTAGAAATGTTAGGTCATATTAGGTTGTTCAACACAGCTTCATAGCTTCATCAGAGGCTGCAAGTAGCTCAAAGTGATTCTGACAGATAGTCTGTAATAGTAAAAGCAATACACAAAATACTTCGGTCTGGTCACCTACTTTGCTGTTAGAATTCCTTAGGGTATATCTACACTGTAGTCCAAGGTGTGATTGTGTGTAGACACGCCCAAACTAGCTTTAATCCAACTGGTGCAAGTACCAATAGCAGTGAAGCCACAGCAGCATGGACTTCAGCATGGGCTAGCCACCTGAGTAAGTATCCAAGGCCCCGTGTGGGCTTGTACAAACCCATGCTGAAGCCCATGCCTCTCTGACTTCACTGCTATTGGTATTTGTACTAGCTAGAGCAGCGATACTCAGACTGAGGCTCCAGAAGCCACAAGTGGCTCTTTAATGTGTCTCCTGCATTTCTTTGTAGCACCTGATATTAAAATACGGTGTGATTTTAATTATTAACCAGTCAGGATGCTTTTACTATGTTCTTTACCAATTGTAGAATATTTGGTCAGTCGTTTGTTGTGGAAAAAAAAAATTATATATATATATATATATATATATATAAATAGTAAAGGAAACAATGAATTCACACTACTCTGGCTCTTTTGGGTAATGTTGATGGCAGTGTTCCCTCTAAATTGTTACGTCCATGCGCAGAATGAATTTTCTTATGTGCACCAGTATGGAGGAGATGTGTGGGCTTCAGATTGTGGGAGGGGACTCAGGGCTGGGGCAGAGGGCTGAGGTGTGGGGCGGTGAGGGCTCCGGCTTAGGACGCGGGCTCTGGGGTGGGGCTGGTGATGAGGGGTGCGGGAGGAGGATCAGGGCTAGGGCAGAGGGTTTGGGTGTGGGGGATGAGGGCTCCGGCTGGGGGTGAGGGCTCTGGGGTGGGGCCAGGGATGGGGGGTTTGGAGTGCAGGCTGCCCTCGGGCTGTGGCAGGGAGAGAGGTGTGGCAGGGAGAGAGGACTCCCCCAGCCCTCTCTCACCACAGCAGCTCGGGGCCAGGTGAGAGGTGCCTCACTGCGGCAGCTCTGGCTGGGCTAGGCCAGGGGCCCCTCTCCCTGCCTGCGAGGCCCTTGATAGCCTGCTGCGTGGCCATGCAGCTTAGAGGGAATTTAAGTTGATTGCTAATTTGGCTCTGGAACCACTGAATTCTGAGTATTCCTGAGCTAGAGTAAAGCTTGCTTGTATCTCTACATGTAGTGCAACCATGCCTTTGATTGCAGAGTCAACATACACTTAGATCAGGGGTGGGCAAACTACGGCCCTAAGCCGGCCCGCAAGCTCCCGCTGGGGAGTGGGGTCGGGGGCCACACCACGCAGTTCAGCCCCGCTCTGGCACTTCAGCTGGGGCGCTGGGTCGGGGGCCGCACCACGCAGCTCCCAGAAGTCACGGCATGGCCCCGCTCCAGCTCATACACACTCCAATGGCCCCCTCTGGTGCTCCAATGGGAGCTGCAGGGCTGGTGTCTGCAGATGGGGCAGCGTACTGAGCCGCCTGGCTGCGCCTCTGTGTAGGAGCCGGAGAAGGGACATGCTTCTGCTTCCGGGAGCCGCTTGAGGTAAGCGCTGCTCAGAGCCCGCATCCCTGAGCCTCTCCCCATGCCCCAACCCCCTGCCCCAGCCCTGATCCCTGTCCTGCTCTCCAACCCCCTCAATCCCAGCCCAGAGCACCCTCCTGCACCCCAAACCTCTCATCCCCAGCTCCACCCTAGAGCCGGCACCCCTAACTGTAGCACTCACCCCCTCCCGCACCCCAATCACAATTTTGTGAGCATGCGTGGCCTGCCATACAATTTCCATACCCAGATGTGGTCCTTGGGCCAAAAAGTTTGCCCACCCCTGACTTAGCCAAACTATATGTAATTTAATATCACTCAGTGTGGTGGGACTGTATGGTCTGTAATGCCCATGTGTATCCGGGATGGATAGGAGTCTTAGAACTCCTTTTCTCTGCCTTTTAAATTTTAATCTATTTTATTGGTTCTTAACCTTTTCCCCTATGGAGACCCTCCTCCCTTCTGTCCATTACCTGCTTACCACTGAGCAATATAACGACAGGGTGGTTGTGATTCCTTAACACCTCTTGGGATTGTGACCCGGAGCTTGAGAATCCCAATCTAATTTCTTTGTATTATCTTCCTTTGTGTTCTATTTAATGTTGATAAAACAGACTAGCGCTGAACCTTCCCACACACACACTGCGACTATATTTATTATTTAGCATGTAAGCTCTTTGGGGCAAGGACTGTCCCTTACTACCTGTTTGTACAGGGCCCAGCACAATGGAGGCCTGATCTCATTTGGGGTCTCGGTGCTACAGCAATACATAGAATAAATAATAATGTTTACCCATTGTGATCACAGTTTTATGTAACAAAGCAGTTACCGCTGCCATGTAAAGGTAATAAAACGTTCTGTGAAAAGTAACATTTGCAGATGTTTCATGATCTGATTGCAAACATGAATACCTCCATCATTTAAAAAAAAATGTTTATAAACCACAACAACAAAAACCCCGTGAAGTGGCCTAACTCATTTTATGGACCAACTGCTTGCAAAATGTATTGTGTATATAGTGTTGTAAGCGTACAGGGCACTTTACAGAGCTTTAAAAGACAAAGGACCCTGCTCTGACTGGAATGAGCTTGGTAACAGTGATAGGTCAGAGGCAGAAACAGAAAGAGACAGCATTAAAAGGGGAATCAGTATTGAAAGCCGAGCTTAGCAAGTAGTGGTGCAGGGCTGGGAAGATTCACATATAATTATTTTGTTAAATCCAACACTGTTTTGTGTTCACTTTGCACAAACATTCCAACTTCAGTACTATGAATACATCAAAAGTGACTTTCAGACTGCTTTTGCTTGTAAAATTTGCACTTCACATGGTGGTTAAACAGCCAACACAGTATGAACTATGAATTCTACTTTCAGTGAGTAACACTTGTTGTTTGAAATTTTACACTGTCCTAGTCAGGTCCGTAGGTCACATGTTTCTGATTCCTGATGGGATGCTTTAGGTAACTGACCAACACAGTGAGAAATTTGAATGGAATTGTTACTGGTTGGGTCACAGAAACCCCCTTGGGACTGCCACCCGATGTGCTGGGACTACCTTTGAGCCTGTTCTCCCCAGCAGCTTGGGACTTGAGTGCCCTGCCTGGTTGTGCCAGACACGCTTGCCTGCTACAAACACAGACCCAGGTCTGAACCAGGTCCCCCAAAAGCTGCAGGCTTAACTGAAAACAGCTTAAGAAGTGCTCCTGTCTCCAACACCCAGATACTCAGTTTCCATGGGATCCAAACCCCAAATAAATCCGTTTTACTCTGCATAAAGCTTATACAGAGTAAACTCATACATTGTTTGCCCTCTCTAACACTGATAGAGAGATATGCCCAGCTGTTTGCTCCCCCAGGAATTAATTGCTTGCTCTGGGTTGATTAATAAGTAAAAAGTGATTTTATTTAAATATAAAAAGTAGGATTTAAGTGGTTCCAAGTAATAACAGACAGACTAAAGTGAATTACCAAGCAAAATAAAATAAAACACACAAGTCTAAGCCTAATACAGTAAGAAACTAAATGCAGGTAAATCTCACCCTCAGATGTTCCAATAAGCTTCTTTTACAGACTAGACTTCCTCCTAGTCTGGGTCCAGCAATCCCTCACACCCCTGTAGTTACTGTCCTTTGTTCCAGTTTCTTTCAGGCAACTCTTTGGGGTGGAGAGGCTATCTCTTGAGCCAGCTGAAGACAAAATGGAGGGGTATCCAGGGGCTTATATAGTCTCTCTCTTGTGGATGGGAACCCCTCTCTCCCCCATGTAGAATCACAGTACAAGATGGAGTTTTGGAGTCACATGGGCAAGTCACATGTCCATGCATGACTCAGTTCTCTACAGGCCAACGCCATTGCCCACGTGTTAGCCCGAACGTTCCCAGGAAAGCTCAGATGTGGATTGGCCTCTATCAAGGTCCATTGTTAGCTGAGTACTTCCATTTACTTGAATAACCCCTTCACACCATGTTGACCAAATCTGCCTTATGTGCTTCCTACAGCAAACACTTAAATACAAGCATAGAGCCTACACTTATAATTTCAGATATAAAAATAATACATGCATACGAATAAGATGAATACATGCAGTGGAGCATAATCTTTGCAAAGATATGTTACATGGCATATCTAGCATAAAACATATTCCAGTTATGTCATATTTACACTTATAAGCATATTTCTATAAAGCATTATGGGGTGCAATGTCACAGGAATATTCATTTGTACAGAATATATGCAATGTTTGTTTAGTCACCCAATTAGGGAACAGAAACGATACCGTATGACTTAAAGAAGTAACCTAGGTACTGATTATGCCAACCACTTATGCATATGCTTATCTTTAAGCACATAAGCAGTTCCATTGACGTTAATGGGACTACTCCCATAAAAGTTAAGCACATACTCAAGTGCTTTGTTGGATCAGGGCCAAGGCATCAAGAAATGCAACCTGCAATTATTTGATCAATAACTATTTGAAGAAAAGTGTGAATAATTTCAAATAACAAATATATTCAAGAGTCTCACAGGATGGCCATGGACAATTCACTAATAGGAAAATGCCCTATGAAATCCTTGAAATAAATTATTTGTAGGGAAGTAGTCCCTCAGTTCTAGTTGTAACTGTGTGAAAGAAGTGGGGCTTGACCTCTGTCTTTTAGTGATAGTGGTACTCTGACTCTGCCATCTCAGCTGGGGTTCTCCTTGCAAACTCATGCACCCCTGCTGGCTTGCTAGCTAGTTTTGAAGTCTAAATAACTTGGCTTTGTCAAAAGTCCTTTACAAATCAAATCAATAAATTACATATAAAAACCAAACCAACAACCCAATGCAGCCTTGATTTTACAAAGCTGGGATAGTCACAGCATTGTAATACTGGAGGTTCAGATAATTATGGCTTCCCCAGTTATAGAAAGCCTGCTGGCTTACTCAAAAGCATCCAGTTAGCAGGATTTATTCACACAAGCCAGACCTCTTTGCTGCTAAGCTCAGCGGGAGGAGAGCTTAATTACTGCAACCCTGGGAGACATACGTGACCTTTAGTTAAGTGGAGATCAATAAATTAGAGTGATGCTATGTGGCTAGAATGGTATGGCCCCTCTCTACCTGCACAATTGTAAAGTCTTTCATTACATATATCTTTTTTTTGGAGGGGGCTTGGAGCTAGACAATATATCATATGCCAGGTTCAAATTATACATCCCGTGTAACTATATTGGGTAAGTATATTCTGAAAAAGTTTTGCCTAATAAAAAGAAATCGCACTTAGGCTGACAAACTGTAGCTTGTGTCAGGTGCGTCCAATCTGATCCAAAACTGTACAGACTGTGGTTTATGAAAGAAGAACTAAATCATCCCTAACCCAAGCTGCATTCCTCAGCCCTAGAATAGTACAAGCTGTTTTAGAAACCAATCTTTCCCTTTATGACATTGCTCTGAATAATAAACATACAACAGGTTCCTACATTTTATCTCTCCTCCTCACCCCCTTTTCATGAATTATTTCACCAGTGTTTTCAGTGCCTCTCAAATCTAGAGCTCTGAGCAATAGACATGTCAATTTAATTTAATATTTTGATTGCAGTTTTATCTAGAGACCCTGATTTTAAGAGTTGGGGCCCCATTGTGCTAGTCAGTTTACACACTTAATGAAAAGACAGTCCCTGCCCCAAATAATTTTATCTGCTCTGTTACACCACAAATGTTCTAAGGAGTGTTTGTGCAGCATTGTTGGTAGAATTGGTTTTCCTAACCATGCCACAATATATTCTTGAGACGACAGGTAGGTTAGACAAAGTCTGTTCAGTTTAAGGTCAGAAATTCTTTCCCATAGTACATCATTAAAGGCAAATCTCAAATCTATTTCCCTTCTAGCTTTGGTTGTTTGATGTAGAGGGCAGAAGGGAAGCGAGTGCTTTTGCTCTGCTTTAATGAGATAGTGGAGCATATCGTTCTGTGGTTTTAATTATCTGGTTTTATTTTTGTTTTTAAGATGCTCAAGAGGGCATGGGTATGAATGCCAAAGCAAAAACTGTAGCTGTTGTCAGATGCTGGCAAATAGCAAGTCCCTTTTTTCCCCCGCGTGGACTGCAGATTTGAAATTGTGAATCTCTGCAGAGAACCAGCATCTTTGTTACCTGCCTTTAGCAGCAATTCACTTGTAAGGGATTTTTTTAATAGGCTTGTTTGTGCTCTTATTCTCTCCTAACAAGATGTATTAACTCTCTTTTGATTTCTCCTTTGATTAGGTGCTTCCTCTGATGGTCCACTGAAGTTACTTCCTGAAAATCACTTTGATCTGGTGGTGATAGATGAATGTGCTCAGGCCCTAGAAGCAAGCTGCTGGATCCCTCTGCTGAAGGCCAGAAAGTGTATCCTGGCTGGCGATCACAAACAGCTGCCTCCCACAATCATATCTGACAAGTAAGCAGCATTTCACAGCTTAGGAATCTCCCATTAATTATTCAGGCAGACATTGATAAACATCCCAAAGATTCCTGGTGGACAGCACTTCATTAGAACGAACTGTTTGGTGTGTATATTACGCTGGCTGAATGTAATACACATTCATAGTTACATAACAGCAACTTTTAACTATGGTCCCTTGTTAAAGATTAATGTGTATACATTGCAGCAGGGTCTTTCGTTACATGATGAGACAACACCACGTAATTTTACATGCTGGTGACCAAATAATGTAATACAAAGGCATTGCACCTTTTGCATTATCTTAGATGCACGCATATGGAGCATCTTGTGGTGATGTGTGAATACGGTAGAATCAAGTAATAAAGGACTTGTAAGATGGTGGCAAGACTGTGACCTTGCTTAGGAATGCAGTGGTCTTCTGTTGAATTAACCTCTTGGAAGGTGTTTGAACGGTGCATTAAGCTGCTGAGTAAATTCTGTTGATTCATTGTGGCACTTTGCTAATTCCACCAAGATGTAGGCATGACTCTCTGGTCAGAACTAGGGGCAGTGACATGGAGATCCTGCAGGAAACTAGAAAGAGCCAGGCTTGTAAGGAAAAACATATGTGGGGATTATAGTTTTGAGGTACCAGTAAATGCAAATCCCAGGAATCAGATAAATTTGACTTCATGTGGTATGTATAGACTTCATTTGGAGCTGGGTGGAACATATGCTCAGAAGACCCCATTTTAATGCATGTGGTACATGCAAAGGGGAAGAGTTATGGTTGCTTTGGCAGCTTTAACTTTGAATTTCCAGATATTTATGTGACGATAATGTGTCCATTCATTGCACATACCTGGGGTTTAATATAATACAAATACAGGCGTTTGAGATCTTGGAAGCAAAAGAAAGAATGAAAAGCAAATCAGTCTGATACAGGAACTAGAAAGAGACCACGGAAGGAAGAGGAGGATCTGTGTAGAGTGTCGTTACAAATTAGCTAACTGAAATGTGGAGCTGGCATAGTGAGCAATAGAGGAAGAACTGGTGGCCTTTTAGGGGAAAGAGAATCACCGACAGCAGCTAGATACATTTTAGTGGAAGGTGTGATTAGGAGAATGAAAGGAACAGAAGATGGATGTGGGTTTATAATGATGGCATGCCCCTGTATTCATGTGCATTAAAGCCCCAAGTAAGCAAAACACTCCTGCATAAAGTTATGCACCTGCTTAAGTCTGTGTCTATTCAGCAAAGCACTCAAGTACATGCCTCACTGTTAGCATATGAATAGTCCCATTATGCTTAAAATTAAGCATCTGCTTAAGTGATTTGAGGGAATGAGGCCTTAATCAGCAGTTGAATGGGATTGATCTAAAACCGTATATAGTCAATTGGAGTCTTTCAGTTGACTTCCATGGGTTTGGGATTAGGGACAGGTAGTAATAAGAGAAATCATGGGAATACAATGTGAGATGAGTTGATCCTGTCCAGTCCCCCATCCTGCTCCATCAGAGGATCAAACTTTTCCTTTCCACTGTCTGTAATGGATACCTGCCTGCATCTTTCCATCAATCAAAGTTTAGGTTCCAAAGGATTTAATTTATTGCTTGGCTTTTTTCCTTGGGTTGAATATTTGTTATGAATTACTGCTGGTTTATTAAAAATTAGGTCTAATTTGTGGAGCTGTTCCCTGAGAGCCATAAATCACTAGCAGAAATTGGTTTTTTAATATCCTTTCCCAATATTGATTTCCTGCATATTGCTTCCTAGATTGTGTATTGTTATGTTTGCTGATCTTAACATGTGAATCTTAATTTGGTTTTATGCAAGCGATAGCTATGGATCTTTTCACTATATATTGCCGGCTAGATGCATGAATGGCCGACCATATACAGAAACATGTGCAACGGAGCTAATTTTATATCCAGAAATACGTACACTTTTAACGTTAATTATTTATATTAGAATAGCACCTAGAGAACCCATCTAAAATCAGGGCACCGGTACTAGGTTCTGTACATATACCTAGACAATAGACAATCTCTGACTCATAGAGCTTACACACTAAAGCAGGGGTGGGCAAACTTTTTGGCCTGAGGGCCACATTGCGGTTCCAAAACTGTATGGAGGGCTGGGTAGGGAATGCTGTGCCTCCCCAAACAGCCTGGCCTCCGCCCCCTCCCACTTCCTGCCCCCCTGAATGTCCCCCTCAGAACCCCTGACCCATCCAACCCCCACCCTGCTCCTTGTCCCCTGACTACCCCCTCCCGGGACCCCCCCACCCCTAACCGCCCCTCTGGAACCCCAACCCCTATCCACACCCCCGCCCCCTGACAGGCCCCCCGGCACTCCCATGCCTGTCCAACCACCCCTTGCTCCCTGTTCCCTGACTGCCCCCCAGGACCCCCTGCCCCTTATCCAACCCCCCACCCCGCTCCCCGCCCCATTACCATGCTGCTCAGAGCACCAGGACTGGCAGCCGTGTCACCCAGACGGAGCCAGCCATGCCACCATGCAGTCTAGAGCACCGGGGCAGGCCGATGGCTCTCACAGCCGCGCTGCCCAGCAGGAGCTCACAGCCCCGCTGCCCAGAGCGCTGGTGGCATGGCAAGCTGAGGCTGCGGGATGGGGGGACAGCAGTGGAGGGGCCAGGGGCTAGCCTACCTGGCCAGGAGCCCAAGGGCCGGGCAGGACGGTCCCACAGGCCATAGTTTTCCCACCTCTGCTTTAAATAGACAAAAAAGACTAGAGGATGGGAGAGAGAAATTATTACCCCTATTTTACAGATGGGGAACTGAGAGATTAAGGACCAGATTTTTCAAAAGTATTTAGGCACTTAAGAATGGAGTCAGGTGCTTAGTGGGGTTTACAAAAGCACCAAAGCTGGTTAGGTGCCTAACTCCCTCAGCCATCAATTTATGCGATAGCAAATTTGTATTTCAATTTATAATGGATTAAATGATAAACAAGGGTGGGTTTTTTTCAGTGCCACTAACTGGTAGGGTATGCTTGAATCTTACAAACTACTGTAGGTAAAGAACAAAAGATTGAAAATGAAGGCTTCCAGGGACTCATGCTTAAATTGAGTTAAACAGGTTGTGACAGTGTACCCCATAAGGCTTTATGGGGAGGGGGTGCTTATAAATGTATGTATGACATAACTGGAATATGTTTTGTGCTGCCTGTGCCATGTAACATATCTCCGTAAGGGTTGTGATCTACTATATCTATTCATCCTATTTGTACGTATATATCATTTTCTACTCGAGCTTAAGAATATGGGCTGTATGCTTGCCTGATTTCTAAGTAAGCTTTGTGAGGCATTTGGTCAGCTTCTTTAGGAAGGAATTTGCCAGGTTAAGTACCTGATCAGGAGACACTTAGGGAACAATGCATCTTGGAATGCTCCAATCCACATGAGAAGTCTTCCTGGAGACATGCAAGATGCCATGTGGACAATGCAAAGACTGAGTCATGCAGGGGCATGTGACTTGCCCAGGTGACTCCAAAAACTCCATCTTGGAGCTGGGCTTTGCAGAGGAGGGAGGTCTCCACCCACAAGAGAGAGTCTACTTAAACCTGTGGGAGACCCCTCCATTTTGTCTTCAGCTGGCTAAAGAAGGAGCCTCTCCACCCCCCCCCAGGATACTTGAAGGAGACTGAAACAAAGGACAGTAACTGCAGGGGGTGTGAGTGATTGCTGGACCCAGGCTAAAAGGAGATTAGCCTGTAAAAGGGAGCACTCTGGAACTGGTGAGGAAATTATCTGTATTCAGTTTGATTAGGCATAGATTCGCGCATTTTATTTTATTTTGCTTGGTGACTTACTTTGTTCTGTCTGTTACTACTTTGAACCACTTAAATCCTACTGTCTGTATTTAATAAAATCACTTTTTGTTTAGTAATTTACTCAGAGTATGTATTAATACCTGGGGGAGCAAACAACTGTGCATATCTCTCTATCAGTGTTATAGAGGGCGAACAATTTATGAGTTTGCCCTGCATAAACTTTATGCAGGGCAAAACGGATTTATTTGGGTTTAGACCCCATTGGGAGTTGGGCATCTGAGTGCTAAAGACAAGCGCACTACTGTGAGCTGTTTTCAGGTAAACTTGCAGCTTTGGGACAAGTGATTCAGACCCTGGATCTGTGTTGGAGCAGACGGGAGTGTCTGGCTCAGCAAGACAGGGTGCTGGAGTCCTGAGCTGGCAGGGAAAACAGAAGCAGGGGTAGTCTTTGCACATCGGGTGGCAGCTCCCAAGGGGGTTTCTGTGATCCAACCCGTCACACAGGTGCATAAATGTTTGCCTACCATTGTATTTTTATTAAAATCTTATTAGTGGCATAAATCTTTGTCACTTCAAAACAACAGTGTTAACAAAGCAAAGTTATTTAGACTTTTGATACATTTAAGAAAGATATTGTGAATGTCTTGATACAAACAGGCCAACGTTTTCAAAAATAGGAACCTAATGTTAGGTTTCTCAGTTCATATTTTGCCACCGAAGGTTGGATTTTTCAAAAGCAGCTAGGAGTACAAGTCCCATTGATTTCAAACCCCAAACCCTGAAGGAGGGGCATAGCTTGGCTGAAGCATTTCAGCTATTGTGACTTGTGGAACTTTTAGTATTTTGGAAAGAGGAGTTGGTTAAAAATATAGTACAGGCTCTTTGCTTATCAATTTTGTGTTGTGGTATTCTCACAGTCAGGAGGTTAATGAGGACCTGGATTTGTCTAGCAGATGAGCATTTTCAGTGTAAAACTTCTTAGCAGAAAAAAAAAATCCCTATGTAAAATCTGAAATTCTGCTAACAGTTTGGAAACAAATTAAAGAAGCAAGTACCAAAAAACCCCACAAACACTTCAGAAATTTAAGAATATAAAATGGTATGAAAATAGGAACTAACAACATATAAATAAAAGGTCTGATTTAAATGAAAAATTAATTTAATTTTTGAAAATAATCATAATGTAAATAAGATTTATTTATTTATTTATTTATAAATCATGATTTTTATTGACCCTGGCAAAGGATTTGCTTGGCCTATCTCTCCATACTGCTGATTCGAGCATCTGGCTTTGTGTGATGGATTTAGACGCTCTCTTATTAGTTCATGCGTTCTTTTTCCTTATTAAATTCTGTCACTGTGGTTCCATGCTTATTTATTTAAAATATTAATGCAATAGTAGGCCTACTAAGAGGAAGCAATGCTAGTTATCATGCACACAGCCACCATTTTAAGATTACAATACATACAGCACATGCTTGAAGAACAATTACATTGCAGGGGAGAGCCGCAGCTGGAGTAAATTGCCATGGCTTCCAGTGAGTTATGACAGTTTACACCTGCTGAGGATCTATCCCTGTAATTTAAAAAAAGTGTCTTGAGTCACTGCACCTTTTTAAAACGTGAACGGACTAGGCACTTGCTGCACCACAACCTGAGTAAGGGAGCTAATTTCATAACATGGCAGCCAAAAGAAGCAAAATACATATCTATAACCTGACTTAACATTCAGAATAGCGAAAACCTCCTATTATATACGTCCAGAGGATAGAACAACTCAACGCAAGCTGCTAAGAGATCATTATAAATAAGGTTAAAGCAACACATCATCTTGGAGCAATAGGTTCTGATTTGAACATAAATCTTGAGAGGCTGTTATGCAGCACATCCAAATCTCAGATAAACTGGCAGATCTCCCAGCACTAGCCTGGTAATCAGCTATTGGCAAAAGGAGTTAGTGAGTAACTGGGAAGTCTGGCTGGAACCTCTGAATTCTAGTCTCCGCTTTTGCTGTTGTCTTGCTTTGTGAGCTTGTTGGCCAAGTCTTTTCATGCCTCTGTGCCTCAGTTTCCCCATCTGTAAAATGAGGATAAGGATGCATAAGTACATCAGAGGAGTCTTAGAAGGATTAATTATTTAGGGCCAGATAATGAGCTCCTCACTCCCAGCCACGAGCAGTTACATGACTGAGTAGTCCCACTGCCTTCGGTGGTACTGCTTGTGTGAGCAACTGCTTACCCATGAGAACAAGGGGTTTGCAATCTGGGCCTTTCAGTTTTCTGTTAAATTTTGAAGTGCTGCATAAGTGCTATGCATTAGTATTAAAACCTGCCTGAAAAAACGTCAGTGCGTGTAACTATCTTGGTTTTAGTTGTATGAAGCACTTTTTATGGACATTAGAATTCAGATCAGACTACAAAGCATCCTGAATAGTGGAGGTTGTTTTACTGGACACAGCTGCACCATTAGGAAATTTTCAAACACCGTCTGTACTTGTTTAAATAATTTGGGCCAAATGATCAGCATACACAGAAGACATTACCAAGCACATTGTGCTCTGAAGGAATGGGCCGGGTCCTCAGCTGGTGTATGTTGCCATAGCTTTATTTTTATTTTTATTTATTTCGCTCCTTTGACTTCAGTGGAACTGTGCTGATTTACACCAGCTGAAAATCTTGAAAACTACTGACCGCTTTCAAGACATGAAACAGTAACAAAGATACTTAGCCAGTTTGGGGTGTTTACAGGTGCTTCGGCTTCACATTTCACCCTGTACCCATGGCATGCAGGTACCCTGCTAGATATAACTGCACCATTTCTCATGCACTGGTTTCAGTACCAACACAGCAAGCAGAACCAAGATTAGAACCCAAGTCTCCAGGTGTTCAGCCCAGTGCCCTAGCCACTCGACAACACTGCCTCACTCAATGGATGAGTGATTCTCCAAAGTTTTCATATTGCAGATCACTGAAGGTAAGGATCCTTTCATAGATCCAACCTCCTACTTCTCCGTCTTGCACCTTCCCTGTGGCTGGGTTACATGAAAAAGTAATAAGGCTATTTGAAGGTGACCAGATAAAGCCGAACTGCCTTTCGTGTGATGGGTGCATATGTTTGGGCGTATTCCCCAAATTTTGTATCTGTACTGTTCACTTTGCTCCCACCTGTCCCTTGGACCTTGTGTCTCTCAGCTGCCCTTCTCTGATCCCTGAGCTCCTGTAATACTGACTTCCTCTCTGTTGCCTTTACACGGTCTCATGACTGCCAGTGCCAAGAGCCTTCCCTAGCTCTGGTTATCTGACAGGAGACATCTTTCCACTTCATCAAGACTCCATCTATTTGCAAATGCCCTTGGAAACTTGTATTTGCTCCCTTGCCTGGATGTCTTAATGCGTCTCTCCCTCTGCTTTGAGTTTTTGTTTAACTTTGCAATGAAGCCCTCACGATTTTCACCATTTTCCCCTTCCTGGCCCTATGTTTACATGTTATGATGTTTAATTTTTTCCCACTCCTTCAGTTGTGCTATTTTGCTAATTTGTTGTTGCGAAGTCTACAAGTGCCAAGCTGTTGACTTTTATTTTAAGGGAGTTTTGTAGCATCTTCATGCATTTTTTAAAGCTCTTACAGTACAAATAATTGGACTCTGTGAGAATAAGAAAGGGGAAGGGATGGGTGGAAGCCAAATATCTGGTTTTCAACCTTAATGGCATCCTTGTAAACAACTCTGCAGTAAAATCTGTTGTTATATCAGCTTCTTGTGGACCAATATCCAAGTCTTCTGAATTAGAAGCTTTAGCATTAGGATGCTGTGGTACCCAATGTCCCTCTTTAGGTTTAATAGATTTGGAATAAAACAGAGCAGAGAGAATGTCTCTAAATCAATATTGTTAACAGATTTACATCTCTCAAGTTACCAGTAAATTGTGCTCCAAGGAGCTTACTGTATTAAACAAAGCCATTGTTCAAGGCATCAGCAGTACTCTGTAGATCAGTAACCCCCTAGCCTTTTAGACAGGATACAAACCGTGAGCTTAAGCCGGCACCCAGGAGTACAGTTACTGGTGCAAGGAGTCACATTGACTTCAGCCCACTTGGAGGATCAGATTTACAAAGGGAAAGAACTAATTATTTTTTCTAGTAGATTCTTTGAAAAATAAATCAGACATTTTAAATAGCTTCCTTTCGTCAGGCTTCAAAATAATATAATTGTGCTCCAAATGTATTAGCTGTTGCATTTAACTAGGAGGGTTATCAATCCAATCTCTGTCAGCTAATCCAATATAGCTATTGGACTCTACTCACATCTTTATCCTTTACAAACAAATGCTGACAAAGGGTTTTTTTTTAATCTGTAATGGTAGAATATTTTAAAAGATTTAGAAGGCATTTAAAAGAAATATTCAGCATTACACAATTATATCTCCAGTAAAAACAGACAGCACTAGTTTAGTATTTTTGTTAATACAAGATTCTTTGCATCACTTCTACATCTCATTTTAGCAAATTGAAATGGTGTCTAGCAGCAATTGCTTTGCAAACAATGCCAAGATTTGAGCAGAACACTGATTCTCAAGATGATGGAATGGTGGACTTTGCCTTGACCGGAGTGGCCCATTAGTTCTAGCCCCAGGAAGAACATTACAGCAGTACAGCACCTTGCACAGTGGGGTTACCAGTAGGATCAGATATACAAAGTATAGGTTTTAATTGTCATATGTGAGCGGAAATGTAGGCTTAATAAAATATGTAAGCATCATGACCCAGGGTGTGCCTTGCGATATTGCCCCTTTTTGCAGTACAAATAAGCCTCAGTACTGGGAGTATTGATTGCATGGTTTTCACACCTAAGAGCTCCACAGTGCCTACAGAAGGACATCGGATATATAAAAGACTGTTGTCATGATGTATGGAATCAGCCCTACTTAAGCAGGAAGCCTTTATTAAATGAAACCCTGTAGAGCTGCAGACATGAACAAACAGGCTTCCACACAGCTTGTGTTCCGGCTATATCTCCATTGCTTATCAGGGATCATTTCCTCTCTGGAACACTATATAGCACACAGGGGCAATAGATATTGCAGCTATTGTCATCTACGTCATCACCCTGCCAGACCATACAGTACATATTCTAGTGCTTTCTCCAGTTGAAATTTAAGGGCTAGATTTTTGACTCTGGCTGCACAAAAGTGTGGGAGGTCAGATCCCTTTCTTATACCATGGCATGGGCTACCTGGACCTTGACTCTGGGTGCAGAGGAGCAAGTGGGTGGGAAATGGGTAGAGTCTTTCTTCTACCCCCCACAACATGCCAGACAGTAGAGCTTAGTTGGCTTAGAGATAGGTAGTAATTTGCTGCAGGGATAGCCCAGCAAATTATTTCCCTGGGGGAGCATGGAGGGGGGAATATGACTCCCAGAGCCACTGTTCCCTCCCTATGCTGCTTCTGGGTTTACACAACAGTGCACTGTCCCTGAAGGGCTATGTCCTTGAGAAACTATCTAGTCCCAAGTGTCTGAAACACTGCAATTCCTACAACTTCCCATGAGACTGTTTCCCAATTTAGGGCCCGCTCCAAAGCCCACTGAAGTCAATGTAAAAAGAGTCCCATTGACTTCAGTGGATTTTGGATGCGTGCCATAATGCATCTCATTGTCAGGACGCTTCCTGATATTCATCCTAAACATTTGCTTTTTCGTTTCATACCAGTCCATTACTCCTCATTACGCTCCTCAAATATTTGCAGATAATTATCGTATCCCTTCCTCCTGGTGTTGCTCAGATAAACTTAGACATATTTAGCTCTTCTAATCATTTGTCATAAATCAATCTGCATCTTTCTGCCACTGAGCTGCCTTGAAATCATCATAGTGTTACAGCAGCAGTCTTCCTGCTCAGGTATATGATGTAGTTGCATGTGGCATCCAAACAAATTTACTTCCATTTAATCACCGAATACCAAATATTGGGCCTTAACTTTCTGTGGCTAGCCACTACAGATCCAAACAATAAGCTGCACCACATGGTTTATTGCAGTTGTATAGCTTATTCCTGCAGTGATTTAAAAGGAAAATGACTGTGGGGGAGGGAATCATTACAGTACATTAAATAGCATGCCTATTTTCATAGCAGTTTCAGAAATCTCTTCATGATACAGCATAATATAAGACAAAATGCCAAATGCATGAAACTGATGATCCCATGAAAGATCTAATCCTGTTGCATGGATATTGCTGTAGATCTGCAAAGTATGCCAAAGCATTTTACAGACATCAGTGAGTTAAGCCCTCTTTATGTATGCAAGTGCTGTTACAGATGGGGAAGCCAAGGCCCAGAGAGGTTAAGTGATAAGCTCAGGCTTGCAGAGTGAGAGTCAAGTTCTGAACCAGGAATCAAACCCAGATCTCTTGACTCCCTGTGCTGTGTCTTAGTGACAAGACCATCTTTACAAAAATAGCCAGAGAATGAAAACGTATTGGCTACAAGCTTTTAATGGTACTTGGTTTTACAGAGAATAGTACAAGATTGAAGAGAGGAAGCCATAGTTCCATCCTTTCATGAGACCCAAAGTAGTGTCGCTTTTTAAAATGTAAATTTAATTCAATAACCTTATTTAATCCTTGAAGTACTAATGATCCCTTTCATGGCCAGCCCAGAATGTGTCTGGGCACCCGGAGGTGCAGTCACACCTTTGGGTAGGCCACGGCAGCTCTCTTTGGCTATGAAAGACACTAATAGTTCATTCAAAGAACTTCTTTCAAGTGCTGGCTGATGATGGCTTGCCTGCAAAAGAACAGCAACAGGCAGCGGTGGCCTCTTTGGAGCTTCTGACATGGACCATTCTCATTGGCCTCTACCATTCACAAAACGCCGTTGTCCAGAAGAACAGGACACCTAAGGATTGTACAGGCTATATCCCATCACCCTCTTCTGGGATGGAATAGAGGGTACACATTGAGCAGTACCGGAAAAATCACCCAGCAAGTCAGGTCAGGAAACGAAGGATAATTTAAACAACCGAACTGGCAGGGGACAATTGAATAGGGCCAGACTGTAAGCATCAGGGCTTCAGAACTGAAATTTGGCTCAGTAGCCTTCCTCCTCTAAATAGTATCGTTGGCTCTTCAGTTACAAGAATAGTATAAGCAGTTGGGGCCTTACTTCTGTGTCTTAACCTCATTATGGCACCTCCAACAGCTAAGGACTAGATCAGTAGAAGCTCCTTTTCCCCCTCATCAGTGTTCCTTGCAACGCAGCAATATCACCATTTCTCTCTGATCTTGCTAAAGTTATGCCTGCTTTTGTGCCCCCCCAATTCAATTGCTGTGATGTCCTCTCCATGGGGTACCTCAAAAGCTGCCCCGACAGTGCTTGCTTGAGTTAGCCATGTGTGCTCCAAAGACTTCCCTGGCTCCTGATTGGCTTCCAAGTGCAATTCAAGGCATGGATAGTCTTAAAAATCAATTAAAAAATCAAGTGATGATTAAAAAGTGACATTTAATAGAACGAGGAAAATACAAGTAAATAAAAATGCCTGGGGGGAGCGTGGGGGGGACACAGTTTTTATGTATCTTTCAAAAACTGGAAATAACAGAGCATGTGCCTGTCATCCTCTAGGCCACTTGGCTTGCATGCTGTATCACTTTCCTCCCCAAATAATTTTCTAACAGCAGGAGGACATTACTTTTCTAAACAATCTTCCAACCAATCTGTTATGGATGGTGACTGGATTATCTGTGTCGCTATCCAGACTGTAGCTTTGCTGTGTTTTACACCAGCTTTGCCGTGGGGAAACTGGATTGGAGGAAGTGTCCTCACTCAGCGGCGCTGGAGACATGCTGGAACTCTGGAACTTTTTTTAGGAGTCAAACAGGTGCCTTGTGGTTCTTTAGGTACTTCCAGTGCTTGTGTTCTGGCACTTCTCAAATGCTGCATTCACCTCCTGATCCCCAGCTGCGTGTGCTTTGAAAACTGCAAGTAGGGGAGCATAGGGTTGCAAATCCCAGTCTTTTACCAAGGGACTGTTTCGTAGTAAGAAATCATTTCATCTTCCATCAAGAAGAGTGTCACTTTCTGGAAAAGTTCCAGTCTGTAGCCCTCTAAATCTAGTCCCAGCCATCCAGAGAAGGATCAATGACCAACTGAGCTGCAGCAAGTATCTTTTGAAAGGCATCAGAAGTAAGGCTCCCAGAAAAGTGCATTGAAGGCCCAACACAGTCTGCGTTGGCCTAATGCATCAATCTAAAACCCATCTCGTCTAAACATTTTGAACTGTCCCCTGTTACGTTTAGTTCCTTGATTAAATCCCTTCACAGGGACATGATATGTGACTAACAGAAGGGTATTGATGAATTAGTGTGGATCTGATTCAAGATGCAATTTAGAATGAGATTGCTTTCAGTAAAGTGACTGTTATGGACAAGTATCAGAGGGGTAGCCGTGTTAGTCTGAATCTGTAAAAAGCAACAGAGGGTCCTGTGGCACCTTAGAGACTAACAGAAGTATTGGGAGCATAAGCTTTTGTGGGTAAGAACCTGCCTCTGGAGATTTCCATTACTTGCATCTGAAGAAGTGAGGTTCTTACCCACGAAAGCTTATGCTCCCAATACTTCTATTAGTCTCTAAGGTGCCACAGGACCCTCTGTTGTGTTATGGACAGTGTATGAAGCTATTCCTCATAGGACATCTATGTTCTCAGGGACTTCCACATTAAATATGATCCACTTAGAAGTCAGAAGACCGAGACCAAGATAATAAAGTGGTTTTGTGTCCCTCAATATTTCGAAGCTGAGCTTGAGACATCTTAATGGGGCCCAATTTTCATAGAACAGGTGCTCAGCACGTTTTAATCCCAACCTTGATTTGGCAGGGAAATTCTGCAAGTGGAATCTTAACGTCTTGCATCGTAATGTCTCTCTTTATATGCAAGGCATGATGAGTGCAATTTGACAGGGCACACGATGAGTTCAGTTGGGTTGGGTGACTTTAGCTGTGCATTTCCTGACTTCCTAGTTTTTAAGTGTGACCTTAACTTTGACTCCCTATGTGTGTTTTGAGAGAACTACATTTTTCCACCAAAGATTTTTTGTCTTAAGTAACTGAGACCTACAGCCTTAACTCCATGTATGCCTGGATTTGCCTCTGCAGCATCCCTGAATGGCCCATCAGGGCATGACTCATGCAGCCGCAGGTCTCTGCGTGTAGGTCGCTGGCTCTGCGAGGTCCAAGGTAGCGATGCTGTAGCCTTGTGGCCAAAGCACACTTCAGTCCAGTCCTTTTCAGCATGTTAAGGTTCAAAGAAAACCAAGAACAAAATACCACAGCTCGGAACAGGGTGGTCCGATGAACCTTTGGTAGGACCCTGCCCTTCTATTCAGGGCTTGTCTTTAAACAGTCCTTGTTTCCACCAATTCCCCAGGGACTGGTTGTCCCAGCTAGCAGAAGGCTTGTCCAGCTGGTAAGCTAGCTCAGTCTCTGAGTGGCAGCTAGGCTTCTCTCACATCAGAAGCAGAGCTCTGCTCTCCTTCCTGGTCAGCCCTGAGCTTGGCTAGGTCACCTCCTTTTAACTCCTCACTCCAGTCCTGGCATTTGCTGTGGGCTCTTTTTAACTCTCTCATGGCCAGTGTGGGGCTACCTGCCTCATCACACCATGTTTCATGACTTTTTTGGAGTGGGAATCAAGAACTGGAGAAACTAATTGTATGGTGAAATAATAGTAAATGTTATTAACAGGTGAATGATTTTTAAGTGGCTTTATATCCTCATTATTAATACACCTCCCTCCCCCGACACAGACACACAACATACACACCCCGGATGCACACAGACCAGCTGTATTGGCTACAGCTACACCCCAGGGCTACAGACTCATTTTCACAAGCTTGAATTTCTCCAACCCACCATGCAGCCCAGTTCTCGCCCCCCCCCCCCCCCCCCCAGTGGATATACAGGATCTTGGAAAAAGTGCTGTGAATATCTATACAGGGGTTGTATTTCAGAGGATAGGGCATGTTCTGTTTTTGTGAGATGCCATTAAAAGAAATGACTTAGAACATTTCTTGCCGGTATTAAAAAGAGACGTTTTATTGCAAATACTTCATGGGTCATCTTTAAACATGATCCTTGGTTTGCTTATTAGATTTGTAAAGAATTCGTCAACTGAGTGAGGGGAAAAGATCCTCTTTGTTTGGAAAGACTCTAATCTGTTAAGTTGTCACATCTAGTTGAAGCTGTCAGCGATGTACCAAGAGGTATTTTTACATTGCTCGTCTGGAGCCAAGTGCCAAATCTCCTGAACCAGTGCGACTCACTCTTGATTTGCCTGACCTGGCTAATGCAGCCAGCTGCTTCCCTAACATAGACCTGGAGTCCACGTCTCAATAAGTGGCTTGTTTTTAATTTGCAGTGGCAGATATTCGGAGGGCTGGGAGGCCCAGGGGTTTGGTAATGAGAATCCAGATACTAAGTAAGCAGAATTTACTCCCAGATGATGGCTCTCTGGTGGCCTCTGTGAAGCAAGTTGGTCTCAATCCAGTTTCTAGTGGACAGGTATCCACTTCACAGTTAGCACTGGTGTCTGCCTTTGTTGATAGTGCCATGAGAAACTTCAAGGACTGAATGTGAATGGAACACAGCAGCCTCTCACTCCTGGAGGTGGCCCTGGCATGGTAAGATTGGGGTAGATTGGCTCAGCAGAGTAGAAACACTTAGTTTCCTAATGCCAGGCTTGTTTTGTGGATAAACAGCAGACGGGCAGCTCCAGGCACCAGCGCACCAAGCACGTGCCTGGGGCGGCAAGCCACCGGGGGCTGCCTGCCGGTCGCCGTGAGGGCGGCAGTCAGGCTGCCTTCGGCGGCATGCCTGTGGGAGGTCCGCCAGTCCCGCGGTTTTGGCGGCAATTCGGCGGCGGGTACGCCGAAGCCGCGGGACCAGCGGACCTCCCACAGGCGCGCCGCCGAATCCGCGTTACCAGCGGATCACCAGCAGGTGCACCGCCTGACTGCCATGCTTGGCAAAATACATAGAGCCGCCCCTGACAGCAGACTCCAGGGCCTTTTTCTGATTGACACTACAACTCCTTTACCCTGGCAGAGCAAGGCAAAGGGGCCTTCGTATCAATCAGAATCAGGCCCTTCGGACTCCTGGGCTCTAAAACCAGCCCCTTTCATCAGCACTAAAATCCCTGTGTGTAAGGGATTATATGCAGTTCGAAATTTACCAAATTAGCTGTTCTGTAATAATTATTACAGAACAGTTATTCTGGACACTCTCATTCCAAAATAAGAGCTTATGCTGAAATAATTATCCTGCAATAGCTATTTCAATAAATGTCCAAGTGTAGCCAAGCTCTAACATATATCAAAATTAAACCCAACACTCTGTAGACAAACGATTTAATTCGAATGACCCCTGCATGTGGCCGGAGGGGATTATCTCAATTCTCCCAGGTGATAATTATGCCTTTTACTTCTCACTAAGAGTTAATTGGCCCTACTATTGCTAGGCCCAAAGCAATCAATAGTGGAGTCTACCCAGATCAGAGTCTATCCAACTTGATTCTACTTTCCATACGTCACTCGCCATAGGTTTTCTTTGTTGTTTATTGTTCAGTCATCGCTGTTTCTCTTCCTGCTCGCCTCAGGGCTTAGCTAACAATGTTCAGGACCACAGCAGGGCAGAGGGGAAGATGAGGGATCAAGCTGTGAGTTACTTCCCCATTGATTTCTGCTCCCAGAAGAGAAGACTATTCCGGTCTAGTCGTTCCATTTGTTCCTAAATAAGGGGTGGGCAAACTTTTTGGCCTGCGCATTACATCAGGAAAATTGTATGGCAGGCCATGAATGCTCAGAAATGGGGTGGGGCTGCGGGCTCTGGTTGGGGGTGCAGGCTTTGGGGTGGGGCTGGGGATGAGGTGTAGGAGGATGGGGTGTAGGAGGATGCTCTGGGCTGGAACCGAGGGGTTTGGAGGGCGGGAGGGGGGCTTAGGGCTGGGGCAGGGGGTTGGGGCATGGGGAGAGGTTCAGGGGTGCAGGCTCCAACCGGCGCTTACCTCAAGCGGCTCCCGGAAGCAGAGGCATGTCCCTTTTCCAGCTCCTACCCAGAGGCACATCCAGGTGGCTCTGCACGCTGCCCCATCCACAGACACCGCCCCTGCAGCTCCCACTGGAGCCGGAGTGGGGCTATGCTGTGGCTTCCGGGAGCTGCATGCTACGGCCTCCGACCCAGCACCCCGGCTGGAGCAGGGCTGCGCCATGTGGTGCGGCCCCTGACCCAGCGCCCCGCCCGGAGTGGGGCAAGCCCCAGACCCCGCTCCCCAGCGGGAGCACCCAGGCCGGCTTCAAACGGCTCGTGGCCGGATCAGGCCCGCGGGCCATAGTTTGCCCACCTCTGCCCTAAATCAACACCTGACCACAGCCCCAGTCCATTGCTTGCATTGTTCATGCCAAGGTTTTGACTTTACTTATACTAAGTACCAACTTTTGCTTTTTCTTTGCTGGTTGTTTACACAGATTTGGTAATAAAATTACTACCTGGCCAGAAGGGTCTGCCTTGGTGTGTGTTCACTCACCATTTACCTTAGATGGGTGAAGTGAGTGACTTCCATACCCACCTTTACTCTCCATCACAGCATTCTGGTTTATGGAATTCAGAGCAATGAAAAAGACTTCTGTAGTTGATACCTGTGTCAGAAGAAGCAGGCAAGCCCTGAAGCCATCCCATTGAAGGAGACTGAGGAGGTTGTCTCTACTGTTGGAGGGAGCTGAGCTGTGTTGTGGGTTTAATCCTAAAAACTCTGAAAGACCCAGTGTTGGAATTGCAGGGCAATGCATGTCATCCCTTTGTCTGAGCTCTCTGTCAGCTGTGGCAAGGAAGTGTCAATTGTATGATACTGTAGTGTGAGGTGGAGTATTCTCCTAGGTCCTGGCAGCAACCAGAGTATGCCATATAACATAACATTTCTTCCTCTCTTTCCCCCGCCAAACTTTCCCTTTGCATCTATGGCTGCAAATGTTGATCATGGTCATAAAATTAGTGAGTCCTTTTTAAAATCCAGCCACTGTATTTTTCTCTGCCCTCCCGTGGCAGTGAGTTCCACATATTAACCATTGATGATGTAAAGAAGTAGTTTCTTCATCTTGCTCTAAATATATGGCCCTTTTAATTTCAAGGGGCTTCTCCTGATACTGTAATGTGTGCCAGGATAAGAAGGAGAGTCTGGTCATATTTCACTGCAGACCCTTTCCTCATCAAGGAAGTCCCTCCTGAGTCTTCTCCTCTGCAGTTGTAATTAATCTGCAATCTTTCATTTTATGTAAATCTTGCCGTGTTTCTAACATGAGGTGACCAGGCAGTACTACAAAAGAGGGCATGCATTATTGTTTCATTTAATGAAATATTTTCGGAATGATCTTCTGTCGCTTTGTTAATTGCACGCTCCTTGTGTGTTTAAACAGCCGGGGCAGTGGCTTTACTGAGTTGTTGTTGTTTGTTTATTTAGTTGGTAGTGTTACTGTAGCACCTGGAAGACACTGTCATGGGCCAGAACCCCATTGTACTAGGCGCTGTACAAGCACAGGGTAAAAAGATAGTCCCTGCGCCCAAGAGTTTGCAGTCTAAGTACGGTGGCTCTAGATCTTTTCCGACAGAGTGCTGCAAGGTCAGAATGCGTTGCAGCAGAGAGGCAGACATAGATAGTAGTTGTAGAACCCTGTAGAGTTACCCTTTGTGTAAGAGAATTTAAAATGAGCAGTTAGAAAAAACAATCCACATAGTGGAAGCTGTGGCTAGTTATAAAACAAGGATATACAGAGATGATCTATGGTTAGTGTTCGGGACTGGGTCTCTGGGTTCTAGAGGCTCTAATGGAGATCATGGCCCCTAATCTAATAATAATTTTTGAAAGTCAGACAGAAATGTGATGACTAAATTGATGGCAACCCTTTAACAGTTTTTAAACAACCTCCTTAATGGACTTGTTCTCCTCACCTGTTCAGTTTGTCTTGTTAATTGTTCTCCTGGTGCAGGGCTGCAGCAAAGGGTCTTTCTCTCACCTTAATGGAGCGTCTGATTCAGAAATATGGCGAGAGCATAGTGAAGATGCTGACTGTGCAATACCGAATGCATCAGGCCATAATGCAGTGGGCCTCCTCAGAAATGTACTGTGGCCGACTCTCAGCTCACCCTTCCGTGGCGCATCATTTACTGAAGTAAGTGACTTGGCTCTTTTTTTTTTTAACCAGGTTTCAGTGAGGAATGGACATGTCAGTTAATACTTATCCACAGTTAACAATTATCCATCTGTCTGTGATATCCTTTTGCTATTTCTTTCCCATTTTGTTCTTATTTCATTTAGCAAACATTGATTTTGTTTTCCCTTGTGCAGCTTACAGAATAGAAACCCACAGGGTTATACTCTGTTTTGGTTTTTAAAAAATCCTCCTATGGCTTGCTATACAGGAAGGCCTGATCTTCAGCCTCTCCAAGAACTCCCCAGAACAGAGCGTTAAATATTGACTAACTGTAACAGCTTCAGCACTGTATCTGTTGAGACAAATCTGTAAGTGGGATTTCAGAACAGGATTTTTTTTTCTTTTTAAACATGTCTGTTACTTTCTCGGTGTCTCCATTTGGGGCCTGCTCCTGCTCCCACTGAAGTCAATGGACGTTTTTGTGATAGATTTCAGTGAGAGCAAGTTAAATACGTTATGGAATTATTATGGTTTGTTTGCTTGATAGCATGTTTAGGCACTGACCAAGTTTGGGGCCTTATGGCACTAGGCATTGGACATACATTCTAAACCCTTTGGGGTAGAGACGCTCTTTTTGTTCTGATTTGACCGCACCGAACACAGTGGGGTCCTGGTCTGTGACTGGGACTCCTACATATTACATTATAATTACTTATGGTATTAATAATGATGATGATAAGACTGTCCCTGTCTGAAGAGCCTACAACTTAAATAGACAAGACAGACAACGGGTGGGAGAAAGGAAGTCTCATTGCTCCCATTTATAGATCGGGAACTAAGGCAGAAAAGGGTTAAATGAATTGCCCAAGGTCACACAGGAAGTCGGTAATGCAGAGTGGAGAATTTAACTCGGAACTCTTAAATATCAGTCCGGTCCTTAACTACAGACCCATTGTTTCTCTTAGTGAATGCGGTGGTTGTGTTTCTTTCAAGATGCACTAATATTTTCTCAATATTTAATCAGCAAAAGTAGTTCTCAATGTCTATGTTATGGTAGCATCCAAAGTCCCCAATCCAAATCATGATCCATTGTGTTGGGAGCTGTACAAATGTAGAAAAGAGACAATCGCTGCTTCACAGGTCTTACTATCTGAGGCTACATCCACACTGCACACTTCTTTTGGCAGCGGATAGTGTGCGTACCCAGGTAGTGGGTTTCACAATCAAAGTTTCATGGATCAAATTCTCATCTGTGTGCAAAGTCTGAGTGACCAAGTTTTGTGGAGGGGGTTTCTGTGGGAATAGGGGCTGGCTGTGAGGCACGGCTTAGGCGAGTAAAGACACGCCTGAATGGTGTGGGTATGTACCTGAGTGCGTACCGTACATGGCTCTTTACTTGCCCAAGCTGTGCATCTGTCTATGCCGCTGTTTTTTAGCCATGTAGTTTTTTTTTTTTTTTTAATTAAATTAATGGAGATATCCCATCTCCTAGAACTGGAAGGGACCTTGAAAGGTCATCGAGTCCAGCCCCCTGCCTTCACTAGCAGGACCAAGTACTGATTTTGCCCCAGATCCCCAAGTGGCCCCCTCAAGGATTGAACTCACAACCCTGGGTTTAGCAGGCCAATGCTCAAACCACTGAGCTATCCCTCCCCCCCTGTGTTCTGCGGTCTCCTGCTGCTGGAGTCCTTCCCCACCGAAGTGAAAGATTCCGGCAGCGGGGAAAGGCTCTGCCAGCTCCCCACTGCTAGAGCCCTTCACCCACTGCAGGGAAAGACTCTGGGCAGCAGGGAAAGGCTCTGGCAGCGGGGAGGTGGTGGGGAAAGGCTGAGCCTATTTCTGCTGCCTCCCCCCGTGCCAGATCTGTTCCTCACTCCAGTGAAAGGCTTTGGCTGCAGGGAGCTGCTGAAGCCTTTCCCCCTGCCTCCCCTCTGCCAGAGCCTCCCTGACACGTGTAGCTACACACTACAGCGTGGACACTGTGTACTTTTCACTCTGAAGCTACACATACAGTAAATGCCGGCGACACTGGTGTGTAGTATAGACAGCCTAATTAGACTGGAGTTTTTCTGGGAGCTCATCATTGGAATGAATGGGAGATCAAAGTGGTTAGAGAAGTTCTTTTTCTTTTCTTCTATGTGATACGACCTACCTGACAACAGCTTTGAAAATCTCTGATTTCCCATTCATTCCAATAGTGAACTAAATTTCCTGTGTCCTAGGCTACATTGTCAGACTGTCAAGACGATACCCATATTTGATGGTTAATTATTGCTTGTATATTTAAGATCTCTTTTGACAGTTGTAATGATTTCCTGTGTTTCTGTGCAGTTTAGAAGTGACTACTGTTTCATTTGTATTACAGACAAGTATCCGCTAACATCCACCGCTGTTGGCACTAATTGGTACCCTTTAAATTGCAGTCAGCACAGTTCCGTGGGTCAGGGTGACTAGGTAACTTGCGTTACCTCTCGTGGGGTTGCAGAAGCACAAAACACTGTAGAGCCTACCGTAAATTTTTAGTGTCCTTTTTTTTTTTTTAGGTGGATATTTAAAATTCAGAGAACATTTCCACCAGATTAAAACAGTTTTATGGTGGATCACATTTTGGATATGAATTACTTGAGAGGTTATTTTACTACATAAAACTCATGTTAGTTTCAGTGAAATATTGTCGGAGAATTATATAAACACAGTATGATGGATGAAACTTTTCTCAATAAAAATGAGTTGTTACTGCAAATCTAGGAGGATATAAGCAGTGCATTGATGGCCTGAGCCAGCACCCAGTGCAGTCAGTGGAAAGATTCCCACTCGCTTCAGTGGACTCTGGATCAGGCTCTTAAACAGCAAATGTCCTTTTTCATTCACACAGTTAAAGCTACTGTAAGATGCACACAAGTAAAAGTATAATTAGGCCGGGCAAGAAAAGAATTTGAAGAGCAACTAGCAAAGGACACAAAAACTAACAGCAAAAATTCCTTAAAGTACATCAGAAGCAGGATGCCTGCCAAACAAGGGCCACTGGAGGATCAAGGATCACTCAAAGAAGACAAGGCCTTTGCAAAGAAGCTAAATCATTTCTTTGCATTGGTCTTCATTGCAGAGGATGTGAGGGAGATTTCCAAGCCTGAGCCATTCTTTTAGGTGACACTTCTGAGGAACTGTCCCAGATTGAGGTGTCAGTAGAGGAGGTTTTGGAACAAATTGATAAACTAAACAGTAATAAGTCACCAAGCCAGGTGGTGTATTCACCTCAGAGTTCTGAGGAACTCAAATATGAAACTCCTGAACTACTAACTGTGGTATGTAATCTGTGGCTTAAATCCACGTATGTACCAGATGACTGGTGGGTAGCCTAACTTCAGTACCACACATATTGGTTGAAACTATAGTAAAGAACATTATTCTGAGACACATAGATAAACCCGATATATTGGGGAAGAGTCAACATGGCTTTTGTAAAGGAAAATCATGCCTCACCAGTCTGTTAGAATTCTTTAAGAGTGTCAGCAAACATGTGGACAAGGGCGATCCAATTGATATAGTGTACTTGGACTTTTAGAAAGCCTTTGACAAAGTCTCTCACCAAGGCTCTTAAGCAAAATAATTAGTCATGGGACAAGAAGGAAGGTCCTCTCATGGTTCAGTAACTGGTTAAAAGATAGGAAACAAAGGGTAGGAATAAATGGTCAGTTTTCAAAGTGGAGAGAGGTAAATAGTGAGGTCCCACAAGCATCTGTACTGGGACCAGTTCCATTCAGTGTATTCATAAATGATCTGGAAAAGGGGATGAACAGTGAGGTGGTAACATTTGCAGACCATACAAAATAACTCAAGATAGTTAAGTCAAAAGCTGACTGTGAAGAGTTGCAAAAGAATCTCACAAAACTGGGTGACTGGACAACAAAATGGCAGATGCAATTCAATGCTGATAAATGCAAAGTAATAGACATTGGAAAAAATAATCCCAACTATACATACAAAATGGGATATAAATTAGCTGTTAGCACTCAAGAAAGAGATCTTGGAGTCATTGTGGATAGTTCTCTGAAAACATCTGCTCAATGTGCAGCAGTACTCAAAAAAGGTAACAATGCTGGAATAAATAATAAGGGGGGATAAATAATAAGGGCGAAATGATAAGAAAATATCACAATACCACCATATAAATCCATGGTATGCCCACACCTTAAATACTGTGTGCAGTTCTGGTTGCCTCATCTCAGGAAAGATATATTAGAATTGGAAAAGGTAGAGAGGGCAACAAAAATGATTAGGGGTAAAGAGCAGCTTCCATGTGAGGAGAGACTGGGGCTGTTCATCTTAGAAAAGAGATGACTAAGTGGGGATATAATAGAGGTCTATGAAATCATGAATGATGTGGAGAAGGTGAATAGGGAAGTATTATTTACTCCTTCACGTAACACAAGATCCATAGATGCCGACCCCGTGGGTGCTCCGGGGCTGGCGCACCCACGGGGAAAAATTGGTGGGTGCTCTCAGGGAGGGTAGAGGAACGGGAACGTGGCCCGCTCAGGAGGAGGCGGGGCTAGGGCGGGGATTTGGGGAAGGGGTTGGAATAGGGGCAGGGAGGGGGTGGAGTTGGGGCGGGGACTTTGGGAAAGGGGTTGGAATGGGGGTTGGGCAGAGGTGGGAGGGGGTGGGGCAGGGGTGGAGTTGGGGCAGTGCTTGGGGGCAGAGGCGAGTTGAGCACCCACCGGCGCCAGCAGAAGTTGGCACCTATGACAAGATCTTAAATTGCTGGTGGAAATCCTGCTCTGTTTATGAAATCTGTGACTATCTGATGGCTATTGTCTCAGTCCACTTCTAGTGGACAAGTAGGTATATTTTAGTCCCGATACTGAAGACCGGATCTTTTGGAAATTTTGAAAGTTCCTGCTTATTGATATTTGAAAGTAACACTGTAGGATGCTTTAATCGTGTCTGCAGCATTCTCATGTATTCTGACTCTAGTTTGCTGCCTTTTCATTTTACTGTGCCTAGGTGCTAGTAAATGAGGATCAGATGAAGTAAGTCCTGGCAGGTTTGGGGTGAGAGGGATACTGGAACCCGTTTTAAAGACCGGTTGGGCAGATCCTAGTGAGATGCTAGAACCTATATATGTAAGGCTGGAGCAACCTAACCCTCAAAACTCTGATCTTGCCCTCATTGTCCACTCACCCAGCTTTGTCAAATTCGCACCACCCTACCTGCTATTTCATAGATCTGATTCTGTGTGAGGGTAGAAATTTCTGGGATCTTGGACCCAAATAAGACCAGATGTTTGCGAGATATGGAGTCTCAAGGTGAAGTGTGTCCCCCTCTTGAAACATCTTGAGTTGATTTGGAGGGAGGGGGTTGCTCAGCATATTATCAAAAACACCTTTGAACTAGAAATTTTAAAAATGGGTAACTAAAATTAGGCTCTGAAGTCAGTATTTAGGCACCTAAATAAGTATCCTGATTTTAAAAACTGTTACACCCATAGCAGCACCCACTGACTTCAAAAGGAGCTGCTAAAAGGGGTTTAAGACGTCTGCAGCCATATATGAAACACCAAAATGTACAGGATCTAAGATGTTCCTGGCTGCCAAAGTCCTGACCCTACCACCAAGGTATCAGGAGTTGGCATTTAAACACCAATAATAAAATGATGCTTGAGATAGATATGTAGGGTGAGATTTGGCTTCAGTGGGAGTGGAGTTAGGCCAAGGCTGAGTGCTTTTGAAAATCTGCCCTGTACTGACATTCTGTAGGACAGAGGTTTTCAAATTTTTTTTTGGCGACCCAGTTGAAGAATATTGTTGATGCCTGTGACCCAACGGAGCTGGGGATGAGGGGTGTGGGAGGGGGTCAGGGCTCTGGGCTGGGGCCAGTGATGAGGGGTTTGGGGGGGACTCAGGGCTGGGACAGGGGGTTGGGGTGTATGAGGGGGTCAGGGCTCTGGGCTGGGGGTGCAGGCTCTGAGATAGGGCTGGGGATGAGGGTTTGGGGTGTAGGAAGGGGCTCCGGGTTTGGAGCCTCAGAGCTGGGGCAGGGGATTGAGGCACGGGGTTGGGGCGTGGGTTTACCTCCAGCGGCTCCCAGTAAGCGGCGCAGCTGGGATGCAGAGGCAGGCTTCCCACCTGTCCTGACACCGTGGACCACGCTGTACCCCAGAAGCGGCCAGCAGCAGGTCTGGCTCCTAGGCGGAGGCGCGCAAGCAGTTGGCTCTTGCCCGCAGGCACCGCCCCTCCAGCTCCCATTGGCCGGGAACCGGCCAATGGGAGTGCGGAGTCGGTGTTTGTGGCAGGGGCAGCGCACAGAGCCCCGTTGCACCCCGCCTGCCTAGGAGTCGGACACAAGCTCCTCTGTTTTGCATCCTGGCACTGATCTGTCCAAGTCCAATTTTGCATTGATAAATCGATTGTGAGCATATAAAATCTGTACATTAGGCTGCAGATAACAGATAAGGCTAACAGACTCCAGCTGTGACTGTTTCTTGGCTAGTGTGCGTGAATCTGAGAAGAGCCCGCTGCTTGGCCTGCTGCTGTGAGTCAGAGGCATTGCAGCAAAACAGGAAAGCAGAAGGAATCCTGCAACATTTATACTGCAATAATTAACTATCATTTACTTCTTCAAGCACAGCATAAATGGTAGGGCCAGTGGCCATGTGTGAAAGCTACAGAAAAGAACATTCCGAGCAGATTGCAGGAAGTCGTTCTTACTCAGAGGATAGTAAATAGAAGTAGCCTTCTGGGCAAGATTGAAACTTCAACCACTTGGGTCACTGAAGAAGTGGAAAGGATGCTGTCCTGGGAGAAGCAGTGCCCAATGCAGTCCTCTGTGAGAAGGTCTTGGTGGAGGCACCCAAAACCTTTGGATAAGTAGGGCCTCAGATCAAAGTGGGTGCTTGGTAGGTCCAGGCTCTGATTTCTGGACCATGGGTTCCAGGGTAAACAATGCCAGATTATTTAAAGGGACGCTGCCAGTTGATGTGGAGCCCCTTTAAAGTTGGCTTTGATTCTGACGCTGATTGGCATTTTAGGCAGGGGTACTAACTTATGCAAACGCACCGTGTTCTCCCCGTCCATGTTTGTCTATTCAGCTGTTGCACACTGTCAGAATCCCAGTTTGTGAGCTGTCTGGGGCAGCTCTTTGTGTTACTTTTCTGTAGAGCATCTATCATGGGGGTGGGGGCCTGAACCCTGCTTCGGGTTGTTAGATGCTACTGTAATAGAAATAATGAAAATGAGTAATCCCTGCACAGCCCCGTGAGACACATAGCCAGATTTCAGTTAACGGTGGTTTTCAGTAAAGTGGGGTTGTGCCTTATCAAAAGGATACACTTTGCCTTCAACATCCCTTCATAGTCCTAATATTTCTTAAGGACCAAACCCTTCTTTCCAAACTTCCCTTCAGACACTACGAACATGTGACAGTACACTTATGAAGCTGGAGCACTGGGCTATAAGAAACCCCCATGAATCTCATTGTTAAATCTGTGAGTATCGCCAACCCTCAGCATTCAAAAATTCATGAGTCAGTCCCTAAGAAATCATGAGATTGGCTTATAAATCATGAGATTTAAACAAGACCTACATCTTGGGTTCCTTTTATTAGCTGCCTGGTTTCTGAGCCTTTAGGGTGCATTTTGATCATGTTTTCAAGATTTTCTCTGCAACCATGAGGGCTTAGAAACTCTTTTTTAAAGTGAAAGGTGCGATTCTCCCCTAATCACAAGAATCCAAGGGCTGGACATTTTAAGTGAAACACCAAATATTGTGAGTCCCCGTGACAAAATCACAAGAGTTGGCCACACTGGCTGTGCCTGAGAGGCACTTGACCCCTGTGGTTACTATGTTCAGCTAACTAGTCAGTAAACAAACAAGAAGTTGGGAAATGTTTCTTTCAAAGGAAGCGCAGGAGGCAGTAAGGCATTATGTATATATTGCACCAGAACTGGGATTCCGTCCAACGTTTGGCTGCAGTGACTGTCCCGACTGTGATACTGACAACAAGATTCTCTCCCTAAAACAGTAACACATCGCTGCAGTTCACGTTGCTTTGCAACAGCAAGTGGGCTAACCTTCTCCCTTGTGTTTAAGGGGTTAGCGTTTAAATAAGCACCAGAAAATTTTCCAGGGTAACACCTTGTTCTGCTGAATGCTTTCCTCTCCCAAAGGAGCATGTTGTTTCTCTCCCCAAAAAAGATTTATGCAGCTAATTCCTCTGAAATGAAGTTTCCAGATTGATTGTTCCTTGTAATGAGACATGCTGCAAGTACGTTCTTTGGCCGCTAGGAGTTGTCAAAGAATCATGTTAATAGGATTGTCTATATGGAGGAGACTAACCATGTTTGGGTTCTAGACAGATCCTTCAGTGTGTATGTAAGCAGGCTACCAGTGTGAGGAATAGTAGGACAGATGTTAAAGGGATGGGAAGCTGCTTAGGGTTTGCATCAAGAAAGGAGGGATAAATCTGTCCTGCAGACCAAAGGGGAAGAAGTACTTCAGTGAGAAACTGTTTTGCTGCTGCTCAGAACTGGATCTGTAGAAAACATGGATGGTAATTGCAGCAATTAACTGTAAATATGGGGGATGAGTCACATATTTATTAAAATCCAAATGCTGGACTGCAGCATGAAGCCCAAACAGCTGTGCTTTGGGAAGGGAACCTCCATGGCTGGGGGGAAGAAATCTTCCTCTAGGTCTAAAAGCAGCAATGGAGTGTCTTAGGCTAGGTCTACACTACGGGGGGGGGAGGGGGGAGGGTCGACCTAAGATACACAACTTCAACTACGTGAATAGCGTAGCTGAAGTTGCGTATTTTAGGTCAACTTACCTGGCTGTGAGGACGGCGGCGAGTCGACCACTGCCGCGCTGCCGTCGACTCCGCTTCCGCCTCTTGCCGCGGTGGATTTCCGGAGTCGACAGCAGAGCGATCAGTGATCGATTTTATCGCGTCTTCACTAGACGCGATAAGTCGATCCCCAATAGATCGATTGCTACCCGCCGATCCGGCGGGTAGTGAAGACGTGCCCTTAGCAGGGTGCAGGGTGCTGTGGCTGGTAAATCCAGCTCGGCCCTGTCCCAGTGTCCCTAAGCACCCTACGTGCTGGTGAGCAGTGAGCGTCTGCATAGCACAGCTCTATGCCACACAAGGGTGCAGCCAAACTGCACCAGGCACCAGATCCTGTCCCCGGCTCCCTTCAAGTGGGCACTAGACCAGTCCCGTGAGGGGCAGCACTGAGCTTTAAATGATTGTCCATTAGGCTGCATTACTTTGTGCTTCTTCTTGAGTTTGACTCCAAGGCAAGTCGAAAAGTTGGCTGGAATTTTCATAGGGGTGTACAGAGTCTGTTGTGTCAGTGTTAATTTATGTATGCTCATGTGCACGTGCTTTCCTGGGGACGTCTCTAGCTAGAAGATGAATGAGTTTCAGTCCAGAGAGGAAAGTTCTTTTGTTGCTGATGAAGTGAGTAATATCCATTGAAAGCAAAGCAAACCAGTGGAATACAAGTGCAGATGGGCAAACTTACCAAGCTGGAAAACCATTCAAGTGTTTGGGACAGTGGTTAAGGCCCTGTCTTGCAACTCAGGAAGCTTGGGATCAGTTCCTGGTTCTGCCATGGGTTTCCCTAGTTACCTTAGAAAGCCACTTCATTTCTCTAGGTAAAATCCTGGCCCACAAACTGCAGTGGGGCCAGGACTTCATCCTCTGTCCTAGTTCCCAATCTGTAAAATGGAGATAACCCTTCCTTTCTCCCACCTTTTGTTGCTCTTGTCTGTTTGGCTTGTAAGTTGTTTGGGGCGGGGACTGTCTCCTATTATGTGCGTGTACCCCTCTTAGCGCAGTGTTCTGCCAATCTGGGCTGGGGCCTCTCGGTGCTGTTGTAATAATAGCAACTTTGGTTTTGTTCCTGTGGCATCTCAGTGATGATAAGATTGTACTGTAGGATCAGAGCCTTTGGACTTGCAGTGTACTTGCCTTGAAGCTGTCCAGCATTCTGCTGGTTTCCTAATCCAGCCCTTCCATCTCTTGGTCCATTCACAGACTGTGAATTCAAGGAACAACTCTCTTCGGTGTTAAAATGTAACTTTTTGACGTAGCTTCTTCAGATGTAGAAATGATATGAAACCAGAATCCCTGGCTAGTTACCTGGCTGGTGTGTTCTGACTCAACGAATATCACAGCTGTCAAATTGCTACGTCTTAGAACACTTTTAAGGACTCTTCCTCCTTACGGTGCTAAAAGCTGCTGCAGCATAAACCTATTTCTGTAGCTTTACTGTCTGACGCTAGTGGAGTGAAACTCCACTAACTCCCACGCTCTCTACTTTGGCTAGTATTAGAAACGACTGCAGTTCATAAAAAAGTGGTGTGTGGTTTAGCTCCATGGATCAGTCAGCCAAAAGTTTTCAGGGCTGGCTGGCTAGCCCAGGCTTTGAGAAGAAGCAACTGCCCAGTGGTGCCCACCACCCCTATCATTGGGCTGCTGGGAGAGGGGTTTAAGGGAATGTTACAACATAGTCCCTATGACCAGTGTTCAGCTCCGTTTTTCAGTCACAAAGTTCTGCCACTGCTGAACTGCCACCGTCTTGGAAATTGATATATGGCATGGTCACAAGTCTGTCTTGCAGTGCACTGCAGTGACCATCATCTTTGTCAATACCAGGGGCTGAGCGGGGGGATCCAAGAGCTAAAGGCACGAGCCTTTGTACTAGCTGAAGAGCCAGACTCTCAAGCTGAAAGCTAGAGCAGGCCCATGTCCTCCGTGAAACAGGCGCTGTCCAGGACATGTAACACACCCAGTGGGTTACATAGGCTGATCCCGGAGCAGCGGCATTCATCGCACTCTTAAAGTGATGCAATACATGACAATTAGAGCCATGTCATTACCAATGCAGCACGCCCAGAACACTGAGGAGAGAAGGGGATCTGGGAGGCATTTTATAACATAGGTGGTGTCATAACTATAAAGGGAAGGGTAACAGCCCTCCTGTGTACCATACTATAATCCCTCCTGGCCAGAGACACCAAAATCCTTTTACCTGTAAAGGGTTAAGAAGCTCAGGTAACCTGGCTGACACGTGACCCAAAGGACCAATAAGGGGACAAGATACTTTCAAATCTTGGTGGGGGGAAGGCTTTTGTTTGTGCTCTTTGTTTTGGTTGTTGTTCGCTCTTGGGACTAAGAGGGACCAGACATCAATCCAGGCTCTCCAAATCTTTCTGAACAAGTCTCTCATATTTCAAACTTGTAAGTACAGCCAGGCAAGGCGTGTTAGTTTTATCTTTGTTTTCTCAACTTGTAAATGTACCTTTTACTAGGATGTTTACCTCTGTTTGCTGTAACTTTGAACCTAAGGCTAGAGGGGGTTCCTCTGGGCTCGTTAAGTTTGATTACCCTGTAGAGTTATTTTCCATCCTGATTTTACAGAGATGATTTTTACCTTTTTCTTTAATTAAAACCCTTCTTTTTAAGAACCTGATTGATTTTTCCTTGTTTTTAGATCCAAGGGGGTTGGATCTTGATCCACCAGGAGTTGGTGGGAGGAAGGAAGGGGGATGGTTAATTTCTCCTTGTTTTAAGATCCCAGGGGTTTGGATCTGTATTCACCAGAGAATTGGTGAAGAGTCTCTCAAG
Organism: Chrysemys picta bellii; assembly: GCF_011386835.1. Lineage (NCBI taxonomy): Eukaryota > Metazoa > Chordata > Testudines > Emydidae > Chrysemys > Chrysemys picta. Next base: position 30,032,463 of record NC_088794.1, on the reverse strand, counting down.
GCTACTCAGGGAAGGGAATTAGCACATTGGGAGTGGTGGCAGTGGACCAGATCTAAGCTGGTAGTTAAGCTTAGAAGTTTTCATGCAGGCCCCCACATCTGTACCCTAAAGTTCAGAGAGGGGAAGGAGCCTTGACAGGTGGGGAAAATGAAGTAGAGAGGTGAAGGGACTTATGCAAGGTCACACAGCCGAGCTGAGATTAGAATGCAAGCGCTCCTGACTCCCAGTCCTGTCACCATTCTTGTGCACCACATGACATACGGACCTGTTTGAACTTCCCCCTCCAGAGTGTATGCCTTTGTTGGTCTATAACCTGGCCTGTAGTGGGTGCTATATAACAGTTTCTCTGTCTTACCCTTGAGACTAGAGTCTCTTTATTCGCCGTGTCGGGGCAGAGGGGGGAGGCAGAATGTTTGATCTGCTGTCTGATGCTCATTGTTACTTCAGTGTTGCTAATTCACTCTTTTCCACATAACCCGTTAGGGACCTGCCGGGAGTTGCTTCTACAGAAGAGACTAGGATTCCATTGCTGCTTATAGACACGGCTGGCTGTGGCTTATTTGAGCTTGAAGTGGAAGATGAACAGTCTAAAGGGAATCAAGGTACTGTTGCTTCACAGGACGTCAGATTCGCTGACAGCAGTAGATTGTCCCAGATTCCCAGCCCTCTAGCTTGCAGCCATTCTGTCCATTCACCAGCTAAGTCATAGCACAGCCCGGAGGAGAGTTCAAATAACACTGGATAACTCTCTATCAGAGGAAGTTGGAGGGTTATTGAGTGGATGATATTGAAAAATGATATACTGGCTCTTACAGGGATGTAGAGGACCGGTCAAGTGGCAAGGACTGCCAGTAACTATGCGGCAGTGTCTCTTGTGCATAGGGTTAGCCCTGTTTCTTTAAAACTCTGGAAAGAGCAAAGCAATACGATGTAGTACATTAGATGGAAGGAACGCCGGAGGCTGCTGAAGGATATTCATAGTGGCTGATCAACCAGCCCTGCCACATCTCAAAGAGCTTACTGAGGACCCCTACAGAGCTGGGCTCAGTTGTGCACAGGGATAATTGCCCCCTCCCCATGAGCTTCTGCATCCTCCCCACCCAAGAGTTTTGCTGTGCTGGGGTCAGGATTTGGGCCGCAGAGTGCGGTGGAACTTAACGTTCTTGGGCTGCCCCGTGTGCTGGGACTGAAAGCAGCAGCCACCTTCATGCCATTAACCGCCTTACATTAAAAGGATTAATGCCTCCTGTCTGCTTCCTCTCCCTTTTGGACATAAAATGCCAGCAGGGTGGCACCCTACCATGGAGAGAGGGCAGCAGGAACAGTGCCTCCCCCACCCCCTTTCAGGGCTGCTGAACAGTGATATCTTCAAGGACTTTCATAGACAGTGACAAACCTCTTTATTACTTGGTTACCAACTCAGGGAGTGGTGCCTAATCAAATGGGTCACACCATTTATTACCCGCTCTTCCCATCATTGTGAGATTAATTTCCTTAAGTGCATGGCAATGACTGTTTCCTAGGCGAATCGGTTGTGTACAGCCCTTGTCCTTTGGAGTTAAGGCCTGCATCAATTCCTTTCCAGTGCTTTCTGATACCGCTTTTCCCTTCTGTGACCATCTCTCCCCTTCCGCTTCATCGCTTTACCCCAGACCCAACCACGCACCCAGAGTGAGATCTGAGTCCTCTGAATCCATTTCTTCTCTCCTCTGCTCTAGTCCAGATCCAGCCAGGAATCGGGGCCCCATCCTGCTAGGCGCTGTACATACCCACGATGAATAGCCAGTCCCTGCCCCAGAGAGCTTACAGCCAAAGTATAACTATGATTTGGAGCCACTTCTCCTCTCCTGCTGGAGCCGCTTCTGTAAGTGCAGCTCCTGCCCTCCTCTCAGAAGGGACATATCAATGTCTCTTGCAGGCGCCAGTGCCAGTTTAGCTCCATGGATCAGTCAGCCAAGAATTTGGAAACAGGAAGAACGAGCACAGCCCCCTGCCTTGCATAAACAGGCTCGGCTGGCCTAGAGCAGTGGTCTCCAAAGTGGGGTGCGTGCAAGAGGATCCTTCGGGGTGCGCCACCGGAGCAGCACCGCTTCCCCCCCGCCCCCAGCAGTTCAGCCGGGAGCAGGGGGTGCGTGCTCAAAATTCTTTTTACTAATGAGGTGACCACTGGCCTAGAGCATGACACCTGGCATGTGCTGTTCTGCATGCATTGGGGTTTCTGGGTGGCAACACAATGGACTGGGACCATAGCCGAAGCAGCTGCTGCTCGTTAGAGCTGGAGCAGGCTGGAAGAAAACAGACTGAATGGCCTCGGATCAGATAACGGGGGTTTAAATACCACACAGATTGTCACACCAGCCAGGAAATGGTGGGCAGAGCTGTGAGTTTTCAGCATGGCGTGTCGCCCTCAATGCTGAACTCCCATTTGGTTTGTGTTGTACAGTAGTCTCCGGGGTTGTTGCTTTAATTGCCTTGGAGTATCACTTTGTCAGATCTTTATTGTAACACATTAGGTACATAAACCTGTACAGTTAAATGGGACAGTAGCAGCTTCACCATAGTCATATAAGGAGACTCCAAACAGAGAGAAAGACCAGAGCACTAGGGACAGCGTTTTATGTTGGCAAATTAGTTGGGCAATAATGATGAAATTTTATCCCTTGGCATTACATAAAGCAGTGAATTTCATGTCTTTCCTGTATCTTATGGGGCCCACTTAGCCCTTTGTGTTCGGAAGATTGGCTTATTTCGATTAGCGTACACCATACATAAATGTTAGGAAGGAGAGTAGAAAAGCGAGCAGCTCTGACTTCCTCATACCAGCCATTTACACAGTGTATTGTGGTGATGACTGAACACTGTAATCATCTGAGACCAAAAGTAAACGCCCTCTCCCCCAATCCCTATATGCTGGCTGCTAGTACGATAGCATGTCCTTGCCTAGATTTTAAGCTCTCTGGGGCAGGGACTGTCCTCTTTGTTAGTTGTCTGTGCAGTGCTATATAGTGCCTGGCACAATAGATCCCTGACCCTTGACTGAGGTTCCCAAATAATAACAACCAAGTGTACCCAAAACTTTCGGCATCTCCCCTGGGCCAGCAATGCTGTGGACTCCCTGTCCCACACGCCGTCATCTCTACAGCAGCCTGGATTTTTTTCCTTTCTCACCAAGTATGTATCTGCCACATGGCAACGCAGCCTGCTTGACAACTAGGCTGCCCGCTTCAGGGATTAATTTTCTCTCTCTGCTCACTAGCCCAAATCCCATGCTTGGAATGTGCATGACATTGAATGTTCCAAGTGTCATGCTCTAGTTTCCTGGGTCTGAGGGCTTCTCTGGCAAGTCAGACCTGAAGAGAACATTGCAGTCTTTACCAACTCAGCCTTTTTAACCTTCTTTCAATTGAAACCTATCTGTCTAGATGAGGTACTTATGTGACCCCTGTTACCACGGTATCTAAGTGCCTCACAATCTTTATTTCTCCTCACAACACTCCTGTGAGGTAGGCGGTGCTATTCTCCCTATTTTACAGATGGGGAACCAAGGCACTAAGACTAAGTGACTTGCCCAAGGTCATGCAGGAAGTCTGTGGCAGAAGAGGGAATGGAACCTAGTCCTCCGAAGTCCCAGGTTTGTTGCCCTAACCACTGGGCCACCCTTCACCTCAAAGAACCTAGTTTTATCAACTAAAGTTCTGATTCTGCAAACTTACCTGCTTGGCTACTCACTTGCAAACAGTTAAGCATGGGCGTAATAAGTGTTTGAAACATCAGGTATTAATACCGTATCCCGTGAACTTCTAGAGCTAGACCGGTGCTTTGGACCATTGAAAGCCAAGATTCCAAGCTCCTAGACAGAACTCTGTGTACTCTGTGACAAACTGGACCTAAATTTTGCAACAAGATCCCTGGACTCTGCCACATTCTGGTGTTGCGGACTGGAAATTCAACGGCAGTTACCTTTAAACAAAAAAATTGATTTTTAAAAAGTATTAAATACAACCGTAGGTAACAGTCAGTCCAGCAATCCCCGGGGTATTACTTTTCATGTTAAAGTCAATTTATTTTCTGCTGTCCCCATATTTATAGTTTTCAACAGGCAACTGATGTTGGTATTGACAAAGAGTAATTGAATTGAAGAAGTTGCCAGGGGTGTGTGTGTTGGGGGAAAGCTGGACGTTTTGGCAGTTGAGCATGACCCTCGGTTTGTTAGGTTTGTACATTTTAGCATTGGGGAAGGGGTGGGAAGTATTGTGGGATAAGCACATTAGCTGGCCATTGTTAAAATGATCAATGGGGAAATGGTGATGTAAATGTGAACATTATTCACTACCTTCAGGATTCAGAGTTAACAGCTCATTGAGCTGAATGAGGTGATTTTTTTCTTCTCGGAGCTACTGAGTCAGGTTCTCTGCAGACTCAGGAAAATAACATTGCCACTCTTACACTTGGATGACATTTTCAAAGTTGTCTTCACAACAATGGGAGCTAGAAACTTTCTGATTAAAAGCTTAGATTCTAGATCACAATGTGGGAGAGGGTAGATACTGCAGCAGATTCCATGGCTGTGTAATACACAGGGCCCTGCTTCTAGACAATCTAAAGTACTGACAACTAAAATCATGTCTGAATTGAAATGGGAGGATGGGAAGAAGCTTGATGATAATCAGAATGCTGTGATCATATGTTTAAATGGCTAGATATCTTATGATCTGGGAGAGCTAGAAATAAATGGATGGGAAACTGGGGAGTCCTAGCTTTCCAGCAGTATATAGCAGTAAGCTCCATCCAAGGAGATTGTGGGATGGAACCCATTAAGACTTTCACCAGTCCTCTGTCTGCCAGTGCTTTTTTAAGCACTGGTGCAGGGGTTACTATAACAAGCCCTGTCCTTCTCTGACATTTTCACTGAACCCTGGGGCTTTCTGTCCACGTTGGTGCCATGATATATAAATCTGACTGGATATTTTCCATAAAAAGTCCAGAGGATATTTAAGGACGCAGTTGAGTTAGTTTGGAAAATGTAGCTTTTCTTAATCACTGCAGCAGAAGTGAGCAGTTGAGTGGCCATCACCTTTTGGCTTTACCTGTCAACGTCCCTTGGAGTGAAATCGCCTGCTCTTGATTTACTGCTGGGTTTGGTTTTGCCCTAGGGGAAATGCGTCTTGTTGGCCTGCACGTCCAGGCTTTGGTGGAAGCTGGTGTTAAAGCAAGAGACATCGCTGTCATTGCTCCTTACAACCTCCAGGTGAGCGCACAGCACCCCCTCCACAGCTTTTCAAGCTGAGTGTAGAAGGAGTACACTAGAACAAATTCAGATTCGCTGGTATTTTAAAATAATACTTAGTATGTTAAAGGTTCAGAGCCCAATAACTAATCCTCCCTAACGCTCCCTAGTATCCTCATACAGCAGGTGAGGGTGCTGAAACAGAGGGCCAGCCCTCTGCTGGTGTAAATGGGTCTTGCTTCAGGGGAGCCGAACCAATTTTTACCAGCTATGGATCTGGCCCAGCAGGATTAAGTGACTATTCCAAGGCCACAGAGGGAATCAGTGTCAGAGGTGGGATTGGAACTAAGGAGGTTCTTCATTAGCAGTCCCATGACCAGTCCCTTGGGTAATAGTCCTCCCCCTCAGAATATGCAAGTTCAGGCATGCGTGAATATGGAGGAAGGCAGGCACCTTCCAGGAGGGGGCGATATTGTTTTCATCCTTCTTATCTTGCATTTACCTTGTCCTTAATATGTGCATGTCCTTGTTTTTCAGGTGGACATGCTAAGAGAGCATCTTTGTCACCGATATCCAGAGCTGGAAATTAAATCAGTAGATGGCTTCCAGGGACGGGAGAAGGAGGCTGTCGTGCTCTCCTTTGTGAGATCCAATCGGAAGGGTACGTGTTCCGTGCTGGACAGTGCTTTGGGGGAAGAGGAAGTTTGGTCATATAAAGAAATGGGAATAATTTAACACTGCAAAATTCTGCATTGCCAGTTCTTGTGATTTTTATTGCGAGCCTCTTGAGAGCTGCTGATTTTTTCTGAAGTCCCCAGGTTTTGGAGCCACGTGATTACCTGAGAATCACAGCTTGTAGCCCTCACGATTGCAGAGAAAAGCTTGAAACTATGAATCCCAAGGGCTCACACAGCAGCAAGTAAATAAGAACTCAACGTGTATTATTTTTAAAATCTCATGATCTATACGTCCTCAGAAAATAATGAGAATGGCTTGACTCACCATTTTTGAACCCTTTGGGTTGGCAGTCCTGCACTCACATCACCGGCTTCCTACCTGGATGCGAGTCCCAGACATTCCCCACAGAACGCGGAATTCCTGGGGAAGCCTGTTTTTTGCATGCTTTCTCCCTTAGAGAAAGAGCAACCTGAATCTGCTATTGTAAATAATGCATAACACTGTTTGTTTTCAGAGCAAAATCTAGGGCAGAAAATTGAGTTCTTTCCTATCAGTGAATACAGGGGAAGATAATAGCTGGAATGAGGCTAGTCACCTGAAGCTGGAAGTCTTATTCACTGGAGGTTTTCAAAAGGAGGCTGGACAGCCATCTGTCTTGGATGGTTTAGACACAACAAATCCTGCAGCGTGGCAGGGGTTAGACTAGACGACCTGGGCAGTTCCTTCTAACCCCATAATTCTTCTTAGACTCAATCTGTTGAACCTTGTAATTGGGGCCCATTGCAACACATCTTGCACTCTCTGAACCATAAGGATTATCATTCAGAATCATTTCTATAGCACCATAAATGTGCATCCAGAGGTGGAAGTAAGCCGGTCCGGTACGGCATACTGGCAAGAGCCGGTACGCAGCGGACCATACCGGCAGAGGACAGCTTCCCCAGGCCGGCAATTTAAAAGGGCCCTGGGCTCCCAGCAGCGGCCAGAGCCCCTGGCCCTTTAAATCGCTGCCAGAGCCCCACTGCCGGAGCCCTGGGGTAGCGGTGGCCAGGAGCCCCAGGGCTCAGACAGCGATTTAAAGGGCCCGGGGCTTCCGGCAGTGGCCGGAGCCCCGGGCCCTTTAAATCACCGCCAGAGCTCCAGGGCTCCCAGCCGCTGCTACAGCTATCATGAGGCTCCAGCGGTAATTTAAAAGGCCTGGGGATTTAAAGGCCCCACCCGTTCTGGTTGAGCCGCCCCCCCACCCCTCAGGACCCCGGCCCTGCGTACCCGTAAGTCCTTTAAGTTACTTTCACCCCTGTGTGCATCACACCTTTCAGACATAGAGGGAGACCCAAAGGACTTACAGTCTAAGACAGTTACAGACGAGACATTGAGCAGTGGTTCGGGAAAGGGAGGGGTGCAGGGTTTTAAGAGTGAGAGAAGGAATTGGGAAGGATTCATGGAAGAAGTGGGATTTGAGAAGAGATTGACGGAGAAGAGAGGGTGTTGGTGGTGATGACTGAAAGCCGTTAGTAATCAGGGCTCACTGCCATCTGACAGCTGTTGGTGTCTTACCCAGAATGAATTCAGTATAGGTGGCTACATCCCCAAACTCCCCATCACAGTCTGCTCCTGTTGTCATCTAGTTGGCATCTGAGCAGAGGCGTCACAGTAGGTGACAGCACTTCACTAAGGACAGGAGCCCAAATCTATCCTATTTCCCAAGGTGTATGTCAGAGAAAGCCCACACTTTGGCACTGCTGACAGCCTCTGCCCAGTGAAGACCAGCAACTAAAACAGCAGGGGCATGAATGGCTCTGACCAGTGTCGGTCCTGGCCTGGCTCCACATTTTCATGACTGCTAAATATACTTGCAAAATCCAACAGTAAAGCCCACTTGTATTGCTGTGGATTTTAATAAGTAGAACTTTCTCAGCAGTCAGATTCTCAGGAGGGATTGGAGAAGCGTATTCCAGCACGTTAGTGCTTCTGCAAGCTGCCAGTGATATCTGGCAATTAACGCCAGGTCGTGGAGCACAGAGACGTGGCCACACACAATTAGCTATTAAAATCCAATGTGGCTTAATTCGTTCTGCATCATGATCCTCAGGTGCTCAGAATGAAGCTTGTCGCCTAGATCTGCGTAATGTTTATTTTTCCAGTTGTCTCCCATTTATCCATAGAAGCAGGAGACTCAGGAGCCGCCCACACTGGCCTTCTCACTAGCTGAGGCGAGCTGAGTCATTCTGGCATTTGCTGTCTGTTATTTCGGCTCCTTGAGAAAATAGCCAGAGAGCAGAAATAGACTTGGTGTAATCTCCTACATGTTTGTTATTTTTAACCCTTCGTCTGTGTGGGCATGGGGAAGGGGGTGTAACTTGGGACTGGTATATTTCTCTGCTTGTGAAAGTGAGACTGGTATCGATAGCTGGAGACAGACTATGGGTGGGCAGGTGCCGTGAAGGCTGATTTCTGCCAGTGTGTTGTAATTCTAATATGTAGCTTCCCCTTCTATTTCAGGCATTCCCTGCTGTTTCCTTCCTGAGCCCTCATTATAATCCATCCAGATAGTAGCCCTTGTATAATGCTCTTCATCTTCAAATCCTTTATGCATTTATCCATTCTGTCACCTGTGAGCTATATACATATTGTTAGTTCCATTTAGCAGATGGTGAAACTGAGGCAGAGGTTGAATGACTTGTCCAAGGTCATAGAGGGAATCAGCTGTAGAGCCAGGATGGAACAGGAGTTGTTGCCTCCCAGTGTTCAGGCCACTAGATCCTGTGCTCCCTGCTATCTCACTCCGCAGCCAATACAATATCTGGGGCCAAATCCACAGCTGGAGTAAACCCCTGTAATTCCAATGACCTGTGCTGATTTACACCAGCTGAGGATCTGGCCTTTACTATGGAAACATTGCTGTTTGCATGGCCAACCACCAGGCTGTAGTTTCTGATGGCCCGCGGGGGTTTGTGTTTTGTAGGCGAGGTGGGTTTTCTCGCTGAAGACCGGAGGATAAACGTGGCCGTGACTCGGGCACGACGCCATGTGGCAGTCATCTGTGACTCGCGGACCGTCGGCAGCCAGGCCTTTCTGAAACGGCTGGTGGATTATCTGAGTGAGCATGGGGAAGTGCGAACGGCCTTCGAGTACCTCGACGACATCGTGCCAGAAAATTACTCTCATGAGAACTCTCAAGGTCATAGCGAGCAAGGGGCAGGGCCTAAAACCAGCACAACCTCTGCTCCGAAACCTCTGCCTGGAGGCTGGAAATCCAAACCAAATCCAACAAAACCATCCACACGCAAGCCAGCAGCAGGTCCCTTGCAGGGTGTGAACGAAGCCAGGGTGGAAAGACCAGAGATGAAAGACAATTCAGGCAAGTTCAGAGCCATGATGGTAGAGTTTCTGGAGAGCAGCGAGATGCAGTTGGATTTCCCTTCCTCCTTAAACTCTCATGACAGGATGCTGGTGCACCAAATGGCCGAAGAATATGGGTTGCAGCATGTAAGCACCGGGGAGGGGAAAGAGAGGTACATCAGCATCAGCAAGAGAACCACCACCGTCAGCTCCTCTCCAGTGAATACGGGTGGCAGTGAGCAAACCCCTCCTGCCGAATCTCAAAACCCTGCCAAAGAGGCGCTAGCCCCTGTCAAGAAGGGAGGAAGCAGCATGAGCTCAGGGAAAGTGGATCTGAAAACGCTGCACCTGGAGAGAATGCAACGGGAAAAAGCCAAACAGGAAGAGAGCATCAGAAAGAATCAGGAGCTGAGCATCAATTTGCAGGAAACAGCTGGAAGGAAACACAAAAAGGAAGCCAAAGGTAGGCCCCTTCTTCCGGGGATTTCCAGGGCTTTTCCTCTTTAACATTTTCCCCGCCTTTAGGAAGATTCGCTATTTCCATAGCAAAAGCCAGTCACACTGCAGGCTTCCCATTGTCACTGTTCCCTGGGCTCTTCTCAGAAGAGCCTAAGAAAATTAAGGTGCCCAGCTCCTGCTGAAATTCAGTGGGTGCCTAACTCCCTTAGGCTGCTTTGAAAATCCCAGCCTAAGACTGTAGCTATGTCAGACCTCTGAACACTGCACTGCTTTAGTAATGTACTCCCAGCTACAGCCTGTTTCTCTGCCTCTGCGCATGGATAGAACAGCCCTTTTCTGAATAGTGCCCCCTTTGGGAAGGGCCTGCATGGGGAGAAAAGCACCGTGGCAGGGCCGGGGTTGGCCTGGGTCAGCTGGCTCAGGGGGCCTGGGCTGTGGGGCAAAAAATTGCTGTGTGGACATTGAACGTTACACAGCAGTTTTTCAGCCCCGAAGCCCGAGCCCAGCAAGCCCAAGTCAGCTGACCCGCCAGCCGGGGGTATTTTATCCCCAGAGAGACATAGTCTTCGACAGTTTCCGTGAGATGAGGGATTCAATAGAATTATTGACCATGCTTAAATCGAGGCCATGCAGGGCTCTCATTAATTCCCTACGTTTCCCCTCGGGGATGAGCTGTGTATGCGTCCATAGACCATCTGACTAGACTTTCAGAAAGGTCACTGATGCTCATCTCCAAAGAAATAGCTCCTAGATGATCATAGGAGATGGCTGGGGCCTGGATCTGTTTGTTGTGTAGAATGGATTGGAAGCTGCACTCTCATACTTAGAAATAGGCTTATTGACACGTGGGGCAAACATTGGCGTGTCGGGGATGACGAGAGACGCATGGGGCAAACATTGGCGTGTCAGGGATGACGAGAGACGCATGGGGCAAACATTGGCGTGTCGGGGATGACGAGAGACACATGGGGCAAACATTGGAATGTCGGGGATGACGAGAAGGAGGTAGAACTGTTTGAGGCTTAAGGCCACATGAGTCTTTAACTCAATGGCCAAGCTCTTATAGCACAAGGAGCCTGCAGCCATCTGTTTCAGCATTACCAGTGAGTGTCCTAACAATGCCCAGTCAGTGGAAGGCAGATAAACACCAGGGTGGTGAAGAAAAACTGATTATAGGAACAATTAGAACAGGTTACAATCTGAGATGTGTGCTACTTACTGTTACATATCCACTACCATGCATATGTGTCAGTGGCATATGCCACTTGGTATATCTCATTGTAGTATCTGGCTCTCGGCAACTGTTCTTGCTGATCATGGCTGGTTGGCGGTGTTTTGAGGCCAAATCCTCTGCTGGTGTGAATGGGCGAAGCTCTCTGGAATCTATAGAGCTGCCCCCATAATACCAGCAAAGAATGTAGCCCGTTGTCTGTTGGGTTCATTTGATAACGGTCAGGTAATCAATTAAACAGTTGGGTTTTTCCCTGGACTTCTAGGAAAGACTGTGGTTAAAACCGGAGCGGACAGTACAGCTGAAGAAGATATCGATGCCCTGATTTTTGCAGCAGTGAAAGCTGACAATATATGTGGTTTCCCCAGGTGTAAAGCCAGCGTTACGACCTTGGGACAGCTCTGTCTGCATTGCAACAGGCGCTACTGCCTCAGCCATCACATCCCAGAGGTATGAGCTGTGTGTGTCCACTTCAGACAGCCCTGAGGAGCTGTTTGAGTGCAGGGGGCTGTGCATTGCCAGGAGTTTGCCATCTGTTTAGTCTCTTGACCAAGCTTGACACAAGCTGAATTTTTATAACTTGTGAAATTGACTTTTCCTACTGAACGTTCTGAGGCTGATTTCCTTAGCATTGCTCTTGGCTTCTCAGAGAAGTTTAAAATGAAGGCTCTGCTCCTGAATCTGAGCACCATTTTGTTCTGGAGGAAACCCTATAAATCAGGAGCATTTGTAAAAAGTGAATGCAAAGAGCATACAGGTTTTGTTAGCAGTACACAGGCTACGAAGTCCTCCTGGTGATAGCTGCTTCTCTCTGTTACTGATCTCTGACATTTACATTTCTAGAAAATAGAAATAAAAAAGAAGAAAGGATGATCTTGGCGCAGTATTGGGGATCTGAAAAGGTGGATTTAATTCCCAAGTGAATTAGGGCTTGATTGTGCAGAGCTGCTGTGCACTCTGGCCCCAGTAAAGCAAAGCATTTAGGCATGTGCTTAAGTGCTTTGCTGGATTGGGACCAGAGCGCTCAGCACCTTGCAGGATCAGCCCTTAAATTCTCTCTGCTTCAGATCCCCATCTGTAAAATGGAGATAATAGCACTTCTGTCTCCCATCCTTGTGACTGTGTAAGTAGTACAGTATCTAACACACACTGGAGCCCGATCTCCGCTGGGGAGCCTACTACTGCAATACAGATAATGACCATAATGAAACCAACACGCACCCTGCTAGAATGTGAGTGAGACATAGAAGCAAGTCTAGAGGTGATGGTTAGCCCCCAGAGATGAAAAAATGGAGCATTTGCTCCTGTTGGTTTTTTTACACAGGGCTTTGTTGTGTTAGCTGTTTAGACTGATTTGAATTGTTTTCTATTGATGGTAAAAAAAAATCTCCTTTCACCTTTTTCTCCAGCAGAGACTTGAGAAAGGTTTTACTTGCTGTCAAGGGTCAGGTCCAGCATATTTTTTGTTTCCAAGCATGGGAATGTGTTAGTGCTGAAATAATGCAGCTCTTTGGAGTCCTTTCCCTCCCACAGAGTCTGAGTCACTTCCTCTCTGCAGATCTCACCTCAAAACCTTTCTTTGCTCCTCAGCTCGCAATTAACACTCAGGCCTTGTCTACACTGTTGGGGGAGATCAATCTGAGTTATGCAACTTCGGCTATGTGAATAACGTAGCTGAAGTCAACGTACTTAGATCTATTTACTGCGGGGTCCACGCTATGTGATGTTGACGGGCATCTTCACTAGACCCGCTAAATCAACCACCAATGCATCGATTGCCTTGTGTCGATCCCCCAGTAAGTGTAGACAAGCCCTCAGTGTTCTTGCTCTCCAGGGCATCTTGATGTAGAAGATGCTCCTTAAAACCCCCTATCTCTATTTATACCCACTGTGACAATCTCATACACAAAGTCCTTGATACCAGGACAAGGCCCGTCGGTTTGTCCTAATATCAGCAAGGAAAATCCAATCAGAAGTGTTAGGGGATAATACACTATTTGAAATATGCTCTGATCTAAAAAAAACCCGTTTGCTTTATGTGCATGTAACTAACTCTAGATGAGCATGTGGAGATGAATCACATGGCAGTTGCATAAGTGACTTCTAGCTTATTCATTGTTTTTTAGATGACAGATTTTAAAAAAAATGCTTATGTAAATGTGATGCTAAGCTAATAGCACTGGCTAGAGCCAGGCATAGGACAGGTAGGTGCTAATGTGCCATCATGATAGGTGCAAGATGAGGCCCCCAATTCAGCAAGGTATTTAAGTATATGCCTACTTTTAAGCAGGTGAGCAGTACTGTTGATCCCATCTCCCTCCTCAGTTATTAATAAAAATAATAATAATACCTAGCTCTTATATAGCCCAGTTCATCAGTAGATTTCATATAATGTTACAAAGGAGGTTGGTATCATTTAGAGCTGGGTGGTTTTTTCTCCAGTGATTTGCTGAAAAATGTATTATTCGGGCATGGAAAATATTTGTGAATTTGGGTAGAATTTGGCAAATAGTTTCAGCTCAAAACCCCCCCCCAAAACAAAATTATCAGAAATGTCAGAATGATTCATTTTGAAAATGTCATTTCAAAAAAGGCAATTTTAATTGATATTTAATTCCCCCCCCCCAGTTTTTAGTTTTGGTGAGAGAACCCCAAAATATTGTTTTGGTTTGAACTGAACTAGGTTTTGTGTTTTTTCAGTGTGAGTCCAGAACTGAAAAATCAATTTTTCACTCCACTGTAGTTTTCTTGTCCCCATTTTACAGATGGGGAAACTGAGGCATGGTGCAGGGACATAATTTACCCAGGGTCATCCAGTAGGCCAGTGACAAAGCTGATAATAGAACTCAGGTCTCCTGAGTCCCAGTCCCGTGCTCTATCCAGTGGACTTGCTTTCTCTCTAGGAACTTTTTCCTCCCTGGTATGTTTGTAAAAAGCCTTTTTCATTCCCATTTACACAGGTGGCTAGAATCAGCTCATCTGTCTTTTTTTGATGCTTTTGCCTTTTCTTTGCCAAGCCTTACAGGCTGAGTGTTCTTGGATTGCCTCTTCTCTTTCTGTATCCAGGGCAGGTTCTCTTTAACCTCAGATCTTTGAGCAGAAAACTGCAACGGCCACTTCTTCTTTCTTGAATTCTTTTCCAGAACAGTTGCCGATTGGAATTGTCAGAGTCTGAAGGGATTTAGGCACCCAAGTCCGATTCAAAGTCACCCAGGAGTCAGGTGCCACACCTCTGAAAATCCCAGCTATAGGCCTTGGCTCGCTAATTATCCTCCCTTCTAGAATTCCTCCGTAAGAAACCCCGCAGTAGGTAGATGTCGTATAATTGGCCACCCCCCATATTATGTCTCCAATAACTAACAATTGGCTTAAAAGCTGAAGCATGAGGTTTAATATCCCTTCAGAATTTTTGTTGTTATTAATTATAACAATTTAGCATAGTCTTGACATTAAAGCAGCCGGAGATGTACCCATTGCTGCCAGGGCATAGCTGGGATTTGAACCCAGAACCTTTGGAACTAGAGGCTAGGGCCATACACCTAGGCCACACAGGTAGTTAAAGTTCTAAACTGAGTAAACTCAAGTAACTCATGGTCACTGGTTCTAAACTTCTCTGTCCTCATACACCTCATCAGTTCCTCCCTTTCAGTAAGTAGATCTGAGGAAGCTGCTTCTTGTTTGGAGATTTTGATTTCTGATTCCAAAAGTTGTGTCCACATGTTTGGCTGAACGAGTTACCCATCCAGTCTCTCTGTAAACTTCCTTCATGCTACTCTTTCAATGCACCCGAGTCTCTGTATTCCTAGACTGGACTTCTCCTGAGCAGACTTCCTGCTAGGCCAGATTGCATGGCAGCTTGATCCAGTTTTCACTGGGAAATATGAGGAGACCACCAAATTGATTTTTCATGTGCCACACCAAGAATCTGCACCCAGCTCTGCAGAGATGAAAAGCGGGTATATCTGAACTTTCTATGCCACCCTGTCAGACATTCATAGATTTTAAGGCCAGAATGGATAAGGAACTGTTATGATCATCTAGTCTGACCTGCATAACACAGGCCGTTACATCACCCAGCAGAGTATCCTCTATACGTCTAAAAACCTAGCTGGTTCTGTAAACTATCAGTGTAGATTATTCCACTGAAAAAACAAGATCTATTTCCATGGCAAAGAATATTTGTATTTATGTTCATTCAGAATCTGATTTGGACAGAATTTCATTTCATGGAGAATCTAATTGAGATTCTTTCCTTGATGAATTATAATGAAGAATTAAATGGGAATTAATTGTAAGGATAAAACCTGCTTCACTATCTTTTTGTTGCTTGTTTATTTGGGTTCAGCAGGTCAGACTTCGGTCTTAACTAGTAAGGGGTCAGGCTTGCTATTAACATGCAAACCAAACCTCTTAGCTCCTATTGGGATTGATGTGCATGTGGGGACTGAACAGTCTTCATAAAAGGGTCCAGTTTTTTTCCTAATCAAGACCCCAATTCAACAATGACTTAAGAGTATGCCTATCTGTAAACACGTGTAACTCCATTCCTATTCAGCAAAGCCCTTGTTAAATCCCATTTCGTGTGTTGTTTAAGAATTTTGCTGAATAGAATTGAGATTATTCATAGTTTAGGTACATGCTTAAGTACCTAGCTGAATCAGGGCCAAAGTCATTAACAAAACTCCCACTGATTTCAAATGGTACCAGATAGGGCCCCAAAGGTCCCAAAATTCCTATTAAAATGACTTTGTGGGATTCCATATTTAATCTCCCTCAGTGATTTTTAGATCATATACATCATCTATGTGAAGATTTTTGTAACTGTCAGCACTGCAAGCTGTCTCTGGGATCTGAAAACCCAACAGTGTTCTCTCTCTCTGGCTACGTAAGCAATGGTAACAAAGACTCCAGAATAAGAATTTAGGTGGCAGTAATGTTTATGTTGCATATGGCAGATCAGAATCCAGTTCTTTATTTCTTAACATATATTATTTATATTATTGTAGTGCCTAGGCATGCCTCACTCATGGACCATGACTCCACTGAGCTAGGCACTCTTCAAACACCGAATAAAAAGATAGTCCTTGCCCCAAAGAGTTTACCACCTGGCCCTGTAATGCTAACTAGTAAAAATGTTTGTCACGTCAATAAAAGAATCAGGTAATATGACTCTAAGGATCTGTCTACACTGGGAAAATGTCAAACTGGTTTTAAAATAGGTTGAACTAAATTGATTGGGTAAACTGGTAACAGCTTTAGTTTCAGCCTGGTTTTAAATGATTTAAGGTGGCCTGACCCTGTCTTACAGAACCAGTAATGATCTTAAAAAGACTTGAAGTGAATCAGGCTACCTTAAACAGAATCTTCGCTACACTTCTGTCCAGTTTTGAAACTGGTTTAGCTGACCTGATTTTAAAACCAGTTAGAAAATTTTCCCAGTATTAATAGACCCAAACACACAGAAGGGGCAGATATTTGAATAAAAGGTGGCTTTTTTTTTTTCCAAAGTCACTTTTCTGACTTTAAGTGCAATACCTGCTTGATAAGACCTATTTTAGATGCGTTCTCTCAATGAAAGAGAAAAAAAATAGCAGACATTAACACTGCAGGTTAGAAAACAGAGTTAATATTTCACCAGATGGTATAAGAGAAGTTTAAAAAATCTGGCAACTCAGATGATGGAGCAGTGATCTCCCAAAATGTTTAGACTTTGTGAACAAAATACTTAAACTGTCTAAAGGGATGATTTAATTACCGTGTGTATTCTATTGGGCAAATTATTTTTGTATTTTGTTTCTGAATTAAAAGGGCTATAAATAACTGGTGGACATTTTTATGGACTGTGAAGTATGTTCAAGCTTAGGATTCTGCATGAGGAACTTCAGGCTCTAACAATGCCACTCATTCATAAGGCATCTTATGGGTAACATCTCAGGGCAGTTTCAGGTCTGCCACCAAAATTATTGTTGTGTCTCCTACAGATTCATGGGTGTGGGGAGAAGGCCAAAACACAAGCTCGGCAGAGAATTAGCAGAGAAGGAATTCTCTACGCTGGGAGTGGTTCAAAAGACAAGTCACTGGACCCAGCAAAAAGAGCTCATCTCCAGAGGCGCCTGGATAAAAAACTTAATGAATTGACCAGCCAGAGAAAGAGCAAAAAGAAAGACAAAGAAAAATGAGGGATTTGCTCTCACTGAAGTCTGAATCCCATTATGTTTCCTTTTGGGGACTGATATTCAAGTTGAACACACAGGGATGTGAAAAGTCAATGGAGATTTTAAATCTATGGCCTTTGTAAACTGGGTTCTTACTATGTTGAAGACAGAAAAAGGACCTTTTAGTTTGGAAGTGTGTAAAGCTTAGAGCTGCTTTGTGACTGTATGATGTGCTACAAAATAAAGATCAGTCAAGACCAATCTAAAATGCACTGCTGGTAAGGGTGGGGTAGGGGACGAGGGAAGGCGATTTGCTTTGTTTGGCGCATGGTAATGTATACGGAGAAGATGCACAGAATTACAATAAATAATGGTATGAAACACCTTAAGCGGTAAGCTGTCAATGTGACATTTCATTGTGATACTATAATAATTTAAATGTCCAGGGGATATGAAATGAGAACCTCATAACCAATGGGGTGGGAACAACTTAACAGCCTCAGGTGACTATGCATTAAGGAAACAACAGAATAAAAATAGTATAACCAATTCAGTTTCTCCAGCCCAGAAATCTCACTTGTGTACTGAAGAGCCATGTTGGACACTAAGGGTGAAATTCACCTTTGGGCAGAAAATCAGCGCATGGCCAGAACACTTCTCAAGTCCTGTCAACATGGCTTAGTGATGCAAAAAGCTTTGTGCAGGCCTTCTGGGTTGGGGGGATTTTGCCCCCAGAGTAAAGATTAGGGGTCAGTTACATCTGAGAAGTCAGAGTTTCTTAATTCACAGAATCACAGAATATCAGGGTTGGAAGGGACCTCAGGAGGTCATCTAGTCCAACCCCCTGCTCAAAGCAGGACCAACACCAACTAAATCATCCCAGCCAGGGCTTTGTCAAGCCGGGCCTTAAAAACCTCCAAGGAAGGAGATTCCACCACCTCCCTAGGTAACGCATTCCAGTGCTTCACCACCCTCCTAGTGAAATAGTGTTTCCTAATATCCAACCTAGACCTCCCCCACTGCAACTTGAGACCATTGCTCCTTGTTCTGACATCTGCCACCACTGAGAACAGTCTAGATCCATCCTCTTTGGAACCCCCTTTCAGGTAGTTGAAAGCAGCTATCAAATCCCCCGTCATTCTTCTCTTCTGGAGACAAAACAATCCCAGTTCCCTCAGCCTCTCCTCAGAAGTCATGTGCTCCAGACCCCTAATCATTTTTGTTAAGCTTCAGTAGGAAACACACAGGATTCTGTGGCCACCTGGTTTTAAAGGAAATGGAGAATCTCCAAAAACTTGGAGCGAAGAGAATCAGAAACAAATCTGAGACGCACAGTCCAGAAGGAGAGGAGGCAGGAAACTATAGACCATGCCATGAAGGAGGTATAACATGAAGCCAAGCCAGTGCCAAACTCTCAAACCTTCTCCAGGCAAAGTATGTGTGTAGCTGGAGCAAGGGTTGATCAGACATACCCCTAATCTCTTCAGAAAGTGCCTTAAATGAATGTTGCGGTTAACCACAAAAAAAGTGAATTTGAAAAAAAGAAGAAGGAAAAACTTTAATTTTCAGAATGTAGGGTTCCGCAAACAACAGCAGCCAAACATTGGAAATGCTTAGCTAAGGTCACCCAACCGAGCTTCACTCTGGTCCTGTTCTACCACCAGGCTCCTATCTTCCTTCCCTTCAAACTGTCTCTTTACAATGTGGTCTTTTGGGCTGAAGAATTTTTTGGAAAGGTTTTTGGTTGATAAAATCTCCATGTTCCTAAGGGCTATGAGAAATAGTCTTTCCACCTGAAAAGAGTTCCTGGGTTTCCAGGCTCTCTCCCAGTCGACAGGAAGGCCATTGAGTTTGCTTATACTCCATCAAGTAAAGCAATGTGGCCACCTTACCTAAGCTGCCTCCTGTTTGCTTCAGGGAGGCAGCAGGGGAATCTTCACCCAGGGCTTTATTCAACGAAGTGGTGAGTACCTGCCATCCCCAGTGGAGTCAATAGAACAGAGGTTCTCAAAATGTGGTCTGCAGACCACCACTGGTCCGTGAGTTCCATTCAGGTGGTCCGCGGATAGTTCCCTCTAAGGTGCGCGCCTGGGGGCTGCACACAAGAGAATGAAGGGCCACCCACCTAATTCGTGGAGCCGCGCAGGCATGGCTCCACGAATTAGGTGCCTGGACCCTGGAGAAGACACATATGTAAGATGAGGTGGTGGCCTTGGGGGGGAATAGGGGGTAGGTGGGAGGGGATAGTGGGGTGAGAAGAGGGGGTGGGGGGAATTTGAGACGTGCAGGACTGCGGCGGCCAGAGAAAGAGATGACTTTCCCAGCTCCAGGGCTGCGGCTGCCGGAGAGAGATGGCCCTCCTTCCCAGCCTCAGCTCTGTGGGTGCTGTGGCAGGAGAGAAAGGGCACATCCATCACATTATAAAGGTAAGCCTCCGGATATTAAAATATGAGTTGTGTGCTTTTATTTGTAGAACAAAAAATGTTAATTATTATTAAGGGTTTTTTTTAATATAGTTGTTAGGATATAGATATTCAGGCCTGTCTGCAAAGGCCTATACTTTAAGAATTTAGGTGTATTCTTATCACTAAGCTAGTTATAGAGGTATAAAAGAGAGAATCAAAATCACTGTCTGTCTGTGTAAGGACCTTCTCTTAGGCCTGGTCCACACTAACCCCCCACTTCAGACTAAGGTACGCAAATTCAGCTACGTTAATAACGTAGCTGAATTCGAAGTACCTTAGTCCGAACTTACCGCGGGTCCAGACGCGGCAGGGAGGCTCCCCCGTCGATGCCGCGTACTCCTCTCACCGAGCTGGAGTACCGGCGTCGACGGCAAGCACTTCCGGGATCGATCCGGGATCGATTTATCGCGTCTAGACCAGATGCGATAAATCGATCCCAGAACATCGATTGCCTGCCGCCGGACCCGGAGGTAAGTGTAGACGTATCCTTACTGTGACAGTCTGAGGCCCTGTTCTTATGCTTAGGCCTTCGGCTAAGTAGCAGAGGCAGCTATAAGCTAAGAAGTGAATGGTCACATCCTCACATTCCAAACTAGTCACATTGAAATAAGGTGCTGTTGGGCTGTTAGGAATACAATCCTGTCTTGATATTCCTATCACCTCCAGAGAAAGGGAAGAGCCTAGAAGATGTAAAAGGAAATTTAGTTTGATAGCATCCTGTCTGGCAAGAACAAACTTATCAATAGCTGGGATGTGAAATCGTCATTTCTGTATTGTTCTATCACTGTAGTCTCCACTTCCCTATTGTTTGTCTGTATAATCTCTGTCTGGTTCTGTGATTGTTTCTGTCTGCTGTATAATTAATTTTGTTGGGTATAAACCAGTTAAGGTGGTGGGATATAATTGGTTAAATAATCATGTTACAATATGTTAGGATTGGTTAGTTAAATTTCAGTAAAATGATTGGTTAAGGTATAGCTAAGCAGAACTCAAGTTTTACTATATAGTCTGCAGTCAATCAGGAAGTAAGGGGTGAAATGGGAACAGGAAATGGGAGTGGGGAAATTGGAATCATGTTTCACTAAGGGGGCAAGAATGGGAACAGGAACACAGGCAAGGCTCTGATGTCAGAGCTGGGAAGGGCGACACTGAGGAAGGAAACTGGAATCATGCTTGCTGGAAGTTCACCCCAATAAACATCAAATTGTTTGCACCTTCGGATTTTGAGTATTGTTGCTCTCTGTTCATTCGAGAAGGACCAGAGAAGTGAGAGGGTGAAGGAATAAGCCCCCTAACAATAGTGCTTTATCCAAAGTGCTTTACAATAGTTAGCTAATGGTACAAACAACATTTGGAAAGATCATTAAGTGGTCCGCCGAGACCCTCGGCAATTTCCAAGTGGTCCGCGAAAAAAAGAGTTTGAGAACCACTGCAATAGAAGTTGAGGTTACTCGAGACATGAGAGAATTGGACTCCAGTGGAGAAGCCATTTTTCTATGAAAGTGCACCTCATCTATTCAAATAGGAGGATGCTACTTCAGAGGAAAAAAACCAATTTGGGCACGGGTCACTTTGAATGTGAGGAGGAATATTTCAGGTTAACGGAGACCAATTCCTTAAGCACCAATTTCTGCATAGTGCCTGGGATTTAAATACCATCTATATACAGAGAGACCCAGCACTTATCCTGTACGCAGCCACTTCAGAGCATTCCTACTGCTCATGAATTCTGACCATGCTGGCTAGGGGGCCCAAAGACGAATTAGGAGGCCATCCATGTTGACTATTCCTTTCCAAAACACTAGTAAACTGTGCAGTAATATAAACATTATAATAGTAACCAACTACCCAGCTGCAACCAGAGAGTAGAAACTAATATCCTCTTTGTCCTAATACGGAGTCATCCCTTCTCCCACAGAAATATTGAACCACTTGCTGCCCCCGGGATGTGCCTGCGTAAGCTCTGTGTAAAGCAGCATGAAATTGTAGCCCGTTCTCAGGAACAAAATTCAAAAGCAAACCCACCCGAAGGGCGGCTCTGAGTCACAGGGAGGGCAGCACGAACAGAGTCTCGCATCGGAGCTCACTCGTGAGGCTGCTAGAAGATCAGTGATAACTTGGAGGTGGGCTAAGGATTGGAGACCTGAGCCAAGTCTGTATCTCTAAAAATGGCCTGGACGTCAAGGTTCGATAAAGTGTTCAAACAAGTCTAGCCATTGCCCCCTTTGGGGCCTGGGAGGCCCACTCCGTTTCAGGCATCTGGAAATAGCAAGGCTAATCTAACTTTTCTTTGAAGTATCCAGCCGGTGTCCTTGTGGCTGGCTTTTGGAAGCCCTGAGATTAGCTGCCATGACCAGTTTGCTGCTGTGTACTGGCCTGGCTACTGTAATGGGCATTAGCGACACTCCCAGTCATCACCAGTTGCCAGTGTGGCTTCTGGCTATAAGATGAGATAAGTCAACAGTGTGAGAGGCAGTGTGGTCTAGTGGATGAGGCATGCGGCTGAGAACAGGGGACCAGTTTGCTGGTGTTCTGATCTCGGCTCTGACGCTCTGTGTGGCTTTAATCAACCTTTCTGCCTTAAGTGTCTTCATCTGTGAAATGGGGACAGTAACACCCACCTGCCTCACCAGGCCATTGTGATTGCTAATTAGGTAGTGCTGATGAAGCACTACTCTGTTAAGTGCTAGAGTTCACCAGAATGTGCACCGGACCCACCAGCAGGTGAGTCCACTTTCCAGTGAGCCAAACTTTGAGCAAAATTTGCTGCACCACCAGATCTTTCAGGTGAGTTTTCTGCAATCTGACTAATGATCCTCCTGCACTGAAGCCCCCTTTCCTCGTTCCCCCGTGAGAAACATTTGTATTGAAAGATGCCAAAATAGAGCTTAAAGCTGACAATGAGGAGTCAGAGAGGAAATAAAACATCTGGAACTGGATATTATTCAGAGAGAAAGATATTGAAACACAAATGATTTCCCATGTGGCAAGAGTGTCAGATGCACTTGGTGCATGTGATGGACATCAGAATTTCTCCCGACACTTCCACTGAGCCTAGGGAAGGAGCACTGGCAGGTGGACAGATACCCTTGGAAAGGAATTTCCCCTTTCAAAAAACATCTGCCTAAATTAAAAGATAAGCTCTAACTTAGTCACAAATTACTAGGCTCAAGGCAGCAACTGCTGGCTGAAAATCTATGGCTGGTGCTCTGCAGTGGGGCAGACTGTGTGGTAATAATGGTCTATTTGGGCCTTGAAATGTATGAATCTCTGCAAATATATAGAGACTCAGAAAAATAGATGACGATGCAAATTCTATTTGCCTGGGGTGAGCTTTGGTTAAATATTTTACCTGGAGTGTGGCAGCTCTGGAGTGGGCAGCAGATGGGATCCTCAACTCTCGCTACTATGTTCAGGTCACTGGCTGCTGCCCTTGTTGGCAAGGGCGGAGTTTAAAATGTGACAGTGCCAATTGCATCAGCACCCTGCTCCCTTCTGTGCCATCCCACTTTCGGGAGGCAAAGAGAAGAGGGCAGCTGAGCGCTGGGATTTGGAGCAGCAGCACAGGCCTTGTCTGTAACAACCTGTGCTGCATTAACAGCCCTCAAATTAGACCTCTCTGCACCAGTTTGTTCCCGGCAGCCTCTGGGCTGGCACATTGATTTTCCAAATGGTTTGAATTGGTCCTGTTTTAGTCTTGGCTGTTTCAAATCATTTGGGGCCAGCCTCTGTAAATCTGGAGTAACTGTGGAGGTGGCCCTCAATCTGGATTTGGTGTTATTGTGTAATAATCTGGAAAATAGTTGCTACAGCAGGGGTCGGCAACCTGCAGCACACGTGCCAAAGGTGGCATGCGGGCTGATTTTTAGTGGCACGCTGCCGCCAGTCCCACTCAGCCCGCTGCTGGCCTGGATGGACGGAACCTGGGCCGGCAGCGGGCTGAACAGGGCCGGTGGCCGGGAGCCTGGCTGGCAGGGGCCAGCGGACGGAACCCCAGACCGGCAGCGGACTGAGCGGCTCAGCCCACTGCCGGTCTGGGGTTCCGTCTGCCAGCCGCACTGCCGGTCTGGCACACAAAACCTTTTACTGGCATGTGAAACCTTACATTAATGAAGACTTGGCACCCCACTTCTCAAAGGTTGCCGACCCCTGTGTTACAGCAATAGAATCATTCTTGTTCCTGTGTCCCAAGGAGGGAAATGTTTTCTCACAATTACGCAGGGCAGAGCGAGCAGCCAGACTTGCTACGTGTCGCCTGCACTGCCGGTGGAACTCGTTTATACAGACTCCCATAAAAAATATATAGGATGTTTGTTGGCGCTGTTGTTCTTATGCAAGGCGTGCTCATTGGAGCCGGAGGCTGCCTTCCAGTCCACTGCCTCAAGTTAGTGGCTTGTGCTAACCTCAGAAAATTACTGGAGAACAAGCTGCAGGAAGGGTGCAGCGGTGCGTGGCCTGCCAGTGCGTCTAGAATTGGGGAGAAGAACTCAAAGCCTTTGGCTGCAGGAACAGAGGCCTCGTACCAATGAATTAATTCAATGAGTGGCTCCAGCAGTTGGGATCTGATGTGCGCATCAGCAGGGCTGGCACATTCCATCTTGCAGAGAGGGGAGAGACACATGCTGCAGGTGCATGTCGGGATGAGAATTCTACTCCACTGTTGCTCTCTCCGGGGTTCTTTGGTTTGTCATCGTCGTGCGAGTTGACACCTCATCTTAGAATGACCCTTTCAGAGCACAACGCAATTGTGTGCAATAGTTTTCTCACAATAGCCACACTGAAGAGAATGGCTCAGCATCATTGCACTGCTGAGAGTCACTCATACAATGATAATTAATTATTATTATTATTTGTATTATGGTAGCACCTAGAGGCCCAATTGAGATCAGGGCACCATACAAACACACAGGAGGAGACAAATCCTGCCCTGATGCTTACAGTCTCAAATCCATGCCGTATGCATGGAGAATAGCCTTTCAGACCACGTGCTCAATGTAAAGTCATCGGCGCTCTGATCGAACAGGGATGGGGCATTCTCATTTCCTAGATAGATTGGAGGGATTTGTTTCTTTGGCTGGCAGAAAGTTTGGATGTTGTGGTGGATAAATTGTTAAGCAAAGGGACCTCTGCATTACACATGTGGTTGTTAAAGCAAGGGGAAGCCACTGACCCCAGACCTCAGTTGCAGGTTGCGTAAGTGGCCATATTTAATAAAGGAAAACAAGCAAGCGTCTTTGGGGCTAAAAGGAAGCCCACCAAGCACCATCACTGGCGGTTGCTTGGCCCTGCATGTCCCAGATATTAACGTCATTTAAGTGAGCCGTTTCTCTGTATTACCATGCAAGCGACCCACATTCATTTCCTGCTCCACTGCTCTCCCTCATAGAGGCTAGAGAGGGTGCATGTTTTGGCCCAGTGGCTTCACAGTTAGTGCTTTGTTCTGCCATGGGGGACTGATCATTTGATTCCTTGTTTCCTAGTTAGGAGTGCTGCCTGAATTGTGGATAATAGATGAGCTGTGCGTTCAGTCAGTGGCCTGCAAAACAGCGAACTCCAAGCTTGGCCTGATCATGACAGAGGGGCAACCGGGCCAAATTTGAATGAGTGAGGTTGCGACCTGGAGCGTGGGCTCGCAATGCCACTCAAATGTGGCCTGGCCACTCCTCTGTCAAGCCAACAAGGTAGGGGCTCTGCCATTACACCAGCCAACTCCAGTCCGAAGCCAAGGGGGGAGGCGCCTGGGCTTCCTTCATTGTGCCCTTGATGAGTTCATGGCCCTTTTGTTTAAGAAGTGCAGGAGCACACTCCCCTATTTAAAAAGTGAGGGGAGGGTCAATGGCCCTTTGCTCCCCACCCCCATCTCCAGTGCCCACATGTTCAGTGAGTCTGGATTGTTCGACCTCTGCATTCTATTTCTTGACTATCCACAGTCCAAGCAAAGCCAATCACTTCCTATCTTTCAGAGATCACTTTTTGTCCCATCTATACGTTATGCCTGGTGGTACTAAGTGGTTAGGCTGCGGGGAAGGGTGGGTTACATAGAAGAGTCCAGATACCTCACTCCGTTACTGGATTAGAGCCAAACGTCTTTCCAACCACACAATTAGCAACAAAAACGTAAAGATTTTTGTGCCCTTGCACATTCCCCGTGTGGCCTTGGAACGAATGAGTGGCACCCACAAATAAAGAAAAGGAGAAGTGGGAGCATGAATAGCTCAGGGACTTAGTAATGGGCTACAGAGCTAGAAGGTGGGATTAAGGCACTAGCTTCTGGAGTCACATGCTGAGATCAGA
Organism: Chrysemys picta bellii; assembly: GCF_011386835.1. Lineage (NCBI taxonomy): Eukaryota > Metazoa > Chordata > Testudines > Emydidae > Chrysemys > Chrysemys picta. The sequence goes on along the minus strand of NC_088794.1, from coordinate 30,006,612 downwards.
ATCTCTTCTTTCCTTGAAAACTTATTCCTCGGCCTCATGGATGCAAAGAACAGCTTGAAACCATTAACCAAGTGTAACTGATGCCTGCCGGAGTCTACAGCCAGCCTGGAACAATAGCTCCAAGAGATGTGATCTACCCCATTCATCTGAACGCTGAAACCTGCTACCACACTGAAGAAGGGCACAGCCATGACAGGGAGGGGCCATGTTGGTTGTGGCTAGGGCACCAGATGGCCATAATTCATCCTTGTGGAGCCAGGCTAGATAAGAAGTGAGCAGTAGTGCCAGCCCCAAATGTTTAAAAACCATGCAACAGGCCCCCCAAAATCATGAAATGGAAAGAGTAATAAATAATGTCAGGCTCTTTATCTTTAGCTAATATAGCGAACAAGGATGGCTCTGGCTTATATGTGCCAGTCACTTCATCATCTTGAGACCTCATCTGTGAGCCGACCTGGGATAGGGCTGCTCATATAGAGTCCTACTGGGAACTGGCAAGTGAAGATGACGAATCTCTTACCTCTACCTGCAGAAAGACTCACATACAGCACCTGTGCTGCCCATTTCCTTGGGTTAGCCCCAGCCATACATGTCACTTGGGACTGGCTGAGAAACGGGAGCTGCCAATGTGCTGCTCAGTAAATTGCACCATTCTTCCTAGCCCCTAACTGCCTCTGATCTGCAATACAGAGAACAAGCTGCTCTGTAGGAGATCATTAGACCCAAACTAGTCCATGCAGCCTGGATCTCTTCTGTGTTTCAGAGAGACAGACACTCTCTCCCATCCACGAAGGAGACTTTTCTCTCTTTATATTCTCTACTGTAATCCTTTTGCAACCATTCTCCTCGACTGGAGGCCAGAACTAACCTGAGAGAGTCCCATGCAGAGATGTGGTCTCCCTGGTCTCAGTGACACACTTCAGTCTGCGAGGGCTTCACCCACAAACCGGCCGGAGGCTTGTGTGTGTTCCTGGCAAGAGGAGTCTTGGATTGTGCCAATACTTTGGGGCATCCAAACGGGCTAAGGGTCTGTTTCACCAAGGAGCACCGGGACCCCCATTCCCTGGTTCTCTGACCTATGTTCCTTTCATCGGTGATGGAAGAGGCTGTTGCCCCTCCCTGTGCTGCTGAATTGCATCATAATTAATGCTGCGATGAGAGATGGGTGAATAGAGGTGGGACAGAAGAGCATCCTGACTGTGTTCTGGTTTTACCCTGGCATCCAGGGTCTCTGTGTAACCTGCAGAGTTAACACAGGTGAGGATGCAGCACATGGTTTTTGGCCCAACCGGTAAGGTGGTGACAGATGACCCAATGGACCATGGATGACAAGTAAACTTGTCCTAGATGCTAGAGTCTGCTGCTCTGGGATTCAGAAGATGTTTAAGGACATGAACAATGTATGGGTAGAGTTTGGCTTGGATGAGCTCACTCTTGCACCTGTTTCTCCACCACCTTGGGCACCATGGGTCGCCATTTACCCTGGGCAATGTGATGTAAAATGCTACCATTCTGGTTTGGTAACGTTTCCCACCCACCTTGCACAGGTACGCGTGGCTACAGGCAGCAGAGAATCAAGCCCATTGTCTCTAGGCCTGAAAATCATGGGCCAGATTCTCAGCTGGTCTAAAGTGGCACAGCCCAATTGAAATCAATGATGCTACAGCAATTTACACCAGAGGAGGTTCTGGCCCCATGAAGGTAAAGCTTAGATAGCAAACACTGACATTGCAGGTTTCAGAGTAGCAGCCGTGTTAATCTGTATCCGCAAAAAGAACAGGAGTACTTGTGGCACCTTAGAGACGAACAAATTTATTAGAGCATCCGAAGAAGTGGGCTGTAGCCCACGAAAGCTTATGCGCTAATAAATTTGTTAGTCTCTAAGGTGCCACAAGTACTCCTGTTCTTTTTACTGACATTGCAGTGCCATGTTAGGGCAGATGGTCCTAGTAGAGCAGGAGTAACTGGGCTTGTGACATACAGGAGGTCACACTAGACGATCTGATAGTCACTTTTGGCCTTAAACTCTCTGAATCCTCAGGGGATGCTTTTCCAATGCCCTGCTGGTTGTCCAGGTGAGGGTTAAAGATCCCATAACACTTTAGGGGATATTCCCAATGTTCAGGCCAACATTCCTGCTCTCTTTATATCAGGCCTTATATCCAAGGCTCTGCCTGGCTTCTCTTTGCCTCCTGCCCTGCTAACAGCCTATTACGGGGTCGGCAACCTTTCAGAAGTGCTGTGCCGAGTCTTCATTTATTCACTCTAATTTAAGGTTTCGTGTGCCAGTAATACATTTTAATGTTTTTAGAAGATCTCTTTCTCTAAGTCTATAATATATAACTAAACTGTTGTATGTAAAGTAAATAAGGTTTTTTAAATGTTTAAGAAGCTTCATTTAAAATTAAATTGCAGAGCCCCCCCAGACCGGTGGCCAGGACCCGGGCAGTGTGAGTGCCACTGAAAATCAGCTCGCGTGCCGCCTTTGGCACGCGTGCCAGAGGTTGCCTACCCCTGGTCTATTACTGAGTAAAGCGCTCTGAAATACTTCAAGAGTGAAGGATGCGATATCACCAGCCCTGTTCCATTCTCTGAGTACAAAAGCTCAGAAGCGAGCCGCGAGACTACAATGCTACACAGTAAATCCAAGGAGAACATTAATTGCTTCCACACAGTTACTCTGTAAAGATAAAATATGCCAGCACCAGGAAATGGACAGACTTGCAGCGAAGTGGCTAAGGTTTCCTCTGGGCCTCCTGCCCAGCAGCCAGTTGGTCTTAATTCTGTCATTTACATTTTCCTAACAAATAGACAGGGAAGGCGGATCTGAAAAAGTCACCAGCTGCCACACTAAAATATGTCAACTCTCTACACTCACTGCCTAGGCAGAGAGAGTCCTTTCAGATTCCTGCTTCTGAGCGAAGGACCTCTCTCCTTCCGAATCTGCAGCCAGTTCTTCTCTCTCTTTCCATGCATGGTGGCACCCATCGTGCCATGGTGTCCTCTCCGTTAAAGGAATTGTGGAGTCAGCAACACCTGGAAGCCACCATGGTGATAGAGGATTCAGTACCGCAAACAGTGGAAGCTGTTTTCTCAGCCTGGAATAGTCCCTGATTTTCACTGTATTGGCAGTAAGCAAATACTTGCATTTTAGTTTCTCTGGGGTGTTTACCCATCTTTTCATAAAAGCGTCGGGTAAAATTTTCAAAGCACCTAAGTCCCATTTTCAGAAGTGGCAGGCACTTAGGAGCCTAAATCCCATTGGAAACTAATGGAATTTAGGCTCCTAAATGCTGAAGTCATTTTTGAAATGGGACTGGGGCACCCAAGTCACATAGGTGCTTTTGAAAACCTTACCACTGGTGTTTCCTCCTTGGTCTGTACTACACAAAAAGGCATAGAATCCAGCTCCCTCCCTCTTAGCCCTGGTCTACACTACGAGTTTAGGTCGAATTTAGCAGAGTTAGAACAATTTAACCCTGCACCCGTCCACACGGCGAAGCCATCTTTGTCGCCTTAAAGGGCTCTTAAAATAGATTTCTGTACTCCTCCCCGACGAGGGGATTAGCGTTGAAATCGACATCACCAGGTCCAATTTGGGGTAGTATGGATGCAATTCAACAGTATTGGCCTCCAGGAGCTATCCCAAAGTGCACCATTGTGACCGCGCTGGACAGCACTTTGAACTCAGATGCACTAGCCAGGTACGCAGGAAAAGCCCCGGGAACTTTTGAATTTCATTTCCTGTTTGGCCAGCGTGGCGAATTCAGCAGCACAGGTGACCATGCAGTCCCCCCAGAATGTTTCTACGCTCACCCTATCATCTCCGTCCCTGAGGTTACTGCAGATTAGAAGGCGAAAAAAACGCACTCGTGATGACGTGTTTTCCGAGCTCATGCAGTCCTCCCGCACTGATAGGGCACAGCATAATGCATGGAGGCATTCAGTGGCAGAGGCCAGGAAAGAATTGCTGTGTTTGCTTAATGGCAAAAGTATCATGCCTCGCTAGGGATCCTGCCCGAGCCAGATCGCTGTGTCACATGCACTCCACGCTGTGTCAGCCTTGGGCGGGGGCATGACTGCTTTGTGAGCAGGAAGGCCATAGATGTAGACATTGCATTAGGTAGTTTCTGTAGCTAGAGAAAACATTCCTGTGCATTCGGCAAAGTCTGTGACAAAAAAAGAGAAGCCCCATAGTGTAGTGGTTATCACGTTCACCTAACACGTGAAATGTCCCCGGTTTGAAACCGGGCGGAAACAGATCACTGTTCCTTTTTCCGACTCCTGTCCTGCATTTTTAGTCTTAGAACAGCCCACACTGTGAAATTTTACTTTGAATTATATCAATTATGAGTTAAATAATATGGACGCTCTCTCTAAGTTATAGTCCGGGTTCCTTACCCTTTCAGCTGCTCTGATAAATTAACATTTTTGTTAGGGGTGGGGGGAAATTTTCATGAAGCCTTTTATAGGGACTAAATGCTATCTAGGACTCTGAAATAATCTTAACGTGGCTCATAGAGTGCAATCCTTCGTTCTGGATTTGTCATTCCACAAGTTGAACTGCTCCTTACTACTGTCCAGGCTTCATGAGCCATGGGAGCAAGGGGCAGACTGGGGTAGGTGTGACTGCATGGTGCTGCCGGCTGGGAGAGCAGCCTGAGACAGAAGCCTCAGCTCGCATGCTATTCCAGGCAGGACTGAATCTCCATGAGATGAAACTTAAAGAAGAGAATGACCTGGAGTCACTCCCATTCGGTTCTCTAAGAGGAGAGGACAGCCATGTCCGTCTAGGCACCCCTGATCGACCTCACCGAGGTCTGCCAGCTGAGCGGGGCTGAGCGGGACCCTGGCTGGCAGGAGCCGGTGGACGGAGCCCCAGACCGGCAGCAGGCTGAGCTGCTCAGCCCACTACCGGTCTGGGGCTCCATCTGCCAGCCCTGCTCAGCCCACTGCCTGCCTGGGGTTCCGATCATCCAGGCAGGCAGTAGACTGAGGGGGTCCAGCGGACAGGACCTGGAAAAAAGGTGCGAAACGATTGTCTGCCGTTGCTTTCACGGAAGGAGGGAGGGAGGGGGGCCTAACGACATGTACCCAAAACCACCCGCGACAAAGTTTTTGCCCCATCAGGCATTGGGAGCTTAACCCAGAATTCCAATGGGCAGCAGAGACTGCGGGAACTGTGGGATAGCTACCCACAGTGCTGTAAGTCGATGCTAGCCACGGTAGTGAGGACGCACTCCGCTGACTTAATGCGCTTAGTGTGGACATATGCTACAGACTGTATAAAATCGAATTCTAAAAAATCAACTTCTATAAAATCGACCTAATTTCGTAGTGTAGACATACCTTTAGTGTTGGCTCTGCAGGGCTAGCGGGAGTAAAAGTAATGAGGGCTTATTTTTGTCACTAATGGCAGCTGATCTGATTCTGAACACAAATTGGGAGAGCGTTGGCTGCATGAGAAAGGTCTATTGGTGCTGAGTCACCTTTCAGAGCAGAACCACCTTTTTAAAATGTGAAAAGTCTGCTGAAAAATTCTAACTCCTAACTGATAGTCCTGGAGGACTATCCACATATGGACTAATAACAGCTCAAAAAAAGACAAGACTTTCTGCATTTCCCAGCCAGATCTGGCCTCTACTAGTTCATCCTGTTTTCACTGGAGCTGTAAGCCAGACAGAGCATTCCTTTGAGACTGTCAGTTCTACACCACTCAGTTCAGCAGGGTTCCTCTGACTTTCCAGAAGAAACACCCACTTCTTCCATACACCAGAGATTCATAATGGAAGGTACACACCCAATTGCAGAAGATTGGCCAGTCCGTGTTTCAACCAACCAATCATGGCACACAGCTAATGGATGGCTCATCATGGCAATAGGAGACTGGCAGGTGACTATCTCATATTTATGTACTTTCTGGAGGGGGAGGAAGGAGGATCAATTCTCAAAAGGGCTGGATTTGTGTGCAAATGGAGTGTAGTTCAGGTGTCATATCACGTCGCTGCTAACACATTCGTGTCTTCTTTTGAGTTCACCTCTTCCATTCCCCATCATGCAGAGCTCCTCAATCATTCCTTTCGGCCCAGAATGTTCACCTCCCTAATTTCCTATTGGCCAAGAGGGATCTCTTGTTCTCAACCCATCCAATCAGATTCCTACTACTCCAAGGGGCAAAGATTCCAAGAGTCCAACTTCCCTGAAGCCTTCTGATTGCCAAGTTCCAGCCCTCCTGCTGTTAAAGGGGTGTTTACCGTGTGTCAAGATCTTCTCTTCAGGTGAAATGATCCTGCTAATGACTGGGTGACTCGTTCATCTGGGAACAAATTTTCCTCTCAGATCTGCATTGGGAAATCTCACCTCCTATATTCTGCTCTCCCTAGATTTCCAGAACTCTGAGAGACAAAGCCACCTCAGCAGAGGGATGTGTATGTGCTGATTTCCTCTGGGATATCACTTAGTAGCAATGAACTCAAAATGGCAAAAGTCAATGAGTTAAAACAGGAATTACAGTTGATCTTAGTTATGGTATAATCTTGTCTTCTCCTTACCACACCCTCTTAAAGTATCACTTTTTTTTTAACTGACAGACACAAGTTTGCTCCTGTTAATGCTGTAATTGCAGTCCAGCCAGAGGAGAACGAGGTGGGTGATCTTCTGCCTCGTGCATCATCAGTAGTTTTGTAAGCGAAACTCCAGGTGCAGAACCCCGATTAATGACGGAAGCTGGATTTTCAGATCTAGGATGAGTTTGCAGGGCGGGCAGTCAAGATACTCCTGTTTTAACTGGTAATTACAAATAGACCAAATGTAACATGGAGGTAACTAAAAGAGGGTTAAATATGGAATCTCACAACGTTAGTCTCTGATTGTAATGGCACATTAGCCTCTGCTATCATGCGCAGCATTTATTAGCGAGACAGCACAAACCATTCCAATGTCCAAGTCTCTCCCCAATGACTGGGAACAAAATATCAGGATTGGAGCTGGGTAAATAATTCACAACAGCTAGTGTATAGGACTAATTTCAGCTTGCTTGCTTTTCTCTCTGAGCAGATAGCAATTGCCTCAAAATGTAATTGAAATTCAAAATGATTCCCACTAAGAATTCTTGATCTGGAACTTGTTGGTGAGCTGCATATATATTGGCTGGGTATGGGCCATGTGATGTGTTTCTGTTCTCTGATTGGATGAGCATAACTCTTAGAGTCAGATTTCACTCACCATTGTGGATTTGAAACATGTATTCCTGAGGAGCCTATAACCACTCTTTGTATTGCAAAGGGAGGCCTGGATGGATTTTAAAGAGCATTGGATAAATGTATGACCATTATTGAACACCAGTAGAGACTATGGGCATGTCTACACTACAACCTTAAGTCGAACTATGCTACGTCAACTTACAGCCACTGCCCTCCTCCTGTCGGTGGTGCGTGTCCTCACCAGGAACGCGTCCACTGACTGAAGAGGGGCAGCATAGGGGGCTGAGAGCCAGGGACACCAGGAGACCAGCTGCTCTCCAGGGCTTCTATCCTCCCCGTTCCCAGCCAGGAGCGGTGGGGCAGCTGCCTGGGGCTTCTCGCCTCTGGCAGGGAGATCCATGCCCAGAGTCCACTGGGCTGCTGTGCTCCCAGCAGGGAGTGGGGAGCTGGGACTCCAGGGGGCAACAGGGCTTCCAGCGGGGAACCTGGGAGGCAGCCTGGCTTGGAGCGAAGAGCTGGCAGCAGCCTGGCTGGGGAGCCAGGAGCTGGCTTTCTTAAGACCGCCAACAGCTGATGTAAGGAACACAGCGTCTACACAGACCGGTGGTTCTCAACCTGTGATCTTGCGGCACAATCAGCACACAGCTGCGGCCCATGTGACATCCTCAGGGCCATACAAGTAGTATTGGATGCTGCCCACAATGGTAAATAGGTTGAGAACCACTGACACAGACTCTGCGTTGCCCTAACTACATCAACATAAATCCTACACCTCTGGTGGAGGTGGAGTTATGTCAGTGTAGTACGGCACTTACTACAAGGCTGTAGTGTAGCAACTGACATAGTGACATAGACACTGACGTAAGGCAACTTATGTGGACCTAACTCTGTAGTGTAGACAAGCCCGAGATAATGGTAATCAAACCACATGCAGGAAGGCTGAAGCTGACCACTGATGGGACAGCAAGGAATCCACCTGCCTCATGGACAGAAATATGCAGTTGGCTTGCTCTGTGGAAGAGGTTGCCTTCTTCTGGGCCATCAGGGATTGAGCCTGGCTGGAGGCAGGATATCACACTATTGGACCAGATGACTGGTGGTTGGCTCTGGTATATCAAATGGAAAATCTTGAGAAATGCTTGGGTGCCTCTAGCCCCCTCTGAAGTCAATGGGAGTCAGCCATTCTCAAGAGGTTCCTTTTCCTGCCCCCCTCATATCCCCCTTCAGAAGAAGGCTGGGATCTAGTGGTGCTGTGGATCCAAAAGCCCAGGGCGCCAACGCTGTACTGCGGGTTTCGTTGCTGATTAACCATTTTACTCTAGCCAAAAAAGCAGGACCTAAGCGAAAATGAAAGCCACCTCTCACACTCTGACTCATAGACTCATAGACTTTAAGGTCAGAAGGGACCATTATGATCATCTGGTCTGACCTCCCGCATGATGCAGGCCACAAAGCCGTCCCAACCCTTTCCCTTGACTCTGCTGTTGAAGTTCCCAAATCCTGTGGTTTAGAGACTTCAATTAGCAGAGAATCCTCCAGCTAGCGACCCCTGCCCCATGCTGCGGAGGAAGGCGAAAAACCTCCAGGGCCTCTGCCAATCTACCCTGGAGGAAAATTCCTTCCCGACCCCAAATATGGCGATCAGTAAAACCCCGAGCATGTAGGCAAGATTCTCCAGCCTGACCCTCATTAGCCATTATACTATTTACCTGCCATGGCACGCTGTTCCTTTGACTAAAATCATGTTATCCCATTAAACCATTCCCTCCATAAACTTATCTAGCTTAATCTTAAAACCAGACAGGTCCTTCGCCCCCACCGTTTCCCTCTGTGTCATTCCTTGGATTTCTTCTTCTGTTCTCCTAATCTTTCCACCTCACAAGACAAAGTACCGACCGACATTTCAACAGCGATGTTCTGTGTGAACAAACAGCTCATTCCCCACAACTGTGCAAGGATGTTACAGCACTATGGAACTGGCGTATCCATCACAGCATTTACCAGATCACATTTCACCTAGTGGGGAGACAGCCTGGTGGATCATCGCAGCAGAGACAAGGAGGAGCTACACGAATGGTCACCTAAACACCTCAGTTGGATCCAATCATCAGTAACAGGCAGTTTATTGCTGCCTCCTCTTGCCAGTGGTTGACAGTGATACACCAGACTTGGCTGTGATTGCCTTCATTTCTCTCTCACTGAGTAACCCGTATTGATCAGGCTCCACTGCTCCAGGGCAGAACCCTTCATTAAACCAGTACCGTTTGGAGCAAATGGAATGAAATCACTAATTCTGCCAGGAAACGAAGAGCTGGCTTTGCATAAAATACAAGCCAACGTTACCTTTCAAATCCAGGAAGTAATCAGACTCTGAGATAATGGGCTTCAGAAACAGGTTCATATGAGGCAGCTTACTTCAGATGCAGAGTCCAAAATCCTGCAGGGCCTGCAGAGCAGATGATGGAGAAGTTATGGACACCAAGTCCAAAATAAAATAACCGCAGCCATTTCTGTTGCCCTATTTCCTGCCCATGGCATTTGCAGTGGCTGTGAAACCATCCTACTTCAAGCACTGATATTGCCCGATCAGATAACCTACAGCCGCAGTCAGTACCTTGATATGAGATCTCCACAGATGAGAGACTGGTGACTCAGTAGCCGGTGCTCCTCTCTTTGATTCCTCATTAGCCCCAGCGTGACACCAGTGGACAGAGCAGCTACTGTAGCCATAGGCGCCGACTTCCCCTCTTTCACATGGGTGCTTGACGCCCACTCTGCCCCAGGCCCTGCCCCCACTCCACCCCTTCCATGAGGCCCTGCCCCTGCCCTGCATCTTCCCACCCCTTCCCTGCCCCTATTCCAACTCCTTCCCCAAATTTCCGCCTCTTCCCCGCCTCCTCCCCGGAGCGTGCCATGTTCCCGCTCCTCCCGCTCCTGCCCCCCCCCCCCCGCCCAGAGTTTGCTAAGTGGGAAGCGTTGGGAGGTAGACAGAGGTTCCTCGCCTTCCCCCCACCCCCTGCAGCTTGGCAGTGGGAAGCGCTGGGAGGTAGGCAGAGGAGCAGGGACGTGACGTGCTCAGGGGGGGAGGAGGAGTTGGGGCGGGGGGGAGGGGAGTTTGGCTGCCCACTAATTTTTCCCTGTGGGTGCTCCAGCCCCGGAGCACCCACGGAGTCAGCGCCTATGACCATAGCATAGTCTCATGATACATAAAACCCAGGCATTGTCCCTTTGTAGTTCACTGAAGATCTCATGTCACTTAAACCTAGGAACTCCCAGGTGTCCTGGCCAAACTCCGCTTTAGGTAATTCTATTGCATCTGATGAAGTTCCCTTGACGTTTGACTTGGACTTACTATTATTCACTTTCTGTCCCGAACACAGGTGCGATGCTACCATGTTCAAAGGCTACTGCCTTCCATCTCAAAAGGGGTTGTCAAACGCTTTGGGGTCTAAGATGCTGTGGGTAAATGTCAGATGTTATTATGGAATCAGTGTAACCATTTGATTGTACAATGTGTGCTGGTGTAAAGGGTATTGAAATTGTTCCTGTTGCCTGTGGAGGCACAGTGCCCTGGGCTTTTTCACACTGCTTACTCATGGAGTGCGGAGTCCATCCATACACCAGCCTGGGAGAATGCCTGCTGGGTTATGTCCATCATTTTAATCAGCACAGCCTCAAGCCTTCAACATCACCCCATGGCGATTTTCCCTTGTGGCTAGGTTGATAAAGTTCTCTGCTCTTAGATCTCTAACTTATTTATCTCCAATATTGGCATAGAGCAGAACCTCAGAGTTAAGAACCTCAGAGTTATGAGCTGACCCGTCAACCCCACACCTCATTTGGAACTGAAAGTATGCAATCAAGGAGCAGAGACTTAAAAAAAAAAAAGCAACTACTGTACAGCACAGTACTGTGTTAAATGTAAATTCAGGGCCCTCCCTAGCTAATCTGGGGCCCTATGCAGCCCCCCTGTGGGGGAGGGGGCAGGCCTCTGTGGGAAGGAGTGGGGTCGCTGTCCCTAGGCCTCTGCGGGGGAGGAGCGGGCCCCAAGCTTCTGGGGGGGGGCTGGGTTGGGGGGCAAAGGGGAACCACCCCCCAGCACTGAACAATGTCCCAGCTGGGGCTGGGTTGCTGCATTCCCACCACCGGTGAGTGCTGCCCTGGCTCTGCTGCAGAGCTCAGGGGAGTGGGGGCAGGGGCGGGGCTAGGCCAGAGCAGGGGCGGGGGCCCTGGGGAAGAGCTGGAGCAGGGGCTGGAGCAGCACGCAGGGGCTCGTTCACCTGCACATCTACCAATGTGATATATGCCATCATGTGCCAGCAATGCCCCTTTGCCATGTACATTGGCCAAACCGGACAGTCTCTACGCAAAGGAATAAATGGACACAAATCTGACATCAGGAATCATAACATTCAAAAACCAGCAGGAGAACACTTCAACCTCTCTGGCTATTCAGTAACAGACTTAAAGGTGGCAATTTTGCAACAGAAAAGCTTCAAAAACAGACTCCAACGAGAAGCTGCTGAACTTGACTTAATATGCAAACTAGATACCATCAATTTAGGTTTAAATAGCGACTGGGAATGGCTGAGCCATTACACACATTGAATCTATTTTTCCCATGTTAAGTATCCTAGACTATCAGGGTTGGAAGGGACCTCTGGAAGTCATTTAGTCCAACCCCCTGCTCAAAGCAGGACCAATCTCCAGACAGATTTTTACCCCAGATCCCTAAATGGCCTTCTCAAGGATTGAACTCTCAACCCTGGATTTAGCAGGCCAATGCTCAAATCTTCACACCTTCTTGTCAAACAGTCCGAAATGAGTTATCCTGATTATCACTACAAAAGTTTTTTTTTCTCCTGCTGATAACAGCTCATCTTAATTAATTAGCCTCTTAGAGTTGGTAGGATAACTCCTACCTTTTCATGTTCTCTGTATGTATATATCGCTCCTCACTATATGTTACATTCTATGCATCTGATGAAGTGGACTGTAGCCCATGAAAGCTTATGCTCAAATAAATTTGTTAGCCTCTAATGTGCCACATAGCTCAGGGGTTTGAGCATTGGCCTGCTAAACCCAGCGTTATGAGTTCAATCCTTGAGGGGGCCATTTAGGGATTTGGGGATTGGTCCTGCTTTGAGCAGGAGGTTGGACTAGATGACCCCCTGAGGTCCCTTCTAACCCTGATATTCTATGACATGGCTTGTGCCACTCATGGAAGTGGTATTTGTATGTCAACAGGAGAGTCTGTCAGCACAGAGCTTCTCCACCAGATGTGCTGCAGTGGCACAGCTGTATCAGTACCGCTGCAGTGCTGTTCGTATAGACATGGGCTAAGGAGAAAGAAGATTTGTTCAGACTAGTCCAAGGGGAAATAACTGGAAGAGATGGGATGGAAAATTGAGCAAAGGACCATTTCCTACTGGAGAGCTCTGCCTAACTATGAAATTAGGCTCCCAAGGGGAGAGGTGGAAATTTTGTTGCTTGAGCTGTTTTAAATGTGAGTGGACAAAGCACTAGAATACATACTAAGGGCCCGATCCTGCCCTTAGCTGAGCAGTGAACTGGCATTTAGGGGTCAGTGATACATGGGCATAGAAATGTTTTATGATGAGCTCAGTCTTCCTGTGCAGAAGTTAGCACTAGGGTACTTCCTTTAGTAAGTTATGAAATAAAACAACCTTTTTACTGTACATTGTTACAAATGGTGTTGCCAGAAAGTTATCAGATTAATCTTCCTAAGATTGTAGAGCAGGGGGTCCCAAACTTTTTGCCAGCATGTCCCCATTGTAATAAAGTATTTCCTGCCAGGGCCCCAGACACCATAGAGGACGCCATTTTGTAGAGCAAAATGGCATCCTCCACACAGCATGACCTCCCATGCACCATACTTGCGAGGTCATGCCACTCGGAAGATGCCATTTTGCTCTACAAAATGCCATCCTCCACCAGGTGACCTCATACACCTGGTGAGTGTCAGGTCACGCTATGTGGAGGATGCCATTTTGTAGAGCAAAACCCTGTCCTCTATGTATTGTGACCTCACATGCACCGTACATGCGAGGTCGCAGTGGGCCGAGCAAAACGGCATCCTCTGCACACTAGCGATCACCATGGCCCCATCTGCTGAGGGCACAACTCCATTTGGGGTTGCAACCCACAGTTTGGGAACTGCTGTTGTAGGGCAAAGATCGCTCTGTGGGTCATGGATCACATACAGTCCTTAAGGTTGTGTTCAGAATTTCCGAGGACCCCAGTATGTGGCCCGCACCCCAGCAGAGAGATTGGAATCTGTATATCGGCAGAGTCTCTCTGAGGGGAAGCATTGGGCTCAACTGACCCAAATCAAATTATGCATTGAATGGAACAGAATGTTTTCGGCAGCAGTTTTAATACTCCGAGTGCTTCACAAAGCAATAAGTTAGGTCCTGGCAGGGCAAAGACTGCGCAAGGAAAAGAAGCAGACATACCATGCTCAGCAGCAGCTTGTGCACAGCCTTGAGCACCAGAGCCAGGTTAGGTGGTAAGGCTCCCATTGACTTCAGTGGGCTTTGGATCAGGCCCTTATTGAGAAAGAGATTGGATCGGAGCTTGGGACCTTTGTTTTTCAGAATGTGCCAAGGCAGCTTTGATGTCCAGCTGGACAAGCACCAGGGACCCTGGCTTAGTTTAATGGCTCATCCAAAGGACAGCACAGTACTGCAATCTCAGCAGGGGGGAGAAACCCAAGACCGAACATGGGACTTGAATCCAAGACCATGTCGCCCAGAAGGACATGACTAATTATCAAGTGTCTTGGAAGCCCATACACTAAGATCAGAGCTAGGTAGATAATTCATTACAAATCATTTCAATCTGTTTATTTCACCTCTTTTTCTATTTGGGAAATGTCCACCAGCACACTACAAAAGCTGCAGTGAGTAACTCTGGGCCTGTAGTCATTGATGAGCCATTCGGCATTCACTCTGTGTTAATTAGTAACATAAATCATGTAGTTAAGTTTTTTTTTTCTCTGCCTGGGCAACTCATGAAACCAACCACCATCAACAGGGAATGGCATGTTTGAGTGTAAAATTGACATCCACATGGTGGTCGGGAGGTCATGGAACTTCAGCTTTGCTTTCCAGAACAGTTCAATGGTTGAGATTCAAAAGAGCTTTTTACAAGTACCCTGGCAAGTAAGTCTTGTTCCCTAGCATAGCTGCAGAAAGTTGGTCTGCCACACTCACTCAGCTCTAGCTAACATCAACCACATTGATTATCAAGGGTGACGTTTCAACCAGTACTTTGACAAAGGGTTGGGGGAACAGGTCAAGAAGTATTTTCACAGGCACTGGGGGCACTATTCATATTGAACAGTTTATTTTGCAGGTAAAAAGAAAGGTGATGTAAGATGGATGCTACATTTTTTCAATCCATGAGAGGTATCCCTGGTGCCAGAACCCAAGCTAACCCAGCATGGCTCTCTGTCCCCCTCTAGTGGCTATATGTATAGCAATTGATTGTTCAGCTCCAGCGAAGGCATCTTCTCCTTTAATTTGTGGAGATTGTACACAATTTGGGGCAGAGATTTTTTGTTCTTTGTACAGTACCGAGCACAATGGTGTTCTGGTCCATGACTGGGTCTCATAGGTGCTACCTCTATACAAATTATTGTTAACAACAGAGACTCATACTTTTGGGTCCTGGGTTCAGTTCCCACTGCTGACAAGCCATCCATGGTATATTAACATTTTCTTTGGCTTTCTTATTTAGAGGCAGCCTCTAGGGTGTGCGAGTCTCCTAATTGCTTTCAGTGGAGACACTGGCCCCCAATAGTGTCCCACTCGGGGAGAACCCCCTAGGCCAGACTTGACTTTTCAGACAGTTGGGTAAATCCAGAATAACTATTGACTCCACTGAAATGAAAGAAGTTTCTAGCCCTCCTGGATGTATCTATCAAGATACGGCTATGGCAGCCATACCTGTAGTAACTGAATGCCTCACAGTCTTTCCTGTATTTATCTTCATAATTCTCCTGTGAAGTAGCGGAGTGCTTATTCCCATTTTACTGATGGGAAACTGAGGCACAAAGCAACTACGTGGGAGGGAGACAGTCTGTGGCACAGCAAAGAAATGAAGCCTGTCTCCTGAATCCCAGGGTAGTTCCCTAACCACTGGCCCATCCTTCCTCTCGCTGAGGCACACTTCAGAATCTGATCCCCTGTGCCTCAGCCATTCCATTCACTGTATTTTAAAGCCGGGGGGGGGGGGGGGGCATACTGTGGTGTTTTTTTCCTCTCTGGCCGCTCCTGCTTTGCATTTGATCTCACTTTTGGTCTTAGTGTTGCCAAAGCCCTTTGCTGCCCTCAGCTCATTCCACAGAGGGAGGCCATGGCAGTGGTGCTGTTTGGATGTAGCTCATTTATCGTTTTCTGGAAGCTGATGCAGTCTTTTTAGTCACTTGCATGGCAGGTAACAGGAGCGACCAGCCTTACTGAGAGTGAAAAACTCTGGGGGGGAGGGATTTGGGGGGGTGATTGTTGTGGGGGGAGATAGAGAGAGAGAGAGGGTGTGTGTAGAAGAAATGAGAGAGGAAACCATGAAAAATGAAGATTTAATCCTTAAATGAGATTCATATTTAAAACAAACGGAACCAGGCAGAAAGGAAAACACCATCCATTAAGTAGCCCATGGCCATAATTATTTTGGCATTATCTGTAATCAAGGATAAATTGATCATTCACACTCTCTTTGCTCAATTCATTCAAACCGTTCAATACTACAGCCATTAAATACATCATCTAGCTTCCCAAGTGTCACTTGCTTTCTAGTAAATATACCAGATCCACCCCCATGCTGTCCTGTCAGGCTTCCCAGAATATTTTACAGACAAAAACCCAACCCACAGCCTGCTCGCTGTCTGAGATAAATGTTCAAAAGAGCTTCATTAAGAGAGAGACACTTCATCACTGACCGTCTCCTACAAATGTAAAACTGACCCTGAGCATTTATAAAGCAGACAGGATTCCTTCCCTTCTGGGCAGCCCCACCAGCCGCCATGTTTAAAGGCCATGGCATTCACTTGGCACTGGTGCAAATGAGTGCAGAGCATGCAGGGGTGTGGTGAACTGAGCCCGAGGGACCTGATTCTGATCTCACACCGGTTTTACACCTGTGTAATTCCATTCACTTCAGCGGAGTTGCTCCAGATTTTTTAGTATTAATGTATCACTTGGGAGCCCTAGTCATGGACCAAGGCCCCATTGTGCTAGGCACTGGACAAACATCGAACAAAAAGATAGTCCCTGCCTGTCACCGGGTGCTCTACTCATTACGGGAGCACCTCTTTGTAGGCATGGTTGGGGATTAGCTCTGCCAGTCTGATGTCTTTTCCTGCAGGTGCTCACTCAGTCTCCCGCTCTCTCTCAAAACGCAATGGCTCCATCTTCGTGGCTTGGCCCTCCAGGCAGGTTGCTGTCATTTTCCCTTTCCAGGGGTTTGTGTAGCAAAGTCTCTCTGTGCTATTGTGTCTTATTCACTGCCCCTCCCTGGTGCCACTTCCCCAGTGGTTGGTAGGGGAACCCAGACTTGCCTTCTACCCTGGGTTCCAGCCCAGGGACCCTAAAACCGCCAGCTAAAGGCTGCACGGCCCCCTCACTTGCTGCTGTTTCCCTGGATTGCTTCCTACATTGCCTTTATCAGGCTTCTCCACTGTCCTCTAGGCCTCAGAGAGAGAGCGACTGTAGACTTCCTCCCTTGCAGCCATTTTCTGCCCTCAGCTACCTGGCTTTATACAACCACCCTCCCCTCTGTTCTTGTCCAGCTAAGCATCATCCTTTAATTCAAGGGTAGACAAACTTTTTGGCCCGAGGGCTACATCTGGGTATAGAAATTGTATGGTGGGCCATGAATGCTCACAAAATTGGGGGTTGGAGGGTGGTGGTGGTGGTGAGAGCTCTGGCTGGGGGTTCAGGCTCTGGGATAGGGCTAGAAATGAGGAGTTCAGGGTGCGGGAGGGGGCTCCAGGCTGGGGCAGGGGTGGGGGAGGTGAGGGCTCTGGCTGGGGGTGCAGGCTCTGAGGTGCAGGAGGGTGGGACCGAGGGGTTTGGAGGGCGGGAGGGAGATCAGGGCTGAGGCAAGAGGTTGGGGCGCTGAAGAGAGTCGGGTGCAGGCTCCAGGCGGTGCGTACCTCAAGCAGCTCCCAGAAGCAGCAGCATGTCCCTTCTCCGGCTCCTACACGGAGGCACGGCCAGGCAGGTCTGCGCATTGCCCGATCCGTGGTTCCCGGCAATGGGAGATGCAGGGACTGCGCTTGCAGCGGGGGCAGCGTGCAGAGCCGAGCCCCCTGGCTGCACCTACACGTAGGAGCCGGAGGGGGGACGTGCCGCTGCTGCTAGGAGCAAGCCCCGGCTCCCCGGTAGGCGCTCGAGGGCCAGATTAAAATGTCTGAAAGGCCGGATGCAGCCCTGGCCTGTAGTTTGCTCACCCCTGTTTTAATTAGTCCTCGTTGCTCCCGGCTCCTCCTCCAGGTGCAGCCTAGGTGGTTAATGGGCCCACCTAGCCACCTTAACTCCTTCAGAGGCTGGTGTGGGGTGAACACCCACCCACACACACCCACACACACACACAGCCCAAGGGACTTACAATCTAAGTGTAAAACAAGAGACAGGCAATGGATACAGACAGATGAGGGAGTACAAGGAACCCATGAGATAGTATTGATCAGCATGATAGGCAGTAGTCTCTGCATACCAACAGCCTAACTCTTAACCGTTATCAAGCGGTCTGTGAGTCTCCTGGCAGAGGGTTTTGGAGGAGGGTAACGCGCTAGCTTTGCAGATGTTTATGGGGAGCAGGAGCACTTCCCAAGCGTGGGGAGCAGCATGGGAGGAAGCACAAAGGTGCTTGTTTGAAAATGTAGTAAGTGGGTGATGGAGGCTGACATCATGGCTGAGTGGAGGTGAGCCTCAGCAGCAAACAGCGAATGAGAGATGATAGGTAGGGTGGGGTATCACCATGAAGGGCCTTGGAAGTGTGTACAAGGAGCTTATGTTTAATGCAATAGAGCAGGGAGAGCCAGTGGAGGAAGTCAAAGAGCGAGGTAACATAGTAAAGCAACAGGCTAGGAGAATGATCTTTGCAAGAGTAAGAACAGAATCAGGTCCCACTGGGCCTGCCATGAAGAGTTTACACTCCATGGGCCTGCTCTGCATGCAACTCTGAGCAACAGTAAAATCTGAGCATGCAAACTGCTATGCAGGAAGCTTGCTAGGACAAGACCTGTCACATGGAGAGATGGCCGGGAGCCCGACGCAGTGTGAGGTCGTGTCGTTACTACTTTTGCACAGTAGACCTGATACAAGGGGCAGAAAGAACCCACTTTGAGTCTCTGAACCCAGGCTGCTTGCAGCACTGCCAGTTACGTAAGTCAGGCCAAATGCCCAGGGCTGGTGTAACTGAAGTCAATGAAGGGCTGGTGATATGCTCTTGTGGAGGATCTGACCCATCAGTGAGCAAATTTGTCACTATGCTATGAAATCCTCATAGCGACATTTTACAGTCCCCCTTTTAACTCCTGAGAACTGATTTTGGAATGGCTGCCATTGATAGTGCAGCTGGATGCCGGCTGACAGCCCCACGTGGTATTCTACAAGCTTGGCTGACAGCTGCTGTGTTGGGGAGGATACATTCAGCAGCTTCTGACAACCAAAGGGAAGAGGTGTGGGAGGAGAGGGGGCTGACTTGGATGGCGTTTCCTGCGCTGAGTAGGAACGTTTCACTAAACACGGGCCTGGGCTTGTGGAGGCACAGGTGGGAGCTCCACACATGGCTAAAAATAGGGCTAGGCAAGGTCCCTGCTTATTCATGGCCATCTGTGCAGAGGCAGCCAATAGGAAGGGAGGAAATGTCACTTCAGACTAATAGAGGGAGTGGGATGGACCCTAAAATATCACCAACCTATCGCTGGGACTTAGATACTGCTGCATGGTCAGCAATGGAAGCTGGTGACACCAAAACAGGTGGGCAAAAGTGGCGGGTAAAACACAGCTCAGAAGCAGGTAATGGTCAGCCTACATTGACTCAGCACAGGACATGCTCTGCTGGCCGTGCCCAGGCTGAGAAATTCTCAGCCATCTCTGTGCAGTGAGCGCTTTCCCTCCTGCCAAACCCCACTGCTTTCCTTCGTCCTGTCGGCGCCCATCACAACCTATGCAGGCCAGGGGGACGCCTTGCATGGTGGCCAGGGGGACGCCTGCTTCATTCCAATGCCGTAGTGATAACATGGTGGGCCAGAGCCTCAGCTGGTGTTGATGGACACAGCGCCACTGACTTCTGTGGAGTCGTTGCCATTTACTCCAGCTGAGGATCCGGCCCTGTGAGCCCATTGGCAGCAGAATGAACCTGCTGTGCCCCCAAGGGGGCTGGTGCCAGAGTGTTATAAAACCTCCATTGCTCCTTACATGTTGAGGGGGGGCGGCTCCTTCTCCTGAGTACGATTTGGGCATCTCGCTGCTTAAAAACCTACAGCGGAAGTTGTGGTTCTTGCTGGTCTTGGCAATTCTACAAGCAAGAAAGTGGGAGACCCTAGATTCTCAGAGCAGGGCGCCTCTCCCTGACAGAGAGGACAGGCAGCTCTTGCAGTCAGGGTGACAATGGAAGTTGCCTACAATCCCTAAGGGGAGCCTAGGCCCTAGGGGTATGTCTACACAGCAATTAAACACCTGGGGCTGGCCCCAGTCAGCTTCCTGGGGCTCAGGCTGTGGGGCTGTAAAACCGCTGTGTAGCTGTTCGAGCTGGGGCTGAAGCCTGAGCTCTGGGATCCCACCTAACCTAGAGAGGAACGACAAGCAGATAACAACTTTACCTGTGTTTGTTGTACCTCTCTGCCTCTTCTCGTAAATCAAAGAAAAGTCGATCCCTGTGGCCTGCCAGCGTGGGGCTGGGGCAGGCACCATTTAAACCTCGCAAGGGAGAATGCATGTGCACACTTACCCGAGGGTCCGTCTCCTGACTCAGGCTCATCCTGGTGGGATGGGCTAGACAGCTGGTGTAGTCTCAAAGAGATTCCTGGCTCATGGCTCAGCTGGACACGTGACCCTCCTCCTCCACGCTGTTCACGGCAAGGGTCTGTGTCACAGGCTCCGCAGAGGTACCCACCTGCCCTGCCAAGTGGTGGTTAGGCAGCCACCAAATATGGCATGCAGCTCATTGCAAAAGCGTCAGGTCTGCGTCTCGGCACCAGAGCAACTGTTGGCCTTCCTGGCCTTGTGGTGTGCCTGCCGCACTGCTGCTGATCCCTGTCCTACCTCTTTGCCTGCATCCTCTGTGCAATCTTGTTGCAGGTGCCCATGTTTCTAAGACTGCTCTGTAGCTGTGCCTGGCCTCCTGGATCTCCTGGCCACGCCTGGCAGCAGTGCGTTGGGCAGTTGCACACAACAAAGGAGAGCTGCTAGGCGTGCTGACCCAGCTGGGCAACCAAGAAAAGATATTTCAAAAATACCCAGGACTTTTAAAGTGCGGTGGGAGGATATGGCTTCCGGTCACCGTGACCAGCGCGATCACTGTCCAGTATTGTGGGACAGATGCCAGAGGATTATTAGGCTTGACATAGGTCATGCGGTGGCTACACTCGCATTGCGTCGAACACAGGACGTTGCTCGTGGCTCAGTGCCATTGGGAAGGAGAGGTTACTGCAGCACCGTAATGAAGCAGTTACATCAGCAGGCGACAAATAGGAATATAGACACATGCCCAAATAAGCTGACACAAGGCGGCTTATGACAACCTAACTTTGTAGTGTGGACCAGGCCTAAGCCTACTCTCCTGACAGAATACCACAGTTGTGAAATGTAACAACCACGCCACACTTACAATATACCATCTAAACTATACTTGCCTTTACCCATCAGCAACCTAGGGTTACCATATTTCAGCAAGCAAAAAAGAGGACGGGAGGAGCCCCACCATAGCCCCGCCCCCATCCTGCCCTAGCCCCTGCCCCTCCCACTTCCCCCCCTCAGAACCCCTAACCCTTCCCCCGCTCCTTGTCCCCTGACTGCCCCCTCCTGGGACCCCCATCCTAACTGGTCCCCTAGGACCCTACCCGCTACCTATACCCTGACTGCCCCAACCCTTATCCACACCCCCACCCCCAGACAGACCCCTGGGACTCCCACACCCCATCCAACCACTCTCCACCCCCAGACAGCCCCCCCCAGAACTCCCAACCCATCTAAACCCCTCTGCTCCCTGTCCCCTGACTGCTCCAATCCCTCTGCCCACCCCTGTCACCTGACAGCCCCGCCCCCAGAACTCCCAACCCCCCCCCCCCGCTCCTTGTCCCCTGACTGCCCCCTCCTGGGACCCCTGCTCCTAACTGCCCTCCAGAACCCCACCCCCTACCTAAGCCTCCCTGTTCCTTGTCCCCTAACTGCCCCCTCCTAAGACCCCCCCCCTCCAACTGCCCCCCCAGGACCCTACCCCCTACCTGTACCCTGACTGCCCAAAACCTTATCCACACCCCCACCCCCAGAAAGCCCCCCCCCGAACTCCCGACCCCCCCCATCTCTTGACTGCCCCCTCCAAAACCTCCCTGCCCCTTCTCCGACCCCCTGGCCCCCTTGTTGTTGGCCTTCACCTAACGTCTCTGTGAGCTTGCTCAGGAACGGCCTGAGCTGTTCGTCCCGTCCCAGCACGCTGGGCAGCAGTGGGGGAGGAGCTCCAGACTGCCGGAGGCGAATGCAGGGAAGGAGGGAGTGATCTCTGCTGCAGGGGCGGCGGAGGACGTGCTCTCTCTGGCTGTTGGAGCCCCATCTAAGTGGCACCATCAGGCCGGCTGCCCTGTTAGCCGTGCGCGCTCTGCAGGGGGGGGGGGGGGGAAGTCCGGACATTTACAAATTCCCCCCGGACGCTATTTTTAGCTCAAAAAGCCGGACATGTCCGGGGGAATCCGGACGAATGGTAACCCTAAGTAACCCCACAGACTGCTTCGCTCTCCCGCCTCATTACTGCCAATTCTAGCAGCAAGACCTCCCCCAGGTGCCTGACTTCTGCACCAACCTGCACAATTCTGCACTAAAATGCTGCAGACTAGCTTCTCAGGGTACACATGTGCCCCTTTCCTTTACTCACGCACAGGGTAGGCACAAACCCTCATCACCTGATCGCACAGCTCTGTGATACCCCTCAAACTAACCCCCAGCTCAGGTCTCAAATACCTCGCGCCCAACCTGCCCCAGCTATTGCCTCCTCCAGCAAACCGTTCAATACAGCTACTGTCACACTGAATGCTGCTGCGGTGCATGTGACTAATTCCCAGTGGCTATTGCCGCTATTGCCGGCTTGGGGAGGGGAGGCAAAGTTAAAGTTACATGGGTGTGTAAGTTAAACTCTGTAGTTCCTGTTTGTTTTCCCCCCCTGACATTTTAGTTTGGCTGAACTTGACATTCTGGAAGGACACAGGCTGCTGCGGGGAAACCATAACTCTGCATTAACCATGCTTTTTAATTAAGATGGACTTTAATGGTGTCTGTTTTCAGTGATCCAGGAAGGCCTCTTACAGCCACTTTCCAGCGCAATTGCTGCAATGTCCTTGAACGAGCCCTCTGGCCTCCTGAGCGGGGCGTTGGCCCGACTGAAATCATAATTAGTATTTGTGTAACAACTGCGCTTCCGGCCCCATTGTGCCAGGTGCTGTACAAACACACTGTACATTTTTCAGAGCAGGGCCTGTAGGCTAACCAGACAGCAAGTGTGAAAAATCGGGACAGGGTAATAGGAGCCTATATAAGACAAAGACCCAAAAATCAGGACTGTCCCTGTATAATCAGGACATCTGGTCATTCTAAGGTCCTGTTACGCACAAGCTAAATAGAGGAGCCAGACAACGGCTGAGAGGCAACAGCTGGCATGGAGTGGAAGTGCCCTGCCCAGGGTCAGGCAGTGCACGAGAGGTGGGTCAGTGGTTAGGGCCCTGGTCTGCCACAGACTTTGTGTGTGGCCTTGGGTAAATCACTTAGGGCTAGATTCCCAAAGGCCCTGCGGCATTGCAATGCTGAACGCCTCCTGCCCAGTGGCAGCCTAGCCTTGCATTAGGTGCTTGGGCTCCCTATATGAGGTTAGGCACCTAAGGGAGGGATTCTCAGAAGCCAGCCAGCCGCCTAAGCTAGCCAGGCATGCAGAGGAAATGGGGGTGGGGCAGCCTCAAAGTTATTTCGGTGCCTAACGCCTGTTCATCTGGCCCTTAGGTGCCTGCCAGGCCAGAGGGAGAGACCTACCACCAGTCAGGATTCTCAGCTGTGACCCTGGAGTTAGCTGCTTGAGCCAGGCCAGCTGTTTTTCATGACAAACCCAAGCACAAGCACCCAGAATAGCCACCAGCCTGGGGCATGCCCTAGTCACTGAGCCCCTGGCTGTCTTTTCTGCTGCCCCACACCATGGCAGTGGCCTTCCTCCAGCTGTTTCGCTGTCGGGGTTGGATAGGTAGCAAGTGTTAGGTGCACAAAAGCCAGCCCCATAGGCAAGGTAGGAGGGCAAACACATAGTCCTGTTGGGATCCAGGAAGTGGGCAAGCAGAAGCCCGCCCACTGCTAAAGGACCTCCCCCCAGCCTCAGAGGAGGATCCACAGGTCCGGGATTCCAAATAATTGCAGGGGACAACTAAGGAGATAACAGGAACGGGGGTGAGGTCATGGTTCGAGACACTTGCTTTGTATGTGCTGAGGCTTTGGCTTGTACTAGGGCTCTGAGCAGCTATTAGCTGTCGGGTGGCATCAGTGCTTAGCCGGCTGTGTGGATGCCCACCCCCCAGAAACATAGGCACTATGGAGACTCAGGTTCCTACGGGGTTAGGTGGCAGCTAAGCAGTAGTTTTGAGCCTGTCCCTGGTGCTTGAAGAGGCAGTTAGGAACCTAAATACCTCTCTGTACCTCAGCTGCCCTACCTCACAGGGGTACTGTGAAATGCATTAAAGAGTGTGAGGTGATTTGGGGGTCGGGGGAACAACAGCTAAATTCCCAAACTAGACATGTCATCCCTTAGTGGCCAGGCATGTAAGTACCTTAGTGGCAGAGCCAGGGTTAGAAACCAGGTCTCCTATGGCTGAGTTCATGCTACTTCCCTACAGAGCAGGTTTTACACAAGATGGTGTCTGTGCTGAGACAGGCCAGTTCAGGAGTAATGGGGACAGAAATACAGAGAGGCAGAAGACATGCCCTCTTAATGGGTTGTCAAAATCTGGTGTGTGTGTGTGTGTGTGTACATTTGTATGGATGTGTTAGGAGCTCCCGCTGAGCCTTTCATTGGCCTCTCACGGGATGGCGCCATCTGTTCTCAGCATCCAGTCAGAAAGCAGGACTAAATCTCACTGGTGCCCTCTTCGCCCATGTCCCTTCTGTGGCCTCTTCCTCAGCCGTGTGCTTGTATGTCAGAGCAATGCCGGTTTGGGAAGGCTGGTACCAGCGCTGCCTGTCACAGCAAGTCATTGTAACCCTTTGGACTCACACTAGCCAAAGCCTAGGGGCAGAGAGGGGGAGGCAATGGGACGCAATTCCCAGCGGCAGAGGAACCAGCAACGCTGGAAGAATTATTTGCTGATTATACTGAAGGGATTTAGAGCCCCCTCTCAGAATGCTGCCCTAGCTCAGCCGAATGCGGGTGTATGGAGGCTCCAGGGCTGCTGAACTCTCCCAAGGATGTTGGTACAGGGCCCAGTCCACCTGGCAGTGAGGTGTCTCCTCAGGGACACAGAGCAAATGAGGGAAGGGCCTAAGGTGTTTGCATTAATGGTAAGAGGTGCTGCTGCTGGCCGGTTAATGAGACCAGGCTGTGTAGCTTAGTGGGAGAGAGCAGGGAAGGGGGGAGGGTCAGAACAAAGAGAGGGGATATGTGACAGACAGCTAGAAGGAAGGGAAGGGGAAATGGAGAACACAGAGAGAATGGAGAAAGGGGGCTGATGGAAAGAGAGAAGGAGGGGGTGGGGAAGGAGAGAAGAGAGGCAGATAAAGAAGGGCTTAGGAAACAGTGGGGCTAATAGATGGGCAGAGGAAAGGCCAAGGGAGGACTAGAGCAGCTAGATTTACTGGGACAGATTCTGCTGTCACTAACCCCAGTGCAAATCCAGAGACGCCCGACTGCCTCTAGCTGAATCGCTCTGGGTTTACAGAGGCCATTCAGAGAGCAGACTGTGGCCCATCTTCTGTGGCTGCAGGGCATGGTCCTTGGGCGTCCAGAGAGCCCCCATGCTCTCACCTGCCTCCGCCCCAGCACTAAGATGAGTGTAACAGACGCGCAGCGGCCTTTCCATTCGCTTCCAGGCACTAACTCACGTCTGGCTGGTTTTTAATCTACAGGGATTGCAGCTTCTAATTTTGTATTTTCACCTGGAAGTCACCCCACCCACACCCGAACGTTGACAGCCACGTTTGGAACATTGCCTTCAGATTCCCGTTAAGTAGCGCCGGTGGCTCAGGGAGGGATACGGAGCCTTTGCGTTGCGTTCAGCATCGCTCTGTAACTGCCTTGGAGGCGAAATCCTTGACCATCCTACGGCTCTTTGGCGGCCCACGTGAAGAGTTGTTTTTGGGGGAGAGGGGTTTCAAACAAGTGTGTGTCATTGAAACACTGCTCAGTGCATTGTCGCTGTGTCCCTCCCGTCAGGTGGTCACATTTCACAGGTTCTTCCCATGCTGATGAATCCTACATTCAGAATGGTTTTAAAGGGGGACATTCAAACCAAGAAGAAAACAACAATTAAGACTGCTCATCTGCAATGCCTTTTATCCAGTGTTACAGATACACCTCTACCCCAATATAACGCTGTCTTTGGGAGCCAAAAAATCTTACTGCTTTATAGATGAAACCACGTTATATCGAACTTGCTTTGATCCGCCCGAGTGTGCAGCCCCCCCACCCCACCCCGGAGCACTGCTTTACCGCGTTATATCCAAATTCGTGTTATATCAGGTCACATTATATCAGGGTAGAGGTGTACTAATGAAGTTGGGCTCACAACCCCTCCTGGGAAGGATTATTGTCCCCCCCTTTAAGGATGGGGAAACTGAGCTCCCCTACCTATGTTCACACTCACACAACCCCACACACTTTACAATCATGGTCAGTTTTTAGCTCCAGCATGCCAAAGAAAACAACTCTGCATGAAGTCATTTGCCAAGTCTCCTCGCTGTTTATTTATCTTTCAGCTGGAATGAAGGGCAGGTGCTGTAGTTCAATACACCGAGGCTGACAGGTCTTTAAAGTGATAACATAACCATTTAAATACATCGCACAGCTACGGCAAGATGCTAGATACACTTTTCATATAACCCCTCCCCCCCACCGCTGGCACATTGCTCTACTCTGCTATGATGTAAAGCTGAAAAAACAATGGCGTGGAGAGCGGATTATTAAGCATTCAAAGTACAAATTTTAACTACCGCCATTGTTGCTTTTTGGTGGGTCCCATAAATACCGTTAACATTTTCATTCTTCTTTGCACCGAGCATTATCAGAGGCTGCAGCCAAAAGCGTTTCGGCCTGGCCTTGTGCTCCCAAATGGATCTGATGCTCGGGAAGGATATTTGCAACACACACATTTTAAGGCCAGAAAGGAGCATTGCGATCATCTTTTCTGAGCTCCTCACCCAGGGAATCTCACCCAGCAATTTCCGCATTAATAACTTGGTGGTTGGACTCCAGAATAGCTCTTAAAAAGACATCCAGTAATGATGCAGTCTGAGTGATAGCCCAATACCACATATACGTCTGTATCAGAGCCAGGGCTAAAGCCCCCTTCTCCTGTGTCTTGGTACAGAGCCTTAATCATAAGACCATCCTTGCTCTGCTTCCATCATAGAGGAAGCTACAACTGGGACACTAGGCCATGTAAATAAAACGGCTTCTAACCTTTGTCTGAATCAAGACGGGGGGAACATTACACCTGAGCCAAAGCCCACTGAAGTTGGCCTTTAACCAGGCCCAGACAGCCAACAAAGTTCAAAGCCAACATCAATTTATCCTAAAGCTTTGTGAAGAACATTTGAGAGCAGGAGGAAGGAGTTTGACACAGGGCCAAGCCCAGAACCCAGTGCTAAGGAACAGCCCCCCCCCCCCTTTGACTAGCGATGTAGGAAGCTGCTGGAGCTGGGAAGTTGGTGAGTCTCATGTTCACAAAGCTGCAATTGTTGGACTTGGCAGACTTCCCCACCGTTTGATTGAGGCATGTGACAAGGGTGATTCACACTGAAAACAAGCATGTTTCTCTAGCAAAGGGGAAGCCCCCTGGCTTGGAGAAGTAGCACTGGGTACACAGCATGCTCTCGCCCAGTGCCTGCTGCCCAATGGCACTGTGTGCCCAGGAAGCTTGGGCTTGCCCTCAAGCAAGTAGAACCCAGGAGCCCTGCTGGGCATTTCAGCTGGGTCCATAAGCTGCCTGGCTCCTACACAGGTAAGATGAGGGGAAATGGGGGCTCCCCAGAGCATACCGATATTTGGTTCTCCCCTCCCCTAAGCAATGAGCATGCTCCAGCCCCTAAGGCTAACGGTGCATTCTGGAGCAGGGGGAGCCCTGCTAATAGCTTCATACCTGCCAAGACATGGCAGCACCCAGCACAGCAGAGGTGCAGTCTGAGCCCCCTCTCCTGTCTTGTCTGAATCCTCACTGACTACAAGTCTTCAAGGCAGCAAAGAAACAATGCACCATTGCTTTGATCACCTCTCCTACTAGCTTGGGTATCCCATCCCAGGAGAGTACAGGGCGCAGCCTGACCAAGACTGCTTTAAAGAAACTATCCCTGGGCTGTGAGGAAATATGGGCTGGCTGCATCCAGCTGTGTCTGCTTTTGATGGTTCTGCCCAGATGCTGAAGCCAACTCCCCCACCGCATGCCATTTGGTTGGACAGAGGTAGAATTAAACGGCTGACTGGTTTTATTTCCCCTCTATTAAGTAATCTCTCCCTTCATTTCATGGAAAGCCCATCACAACAGAGCACTGATTTCAGGCCCTCTTAGGCCTCAATGAGCAACACATTTTGGTTCTTGATGGCTTCTCCAAGTTCAAACATGGCAGGAAATGGGCTTGCATTCCACCTCCACAGCTTTCAGCAGCAGCTGGTTCTTCTGAAGAGTCTCAATCAGTTTTTACACTGCCCTGAAGCAAACAAACACCAATTGTCCCCAATAAGACTGAACTTTTCCCAACTCCTAAATTCAAAACTGAGAATCAGGTGCCCGCCCCAAAAATCACGAGATTGGCTGAAATATCATGACATTTTATACAAATAATAAATTTGGGGTTCTTTACATTTGCGTTGTGGTGTTTGAGCCCTGAGTGCTCATGTTTTCAAGCTTTTCTCCATTATCATGAGGGCTAGACACTTAATTTGGTTAGTTAGTTTGTTTGTTGTTTTTGTTTTAAGTGCGTTTAGCAAGTAACAACATGATTCCAAGAGCTGGGGCTTTATGGAAAACACCAAAAATCATGAGATTTGCAACACAACTGTGATAGCTGGCAACCCTGGGTTTATCTTGACTAGGAAGAGTGGCTGAGCTGAGCCTGGGATAAGCTGGCATGTGCTAAACTTGACCGCAATTTGATCTTTAGGTGGGGACTGAGTAAAAACTGAGGCCTACACTGTTGGGTGCCCAATACGAGACCCTGTGGGCCTGGCTTCCAGAGGTGCTGAGCACCCACAATCCCAACTGAAGGCCTGCAGAAGCTCAGGAGCTCTGGAAATTGGCACCAATGTGTCTCAAGTTGGACTCTAGAATTGGCTGGAAAACAGGAGGGGAAAAAAAGAAATCAGCTGTTTTGTGAGTAGACATTTCCCCACTTTTCTGGTTGGCATTTGAAATTCAACACATTTCACCCTGTTCCATAGTTGGTCAAAAAAACAGGAGTCACCAATATGTTATCAAATTCCACCACCATCCCCATTTTTTCCCAGTCAGATTTTGATGACATTTTTAATTGAAATTTGAAGAATTTCAGCCAACCTCAAACATGGAGACCCCCAAAATCCAAGAGTCCAAGGTGCTGAGGGCCCTCAACCTCTACTGACTGCAGAATCGAGCCTTTGAGAGAATGGACTATGGAAAAGGGGGGGGTTCATTGAAATGGTAAAGTGCAGTATGAGTTCTTCCTAAAGGGACTCTCCTTTAGGTTCATATTATGCTTTGGGAAATATCATTCTTTTTTTAAAAAAGGCTGCTCCTTTATTAAAAATGCCAACATTTGTATTCCCTCTGCTCACAGTTTAGCTCAGAATGTCCAGTAATCAGACGGGGAAGATAAGCACCCGCTATTTCTGGAGCTGCTCACTGTGCCTGAACTCAAGTTTTAAATGGGGAGCCATCCAGAGGAGGAACCAAAGGACCCCTCTCTTGGAGAAGGCACTATTGTCAGGGTAGCACTGTATTAAAGCCATTGGCCCCTGCACTGAAAACACCCGGTGGTTAAATGCCAGCCTGGCCATTATGTAGATGGAAATCCATGTGGCTAAACTCCCCCCAGGCACTGTCTTGAAAACCTGTGGGGCTAAGCCCACCATGGGTGCCAGATCACAAATTTAGCCCTAACCCTCTTAAGTCAAAAAGAAGAACAGGAGTACTTGTGGCACCTTAGAGACTAACAAATTTATTAGAGCATAAGCTTTCGTGGACTTCCGAAGAAGTGGGCTGTAGTCCACGAAAGCTTATGCTCTAATAAATTTGTTAGTCTCTAAGGTGCCACAAGTACTCCTGTTCTTCTTTTTGCGGATACGGACTAACACGGCTGCTACTCTGAAACCTCTTAAGTCAGTGAACAGACCATGCTCTATTGTGTAACGTTCACTGGAAAATAAAATCACAGACAATTAGGGATAATGGGACTCCCAAGCGGGTGTCACTGGAAAGGAAGTGCTAGGGAGGAAGTGTTTGCCCGGAAGCTACTTCTGTGCATAATCACACTTGAGTTGCTTCTTCTCTCAGGTTTTAGTCCACTGAAGCTTTCTCAAGGATCTGATTCAGTGACTTCCCCTGCTGCTCCTTCTTACTAAATGGAACTTGTGAAGAACATTTGGAAAAATAGTTTATGTCCCACGTACCACTGTCCATTTGCCAAGCATATTTGCTTATGGGAAGTCTAGGCACCATGCAAGATACTCGCAGAGTGTAACTTTGCCCTTAATTTCGTAGAACTGGGTGCCACATGGACACCGGCTTCCTTAAGGTGGCCAACATCTGGTTCCAGTGCGTGATGCCCATGCCGCTGGCCGACGGGCCAATGATGACATGGCCAATGTTTTCCGCTCTCCCATCTTCGCAACACTCTGCCACCGTCACCCGGAGAGACAGATCCTGGAGGGGCACAGGAAACATTACCAATGTCCCATTGCATTATTTATTTCTTTGTATTGAGGTAGCTCCTCAGAGCCCCAGTCACAGACCAGGACCTATTGTGCTAGGCGCTGTACAAACACAGAACAAAAATTGAGTCCCTGACCCAAAGACCCTACTGCAATCTAAGCACAATTTGATGCCCGATGGCAGTGAAAGGCAAGGGTCAAGTATCATGAGTGAGGTGGTGCTTGAGGTATCCCTGAAAACACAGTCTCCAAAATCTCCTGAGAGTAGGTTCTTATGAGACTCAAGGGGCCAAACTCTGAGAAAAATCTACTGGATTCCAGGGGAGTACAAGCTGGGGAAACTTACGCTAGCACAGTGTGTCTGTGACATCTATTAGACTCACACTCACTTCCCACTTCAGCCCAGACCTGAAGAAGAGCTCTGTGTGGCTCGAAAGCTTGTCTTTCTCACCAATAGAAGTTGGTCCAATAAAGGATATTACCTCCCCCACCTTGTCTCTGGAATATAATAAATAATCCTGCCAACAACACACAAGGTGGAATAGTCTCCCATGGGAGTGCTGGCTCTGCGTAAAAACCCATAAGCCTTATTTTTGTCACTCAAGTCAGCAGATCTGAATCTGGACGCACAGAGGGAGCTGATCTGCTGAGGGACTGGGAATCATGTATACACAGGCCCGTTGCAGAGTAAAAGCCCACTTTAATACTAGCGGATAGGGTAGCTTTGGTTACTGCCTAAGGGGTCAGCATTACGAATAATTAGCACTGGAGAGTGTAACTCAGACCTCAGCCCAAGGAATATTTCCATTGTGTACCGAGTACACAGCAGCCCCTTTCTCGCATGAGCTGAGCAATGGAACCGGCTCTGTGTGAGCCTGCATGCAAAGTGGAGATTACGCTGATTAGTTTAGCGACCCAGCCCTGCTTTTCATTATGTCCCACGCTACTTCCAAAACAGAAATGTGTTAGTCTCTAAGGTGCCACAAGGACTCCTCGTTTTTGCTGATACAGACTAACACGGCTACCCCTCTGAAACTAAGAAGAAATGAATTGCAGAGACAAGTCCACAGCACATTCTCTCACATCCCAGCCAGCTGCCGGGAACAGACAGGGGACCTGCTCCCGGGGGCCCTGAAGTCAACAGGCATCTTCCCACAGAGTCCCTTGCTGAGAGTGGCTTGGAGAGAAATGACCCTCCCCTTAAACTCAAGATGGAAAAAACAAGCCCAGCACTACTTCTTCCTACTTAAGGAGCTCCAGCACAAAGCCAGTGCAATTCTGTTCATGTAGGTGGCTGGGTGGAAGAGCGTTCCAGCAGAATAATATCTGTCAGCACCACGAGGGCCAGTTTATGCCAGAGTGATGCTGATCTGGTTGTCTATTAAATTCCCCTTTGTAGAAATCCTCCTCTAGAACTACGACTGCTTTTCAACCAGGCCAACCCCTGAGAGCAGCTGAGCACCAGCTCACAGTGCACCACGCCGGCTGATGTCACACAGCGTAGCGGACACTCAGCACCCTTCAGGATACAGCCTAGAAACTTTCACTCACAAGGAGCCCGATCCTGCTGGGAGGTGCTGAGCATCCTTCGCTTTCGTTGACTTTAACGGGGGCCCCAGAAATGACCCCAGCAGTTCCCCTCTTTGAAAGCCTTGTCGTTAGAGATGTGTCTGAATGAGACAGCCTGGATTTTGAGTTCTGGAGCAGTTTAGTTCTGGAACTACGCTTTTTGCCTTTCCATACTTACCATGCAAAGTTATGCTCTGTCCATCAGCACTAGACAGAGTGGGTCAGAAAACGATGGTGTGTATTACACAAACATTTCAAAAGAACAAGCATCTTTTCATCTTGTTTGAAACTTTCTGTTAATTGCTTATTATTTTCCCCTGGTTGTGAAATTTTAAACAACGCGTCATTTTGGTAGGAAAAAAAATAACTTGCTTTCACTTTTTTAAGTCTTTTACCCAATGGAAAAAAAAGGGGAGGAAAAAGTGGGAGCAAGTGGGTTCCTCCCCCACTGAAATGAAACTTTCCGGAAATTTCTGGGGGGGAAAAAAAGGTCAATAAAAGAATCCTTTGGATCAAAATGTAAGTTTTTCATGAAAACTTCCACTATGGTTGAAAAAAGCATTTTTCATTGAAAAAAAGTTTTGGTGGGAAATTTCCAACCAGTTCTAATCAACATGTTTCTGATTCATGCCTTGGTATTTATCCAGTTCCCTTACGTTTCAAGAGCGCGACTGCATTACTGACACTCAGAGAGACGACATTCCCTTGCCTGCCAAGGCTTCCAACTTGCTGCCTTTGCTCCAGAGCTGTGGCCCACTGAAGACAATTGCCGGATCTTGCTCCAATCAGTCAGTGAGCGGTAGACCCAGCTATTCCATCTGTTTGGCATGGCTGACTTTCATTCAAAAAGCCCATCTCTCCCAAATGTTCAACCACAAATTCCCTTGTTACAGGCTGGAATCGTTTACATGGGATGGACGTCAGGCTAAGCAGAGGGCAATTTCCTGCATTCCCTTCCCTACACAGAGCTCCAGTCCCATGTTTGCTTCTTCCCAGGTGGGAAGTGCTATTAGTGCCATTTTACAGATGGGGTACTGAGATGGCACAGAGAGACTAAGTGACTTGCCCAAGGACACATAGGAAGTCTGTGGCAGAGCAACGAACTCCACCTGGGTTTCCTGATCCACAGCCTAGCCTCCTAACCACTGATCCACCCTTCCTGTCTCCTGAGTCCTTGGACTTATTGAAGCTCATTTTCTGAGATTTCCTCTCCTGGTTGTTTTGAAAAGTCTCAAGTGTGTTTCATCGGCACCTGCAGCTTTATACGCTACAGATCTAGCTTTCACTCACTGCCGCTCTAGCCATTTTCACTGACACATTCATTTCCTTTCTCTTTGTCCAATTCTCCCTGAACTCAGCGCTATCACTCTCACGGTAGGAGGAACAGGAGGAAACCCCTGGCGATGTTGTTATGGCAACCATACCTTAATAGGCTCTTTCCTGTTTCCATGCCACTGAAGAAAGCTTCCTCCTTATTATCTGTCCTTTGAAGGTGTCTCCTTCAGACACGTTTATTAGCTGCTAACACCAGAGCCTCTGACTTGCTAAATGAAATTACTCTCTGCTTTCAAGCCGGGCAGTGATCCTGGTTAGATCTCAGCTATCGGCCCTCCTGTTTCAGCTGCAGGATTTAATTTTAATGTTTCTCTGATTTGCACCAGGGAACTCACTGCCCGAATCTCTTCCCTGATATAAGAAGCAGACAAACTCCGGGAGATTTGTAAAATGTAAATGTCAGGCTAAGGATGAGTGAAGATTTATAGCTCAGTCTGTAGTTCTAGTTACATACTCAGGCCCTGGTGTACTGTAATTTCCGTGATGTGGGGGAGGAGGGAAGGTGCAGTCTTGAATGCACCCTGTTGGGTAGACCCAAGAGGCAGGTTTGGGTGGATCTCATGAACGGTGTAAAGTTTTCTGGCTTTTAAAAAAAAAAAAAAAAAGTTACAACTCTTCAGTCTGCCCTTGACTAGGAAGTTCTCACCTGTAGGACGATTGCGGGCACTGAGAAAATCATGGCCTCATTAAACACCGGATTTGTGTCACCTCTCTTCGCAGCTGTCTTCTTCTTGCTGATCTTCCTCCCGTCCTGAAGCAAGTACACTTTGACGAAAGGATCTGTTTGGACAATGGGAAGCAAAGAACCATCATTCACCAACTGTCCTCCACCCATAAGCAGAGACAATGTTGAGTGAGCGCAGGGAACACGGCGCCTCAGGGAAAAGGGGTATATGCACAGTAGCTCAGAGATGATGTGTAACTGGTCATGGGGAGGCATATGACTTCTCCATGCGTTGCCGCTGCAGGGTGGGAGTGACTGAGGGGCATGGGAGGGGGCAGGAAGAGACGGACATGTTCCTGTCTATTTGCTCTGCTGTCCCCCTCTCTCTAACACCCTTGGCAAGGCCCTTCTCTCCCCCACCTTTGCTCCCCATGGCCCCTCCGCTCCCAGCCAGCCCCACAGCGGCTAGTGCGCCGCATCCTGAACCCCACCCCAGCGCGGAGAAACCGCAACCGAGTTTAGGAAAGCGCTGACACTGCAAAAGCCTGCCCCGGGCCAGCGGGCGGCATTTCAGCACAGGTGCTGCTGGCCCCTGCCTGGAGGTGCCGCCCCTCTCCCAGTGAGGTGAGGCAGGCAGGGGCTGGAGCAACGAGCGCAGGGCGCCACAGAGCAGGTGACAGCATTGACCATTACTAACAAGGATGGAACACAGCTCTCGGAGCGTGGGGGTTCCTGGACTTGGGACAAGCGGGGCTCACGGCTGAGGTGAGTCAAGGGGTGGATCCCTGTCGTACAGGGCTGGCATCCCTGAACGTTCATCCCTAGCGGGGCATGTCCCACATTTTGAAAATCTCTGAATAGAAGCTGTTGCTAAATGAAAGGCAGATATTGGGGGGGGGGGGGGGGGGGGGGGGGAGGGGGAAGACATAACCCCCCCCACACACACACACACACACGTGTTGCCTCTGCATTAGCTCTTTGGGACAGGGACCATCTGTTTGCTCTGTGGTTGTACAGCGCCAAGCACAGCGGGGTCCTGGTCCGTGACTGGGGCTACCAGGCACTACCACAAAAATAAATAATGTAACCTGTTAATATGCCTGGGGGTGACTTGAATAAACTCCCCATTCACCTGTGGCAGAACAGGCCCTTCCCATTTAACTAGGGGACCCTTGGTGACTATAATGAGGCAACAGAAAAACTGTGCCTGTGAGCGATGCTGCCTCCTAGTGGCTGAGCAGTACAGAGATTAAGTGCAGTGCCTAGCGCAATGCGACCCTGTCTCTATTTGGGACTAACACACTACAAACGAACAACTGCCATCGCTAGCAGCTCTACGCAGGACCGACGAGAGGGGGGGAAGCCAGTACAAATTACCGGGTCCCGGCGGTCCGGAAGGGGGCCTGGGGCCCGGCTCCCCCTCCCCCCCCCCCCCGTCAGCCCTGTTTAGCCGGTCCGCCCTTGCGGAAAAAATTTTTTTTCACCAGGGCCCGAACCCGCTCTTGGTGGCCCTGGCTCCACATGATCCCCTTGGCTCAAGTGCAAGAGGCCTGAGGTTTTGGAGCTCAAGTTCTGGGCTTCTTGTCTGAGCTCCCCAGAGCTACAGCTGATTTAACAGGTGTGGAGTGCCTGGACTCACTGCAGCTCTTCAAGCACTAATGCAGCGGAGATGCACCCTGGGCAGCAGTTCTAGCAGGGGAAGCCGCAGGCAGGGCAGAGCTGCACGGAGCTGGCCTCTGGCCAGAACTGCTCTTTCATGGCCTCGCACTCACCTGCTGTCATTTTGCTGTTGGTCCACACGAGGTTTTTGGCTTTAACCACAACGACCGTCAGCCTCTCCGCTGTGGGTAGGTAACTAAGAGACAGCAGGATCTCTCCCACCGAGTCAACTGCCTGCAGGGCACATAAGGCACCATCCGTCACCCAACAGCAAACGTCGGCAGAAATGACTCATTCACAGATAAGAGGGGCAGGAGAAATAACTATCTGGCAAGGAAAGCTTTTCCCTGAACGAGGGTAGAAGCCAGGCAGTGTAGCTATAGCCTACAGAGGCTGACCTAGTGGTTAGAGGCCAGCACTGGGACTCAGGAGACCTCAATTCTCTGCTCTGCTACAAACTGCCTGTGTGACCATGGGCAATTCACAGAGGGTTTGCTCATGCTATGGGGTGGCTGTGTCACTGTAGCCCCATAGTGTAGATGTGCGTGACAATGGGAAAAAGCTGTTGTCACTTCACCTCCCAAGTAATGGGAGCTAGGTGGACAGAAGCAGTCTTCTATCGACGTACACTGGGGGCTTAGGATGGCAGAGCTACAGTGCTCAAGGGAGTGGACTTTTCACCTCCCTGAGAGTCTTAGCTTTGTCGACCTAAGCTCTAAGTGTAGACCAGGCCTTAGTCTCTGTGTCACAATTCCTGCAGATGGGGAAAATAGCACTTCTCTACCTCACAGGAGTGTGGCATGAATAACTACATGGAAGGTTATGAGGGGCTCAGATAATATGGTGTGGAGGCCACATAAGTACCTCAGAAAGATAAGTGTCATCTTCATGTGTGACATCCAACTGTCATTGATGGTGGCAAAAGCAGAGGGAAATCCTGATCACTTCCCCCTATTCTCCTTTCTACCTTGGCCCCATACTGGGAGAAACAGGGGTCACATTGATTAAACCAAAAGGCAGCGGGCTGGATTCTCACTGGTGTAAATGCTCACACCAGCTGAGGATCTGCCAGTGAATCTAAACGCAGAAGAGGAAACACTGTTTCACCTCAGCCTTTGGAGGTCAATGAGATAAATATTTTCACTGCTTTTCAGAAGTCAAGGACTCTTATTGAATTGAGCTGGGCCTGAGCTAACCCCAGAACCAAACACCTGAACACTTGGGAAATTTGGGTCTGGACCTCAGCTTTGGCTGGCCCTGGCTCCTCCCCATGAATTACGATTTGAGCTCTGCAAGTTGAGATAAGGATGCTCATGCTTCAGGGTGTCAGCTGATGGCCTGCAGGGAGAAGGAGGGAATTGCTCCTCCCAGGTGGATCATTACACAATTGGTAAGGTGCATTATGAGGGCAAGGGGCCGGTTTCATCTCGCTCCACAGCAGGAAATGTTGGCCATTGCCATGCCACTGCACAGGAAGGATGACCAGATCTGGAGTGACATCATATTCTGTTTTCCCCGCTGAGTCTCCAGATCTTGTGCTTCAGCATCAGCTCTGGTTTCCAAACCCAGCAGTAAAGGTGAAATTGTCTCGCACTTCATGCACTGGACAGCTCCCGCTGGGGAGGTAATCAAACCCAGCACTGCCTGTGGCTGACCCAGTAAGTACAGAAAATACAGCGCTTATCTTTCATGCCCCACTACCTCCTTTTCAGGGAGCCCAGCTGGGACCAGCATGCAGACAACGAGCGCTTACCTTGTTCATGTCCTGCAGATAGAGCCAAGCATTGAATGGGCGGCTGGCCAGATCCAAGTCCAACAGCTTCAGCTCTGCTACCCCGGTGCTGATGTTCCTCTCATCCTCATCAATGCCAAAGACAGAAAATCTCAAGCTGTTTTCCTCCAGCGCAGACGGGTCCAAGGGGATGGAAAACTTCTCATCAAAGAAGACAGAAAAGGCACTCCTTTGAATCTGCCGAGAGAAAGGAAGGTTCAACACTACGGCTGCAGGAGACGAACATATTACTATGGGGAGTTACTTGGGGGAGGGTGTTCTCCTTTTAAGAGCCACTGAGACCACCTGGAAAGCTCTGAAAAAGATTCCCTTCCCAGGCAGTAAGTTAGCAGTTTAGTACATCTTTAAGTGGCCAGAACCATGGGTTCAAATCCCACCAGGATTGACCCAGCCCTATGTACTTCCAGGGTAGAGACAGATAGAGCTTCATGCAGTTTACTGGGTGGGAGGATCTGCCCACACAAGACCTTAAGAACCAAGGTTCTCTTTGGTTCTGTTGGTAGAAAGTCAGGGCAAAGTTTTCAAAGGGGCTGTCCACTGATGCTTGTTTTGCCAGCCTCACAGCTATCCTCCCACAATGTGCTAGTTATGTGCTTACACTGCCATTGGTGACACCAGACATATCTGTGACCTACCTCACAGGGAGCCAGGAGGCTTAGGTAGTTCCTGTGTTAAAGTGCTTCGATAAAAGGGGCAATCAAGAGTAGGAAAGTCCTTGTGTGAGGAGCAGAATTAAAGCAAGTTACTGCACCTAAAGGATGGCTCCTTGCTCCAGATGGAGGATGGATGGAGTCCTAGAGGACTGGAGAAGGGCAAACATAGCACCTATCTTTGAAAGGGGGAACAAAAAGGATTCAGGGAATTATAGACCAGCCAGTCGAACTTTGTTACTTGGAAAGATACTGGAACAAATTATTAAAGAGTCAATTTGTAAGCACCTAGAGGATAATAGGGTGATAAGTAATAACCAACATGGATTTGTCAAGAATAAAACATGCCAAACCAACCTAGTTTCCTTCTTTGATGGGTTACTGGCCTAGTGGATGGGGGAAAGCCACAGACACGATTTATCTGGAGAAACGTGGTCTAGATAAAGTGGGTGCACGACTGTTGGAAAACCATACTCAAATCGTAGTTATCAATGGTTTGCAGTCAAACTGGGAGGATGTATCTCATGGGGTCACACGGGTCTATTCTGGAGCCAGTACTATTCAATGTTTTCATTAATGACTAGGACAATGGAGTGAAGAGCATGCTTATAAAATGTGCAGATGACACCAAGCTGAAGGAGGGGTTGCTAGCTCTTCAGAGGGCAGGATTAGAATTCAAAATAATCTTGATAAATTGGAGAATTGGTCTGAAATCAACAAGATGAAAGTCAATAAAGACAAGTGCAAAGTACTACACTTAGGAAGGAAAAATCAAACGCACAGCTACAAAATGGGGAATATCTGGCCAGATGACAGACCTGCAGAAAAGGATCTCAGGGTTAAAGTGGCTCACAAATTGATTACACTGCTCTACAGCCAAAATGCTTCTGAAATAAATGTAGTCAAACTTTACTAATTCTGGGTCACTGAGAATGAAAATGATGCTTAAAATTGTTGATTGGCTCTAGTTTTCAAGATATAATATTGGGTCAGTATATACGACCCTTGACTTGGGAATGGCGGAGGATAAGTGAGTTATAAAGGGAAGGAATCTCAATTTAAACCAGAAATGACTAAAACAGATCTTTGACTGGATCTATGAATAAATCTATGACTGGGTTTGGACAGTACTTGCTTTTTAGGCAAAACAATGAATGATGCAATCTGAAGCTGGTATTGCATCATACATGATATGAATTGCATCATGTTATTCCTAGAAGTCATGGATGATGCAATCATAACGAAGCTTACATCACTCTGCTGAACAAATTGCCCTATATCAGCTCTAGAAATCATACAGTGTCGTGCTCTCTTATTTGTCAGTGTTTGATTTTGCAAAGGGACACATTTCTATTTAGCCAAAGTGAGCAGAGATGCCTAGTACTTGTGTGAACAGTGCAGATAACTTCTGCTATGTTTGTGGTGAAGTGACTTTTGCATCACAAAAGCGCAGTATAACCACTATGGTTAAGAAAGCCTATCACCTTTATTTTGGCTGCAAAATTGGAGATCAGGACAAGAGGTGGGCCCCACACATATGCTGCAACACTTGTGCAACAAAATCTTTGCCAGTGGTTGAACAGGAAAAGGAAATCTATGCCTTTTGCAGTGCCAATGATTTGGAGAGAGCCACCAGATCATACCAGCAATTGTTACTTCTGCATGGTGCCTCCAGTTGGGAAAGGTGTGTCAAAGAAGAAAAAGTGGACTGTGCATTATCCAAACATTCCATCAGCTATACGCCCAGTACCCCACGGAGAAGGACTGCCGGTTCCTGATGCACCAGAATCCTTCTCACCTGAGTCAGACGAGGAAGAGGAAGAGGATGAAACTTCGGTCCTGAACCATCAATGTCACAGGACCCACATTTTCTCCCATCCTCCTCCTCTGAACCACACCTCATAACACAAGGTGAACTGAATGACCTTGTCAGGGAGTTGGAACTACCCAAGAGTAAGGCAGAGCCATTGGGCTCCAGACTACAGCAGTGGAATCTCCTGGCAGGTGATGTTAGGGTTTCCATGTTTCGTGACCGTCAAAAGGATCTTGTCCCATTCTTCTTCATGGAAGGTGATCTTGTAGCCTGCAACAACATCGATGGTGTGATGGCAGCCCTCAACATCGTTCACGATCCAGATGAGTGGAGACTGTTCATTGATTCATCGAAGACGAGTCTTAAAGCTGTTTTACTGCATAATGGCAATGTTTTGCCATCAATTCCAGTTGGTCATGCAGTCCATATGAAGGAAACCTATGACAACATGAAACAACTTTTGAGGTGCATAAACTATGACCAACATCAGTGGCAGCTTTGAGGCGATTTGAAGATTGTTGCTCTCTTGCTTGGTCTGCAGACTGGATATACAAAGTACTGCTGTTTTCTCTGCGAATGGGATAGTTGTGCAAGAGATTCCCACTACATCAAGAAAGATTGGCCACTCCGACAGTCATTGGAGCCTGGGAGGAAAAGTGTTCAGCATCCACCACTTGTTGAATCAAGGAAGATTTTGTTACCATCCTTACACATCAAGCTGGGTCTGATGAAGAACTTTGTCAAGGCCATTGACAAAACACAAACAGCTTTCAAGTACCTCCGTGGAAAATTTCCAAGGTTAAGTGAAGCTAAGATAAAGGAAGGTGTCTTTGTTGGTCCTCAGATTCGTGAACTTCTTCGAGATGATGCATTTGACCATGCACTGCGTGGCAAGGAAAAGACGGCATGGAAAGCTTTCCAGTTAGTGGCAATAAATTTTCTCGGAAACAGCAAGGCAGACAACTACAGGTTGTTGGTGGAAAACCTCCTCAAGGCATACAAAAGCCTTGGTTGCAACATGTCACTAAAGATACATTTTTTTGCACTCTCATCTAGATTTTTTTCCACCGAACTGTGGAGCAGTGAGCGACGAGCACGGCGAGCGATTTCACCAGGACATTGCAACAATGGAGAAACGCTATCAGGGCAAATGGAGCCCATCAATGCTTGCAGACTATTGCTGGACAGTGACAACAGATGCTCCATTTAATGAATACAAGAGACAAGCCAAGAAGCACCGAGTAGACACTGAATAGGACTAAACTCTGTACATAATAGCTTTTTGCCTTTTGTTTCATAATAAATTTTATTTATATAACCCTTTTGCTGATTTTTAAAGTGTTACATAAACAGGACAGGTGAAATATTATCATGTAAAGCAACCATAAACACATGAAAAGACCTAGGTTTACAATTTATGATTAAAACTCTACTATCTACACAATATACATAGACATAAAATGTAAAAACCTAAATATCTTAGAAACAGTAGCCAATCAGTTGTTTTAATTGTCATATTTGAATTCAGCACATCAAAATACATAATAAATAGCACATTTTATCTCTGAAGCAGACGACTTCTCAAAAATTGTAGACCAGTGTTATGAGTCAACAATGTGATGCAATTGCAAAAAAGACTAATATCATTTTGGGATGTATTAACAGGGTGTTGTCTGTAAGACACAGGAGGTAATTGTCCTGCTCTACTCAGCACTGGTGGGACCTCAGCTGGAGTACTGTGTCCAGTTTTGGGCACTACACTTTGAGAAAGATGTGAACAAATTGGAAAGGATCCAGAGGAGAGCAACAAAAATGATAAAAGATTTAGAAAATGTGATCTATGAAGAAAGGTTAAAAAAATCAGCATGTAGTCCTGAGAAAAGAAGGCTGAAGGGAAACCTGACATGACTTCAAATACATTAAGGCCTGTTATAAAGAGACTGGTGAGCAACTGTTGTCCATGTTTGCAAGGTAGGACAAGAAGTAATGGGCTTAATGTGCAGCAAGGGAGATTTAGGTTAGATATTAGGAAAGCTTTCTAACTATAAGGATAGTTATGTACTGGAACAGGTTAGTGATGGAGCTTGTGGAATCCCCATCATTGGAAATTTTAAGAAGAGGTTAGATAAACACCCATCAGGAATGGTCTAGGTCAGGGGTTGGCAACCTGCAGCACATGTGCCAAAGGCGGAATGCAAGCCAATTTTTAGTGGAACTCTGCTGCCAGTTGGGGTCCTGACCGCCGGCCCCGCTCAGCCCGCTGCCAATCTGGGGTTCCAGCCACCGTCCCCCTGCCATCCGGGGTCCTGGCCACTGGCCCCGCTTAGCCCGCTGCCAGCCTGGGATACCAGCCACCGGCCCTGCTCACCTCGCTGCACTATTATTTACTTTACATACAACAATAGTTTAGTTATATAATATAGACTTATAGAGAGAGACCTTCTAAAAACATTAAAATGTATTACTGGCACGGGAAACCTTAAATTACAGTGAATAAATGAAGACTTGGCACCCCACTTCTGAAAGGTTGCCGACCCCTGCTCTAGGTTTACTTGGTCCCTCTTCAGTATAGAGGGCTGGACTAGATGATCTCTCGAGATCCCTTCCAGCCCTACATTTCTATGATTCGATGGGGAAATTGAACTGGACTTGCAAGGCAGCTAAATAAGCAAATGAAGGTACATTAGGGCAGTGGCTCTCAACCTTTCCAGACCACTCTACCCCTTTCAGATTTGTCTTGCGAACCCCCAAGTTTCACCTCACTTAAAAACGACTTGCTTACAAAATCAGACATAAAAATACCAAAGTGTCCCAGCACACTATTACTGAACAATTGCTGACTTTCTCATTTTTACCACAGAATCACAAAATAAGTCGACTGGAATATAAACATTGTACTTACATTTCAGTGTATAGTATGTAGAGAAGTATAAACAAGTCATTGTATGAAATTTTAGTTTGTACTGACTTCGCTAGTGCGTTTTCTGTAGCCTGCTGTAAAATTAGATAAATATCTAGATGAGTTGATGTAGCCCCTGGAAGACCTCTGCGTACCCCCAAGGGTATGTGCACCCCTGGTGGAGAACCACTGCATTAGGGGAAAGAGATGGCTGAGACTCTTGGTACATAGCTTTTTTCTCCTGTGACATGGGGCTGTGGTGAGGTTGTTACATTAATGAGCACTAGGTCATCCCTAAATTCCTCCTGTATAAGTATACTATGATTCTACAGGGCGAGAGCAAAATCACAGGCCTGTTCCATAGGAATAGCTGTCCCCACATTAGTGCAGAAATTTCAAAATAGGACTGAAGGAAGCACTCCAGCGGAGAGCTGCTGACGCAGAGAAGGTTAGGGATTGCTGAGCAATCACTATTACACAACTCCTGAAATGAAGCGGGGGGGATGCAGTGTGTGGCGCACAGGTAGGCTCTGCAGTGTGTGTGTGTGTGTGTGTGTGTGTGTGTGTGTGTGTGTGTGTGTGTGTGTGTGTGTGTGTGTGTGTGTGTGTGTGAGAGAGAGAGAGAGAGAGAGAGAGAGAGAGAGATGGGAAGCTCTAGAGACACCAAGGCTTAAAGAACCCTGGGAAGGGCAGTCAGAGAACCCCACCAGATGTGGTATTAACAAGTGACCCCCTCCCAAGTAGTGGGGCATTTGCGGGGGGGAGGAGTCTGTTCAATCCCTCCCCCCATTGCTGGTTCCCTCTCCATGTGACACCACAGCATGCAACAGACCAGCCAGAGAACAGAGTGGAGGAGAGGGGTTCGCTGACCTACCAGGACATCATCTTGTGAGGTGCTGAGTATCTTCCGCTGAAATCTGTGTGGGTTGTGGGTGCTCAGAACCGGGCAGGATGTGTGTGTGCGCACAAGGAAATGTGGGAATGTAGGGGCAGGAGGGAGGATAAATGGTGGGGAGAGTGTGCAGGGGAATGAGAGGAGAGAAACGGGCCCCTTCCCACTAAAGTGCCATAACAGGTGGCCTACCAGCTGCAGAGGGTCAGATGTGGCTCCTCAGAGATTCTCAGTGCTACTAGGGGATCAGAAGAATGGGTCCTGTGGCAAGAGCTCCCTCTGCCACCCCAACGTTCCCAGGGACACTTAGGACTGAGCGATGGACTCCCATTGACTGTGCATGTGGCAGCATGTGGTGTTCACCCGAGGCTGCTGCACTGGGCTAGCGCCAGTGAAACCTGCCTGACAAAACAGAACCTTGGCCTGCGTTTCCTGCATCCACTTCCATTCCCTGGGCTGCAGGCTGGAGGAGACGTGATCCTGTCTCGTGGGGTTCCCCCCTCTCCTCTAGCTACCTGGGTAAGCCATTCCAGGAGGGACTCGGTGGTCAAAAATTTGACGTTTTAATTTTTTCCCTTTTCTCTGCTTCCTGTCCTAAAGCAAGGCCTGATCCTACACACCCTTATCCCCACCCATAGTCCTTCACTCATGGGAGTTGGCTTAAGAGACCACCTGTGAAAGTTTGCAGGATCGGCCCCCTGTTGTGTAGCAGTGCTGTGCACTATTAAGACCTGTCATCCTCCAGCCCAGAGGTTGCCACATTTCAATGGCAGGCAGAGAAATGCCTGGATTAGGGTTGCCAACTTTCTAATTGCATAAAACCGAACACCCTAGCCCCAACCCTTCCCCCAGGTCCCACCCCTTCCCCAAGGCCCTGCCCCCTGCTCACTACATTCCCCTTCCCTCAGTGGCTCACTCTCCCCCGCCCTCACTCACTTTCACTGGGCTGGGGCAGGGGATTGGGGTGTGGGAGAGGACTCTAACTGGGGGTACAGGCTCTGGGGTGGGGCCAGAAATGAGGGGTTCAGGGTGCCGGAGGGGGC
This sequence comes from Chrysemys picta bellii, assembly GCF_011386835.1. Lineage (NCBI taxonomy): Eukaryota > Metazoa > Chordata > Testudines > Emydidae > Chrysemys > Chrysemys picta. Next base: position 29,961,763 of record NC_088794.1, on the reverse strand, counting down.
TCCAAGCTGGGGCAGGGTGCAGGAGGGGGTGAGGGCTCCAGATAGGGTTGCGGGTTCTGGGGTGGAGCCAGGGATGGGAGGGGACAGGGGGTTGGGGTGCAGGGGGGTGAGGGCTCCATTTGAGGTTGCAGGCTCTGGAGTGGGGCCAGGGATGAGGTGTTTGGGGGGGCTCAGGGCTGGTTCAGGCTTACCTCCAGTGACTCTCAGTCAGCAGCACAGTGGGGGGGGGGCTAAGGCAGGCTTCCTGTGCCCCGGAAGCGGCTGGCTCCTAGGCGGAGCTGCGGCAGGCAGCTTTGCGCGCTGCTCTTGCCTGCAGGTGCCGCCACCGCAGCTCCTATTGGCCACGGTTCCCGGCCAATGGGAGTGCAAAGCCGATGCTCAGGGTGGGGGCAGCGCGCAGAGCCGCCTGCCAGCAACCTACTGGCTGCTTCCGGAGCACAGCGCGGAGCCAGGACAGTTAGGGACTAGCCTGCCTTACCTCTGCAGCTCCGCCGACTGGACTTTTAATGGCCTGGTCGGCGGTGCTGACTGGAGCCGCCAGGGTCCCTTTTCGACCGGGTGTTCCGGTCGAAACCCAGACATTTGGTCACCCTATCCTGAATGCCTGGGGTTGGCTGTCTGGGATCCTTCTGGAAGAAATCTGCTGTAGAACAGAAAGATCTATGATGATGTATAAAGTTATTTATCTCATGAGAAGGTGAGTTGTACCTAGTGCTGTATTCTCTCGCTTTAGTATCTGCTTGGCTAATGGATTTTAATATCACACGTTTAACTGAAAAGAACAAGTAATTAGAAGAGGAGCAAACTAGCAGCCAGCAATTCAGCTGATGCAAGCCAGCCTCTCTCTCTGGTGAAGTTAATGGGGTTATTTCCACCAGCTGAGGATCTGGCCCCTGAAAGCATGTGTCCCTGTGAGCCTCTCCCATGCCTTTCTCTGGCGATGCCTCTGGGCTTCCTGTCTCTCCTTGTGCTGTTTATTTTGTGACTGCCTGGATATTGCTCTCAGATCTGCAGTGCCACGGGGTGGCTCCCCAGCTGCAGCCTGCATGCCAGCACATCCGGAGAGCACTCTGATTCCCTGCCACCTGCTCCCTTGGCCTCTCCGGAGAGAATTCCTCACCCTCCCTGCAAGGCAGGCTTACAGGGAACTTACATCTGCCCTCTGGGTAAAATCCAGAGGTGGATTTAGAGTTAGTGGGGCCCTGTGCTCAGCTTCATTTTGGGGGCCCATCCTGGGGACCCAGCCAAGAAAAAAAAACCACTCTCTCTTATCTCCCCTATCCCTGTTTTTCATTCTTTTTTTCTCCATCCTCCTCCTATATTATAAGTAATAGGAAGTAAATGAAAACAAAGTGAGGTACCTTGATTGGTTTTGTAGTCTAACTTTTTTTTCACAGACCACTTGAAAATTGCTAAGGCAGACCACTTAATGATCTTTCCAAATATTGTTTGTACCGTTAGCTAACTATTGTAAAGCACTTTGGATAAGAGCGCTTTATAAAAAAAAATGTGAAAAAACGTTGGGGTGCAGGGTCTGGCCAGGAGTTAGGATGTGGGAGGGGGCTCAGGGTTGGGGTGTGGGGTCTGGGAGGGAGTTAGGGTGCAGACGCGGGGTGGGGGTTGGGGTGCAGGGTCTGGCCAGGAGTTAGGATGTGGGAGGGGGCTCAGGGTTGGGGTGTGGGGTCTGGGAGGGAGTTAGGGTGCAGACGCGGGGTGGGGGTTGGGGTGCAGGGTCTGGCCAGGAGTTAGGATGTGGGAGGGGACTCAGGACTGGGGCAGAGGGTTGGGGTGTGGAGCGCTTACCTGGGGTAGCTTCTGTTTGGTGCGAGGGGTGCAGGTGGGGATGAGGGGGGTGCAGGAGCTCCCGTTTGGTGCTCAGGGTGGAGGTGGGGATGGGGGGTGCAGGAGTCAGGGCAGGGGGTGTGGGTGGGGCTGGGTGTGTGTGTGGGGGTGCAGGAGTAAGGTCGGGGGCTGGGTTGTGTGTGTGTATAGGGGGCAGTGCGCGGGGGGGCGCTCAGGGCTGGGGCAGTCCCAGTCGCGGACGCTGGGTTACCTTACCTGGGTCGCTGCCCCGCCCTGCTCCTGTTCACTGCCAAAGGGAGCTGTGGCGGCAGCAGCACATGAGAGCTGAGATTCCCCTGGCCTGCCGCTCCCTTCTCCTGGCCTTTTTCCAGGGGCCGCCAGCAGCAGTGTAGCCAGGGACTGCACCTGCATTGCCCGGCGTCCAGAGGAGCAGGGCAGCAGGACAGGCGCGGGCGGACACCCCACCAGGGTAGCACACATGCCTGCCCTACAGCGCCCCCAGCCGGACCCTCACCTGCCTGCCTCACCTGGCCGCCTGCTGTGGCGCACGGGGCCGCCAGCGCCAGCCAGCAGCAGGAGCCCCAGGAGGCAGCAGGAGCCCGGCTCACCTGCTGGGAGAATGCACAACACACTGCGCCTCCAGCACGGCTCTTAAATGGCTCCCTCCCTGCTCTCCCCCACAGCTTCTGCCCCCGCAGCGGTCCCCCTGCAGGGAGTGCTGGATGGTGCTGGGCTGCCCAGCACTGGGGCCCCCTGTACTTGGGGGGCCCCATGCCAGGGCACTGCGTGTTTCATTGTAAATCCGCCTCTGGTAAAATCCATACAATTGGCTACTCCCTTCCAAATAATGCACTGGGCTCAGTGTGCTGCCTGGAGTGCTCTCTGCACATTTACTCCCCAGACTCTGCGCTGACTCACTTACAAGCCAGTTACTGAAGCAGTATCAGCCTCCAAATTGCTAATGGCCTGGAGGGATTGATGGCCGGAGAGGCAGAGGCGTATTACCTCCAGCAGACGCCGGACTCAGAGGTCACTACATCTCTTATAAACTAGAGCTGGGCCTGACCGAGTTCACGGGGTCTCACCTCCCTGCCCCACAGCTTTGTGGATGTTCACAGCCCTCTCAGAACTTTGTGACTTCTCTCTCTCTCTGTAGTGGGCCAATCTGCAGTGCTAAAGGCCTGATTCTGCTCTCACATTAGGTTTACACTCCACTGAGTCCAAAGAAACCATCTCTGATTTTACACTAGTGTAAATAAGATCAGAAGCAGGTCTTAACCCTGGCCACCTCCAGATGGCGGAAGGTTGGGCTCAGATCGGATTCTGCACCCAAACTTAGCTGAAAGGAGGTCGTCCAGCAACTGAACAGAAAAGTTCTTCCCTGTCCCCTGCTGTTGAGTCTGGGGTGCTCTGCACTGCCATTGATGCAGGCATCACAGCAATTAATGACCAAATCTACTATCCAGCAGGAAAACAGGGCTTCATTCCGAATGGGACAGGCTGTTTCTAACTGATCACTGCAGTGGCTGCATTGAGAAAGCATCTAGTTTGAATCAGGACAATTAGAGCTTTCTCTGAGAGCATGAAGCCATAAAGCAAGCCCTTCCTCCTCCATCCCTGCCTGCTTTCTCTCAGTCCCACCCAGTGTGCGTGGGAGGTTTGCGGCATAGAGGAGAAAGCCTGCAGTGCTAAGTCAGGGACTAGTGCACTGTCCCTGAAAGGCAACGTTGTCCATTACAGGAAATCCCCTCCCCCACTGGTGGGGAGGAACTCAGCGGAGCTGGATTTCTGTTTCACTGGCTTCTACTTAACAGAGGCAAACGATGCAGTTTTGGACCCAGCAGCCAGGTTATTGGTGCAACAGCATCGTTTGTTAGCAGCAGAGCTCTCGCATGCATGGGATTGTGCCAGGTGTTCTGCCTTTCAGCTCAATCCGGCTGCCTGGTCCATGCTTCACAGGTGAGACAGACTCCTGTGCTAATAGCCTGGCAGCGAGGGGGAAGTGCACTAAGCAGAGAGCCTGGAAACCAAGGCCATGTCTCCGCTCCAGCGGCATGGCTCTGGCGGTGGGGCTGTGCTGTAGACACGTCCCACGTAGACAGACAGGGTTTTCCCATCCGTGTAGTTACTCCACCTCTCCAAGAAGCGGTAGCTAGATCGACGGTAGAATTCTTCAATCAATCTAGCCACGTCTACACTGGGGGTTAGGTCGACCTAACTTGTGCTCGGGGCACGAAACTTTTCACAGCCCTGGGCAATGTAGCTAGGTCGGTCTAATTTTAAAGTGTAGACCAGGCCTGTGAGGTCTGGTCTCACCTCTCCCTGCTGTTTACACTTCACTCAGTATAGAGCAAGGCCTCGTTACTTTCCAGAAGACAGCCAAATAGCATCCTGGCATTTTACAAATTAGTTAAATGAGAGGCTGCATAAGAGCTCACCAGACAAAGCCTGGACTAGAAACCAGGTCTGTAATACAGCAGCTGCTGAGGCTTTTAGCGCCAAAGATCCCAGGTACCAGCCCCATCCCAGGGAGTTGTGTTACAACAATGTCTGGAAATAAGGTCACTTTCCTCCTGAGGTGTCAGTTAGATTTGTCAACGGTGACAGGGTCTGTTTTCCCCAAACCTGGCAGCTTAGATGCTTTGCTGTATTCATTCTGAGACAGGAACTAGAATCGAATGGCTGGTTGAAACACAGTTTATAAAAGGAGGACTCATTCCCTGATTGGGTCCCAGTTCTGCAGAGAGTTGATACAGCGCCGGGGGGGAGTGGGGCTTCTTAGCCATCTCCCTTCCTGTCCCATATTCTCCCACTGACCCCATTCCAAGGAGGGAGAGGAAGCCCTGAAGGAAGAGAGGGATGAAAGCAGCCCTCTTAATAAACACTGACAAGTTTCCAGCCATCTGCCCCCTGTTGCTGATTCGATGTGCATGTTTCCATGACAGCTGCGGGGGCCAGAATGCTGGTTTCACAGGCTCTGCACAGACACATAGCTAGGAAAGTTGGGGTGCTCCTACCAGCAGCTGCAGACGTTAGGTTCCAGCAGCCCCTGGGGTCTCCAGTGTAGTAATGCAAAGAAACTCCATTTAACAGATGGGTGAACCTGAAGGTTCAGATGAGATCTGGCTAAGCTCCCACTAGCTGAGCTGGGAAAACACCTTGGATCTGAAAAATGGGAGAAGGAACTCACCAATCACAGGCTTTTTGTATCCATTCAGAGTCAGAGGCTCTGCTGCTCCCGCTTCCTGCCCTGGAAGTGCCAACAGGCACAAAACCCATAAATTAATTTTTTTTTAAAGTGAATCAAGATTTTTTGAACCCTCAAGACAGTTCAATTCAAGGTTCAGCCAAAGCTCAAGGGGCTCCTGCTCCTGTCTGATCCAGTCCTCCATCCATAATGAAGTAGGTTGACACCAGTGACCCTCCAGGTGTGAGACCCTGAGTGCTTTTCTATATTCAGCAGCAAAGCAAAGTCCTAGGGAAGGGAGCACTCTGTATTGCACTCTAGCAACTCCTCTGGCAGACCCTAGACACAGCAATTCCACCGGGGTACACCCCAGAAGTCCTGCATCTGTCAGTTAGTTATCATAATGGGCTGTCATGTCTTGCTACAGGACATTTGAAAGGCAACTCCTCCCCCTTCACTCTCCTATCACATCCGGAGCGCAGGGGCCTGCAAGAATTAATAACAACGCATGCAACTGCAACCGTGCAGGGAAATGCTCCCTGCTCTGTCTTTGGACTTCGCAATGTCATCACCAACAGTTACATTCACTTTCCCCAGCTGACTCCTAATTTACTCAGCCCCAGTTAGAAAAGCAGCAGGAGTCAGGCCCATTGGGCTGTACTTGTGTCAGCTCCAAGCACTGCCTGGCCTGCTCAGGGCTAGATGAGAGAGCTGAACCAATGCCCCATCTCGGTGTGAGGGCCTGCAGGCTGTAGAAATGCAATGTCCAGATCACCCATGGTCATTAAAGAAACCCTGGCCTTTTTCACAACCAGTGCATAAGCCCTGGTGTCCTGGCTAAATTCCAAAGTGAGTAGCTGCATTGAGATTAATCCCGTAAGCATTCTGCTTGCAGAACTGCAGTGAATGGGCCGTGCATGGTCACCCAATTCGGAGCACTCACATTCCCCCCTGCTGTTAATCTGCTGACTCAGGCTCCCGGGAGAAAAATAGCAGCGTAGCTGTTTGGGCTCCCTCTCCCTGGGTTTCAGACCCTCGGCTCCCGCCCACGTGGGAACACCTGCACTGCTATTTTTAGCCGTCTAACACAAGCCCCACAAGCCTGTGAGCTGGGCCTGAGACTCGCTGCCATGGGTTTTTTACTGCAGCATAGACGTACCCTAAGGGACTTGTCCAGGGTCACACATGGAGTCTGTGGCAGGAACTGAACCAGCTCTTCTGTGTCCCATTGCCAAGCCTTGACCACAAAGTCATCCTTGCAGGGATTCAGGGCGAGCGTGCAGCGGACTGGCGAATGGGACAGTGAAGACCAGTAGCTTTAAATGAACTGGTGCTTCGAAAGGAATCAGTCTCCTCCCCAAGCTCCAGCAGACCAGCAGGCCTGCTATTCCCCAAGGACTGCAAGCAATCCCCTACTCCCTGCAGTGCTCACACTCAGCACCCTCGCTCTGACGTTCTCGAGACAGAGACACCTCCTTCCTACTGCTTTCCAGCCCTCTTTCCTCCAAGGAGCGCTTCTCTAATGAGGGCCCTAGGGCTCAAGCGGTCATTGAAATACTATCGCATCTCTCTCTACACCATCTTGCATCTGAAGAAGTGAGGTTCTTACCCACGAAAGCTTATGCTCCCAATACTTCTGTTAGTCTTAAAGGTGCCACAGGACCCTCTGTTGCTCTCTACACCAGAGGAATTGCTTAGCGCCAGTCCCAGCAATACCGTGGTGGTGGAGCAGTGACAATGGGTTCCGTGAGGAGCATAATGGATGCAAACCTTCACCTCGCCTTCAAACTGATTTTGAACCTGCCTGGAGGGGCAGAAAGTATTTAAATTAACTTCCTCCTGCTGTTCTGTATTTCTTCATTCGGGACACATTGAGAGCACAGGAATACTAAGAAAGCTGCTTTCATGGGCTCAGCAGCTCACCCAGAGAGAGGCAGGATCAGAACAGGGGTTTGGAAATTGGGGAGAACCGGAAAATGCATGAGTCCCACAGCTGTGTTGAGTAAAAAGTCAGAGGTGAATGGAGGAAGCTTTCCTCTCAACCCCAAGATAGCCAGCCCAATTCTACAAACCCAACCGTTTCCCAGCAGTTATAGTAGCACTGTCTAGATGCAGAGTTAATGATGCTCTCCCTCATTATAATTGTTTTTATGGAGCTGCTGGGTCCCAACTGTATTGGTGCTGGCACTGTCAGGAGCGACAATTTCTAATACACTTATGGACTATGTGTGAAATGATACGTTTACTTGAAGTGCACGTCAAGCTCAGCCACTAGAAGTCTCTGTTCACTTTATAGAGTTCCGAACAAGGAATAGCCCTGGTAAACAAGAGACACAAAGCTGTAACTCGAGTTGAGTGGAAGCCTGTTTGAGTCTCACTACAGCCAACCTCAAACATTCAAAAATCATGGTCAGGCCCCCCAAAAATAAATAATGAGACTGGCTGAAAAATAATAGTTTTTCTCTGCCTTCTGGTTTCTAAACTTTAAGGTGCAACTCTAGCCATGTTTTGAGTTTTTTTCTCTGCAACTATGAGTGCAAGAAATTTACCTTAAAAAAACAACAAAAAACAACACCATAGGTAGTTGCTAGACTCTGGAAGCTGGCGCTTTAAGAAAAATATCAAACATTGTCAGACTCATGATAAAATCACAACAGTGGGCAACACTTATATTTGCAGTTGTTTTCTAACTAAACACATCCTCTGTTTAAGACTGTGATTCCATATAGCACAACAGCGTGGTTATTGACCGTAACCAAACACATCCCCCTTCTACTGCAAGCACCCATAGCTCTTGTTGACTTCGGTGGAAGCAGAGAGCTCGTTATTTTTTGGGCTTACCATTCATGCCTACATGAAACAGGTCTCATCACATCCGCTTTCCTTCCACCTTCCTAGCTGTGCTTGAATGGAACACGGCTTGAAAGTGAGACTGAGAAATATGTTCAGGGGGGTTTCTCTGCTTAGGTTCAGGTTTAGCTGTCTTAAAAACCTGAACACACAGACAAAACTTCGGGGTTCTTAAAAGTTGATTTTCAGGCTTTTCCTCCTCCCTGCAGGCTTGTTAAGATTTTATAGTTAAGAGAATGTGCAGCTGCCTGTTCTCTATGGAGAGGGCTTTAAATTGCTCAGCTGGGCCAACTGAATGTGCTACCACCTCTAACTTAGCCGTGATGGAGGGCACTGAACAATATCTATCAAACCTGCCAGCATCTAGCCCTGCCCTTTCTATGCACATGGAACTCTCCCAAGGCCTGCTTAATAACAACACTATTTATCACAGTGTGCAGTCCATGGGTGTTAATTACCTGAATAATGTAACACTACTTCTGTGATGAGAACACTTAAGCAGTAAACGCAGCAACTGGAATCCAGCTCCACCAGCCATCCAGCAAGGCAAAACCAGCCTCGGCTGTTTCTTCAGACTGTACTTTTCATTGCCATCTTCAGTTTGGGTTTAAAAAGAGTTAAACTCAAAGTTCCCCCAAGCCAGTGGCTCATCGCATGGATGCAGATAAGGCACATCAGTTTCATAGCCAATGGTACAAAAGGGAGTGACATGGTCAGCATCACATCTGACTGCCTCAACCTGGTGGATCAGGTACACATTTTGCAGCTGGGTGAACTGGAGGTGGCCTTTCAACGTGAGATCAAGTGAGACTTGAAGCCACGACTGTCAGGATTGTAGCGGAGCGTCTTACCCACTCAGCAACCAGACTTTTTAAAAAGAGAGGCCCAGCATTTTGTGGGAACTCAGACTTCTCCCATGTGCAGGAGGGCTGGGGATTTCATGTAGGGAACATAAGAATGGCCATACTGGATCAGACCAAAGGTCCATCTAGCCCAGTATACTGTCTTCCCACAGTGGCCAATGACAGGTGCCCCAGAGGGAATGAACACAACAGGTAGAGTCATGGGAAGTCCATGGGCCAGATGAAACTGTTCTATGGGCCATACGTTTGATGCTCCTGCCCTAAGCGTTACAGGTGTTATATATAAACAAGATACAGCTGACTATATGAGAGTATAGGTAGACAGTTAATATAAAGAGTGCCATCTACAGGCGCACAAGAATACATGAAGCTGTTCATAAGTTTGTCAAACCCATAAGGAAGTTGTTGTTATTGTGCAGTGCAAATGATTTCCAGATTACACAGCTGGTCACTACGGACCCTCAGGAGTTTCCAGTGAGAAATGGCAAGTGACCTTTAAGAGGAGAGACACTGATCTTGTGCCACTGTGGAGTGTAATCTACTCACTGCAAATAGCTAAACTGAATGCAGTCCTCATGGCTGAGATTTTGTGCACACAAAAATTGTGAAGGCTCTGGTTCCCACAGTAACTGTAATACTCTGCTTTTGCCATAGATAAACACAACGCTAAAGGAGCATTGGCCTCTTACTGATCATTACTCAACAAATGGGGTGACTGTCACTCTGCAAATAAATGATGCTGTTTCTGGCCTGTGGAAATAAACAAACACGTTGCAGGCTGCGCTGTTTTCGCTTCCCTTGAGCTTCTGGATAGACTTCTCAGGCACTAAGTATGCCCAGGGCTGCCAGAGAGACAGGCTGTGTCACAGATGGTGACCTGGGATATCCAGCCGGGCTGTGTAAGCTGACAAAGCTCATGCAGCATGGCACTGCAGCACTGGATGCCAACGAAGTGCCATGGCAGACACTGCCATTGGGGTGGGGGGAGATCACCTCACACACAATGCAGGCCGGTGGATAAGGCTTCCACACCGATTATTGTCACAGAAAGGGACAAGTGGTCAAAGGCTCGTTAATGACCTTGCTTCTCCTTCCACAAGGACAAAGGGAAAGGTCACCAATGACATGTTGATGGGACTGATTGTGTGGAACAGAGGATGAATGGGGCCAGAGGCAGGCTCTGGGTGACCAACCACCACACTGCCTGCTGTAGTCAGGGGAAGGGCGGAACCACAGAGGCTACATGTCTCCAGTATCATATGATAGGAGCGTTAGGGTACGTCTACAAAGTAAAAAAACCAAATCCCACAGCAGCGAGTCTCAGAGCCTGGATCAACTGACTCAGGCTCATGGGGTGAGTACACCGGGGCTAAAACTAGCAGTGTAGACATTCCTGCTTGGGCTGGAGCCCGGGATCTGAGACCTGGCAAGAGGGGTGGGTCCTCAGGGTATGTCTACACTGTGATAAAAGAAGCACAGCATGGCCGCATCTAGCCCAGGACAGCTGACTCAGGCTCACGGGGCTTGGCTCAGAGAGCTATACAGCTGCAGTGTAAATGTTTGGCCTCAGCCTGGAGCCCAGCGTCTGAGACTCCATGTTTTTTATCTCAGTGTAGACGTACCCTCAGAGCCCCAGCTCCAGCCCAAACAGGAACATCAATACTGCTACTTTAGCCTGTAGCCAAGCCCTGCAAGCCCGAGTCAGTTGACCTGGCCTCTGAGACTCACTGCCACAGGGCTGTTTTTGCAGTGTAGATGCACCCTTAAGGCCTGAACATGCCTGTCTGAGTTCTACCATTTGGAGCTCTGTGTTCGGGTGGTAATAAATCACCTTTGTTTGCATTTCTTCCCTCTCTGCACCCTGACAGTTCCTATAGTCAGTCCGGGAAGCTGAGATTCTGCACACCATGATACTTATCACCGGACACCTGGCGCTCGTAAAATCCTCCCTGTTGCTTCATTTAGCTGATGTACAGCATTCTCCACTGATTGTCCTGGAGCATCACAGGGCACTGCTGGGCTCTGATCCCCTAAGCATGGGTAAAAAGAACAGGAGTACTTGTGGCACCTTAGAGACTAACAAATTTATTAGAGCATAAGCTTTCGTGGACTACAGCCCACTTCTTCGGATGCATCCGAAGAAGTGGGCTGTAGTCCACGAAAGCTTATGCTCTAATAAATTTGTTAGTCTCTAAGGTGCCACAAGTACTCCTGTTCTTTTTGCGGATACAGACTAACACAGCTGCTACTCTGAAACCTAAGCATGGGTAGACTCTGGGGGTGTCTCTACACTGCAATTACAAGCCCATGGCTGGCCTGTGCCAGCTGACTCGGGTTAAGAGGTACCGATGTTCCAGCTTGAGCTGCAGCCTGGGCACTGGGACCTCCCACCGCCCAGGCTCCAGCCTGAGCTCAAATGCCTACACTGCAATTAAACAGCCCCTTAGCCAGAGCCCTGCAAGCCTGAGTCAGTGGCATGGGCCAGCCACGCGGGTCTAATTGCAATGTAGACACACCCTTGCACACAGACAGGGATCACATTGATTTCGATGGGGCTCTGTGGTATTGCCAACCTCAAGCATTCAAAACTCATGGAATCATTAAAAATAATTCATTTGAGGTTCTTTATCTTTGTCCAGATTCTGAGCCTTTCGGATGCTCTAGCCTCACATTTTCCAGCTTTTCTCTGAAATCGTGAGGGCTAGAAACTTCCTGTTTCTTTAAACGAAAGCTCAGGTTCTCCTCTAACCACATGAATCCAGGAACTGGAGCTTAAAGAAAAACATCAGATATTGAGAGACTTATCTTGAGTTGAGAACACCAGGTCTGCGTGTGCAAAGCCAATTGCAACATCTGGGTCTTAGACAGCTGCTGCCTGCCACCCAATGGCCCTGTGCTCCCCCAAGGGTTATGAACAACTCCGAGATCCGGGTATTCTCTGGGGGAAAAGATGGGCTCTCAGAAATGGCTCCACTACATCAGTGGTGGAGTGATCAATGTATAAATATCTATGGTTGCTACAGCTTTTTGGGATCTATGAATGGAAAGATGCTATATAAATGTTAGTGATTTTTTTCAGTGGACTGCAGCACACTACAGGAAAGAGATTAATGTGTCTTCATTACTTGTCTCAGGCCAGTATGCGTCTATAAATAGTGTTAGTGAATTGTAAATAGAGTCAATAAATAATAACTACAAAGCATAAATTCAGAGAGTCTGGTGTTTATGCTGAAAATTATTCTTAAAAGGGCACTGTCAAAATATTTTAAAGATAATATTTTATACTTGCTGGAGTATTTTATACAGATCTCTTTGGAAGCCAAAATTTGCTACCTACTAAGATGATTTGTCCCTTCTTTTGTTCATTGAATTTCCAGATAAACTATTCAGTGAGGCCAGAGTTAGAGTTGTAAATATACAGCAGTTAGTTCCAAACAACATTATATTTATACCACTGTAGTTTAAAAAACCTCCAAAACCACCAAATATTTGAGAGCCAGGAAATTTGGAGATAAGGTTCCACAAAGACAACCTTAACTCTGACCCTGTAATTTAGGGTTGCCATCCCTCCAGGATTGTTCTGGAGTCTCCAGGAATTAAAAATTAATCTTTAATTAAAGATGTCATGTGATGAAACCTCCAGGAATATGCCCACCCAAAACTGGCAACCCTACTGTAACTCTACCCCTGCCCACCCAATGTGGATACTGGTACATTGTAAATAAAGCTGGTGAGTAAGTGTTGGTGAAAACAAAACTTTAGCAAAAAAGAAACAATAATTTGTGACAATGTTTGCATTCCTCCCTTCCCTCCCCATTGGTTCTGAGCCTCTCCAATCATAAGTAGCAGGGCCTACAAACTGAAAATGTAACATTCTGCATGTGGACCTTGCAGCGGAATAAGTGGAACTTGAGAAAGAGGATCACGTTTCTAGAGGGATCGGGGTGGTAAAGGACCAGGGGCTCTGGAAGGCAAGAGGGAGATAAGTTGCAGCTGGACAAATAGTAGAGACTCAGCACTGGTCTCTCACATTCAGTAAAGTTCTGTTTCCTGCATCTCTGCCTGCCTTCTGCATCTCTTACTGCTACGAACCAGGCTTCAGTGTGTCCTGGTGCGGTGCTCGGGCATCTGCCACCAGTTTGTAAAGAGTGAACGTGATAATGGTGTGCAGCAGGGTCTGAGCATCCAATGGGAAGGAGGGATGAGGTGCTGCAGATACACTGGGGTTCTAGTCTGTATAGAAGTAGATTGAGTTCTCTAGCTCAGGCTGTGAGGGGGTTTGTTTTATGGGCCTGATCCAAAGCTCATTGACATGAGTGGACAGGTTCCTGTTAACTTCAATGGGCTTTGGATCAGACCCTATATCTGGCTTAAAGGAGACAGGCTGGGCTGTTTTGCCATGAGTTGGACAAACTTCCACCTCTTGGAATCAGTTCATATCTTTAAGCTAGTTGCAGTGATATGAAGACTTCTTTTTTAAGCCAAAGCTTAGTGGGGCACAACGGTGTACAGGATCAGCCATCAACATATGGCAGGACTGGACAGAACGTTCAGGGTGTCCATTTTGGACAGCAAATAACTCCAGAATTAACCATGCAACCTGCCTTAAGTGCTCAAACCCTCCTTCTCATTGAGGACAACTGAATAAAGCAAGGCTGGGCTGTCTAGGCCAGAGACAAAAGCATCATATGCCTTTTCCAAAAATGAACAATCTCACTCTCCAACTTCACTACCTCCAAGATGCCCGGCCCAACTAACCTCAAACTTTGCAACAGAAAGCAGCAAAAAACAACCCCCAACCAAAGAAACCCAGCTGGCTAGAGAAGAATCATGAGACATGTTGGGTATTAAGGACTTCTTTTATTGAGGAACTTAGAGGATATGGTCAAAAATCAGGTTTGTAATGGAAAGCTCTTTGCCACCTTAACAAGTGACTTTGCAGTGTGGGACTGAAATTCTCAGAGCAATGGTGCAGGAAGCTTTTCAGTTGTAGGGCCCTAATCCTGCAATAGCTGGAAAGCTGCAAATAACTCCATGTGGGTGGTGTCCTGCACCTGTATGGAGCGCCACTGACTTCACTGGCATGGCCACAGGCGTTCACTTGCATGGAGACCTTTGGAGGATCAGGGCCTTGGTGACTGGTTCAAATCCAGCCCAGAATGGCAGTGATCAGTCATTAATTTCTGACCATTGTCCTATGTGGCCTTTGCTGTATGAATTAGTGATTTCAGTTTGGTCTCCGCTGGGCAGGACTCTATGGCACAAAAGCCACCATCTCAATTGGTATTAAATGGCACCCTTGTGGGCCGCCGCAGCAGAGAGGCCAGGGATTGAATGATCCTGGGGACTGAAGGGTGTCTCTCCAGGTAAAAGCCAAGGCATATTGGGATGGGCGTGGGGAAGAAGCAAGCAAGCCCAGCTGTCCCTGCTCCATGGCAGAACAAGACTGGAGTGTCTCAAGCTGACCACCTAGCATCATTTACCAGAAATGGATTTATTTAAAAATTGCCCCCTCAAAAAATAAAAGGAACAAGAGACTTTATGGGCAAGATTATCAGGAAGCCACCACCATGGAGGAAGGATGGTAGAGTGGTTAAGGCACTGGCCGAAGACCTGGGTTCAATTCCCTGCTCTGACAGATTTTCTGTGACCTTGGGCAAGTCACTTAGCCTCTCTGTGCCTCAGTTTCCCATCTGTACAATACTCTTGTGTTATCTCACAGGGGTGATTTAAAAGATTGTGAAGTGCTTTGAGATCTACTGATAAAAAGTGCTATATAAGAGCTAAGTCTATTAATTGGGGCCAGATTTTGCGAAGAGCTCAGCAGGGAGGGTCTAGTCCCAGTAGTGTGTGCTGAGCACTTGCAAATCTGGCATTGTGTTTTCCTTAGCTCGTGGCTAATTAAAAGAAAACTGCCGCAGCAAGGAGATTTAGGAAGGGAAAGATTTGAAAAAACACACCATAGAATCCAGGCTCTCCCTGTGCAATGTCATTTTATTTCCTCATTTGTTGAAACGATCTGAATCTTTTGGCCATGGCTCGTGCACATGGAGGTAAATTGGGATGTTGACATGTATAAACTGATACACGTCAGGGCAGAGGGATCTGAGCCAAGGCCGGATTAACCTTTTGTGGGCCTGGTGCCAAACATATTTGTGGGCCCCCATGGGGGCAAAGGAGCATGGCATGGGGAGGTCGGTCCCCACAGCAAGGGTCCAGCCAGGGGCAACGGGGCATAGCATGGTGGGGCCAGCCCCGCTCCACCCAGCCCAGTGCAAGGGCACTGTATACAATCCGGCAGTTGCCAGACGCACACTGGCCTGCCCAGCCCTGTGCTGCAAGCGTGCCCCTTCCCCTCGGCGGTGGGCCCATGCCATGCCATGCAGCCCCTGACTCCCTATGCCCAGCGTTCCCTGGAACTGCTACACCCAGCAGCCCCCCACACAGACCCTCCACCAGAAATGCACAGTGGCCTGCACACCACCACCCCTGCTCAGCACCCCCACACACAGCTGCACCACTACTGCCCAATGCACTTCCCCACAGCCCACCACCACAACTACACAGCACCCCACTCAGACCCCCCACTGCCCAGCATCCCAACACACAGACCTCCCTCACTGTCCCGCAAGAGACCCCCCCCCCACTGGCCAGCAGTCCCACACACACCTCTAGAGACCCACTCCCTCACACCCTGCCCCCTGACCACACTCACCAGCCCTGCTGGAAGGTGACGGGGCTCGTCCAGTGCCAGGGCGGGAATCACTCCGGCCTCTCGGGAGTGGCGCGATTAGCCAGGTCAGGGTCTGCCCCCATCCTGGCCAGACTCCCTCAGGACCCACTTGCCTGGAGATAGGGTGACCATACGTCCCCGTTTGGCCGGGACAGTTCCCTTTTTAAGCTCTGTCCCGGCCATCCTGACTTTTTTGACAAAAACGGGCATTTATCCCGTTTGCTCTTGCCAACTGATCAGTTGGCAAGAGCAAATGAACAAATGCCCAGTTTACCAAAAAAATCCGGTGTGCCCCCCTAGCGGGGTGTGGAGGAATGTGTGTGTGTGTGTGGGGGGGGGGGTGACGCGAGGTGTCAGGTAGCAGGGCTTGTGGGGTCAGCCCCAGCCAGAATGAGACGTGGGAGGCTTAGGGGCCAGCCCCACCCCCTGGCAGCAGTGTGGGGAGCTGGGGCGAGGGAGGGGTCAGCCCCTGTCCTGGCAGCAGCATGTGGAGCTGGGGGGTGGGGAGGGTCAGTCCCCTGCTGCAGTGTGGGGAGCTGTGGGGGAGGGGTCAGCCCCAGTGGCAGATTTAAAGTTAGTGGGGCCCTGTGCTCAGCTTCATTTTGGGGGCCCCTCCTTGGGACCCAGCCAAGAAAAAGAACATTCTCTCTTATCTTCCCCCACCCCCGTTTTTCATTCTTTTTTTCCTTCATCCTCCTCCTATAAGTAATAGGAAGTAAATGAAAACAAAGTGAGGTACCTTGATTGGTTTTGTAGTCCAACTTATTTTTCCATAGACCACTTGAAAATTGCTGAGGGTCTCGGCAGACCACTTAATGATCTTTCCAAATATTGTTTGTACCGTTAGCTAACTATTGTAAAGTGCTTTGGATAAGAGCGTTTTATAAAAAAAAAAATATATGTGAAAATGTTGGGATGCAGGGTCTGGCCAGGACTTAGGGTCCGGGAGAGGGCTCAGGGGGTGCAGGGTCTGGGAGGGAATTAGGGCGAGGGAGGGGGCTCAGGATTGGGGCAGACGATTGGGGTGTTGAGCACTTACCTGGGGTAGCTCCCATTTGGTGCAAGGGGTGCAGATGGGAATATGGGTGTGTGTGCAGGAGCTCCCATTTGGTGCTCAGGGTGGGGGTGGGGGGTGCAGGAGTCAGGGAGGGCAGGGGGATGGGGGGATATGAGGGAGGTGCAGGAGTCAGGGAGGGCAGGGGGCTGGATGTGTGTGAGGGGGGTGCAGGAGTCAGGGCTGTGGGTGCAGGGTCTGGAAGGGAGTTAGGGTGCAGGAGCGGGCTGGGGGTTGGGGTGCAGGGCTGGTCAGGAGTTAGTATGCAGGAGGGGGCTCAGGGTTGGGGCAGGAGGTTGGGGTGTGGAGCGCTTACCTGGGGCAGCTCCTGTTTGGTGCAAGGGGTGCAGGTGGGAATGTGGGGGGTGCAGGAGCTCCTGTTTGGTGCTCAGGGTGGGCCTGGGTATGTGGGTGGGGGTGCAGGAGTCAGGGCAGGGGGCTGGGGGTGCTCCCAGCCCCCCACCCTACCCTGAGCAGCTCATGGCGGGGAGGGGGGGATGCGTAGGGGGAGTGTGGGGGCCCCGCCTTTGCTCCGCCTTGCCCCGATTCCACCCCCTTCCCCAAGGCCCCACCCCACCTTTGCTCCACCTCCTCCCCCGAGCGCGCTGCAACCCCGCTCCTCCCACGCCCTCCCGGAGCACCGGCAAATAGCTGTTTGGCGGTGGGAGAAGCGCTGAGAGGGAGGGGGAGGAGCGGGAATGCAGCACGCTGCGGGAGGAGGCAGAGAAGAGGTGTGGGAGGGGGGAGCTTGGCTGCCGGTGGGTGCAGGACAGAGGTGGGGGACGGAGAAGAGCTGACGGGGCCTTGGATTGCAGCCCAAGTAGAGCGGGCTGGGGCCCCTTTGGAGCCTGGACTCAGCGTCATGGCACCATTGTAAACCCAGTACTGATCTGAGCAGAAGGGCATCATTGCCCTGGAGCAAGTGCAAATGTGAAACATGCCTGCATGTTCCTTCGAGCTCCTGAGAGAGACTTGCCTCCTACGTGACACACACAGAGCCCATCGGGATCACCAGCTGGAGGAACGTCCCATTTACAGAAACCACATGCAACTTCCAGTCCAGTTTCCTCAAACTTTTAATTGTCTTCACGTTTTCCATATCTAACCTCCCAGGGGCTTCTCCCTCCCTGGCCAGACTCAAATCAGCTTGTCCAGAAACCAAGCACAAACACCACACAACGCTGCTAAGACTCCAGCCCGTGTCTGCTGGAAGCAGACAGCCATTTCCAACAGGACGGAGGTGGACAGGACAGGCAAGAGCGAGCCACATGCAACGGAAGGAGGAATAGAATGGATGGTGGTTGGCACCAATGCTTAGCCTTCATGCTCTGAGCGACCGGGCAGCTGCCCCAGCACACCTATCACTGATGATCCACAGAGTGTCCGAGGCCAGTGGATTTAGGAGGGAAGTGGCCCTCTGAGTACAAAACTGGGAAACTTGTTAGATTTGCTAGAAATAAATAAGCCACTAGTAATAAAACACAAACCAACCCCTCCATACCTTGACAACAGTTAGGTAGCTAGTGTGCTGAGACCACTGTCTAACATGCTGATTTGTATTATCTCAATGTCTCCTTGTGCTTCCCCACCTGTTGTCTCTCATCTTACACTTCTATTGTAAGCTCCTTGGGGCAGGGACCCTTTTTTTTTGTTCTGTGTTTGTACAGCGCCCAGCACAATGAGGTCCTGGTCAAGGACTGGGACTCCGGGGTAACACACACAAAAATAGCAACAACAAATCACACATACAAAAATCGTATAGAAACTAAATTTTATATATGATAAAATAATGACCGACTACATCTTTTTTGTTCCTCTCTCTTCTCTCCCTATTCTCCATCTTCAATGCATCTTTCTTTCAAGTCTTTTTCACATTCTGGATTTTCCCCACCCACGTTTCTCTATCGTTTGGCATCATTTGTTCGTGTTTCAGTTCAGCTTTTCCCCTCTCAATGCCCCGATATAGCAAAACACTTAGGTAGGTGCTTAAACGTTAAGCATATGAGCAATTCCACTGACTTTCAACAGGAAGACTCATATGCCTCAGGTTAAGCACATGCTGGGTCCCAACCTAACCACCCCTCTTATATTTCTTTTCTGATCTGACATGTCTCCCACTGTCTCCCTTTAATATTCTTCCTTTCTCTCACCTTCCTCCCCACCATTAGCCGTCTCCCCCTCCATTCCAGGCATAGAAATATAACCAGCAGTGAGCAGAGGTCTTACCAAAACCAGACCAGCCAGCACTATGGGTTTGCCCCACCGACTATACACTTATAGACTTCCTTTGGGGAAGTCTGCACCCGATTCGCGGCCCTGCCCTATTCCCTCGCCTGCCTCCTGGAAAGGGCAGCAAATCAGAGCAGCTGCATGTGCTGAGGAGCAGCTCAGTCGCCCAGTATTTGGAAGCTGGAGTGCTCCTGTTGCGATCAGTTTTCCCTCAGAGCCAGCTGGAGAGCACAGGCAGGCTCCTAGGGGTGGGATACAAGGTCTTGGTGAGTAATAAGGGCTATGAAGTACATGAAAATATAGACAGCAGCCAGTAGAGACAAGATCTGAGGCCATGGTCTCCTCCTCAAAGCATTTTCCCATAGGCTACAGCACATTTGGTGGAAGTCTGTCCCTCCTCCCCTTGCCTGCCTTTGTGATGCAGTGAAACAGGCAGCCTGATTCAGCCAGAGTGGAACATCCTGCAAAATCCAGGATGCTTGAGATGTCCAGCTTTACAGGCATGAGTTAGTGCAGTGCCCTTGGGAAGTGGGTCTGTATCACTACCCCAGTTGTAAGATAAAGAACATGAGTTACAGGGAGGATATGTGCCTTGCCTAAGGCTAGACAGTAAGTCATTAGCAGAGCTGGGAATGGCACTCAGGAGTCCAGCCTCCCCCCTCTATTTCCTTCGCCACGAGACAGCATCTTCCAGGTCCTCTGCATACTGCTCACAGACTCGCTTCCCAAGAGCTAGAAGGGCATGCCTGCAGCTCATTGACTAGGAAAGCAATTGAAACAAAACTCTCTTCACAGTCCTTTCCATCTCATAGAACAGACTTAATTGCTCCCATTACAGTTAGTAAATTGACCGATGGTACCACAAGCAACTTCCAAGGAAGAAACTTCTGAATCATAACTGGGTCTGCCCAGAGCTTCCCATGCCCCAGTGGAGGTTTCTTTTGGGATTAACCCATTAGTCACAACCGATGCAGCAGGGGAGAAATGGAAGGGCTAGTGCTGAGCAGTGGGGAGGATAATATTCCACTGGATCTCACAGTGGACATACCAGGTGCATTGCATGGTGCTGCATCTACCTCCCAGCTCACTGTGGTATATCGGGGACCTTATCCAAGCAAAATCAATGGGAGTCTTTTCATTGACTTCAGTGGGCATTGGCTCAGGTGCTGAATCAGCTACAAAGCGGGGAATGGAACAGGACAAGCCACTTGGACTGAGGAGTAGTGCCCATCCATCGACTCCCCTCACACAATTCTGCTGACACTGTCTTTACAGCCAGGGGGCCAAATTCTCTGCTGGCAGAAGTCGGTGCGATGCCACTGACTCAAATGGTGTTTTGCCCGCTAATGCCAGGGCTGAACATGGCCCATGGATGTAGCTGGGCTGCATCCCCGCAGCCTGAATCCCCGCCCACACTGCATGAGCGCCCCGAGCTGTGAATGGCCTGGCAAGAACACACACCCAGGAAAATGCTCATCAGGGGGCACCCGGCAATAGCCGCTCAGCTTCCTGCAGCTGCTCAGCATTCCAGAACTGGAACTGAAACCCTCAGGCACAGACACACCTTCAAACGCACGCTGGAGATAGCAAGAGCTGGACTGGTCGGCTCAGCCCAGGAGCATCCGCAGCACGTGATCCTGTCTGCATAGGAAGAGCTCTTGCCTTAGGCAGGCTTTTGAATGAAAGCCCTCGAAAGCTTGCCTCCCTCTGCTGTCAGTTAACAGCCATTTTACCATGTTCAGCTGACAGGGAATCACAGGGAACCATCCCTCATTCGTATTAGGGGATCTTGGCCCTCTCAGCCGACAACGCAGGGTTGTTTCCTAAAGATGATGACTATTGTTTAGATGATGGTAACATTTAGAGGCCCAGCTGGGACCAGAGCCCCGATGTGCTGGGCACTGCGAACACACATAGTAAGAAAACAGTCCCTGCCCTGACGAGTGTATAGTCTAAACAGACAGGACAGACAAAGGACACACTATTAATCCCATGTTACAGATAGGGAAGTAGGCACAGGGATTAAGCCACTTGCCCAGCGTCACACCAGAAGTCTGTGGCAGAATCAGGAACCGAACACAGATTTTCTTTGTCCCAGGTCAGCACCTCAAGCCACAGGACCATCCTTCCTCTCTCAACAGTGGTAACACACTTTTCTTATGAACACGATCTCATGCCTCATAAACAAGTGTGACACGAATCATGAATTGTCTACAACGGCCCACGATAGCCCTGGAGTAAACAGGCCCACCTCACGCTTGGAAAGACAGACTCCACATCTGAGCAGGGGTCTGGAAAACACTAGTACAAGTCCCCGGGAACTGATCAATGCCTAGTGCTTGCCTGTATCTAAATAGGAAGGAAGGAAGCCCACGCTAGAGGAACTATGCAGTGTGCGCCCAGCATTTGCTAGATAAAAGTGATCCCCAGAACAAACCGATCGTACTCAGGGGCACTCGCCCAACTCTAGAAGCAGCCAAGCTATAGCAGAAATGAATATTGATTTGTCACAAGCAAGCAGGAGACGTGGAAGCTGTGGCCGTCAATTTCAGCATCAGAGTCTGGATTTGCAAGCGACATTTCTGCCTCTGCTTGTTTGGGTGGTGGAACTGTACGTGGCGGAGAGATGGCTGGGACAGCAGCAGAGGCTGTGTAATTTATTATAGGAACAGAAGCCTTGGGGATTGTTCCCTTGAGTCAAGCACACCCAGTCCACAAGCACAGCCCCTGCACCCTTAGTTCTAGCACCTCTGGTTTCTGATGTCATGGAGACATGACCTCCCGGGTTGTTCATGTTCGGAGGGACATGGAAACATACACGTGATGAGTTAGTTGTGCCCAAGGATACACTGAAAAATGTGGGGTGATCCTTGAACAGCAGGTATTTGGTGTCTCCTATATTGTATAACATGCTACTAAATGTACATCCATTTCTGCTCTAGCAGAGGAGACGCAGAATGTCCCACATGGTGCAAACTTGCCCCTAGTGGCAAGTTTTGAAATAAAGAGTCTTTCTACAGTGCACAACCAGCGAAGGTCACCAGTGCATAACTTCAACCCCCTTCCCAGATGGATAAAACTGCTCCTTCTCCAACTCAAAATGTACATCTCTTCATACTCTTCATTCAAACTAGATTCATTCAGGTTCCATCATGGGCAATTAGGAATGGGACAAGAGTGTGGTTCTGCATTTGCGAACTCCTTTGCCCATAGGTTTTATGGCAGGAGTGACCATGCGTTGAGAACCTACCCCAATTCTTTGAAAAATGAGATGACATTGCATTATGTCATCATCACTGCCTACCCCACACTGCCCTTCTCCCCAGCTGTAGGGTTGCATGAGCACTCTGCCATACCAACACCTAGCTATCTGGTACAGTGAGCTTGGAGGTAATGTTGTAGCCATTCCAAGCACTAGGAGGCCCTAAGTTGCAGTGGGTCGCAATAATCACTCTGCCAACTGCTTCCAGCTATCATACTTCTCCCAGGGCTCTGAGACCCCCTGCCTCTGTGGCTCACTCCTCATAAATCATTCATCCACCCTGACTCTACTGACTGTTGCTGCCCTAGCACCCTCCTATCGGGGAAGAAGAGCAGCGGGAGATGCCCCCTCACATTTGACCCCTAACTGCTCAGCCAATTCGCCACAAGGAGGTTGAGATCTAGCTCCTCAGAGGTCTGTATAGCATGAACAATGACTAGTCCCATACGCATTTCACTTAACACACACACCTCCAAACATGCTGCAAGAGAAGGTGATAGACACTTACCCTGGAAATGCCAATGATTTGTTCATCTGGGAGCAAGCTGATGCGCACAAAGCACGACTCAAAGTTGACGTCCTCCTTCTCCAGGAGGTCCTTCCCTTGCAGCAGCGTGACGTGCAGGGTGTTGGAGAACACATTGTATTCCATGTTGACTTCCACCTGGCCCACAGTGAAGTCTTGGCCAAAGTTATTCCCAATGGAGGAGATGGAGCTGAGGGAATCAGTGGACACGGATTTCTTCAGTGGCCCGAATGGACCCAGATCTAGGTCTTTGCTCATCAACTCTAAGGTACCCAGCTCATTGATGTTCTCAAAGGTGTCATCCATCTTCAGGCTGGGCTTGCGGACAGGGGACGTCCTTTCTGCTGCCTTACGGAAGTTTGAGGCTCCACCTCTCTGCAGACATAGGAAAGGATAGAAGAGCTACTCAGGTTGGATTAACCCCTTCTCCTCTGAACTACTTCTTACTACATGTGAAACGAAGCAGATGGAGTTCTTAAGTGCTAAGGGGTCTAAATATGTAACTGCCATGGGATATGAAGATAATTCCTTAACAGAAGATCTATAGCATTAGGCTGTGGCACAGTCTCCCAGGACAAGTGCTTAGGTCATTTAAGAGAGACTTGATAACGCACTAGTTCATATATGCTATATATGATACGAAAGCCCCTTCTCATCCCTTTTTTCTCCCTTTCTCGTTTAGCTGCAGGGTAACTTTTCATTACTCAATTAAGTGACATGAGTCAACTAAGTGACACCTTAGTTATTTGTAAATATAAATATTCAAAACAAATCATTTTTGAAAATTTTCCATTTTGGAAGAAAAACAAAAAAAAAGATGAAAAAGAGACAAAAAAATGAAAACTAATTCATTTTTAAAAAATTGCAATTTCTTCACAAATCCATCCCCCTTCTGGTTTTTTGACCACCGCTAATACATAACATGTACCACTGCCCCCTACTGGGTGAACTATACTTGCTCAAGTGTCTGATCATGTTACCCAGTAGCATTTAGCCCATAAATAAGAGATGGGGTAAAATTTCCTTAAGTGCCTAAGCAGCTTCGGACCCTAAGTTCCATTTTCAAAGTGATTTAAGCATTAGAAGCCTAAATCCCATTGACTTTCAATGAGACTTTGGCTCCAAGTAACGTAGGTACTACTGAAAATGTTGTCAGTAGTATTATGACCTATAGGTAACGAAGAGAGATTCTCATCTGAAATAGTTTGTACAGTTCTGACCACCCAGGTTCAAGAAAGATGAATTCACACTGGAACAGGTGCAGAGAAAAGCTACTAGGATGATCAGGGGAATGGAGAACCTATCTTAACGAGAGAGGACTAAAAATAGCGTGGCTGAGAAGGGATATGACTACTCTCTATGAATACGTCCAGAGGGTAAACAGCAAGGAGAGAGAAGAGCTATTTAAGCTAAGGCCGATATTGGCACAAGAACACATGGGTATAAACTGGCCATGAATAAACGCAGGCTGGAAAGTAGAAGGTTTCTAACTATCAAAGGAGTGAGGTTCTGGGGCAGCCTCCCAATAGGAGTAGTAGGAGCAAACAACCTACCTGGTTTTATGATGAAACTTGATAAATTCCTTAACAGGATTAGATGACAGGGTTGCCTGTAATCTCAGGGGACTGGACTTGAGGACTGGAAGGGACCTACCAGGTCATATGTTCCTTTAGCTCAGGTCTAGGACAAATACCTTCCCAACCCTCAAAGGGGGGAGGGATAGCTCAGTGGTTTGAGCATTGGCCTGCTAAACCCAGGGTTGTGAGTTCAATCCTTGAGGGGGCCAGTTAGGGATCTGGGGCAAAATCAGTACTTGGTCCTTCTAGTGAAGGCAGGGGGCTGGACTCAATGATCTTTCAAGGTCCTTTCCAGTTCTAGGAGATAAGATAACCCTGCCTGTATGAAAGGCTGATGCAAAGCAATCATTTTGTTGCTCTGCCATGTAACTGTTCATTGTACCCCCCTCGTGGTCCAGCCATCCCACCAATTCTCTTGCAGGTTTCCTGCTTCTAAAAGATGTAAAGAACATTGTGTGATATGTTTTTTTATCTATGGCTATAAGCTCTTCAAATTTCTTCATCGCCTTCCTAATTTCCTTCTTGCATTTTTCTGCTGTGGTTTATGCTGCTTTCTAGTGACTTCACTGGGGTTGGAGTTCCATGTTCTGAAGAACGCCTGTTTAACTCAGAGGCCCTGATCCAACTCCCATTGAAGTCAGTGGGCATCTTTCCATTTACTTCAGTGGAGCTGGATCAGCTCCACGTCTTCTTGCACCATGTCATCAGACAATCCTGTCATTTCTCTTGCCTTCCTGTGCCCTTGTTTGTTTCGGCCTATGCATATCTTCTCCTTTAGTTTACAAACACCCCATGTCTAGTCCCTTCTGTTTCTTCTCTCACTTAAGGGCCTGATCCAAAGCTCATTGAAGTTGAGGAATAGAAGCTCATTGATTTCAGTGAGCTTTGGAGCAAGCCCTAAGTTAAAGCCCCTGTATCATTCTGTTTGCTCTCAGCTCCCTTGAGCCTCTTCCATTTCTACAGTGTCCTCTTTGTAATAAGGTGACTAGAACTGTGGCTTCCAGTCTTTAACTCCCCATCCTGCTCAGACTCACAAGCAATAACCCAGCCTTGATTTTTTCCTTTCATTGTTGGTGTTAATAGCTACTCTGGTGGATTTAGAGTCTCTTTTGTGAATTTTCCTGTCCTCCTGATAGCAGCTTGTCCGACCGAGCTTCTATTTCCATACCTTGAGGACACTCCCTGTTTACGAGGCAATAGTTGCATCATGAGCTAACTAAACTCCAAAGTAGGAGCCAGACCCAAAGCATATGCTCTCTCTTTGTCTATGGAAAACAATACCAAAGAATGCTGGTGACCAGAATGGGACAGTGCAACCATGTCAGTATATTCTTCAGATGTCCTAGTGACATGCAGCGAATTTCAAAGTCCACCTCTGCCTCCTGGCTGCTTGCGGGGCCGGCTCTAGGTATTTTGCCACCCCAAGCTCCGAGAGCACAACTGCCCAAGCAAAAAAAAAAAAAAAAGAATGGCCGGAATGCCACCCCTGGAATTGTGCCGTCCCAAGCACGTGCTTGCTTTGCTGGTGCCTAGAGCCGGTCCTGGCTGCTGGTAACAATTGAATGCTAGGCTTCAGACCCAATGGGCCAGATCCAAAGCTGAGGTGAGTGGAGACATGCCAACTTATACCAGCAGAGGATCTGACCTAGTATATTTAGCCAGGCTTGTGATCAAGGTTTATTTGTTTTTCCCCAAAACATGTATTCCTGACATTTAAATTACCCCCAAAATAATGCTTGATGTTTCTTCCTCTGTTTGAGACCTTGCTGAGGAAATCAAAGGTTTGAGCTGGTTACCTTCTCCATATTGATCTGTCTTTATAAGAGCTTGATGGCTGGTGGGAATGTTTAGCGACCTGGTCACACTGAACAGGAAGGACTTTTACCTTGAGTTTGATGTCCGAATACGTAGTCCCGTACTTTTGTTCCAGGTATCGGTAGTTGTAGTTGGGAAATGGAGACGGTGTTGGATAATTCCCAGACTTCCATAGTTTCCACAGGTTTAGTGCAGCTATTCCCAGCAGAACAAGTGCGCCAGTCACATAGATGCCTATTTCCCACCCGTGTGGACTTCTTATGACTAGAAGAGAGGAGAGTTATTGTCAGGAGTGGGGTCCAGGGGCAGAGATATTAAACCTCATGCTGCAGAGCTTAAACCAATCTCTCAGTGATGAGGATGAGAACTAATGTGTGGCAGAGTATCCTGCATCTGCCTGCCGCAGGGTTTCTTACACCTTCCTCTGTAGCATCTGGTGCTGGCCATGGTCAGAGACAGGATACTGGACCAGAAGGACCTTGGGTCTGATCCAGTCTGGCAATTCCTGGACAAGATATCTAGTGACAGCATTTCACTTCAGAGCAATAGTGCCAGGCTTTTAATGGGGAATGCTGCTAAGTAAACTCATAAAGAGGATTAGGGATCATCGTTAAGTGAATCACAAGGGTATCTGAAGTTATACTAGCCAAGGGCTCTCAATCCTCATGCTTCAGAGCACAGACTGATCACCAGCCAGGGCCAGGAAGGAATGCCCATCCCTGAATTACGGGGAAAAAGGGGGACTGAGCTCAATCTTCTTCTGAAGCATGTGGCATTGGCCACTGTCAGAAACAGGACACCAGACCAGATGGATCATTCATCTGCTCCTGTAAAATGGCAGCTCCTGTGTAATTGTTTCCCACCAAAGAGCTGTGATGCAAATCGCAATCATCGTTTCACTCACTTATGAACGAATTTGTGCCTGGTCGCTTTCATATATTTCAGCCCCCACGCCTATACACAAAGTAAGCCAGATCCTCAGCTAATATAAAGTGTCAGAGCTCCATCAAAGTCAATGGAACTCTGACAATTTACCTCAATAGATGATTTTATACATATATAAAAACAACAAGGAGTCTGGTGGCACCTTAAAGACTAACAGATTTATTTGGGCATAAGCTTTCATGGGTATGCCCAAATAAATCTGTTAGTCTTTAAGGTGCCACCAGACTCCTTGTTGTTTTTGTAGATACAGACTAACACGGCTACCCCCTGATACTTGATACATATATAAAGTGTACAGAACATACTCTCTGGGTGTAGGAAATACATTGTCCTTTCTACAAGGCCAGTTCCCAATGGGTTAGTGATGCCAAATGAATTTGGGAGAAAGCTTCCTATGTCTATCTGGCTATACAGAGAAAAATCTGCATTCTTCACTGTCAACCTAAGAGAATGCAGGAGTTTGCAGGTACATTTCACAATTGTTGCTGAATTGTGCCAGCATCCGTCACATAAAATGATTAAATCTACATCCATCATTCAACATGAAACAAGAAATTAAATCCCTGTCACGCAATGCCACCATGAGATCTGTGCCTCCAGCAGTGAAAGTAGAAGGCTGGCCTTTTCTCTAATAGCAGACCCTTTTCTTACGACAACATTCTGGTCCATTGGCATCATCTCTTGAGCAGTCTAAAAAATATACAACCAAGACTTTGTATGAATATCATATTTGAGCAGAACCTACATCCACGCCCTGTCTCTGACAATGGTCAGTGAGGGATGTGTCAGAGGAACCCATAATACTTATAAAATAGATCTAATTGTGATAGAGTGGGGAGAGAAGGGGAGTTTTTCCTGATCATGGCTGGTGATCAGCTTGGGCTGTGAAGCATGAGGTATGCTGTGGTCACTCCTCTTTACACTGACCAGTACTGTCTCATCATTATCTTGTACTTCCCTTTGTCTCTTCATTTGTACTTAGATTGTAAACTCTTTGGGACAGCGCAGCGCAGGGACCATCTTTTTGTTCTGCTTGTACAGTCCCAAGCTCAATGAGACCCTGATTCCGGTCTGGGGTGCCTAGATTCTACTGCAATACAAAAATAGATGGATCGATAGATGGATTAGATGAAGATGGTGTGCCCTTTTGATTTTTATCCTAGTGGGTGTATCATGATTCATTATGTCTTGTGTAGCACTTGGGAACCCTAATCATGGACCAAGATGCCATTGTGATAGGTACTGTACAAACAACGAACAAAGACAGGCCATGCCCCAATTACAATCTAAGAAGTATTGCAAGTTTTATTCTGTATATGCCCCCCATACTTAGAGCACTTCAAAATATCAATGAATTATTCTCAACACCCCTTAATTCTCCAATTCCTGGCTTACTACACATTGAAGGGTTTATTAAAACTAACATTCCAAACCACAGGTACGCACCGACTTCACTTTAATGTTTTTTTTGGGGGGAAATAATCCCATTTCGTAAAGGTTTCCAATTTAGTAGCCTCAGTAATGCCCTGCAAAAGTGAGTTCTACAGGTGTATACGTTGTGCTCAGAGTACTTCCACGCGGAGCTCTCAGAACTGGTCACTGTACCAGTCCCATCGGACACCCAGAAAGGCAGCTGTTCTCTGTTCTCCAGCTGGGAGAATTACAGCTCAAATCAATCCCAAACAATGTCTCCTAGTGCTTGTTTAGAGGTACTCACCACTGATGCGGTATTCAGCTATATTACTGTCCATGTCCAGCTCTATTACTCTCAGCTAGAGAGACTGCCTGAAATGTACAAACAAAAGTAATCAGGAGAGGAGAAGCACACAGAGAAGAGAGAGGTATTTGATCTCTCACACAAGAGCATTTCCAATCAGTCAGTCACTGGATTTAAATTCTGCCCCGTGACAGATGACCAGATGATCACAGTGAAAAACCAGGGCTTCTGCCACAGGGCATGCACAGCGAAGGGTCTTGGTGAGCATCAGGGAGTTGTGCTTGGAAGGTTTAGCAAAAAAAAGGTTGTCCATTTCTCCCTCTCCTCAGCCACACAGACTCTCCCTGGCCTGCTGCGCTGCATGTGAAGTGCTGGTTCAAAGACTGTGTGGAGGAGGGGGAAGGAGGGAGACACTGGAATCCTACCTGAGAGGAAAGGCAGAGTGTCAGCCCCTGACAGATCTGGTGGCGGAGGTATCTGCCCCAGCCTATTGTCAGTTTCACAGCTCAGGTGACTGGCACTTTCTTCAGATGTCCAGCATGCAAGGGGCTTTACCAGAAACAGGGCCGATCCCTGCAACACCAGGATTGGCTTCCTGATTTCAGGGGCACATGGCATTCTATATGTGACCAATGTAAGGATGGGCTCAAACTAAACCCTGGAGTCAGACACCCCAAAACTTTCTGGGTGGTTGGAATCCAAACCCAGACCTCAGTCTGAACACTGGTCTAAACCAAAACTTTGTATATGAAACCTCCATGTTAGGGAGCTCCAGCCCCAGACCTCGATTTCTCTTTAATTCAGGAAGGGGGAGATAGAGCACTGACATTAGCAGAGAGAGGGTCTGGGCACTGCGGCTCTTTACTCAGAGTCTGCTCAGTTGCAGCTGTGGCTGTTGCTGGACTACAAGGCCTGGGTTTGACTTTCTGTCATGCGGCCCAGAGAGGGACTGGATGCTGTTCTGGACCATCTGGAGAGAGCTGGTTTGCACTTGACATTATAAGTGATGCACAATAGATACGTGGGAATATGCCTGTGACTATTTATAGACCTCACCCGCTTCCACGCCCCTCCCCACTCCTGCAAAAAAAAGTTTTTTTCCAATGAAACTCGCTGCCCCTCCCCCACATCCCGAACTATAACAAAATGTAATTTTGGTCAACATTTTTTTCTTTTCAATTAAAATAGTTGTAAGCTTTTGTTTTGGTGGGAAGAAAAAAAATCCCATTTTGACTCCTCTCCTTCCCTTCCCCCCACCCCCCAACAATAATTTCCCCCTTTTCACCACGGGGGGGGGGGGGGGGCGGGGGCGGCGGGAAGCATGGGGAGGACAGGAAAATAAAGGAATAAACAGAGAAGCTGGGTTTGCCATCCCACAAAAAATATTATTAAACAATTTAAATGAAATAAAAAAATGGTTTCTTTCAATATTTTCCTATGAAATATACTCACCTTTTTTCAACCACCTCTGATGATTTATATCGGGCTAGTACCATCCAGAGCCCCTCACAGCTCATATTTTACTCCTATTACTTCTCCATTCGTATGCACGCAACTCCAGACAGCCCCACAGATCTCGGGAATAACAGGCCTTCTTAGACCACCAGGCTATATTCCCCTCTCCAGCTGACCCTCACTGGGTTCCGCACACAGTGCTATTTGCCGCAGCCCATTGTAAGGGCCAAATGTAGGCACCACCCCAGGGGAGCACCAGGGGCATCTGGCCATAAAGAGAGACACTTCCTCCCGAGGCTCTCCTGTTTCACTAGGAAGAGTCATTTGGGTCACTCCTTTATGGGGTGCAGCATTACTCCTCACTCCATGCCCAGTCAACTCCACTGGCTAATGCATAGTGGGGGCAGAGTCTCTGCCTAGTACATCTCTCCCCACCCATCTGGCACGCAGTCCCTGCATTGCTCCAAGCACCTGAAGCTAGTGTTGTGAGGGTAAATACCTTAAAGGTATGACATTTCTCGGGTACTACCATAACAGGAGCCATCTAAATACCCAAGGTAGCTAGGATTGGGTTGGAAACTTCATGAGCACATGGCTTCCAACCCTTAGCATGGGTTTTAGTCTGGTGGGAAATTCCATAATAGTGTCCCAGGGGGCATTCCAGACCTTCCCCTCCTGCAGCGCTGCACGGCATGCAGGTGGTCTCCTAGGGAATGTCTTGATCAAAACCTGTCTCGTGTCTTGGTCAAAGTCCAACAATAGAGTTCATTGATTGCTCGGTACCTTGCTAAACTACTGCACTATAAACTGCCAACCGGACTCTGATTTACCAGTCATTGCTGAGGTCTCCTTTCTGTGAGGAAGAAAAATTACAGCCCCCTTCCAGCTGATGGATGTTTCGGCAGGATTTGGCCCATTTCTCTAGGCCTTGGCCTCCATATGTCCTTAGAGCTCTGCTGCCTTTCACAGGGGATCTCCACACTCCATCATCTTCCCCGCTTTCCCCAGCTCTCTGGCTGATGGAAAGGTGATGGGTACTTTCTGTTTGCTGGCGCTAGGCATGCTTGTCACGGTTCTCTGCCCGTCGGGAGGCCTTAAATTTAGATCACTCTTCCACAAACAGTCAGGAAGGAGGGACTTGTGCTTAAGTCACTGGACTGTAACGTGGGGATAATAATACTTCCTTTGCCTGTGTCTATTCAGATTGTAAACTCTTCGGAGCAGGAGCTGTCTCTTCCTAACTGCATGTACCACACCTAACACAGTGAGGCTTTGCTCTCTGGAGCTGTTTTTACCATGTGAAGAAAGAGCAATTGTTTGGACTTCTTGAACCCAGCTGGTGAAGTGAGTCCTACCCCCTAGTCCTTTTAAATCTCTCTTTGGATGGACTCCTCCAGGTCAGAGCCCATTGGGGGCTTATTTTCCCAGCCTTTTCACCCCACCTCCACCCCTTTTTCACTCTGTTTTTAATCGTACATGGCTGTTGCACTGTTCAGCTTCCTCTCTCACTGCATCTCATATTTCACCATTGTTCGGCTCCTTGCTCAGTCTAGATGGCTCTGTTTTGGAGAATAGACAGCTTGCCAATTCAATAGGGGGATCAGCGTTTTTCCTAAATCACTCCAACGTATCGATTCTGCCATACCCAGTCAATAGATTCTTGCAGCAGGGGCTGTTTATTACCTCTGTGGCCTGGAGGAATTTTCCCACATGGTGCCTGGCTAATTTGTTGGGCGCACTCTAAATTCATGGACTCTGCTACATTTGGCTATGCAAGTGCCCTTGCCAATACACTAACAGTACAAGGCCTATTGCAGATTATTAGAAGATGCCAACAGACAAAGCCCCAAACTTTTTAGTTTATATGCAGGGAGAACATTCCCCTAAAACCTCTGCTTAAGAATTCTGACTCCATGACCCTCCTCAGGGCAGGCTCTGGGCTCCCAAGAAGCTAAGCTAGCAGGGGTGGATTTGGCCTGGTATGTTTACTCTGCCATTGTACAATGCCATTCTGCAGCAAAGTAAAGTCCCTCTTGCATTGGGGTTGCTAGTTAATTGTTATTTTACGTGGGTGCTTGATTGCTCAAGTAGATTCTTTCCATTGCCAGTGTTCAGCTACGGTGCTCAGGAAAGGCTTGTGGCTTCCAGCACTGGTGTTCCGTTGTGTTATTCGTCTCACTGCGTCAGAAAAGATTAAACTAGACAATGAGGAAAATTCACAGAATGATTAGCCTGTCAGACACTATCCACATCCCAGAATGCTTTGCGTAGTCATCCTTCTACAGCTGGGCCGGGCCCGAGGCCTTCACGGAGTCACATATGCACATTAAACTCTTCCAAGCACAGAGATGTCAGTGCTAGGAAGCACCGCTAGAATATCAAGTGGATGGAATTAAATCTCCAGTTGCACCAGGGTTAAAGTAAAAACTTGTCTGGCATCCCCAGAGGACCGTGTCTATAGGTGGGCTGTAAACTGCAAAGCTACTCTGAAGAATAAGCAGCTCTCGAAGGAAAAACATACATGAAGAGCTGGAAAAAAACTGATGTCACTTGAGCTGCACTCATTCAGAAGAAAAAAAATCTCCCTGCTACCAATGCCAAGTCATAGTGCTACGCACCTTGGATCCATGGGATAAGCAGCAGTAAATTTTGCCCTCACATAGCACTTGACACACAGTACAATGTGCCCGTGTAGTAACTAAGACTGATACCGACTCCTTCTGGGGGCATGGGCAAATTACTCTGCCTCAGTTTTCCCATCTGTAAAATGGGGATTTAGCAAAGTATTGTAATCCCCATTTTATGAAGGGTAAATCTGCAGCAGGGAGATGGCTAACTGATTTGCCCCAAGTCAGAGAGAGAGTGGAATTCAGGAGTTTGTGGCTTCCAGTGCTGTGCTCAGACCAAGAGAGATCACGTCTGTCTCAAAATCAACGCTTTTGGGTCTGGACTGTCCTCACGTTACGGTAACGGCAGTCATGCTGCAGTGAGTACAACCATTGCCACTGCTGGGGCTGCTGTCTGGAAGTCTCTCCCTAGGCTGCCTTTGTCGGTGGGTGGGATTGAACCAGGGACCTCTGAAGCTTAGTGCATGAGCCTCTATTGCATGAGCTAAAAGACAACTGGCTGTTAGCTAAGACTGTAGAGCAAACTCATTAATCTCTGTCTCTTCTATGTGGTCTCGGTGACATTAGATGGGACAGAATACCATACCTATGAGGTGTGTGGGTTACACCTGCAAACCCAATCGGAAAGACAGAAATTCAACAAAACCCCATGGAATGAGTCTCTGAAAAATAAAACATGCTAGCAGGATAAACACCAGGCTCCTCTTTGCCACACTGAAATGTCAGTTAGAATCTGTTCCAACTCACCGAGTGGCACCTACAACACCAAGCTGCCAAGGTAAGAGATTCCCTTCAGTAAAACTCAAGATGAGGCAGGGTCTTTTCCACCCCTATCCTATAACCTTGGCTGGTTGTTAAAAGGCTTACATGGCAACTGAATCACAAGTGCTAAAGAGCAATGGGAGTGAGGCAAGTCTGGCTGTCCTACACCTGAATGTGAAAGACTGGTAGCACTGTTCCAACCCCCCATCCCGGAGCTCATCCAGTAGAACTTGGCCCTCTGCTTTCCTGGGCAGAGCAGGCTGATCTGTGCGCAGGGGACAGACATGCACTAGAGACTTAGGTGAGACTGTGCTAAACTCATTTCACCTGTGACCTGATTTGAAACTCAGTCTACTGGGAATGGAGCACAGCATAAGGCTAGGATGCTGGCATACTGTTCTGCTTAGTACAGCCCTCAGCTAGAATTCAGAGGGAACATTTTAATGCCACAGGTAGCACGGGTGGAACATTTTCCATTACGCTGTTTTTTTTTGGTTTTGTTTTGTTTTTTGGCCTTTTTTCCTAAACTGATGTTTGTATTCCTCAAAAATTTTCCATGTTTTTAAAGGAAAAATCAGAGTTCTCAGTGAAAATTCCTGCAACATTTTTGGGGAAAAAACCCCCAGAAGTGTTTCCTCTCTTTCAAACTTTTTCACTGAAATTCTTACCCAACCAGCTGTAAGCCTAAGGCTAGAAGTCTAGCAGGTTTCAAATACAGCTCCAGAGAGAGAAAGACAGACTCCCTTTGGAGTTTCATGTAGGAACTGGATTATTTCTGTATGGTCCTGGTTGCATAAATGTTGGATTTCAATGCATGGGCAAAAGAGGCTGGGGCGGGGGGGTGGAATTCGTGGGGAACTTGAGCATTTTGTATTAATTAAGCCCCTTTCCCCGGAGCACTTCACTGAGTCACTTTGTGGCTTTCCAGCTCTCCCCTTCAAACCCCATCCTTTGAGCCCAGGGATTACGGAGGAGAGGAGCCTACAGGGCCAGCTACTTTTCCATGCCCTGCAGTGAATACAGGATTGTCCTTACAGAACAGACAGCCTGGAGATTTAAGGGCCAAACCCTCCAGCTAGTGTAAATAACTCCATCAACTTCAGCTACGTTGATTCACTGCAGTTACAGATCCAACCCCCCGGATTTGAGTAGCTCGGACTCTCCCTTGGGCATTTCAATTAAACGCCTGCTCTGGGGCTCTCAGAGCTGAGTGTGAATTCCTGCTTTCCTTTGGAGCTGGGTGCTGTGGTGCGAGACCTCCCTGGTGGCTTTGCTGGTGAGGAAGGAGTTATTGTTAAATCTTTCCATCCCTCTCAACCAGCCCCATTATTTTATCCTGACAGTATGTGTCACCAGCAGTTTCAATAAAGCGCCGGCAGAACCAGCGGAGGCTGATGACAATCTAATGAAGACAAGGCGGTTGGAGCTGGATCCTTGTTAGTTTTCTTTATGAGCAGCTGTAGACTGGGGAGCAGCGACAGGCATGGAGAGCAGAGCCAGGGAAATCACATTCCACTTGCAATGGAGAAATAAATAGCTTGTGATTTGCAGGAGGAGGAAAACAGCCCCCTGGGAGACATCCTGGCACTAAGGGGCAGTTAAATGTCCCCTCGGGAATGGAGAGCACAGCCCCCACCAATACGCTTTGACCAGACCAGCTTCCTGTGAATCGTTTTACCCTCAGCACTGTCTCCCATTAGAAGGGGTTTAAACTCTAATACATTGTGCAGGGATATTGTCTTCTTATTACTAGTATTGTGGTAGCACCAAGAAGCCAATCACAGACCAGGACCCCACTGTGCTAGGCACTGTACAAACACAGGACAGAAAGCTAGCCCCTTCCCCACAAGCTAAGATTCTGTGTAGTGAGCCCTCATTCCATCCCCTACCCCACATATCAATCCCACCAACTCACCTACCACCCTATCTGCCACCTTGTCCACAGACCCCCCAAAACAGCCCTCTGCATCTACCTCCCAATTACTAAACCTTTTTCCAGTCATCGTCCCCCAGACACAACCAAGCACTGTGCTCCAGTGGCCTGAGCATGTGGCCCTCCTGCACTGTAATCCCCGCTTTGCCATAGCTTCTCTCTGCAGTCTTAGGCACGTCACTTTACCGCTCTTCCTCAGTTTCCCCACCTGTAAAATGGGGATAATGGCACAGGCATATTGTGAGGATAAATACATTAAACATTGTGAAGTGCTTAGATACTATAGTGATGAGCACCTGATAAATACCACAGACTGAGACACAGAATGCAGGAAACTGCCAGACTGGACTAAAATAACGGTCCCCCAGTCCATTATCCTGTCACCAGGTGTGCAGAAACCCCCTCCCTGTGCCTGGCTATGGGGGAGATATCAGCCTGAGCCCTATCGGCTGGATAACTTGTGCCTTTATGGGAACGTTTACACGCAAAGCTCTCTCCTTTTCTGACGCTGCCTGATTCATCCAGTCGTGCATTCATCTAGTGTTTGTGACCTCGGGAGGGCTTCGGTGGCAGAAAATTGTGGGAAGGAAATCCATGGCACAGAGTGAATCACAGCAGAACAGGAAAGCCTCTAGAGAGAAGGGAGCTTCTACTGACACCCCGGTAGCTGAGTCCACAAGCAGCGAGGTGAAAGCCAGTGGCAGGGTATTGGAAATCAGGGCTGTGTGTGCTAGTTGTTCCAGTCTGCTGAGTGATTCTTTAAATACAAGGGGTCATTCTGCCCTCACTTGTAGGGATGTAAATCTAGAGTAACTCCTCTGATTTCCCCAGCAGGTATTGACTCCCAGCATACGCATTCGCTAAAGACACAAATGTGGGTGGATGCCTCACTGACTGACAGCCAGGCAGGTGGAGAATTTCCTGACCAATCCTGCTCTGTTGTGCTCAGGACAGAAAGAAACTGGCAGCCATGAGTGAGCTGATTCCCACCTGTGTTGACATCTTTAAGAAGTAACTGAACCTTGTCCATGAGTACACTGAGATTTCCTGCTACTCCATATACCCAGTGCATGGTGTAAATAAATAATAGGCTCTATGAGATTTTCATCTAGAAAGGAATCGACAATCGATGCCTATTGACTGTTCAATACGGACAGACCTGTTTTTGACTTGCAGAAACCATGGTTATTATTCAAGTGTGGTACAAACTCCTAATAAAGGCTCTGGGAAGAGAGGGCCAGATTCTCAACTGTTGTAAATCAAGTCAATGGAGCTATGATGATTTTCAGTTCACTCTAAGAGCTGTGGGTGTATTTGAACTGTGTGTGTATATACAACATTTGACCAAGGAAAGAAATCCGCAGAGCTCCACAGAGCACAGCAGGACAGGTCAGCACTAGCTTACTGGGAAGTATATTTGGTTGTTACATGGCAGTGGTGTACTTGTCCCCTGAATGATCATTATGCCAGGACATACCCACAATGATTTCCAAGATAACAGAGAGGGAAAGAGGCAGGAGTTTCAGCATGTGGATGAGTGGCTAGGCAATGGACAATTCAATGGTAGTCAATGCGCTGGCCTGTTAGTTCTCAATTGATTGGAGCTTCCTATTGATTTCAAATTTAGTGGGGATGGCTCCTGGACTAAAATAGCATGAAAGTGATTAAATCAGGCCAGTCTGAGATGCAATGTAACAGCAGAACCGAAGGAAATTGAGAGCTGGAGAAGAAATTACGAAAGGACAGCCCACTTCAGAATCCTTTCCCTCTGAGCACTTGCTGCTGGGAAGGCCCATTGTCAGAGGCCTCACAGGGCGACTCTGCTTTGGCACCATTGACAGCTTTCGCTCCCCCGATGGAGAATGTCCAACCTGACCCAGTCTGCTTGATCAGAACCTTCTGAACAAAACCAGGCAAAACTCAGTGGCTTATTGGTTTTGAACCTGAACCCAGGGTGGGAAACACATGCAAATCTAACCTAATCGATCCAGCTTCCACAACCCCTTGTGAGCCAAAACTACCAAGTTCCAGCCAGCTCTGGAACTTCTGCTACCCTCTAGGGGCTGCAGCAAACGAAGACTGTATCAGCCTTAATATTTCTGTTCCTAACTGGGATTCTCCATTAGCTGAGGTGGTGGAGGCCTGGGCTTTTGGAGCAGGAGAGTCTAGATTCTAGCCCAGCTGATGACAATGACCTCTGTGAGAACATAGCATTGTTACAAAGCCTTGGAACGAAACAGGAGGGAGAGTCACAGGCCAGAAGCTAGGTGCAGCAACAGGGCAGGGTGTGAGACCATGGGCTGGACTAGCAAGGGGACTGTAAGTAAGGACAGAAGTGCATTGGCAGAGTTGGGTGGTGCACCCCATGCCCAGCACTACTTACCCACTCTTTTCACATGCACTAAATTCACTCCCAAATTTTCAAAGAAACAGGACTACTTGCAGGAGACTTTGCCTAGAACAGCACATACCCAAAATCCCTGCCTTTCAGACCAACAGAATAGTGCCCACATTGTTCCGCAGGTATGGATTTCCACTGAGCAAACCACGGCCATTCTGGATGTATCACACCAAGTCATTCTGTCAGAGCGAGTCACGGAGATCCACCTGCGAGGGCAACACTTTTCCAGTGCTCTCTATGGGAATAGCCAAACACCTACTGGATAATGACACTGAGTGGTAAGAACTCCCAGTGAGAGGTATCTTTTTCGTGTTGCTCTGGAAAGTGTTGTACAGTCTATTATGTTACTGCCTTAGTAGCACAGGACAGCCAGAAAGGCAGCTGAGATACCAATTTTCTTTAGAGTGATTGTTAGTATTAAAATTATATCCCCATTGTGCTGTACAAACACAGAGTGGGAGAGAGTCCCTGTGCCAAAGAGCTCACAGTAATATAACTGTGATGTTACTAAATCTCCGGAAATACCTGGCGTCCTCACTGCCTGGCATGCAAGAGGCAATAACTCACCTATGGAGTCCAGAGGACAGGTGGCACTGAGCCGGGGGTTGGCTGATTCAGGGGCATTCAGGTCCTACCTGAAACTTCAGCCACAAGAGGAATGGCACCTTTCCTGAGGGGCATCCCGCTTTCAAAAATGCTGGTTCAGTCCCACACACCAGTGAGCTCTCAGGCTCCTGGCAGAGACTGAAGGGCTGAGATGCCACAGCCAAGGCTGCTCCTTGGCTGGAAGCACTGGAAGGAATCTCATGAGACAGCCTCTTCTCAGGAGATTTCCAGCCCGGATTTGAGGACCCATGGGACTTGAATATATAGCTGCTAAAAGCAAAGGGGAGCTCCCACCTCATTCTGCTCCCTGGACTGGCTGAGCAGTGCTCCCCCACAGCACCCCCCTCCTCTCCCTGTGAGAGGCAGGGGGTACCCGGAAGCAACCAGACTCTCACCTGTATGTCCCTTCACCCCAGTAAAGGGGGTTCTGCCTGCCTGAGGGGGGAGGGGACCACTTGTCTATCCACTCTCCTTAAAGGGTCCTGCAATGGGCCGCAGATACAGATCAGCAATAACTTCATCTCGTCCTTCCCTCCTCCTTCCATCCATCTCCCCCCATCAACACAGCATGCTCCCCCCATTGTCCGCCCCCACCCTCCTATTCTGGGCAGGCCATTCGATGCCCAAACACTACCCCAGTCTTGCATTCATAGTCCCAGCAGCTGCCCAGCTCACCCCCCGCAGCCAGTGCCACTGACTGGGATCCACACTCCAGATCTTCGCATGATGTTCTAGATACAGATGCTTTCCCTGTAGCACAGTCCTGCTTTCACCAGCTCTCCCCTCTCTATTTCATCCTACACCTCAATTGCTGTTAAAAGACAAGAGAGCAAATGAAAGCAGCAGAACTGGCTAAAGGAGGACTTCCCCATAAGGGGGTATCTGCAAGCTAGCACGTATTTCATGGCTGTACCCTATATTTGTGTACTACTTTCCTGAAAGCACTTCCCACATGATTCCTTGAGGAGGCCTTCCTGCAGCCTGGCCCATCACTATCCCCATTTCACTTATGGGGAAACCGAGGCACACACCAGTCAAGTGACTTGCCCAAGTCACCCAGCGGATCAGTGTCAGAGCCAGGTACCCTAACATCCTAGTCTCCTGCCATAACCACTAGGCAACCACCCCCTTATACAACAGGAATTCCCTCTGGCCAGCAGCCAAAGTCACTGCTTCCCCTGTCTTCCTCTTTGATACGAGTTCAGCCCTTTGAGTTTCTCCTTCCCAGCTCAGCTCCCCTCCCTGCAAGGCAGTCACAGCCCCATGTCCACACAGCAAATTCGGTCTGAAACTCAGCACTACGGTTTCACTGCAGGATCAACTAGGAAAGAGAAGCCAGGCTGGGGGGAGCAAAAAGCCTGCGTTAGATTTTCTTGTGGGCTTATGGTAGCATAAGACAGGCCTTGAGTCTCAGATGAGGCCCCAGTTGTGGAGAGTTTGCTGAGCGGGGAAGCTTTGCTATACAAAGTGCTCGCAATGTGGATTGGGTGGGGGCCACTGAAGCCAGGATGGTGGGGGACACACCAATTCAATTGCCTCCGTAGTCTGGGTTCCCACAGTGCAAAGCCCCAGCTGCAGATTAAAGGTGCCCTGCCCCCCAGCAGAAACCACCTGCCCACACGTGGGGTGAAACTGGGTGCCTGGGGCAGCTGAAACTAGTGAACGTGGCTGACGTGCATTCGGAAGGGGGAAGAGGAGGAGACAGAACAGATGAATGGCAAGTGCCCAAGTGTGGAAGGGCTTTGTGAAGGGAGAGTGATCTGGTGCAGGGTTCATGTCACAGCTGTCCCTCCTTGACACTGAGCATCAAACTGGTGGCCAGAAGCAGTACTTCATTTATAATGAAAGAGGTGCCGGGGCTCAAGCAATTTTTTTTACTTTCATAAGTGATGTGGAAACCCAGAGGTGCCAGGGCTGAGCCCTGGCACAAACTAAGCACTGGCTGGAAGTGCACAGGCAAGCACCCCCGGAGGATAGTCCAGCTGTTAACCAGTTCACTAGCCCTACTGTGAGCAACGAGGGGATATTTCCCACTGCCAAAATGGCATTTTCTTGCCCAAATTCCCTAGGGCAAACACCTATCACTAGAAGCTACCCCCATATTTTCCTTAGTGGTTCACACCAAAATCTGCATCCAACATGCATGCAAACAAGAAGGCAGTTTCAAGAGTTCCCTCTTGCACGGTGCCCAGGGTTCCATGCATGCAAAGCAGGACTTGCCCCGTGGTGGGATGCAAACACACCAGAGAAGTTAAATGCAGCAGTGTCTGGGAGAGCAGTGTGGAGGTGTTAACAGGAGAAGCTGTGGAATAATTTATCTGGGGAGATTTAGGATTTTCCCTCCTTCAAAAATGGAACCCTGAGAGACAAGAGCCAATCTGGTTCAAGAGAAGCCCGGAGGGCTTCTCACAGGTGCACAAGGACTGAAATTCTTACAAAGGAGCAGCCAGCCCTCCTCCAGGAATTTCTGAGCTTGCAGCCATTCCCAAGAGATTCCAAGCCAGTCACATGCCATCACGGTGCAGGCTGGCCTCTTTCATTAGAAAGTCTCTGAAAAATGGATCTGCATTTTCCCCAGCTTCTGCAGGTTGACGGGGCAGTAAAAGGGAGATAATGTGACCTTTGTGCAAGACCCAGCCTGCACAGTTCTAGCAGCACCTGTTAGTTACATACTGAAACCCCTTTAATTTAGAACACACTGAAACACAGCACATTCAGAGGGCCAAATCTCAGCCCTGATCCAGCCCCTTCATGAGGCTTTGGCAGCTTACAGGGGGCATAAAGTTCGTTTACCTGACCTCCTGGGCAGTGTAGATCTGATTTATCTCCACCTCTTTGTGGCTACCCCAGCTGGTGAACCAGCCCCTTGAGGGTCATTGTAACCAGAGGCAATTTACTGCAGCCTCAAGGCTATTCTAAACTGTGACAGACTGAACCTGCCCCCAGCCAGCCCCAGAGGACGGGGATAAATGTGGTGTGAAGCCACCTTTGTCCCCAACTCCCCCCAGCTGACAAACCACCCCTAAGATATTCAATGTTTCTGAATAGGGAAGGAAGTCATCTCTCCTAGCAGCGTTTCTACAGCACCCGGGGCCCTGGATTCCCACACAGGGATGTGGTAATCCACTAGCCATTCAGCATTTCATAGAATATCAGGGTTGGAGGGGACCTCAGAAGGTCATCTAGTCCAACCCCCTGCTCAAAGCAGTACCAATTACTAGACAGATTTTTACCCCAGTTCCCTAAATGGCCCCTCCAGGATTGAACTCACAACCCTGGGTTTAGCAGGCCAATGCTCAAACCACTGAGCTAACCCTCCCCCCCCCCTCCTCACAACGCGGGGTTCACACAGGAAACTGGAGCACTCAGCTCTCCCCCGGGGAAGAAGTTCTAAGCAATGCCAACTATGAAGGCAAGTATCTAAACCCCTGACCGCGTTCAACCAGGGAGCGCCTCGCTGGAGCGAGCACTGCTCCCCCTCCTCCTCCTCCCCGGAGATCCAGCGTCCCAGCAACCCGCTACCTCGGGGGTGCACTGACACACCGCACCCGCAGCCCCGTCCCCGAGCCCCGCAACATACACCCCGATCCGCGCTGGGGTGGGCAACTGCGAGGGGAGCCCCCGCGTGGCCATGGGGCAGCCTGGCCAAAATGCCCCCCTGGGCCACGGGCCGGAGCTGAAACTTCGCAGGAGGCTGAACCGCCGGGGGAAGCGGGGGCTCTGGCTAGTCATGCCCGGCCCTGAGGCTGCAGGGACTCCCCGCCCACACACACGCCGGGGCAGCCAGTGGCTGCTGGGCAAGGGACCGCACCTGCCTCGGCGCGGTGCACGGACCCCGGGAGCTGCCCTCCCGCCGCAGCCGCCCTGGGCAGCTCCTTGCACCGTCCCCGGCTACTCGCCCGTGGACGCTTAGGGTCTCCACAACGCCCCGCTCACCTCTCTGCATGAGGCGTCCTGGGGAGCCCGCCCCGCGGGAGGGCCCCAGCCAACCCCCGCACACCGAACCAGTCCGCCAGCCAGAGCCGGGAAGCGGGCACCGGCTGGGCCAGCAAACCCCGCGGCGGGGGCCGCAGGGAGAAGCCCGCGTGCAGCGCTGCTCGGATGCCGCCGCTTACCTCGCCCGGACTCTGGTGCAGCGCGGACCGCCTGCAAACTCCGCAGCTGGGCTCGGGAGCCTCACGGAGCCAACCCCCGCGGCCTGGGCAGCCGCCAGCCCCACGGCATCCTCCGCCGCCCCCTGCCAGAGGAGCGGACTGCGTTTGTCCAGAAGCTCGGCGCGCCCCCTGCTCCGTCCACATACACGCGCGCCGCTCTGCTGCTGAGCCTCGGCGCCGCTCCGTGTGTGGCGGTGCCAGCCCTGCGCTCCTCCCCGCCCACCCCCGGACTGCAGGGTCCCACCCCCGCGTGCCCGGCGGGATCCCAGCCCCCAGGGCTCACAGGGGAGGGGAGGCAGCGCGAGCCTCCTGTGCCGTCCCTGCAGTCACCCGCTCCGCTGCGAGCCCGGCCTGGGGAGAGCAGTGCTGGGGCATCCTGGCTGCGTCTACGTGTGTCCCCCCAACTCCATGCGGGGCTGGGCATGAAAGCCCCTGCTCTGGCTCTTTTGCAAAGCTATGGGGGGCAGGAGCTGACCTGGGCATGCCCCTAGCTCAGGCAGGCTGGGCATGGCTCCCTCATCCTTATAAATCCACATGTGAACCCAGAGCTGGGCAGGCAGCCCTGGAAGATGAAGGATTCTTAAGTCACAGAACAGGTGTGACCCAATGCAGGCTTCCTTCCCATGCTGCCCACCCCAGCACAGCTCCCCTTACCCTGGAGGTAACAAGATAGTTCAGCCTCTATATGGCTTGGCTTACCCAAGGCTTGGCCTTTTTCAGCTGAGGAGATGCTAACTGCTCAGGCACCAACTGATGCTGCTGGGTCTTTGCAAGCTGGAGCCACTGACTAGGAACACCAGGGTGCAGT
The DNA here is from genome assembly GCF_011386835.1 of Chrysemys picta bellii. Taxonomy (NCBI): domain Eukaryota; kingdom Metazoa; phylum Chordata; order Testudines; family Emydidae; genus Chrysemys; species Chrysemys picta. Next base: position 29,918,456 of record NC_088794.1, on the reverse strand, counting down.
TCTGTGGTACAGGCTGGCGAGCAGAATGTCTTTCAGTCACTAGTGATCTGTGCCAAGTTAGACCCACTGGCCTAGCCAGGGGGAGCTCTATTGTCCAGGCTCAGTCACTCTCCAGCCTCTCTCTAATGGCTGGACACTGTTACTCAGGCAAAGCCCTCTAGCCATTGCCACCATCTATGGAATATAAAGTCAAAATACAAAATATAAGAACAGCAGGGCTGGGTCAGGCCAATCCTCCATTTAGCCCAGTATCCTGTCTTCCAACAGAGGCCAGTGCCAGATGCTTCAGAGGGAATGAACAGAACCGAATCCATTCCTTGTTGTCCACGGCCAGCTTTGTCAGTCAGAGATTTAGGAACACCCAGAGCATGGGGTTGCATCTCTGACCATCTTGGCTAATAGCCACTGACAGACCTATCCTCTGTGAACGTATCTAATTCTTTGTTAAATCCAGTTATACTTTTGGCCTTCACAATATCCCCTGGCAACAAGTTCCACAGGTTGACTGTGCGTTGTGTGAAGAAGTACTTCCTTATCTTTGTTTTAAACCTGCTCCATATTCATTTCATGACCCCTCATTCTTGTGTTAGGTGAAGGGGTAATAATATTTCCTTATTCATTTCAAATCACCATTCATTATTTTATAGACCTCTATTATATCCCCCTTTGGTCATCTCTTTTCTAAGCTGAACAGTCCCAGTTTTTTGCCTCACCTCATATGGAAGTTGTCATAACTATAAAGGGAAGGGTAACAACCCTCCTGTATACAATACTATAAAATCCCTCCTGGCCAGAGACACCAAAAATCCTTTTACCTGTAAAGCGTTAAGAAGCTCAGGTAACCTGGCTGCACCTGACCCAAAGGACCAATAAGGGGACAAGATACTTTCAAATCTTGGGGGGGGAAGGCTTTTGTTTGTGCTCTTTGTTTTGGTGGTGTTCGCTCTTGGGACTAAGAGGGACCGGACATCAATCCATACTCTCCAAATCTTTCTGAACAAGTCTCTCACATTTCAAACTTATAAGTAATAGCCAGGCGAGGCGTATTAGTTTATCTTTGTTTTTCTCAACTTGTGAATGTTCCCTTTGCTAGAGGGAGGTATCGCTGTTGTGCTGTAACTTTGAAACTAAGGCTAGAGGGGGTTCCTCTGGGCTCTTTGAATCTGATTACCCTGTAAAGTTATTTTCCATCCTGATTTTACAGAGATGATTTTTACCTTTTCTTTTTAATAAAATCCTTCTTTTAAGAACCTGACTGGTTTTTCCATTGTCCAAAGACCCAGGGGTTTGGGTCTTTGATCACTTTGTAACCAATTGGTTAGGATATTATTCTCAAGCCTCCCCAGGAAAGGGGGTGTAAGGGCTTGGAGGGATATTTGGGGGAAAGAGGAAGTCCAAGTGGTCCTTTTCCTGTTTCTTGTTAAATCACTTGGTGGTGGCAGTGTACCAGGTTTTAACCTAAGCTGGTAGAAATAATCTTAGGGGGGCTTTCATGCTGGTCCCCACATCTGTAACCTAGAGTTCAGAGTAGGTAAGGAACCCTGACAGAAGTTGTTCTATACCCCCTAATCATTTTGGTTGCCCTTCTATATACTCTTTCCAATTCTAATATATATTTTTGAAATGAGGGTGACCAGCACTGCATGCACTATTCAAGGTGTGGGCATAGCACTGATTAATATAGTGGCATTATGATATTTTCTGTGTTATCTATCCCATTCCTAATGGTTCCTAATGTTCGGTTAGCTTTTCTGACTGCACTGCACATTAAGCAGATGTTTTCAGAGAGCTATCCACAATGACTCAGAGATCTTTCTTGAGTGGCAACAGCTAATTTAGACCTCATCGTTTGGTATGTATAATTTGGGATTATGTTTTCCATTGTTCATTACTTCACACTTACCAAGATAAAATTTCATCTGCCATATTGTTGCCCAGTCACCCAGTTTAGTGAGAATTTTTTGTAACTCTTTACAGTCAGCTTTGGACTTAACTATCTTGAGTAGTTTTGTATTGTCTGCAAATTTTGCCACCTCACTGATTACCCCTTTTTCCAGATCATTTATGAATATGTTGAACAGAACTGGTCGCAGTACAGAGCCTTGTTGGACCCCACTATTTATATATAAGAACATAAGAACGGCTGTACCAGGTCAGACCAAAGGTCCATCTAGCCCAGTATCCTGTCTACCAACAGTGGCCTATGCCAGGTGCCCCAGAGGGAGTGGACCTAACAGGCAATGATTAAGTGATCTCTCTCCTGCCATCCATCTCCATCCTCTGACAAACAGAGGCTAGGGATACCATTCCTTACCCATCCTGGCTAATAGCCATTAATGGACTTAACCTCCATGAATTTATCCAGTTCTCTTTTATCTCTCTCCACTGTGAAAACTGTTTATTCCTATCCTTTGTTTCCTATCTTTTAACCAGTTATTGATGCATGAGAGAACCTTCCCTCTTATCTCATGACTGCTTACTTTGCGTAAGAGCCTTTGGTATGGGACCTTGTCAATTTCATCATGGTTGGTGTGAAGTAATGAAGAGTGGAAAACATAATCCCAACTATACATACAAAATTGTCCACATGCTTGTTGACCCCCTCAAAGAATTCTAGATTGGGGAGGGATTATTTCCCTTTACAAAAGCCATGTTGACTCTTCCTCAACATATCATGTTCACCTGTGTGTCTGATAAATCAGTTCTTTACTCTAGTTTCCATCAATTCAGCCAGTGGTACTGAAATTAGGTTTACCAGCCTGTAATTGCCAGTATCGCCTCTGGAGCCTTTTTTTAAAAATCAGTGTTTATATTAGCTACACTCCAGTCATCTGGTACAGAGGCTGATTTAAGCCCTAGGTTACATACCACAGTTGGTAGTTCTGCAATTTCATATTTGAGTTCCTTCAGAACTCTGGGGTGAATGCCATCTGGTCTTGGTGTCTTATTACTGTTTATCAGTTTGTTCCAAAACCTCCTTTACTGACACCTAAATCTGAGGAACTGTCCCAGACTGATCACATAAAAAGAATGACTCAAGTAGGGAATCTCCCTCACATCCTCTGCAGTGAAGACCAATACAAAGAATTAATTGAGCTTCTCTGTAACAGCCTTGTCTTCCTTGAGTGCTCCTTTAGCATCCTGATCATCCAGTGACCCCAGTGATTTTTTTGGAAGGTTTCCTGCTTCTGATGTACTTTAAAAAATTGCTGTTAGCTTGTGTGTCTTTTGCTAGCTGCTCTTCAAATTCTTTTTGGGCCTTTTTTATACTTTTGCATTTGACTTGCCAGAGTTCATGCTCGTTTCTATTTTCCTGAGCAGGATTTGACTTCCAATTTTTAAAGGATGCCTTTTTGCCTCTAAGTGCCTCTTTTAAGCTGCTGTTTAGCCATGATGGCATTTTTGGTCCTCTTCCCCCCTCTATTTGGGATATATATATATATATAGTTTGAGCCTCTGTTATGGTGGTTTTAAATAGTTTCCATGTCGTTTGCAGGCATTTTACCCTTGTGGCGGTTTCTTTTAATTTCCATTTAACTAGCTTCCACATTTTGTGTAGTGACTCACCGAAGGTCACCCAGGACATCTGTGGCAAAGCAGGGATTTGAACCCAGGACTCCCAAATCCTAAATTAGTGGCTGGACCATCCCTCCTCCTAGATCTGGGTCCAAACTGCTGCTCTGCCCCATTGCTACTGAAAACATATAAAGAAGTACATTCCCAAGACTTCCGTCCCCTTGCTTACACAACGCCCATTATTTCACCCAATTAAATGTTTTCTTGCTGATAAGGAAGACCTGTAAAGTTTACTCATAGTCTTAAACCTGCACTGAAATGATTTCTAACTTGGATAAAGTATGTGGGGAAACAAATACCACAATTAGAACAAAGGCTCTTGAAGCTCTATACATCCAAGATTCAGACTTGGCATGGAGCTAACCCAGAGGCACAATGCCGCAGCCTAATCAATGTTGTCATCACTGCAAACTGCTCCCACAGCGAACACCCAGCCCTCTCTCTCCTCTCCCATCCTCTACGTTAGAGCTGGTCAAGTTCTCTGCAGTGAATCTGAAGCACTGAGTCCTTTTTTCTGTTCCCATGGTACCCACTGAGGTTGGATTTTTTAAATTGTATTTTATTTTTACTAATTTGTTCATTATTCATAAAGGCTGGGAAAAACCCATTTCAGCCAATAGTTTATCTGCCAGCTGAGTGTTGGCTCTTTGTGCCCTGAGCCTGGTCACATGGGATTGTTTGTGATACCTACTTGGATGACCTTCATGAAACAGGAGGTGCACCCTTTTTTGTCTGCAATCCATTCACAGTGGGCTTGTTATCATTGGACGACTCTACTAACAATGAAGAGCATTTCAAGACTGCCCCAGGGGCACTTCCCTCTCATAAAGATATACCCACATCCATAGTCCCAAAGGTTTTGCTTGCTGTGAATATTCTTGGGAACAAAAACTCTCCTGGTGTCTGCTGCAAAGCTCACTGAAGCCAAGAGGAGTCTTGCCATTGACTGGGATGGGCTTTGCAGTAGGTCCTCTTTGTTTACACAGAAGTGGGGCTGCAAGTCCCAGCAAAAAGAAGCTACAGGTTTTATTCACTAGAACAGGTTCTCAAACTGTGGTCCGTGGACAACCAGTGGTCTGCAAGCTACATTCAGGTGGTCTGCGGATAGTTCCCTCTAAGGTGCGTGCCTGCGCGACGGCACACAAGAGAATGAAGGGCCACCCACCTAATTAGTGGAGCCACGCTGGAGAAGAGGCACACGTAAGATGAGGTGGTAGCCTTGGGGAGGATAGGGGGTAGGTGGGCGGTGGCAGCAGGGTGAGAAGAGGGGGGTGGGAGGAATTTGGGATGTGCAGGGCTGCAGCGGCTAGAGAAAGAGGCGACTTCCCCAGCTCCAGGGCTGCGGCTGCCGGGGAGAGACAGCCCTCCTTCCCAGCCCCAGCTCGGGGGCTGCTGCGGTGGGAGAGAGAGGGAAAGACCCCCACTCCTTCCCAACCCAAGCTCAGGGGCTGCTACGGCAGGGGAGAGAGGGCACATCCATTGCCTTAGAAAGGTAAGACTGCTGATATTAAAATAGGAGTAGTGTGCTTTTATTTGTAGAACATATAGCGCTTTTATCCAAAGCGCTTTACAATAGTTAGCTAACGGTACAAACAACATTTGGAAAGATCATTAAGTGGTCCGCTGAGAGCCTCAGCAATTTTCAAGCGGTCCATGAAAAAAGGTGTTTGAGAATCACAGCCCTAGAACATTCGTGAATAGCTCTTTTTCCTTGATTCTGCATTTGGCTCTATCTCAAGGACTTTTCTCACTCCCTTGCCCCCGGCCTAATACAGCTGACCCTTATGACACCATTGGACCATGTTGAACCACCTTCAGGCCCAGCCACAACAATACAGTTGAACAACAACAACAACAACAACAACAAAAAGACACTTTTCCTGTACTTAGCATGTTGCATCAATGAATTCTGGCCGTTTTATACATCTAGCACTGGTCACTGTTGGAGACAGGATACTAGATGGACCATTGGTCTCTCATTCTCCGACTGAAAGGGGGCAAAATTTTCAGCTGAGGAGTGCTAAGTGTTGGTAACATTTTAGAGTTCTGTAACAACAACACACAGCTACAGCACACATCATCTTCCCACCAGGGCCCGCAAATAACTTTATTAGCAATAGCCCTGGTTAGCAGAAGGAAAAACTGAGGTACAGAAAACTTAAGCAACTCACTCAAGGCCACAGAGAAAGTCAGGAAAATAGCCTTCAGCGAGGAGAAGAGTCTGTGTGTTCCAGCCAATGTTGATCCGGTTCCATCCGGGCCATGAGGGTCTGAAAATCATAGTTCATTCATGGTGAGTAACTTGGTGAAGGGGTGGACCTAGGGTTTAATCCAAACCCCACTGGAATCAATGGGAGTCTTGCAATGTAGCTCGTAGCCTCAGCAGCTCTTCCAGTACTCTCAGCCCAGCCTGTGTGGTACAGAGCACTCAGGGGGGCTCTGGACCAATACTTCAGGATTATGGAATTCATGTTTCCTGTTTTGTTTTTTTTTAAGTAGGAAATTCCATCCCAAAGCCACTTGATAGGAAGATTAAAGGTTGCCACGTTAAGGACCCAAAAGCCAGGAAATGACAATGTTCAGGTTTGCCCACTATAATAAAAGTGGCTTTTAGCCACTACTGGCCCCTATAACTTTAGCATGGCCATGAGACCCAGGCACATGAAAAGTGCAAGTATCTTGCTAAACGCAGAGATCAAAGAATACAGAGAGGTCTCCTACCTGTATGTGTCTTATGCTGCTTATGCCATGACTGTGTGCCGTGCAGAGTATCACTGCTACTAGTAGTCATACACTACAGACCTGCAGTGGCACTGTGATGGCAAATCTATCACAGCTGTGTCTAATCCCCTTCCATGCCCAGCTTCCTCCAACTCTTGGAATTTGGCTTCTATTTTCCTGACTAATCAAACTGTCCAGGATGAGAAGCTTCATCTCTCCTACCGATTCCTCTTAAAACATCCCAAGGAAACGAAACCAAATGATCATCTAATTGAAAGGCAGCACTCCCTGCACCACCCCCATGCTAGTGCTTCTGGCACCGGATCTAATCTTGGGCCGATAAAAGATACAGCCTCTCCCAGCACAGAAGAAATCATTGCGTTTCAGAGTAATGTTCCTCTGGGCACAAGAGCTCCATGGAAATAGCATGCAAGCTCTCACTTTGGCAGCATTTTCAAATCCTCTCAAGAGCAGAATGGGTCTGGAATTGGCAAGCTGAAGGGCCCGACTCTTTGGGTGCCTCACACGTGTGCGAACACTAGTGCCAGTGCAGCATTCAGCTGCTTCCAGCCAGAGAGCACCCTCTCCAAGCTCCTCCCACAGCCAGCCAGCTTGGTGCCAACTCTCACTGCTAACCCATAGACTCCCCTGGCCCATCTAGCTCCCACCTGCCTCTTGTCCCCAGTAGGTTCTTCTGCTCTGTCACCAACCGTTACCCTAGAGCTTTTCCCTTTGGTTCCCCATCTCTCCCTTAGTACTCCCTGATCAGTTACAAGACAGTGTAGCCTTGGGGACAGAGCCCTAGACTGCGCTGTAGAAAACCCAGGTTCTATTCCATGCTTTGCTGCTAGATGACCTGGGGTAAGTCCCTGCTCTGTACCTGTTTTCCCATCTGGAAAATGTCAAGCGCTAGATCTTCTGATGAACAGTGCTATACAAGAACGAGATATTATTATTACTCCAGCCATGCTGCACATCCTCAACTCTTGCTGGGTGGGTAGGGGTAACACCCTGAGCCACCCGCCAGTTCCTATCGTCCCCTCTCTCACCTGTTGCTGACAGCACAGTAGCTTTACTTTTTTGATCATTTAGTGCAGGGCTGGTCTATACTCAGAGTTGTGCTTGTTTCACTAATAGTGTGATTTAAAATGGCTTCAGTTAAACCAGTGCAAAAGGCTGCGTGGATCTTCTGAAATGGCTACAAACCCAGCTACTGTCAACTTAGTTTAAGCTGATTCAGCTGCAGAAAGCTGGGCCTGGAGGACAGGGGGTGGATCACTTGAAGTTGCCTGGTTCTGTTCATGCCCTCTGAGGCCTCTGGCACTGGCCACTGTCAGAGACAGGACACTGGACTAGATGCAGCATAGGTCTGACCCACTATAGCCATTCTTACTCTCTTATGATTAGAAACAGATTTAAGTGCAGCTGAAATAAGCCCCTCTGTCAGTTTCACTGGGGGCTGGTTGAAGTGTGGGAATCGTTTCCCATCATTATCTCCAAGTGACACAAAATGCTGCATTTCATTTGAATTTTTCCTTGCAGCGTTTTCCTGTTTTTCAACAGAATCAATCAAAAGATCATTTTGAGCAGATTCAAACAGAAACAATTTAATTTCCCTCAGATCAAAGGGAAAAGAAATTAACATTTTTACTGTGTTCCCCCCAGTTATTAACGTAGCTGAATTTGCGTACCTTAGTCCGAAGTGGGGGGGTTAGTGTGGACCAGGCCCAAGTGTGTGTGGTGGGCGGGAGGGCAGGGCCAGGGCTACAGGGAGCCCTGTATGTGCCTCTAGACCAGCAGTTCTCAAACTGTGGGTTGAGACCCCAAAGTGGGTCATGACCCTGTTTTAATGGGGTCATCAGGGCTGCTGTTAAACTTGCTGGGGCTTGGGGCCAAAGCCGAAGCCAGACCCCAACTCGTGCTTCGGCCTTGTTGGCGTGGCTCCGATGACTGGCCTCCTGCCTGGGGCTTCAGCCCTTGGGCTTCAGCTTTACGCCCTACCCCCACCTGGGCCTGCAGCTGCAGGGTTCAGGCAGGCTCAGGCTTCAGTCCCCCCTCCCGGGGTCATGTAGTAATTTTTGTTGTCAGAAGGGGGTCGCGGTGCTGTAGTTTGAAACCCCTGCACTAGGCCTTAGTGTGCTTTAGTCCAGTTTTGTGCATGATGCCTGTGTGACCAGAAAGAGATGTCTAAGGATTTCTAGGATTCCCTACCACTATTTCTCTGCTGCTTTCCCCTAACTTGCTCATTCCCTGAGAGATTCAGAGGGAGCCCCAGGGAGACTTTGTCAATCCACCCTCCCCATTATAGGAGTTATGGGCAGCCAGTTAGGGGAGAGGGTACAGAAATGATCCTATGTGACCAGTCACAACCAATCCCCCCCACCCCCCAATCTAAGGTTACCATATTTCAGCAAGCAAAAAAGAGGACGGGAGGAGCCCCGCCCTTCCCTAGCCCCGCCCCTGGCCCTCCCACTTCCCGCCCCCTTCAGAACCCCCAACCCTCCCCCCCCGCTCCTTGTCCCCTGACTGCCCCCTCCTGGGACCCCTGCCCCTAACTGCCCCCCAGGACTCCACCCCCTACCTAAGCCTCCCTGCCTCTTGTCCCCTGACTGTCCCCTCCTGAGACCCTCCCCCCATCCTAATTGGCCCCCTAGGACTCTACCCCCTACCTGTCCCCTGACTGCCCCAACCCTTATCCACACCCCCACCCCCAGCCAGACCCCTGGGACTCCCACGCCCCATCCAACCACTCCCCACCCGCAGACAGCCCCCCCCAGAACTCCCGCCCCACCTAAACCTCTCTGCTCCCTGTCCCCTGACTGGTCCGATCCCTCTCCCCACTCCTGCCCCCAGAACTCCCAACCCCCCCCCCCGCTCCTTGTCCCCTGACTGCCCCCTCTTGGGACCCCTGCTCCTAACTGCCCTCCAGAACCCCACCCCCTACCTAAGCCTCCCTGTTCCTTGTCCCCTGACTGCCCCCTCCTAAGACACCCCCCCCACCCTAACTCCCCCCAGGACCCTACCCCCTACCTGTACCCTGACTGCCCAAAACCTTATCCACACCCCCCCAGAAAGACCCCTCCCGAACTCCCGACCCCCCTCGTCTCTTGACTGCCCCCTGCAGAACCTCCCTGCCCCTTCTCCGACCCCCTGGCCCCCTTGTTGTTGGCCTTCACCTAATGTCTCTGTGAGCTTGCTCAGGAACGGCCTGAGCCGTTCGTCCCGGCACGCTGGGCAGCAGTGGAGGAGGAGCGGGGGAGGAGCTCCAGACTGCCGGAGGCGATCTGCGAATACAGGGAGGGAGGGAGGGAGAGATCTCTGCTGCAAGGGAAGTGGAGGAGGGGCTCTCTCTGGCTGTCGGCACCCCATGTAAGTGGCACCATCCGGCCAGCTGCCGTTAGCCTCACGCGCGCTGCATGGGGGGGGGGGAAGTCAAGACATTTACAAATTCCCCCCGGACGCTATTTTTAGCTCAAAAAGCCGGACATGTCTGGGGGAATCCGGACGAATGGTAACCCTACCCAATCACACTTAGCTTCACATAGTCACAGCAAATAATTTGCAACCAATCCATGGCCGGGGGGCGAGGGGTGTGTGTGGAATTCAGAGAAGTGTATCTAATAAGTGGAAGGAAATCACAATATGCTCAGGGACATTGCACAGGCAGGAGGCTAAATTCACCTAATAAATTAGCAATTTATCCTCTCCGTTCTCCTAACAGAGCCTGGCTTCAGAACAGATTTTAGGCTCTGGATTTCAGCAGATCCCAGGCCATGCTCTAAATCAGGCCTGCACAACTCGTAAAGTGGCGAGGGCCATATTACTCCAAAGAAAACAGCTGAGGGCCGAACCCCCCTGGCCCCGCTGACCCCCCCCCCAGCGCCGCCGACCCCCCCTGGCCCCGCCGACCCCCCCCAGCCACCCCCAAAACACAACATCCCCTCCCAGCGCCGCCCGCCCCACAGAAACAACCCCCCCTGCGCTGCCGAAACACCCCCCAGTGCCGCCCAGCCCCCCCCAAACAACCCTCCCCCCCAGCGCTGCCTGCCCCGTGGAAAAAAACCCTCCTTCCCCAGCATCACCCTGCTGAAACAGCAGTATTGAACCTTGGTAATATGTTATAGCTGGCCCCTAAGGTAGTATAATCAAGGTAAAAGAAAAATGTCTTTTTGCTAGAAGTAAAATAAGATCTTCCCCCCACTTTGTAATCAATTACCCTGTTGAATGAATGAGGTGTGAATGAGGAAGGTGATGAAGGCAGGCACCTCCAGACAGCTGCAACCCTTGGAGAGGGGATGGGAGCCAGACCAGATCAGTAGAACAGCCACTTGCCGCTCGCCTCCTCAGCCCCCCCCCCCCCCACCACCAACTCACCTGCCCCCCCGCCACTGCCCGCCCGCTTGTCTCCTCAGCCCCCCACCCCTCTAGCTTGCCTACTGACCCCCCGCGGGCTGCACAGTGAGCCCACCTACTCACCCCCCGTGGGCCACACAGTGAGCCCACCCGGGCCGCATGTTGTGCAGGCCTGCTCTAAATAAATGAAGCTCCCTAGGACCTACAAGCTAGCTCATGGGCCATACTCTGCAGCCTGTGGACCTGGTCTCATTATGTACAACTGATTCGAAACCTAATTTGTATAATGAACAGATCTTACACTAGTGCTTTTGAATTTACTTACTGGACTTACTGAAAAGGGTCCTTTACTGTGCTACTCAGAGCCTCCTCCCTCCTGTTACACTAGCACCCTCGTGTGGCTTAGAGCACTGATCTACAGCCACAGCTGGACAGATTTTCACTGCTTCAAGCTGGTTTTATAGCCTCTATGCAACATATTTTTAGTAGCCTCTTAGAAAAGTTACTCCTAAAAATAGCATTTCTAACAACTGCTCCTCTTCTGATATATCCTGAATTTGTATTATTGTAATGTCCAGGAGCCCCAGATGTTTATTTGGATTATTGTAATTCCTAGGTGCCCTTGTCACAGACCAGGACCCCACCATACTGTACAGACACAGAACAAAAGGTATCACTGAAGAGTGTCTCTTTAAAAACAAACAAACAAACAAACAAACTGCAGTTGCATAAGTATGGGGAAGCGGTGTTTCTTAGTAAGGCCCGGTCTACACCCACAGTTGCACAGGTTTAATGAAAGTTGGTTAAATGGAGTTGGTTAAATTGGAGCTCTGTATAGACACTGCTCTAGGGGGTTTGAACCTGGTTTATAGCAGTTTACCTTGTGTTAGTACATTCACAGATACAAGTTAAATCAATAGAATAGATTTAAACTGATACAAAGGTGTTTGCCCTAGTTTAAAGCAGTTTAGGGAGGCAGTGTTTCCTAGTGGATAGAGCACTTAACTGGAATTCAGGTGACCAGAATTCTCCTCTTGGCTTAGCCTGTTGGGTGACCTTGGGCAAGGCACTTCTCTCCCTTTATCTCAGTTTCCCCATCTGTAAAATAAGGATAATGATGCTGAAAATCACTGAGATCGACTGCTGAGGAAGACTATAAAAGCTAGGGATTATAACATAGACTGGGTTTAGGCAAGGCCTTAGATAACCATGATGATGAAGCTTCAGGTTGATACCAGAACTAAGTAAAATATTTAATGGAAAAATTAACAGATGAGCACAGGAGACCTGACAACATCTGGAAAGAGGTTTGGGTGCTGACGAAGACGGCCCGATTACTAATGCTACCTCCGAGCTCTGACGTAGCGCTTTTCACCCATAGTTCCCAATGCACTTGACAAGGGGAATTAAGCTGCATGCCTTATTTGAATGGACACTTGGTGCCAGCCCAGAGCATTTTAGAAAGAAACTTAAACCCTCAGTATTATGCACAACACTACAAAACCCCTCAACCCAGACAGACAACCTCAAGCAGCCCATCTAAACACCAGCTGATGTTTGATTTCCTGTGGTTTTAATTACATTTGGGCACCCAGCACCAGAGTTGATTTTTAGGTCACTTATTGTCTTGCAGACGGCCTTGTGTGACAGAAATGTTAACTCTGTTATTCAGCCTATAACATAATTGCCAATCCGCCCAGCAAGCCTCTCCTTGTAATGCATCCAGAGGATGTCACTACTTAATTAAACTAATCATTTGATAGCTGCTCAGTGGCCTGGGTGAAGTGATCTGGGTGGCCTCAGTTCAATTCCCAGTGGACAGATGTCTATATATCAAATACCCCATCCACTGCTACTGGCACCCTGGTTAGCAATCTCACACTACAGAGAATTAGCTTCCCCCCAAAAAGTGGACACTGTAGCTTGACACAAACACACAGACGTGGCCACGTTGTGGAGGGACGGGGGGAATATTGTGTAGATGGTTCCTTCGGTGCACCTGTTCTTTGGCTACTTAGGCAGCTTCAGTCTCCTAGGCTGTCAGTTCAGTTCCTTTCCCCACTACTCAGATCTCAGGAGAAACAAACAAGAAAGGAAACCAGACTGAGTCTGGGCATGTTTGTTTAAGGGCGTAGACTAGAGCTTGTAGGAGCCCAGAGCCCATTCTCAATATACAATGAGAACTGCTGAATGCTGAACAGTTTTGAAGATCTGGGCCCATTGGAGGTGTTGAGCACTTGAAAAATTGGCTGATATAGGATCCAGCCAGCAGGCATGTGCACCAAAATATCTGCCTTGGCCCTGCTACTTCAGAGGAAATGCTGGGGCTAGCACTGGGAAAAGCAAGCCTGTTATTCAATAGCAGATCACAGGAATGACAACTCTTATACAAAACAGAATGGGACTCTCTAAAGAGAAGCTGCACAGGCCCAAGGATACAAGGGAAGGAGTTCTGTGTTTAGGGCTAGGGAACCACAGCAACACCTGGGGACGGGAAGGGGAAGAATCACAGCTGGACTGGATGTAGGCAGCATATCTGCACTCTGGCCCTGATGACTCAGAGCCCTGTTTGATCTCTTCCCTGCATGTTCCAGCTGCAGTAGGACAGCCAGCAGCCTCCTTGCACTCCGAGGAGTCACCTTTGCTCTTTAAACGGACAAAGGGAAAACCGTTGAATGACTGAATGCATCCCTTCCTGCCCTATTACCTTCAACCCACTCTCACCAGTCAAGCAGGTTGGAGTGAGAGACTGAGTGGAAACTGAGCACAGGTCTCCCCCAGGCAATCCTCTCTCTTTTAGGAGGGGAGGAAGAAGTTTCTTACCAGAATTAATCCTTGTTTACTCACCTCCTCTAAAGTCGCGGAGGGGAGGGTGTATTGTACAGGTATAACACTTCCAAGATCTTCACCCTGAATCCACCCTGCCCCTCTGGAAGCTCATTCCTAGCCCGCTTCTCCTTGACCTATTAAGTAGGGAGCAGATTTGAAAGTTCAAACTGGAGCTGAGAGAGTGGATTGCACCTTGGAGAATGTGCATGGAGGCCAAACTGAAAGGGGTAGAGTGAAGATAGAATTATGCAAAGTGCATTCTCTTGTAGTTGCCTTCCCTCTTCCTAGATGTCCTCAGCATCTTACAAGATACAACGTTCTAGGACCACTCTAATGGCTAAGAGCAAAAATAAGCCACACACTTACATCTAAATGGCAACCCTTTGGAATCCTGCTGTTAGTGGTTAGAGCTAAGACAGGGCATCTGTTCTCAATGGCAACTGACTGTCTCTTGCCACCTTACTTTACCTCACTCTTAAGGGGGTGGGAGGCAGATGGATTACTTAGCAAGACCTCTGAGAGAGAGGAGTGATGAAATCTTTGAATAAAAGGTACTACAAGTGCAAGCTCTTTCCTCCACTTCCTCCCCACAGCATAGGAGTGGGGTTGCTGGTACCTTCTTGTATGACCTTGTCTAGATCCATGGTGAAAGGCAATTTCTTTACCTCCCCTCATTATGTAGCCAGGGATGATCACTCATCTGGATGCAGCATGACGCACTGTAGACAGGCTTAGGGAATAAACCAAAAGTTTCAGACACAAGCACTCCTCCTGGGCTGAAATTAACCAGAATAGAAGTGCCAAAGCAGCAGGTAGGTTTAAACTAAAAGAATGCCTCAAAGAGAAGGGAAAGCCCTAGCTCATTTTATACATGGGTTGGTAACCCTAGGTTTGTAATGTACAAATGAGACAGAGATGAGGCACGCTATGAAACCTCTTGCCAGTTAAGTTCACTAATAGTCCAGGAATGCTGGTGTCAGTTATTTAAATCCTCCTGCCCCATTATCTCCACATGTCTATCTAGATTGCAAACTCTTTAGGGCACAAACCTGTTTTCCCACACACCCTTGGCTGGGCTCTAAGCTACAAATTAAGTTTTCAGCATGGTGCATAAACTACAATTAATTTTTCAGAGTGTATATTTTAATGGGAGCGTCACTAAAGCAGGAATTCAGGGGCAAACAGCATCTATGTGTTGTTACTACATATTACCTTGTCTTTACATCAGTATCCTTGGAGGTTTAAGAAGCTTGAAAAGATTAAACTGGCAGCGTATCTATGCCAACCCAAGAATGGCTGGGGCACTAGGAGACAGAATGGCCCCGTAGTTAGCAATATATTCGTTATTCAAGTTTAATAAGAGATCTTAAATCAGAGGAGAGCCAGAGAAAAGTTACAAAAAAAGATTCCATTTATAGGTTTCTGGTGATCAGGCCTCAATTCCGCATTGACAGGGAGGCAGCGCATACCAATGAACCTCTCAGCTGATGGCCAACAAGCAGATATTTACAAGAGCACGTTCAGTTATAAGGTGTCTGGATTAATGTCTGAGCCAGGTTAGAATTTAGGAGTGAAAAGTGGCACCCCAACCAGCGTTTTCCTTTGCCGGCACACTTCCAAGGCAAGAGTTGTGAATGGGAAAGTCTTGCCAGTACTGCCAGGTAGTCATCACATCCCAGCTGGCACATTATTCAGTAACACTAACATGGGCTGAACATGTTTTTTGCACCCACCCAACCTTGCTGTTATTTACCCTACATTCTTTCCCTTCTGGAGACAGTTTATCCTACATACCTAATTTCCAAGACAAATCTCAGTGCAGGATTAGACCAGGAAAAACACATACGTAGGTTCTCAGAAAGCTAACAGAGTTGTACAAGGGACCATCAAACTAAGGCGAGAAGATATGGGATAAGACAAGGATGTACAAGGCAGGAGGTGGTTGATACTTTCCCTTCATATCTTCATAGGGGCAAACAACCTTCCTTACTTCATGTCCCACTTACCATTAGTGGACTTCTCAGTAGGGCCTAGCAGCTCTCCTTCTCTCCACATACCAGCTCCTTTGAAATCTTGCATGCTTCTAGAGCACAGCCCTTAGACAGTGGTGCATGGAATCATACTTTATAAGGGATTCCTAAAAACAAGTTAGACTTCAATGGCCAGAGCTCACCAGCAATGCAAAACATCCCCACAAGGGAAGCAATAAGAACATGACATAATTTTAGTAAGTTTAGAATAACCCAAGTTGTTTTACTTTATGATTAAGATCTTTTAATTCAGAGCCATTTCATTCAAAGATCGTTACTTTTCAGGGAAGGGGAGGGGACTGCCACATGGAATGTGGCCATGAACATCTGGACAAATTTGTTACGCTAAGGGCCACTTGTCCAAAATCCCGTTACATGCAGTGGCAATCCAATGGTGCTTTCTGCTCATAGGAATGCAAAGGATGTCCTATTAGCCATGCAACGCCATACCTACCATAGGTAGTGTGAAAGTAAACCACACAGACAGGTTGTACCCAAGAATACACCCGCAAATATTTTATTTGTTCAGTTATCCAGCCTGTAACTTTAAAAGCTCCATGTTGAAGTGAACGTAGAGAGACACAAATTAATGTTTTGTCTAGTACACCAGCTTTGGAATTAGGAAATGGGCATTTCCCATAATTCCTTCAAATTTGCATATCAGAGTCCTCAGGGGACAAAGAGTAAAATGCCAAGTTCTCCCCATTCCACCTGCCAGAATCACAAAACCAAAATGGGAATGTTTACGCACCCAAAGACAAGTCAGAAAAGGGACAATGGTGTGAACTAGCACAAACAGATGTGAAAAGATACACATCTGAGCCTTGCTCAGCTGGGACCACATTAGCACATGTACACTAGTACTACCTACTAACAGTCGGTCAATAGTTGGTATGAATAAATGTGAATGTGTAAAATTAATACTTGAGGGTGGAAAAAGGCTTAAAAATAAATGATTTGCTCAACTCAGCCTCTGCCCATTTAAGAGTTTAACATCTAGTTACACAGCCATAGCATTCACCACCACATTACAGCAGATAAATCCTAAAGTTTAACAGCAGCCATTTAATGGCTCACAATAGTACATTATGCACAATCAAGGAAGAAGCCTCATATGACCCCTCAGACTGATCAACCTCCCCTCAATTTACTGATCATCATCATGAAGGGCAGCCACCATACTCCATCGATCCTGCCTCCTTTGCTCTGAAACTCTGCTTCATTTGTTGAGCTTTTTAGGTGCACTCATACTGTAGAATTTTTAATTAAATTCTACTCTGTTGCACATTGTTTAAAAGTATCTGTGTCACTATCAACACGGGAGAGACACGGATTTTGCTTACCATTCAAGTATGAGCCCCAAATGGGTCAAAGATCTGTGCTTTGCTGCAGCCAGCAGCTTTGGCTTGTGAGTCTCCAGCTCCCGTTGAACGTTTGGGGGTAAAGCTGTTTGGAGATTCTGAGCTTTTACTCTGTTTTCGTATTTATATTATTTTCTTCTGTATAAATAAGCTTCTCTCAAAAGTAGTGTATAATGTGATTAATAGCCAGATAAGACTTCTGTATTTTTAGAAAAGTTATGTTGGTTAAAGTTCTGAGTTGTTACATTACAGGGGCCTGCATCTAGGACAATATGGGACAAGTTGATGTTCTACTGCGGCCACTACGTTTTAGGAGCAGTGATATTAGAAATGTCAGTTTTTAAGTGTTATGAGACACTGAGTCACTGGCAAGAATGCCAGCTAGCTTGGACAGCAGGTTCTCTCTCATCACTCAGGAAAGGGCCACAAGTGATCAAGTCAACCCTATTCTTTCATCAGCTAGGACAGCAAAGCATTTAGTGTCTGTGTATTGTGCAAGTGGCCGGCAGGATGCACATTTTCCAGTTGGTTTACGGTTGCTAAAAGCTCAGACCTAGCACTGGGAGGAATAGGGTAACTCTGAAGGATGGCAGAACTTGACCTGCCTTCAAAGCGGAAGCAAAGAATGCAGCTGTCTTGGCAAGTAAAGAAAAATAATGCTTTAAGTATAAGGCAAATAACTTAAGACCTCGATGGAATTAACTACCAGTTTTCTGTCTGTTATACACTTTACTCCATTAGGCAGTGGAGGTTAACGTTCTGACCTAAACTTCGATTATGTTGAGAGATGACCTGGATAAAAATGAACCAAAAGGAGAGGTTTTCTGTATAATCAGTGCTATGATGTAGTATGAAACACAGTCATAGGTTGCACCATGGTAATGTAAATCAGCTTTGAGAAAGGCAGTAAACCCCAGCATTGCAGGGGATGTAACAATTGTGTACTGTATTATATGCTGTGCAAGTGATGCAACTTGTTCACGCGCTCCAGTTACATCACTAAGTTTATCTTGCTGCAGTTCTGTCCCTGAACTTCTGCTAATAGGTGGATGGAACCAACGTTACATATATTACGTCACAGCTCAAGGTAGTTTCAGCAGAAATACAAAATTGTTCAGTGCCATGTATATTTAGTCCATAAAATGAGTGTTCCTAATGGCCCACCAAACAGTGTCAAAACTGAAATATCATGGGTCACTGGAAATAGGATCACTGGATTCCCTTTGCATTTAATTTAAAACCCCTAAATCCTTGATTTTGCAAGGAACAGACATTTATAAAACACACACGCAAAGATCCTTTCTTTTTCAGTAGTGTAGGTTTGACTTCTATCTATTGTAGTCTTTCTCCAACTTTGACTAGAAGGGGGTCATGGTGACATCTTTCCCCAGATGATTTTCAGACGTGGGTAAACAATGGAAGTTTTCTAGGTAGAATAAGGTTGAGTCTCATGTCAAACAAGCTGACTTTCACAGGTTGCTCTCTTAGTCCTTAGTCTGTTGTTCGGGTTCAAAATTTTCTTTCCCTCAGTTTGTTCCCGTTTTGTTCATCTGGTACTGGAGAATGTCCATCACCGTTGCTTAAGCATTTGTCCTTTTCAGATTTGTGCTCTTGCTGTTGTCGTCTTATCTCCTTACACCGCAAGGTAATGTCACTAAAAACAAAACAAGATTGATAGTATTGACTTAAACAAGCATTTCCGCTTAGATTTACAATCAAAACAATTGGATAAATACATCCTGGTGTCATTATGACACAGATAATTTGGCTCATTTTGATTAATACTACAGCACTAAGTTTGTATGGACTTCCTTTATCCTGTAAGAAAGGGTACAGATTCAGTTGATGAAAAAAGTTTATTTACATTTAGTGCTAGTACTTACAAATAGTTACCACCATGCCCAGAAGTATAATGAACACAGGCTGCATTCTACACAAATGTAGCGGGGAAGCTGCCATGCAGGACCTGACTCATAGGCTGGTCTCATTCCTTTGACCACACCCACTTACTGATTATAGAAGAGGAAGGCACATCTTTTATTTCTTCACACAGAGGTGCCATCGCCCTCGAGTAGTGTCCAAACTGAGTGTGCATATTTAGATTGTGTGTCAGGAAATTAGGGAAAACTCTCAACCTGGATAACAGCACACTTCTTATAATGAAGGCTGTGAGTCTGTAACCGAAGTCATGGATTCCCAGACTTTCCATGACCTCCGTGACTTCTGCAGCAGCTGGTGCTGGTTCAGGGGCTGCCCGAGGCCAGCAGCAGTAGTTTGGGTGTGTGAGAGGGGGCTCAGGGCTGGAGGATGCGGGGGGCATTTATCTCAGGGTGGGGGGCTTCCCAGCTCCCATGGGCATGGCCTTTCAGCTCTTAGGTGGCGGAGGTGCCGGGGGGGGCGGGGGAGGGTTGGGTGAGGAGGCTCCATGTCATGCGCTGCCCATGCCCTCAGGCCCCGCCCCCTGCAGCTCCCATTGGCTGCGATTCCCAGCCAATGGGAGCTGCGGCAGCCAGCGCATGTGGCAGGAGCAGCAGAGCCCCTGCCCTGGCCCCTCCACCGCCTAGGAGCTGCAGGGATGCAGAGCTGGGTAGGAAGCCCCTGCCAGCCCTGCCAACCCTCCCCCATCAGCACCAGCAGGGGTCCCATGCCACAGTCCGTCCCCCCTCTGCCCCCCCCAACACCAGCAGAGGGCCCAGGTCAGCACCCGCAGCGCCCCCAGAGCACCTGCAGCCCCTGCCCACATTTTAGTCATGGTGGTATTTTTAGTAAAAGCAATGGACAAGTCACGGGCCCGTGAATTTTTGTTTACCGTCACAGGACCTGTCCATGACTTTTACTAAAAATACCAGTGACTAAAACGTAGCCTTACTTATAACGCATATTTACCTTTGGTCCCCTCTCTCTTGGTCTATTTAACTTTGACTTTTGTTACCATCTTCATTTCCCCTGACAGAGCACTTTACCGGGAAGGCAGTTGGAGTTATGCACCTTCAGCTGTTTATTTCCAAAGTGACAATACTAGAGTTAGTCCCATGGAGAAAATACATGCCATGCATTTGTCTCCTGACAACATGTTGAAAAAAATCTGTTTTCAGGCACACACACAGTAACGCATCCTATTTGGCTGCCGGAAGTGCTTATGAACTACTCTGTCTCTCTTCTGTATTAAGATATTTTAGCAGGGAGAAGAGAATTCCTGCCCCTGTGGTAGATACTCAGGGAAGTGCACATCATGCTCACAAGCAGTTTGGCTTGGGTTACCGTCTGCACTCTAGTGAGAACGATGTAACCTTTTGAAAGGGGCCCTGCTATCTAGGCAAGTGGCCAAGAGCATATAAAATCAATAGATCATGCATATGCACCTGCTGTGATTGTCAGATATATGTTTGTCATCCTGGAAATGTTACATCTCCCACCCACCATCTTTACAACTACACTCCCGCTATGTTATATACAATATATTTTGCATCTGTAGCATGTATGTACATACAGTCTGGGTAAATATCTTGGGTATTTATTACTCAAGTTTTTCATCCAGATTGAGATTGTATTTTTCAACTGATCCCCTACTTTCAGTAGCTTATTCAGCTATTTTCTCAAAATTATTTTCGGCTGGAATTTCCAGTGGTTGGTCACCATACATAATTCTTTTTTATTATTATTATGAAGTTGCCTAAAAATCATGAGCCATATTTGATTTTGACAATGAGGGTCTCATCACTTAGATTTCAGACAATATTTTCAATCTGATCATTCAAATAAGGCTTTGAAAATAATTCCAGTTTGGCATGTATGTAGCCTTAAAAGACATTAGTGTCAGAAAGTAGCTTTAGAAACAGAGCTAGATGGTCTAAAAATATAGGCCAACGTTTTCAAAAGTCACCAGTGAATTTGGTGCCCAACTTGAGAAAAGTCTTAACGAGGCCTGATTTTCAGAGGGGGTTATTCAGTACTTTCTGAAAACCGGGTTTCTTTAAAGGTGTCTCAAATGGGCACCCAAAATCCCTAATGACTTGTGACAGCTGTGGCCATGGCATACTGTGCATCTGACGTATACACCAATGTGTGAGGGTCACAGACTAGCTTTCAGATTTCTGGCTAAGTTCTTTAAAACAAGTAGTTATAAGTTGGTTGTCAGGATTCTGGTTACATTTATATTTAAATTATACTAAACAGAGTCAAGCATTGTGGATATTATGTGTTGAAGACTACCTAATCAAGTCTCCCAAACAGACTTTGTATTGTACACCTTCAGTAGGCTGTTGGTGAGATGTGTTCCCCCTGGAAACTCAAAATTATATAGAGTTTTTAAAAGATACACTTTGAAAGTCTTTTGTTCTACAATAAGCTACTGTTCACATGGGCTGGTTAAGCCTCGTCTTGGCGCACTGGTGCTCACTGGAATCTGAGCTCTATCACCTTCGCTTACCGAATGAAAAAGCGCCATATTGTCCAGGTGAGCACAAGTATGATTCCAAGTATCCAGCACTGGGTAATGTAGAAAGGAAGGGACAGCATTAGGGTGTAAGGGTCGTACTTCACAACAATCAGAAACTCTGTGACTGTGATAGCAGCAACTAGCCAGGCCTGTTGACCCAACTTCTTATGGAACTTCCTGAAATAGAGACATTAAGTGATTAGTATTTTAGTAGCAGATGTACAATGGACAATACCTTTATAAAAATAAGAGGGAGGATAGAAATACGTATTTCATCTTTACCCACTTGCGTGAATGTCTACTCTTAACCATTACTATGGATGTATGGACATACTACAGATTGGTATGCTAAAGTATTTTCCTTCTAACTCTGAATACTTTGTTCTCCATTACAGCCCATTCAGAGGTTCTGAGAACATGTTACATGAATTAATCCTCAATATCTTTATAAGGTAGGCAAGTATCTCCATTTCAATAGATCTGTGAACAATTACCTGACCAAGTCAAGATCATAGACAGTCGATGGTGAAAGTGGAGTTATAACAGAGGAACTCTGACTTCCAGATCATCTTCTATGAACACTAAGCCACATTCCACACTTTGTTATATACAGTACTTAATGCTTTTAAGTAACAATGTGATTGATCTATATTCTGAGCCCTATTATCTTCCAAACAAAGGCTACCTAATTAGTCCTATCTGACCATCTCTTAAGGGACTGAAAATGAAGATGCTTATTATCAGAAAATAAGACACTGGAAGAGGGAAGGGCGCTAGAATGCTTTTGGTGGCATAACTATCTACAACCATAAACATTCTCAGTATTTAATCTCCCCTTGAATTAGTCCTTATGAAGTACCAGGAAAACAAAAGGGGAATTGCAACACTGTGTACGTTTGAATTGCTAGTGAACTCTGAAGTAATCAGTGACACTCAAACTAAACCCTACCCAAACTCAAGATTGTAAGCAAACCCTCTGAATACTTACAAGGAGAAGCCAAGGCAATAACTCTGCGGGTCTGTCTACACTGCAATTAAAAACCTGCAGTTGGCCTATGACTCAGGCTGAAGGGGCTTGGGTTAAGGGGCTGTTTAACTGTGGAGTAGACATTTGGGCTCCGGGGGCAGCCTGAGTTTTGGGACCTCCCACTTCACAGGTTACATGCCCATGAGGAACAAATTTCAGAAAACCTGTTCAAAAATTAGACATCTAACAATAAAAAGCCATTTGATTCCAATCAAACTATTCCAAGTACCATGCTTTGGAAGGCAGATGGCCACACTTCACCTAGCTCAGCCAACAATTCTCTGTATTCACTTTCTTACTGTACATGTTCTTTCAAAACAACTGTGGGATTACTATCCATATTACCAGAGAGCCTAGCCGCCCGTGTCAAGGACCAGGACCCCACTCTGCTAGGCACTGTACAAATGAAACAAAAAGATTGCCCCTGGTTTATATGACAGCTACAGACACTGCCACTACACTTTTCTAGGGACCCTCCTCTTCCTTCCCACCCCTCACAGCTAATCCTCAAGCCTTCTACCAGCAGCTCCTATCTCTAAATTAAAGATTGTCTGTGTCCCATAACACAAAAATCAGAACAAAAGTTTCACTCTGAAGCCCTAATACAGATGACTGAATTTTACCTTTGACACTGTCCCACTCTGTCTCTTTGGTAAAATAGCAGAGGCAAACCATACATAGAATATAGCATTTTTCTTCATTCATCAGGAATAGGAGAACTGTTTCCTCTGATAGGCTCTCACATTTTTACTTGATTTCTCCTTCATTCTGCGTTCACTCCCCTACATGCTCCCTCTTTGCCCAGCCCTCCCATGGTCTTCCATTCTGAGTGCATCCCAAGCTGCTAAGTGAAACAACCATGGGGAACACAGCACAGAGTGGCAGAGCTACTGGGGCAAGGTGGAGGGGAAGGAGAGCAGCATGGCAGAGACCAGGAACTAGAAAGCTACATAAGGTTGGGGGAAATGAACACGTCAGGGTGACTACGATGCTTCCTTCAGCAGTTCTTTTAAAAAATAGATCGACCTGCCTTGGGAATTTCTAGCTTGCTCATGACATCTGCGCTAGAGCCTCTAACTTGCTGGGGCTCAACTGGAGCACCAAACGTATGTCAAAAAGGACAAAGTTCAGAGACCACCCACAATACTTTGGGACAGTCTCTGCCTTGTTCTGCCGGGCTGTGGAAAAGGAGCAGAAGTCACCCATAAATCCCTCATTGGGGCCTCCACCAGCTCAATATGTGCAGGGCTGATGTAACTGTCTTCTACGCCTCCCTCCTGCAGCTCCTGGTGCAGGTGGTGTGTGATGGGCAGGGGAGTGGCTGGAGGGCACTGAACTCTTGCTATCTGCAGCTGGCGTATGGTCCCTTGGGAACCGTACCCAGCTACTGCAAGCTAGAATATGACAAATATGATGCTTAAATAGGAGCAATCTGACAGGTTCATAGTACCTGCACTGTTGTGGGGGAGGGGGCTCTTTGCCCTAAAATGCATCACCAGAGGGTCCTCGGATTTGCAAGGTGGTGCCGCAAAAGCTCCAGAGGACCAGAAAAAAGTGTTGGAAGATCGCTGAAGCAAGAAGCACCTTTAAGAAAAAGGGTTTAGGGCTGGACCATGCAGTCCTTAGAAGCTAAGTCTAAGGACTGTAGCACCAGGCTTGTAAATGTGAAAGGAGTTCAATGCCACCTCGCACAAATAAAACAAGTGTTCCAGGTAATCAAATGTTCAAAGAATATGGTAACTTTTTGTTCAAGAAAAACTGAAATTTAATATTGCCCATGTAAAATGGTCTATACGGACACCTGTTATCTACCACATGTAGCCTACAAGAGGGGATATGTTTAACAATCAAGGTGCACAGTGGAAAACAAAGCAAGTGCGGAGGGCTGGGCTTCTTTGCCCCAATAGGCTGATCCACTTCTACGGTAACTTGCACCAACAAACTGCAGCAAGGCTAAAAAGAAAGCAATTAAAACTTGACATTACACAGACAAAACGACTGGCTTACGGGTCATCCATGAAGTCGTAGATCTCCCTCATGCCCACACCTCCCACATTGACAAAGAAGACAAGTCGTAACAGGACCAAGTAGTGTTCTGGTGGCATCCACAGGACAAACTTCAAGTAAAATGTGTTCAGCTCTGCCAATAAAAACTGAGAAAAAAAGGACACTTTAATAATTTAATTTAAAAAGATTCAGTGAGTAAAGCCTGGACACACCCACCCCTCACATTTATTCCTAAAATAGAAACGTGTACTCAGACTTGTACAGAGAGGGCCCCACAAAGAGCAACGAGAAAACATGCCTATCTGCTTGCTCTGAATTATGCAGCGCTACCTTCCAGTCACATCTTGAAGTATGGTTGAAAATGCCAAGCAATGGCAGTTGTACTTAATCTCCAGATTAGGGGTGAAAACCGGGCTCCACTATGGAGGACTATGGAAAACTCCTGCTGACTTCAACAGGACCAAGACCTCAGTCTAGAATTTGGGAGCCTATTAAAGCTAATAGGGGGTTGTAGGCCCAGATGAGCATCCCAAAATTAATTATTAAGAAAGGTCTGAGGGAGCACAGGAACAAGCCTCCTCCTCCTGGGAGTTCTTACACATGACTCATGCGGGGGATAGAGGAGGAGAGTTTGCCAGAAGCAGAGGGACCAAGGAGAAGTTCAAGAAGCACTAGCGCTTCCTGCCCTCTTCACTCAGATAACTTCCTATAGTTCATCATAAGGAAGCAGAATGCTTTCTTTACCACTTTCTCCTGCACACACATATACTATGACTGAGGTAACGCCCCCCCTGGACCCTTCCGATCTCAGCAGCCCTGACTCAGTCAGCAGGTCTTTAGAGAGGGCATGGGGAATGAGACTATAGAGGACTGCCAGGAGTAGAGGAGTCAAAAGGAAAGTGGGGATACATGCTTCCTCAGCTTCCTTTGCTCTCCCATTTCATGTTGCGTTCACTGAAAAAAAAAAAAAAAAAAAAAATCAAAGGGGTAGCCGTGTTAGTCTGGATCTGTAAAAGCAGCAAAGAGTCCTGTGGCACCTTATAACAGACGTATAGGAGCATGAGCTTTCATGGGTGAATACCCACTTCTTCGGATGCATTCGAAGAAGTGGGTATTCACCCACGAAAGCTCATGCTCCTATACGTCTGTTAGTCTATAAGGTGCCACAGGACTCTTTGCTGCTCTCATTGAAAAAAGGGAGATTTGGTCAAAACTTGGTTAAAGCTTGAGCTAAAGTTATTGCCATTGGTTCCACAACATTCTACTCTATCCCAGCTCTCATGCTATGCCCTCCACCAAGATATGAGCACCTGTCAGGTGCCCTAAGAACATTAAAGGGTTTTATGGGGGGGGCTGCATGGAAGCGATTAGAATAAAAAAAATGTTTTTGTAAGGCACATGGTGAGGCACCAATGAAGTGTGGCAGCAACCTTAATTCTATTTTTAACCAAGTTTATCTGGTGATTTATATAGTTTTAGAACTACCACTAATGAATCCTAAAAGTATAAAAGTTGTCCTTCCCATGGCTACTGAAAAGGCTGATTACACTGCTCTACAGCCAAAATGCTTCTGAAATTAATGTAGTCAAACTTTACTAATTCTGGGTCACTGAGAACGAAAATGATGCTTAAAATTGTTGATTGGCTCTAGTTTTCAAGATATGCTATTGGGTCAGTATATACGACCCTTGACTTGGGAATGGCGGAGGATAAGTGAGTTATAAAGGGAAGGTATCTCAATTTAAACCAGAAATGACTAAAACAGATCTTTGTCTGGATCTATGAATAAATCTATGACTGGGTTTGGATAGTACTTGCTTTCTAGGCAAAACAATGAATGATGCAATCTGAAGCTGGCATTGCATCATGTTATTCCTAGAAGTCATGGATGATGCAATCATAATGAAGCTTACGTCACTCTGCTGAACAAATTGCCCTATATCAGCTCTAGAAATCATACAGTGTCGTGCTCTCTTATTTGTCAGTGTTTGATTTTGCAAAGGGACACATTTCTGTTTAGCCAAAGTGAGCAGAGATGCCTTGTACTTGTGTGAACAGTGCAGATAAGTTCTGCTATGTTTGTGGTGAAGTGACTTTTGCATCACAAAAGCGCAGTATAACCACTATGGTTAAGAAAGCCTATCACCTTTATTTTGGCTGCAGAATTGGAGATCAGGATAAGAGGTGGGCCCCACACATATGCTGCAACACTTGTGCAACAAATCTTCGCTAGTGGTTGAACAGGAAAAGGAAATCTATGCCTTTTGCAGTGCCAATGATTTGGAGAGAGCCAACAGATCATACCAGCAATTGTTACTTCTGCATGGTGCCTCCACTTGGGAAAGGTGTGTCAAAGAAGAAAAAGTGGACTGTGCATTATCCACACATTCCATCAGCTATACGCCCAGTACCCCACAGAGAAGGGCTGCCGGTTCCTGATGCACCAGAATCATTCTCACTTGAGTCAGACGAGGAGGATGAAACTTCTGGTCCTGAACCAGGAATGTCACAGGACCCACATTTTCTCCCATCCTCCTTCTCTGAACCACACCTCATAACACAAGGTGAACTGAATGACCTTGTCAGGGATTTGGAACTAACCAAGAGTAAGGCAGAGCTGTTGGGCTCCAGACTACAGCAGTGGAATCTCCTGGCAGGTGATGTTAGGGTTTCCATGTTTCGTGACCGTCAAAAGGATCTTGTCCCATTCTTCTTCATGGTAGGTAATCTTGAAGCCTGCAACAACATCGATGGTGTGATGGCAGCCCTCAACATCGTTCACGATCCAGATGAGTGGAGACTGTTCATTGATTCATCGAAGACTAGTCTTAAAGCTGTTTTACTGCATAATGGCAATGTTTTGCCATCAATTCCAGTTGGTCATGCAGTCCATATGAAGGAAACCTATGACAACATGAAACAACTTTTGAGGTGCATAAACTATGACCAACATCAGCGGCAGCTTTGTGGCGATTTGAAGGTTGTTGCTCTCTTGCTTGGTCTGCAGACTGGATACACAAAGTACTGCTGTTTCTCTGCGAATGCGATAGTCGTGCAAGAGATTCCCACTACATCAAGAAAGATTGGCCACTCCGACAGTCATTGGAGCCTGGGAGGAAAAGTGTTCAGCATCCACTACTTGTTGAATCAAGGAAGATTTTGTTACCACCCTTACACATCAAGCTGGGTCTGATGAAGAACTTTGTCAAGGCCATTGACAAAACACAAGCAGCTTTCAAGTACCTCCGTGGAAAATTCCCAAGGTTAAGTGAAGCTAAGATAAAGGAAGGTGTCTTTGTTGGTCCTCAGATTCGTGAACTTCTTCGAGATGATGCATTTGACCATGCACTGCGTGGCAAGGAAAAGACGGCATGGAAAGCCTTCCAGTTAGTGGCAATAAATTTTCTTGGAAACAGCAAGGCAGACAACTACAGGTTGTTGGTGGAAAACATCCTCAAGGCATACAAAAGCCTTGGTTGCAACATGTCACTAAAGATACATTTTTTGCACTCTCATCTAGATTTTTTTCCACCGAACTGCGGAGCAGTGAGCGACGAGCACGGCGAGCGATTTCACCAGGACATTGCAACAATGGAGAAATGCTATCAGGGCAAATGGAGCCTATCAATGCTTGCAGACTACTGCTGGACAGTGACAAGAGATGCTCCATTTAATGAATACAAGAGACAAGCCAAGAAGCGCTGAGTAGACACTGAATAGGACTAAACTATGTACATAATAGTTTTTTGCCTTTTGTTTCATAATAAATTTTATTTATATAACCCTTTTGCTGATTTTTAAAGTGTTACATAAACAGGACAGGTGAATATTATCATGTAAAGCAACCATAAACACATGAAAAGACCTAGGTTTACAATTTATGATTAAAACTCTATCTACACAATATACATAGACATAAAATGTCAAAACCTAAATTTCTTAGAAACAGTAGCCAATCAGTTGTTTTAATTGTCATATTTGAATTCAGCACATCAAAATACATAATAAATAGCACATTTTATCTCTGAAGCAGACGACTTCTCAAAAATTGTAGACCAGTGTTATAGATACACACAAAATACCAGGAAACATAAGCAACAGATCCAGTTTTGGGCACTAATTACCCAAGTTTCACTGACAAGATCTCACTGAGCAGCAGTAATTAAATATTTACTTAAGAACATGAGTTTGTAGATGAACTGAAATTTCCAGTGACAGAAAACCGCTACAGGGGGAGCCACTTCAGTTATAGTAATTATGGTAGACTGAGTCAAAGGATGTTTCTTGCTCCAAAGATTATATATAATGAAAAATATTAGCAAGTAATGATTAAATCTGAGGTATATCTGCGAGATGAAGCTAGTTTAAGAATCACAAATCAGATGCAAGCTGTTTTTGCCAAGAGAATCACTATGACTTGAGCTTGCCCCAGACTAACATGAACTTGACAGCTTCTTCAGGTTTAGCAATAGGCACTGCCAACTAATGGCTGGCTCTTTTTTTATTGTGCATGAAAGTTACTTTCATACTGGGTTCCAGGACCTTTTTATAGATATGCAGAATGTTTTATTAATATTGCTGTTTACTTCAACTTCCATAAAGAAATTGTATCAATCTGAGCAAATCCATTGTGGCATATGAATCTAACATACAAGACAAATTTTGTATTACAGAAAGTTTGGTGGTCTGAATTTTTATTCAAATTGACTATCATCTATGTGTTTGCAAAGTGCCTAACATATGTTGTAGGTGCTCCCACAAATTGTTAATTACAAGTAATACATTACTTGCTCCAAAAGGACAGTTTCACAAACCTGAAATTTGTCTTCTCCAATAAGAGTGAATTTAGAATACATAATCTAAGATGCCCTACAAAGCAAATTGGATTAGAAAAATTTGCTAGGCAACCCTTAAAATAAAAATGCCATCAGATTTTCATAGCAATCATTCATCCTCTGCTAATTTACAGAGTGATTAAGCAGCTGTTAGAACAGTCTGCTTATCAAATGTACAGATACATTATATATATATATAAATAAAAAATACAGTCCAATATCTAGAGAAAGCATCAAAAGCATTTCAGTCTGCTGCGTTTTTGCATTTCTCCACTTACTCTGGATATGTGATTGTTCTGGGACAGTGATATAAATACATTTAATACCTAAAAAGAACAGGAGTACTTGTGGCACCTTAGAGACTAACAAATTTATTTCAGCATAAGCTTTCGTGGGCTACAGCTCACTTCTTCGGATGCACAGAATGGAACACACAGACAGAAGATATTTTCATGTTCTCTGTATGTATAAAGGTGGAAGTACGCATACCAATTGTAAGAGGCCAATCAATTGAGATGAGCTATCAGCAGCAGAAGAAAAAAAACCTTTGAAGTGATAATCGAGATGACCCATAGAAGGTGTGAGGAGAACTTAACATGGGGAAAAAGATTCAATTAGTGTAATGACCCAACCATTCCCAGTCTCTGTTTAAATCTAAGTTAATTGTATATAATTTGCATATTAATTCGAGTTCGGCAGTCTCTCTTTGGAGTCTGTTTTTTAAGTTTTTTTTGTTGCAAAATTGTCACCTTCAAGTCTATCACTGAGTGGTTAGAGAGGCTGAAGTGTTCTCCCACTGTTTTTTGAATGTTATGATTCCTGATGTTGGATTTGTGTCTATTTATTCTTTTGCATAGAGACTGTCCGGTTTGGCCAATGTACATGGCAGAGGGGCATTGCTGGCACATGATGGCATATATCACGTTGGTAGATGTGCAGGTGAACGAGCCCCTGATGGCGTGGCTGATGTGATTAGGTCCTATGATGGGGTCACTTGAATAGATATGTGGACAGAGTTGGCATCGGGCTTTGTTGCAAGGATAGGTTCCTGGGTTAGTGTTTATGTTGTATGGTGTGCGGTTGCTGGTGAGTATTTGCTTCAGGTTGGGAGGCTCTCTGTGAGGACTGGTCTGTCTCCCAAGATCTGTGAGAGTGAGGGAGCATCTTTCAGGATAGGTTGTAGATCTTTGATGATGCGCTGGAGAGGTTTTAGTTGGGGGCTGAAGGTGACGGCTAGTGGTGTTCTGTTATTTTCTTTGTTGGGCCTGTCCTGTACTAGGTGGCTTCTGGGTACTCTTCTGGCTCTGTCGATCTGTTTTTTCACTTCAGCAGGTGAGTATTGTAGTTTTAAGAATGCTTGATAGAGATCTTGTAGGCAATCCCTCAGACAGAGATAAACACCTTATGCTGAAATAAATTTGTTAGTCTCTAAGGTGCCACAAGTACTCCTGTTCTTTTTGTGGATACAGACTAACACGGCTGCTACTCTGAAACTTTAAAAGCTGCCATTCAATACATAAATACCCTGGAGAACAGAGCTAGACAAAACTGAGTGTCCAGTATGAACATCCAATTGTTTAGTTCCCTTATCTTTTCTTTGATATTTTAGTTAGATAGGCCTAAGCCAAAACACTGTGTTCTAGATCCATAGTGCCCAGAGCCCGAAGTGCTGAGCTCTAAGGTTCTGGTCTGAAGCGATCTCCAATTTTAATTTGATAATATGCCCCTGGAAGTGGGGAACAAAAGGGATATTTTCATATGAAGTCTGCATTTTGGGTAGCACAATTTATTAACTGAATCACGCTTAGCATGCATGTTAAACTACTTAGAATTGAAGTATATCACTTAGTAATCAAGATTAAAAATATTTTTGAAAATCAATTTATTTACAGACAGTCCCAATTCCAGGGTGTCACACGTAGTACGGCCAGGATTGGCAGAAATCAAAACCAAAATTCCCATTAACACATTTATGAGTGCTGCAAACAAGTCATTTTACCAGTTAGTTTAAAAAGAAGTTTCCTTACTACAAAGATGATGCCACAAACTGCTAGCCATCTGCGCAGGCTGGATGCTGGCTTCCACTCAAATTTGACCCAGCTATAGGGTGTGAACTGGAAAGCCATTCTCTTTATTTTACCTCTGAAAAAAAGTCACCACACATCACTCTTACACCAGTTTTAAGGAACAGAAAATATCCAATCTTTACAAACACATTTAAAAAATTTTTAAATCAGGCATCGGTTCAAGCCACCAAACTTTTCTGCACTGAGCTAAGTGCCCTCTATTCCCCCGTATTAAACCCACTTTTATATAACCCACTTTTATATGAAAACCGCAGTGAGTCAATGTACTCTTATTTTAAAACCTGCTAAACAGCATATCTATTTAATTTTTACAAAACTAAATTTACAGAGACATTGCACTAAGTAGATAGCTCCTATCCTAGGTGTCATCAAGAAAGAGCAGTCTCCAAAAAGCTAATTCAGAGTCAGTAGTGCATGGTATTAGAGCATAACTATTATCAAAGGACATTTTTAAAACTTAGGAGTTGAAGAAATAATGGTATAACTCTACTGAAGCTTTGAATGTTCTTGACCTGATCACTCCTAAGTAGGTTAGAGTACACCCTTGCTCACAAAATATTTTCTATCCAGAGCTGAGGCATTCTACAGTTCCTGTCTGTATTTATTTCAGGTTAATCTATAAACGTGTCTGGTTTCCACACAACTCTGCCATTTCTAGATTTCACTGTCAATGTGAAAGACACCATTGTGGGAGGATGTATTTTCACTCCATGAAACAAAGTTCACATTAATATTTAACTCAGCATCAGTGGTCACAAAATAACCCACTAGTTATTGCATATGCTTCAATCTTCACTGAATACACTTTTCAGTTACACAATCACTATGTCCTTTAACTGCCCAAATTACGCAATCATATATGCACAGATTTTAATGAAATACAAGTCTCAGAACAAGCAGCATGATCTCCACCATTTAAATGCTGGAACTCTTAGTATTACAGGCACTTAAACTTGCTTCTACGGCAGATGGGTATATAGCCAAAAAGGCCAGTTTTACTACCAAACTCTGATCACTGATGAGAAAATGGCACCTGAGACATGTGGTCAGAAAAACTGGAAACAAAAAGGATGCTAATATGGTTTCCATTATGTTGTTACATTTAATAAGTCAGACTTCCTAAATTATCTAGTCCCCGCCTCGTGTCTTTTCCATACCTTAAACTAGAACTCTCTCCAGCTGATCATTTACAGATATGATAATCAGAATAATTTCACTGAAGACACCAGGGAAATGATGAAATGTCTGAATGTCATATAGCTCTCCTTTATCTGTTAATATAGGCTGAAGCGCTGAGTTGTCACAGCTTTGTGACACACATCTGTGGGTGTGCAATTCAACTTGTCTTTAACACTGCTTAAAAAGTTCTAAATGCCAACCTAATTCAAGCAACTGAAAACAATAAGAGCACAGCAGCACCCACCAGTACATTTCAAGAATGCTAGCATCCGAGCTCATGTTAGAAGACATTCCTTTTAGAGCCAGAGAGAGGCTTAAGATACGCTAAGTTGCCATATAGCTTTTATTGTTGTCTCAAGCTAAAGCTGGTTCTTAATAGGAGCCAGAGTCTGATAGTATTTTAACCTACTGCCTACTCAGGAAAGTCAGATTAAGCAACCGTTGCTCTATTACAAAACCCAAAAGAACAAGTTGGCTCCTTCATGACATAAGTCTGTTTCATCACACAGGCCCTTACATGTTTCCAACATAAGCCTCAATAATACTAATAAGGCATCCAGAACAAAAGTCCTCCTTCTCACAGAAGTGAGCAGGTTTCCTTAAGATGTCCCTTTAAAACTCAGAGTATGTTAGCTGAACAAAGTCATACAAAATTCCCCATATTAGGTTTATTTAGAAAATTAGTTTACAGATTCTTGTTTTGAGCATACAAATTAAATCCTTAAATCAAATAAAACTTCACCTATGGTTCAGTATTTTAGTATATTTGAAGTCAAATCCCAAAACTCATTTGAGTTCTGCTACTTTTGGTTATGGAAAATTTTTCTAAAGTAGCATACTTGTACGTAGGAATGTTCCAAAGTCCTTGCCATTTATATGTTTTCAAAGAAAGCCATCCCAAAGTTTTCATTCCACAATAAATCCCAAATCCATTGCATAGGATTACGTCCATTATCCACTGAAAGGAGAAAAAAAAAAAAAGTATTTAAGCAGCAGAACTACAAAACTGAAGCTTAATGGTCTAGTGAAGGCTATAAAATGGAAATACTATATACTTTTATGTGCAGGTACATGTTTTCATGCAAAAGGAGTGAGTTCTTACAGAATAGCTAGTTCATCCAATATTAAGATTCTTTGGACACATGCCTCATACCTCCTGAAAGTCTAGCTGCCTAGATACGCATTGGATGGACATCAGATTTTTAAACAGGGGGAAGAGTAAACCCTCTTCTTGATATATCAGTCCTATTACAGTAAACTGACCTCCCACTGCTCATTATGGTTGTGGCTCCACACACCGCTTATCTCTGGTGGGAACATCTTAAAGCACACCAAATAAAGAGTATTACCAGGTTGCGTTGCACTAGATTTTGCTGTGCCTGGTATTTAAGGTGTTTCTTGATCTTGAGCCTGTCATTCCCTATATATCCAGCTGGATTATTTGTCTCCAGGTTCAGGATGTAAAGTTCATGGGAGAGCTTAATATCTCCCATGCCCTATATTTACTGTTGAGCATTAATTCCTGAAAGGGGTCTCAGAGCTGGGAATATTGGATGCTTTTTTAATTCTAAACTTGATAGCATCTCTCAAAGTTGCTCACTTCATTAGTTCTACTGTAACAGCTTCCAATACTGTTGTCCATTGATCAAATAGATATTTTCTGTGCTTTCTTTAGGAATGTGTTTAAAAAGAAAGTGAATATTAAAAAAAATGCTACAGCTTTAACAATAAGAAAGTACTTTTCCCCAAAGAGTTGACATTACATAAAAAATTAATTTATGCAAAAAAAAATCTATAGATAAATAGCATCACATCTAGGGAAGTTTGTTGCAAACTTTGAACACTTATGTCTGATGGCATCATGCAGAAGATGAAGTCACACTTCAAACTGTATGGCCCGTGTTGTGAAGGTAGCCAGACTAGATTATAGTAGTGCCGTCTGGCCTTAAAATCTAAGTGTTAAGTATCCTAAGGCATCTATGGCTACAATTGATAGACAAAACCAAAATCTTGGAGTTTAGCGTAATTGAGACATTGCATGCTCCCATCAGCACTACAAGCCCAAACTATTTAAATGGCATTGGGGATGACTTTCTAATTTGAACTCCCAACACAACAGAAGGGACCTAGTTAAGATAGATTTACTGTACTGTAGCAATGTCTTTTAAAAAGCACCTATGTTTGTCGTCAGATGAACAGAGAAAAATGGGTTTTCATAAAAGATTCAAAATACACCAAAAAAGAGAGAAGTTGAACACAAGTTGCATTGAGCCCACATTTGAAACTGATAAAAAGAAAAAACATACACACTATATACAAGCCTGTAATTTTCTCTGTGTTCCTCAATCTTCGAATATTGTGATTTATACTGTCATCAGAAAGACATATCCAAACATTTTTGTACATTGAGTATAGATTAGTGTGGAAGG
Source organism: Chrysemys picta bellii (assembly GCF_011386835.1). Taxonomy (NCBI): domain Eukaryota; kingdom Metazoa; phylum Chordata; order Testudines; family Emydidae; genus Chrysemys; species Chrysemys picta. Next base: position 29,883,584 of record NC_088794.1, on the reverse strand, counting down.
TACAACATATGCAAGAATATGGACGGACATCTAATTGTGCACTATAGGGCTACCATTCCACAGAACAGATGATTGTCAGTAAAGGTATTTACACATCAACTGATAGTTGGGCAATCAAAACAAGGGAAGGGTTTTGTACTAAGCAACAAATACACATTTTTAATCTGTTACTAAAAGGGGAAGTAGGCACTGAGCTAAAACTCAATCACCTCCATGTGCATATACAACTGAATACATTTACATCTGATAGATAGCACATGAATGCTCACCGGCTACATCAATCCTGTGCCGTAGCACAGTATCACTACAGCTAGATGTCTATTTGGGCCATAGATAGATCAGATAATCAAGTTGTTTTCAGCATTTAAGATATACAGAATGCAGTACATACATGATCCCACCAACATTCACTGAAGTTTGGAAGCTGATGTTCCAGACTATACTCCAGAAATTCAAACATTACACTGATGATCATACACATCCACCAGTCCCGAATCATTAGCGTCTGAAGAAAGAAAGGGAGGGAAATTTATCTTGGAGAATATCTTGCAAAGAATAAAAGCAGACAAGCAGGATACAGTAACAGAAGGAAATACAATTCAAATGCAGGAGTCTATTACTATGTGCCTCTGCTACCAGGTGAAGGTGGCAGCAGCCAGCAGTGTTTTGGGGCTGCTCAGGAAAGGCTCTTCCAGCTTGCTTAATGCAATTCTCAAGACAGCCAACTGCCCTCAAATCAGCAATAGGTCTGTGTTCACCCATACTCGCATCACATCTCCAAGTGACTCTGCATAGGAGGCACTAAGTGGAAATTTCCTATAAGATCCAGGTACATGTTTTAGGCTAAGCTTCTCAGTGACACACTTAACTCACTGGGTGCTGTTCTGATCCTGCTCCGCACGTCTGAACAGCACTCCCAGTCCTCACCTATCAGGAGGGGCTAGAAAAGGGAACTGCAGTTTTAGATTTTTCATGTGTAAAAAACAACCCATCCAATCAGCAATTTACTCAAAAGGAGCCAACAATACTGAGTGTAGTTGGGAGAGGGCAGACACTTGAGTGATCTCTTCCCAAACAGTTCCTTTTAGGATTGAAGATGACCGGCACTGGCTTGCAAGGTGTAGCGGTAAAAATGCGGCAGGTTTGTAAGCAACATTCTTACAGCACTAGAAATGGCAAGGTCAGGAGCAGGAGCATGGACAGACTGACTGTGCTGCTGTAGGTCCTGGAGAGGAATATTCAGACGGATGGGTGGTTGTAAACGTATCATTTGGATCCTGGGAGGAGTGTAGCATAGGGCTCACCCTCCCAGCAGTCAGAAGGTGAGGATATAAATGCCTCCCCACCCTCCAGCCAAAGGGAGAAGAGCTGCCTACATGCAGCAGCCAGGAAAGGAGAAAGAAGTGCCCCTCCTTTACTGCCAGCAGCTAAAGATTGAGCTTCTCACATGCTGGGGCTCCCACAGCTTTCTTCTTACTAGTACAGTACAGCACCTGCCCAGCAATAGATTAGTGTGAGACCCGGGACACAGTTTTACTACAGAGAAAAAGGAACATTCCTGAGGTGGAAGAGTAAGTGCAATCATAGCCAGTCACATTTCTGCCCCTCCTATTTAAAACATGCTTTCCCCAAACCTGCTACATTTGGAAAACTATGAACTATAGCCCCTAAATATACACATACCTTATGTTAGATAACAGCATTTAGAGTTATATTAACATTTAATCTCAGGGAGTTAAGTTGTGCTGTAATTCTATATTTAATGTGATCAGCTACACTGACTGAACCCTGGCAAAGCCAATAAGAAGCAGACACCTTTTAAAGATGTTTATGCTGATAATGTGCAACCAACATCTGTCCTGGGATCACACCGATGATAAAATAAAAGATCCACATAAGTAAAGTACTGAAAAGTAAGACCCTTAATTTTTTCCATGTTTTTCATGGAAAGTCAGGGTGCAGAACAGGTAAGAGTTTGTTTTAATTATTCAAGTCACAAGCAAAATTGAAAATGAATGCAAAAGTGAGCACATTCTAAGTAGTATGAAAGATAAAACAAGCTAACAAAGTGGAGTAGGAATGTTTTAATGACTAGAGAGGAATACAAGAGGCATATTTATTTTGCTATGCAGTACACAAATCTCTGCTTTGTGGAGCACATAGGTGATCAAAACAGATGAGCCAGACTTAAGAGATGGGACTACAAACAGATGGACAGAAAGCACATTATCAAATAAACCTCTCTGTAGAGGACATTCTCCCACATGACCCTGATACAGGCTATACTCTTCTTGGCCTGGAGCAAATCTAATAGCTTGATTTAAGAGAGATCCAAGTCCTGTATCCTACCCAACTTCCTTTAGTTCCTACAAAAACCTTGTTTTACTATTTGTGTTATGTCTTTTCATCCAGTCCCTCACTTTTCTAAGAAATCACACTCTACCTAAGTTTTGGTCAAATTTGTTTTTATAGAGAAAATATTATTACATGAATGCAACAGAATTCTCATTCTGAGAATTCTCTCTCTATATCCAGGAGTATCGGACTGTAACAGAAGCATTCCTCTGATATCACACACACGCTTCAAAACAAAGTCTTATATAGGTTAGCAAGCTCTTTTCTATTCATGGCAAATTACTACAGCAATGTCAAACCTTGCATTTTTGAATGGGGAGTGGCAGTAAAATGAAGCCTGGGATTTATCTTGCAATTCAAGATTAACCTTTTCTGAATTATGCTGTTCAGGAGAGGACATAGACTAAGATCAACAAGGGATGCAAGGTAAAGTAAAACTGGTTAGTCAATTCACTTGAACAGAGAGGATAGTCACATTTAGCCCTAAATATTCAGTAACTGATGTACTGCCCATGTTCCACTATAGACAAATTCAGCTGGCATTTCTTCCATGATTGGTGCATGCATGCTGACAGCTGCAATGAATAAGACACTGCCCCTTTACAGTACTTTTAAATGATGAACTAGGAGCTATTTGGAAAGTGTGAAGTGCTTAGCATGTGGAATTCTATTGATATATCATGTATCAGGGTGAATGGTAACTTCACCACAGTCTACACTGCACATTATCTTTTCCACAGTCTATGTTAAGATCACTCAAGCATTTAGGATACTGGGAAAATAAAGGACTTTGCTTTTGCATATTCTTTGTTTTATCCATTTGACCTTAATATGAATCATCTCTGTGGAAGCAGAAGCTTGTTAGTGGAATGTTATTTAGAAAAGAAATTAAACGACCGACTATGGTCAGAAAAAATAAGACTTATTATTATGCAAACACTTATTTAAACTAGTTCATGGATGACTGCCTAATATAATTGATTCTGAACACTGGTAACATTGAAACAGAAGCAGTCAACCTTTGAAAGCAGAAGAGCACTAATGAAAATATCTGAACACAGAAGGGACTGATTCTTACTTTTAGGTACCAGCCAAGGAAGTGAGCCGGAACAAATCCATCCAGTTTGTCCTATAAACCAAGCAGAGATGTTAGGTTATTTGTTATACAGAAGATCAATATTTATTCTCAAGGCCTGCATTTTTATCTAGGTAATATAGTAGTAGAACTTAATCTTTTCAACTGCCTTAGCTGCTATTTGAAATCTATGCAAATTCCATATGCTTCTCCGTAGCCATGAAGTATTGCAAACACTCAAGTAATGTGATCTAAAGCAAAATTAGAAACTTCAAGAAGGGCCAGGAGGGGGGAACTGGGACTAAGACAGCTTGTAGAGGTTCATGCAGAAGCCAAGGGTCAGGCTGCGGGGAAACCAGCAGAAGAGTCTATGCTCACCAGAGCATGCTCCCCTTGGGAGCCTGGAACAAAACCCAAGCTTCCCAAGCTCACCATTGCTCTGCTGTCAGCAAATAGATATAAAATCCATGGGCAAAAGGTATCTCTCATCCCCTTCTAGTGTTGGTGCACTAGAGTATAACTTGCTATTGCTATCAGTTATTCCATTAGCTCAAGTGGCAGAGGAGCATTTGGTGGATCTAAAGGTTCCAACCTTGTCTGCTGCACAGCCACCATAAAGGCTTGGAGATCAGTGTACATAACTAACACCAATTCCTATGGTTTCAGATTGTATGCCTCTGGCTTGGGGACCTGGGAACAAAATTCACGTGGCTTCTTGAATTCCAGGTGAAGATACAAAAGTGTGCAATTTGTGGATCACTCAGTAGCATGTAAACAGCATTTAAACTTTTAGCCTTCTGTAAAAAGGAGCTAAATACACTACTGTTAAGCATAAACAGAAGCTAACTCTAGTAGGAACAGAGGAACGGGTATGGATTTACATCAGTACTTTGAACAACAGCTAAATCATTTACCCCTTCTCCAAAAGCAGTTAATTTGGTTACAAAGAAATGCATATCTTGACCTGATTAATACTAAACATCAAGAGAGAAAAGGAAAAAGGAAAATGGTGGGTAAAAGTCTAAAACTAAAGAAAAGGCATAAATGGATTATGGATTCAGCAATGAAACATATATGGAAGACTACACATTAGAGTATCAAATAGGCAACACTTCACACAAAAACATTAAGACTCACTAGCCAAGAGCTTTTTCATTTCAATTTCTTACCCAGACATTGTGAAATGGATCAGTCTTGTTGCCTGGATCGTAAATAAGGCAGTTCCCACCATAGTCTCTTTCTGGCAAGGCAACTCCTAAATTTGGATCAATGTATTTCATGAACTGTCTGCCATCGCGTACAGTCTGCAGAATTAATGCATCCGTCTGTTAGCAGTTGATAGTTAATAGGCAGGAAAATCTGAAGCGTTGCTAACTAGTGATTCCCTATCTTCAATGATTTTTACATTTATGTTGCAGAATACCTCAGACATGTAGTCAAGCCTCCTTAAATGAAGGTTGAATGGTTATTGATTTATATTCCTGGCTCTCATGACCTCCAATACTAGGTGCTGAAGCTGCTTCAAATGTCTAGTCAAGACTGTATTAAGGTACAATCCTACAGTCTAGACTAGGAAAACCAGAGACAGATTTGACTGAACTTACTGAAGAGCTTCTATGCACCAATTTAAAAAAAAAAAAAGCCTATAAGGCTCATAATTGAAGAGTTGAGGCATAACCCACCCTCTTTCCTTTTCCAATCACCTCAGCGGGGCAATCAACAACCACCAAACCATACCAGTTCATTCTTCAGGGGCTACAATGTCTATTGTCCTCATTTCAACTGTTCATTTTGGTTTTGGTTTCCTAGGACAGGAAACATCCAGCAGCATTTCAAACTAGCTACAGCCCATGTCTGCCAACTAAATGCATGCTAAAAATCAGCAGATTTAAAACACAGCTTAAACAACATACAAAGAGGAGTTGTTATGCACAAATGTTTACTTCAGTTATAGAAAGAGCAGGATCAAACTAAATTAGTTTGAGATTAGATCAAACTCTAAATGGTTAGAGTTTACTAGAAGACCTCATCAAATAAATACAACTTTGTTTTCAAATTATGGTCAGACCAGTATAATGAACAATAGGACTTCAAGGAAACTAAAGGAAAGTCTTTAGAAAAAAGATTAATTCATGTAACGAGCAACCCGGATCACCTGTAACTAATTTGCTAAACAACAAATATTTCCTAATGGAATCACAAACACTGTCATAGCCAATGCTTTACTCTAGCAGCAATATGATAAATGGAGTAGTGTTTGTTATGACAGGCTAATGAGCAGACAAGTAGGAATCAAACCAGCAAAGTGTAATGGGGGGGGGGGGGGGGGGAAAGAAAATCAAATCTGTGTAAGCAAAGTCAGTAACATGACAAAACAAAGTAGTCAAGTTGGACTAACTTCACATTTACCGCAACAAAGATTTATTACACATACGAGCTTGTATTGGCTTTTAGGAGAGTCGGTAATATTGATCTATAGAGAACAGACTAAGTCCAAGAAAAATGTATGTTCAAATATTTACAAGATAAATATTTGGTTTAAAATTGAAGGATTGGGCAATAGCTAGTAAACATGTCCTTTGCAATTAGTGGTTGAGCAGACCTAGAAGATGGCAGGACACATAACCAGAGGAAAGAAAAGCAATTATAAACAAACTGCTATCCAAAAAAGAAAAACTACAGCAGTATAGCTCAGCATATGAAATCAAACTGAAGCAATCAAATATTGACAGCAAGTTGCAACAAAGCTGTCTGGGAAAATGTAAGATAACCAGCATGGTGGGGACATGAGACTGAATGGGGGACTGATTATTCAGGGATACAAACTACTTAAAAAGGAACAAAAGGAGAAAGGTAAATTTGTCCATCATGTAAAAGGCTCAAGATCCCAACGCAAGGAGGCAGACAGCTTGTAAGAGACATGAAAGAATTAATTTAGTTAAGATCTAGTAATAAAGTGTCATGTAAGCACAGGCAAAAACATGTAAGCGTGACACAGTGGCCTGGTTCAGGGGGTACTAGTACAAATCAGTTTGGACAAGCCACTAGAGGTAAGAATTACTGACTGCTCTCTTGCTCCCAAGGCTTCTGCCACTGACTTTTGGGGAGGTAATCAGGCTGAAGGAGAGGGAGTGCTATTTGAAGCAGTATGGACCCAGAGCAAACTTCAGATGAACTTCAAAAGTTTTGCTAAACATTTAGATCTTGTTTGCAAAGTAGGCATCATGGTCTAATGGAAAGAGAAGATGGGAGCCAAAAACTCCTGAATTCTAATCCCAGTTTTGCCAATAATTCACTTTGTCACCATTGTCAAATCCTTTAACTTTGCCTGATTTTCCCCTCTACCGTGGAAGCCTGTGAAATAGAGCTGTTTATCTACCTTATAGCGGTGTTGATAATTAATGTTTTTATATTTTCAAAAGAGCTGTACTTGAGATAAATATTACTAAGATTTCAAGATGAGAAAAAGTCTCTAGTTATGAAATGCAATTAATTCAGCATTTAATACCCTAATAGTCTACAGTTCTTATTTTGCAGGCTAAAAGTAACAGAAAGACTGACAAGCCTTTCTATTCTGATCACTCTAATATTCCCCCTCTGCATTTCCTGAAAAAAACAAACAAAACACATTTTGGTTTGTTCAGTTTTTGGGGGTGGGAGGCGTGACACTATGCCCCATATTCATCATAGTGGTATGGTTGTGACATGATGATGACATAATCATCATGCATTTTGTACAAGGTATGGCTTGTCAGATGTCTATGGAAAAGTTACAATTTGCTGAATATGATTATCCTATTCATATGCATGCATCTTTTTTGTATCTGTATTTCAAATGTGCTTACTCTGGAAAACACCTACAGCTAGCCTTTCAGGTACAACAACGATGAAGCTAGACAGGGCTAATGGTCCATCAACAAAGATAATGGATCATGGAAGAGCTTGGCCGTCCTGTAAACCTGTCAGTCACCCTGTAAGGAATGGCTCCTATGACTCAGCAGGATATGGAAGGGCATGTGACCAGACCACATGACACTGAACTCCATTTTGGTACCTGTCTTTTCCCCACAAACTGGACAGGGAACTGAGTTTGGAACAAAGGGTTCCCGCCATATGGAAAAACTATACAAGGCAGGGAATAACCATCTCCTGGCCTCTCTCCCCACACAAGAGAACTCCTGGAAACACCTGACTGAACTGGGGCAAGTGCTGGTCCCAGGCTAAAGGGATTTCTAGCCTGTGTATGGAAACTTGGTGGACTCCTTGTATCAACAGTCAGGGTGAGAGATTACTGATTCAAATCCTATCTAATATTTTAGGCTTAATTTGCTGTTTTTTTGTTTAATTTCCTAGGTAACCTGCTTTGATCTGTTTGCTATCACTTATAATTAGCACAGAGGTTCCCACAGCTCCCAGGCTGCACCCTGGGAGGCAACAACCTATCACAGGGGGATGCAAATTGAGTAAGACTGAAAAAATAGATATCCAGGATATCAAGCTGTTGCAAGTATTTTGGGGGATAGGATTAAAATTCAAAATGATCTGGACAAACTGGAGAAATGGTCTGAAAGATGAAATTCAATAAGGACAAATGCAACATACTCCACTTAGGAAGAAACAATCAGTTGCACACATACAAAATGGGAAATGACTGCCTAGGAAGCAATATTGCTGAAATGGATCTGGGGGTCATAGTGGATCACAAGTTAAATATGAATCAACAGCGTAATACTGTTGCAAAAAAAGCAAACATCATTCTGGAATGTATTAGCAGGAGTGTTGTAAGCAAGACCCAAGAAGTAATTCTGCTCTACGCCGTGCTGATTAGGCCTCAACTGGAGTATTGCATCCAGTTCCGAGTGCCACATTTCACGGAAGATGTGGAAAAATTGGGGAAAGTGCAGAGAAGAGCAACAAAAATAATTAAAGGTCAAGAAAATGTGACCTATGAGGGAAGAGTGAAAAAATTGGGTGTGTTTAGTCTGGAGGAGAGGGGACATCATAGCAGTTTCAAGTACATAAAAGTTTTTTACAAGGAGGCAGGAGAAAAATTGTTCTCCTTAACCTCTGATGGAGAGACAAGAAGCAATGGGCAGTTTGGACATTAGGAAAAATTTCCTAACCATCAGGGTGGTTAAGCACTGGAATAAATTGCCTAGAGAGGTTGTGGAATCTCCATCATTGGAGATTTTTAAGAACAGGTGAGACAGACACCTGTCAGCGATGGTCTAGATAATACTTAGTCCTGCCATGAGTGCTGGAGACTGGACTAGATGACCTCTCGAGGTCCCTTCCAGTCCTATGATTCTCTGAGTCATCATCACTTTAATTACATGTGATGGGGATTGTTTGATGGTACATGAATTCCTCTTTCTGCTAATGACTTTCCTTTAGTCTCCTTAAGACTTAAGCACTCATACCTCATTTGCAGTTGCTTCTTACAACTGTGGATGTACATATTAGGTATTTTATTTTTAATGGAAGAAATATTTCCTTAGCAACTTTCATCCAAGATACACAATGTACTTCACAAATATTAAGCCTTGTGAGGCAATTAATTTTCATGAGGAGTGAATTTCACAGAGGAGTGAATTGACAGCTAATGTGACTTGCCAAAACTGAAATAGCAAGTCTATGGTAGTGCAAAAAAAAAGAAAGCAAGGGTATGTCTACACTGCACACTAGCCCAGGCTCTAATTCAGGTTTTAGCCCAAGCCCCACTTCCACACACAAATCACGTGAGCAAGCATTAAGGACCCAGGGTCCTAGGACCTGCTAGGAGGTGGGGTCTGAGCCCAAGTCCAACTGGGAATCAGGTCTTGAGCTGTGTGAACGCAGCTCAAGCTGCAGACCTGAGTCAGAAGGTCTGTACAGTGCAGTATGGCTGCATTAGCACAGCTGAGAGACCTAGGTTTACAATGCAGCATGCTCAAGCAAGGGCTTGGAAACACCTTGATTTAGCATGCAGTATAGACATACCCCAAGAGTACCATCTCCCAGTCATCTGATGCAGCCACCAGAGAACACTGCCTCCCCACCATCTCTGGCTAAAGGATCCCCTGACGCTCGCTCAGCGCATGGGGCTCTCCAGACCTCGTACTCCCCGGCGCGTACTTCAGGAGGTGAGGGCTGCTTTACCGCCCGCTGCTCGGGACTAGCTCGACTGGGTCCTGCGAGAGGGCATGCCATGCCCCGCCCACCCTCCACTCCGAGTCCAGACTTTCATCAGGCCCCTGCCCCGTGGACCCAACCGCCGCCCCCCACCCCCGGTCCCTTCGCCATGAGCCGGCTGCACGAACTGCAGCCGATTCTGTTCTGGACCGCGCCAAGGAAACATCTATACACGCTCGTGCTCCATGTTCTTCATGTCCTCACCCTCGCGTCCCGCCCTGATACGAAGTGGCGGGACCTTCTGCCGCCTCTGGAGAGTGAGGAGCCCCGGTGGGCCAGCCTTTATTCTACTCTGATCCCGAAACCCACCGGGGACATCAGTTGGCGGCTCCTTCACGGAGCTGTGAGCACGGGCGTGTACTTGGCGCAGTTTACCCCTATCCCAGACACCTGCCCCTTCTGCGGCGTGAGAGAGACCCTGGCTCATGTTTACCTGGAGTGCGCCAGGCTGCAGCCCCTATTCCGGCTCCTCACGGATATTTTGTTAAGATTTTGGTTGCACTTTTCTCCTCACTTTTTTATTTATGCACTCCCTATCCGTCGCCCCACAAAGTCACGGGACCTCCTAGTCAACCTCTTCTTGGCCCTAGCGAAACTGGCCATCTATAAAACCAGAGTGAGGAGGCTGGCCGATGGAGTCTCCTGTGACTGTGGGACCTATTTCAGGTCCTCCGTTCATTCACGTATCCGGGCAGAGTTCCTCTGGGAGGCGTCCACTGGCTTCCTTGACGCCTTCGAGGAATAGTGGGCGTTGTCCGGGGTTCTCTGCTCGGTCTCCCCATCTGGTTCACTTCGTTTGACCCTTTGACCTCACTCCTGTCCCTATTCTTTTATTAGTTGTCCCCTGTAATTTTTTGGTCTCCAGGTCCTGTGGACCCCCAATAGGATCTCTGGCTAAAGGAAACAGCATCTTGATGAAGCTTTCAACTAGCCTAGGGTTTGAACTACATGCTATGGAGAAATGGGAAAGGGGTATATTTACGTAGTTTTACCACCTTTCCTCCATACCAGCAAAGAACTTTCATATTCAGAGCAAGACCCCAGTTGTTATTAAGAGTCAATTCTTAAGTTCCTTACCTGGAAGAGTATAAAGATGAGAAAGAGCTCATACACAACGCTGACACACAGCCAAAACCTCCAGTAAGCTACAGAAACAAACAGGATGTTAGCAAGGCTTCTGGCAAAATATTATTTGGCAATTCGTTTATCAGTAGCATGACGAGAAAACAATTTCACACAGAGCACCCTTCTGCTCCTCCACTAATAAATACTAATGCACAACAGTGAAATAAGGAGCTCTACCAATAAGCTTCCCAAATGGTGCAAGTCTATTCAGGCAACATTCAAACAGCCCATTAAATCAATCCACTTGCAAAACTTGTGAGATTCCTATTGATCTCCCAGAGCCATTGATATGCAAGATAATGCTCTTCTACATCTTTTCATAGGGGTCCACAAGAATACATCAGAATTCAGCAAACTTTTAATGTGCATGTTTAAGAGACAAGGCAAAAAAAGCTGAATTACATCTCTCTTGCAGGACTTTCCCTGTGAAAGATTTCTCAAGTTCCCCACCACACTTTATAATGACTCCTTAAAGCAAATCTGTTGCTTACTGAACTAATCCCATCTCCTCCTCCACTTCCTGATGTTACCTGACTCTTCAGCTTTACTTTTTATCCTATGCCTAGTACACCTTGGCAAACCTCTTTTTGGGCACCAAAAATTGCCGTTCCATTGCAGTCCCAATTATTTAAGATCACTAAGCAATATTGCTGCTTTCATTTTTAGAAGCCTATCTTCCTCTGTGTGGAATGCTACATTTTCTTAAAGGTGAGCAGATGGCATTTTTCAAAGTTTACTATTAAAACGGTATTACGAAGAGGTTAAGAAAAAAAGCAAAGGGTTTAACAGTAACTACACGACAAGATCTATAGAGACAATGCAAACTATTGGAAGTTAGCTAACCTGTTTGAAGAATGAGGTCTTAACCTCAGACAACACGTTTTTATAAAATACTGTTGTGATACTGTATGATTGAAGATCATTTGTATCATTGTTGCTACAACTGTTATACAAAGCATATCATGTAAGGTGTCAATGGAAAGGTTACAATCTGGCAACACCCATTTTTTCATGTTCTCTGTGTGTGTGTATATATGTATACATCTATCTTCCTACTGTATTTTCCACTGCATGCATCTGATGAAGTGGGTTTTAGCCCATGAAAGCTTATGGCCAAATAAATTTGTTAGTCTCTAAGGTGCCACAAGTACTCCTCGTTCTTTAACCTGGTTAAATCCATGTATCATCACTCTATCTGAAGTTACGAATATTGGCTATGTATTTGCATTTCAAATAGGTTTGTTCTTCAAGGTAGTTTACAACTACTCTTGCCAGCCCATTGTGAATGAACTATTCAAGCTTGATGGGCCATTAAGAATCAACTCTTCAGATAGCTCTTCCTGAGGAGGCTTCAGACAGCAAGGAGCCAATGGCCACCCCTGTGATTCAGCAAAACATGTAAGGGCATGTGATGTGGACATGTGATCCCTGACTCCATCTTTGTCAGTAACTTTCCATACACGGAGTCTATGGGCATTGTTTGGGACAGTAACTTTCCATGCACATGGCAGAGGATATAAAAGAAACCTGAGTCATCTCCGTTTTGCCTCATTTCTGCTCCAATTCTCTGGGCTATGGATTTACAACTAAAAGGAGCATTTTGAACAACAGACTGGGGATCTTCCAATCTTTGGACATTACCAGAGAGAGTTTTTACAAGCTAGCAGATTATTCCATCACTGCTACAAAGCTGATCTAAGGACTTTGCAATCATTTGTAAATATATGATTTAACCATTTATACTCCATTCTTTTCTTAATAAATTCTTAGTTCGTTTACTAAGGATTGGCTGACAGCATGATATTTGGGTAAGAGCTGAAATATATCAGCGATCATTTCTATAGTTTGTAACTAGAGAAGTGTAGCCAAAAGTGTCTGACCTGGGGGTAAGTGTCTGATTCTTTGGGATTGGTAAAACCTCATATATGGTGAATTGGGTTTTCAGTAACCTCTCATTATATTAGGCCTGGTCTACACTACGAGTTTAGGTAGACTTTAGCAGCGTTAAATCAAATTAAGCCTGGACACGTTCACACGACGAAGCCCTTTCTTTCAACTTAAGGGGCCCTTTAAACCGGTTTCTTTACTCAACCTCCGACGAGGGGATTAGCGATAAAGATCGGCCTCAGCGGGTCAGAATTGGGGTAGTGTGGATGGAGTTCGACGTTATTGGCCTCCGGGAACTATCCCACAGTGCTTCATTGTGACCGCTCTGGACAGCACTCTCAACTCAGATGCATTGACCAGATAGACAGGAAAAGCCTGAATTTCATTTCCTGTTTGCCCAGCGTGGAGAACACAGGTGACCACGTAGAGCTCATCAGCACAGGTAACCGTGATGGAGTCCCAGGATCGCAAAAGAGCTCCAACATGGCCCGAACGGGAGGTACGGGATCTGCTCGCCATATGTGGAGATGAATCAGTGCTAGCTGAATTCCGTAGCAATAAAAGAAATGGCAAAATATTAGAAAAGGTCTCCAAGGCCATGAAGGACAGAGGCCATAACAGGGACGCACAGCAGTGCCGCGTGAAAATTAAGGAACTAAGGCAAGCCTACCACAAAGCCAGAGAAGCAAATGGAAGGTCCGGGGCACAGCCGCAAACATGCCGCTTCTATGCGGAGCTGCATGCCATGCTAGGGGGTGCAGCCACCACTACCCCAACCGTGTGCTATGACTCCTTCACTGGAGAAACACACAGGGAAGAGGATTCGGGGTACGAGGAAGAGGAGGATGAAGATAACGTGGATAACTCACAGCAGCAAGGAAGCGGAGAAACCGGTTTCCCCAACAGCCAGGATATGTTTATCACCCTGGACCTGGAGCCAGTAACCTCCGAACATGCCCAAGAACACGGTGGGGGGGCCTCCGGCCACCCAGTCACTCCACCCCAGATGATTGCCCGAGCATCAGAAGGCTGGCCTTCAATAAGAGTTAAAGTTTTAAACTGCAGTGTGTCCTTTTCCTTCCCTCCTCCCCCACCCATCCCGGGCTATCTTGGCAATTATCCCCCTAGTTGTGTGATGAATTAATAAAGAATGCATGAATGTGAAGTAACAATAACTTTACTGCCTCTGCAAGCGGTGCTCGAAGGGGGAGGGGAGGGTGGGGTTTTTGGTTTACAGGGAAGTAGAGTGAACCGGGTCAGGGGGGTAGGGCGGAGGGTTCATCAAGGGGAAACAAAACAGAAGTTTCACACCGTAGCCTGGCCAGTCACAAAACTCGTTTTCAAAGCTTCTCTGATGTGCACTGCGCCCTGCTGTGCTCTTCTAAGCGCCCTGGTGTCTGGCTGCGCGTAATCAGTGGCCAGGCGATGTGCCTCAACCTCCCACCCCGCCATAAAGGTCTCCCCCTTACTCACAGATATTGTGGAGCGCACAGCAAGCAGCAATAACAATGGGGATATTCTTTTGCTGAGGTCTGAGCGAGTTAGTAAGCTGCGCCAGCACGCTTTTAAACATCCAAATGCACATTCCACCACCATTCGGCACTTGCTCAGCCTGTAGTTGAACAGGTCCTGACTACTGTCCAGGCTGCCTGTGTACGGCAGCATGAGCCATGGCATTAAGGGATGGCTGGGTCCCCAAGGATAACTATAGGCATTTCAACATCCCCAACGATTATTTTCTGGTCCGGGAAGAAAGTCCCTTCCTCTAGCTTTCGAAACAGACCAGAGTGCCTGAAGACGAGAGCATCATGTACCTTTCCCGGCCATCCCACGCTGATGTTGGTGAAACGTCCCCTGTGATCCACCAGGGCTTGCAGCAGCATTGAAAAGTACCCCTTGCGGTTTATGTACTCGGTGGCTTGGTGCTCCAGTGCCAAGATAGGGATATGGGTTCCATCTATGGCCCCACCACAGTTTGGGAATCCCATTGCTGCAAAGCCATCCACTATGGCCTGCACGTTTCCCAGACTCACTACCCTTGATATCACCAGGTCTTTGATTGCCCTGGCAACTTGGATCACAGCAGCCCCCACAGTAGATTTGCCCACTCCAAATTGATTCCCGACTGACCGGTAGCTGTCTGGTGTTGCAAGTTTCCACAGGGCTATCGCCATTCGCTTCTCAACTGTGAGGGCTGCTCTCATCCTGGTATTCTGGCACTTCAGGGCAGGGGAAAGCAAGTCACAAAGTTCCATGAAAGTGCCCTTACACATGCGAAAGTTTTGCAGCCACTGGGAATCGTCCCACACCTGCAGCATGATGCAGTCCCACCAGTCTGTGCTTGTTTCCCGGGCCCAGAATCGGCATTCCACGGCATGAACCTGCCCCAGTAACACCATGATTTGCACATTGCTGGGGCCTGTGCCTTGTGAGAGGTCTATGTCCATGTCAATTTCCTCATCACTCTCGTCACTGTGCTGCAATCGCCTCCTCAGCTGGTTCTGGTTTTGCTTTGGCATGTCCTGGCTCTGCATATACTCCAGGACAATGCGCATGGTGTTCATAGTGCTCATAATTGCCGCAGTGATCTGAGCGGGCTCCATGATCCCAGTGCTATGGCGCCTGGTCTGAAAAAAGGCGCGAAACTAGTATCTGACGGAGGGAGGGAGGGAGGGGTGAGTGACGACATGGCGTACAGGTACAGGGGCTGTGCATCAGGGAGAAACACAAACAACTGTCACACAGAATGCCCCCCCCCCCAAAAGACTGAACTCAAAACCTTGGGTTTAGCAGGCCGTTGATTTCATGGATGGAGGGGGAAGCAAATGAATACAGAACAAATCTATTTTTTACATCTTAAGCTGGCAGCCAACGGTGCAGCATGACTGATAGCCCTCGGCATCTTCTGGGTGCTTGGCAGAAAATACTGGGCGCTTGGCAGAAAATAGCATACTACGACTGATAGCCATCATCGTTGAGACTGTTCGATAGGACTGAGCATGTCTGCCCAGGTGCCCATGATTGACAGCCACTGCAGTACGACGACGGATATCAATCATAATATACCATCTTCTACCAAAAGGCAAGGGGCTGCTGCTGTGTGCAATGCAGCCCCATGTCTGCCAGCACCCAGATCGCCGATGAAGGCTACCAGTCATACTGCACCGTCTACTGCCAAAAGGCAATTAGCTGCTGCTGTGTAGCAATGCAGTACCACGTCAGCTGGCACCCAGAGGACATATGGTGACGGTGAGCTGAGCTGAGCGGGCTCCATGCTTGGCGTGGTATGTTGTCTGCACAGGTAACCCAGGTAAAAAGGCGCGAATCGATTGTCTGCCGTTGCTCTGACGGAGCGGGAGGTGCCTGACGACATGTACCCAGAACCCCCGCGACACTGTTTTGCATCATTCAGGCATTGGACTCTCAACCCAGAATTCCAATGGGTGGCGGAGACTGCGGGAGCTGTGGGATAGCTACCCACAGTGCAATGCTCCGGAAATCAACGCTAGCCTCAGTACTGTGGACGCGGTCCGCCGACTTCATGCACTTAGAGCATTTTATGTGGGGACACACAATCAGCTGTATACAACCGATTTCTATAAAACCGGCTTCTATAAATTCGACCTAATTTCGTAGTGTAGACATACCCTTAGACCAGTTTATATGGAAGGAAACAAAGTACTGGAATGCCTAAAGGGGACTGCGTTTGGCTCCTTGTTAACCAATGTGGTGTTACAGAAGCTTGTTACTAGTTTGGTAAATCTAATTATTGAATAAATCACTAGGTTTTGGGATGAAGTCTGCCCTGAGTGTGGAACTCTCAGTGTGGTCCTTTCTAGGCACCTGGTCACAACTGTTCCTTTGTGTTCCAACCCACTTGTATCCCCTCCACCAACAGTCATCTTCCCACAACCAGTATGAGGTTGGAGTCCTATCCAAGCAAAAAAGTACACAAATAAAAAGAGTATCTTTGGCGTTTTTGGCTCCCTGCTCTGCCAATCCCACCTCCAACTTCAAGTCCTTAACACTCCAGCAATAGGTCCTTCTGCCTCCCATGGATCCAACCTTTGTGGGTGCCCTGGGCCACCTCTCTGGACCTGGATCCTATCCTAATTCATCCCTCTTCTTTTCTCAAGATCTACACAAGTGAAATTTAGGAGACAGAAATGGGGCACAAAGAGATTGGGGCCTCAGACTTTTTTTTTTAAATGTTTGTACAGCACCTAGCACAATGGGATCCTGTTCTGTGATTAGGGCTCATAGGTGCCGTTGCAATACAAATAAATAATAAAATCAAAACCCTGGATCAGAATGTCAACTCCCTCTAACAGAGAGAGCCAGACACCTTGAACCTAAACACTTGGGAGCTTGCAATCTGTATGTGAACTCTCCCATATGTCAAGAGCTTGGATTAGGGCCATTAGATTGTTCCATGCTGTGAACTGTGATCCAGAGTTTTGGCTCAGCCCACCTCTATGACAAAGCATCCATTAGAGGAGATAAACACCTCTGGGTAAGCTCCAAGTAGTATGTGACCAATTCATCCAACCATGTCCATTGGTTTACATAATGGGGAGCAGTTAAAAGAACTTTTGATTTGGGATTGGATAACACCCAAATCCTCCAATCAGTAATCATTCCTGGGAGATTTTCTTGATAGCTCTCTCAAGAACCCTGCCTTTCTAGGGCTACGGCCTGACTGGTTCTGGGAAAACAGGACTCTCTACAAGAGAATCAGCATTCAAATGGTCAAGTGGAGAGAATTAGCTGTTGCATGTCTGGGAGATCATTTCCTCAACTTCCACTAGTTTTTTTCCATGGTTAGTCCTTAGTTCTAGTGAAGACAGGTAAACAATTCTAATATTACAAATCAGACATTAAAAACCCAATGGAAAAAGGAAACCAGGAGGAACTTTTATACAAAATGTGTGTATTTATGTCAGAGTTGCTCATCACTGCTTCACTGGACAATGATTGGATTTTTAGAAGAACACACACTATTACTTTAAACAGGATTACAGGCACTCTGCAAATCAATAAGGAAAAAATATCAAATATTAGCCCTAGCAACCTTGACAGTATTTCCTTACCGAATAAATGGCTGCTTTGTGTGCTGTTTTTTAAGACTGAATTGAGCAAAGAAAACCTATCACAGGGCTAAAAAAGTTTTTTTTCCTAACAGACTGCTCCTAACACCATCTTAAAAATAGCTTCAGATGTGAGAGGTTGTGATCATTTTCAGCAAAACTGCCAAATAAATCTTATCAGGATGGCCTACTTTGCATGTTGGGGACAAACTGCAGTTCTGACATGGATAACTGGGAGTTCAGAGCTTCTACTTTGTAACTTCCAAACTCAGACTGAAGATTAACTTCGGTAGTTTTATTTGCAAGTTTACTAATTGAGAGAGAAAATATGTTCTTGGAATAACCAGTTAAGAGAAAAGCACACCACAGAGGTAGTGCATACAGATTACCCAACTAGCATTTTAATAATAATCACAGGATTTGTCCAAAATTACTCATGTTGCCCTTTTTCTCAGTCACGCAGCACTATGAGAACAACCTTATTAGAGCATCTTCCCTCAAGGAAAAACACTAACGTGCAATGTAATTTGTACAGTGCAAGTTGCTTTGTTCTTGCTTACTATTGCTAGTTCCCCCTCAACAACTGTCGGTGTCCCCTCACCAGTCCGACATTACCAAGCTTGATAGACCTTGGGAAAGGAATAGAATACCAGATATCTATCAAAGTTTTGTTTCTGGGCATTAGTAAGCAAGATCAATTCTGGGATAGTTTTTGAGAGGGCTATATCAAGAGTGGCTCCCTTCAATTAACCTCAAATGCTTCCAAGTTAGAAGAATCTCAGATTGAAAGATACCAACTGCAAGTTTTATTCCAAGCACCAAGGCTTTTTGCCTCAAGCATCTAGACTATAAATACCACCTCACCCAATAAGGGGTCAATGCTTTGTCAGAAGCTAGATTTTGATTTTGCTAAATGGGGAGTCTAGGGGAGGGAGATGCTAGTGGAACCAGTCAGATTGCTGTTTTTAAGCTATTTGACAGATTTGTGAAGTATTAAAAAGGAATCCTCCTACCTCTTTTTTCCTTCAGTTAATATACATACCCTGTGAAGAGCAGCATAAATCCCTCATGCCCAAACCAGAAAGTGAGAAATGTCTGGACTCTGATTTTTAAGTATGGTTTTCCTTAAAGAGTGTCTGCTTCAAGTCCTCACCATACCAATTACAGCTAGACAGATCTTTATAAGATCGGTATACAACTAAACTCAAAGCACATACTCAGTAGTTATCAACAGTTCACTGTCAAACTGGGAGGACATATCTAGTGAGATCCTGCAGGGCTCTGTCCTGGGTCCAGTGCTATTCAATATTTTCATTAATGACTTGGATAAAAGGAGGGCAGGGTATGCTTATAAAATGTACTGATGGCACCAGGAGTGCTACCCACTTTGGAAGACAGGATTAGAATTAAAAATGACGTTGACAAATTGAATAACAGGTCTGAAAATCAACAAGATGAAATTCAGTAAAGACAAGTGCAAAGTACTACGTTTAGGAAGGACAAATCAAATGCACAGCTACTAAGTGGGGACTAACTGGCTAGGCGGTAGTACTGCTGAAAAGGATTTGGGGATTATAGTGGATCACAAATTGAACAATGTGATGCAGTTGCACCCCAGAATGTTAGCCTTTCCTGCATTAACAGGAGTGTCATATGTAAGACCTGGAAGGTAACCGTTCTGCTCTATTCAGCACTGGTGAGGCCTCAGCTGGTGCAAGTACTGTGTCCCGTTCTGGGCACTTTAAGAAACATCTGGATAAAGTAGAGAGAGAGTCCAGAGGAGAGCAACAAAAGTGTGATAAAAGGTTTAGAAAACCAGACCGATGAGGAAAGGTTAACAAAGGAAAGAGTGTCACAGCTATCTACCTTTCCCAGACCTGAAGTAGAGCACAGTGGAGCTCAAAAGCTTGTCGCTCTCACCAACAGAAGTTGCTCCAATAAAATGTATTACCTCACCCACCTTGTCTCTCTAATATCCTGGGACTGACACAGCTACAACACCACTGTAAACAGAATACTGAAGAGCTTCATTGATGAGACATTGGGCTACAAAATAGATTATTTCTCCCAAATCTGTTATTAGCAAGATTTAAAACAAAACCTATAAAGGAAGTGGTATATACCAGCAAGCCATGCTGTGGCTCTTTTGGGATAATGAGACACTTCTCCAGGGATAACAGAATCATGAAGTGGGGGTCACTGAAGACTCATTTCCTTATTAGCACCCCACCAATAAACTTACTCTTCCACATCTCCCAGTGTATACTCTCTAGTTACAAAGATCTCCCATGGAGGACTGCAACACCATGCACCTCCATGCCTGCAAGAGCCTCCCCATCCACAAGAAGGCTGGAGGCTAACACACTCTCCTCCTAAAGGAACACCCAGTTGCCTCCAGCAGGCCCTAGAGTACACACTATGCTGGGGAACTAGCCTAGAACAAGATAACCACTCATTCATTCATAAAAATGGTCCTTTTTATCTCCTCTAAGCACATCAGGACGCAGCCTACTTTTGAAATCCAGATATGAGTGTAAATATTTAATGCGACTAAGATGTTAACACATTCAGGTTACAATACTATAAAACTAGTAAAAGCTCTAGTAAAACTAGCTCTAGCTGAGAGCATAAAAGCTTCTTTGTGATATGCAGGGCATAATCTGTGTAAATTAGCCTATTCAGGCCTTATCTTGACTTTGAGTGTGTTCTCCCTGGGCTGTTGAACAATTAGTCTGAATATTAATATGACAATTGTTCAAATGATGAAATTCACATAGAAGCTTCCTTAGCTCCCGTTTCATACATCTTTCACCAGAATCAAAACTACCGCCTTCAGTATAACTCTCCTGTTTTCAACAGTCTATAGCAGGGGTAGGCAACCTGCGGCACGCAAGCTGATTTTCAGTGGCACTCACACTGCCCAGGTCCTGGCCACTGGTCCAGAGGGCTCTGCATTTTAATTTAATTTTCAATGAAGCTTCTTAAACATTTAAAAAACCCTATCTACTTTACATACAATAGTTTAATTATATATTATAGACTTATAGAAAGAGACCTTCTAAAAACATTAAAATGTATTACTGGCATGCAAAACTTTAAATTAGAGCGAATAAATGAAGACTCGGCACACCACTTCTGAAAGGTTGCCGACCCCGGTCTATAGTTTATAAAAGGTAGAAGACATTTCTAGATGCTATAGAGCTGAAAACTGTATGGAGCATATCTCCAAGAACATCTCTGAAGTCATTAAAGGCAACAAGATCTTTCATAAACAGAATTAAAAAAAAATAAAGAATTGCCATGCAGTAGGCTGCCCAGAAAGTGGGGTTTTAAACTTAAAACAGTTCAAGTTGCCAATTTGGAGGAGGATCGGGATATTCTGCAGGGAGACTTGGATGACCTTGTAAATTGGAGTAATAGTAATAGGATGAAATTTAATAGTGAAAAGTGTAAGGTCATGCATTTAGGGATGACTAACAACAATTTTAGTTACAAGCTGGGGACGCATCTGTTAGAAGTAACGGAGGAGGAGAAAGACCTCGGGGTCTTGGTAGACTGCAGGATGACTGAGTCGACAATGTGACATGGCGGTGAAAAAAGCCAATGCGGTCTTGGGATGCATTAGGCGAGGTATATCTAGTAGGGATAAGGAGGTGCTGCTTCCGTTGTACAAGGCACTGGTGAGACCACATTTGGAGTATTGTGTGCAGTTCTGGTCTCCCATGTTTAAAAAAGATGAACTTAAACTGGAACGGGTACAGAGAAGGGCCACTAGGGTGATCAGAGGAATGGAAAACCTGTCGTATGAAAGGAGACTCGAGGAGCTCGGGTTGTTTAGCCTGACCAAACGAAGGCTGAGGGGGGATATGATTGCTCTCTTTAAATATATCAGAGGAATAAATACTAGGGAGGGAGAGGAATTATTCCAGCT
The DNA here is from genome assembly GCF_011386835.1 of Chrysemys picta bellii. Taxonomy (NCBI): domain Eukaryota; kingdom Metazoa; phylum Chordata; order Testudines; family Emydidae; genus Chrysemys; species Chrysemys picta. The sequence continues at coordinate 29,861,953 of NC_088794.1, read as the reverse complement.
CAGTACTAATGTGGACACAAGAACGAATGGATATAAACTGGCCGTGGGTAAGTTTAGGCTTGAAATTAGACGAAGGTTTCTGACCGTCAGAGGGGTGAAATATTGGAACAGCCTTCCGAGGGAAACGGTGGGGGCGACGGACCTGTCTGGTTTTAAGATTAAGCTAGATAAGTTTATGGAGGGAATGGTTTAATGGGATACCGTGAGTTTCGTCAAAGGAACAGCGTGCCATCGCTGGTAAATAGTATAATGGCCAATGAGGGTTTGGCTGGAGAATCTTGCCTACATGCTCGGGGTTCTACTGATCGCCATATTTGGGGTCGGGAAGGAATTTTCCTCCAGGGTAGATTGGCAAAGGCCCTGGAGGTTTTTCGCCTTCCTCCGCAGCATGGGGCAAGGATCACTAGCTGGAGGACTCTCTGCTAATTGAAGTCTCTAAACCACAGGATTTGGGGACTTCAACAGCAGAGTCAAGGGAAAGGGTTGGGACGGCTTTGTGGCCTGCATCATGCGGGAGGTCAGACTAGATGATCATATTGGTCCCTTCTGACCTTAAAGTCTATGAGTCTAAGTTCACTGTTGTATTTCTTCAATTACCTCCTTGCAGAAAGACAACCTTCAACTTTCTCTCCAAGGATTCTTTTTAACTTGCCTACCATTCCCCAGGAAAAACAGGATTCCCAGCATGAAAGTTTCAGATGAAATAAAGAAAACTGTAACTGAAGCATTTCTCATTAAGTGTATGCATAACTTGGAACCTATGCTCTCAAGTTGAATATGCAAGTCTATATAACTGTCCCCATTCTTATAAACTATCATTACCAAAATGTAAAAATAGCCAGGAAAAAGGAAAAAGAATCAGCAGCAAGAAGTTTGATTACTTCCACAGAAGTTTTATGTTGCTGTTTTATAAAGACTCCCTGAAGTCTTACAGCACAAACTTCATCAATGGGGCAGAAATCTCACACACAAAGTAAAATAAAGGCCCTCTTGTAATTTTTCAGATTACTTGTAACAAAAGTTCCATAACCAAGTGAGTTGTTTACATCTGTGTCAATGAAGGAGCAGAAGCAGAAGCACAGTCCAGTTACATACCAAAATGGAGTTTTATAGGCAAAGTGGAGCTGAGGGTCAAGGGATGATTTGATTACCTTCTCCAAACTGGGGACCATGTGAGCCTTTTTGCTAGCAATGTGAAATGCAGACCAGGGACAGCTGGGTAAATCCCATGCAATTAACTGATTTTAAAAAACAGATAGTACATATTATGCATGCTGTTTAGAGTAATTGATATTCCCCTTTTTTAGGGGATTGTTTTCAGACAACAGAAAGAGGGAATGTTTAGGGCTGCCATCTGGCAAGGATCTCAAATTCCTTTTAAGTGTCCGAAGGATAAATAGGGGAAGTAGTCTTGGAAATACCTGTTGCAGTATAAGGCAAGATTAAGATTGGGATTAAGATTACTCGGTAGTTGCAACATAATGTTAATGAATTTACATTGCATATAAAGGAAGTATGCCATAAAACAGTTATGAACGCTAACATTTACATCCAATCATAAAAACTTAAGAGGCTATTTATGAAATGGTAAAATTACTTCTACAGAGTTAGCAATTTATTAGACACTTGGAAAAAGTTAAATGATTTAAATTACCTGGATGTGGTCTTGAAAATGGTCCATCTTTAGCTTGAGTGACTCCAAAACATAAGAAAACTAAAATACTGGCAACAATGCCTCTGAAAATAAAGAACAAACTACTCAATATATATTTGATTCACCAACCCACTCCAATAAAGAAAATTATGACAAAAAGAACCTCAGTTTAAATTCTTAAAAGTCTAGAACATTTTGTCTCTTTATACTAGTGTAATTTCTCCAGATCAGTTATAATTTCCAGTGAGAAGCATGTTTCATCTTTTGCAGTTTTTGTTATAGGGGAAACTGGTACTAACCTATATATTTAGGTTTCCTAACACTGCATAATATTTTCCATTATAAAAGATTCATGACCTTTTCTGAAAAGCTCTTAAAACCTCTATAGTTTACAGAAGGTCTTTGAAATTCAGCAAGGAGAAAGTCCTTGGGCTAGAGAATTGTTTTCTTTGTCCCATTAAATTCCATTCAGGTTTTGCTGAGCTATAAATGGTTGAAAATAATGATTTCCTTTCTCACTTGTGTTGCCTAGGAACACGTTAGCCAAAATAACTGAACATGAATATTCCAAGATCATGTCCATTCAGCTGCCAAATCAGCAACAGACACAGCATGGGAACACCAGGAAACTGCTGGAGCAGCCACACTGGGGGTTGGAGAAGAGAACCAGGCCAGGCTTCCCCTGACTATCCCATAGACCTGGCATCTGGTCCTAGTGCCCCAATCCCACCTCCCAGATACCAGCTTTCTCCTGCTACCAGCTAGTGTTAGTCTTGTAGCTCAAGTGGTAGACATTTGTGCTTCAATGTGAATTGTTCAGTTTCAAACTCTGCTGATTATTTATCATGGGAGATTGTTACAGTTGTAAAGAACAGAATTTGTTTTTTAAAAAAAACTAGGGAACTGCATGCAGAAAATATTAAAAGGACATTCTTTAGGTTGCAAATGCTTCGAAAGTTAGAAATTGCCAGATTTAAGGTTGCTTGTGCTTTGAAAAAAAGATGTGAAGGTTCACTAAATGGTGAAATTGAGACTCTCGTGTAACCTTTTGTAATGCTTGTATTCTTGCCTATCCATGCTTCTTAATATATTTCTTCTACAATGTAAATTAAATGCAGCCTGCTTTTTTAATTAAAAAGAATGAATGTCTACTATAACATCAAACTCCCTGTCTGACCTACCATCCTTGTAATAGATGGATCAGCATGCTCAGATCTCTGAACATCAAGAGACTCATGGGCATGGACAAGGGGTCTGAGGTAAGGCTGTTTGTGAAACTTTCACTACATTTATTTGAAGACCAGCAAAACTGTTACAACTTCAAGATAGTGGAATCTATAGAACTTTAACTTATTCCCAAACTTTCAATTCTTGTATATTTAATATTCTTTGAGTGCGACTCGTGTAAGTTTCACCTCATGTAGCAGCCTTAACTTAAAATGCTGTTCTCCTTGAAACTATGGAAAAATGGCACCTTCTCCCTCTTCACCTGTTGCCCTGAATGGCTAAAAACAAACAAACAAACAAAAAAAAACCCAACCAAAAAACTACCTTAAGAGCTAGAGATCTGCCAGTTTTGTACTAGAATGCCAATATCCTCAAGAGTTACCATCATGCACAGATGGTATATTCATCTGAAGTTATTAGAGAACTTGCTTTTTTGAGAAAAAAATTAGATGTAGTTATTTATTGGCTTGTCACCTTAGGTCTATCTACCTAGGAATGTGTCCTGGTGCTGATCAATAAAATCAGCAACAGATACAATGGGTATTGAAAGTTTAATTACTTTAAAGTAAATGGCAGGAAACAGTTTAATGCCATCACAGAAAACATGATCAAGACCTGGTGAAAGTACTTTAAATACTCTCAGCACATGACTTGTTACTGAGTTCAGACAGCTTTTAAAAATGGAAGTAGCTGTGGGTAGGTTCAGGCTTACTAATCAATTGCTATCACATGAACTAAGGACGGAATATTTGCGTAGGCAGGGGTCCAATTTGGGCTGAAGCAACACTGGTAAGAGTAATAGAATTGTAAGCTTCAGCACAAGTTGAAAAGGAAGACATTTTAGAAAAGGACTTATTGTGCATTTAGACTTTTAGCACAACTTTGATACATTATAACAACTAATATAATTGCCAGTTTGTGATTTTGCTCAAGAATTACTGAAAGTTCCACACTACAAAATAAGTACCTTAAAACATTTCTTCAACAGGATAGTTCATAAATGTAGTCAAAGTTGTGACTCTGGCTTTTCCCAAAATAAAGCCTACAAACAGGCTGGTTTTGTTTGTGGGAGATGGGGAATTACTTGAGGTTGACCCTACTTCTATATTCAGGCATTTGGTTACCTGTCAGCACCCTGTCCATACATGATGGAACGCTGTATGAAAACTACATAAATAATGTACTAATACAGTTTAAAAGGTTAGTATGCAAAAGGCTGCCATATTTGACTGTTTTTCAGTAATAAAATATTTTTCAATCATGGCTCCTTCAGAAGTGTAGCTAGGGCCCCAAGAATTCAGGTTGACTACTAGCAAGTACTGTCTTAATTTTTTTTTTTTTCAAAAGGTAATGTGTTTAAATGGCTAAGGATGGAACTTTTACCATCAAAAACTAATAATGACAACCAAGTTTTAGCAGGATTAATTGACAGTCTTCAAGGTGTTGATAACTGCGTTGACACAACAAGTATATATTAGGGTTGCACACTAAAATTAGCTAATAAATGAAACTGTTGACACAGCAGGTAGGTTCCACCAAGCTTTCCAAAAGGTGAAGAAAGCAATTACAATTTGTAGCTATTCTCAAAGAATCTAATTACATTCTTTGTGTATTTGATTTACCCACCCCCCACCCCTTGCATTTGAAATTATGAAGCTGGCATGTACATTCTTAACAGTGCCTATATTTACATCTAAAATGATCGCTCTACACTTTTTGTATTATATTCCAATACAAATTTCTTAAATTTATCATCATTTTGCTTAGCCCTGAGCTAAGAGCTCCAAGGCACCATCTTAGGTTTTCATCATGTCATATTATCCTGGATCAATCTCCACGAGAACCTGCAGTTATACACATTTACATCTATACTAAAAAAATCTAACAGTAATATCAGCTGGAAATTAATGAAGTATGTTGAATTTTTGATAATTCCCTTCTATTTTAATTAGCTAGAAGAAAGTTATGCAACACCAGCATTTTTCCAAAAACACTTATGTGGCAAAACCACCATTATTCTTCCCAATGTCACATTTATTTTTCAGTTGCCATCATGCTGTGTCCTAATGAGGCAGCCTGAAACCTTAATGGATATCCCAAGGTTTCACCCATCTGTATGGTGTCCTTCTGGCTTATCCTGGAATGAACAAAGGGCTTTACGGCCTTAGAGGGTCCGTTGCACACTCAGTCCCATAGTTGGTTTTGAGAGGCATGGCTAATGTATCTATTTTCTTGGACAGGTTGGACAGGCAGGCTCAGCCAGGCAGGATCCAAGTGTGGGGGGGGACTTAGTGTAGGGGAATCCAGGTGTCAGCTGAGAGGGGTGTGTGCAGGACAATCTGGGTGCAGGGGGCTCAGTGGGGGGTCCAGGTGAAGTGGGGGATCTGGATGCACATGGGCTTGTTGGTGGGTTTCAGGTGCAGAGGCAGTGGGACTCTGTAGAGAGGTCCTGGTGAAGGTGGTTGAGGCTCAGCAGGGGTGTGTGTGTGTGTGGGGGGGGGGGGCTTAGCAGGAGATTCAGGGTGCTGAGGGAGTGGGGCTTGGTGGGATGAGGGTCCAGATGCAGCTGGTTGGGGCTCAGTGGGATGGGGGTTCAGGCATGAGGGAGTCAGGGTGGTCCAGGTGCATAGGGAGTGGGGCTCATCAGGGTGGGAGTTTGAGTGCAGGGGGCTTAATGGGAGGAGTCTGGGTGCAGGGGCTTGGTGTGTGGGGGGGGTCTGGATGCATGGGGTGGGGCTCAGTGGGGAGGGCCGAGTGCAGGGAGCGGGGGTGTTCAGGTGCACAGGTGTTGGACATAGAGAGGAGCAGCTCCCAGTATAGTGAGCTTTCCCATGCATGCTTAAGATCAATGGGGGCAAGAAGTGGGGAGGAAGGGAGGCGTGAAGAGCTGGGGGAGGTTTCTGGGGGTGACCTGGCCCTGGCCACTCCATGCAAGAGAAGTGCGCTCCTCCTCCCCACCCCCAGCCCAGCCAGAACTAGCCGTTGAGCCTGGCACAGGTTAGGAGCCACTAGCAGGAACGTCCCCAGCCCTGAGGTGGGGGGAGAGGAAGGGAGGGTAAAGTTTGGCAGGGTGAGGGTCAGGTTCTGGATGCGAGGCACAGCGGGGGAGTCTTGGGGGGGGGGGGGGGGGCAGATGCACTGGGGTTGGGCGGACAAGGGTGGGTCTGACCCGGCATCGGTCGGGGAATCCCCAGCCCACCCTCGCAACGATTTACCTCTCTGCTGGCTGCTCCGGGCACCCAAAACCAAGCATCTGCACTACTGGGGAGAGACATATGACCGCTCTTGTGGGTTTCCTTTGCTTCCCCGTCAGAAAGTCATTTTTCTGCAGGGAAGCAAAGAAATCTGCAGGTAACATGAATTCTGCCTGCGCACAGTGGCGCAGAACTCCCTTAGGTGTCATGTCAGTAAGACCTTGTCTGCATTACGCTCTTTTCAGGAAGAGTCTCCCTTGTTGGCAACATAAGTGCAGCTCCTCTGGTGATAGCAATGATGGCATGACAAGGCACTGGTTGACGCTAGCATTTTAAGCACCCACTGTGAGTAGAGTTGGAAGAAAGAGTAGTTAAAATATTAGGGGCTATCTGCAACCTTGCTTGTTCTAGCACACCCACTGTTGCTACAATGGGTGGACCTGCACTAGCATTCATAACAGCAGGATTTTTTTCTGGGGAGGGGAACAGGGAAAGAGGCTAATATAAAGTCAAAAAGGACCAAGAGGAATTCTGCCCTCATCATGAGAAACTTATGTGGTAATTTGTTAGAGAGTCACCTTTTCAGCTTCCAGTCTGAATCATAGAATATCAAGGTTGGAAGCGACCTCAGGAGATCATCTAGTCCAACCCCCTGCTCAAAGCAGGACCAATCCCCAGACAGATTTTTGCCCCAGATGCCTAAGTGGCCGCCTCAAGGATTGAACTCACAACCCTGGGTTTAGCAGGCCAATGCTCAAACCACTGAGCTATCCCTCCCCGCTATGAATGAATGAATGAATGGTGTTTATATAAAAGCAAAAATGGACATGGATAGTTCTCTAGGGTTCTAATATATAAGTCACACAACTTCCATATGCCAAAAGTCTTAGAACGGCAAGCTTTGGAACTGTACCAAGATGTGTCTCATGGCAAAACTCAAATCATTCTTCTCTAAAGAGATACTTGTCCTGTCTCAACTCCCTCATCAGGTACTCAAAGTGCAACACTTGTCAAGTGGGATTAATCTGCTGCAGGACTTACATGAATAGTGTCCAACATCACTGATAAGAAATTTCAACACAGTCCTTTGGTTAGCAAGATAACACTTGAAAATTCCTAACATTTGAGATGTAATGTGTGATAGCATGTATAATATCAGATTATAACACCATAGCTCTCTGCAGGAAGTCTAATGAACAGTGATTGTTTATAAACAAACAGGAACAGGTTTGGGTGCCTGGATAACGAGGTGGAGGGGCAGCAGGTGGTGACTGAAGGTGGGACGTTGAGGAAGAAGAGAAGAGCGGCTAGTCCGATAGAGAGAAGGGAGGTGATGATGGAGACAGCGAAAAACCCGGGCCCTGAGAGGATAGAACAAGGCAAAAGGGGGAGTATAAGAGAAGATAGGAACAGACACAGGTCAGGACTAGAGGGATCAGAGACTAGATTACTAGATCGCAATGTTGCCAGGCAACGGCAGGTCTATGTAATTGGAGACTTTACTGAGGAGATTGGACAGGCCTGTGACCAGGGCGGACCCGGAGAACAGAAGGGTGTGCTGTCTACCGGGCGCAAAGATACGCGATGTGGACCTGCGGTTGAAAAGGATCCTAAAGGGAGCAGGTAAGAACCCCTTGATAATCCTTCATGTAGGAACAAATGACACTGCTAGGTTCTCGTTAGAGAGAATCAAGGGAGATTATGCTAGGCTGGGGAAGACTCTTAAGAAGATAGAGGCTCAGATTATCTTTAGTGGGATTCTGCCTGTTCCTAGGGAAGGGCAGCAAAGGGCTGATAGGATTGTTAGAATAAATAGTTGGCTAAGGGAGTGGTGCTATAAGGAGGGCTTTGGGATGTATGGCCACTGGGAGGCTTTCGGGGACAGACAGCTGTTCTCGCGGGATGGACTTCACCTGAGTAGGGAAGGAAATAGACTTCTGGGAGGGAGGCTGGCTCATCTTATCAAAAGAGCTTTAAACTAGGAAGTTTGGGGAGACGGTTGGGAGATGTACAGTTAATCTCCACGCCAGATTCCAATATTGAAAAAGTGAGTGAGATAAGAGGAGATATAGCTGGGGAGTTGAGATTGGACACAAGAAGGATAAGGGGGAAGGACACAAAGAGGCCTGTAACACATAGTGTTACTAATGGGAGACAGGCGAAACAACATACATTAGGGTGCTTATACACCAATGCAAGAAGCCTAGGTAACAAAATGGAGGAATTGGAGCTCTTGGTCCGAGAAATGAAACCGGATATCGTAGGAATAACTGAAACGTGGTGGAACGGCAGTCACGACTGGAATACAGGTATGGAGGGGTATGCTCTGTTTAGGAAAGACCGGAACATAGGTAAAGGTGGCAGGGTGGCATTGTATGTCAATAGTGAGATAAGCTGTAAAGAAATAATAGTTGATGGAATAGATAACACGGAATCCGTCTGGGCAATAATCACACTGGGTAAAAGGACTACTAGAGTCTCCCCAGGGATAGTGCTTGGGGTGTGCTATAGACCGCCGGGATCGACCCAGGATATGGATAAAGAACTATTTAATGTGTTTAGAGAAGTAAATACTAATAGGAACTGTGTGATTATGGGGGACTTTAACTTCCCGGATATAGATTGGGGAACAAACGCTAGTAGCAATAATAGGGCTCAGATGTTCCTAGATGTGCTTGCTGATCATTTCCTTCATCAAGTGGTAGCAGAACCGACAAGGGGGGAGGCCATTTTAGATTTGATTTTAGTGAGTAGTGAGGACCTCGTTGAGGAAGTGGTAGTAGGGGACAACTTGGGCTCCAGTGATCATGAGCTAATCCGGTTTAAACTAAACGGAAGGAGTAACAGAATTAAGTCAAAGACTAGGGTTTATAATTTTAAAAAGGCGAATTTTAATAAATTAAGGGGACTGGTAAGGGAAGTGGATTGGGCAAACGTATTAATGAATCTTAAGGCAGATAAAGCCTGGGATTACTTTAAGTTAAAGATGCAAGAGCTGTCAGAGGCCTGTATCCCAAAAAAGGGAAAAAAATTACTAAGCAAGAGATTTAGACCGAGCTGGATGAGCGACCGACTCAAAGGGGCAATTAGGAAGAAACAGAAAGCGTACAAAGACTGGAAGAGGGGAGTGATCAGTAAGGAAACTTACCTTAGTGAAGTCAGAGAATGTAGAGATAGAGTGAGAAAGGCCAAAAGCCGTGTAGAGTTGGACCTAGCGAGGGGAATTAAAAGCAATAGTAAGAGGTTTTACAGCCATATAAATAGGAAGAAAGCAAAGAAGGAAGAAGTAGGACCGCTGAAGACTATAGCTGGAGAGGAGATTAAAGATAATCTAGGCATGGCGCAATATCTCAACGAATATTTTGCATCGGTTGTTTAATGAGGCCAATGAAGGTATTAGGGATACTAGCACCGTGACAGAGGGGCAAACAGAATGGGGGATTACCGTTTCCGAGGTAGAAACAAAACTCGAACACCTTGATGGGGCTAAGTCGGGAGGACCGGACGATCTTCATCCGAGAATATTGAAGGAATTGGCGCGGGAAATAGCAGGCCCATTAGCGATAATATTTAATGAATCTGTAAACTCGGGGGTGGTTCCGTTAGACTGGAGAATAGCTAATGTGGTTCCTATTTTCAAGAAAGGGAAAAAAAAGTGATCCGGGTAACTACAGGCCTGTTAGTTTAACATCTGTAGTGTGCAAGGTGCTGGAGAAAATTCTGAAAGAGAAACTAGTTGAGGACCTCGAGGTTACTGGCAAGTGCGATAAATTACAACATGGTTTTACGAAGGGCAGATCGTGCCAAACGAATCTGATCTCCTTCTTCGAGAAAGTAACGGACTTATTAGATAAGGGAAATGCGGTGGACCTAATATACCTGGATTTCAGTAAAGCGTTTGATACTGTACCCCATGAGGAATTATTGGTTAAACTGGAAAAGATGGGGATCCATATGAAAATTCAGAGGTGGATAAGGAATTGGTTAATGGGGAGAACGCAGCGGGTGGTATTGAAGGGTGAACTGTCAAGTTGGAGGGAGGTTACCAGTGGAGTTCCTCAGGGTTCGGTTTTGGGACCCATTTTATTTAATCTATTTATAACTGACCTCGGAACCAATTGCAGGAGTGGACTGATAAAGTTTGCGGATGATACGAAGGTGGGAGGCGTTGCCAATTCGGAGGAGGATAGGGATATTCTGCAGGGAGACTTGAATGAGCTTGTGAATTGGAGTGTCAGAAATAGGATGAAATTTAATAGTGAAAAGTGTAAGGTGATGCATTTAGGGATGACTAACAACAATTTTAGCTACAAGCTGGGGACGCATTGGTTAGAAGTAACTGAAGAGGAGAAGGACCTAGGGGTTCTTGTAGACCGTAGGATGACTATGAGTCGACAATGCGACGTGGCGGTGAAAAAAGCCAATGCGGTCTTGGGATGCATTAGGCGAGGTATATCTAGTAGGGATAAGGAGGTGCTGCTTCCGTTGTATAAGGCGCTGGTGAGACCTCATTTGGAGTACTGGTCTCCCATGTTTAAAAAAGATGAACTTAAATTGGAACGGGTGCAGAGAAGGGCCACTAGGATGATCAGAGGAATGGAAAACCTGTCGTATGAAAGGAGACTGGAGGAGCTCGGATTGTTTAGTCTGACAAAACGAAGGTTGAGGGGGGATATGATTGCTCTCTTTAAATATATCAGAGGGATAAATACAAGGGAGGGAGAGGAATTATTCCAGCTTAGTACTAATGTGGACACAAGAACAAATGGATATAAACTGGCCGTGGGGAAGTTTAGGCTTGAAATTAGACGAAGGTTTCTGACCGTCAGAGGGGTGAAATATTGGAATGGCCTTCCGAGGGAAACGGTGGGGGTGAGGGACCTGTCTGGTTTTAAGATTAAGTTAGACAAGTTTATGGAGGGAATGGTTTAATGGTAAAACATATTAGCTGAGGAATACCGAGCAATGGTAGGCAAACAGTATAATGGCTAACAAGGATTAGGCTGGAGACTCTTGCCTACATGCTCGGGGTCTTGCTGATCCCCATGTTTGGGGTCGGGAAGGAATTTTCCTCCAGGGTAGATTGGCTGAGGCCCTGGAGGTTTTTCGCCTTCCTCCGCAGCATGGGGCAGGGGTCGCTAGCAGGAGGGTTCTCTGCCAATTGAAGTCACTAAGACACAGGATTTGGGGACTTCATCAGCAGAGTCAGGGAAAGGGTGGGGATGGTTTTGTGGCCTGCAGCATGCAGGGGGTCAGACCAGATGATCATAATGGTCCCTTCTGACCTTAAAGTCTATGAGTCTATAAAGCTATCTTTACCCATGAAATGTTTAATAGCCTAGAAGATCTTTTTTCTTTACTGATCCTTAAGTGTTCCACAGCAGAAACTGGTGTTCAATTGCCAGCAGACAAAGTACACCTACAGGATGACTATGTGCTCTGATTGTTGTGTTATGATTGCTATATGCCCTCAGTAGTTGTGGATGGCAAAATGTCTTACCAGCTGGTGGAAAACTGTGCTGACCTGCTGTGCTCACTCATTTACTGGTTGTATTCTGATCACAATTTCAACAAACACAATAGCAATCACCAAAAATGCAAGTGATTTATAGCTCAACCTCTATTTCCAGTCTCAGCTCCTCCCACAGGAGCAGGGTTGCTAACCAGCACAAAGTGATGTGAAGAGAATGCACTAGATAAAATTTCAGCCCCAGCAAAGAGCTCTTTTGGCTGCTTGTTTTGTTTTTGTTCTCTTTTTAAAACACAACACCACAGAACTATTATACTGATCACAATAGCACACTGCCTGAACAGAGCACTAGACATTAGGATTTTAGCTGTGTTGGGCTTAGGCCTACTAGCAGCCATTCTCTTCATTATTATCTTCGCAACACAGATTCCTTCACAAGCATTTTCCCTTTATGGATGACAGAGTTCCATTGTGCTGATGGCTGCACATGTTTGAAAGAAGGAAACTGCAACATAAACTGAAGGTTGCAGTCTAACTTCACCTCCACTAATAGTGTTCAGATTCTGGAAGTCACTGCTGCAGGTACTGCAAAGTTTCTCATTTGTGTTCTAAGTCACGGAACAGACAGCGCAGAGATGGCGTTCAAGATGTCCCAGCAAAACTCCTGGGTAGGGTGCCCATCATTGTATTTAAAAGATAAGGGACTGTTTTCTTAGCACCCCCGCCCCACAATATTATTAAATATCAATAAAATAAATAAATAATAAACAGCAGTACTCACCTACATTTACCAGGGGCATTTCTTGCTCCTTTTTGCAGTACTCAGCAACTCACAATCTTGTACAGAGATGAAAAAATAAGGGCCGACCCTTGTAATAAGGGACTGACAGCGACCCTACTCCTGGGGCACACATGTACTGTTAAGTACCTTCAGCAGAGTCAAGCATAAAAATTGTATGTCCACCTCTAGGGTTCACATTTACTTGTTTGAGATCTTGAATGAGCTTTTGTAGTGCAACTTATTCATTCCATCAGCTATTTCTGCCACCACATGAGTGAGTGTGGCCTGAGTGACTAGTCTTACCCAGAATGCGACAGCCTGAAGGTTCCTAGCATCTACTGATACAGTTGTTCCAGTCTGGACAGCAATGCTATCTTGCCAGGCAATAAAGCATACAGTTCTTAGAGTTATAGTTTCACAGTGAGTCCCTTAAGGACAACAACAAATCTTGCTGTAAGCAAGTTGAGCCTAAACTTCATGGCTCTGCCTCTCAATCTCTCCTAGAGCTTCAGCTCCCATTATATCTGAAGCATAAAGACTATTCAGATCTGAACTCAGAACTTACTAAAATATCTGCAGATTCATTCCTCGGCTAAGCTATAGAAAAACTATGTGTATGAACAAGACGGTTGAGAACTTTTCTACTTAATATTTATACACCTTTAAATCAAAGGCACAAGTCTAATTTACTACAGGTAGTAGATAGTGTTAGCTTAGCAGCCACTATTTTCTGAAAACTTGTTAAATTAAATGTGAGAACTAAGATAACTTGTGAGTTAAATTTGGAGTATTCATCACAGTTAGTTTTCATTTGTGCATTAAGATAAGAAATTTATCAGCACATGGAACAGTATGATATGGTGCTGAATGGGCTTAGAACCAAACTAGGAAGTGATTTGGAGGTCAGGATAGAGGTACATTTGTAAAGTTTAAACAGCACTTGTCCAAAAGCAGGCCTCAAAAGTACTTTTGAGAACACAAGATTCTTTCCTTACTTCTCTTAACTTGAGAAAAAGCAATGCTGTTGGGAGGTGCCAGATTGACAGCCTTGAAGATTCATGTCTTTTGACCCAAAGGCAGACAAGTACAAGCTCTCTGCAACAGCTTATCACACTGGCTCAAAGCTGACTGTTCTGGAGGGCTAAAAGTAGTTCAGAATCTATATTCATTTAGGCTCAATCCCTTTTCAGAATCTATCTAATGGACTGCCAGCTGTGATGGTGTTTGTGATGCTGGCCCTCTAAAGAGTCATCAGAAAATAACTAATCTTGGCCATTATTGTTTTGGTCTAAGTTTGAGCCAGTGATGTTGAGGTAAATAGCCCTATACCCACTTATCAATGGCTAGTCATTCAGTCTCCCTTCAGTGCTAAACGATTGGGAGGTGCAAGAAATAAATCCCACACTACATACCTGAAAGAGCCTTGGTGGAGGTCTGAAAGGGGAGACAGAATGCCATTTCTGGCTTTTAAATAGCTTGTCAACTTAATCTTACTTCACCATCCTAAATTCCTTCTCTAGCGGTACTACTCCTGCTGTTTTACCAGACTGAGCATTTGGATATGGCTCTTGCCCAGGCTAAATATTTTCATGATGCAAGCAAAGGAGAAATATTAAGGTCGCTGATTTATTTTACTTTTTGCCTGTTTTTACAATCTTACACTTCCTCCAAACTTGCAGTGGGGGAATAGGCAGGAAACATGTCTTGCACTAGCCCTCCCTCTTGTAGCGTTAGTATTCCAATTACCAAGTCCATTTCCCATTGCTTATTTCCCCCAATATCCATTTCTGGCAACCCTTAAGGAGAGTAAGACCAGTATGGAAACACAGTAACTCCTCACTGAACGTCATCCCGGTTAACATTGTTTTGTTGTTCAGTTGCTGATCAATTAGAGAACAGGCTTGTTTAAAGTTGTGCAATGCTGCCTTATAACGTTGTTTGGCAGCTGCCTGCTTTGTTCACTGCTTGCAGGAAGAGCAGTGCGTTGGAGCTAGCTGGTGGGGGCTTGGAATCAGGGTGGACTGGCAGCCTCCATCAGCTCCCCTAAGTTCCAGCCACCCAGCAGGCTACCAATTGCTGGGCAGTTCAGGTGTCCCTCCCCCCCACTGCCATGTGCTGCTGCTGCTCCTGCCCTCTGCCTTGGAGCTGCTCCCAGGAGCCTTCTGCTTGCTGTGCAGGGGGTGAGAGGGAGGGAAGAGGGGTGCTGATGTCAGGGGTGTCCCCCTCCCCCTGCTCCTGTACCCCATCTACACAGAGCAGGGCGGCAACAGGACAGGGCTCAGGAGGGAGGGAGCTTCCTGGTAGCAGCTGTTGTCTCAACTTGCTGATCTACTTAAAAAGGCAGTGTACTTAGAGTGGGGGTCAGCGTACTTAAAAGGGGCAATGCTCATCTCTCTCTCTCTCTCACACACACACACACGGTGTGTGACTGTCTCTCTCACACACACCCGGCACTTTGGAAAGTGGACGGAGTGGCACGCTCCAGTGGGATACCATGGGGTCATCACCACATTCAGTTTCCGCAGGGAATGTTTGCGGCCACTACCATGCATCGTGTCTCTTCCCTCCATTTGTGCTGCCATGTAGAGAGTGAGGCTACATTAACAATGTGCTAAGTTAACCCTTGAGGGCTCAGCCAAGTGTTAATTCATCATTTAGCAGCCAGGCATTCCCTGGAAAATATCCCACCCTCTGACTCCACCATCTCAACCAAGCCTCACAATCATCATTGCTGTGTATATTATTACATTGTTTGTTTAGCAGTCTTTTGTCTGGCGAAAAAAATTCCCTGGAACCTAACCCCCGCCGCCCCTCCCGCCCCTTTTACATTAATTTTTATGGGGAAATTAGATTTGCTTAAAGTAGCATTTTTCAGGAACATAACTACAATGTTAAGCGAGGAGTTACTGTACCAGTATTGATGGCAACAAGCTTCTCCAGAGGCAAGGTCATCCTTGCCATCTGACTCTTCAGATGACAAGTAGGTTTTGTGAACAGTTTTACTAGTGAAAACACTGTTTCTACCCCAAAGAGAGCGAGATCCAGAAGAGCTACTGAAACTTGTGTCACCTAACGGACACACTGGATATCAAAATGACTAGTTATACCAGGGTGATAGGGTTCATAATTATTTATATATTTGAGATGTGGGGTAAAAGAATCTGAAGTATTTCAGACTGGTGGAGATGGTTACAAACAGTAGTTGTTACCTCAGATTTACATACAACCGTCTCTAATGGCAGCTGATTTTAGCATGCAGTTGAGAGACTGATTCCAGGATCAATGAGACAAAAGCCTTAAGACATTCATTGCGAAGAAAAAAAAAAACACAGAAACTCAGTCAGTGCTGCATTCAATACCGAGAGAATGATTTAGTCTCAAATGCTAGGAAGTTTAATTAGGTAATCTGAGATATAAATGGATGGAGCAGAACTGAGGTTCCCACCAGCACCCCACATCTCCTTGAATCATGCTCTGCAATAGTTACTGCCTTATTCTTAATTGTTGGTGCCCGTGACAACAGGAGGTCAGACAATAATCTGGTGGTCCAGTCTGGCTTTCAACTGTATGACTATCCTTTTTGATCTATTCTTTCTGCTGCTATCTGTGCTCACACCCCTGTACATGTGAGATACTGCTGTAGGCAGCTGCATAGGGGGCCTTTAGGGGAGTAGGGAGGGAAAGCTGGTTTTCAAGGAACCCATCTGCTTTACAAAAAGAACAGGAGTACTTGTGGCACTTGAGAGACTAAAATTTATTAGAGCATAAGCTTTCGTGGGCTACAGCCCACTTCTTCGGATGCATCTGCTTTACTCAGTCTTGGGAGCATGTTTGCAATGGGGAGTGGAGCAGTTCTGGTTTGTGTTCCTTGTTCCCTACTATTCTTCTATTCTGCCCTACCCACCCCCCTTGTCCCAGACTAGTTTATCACCCCACAAGTTAACATGCAACAAGAGTATGAAAACTAATGATTTCAGAGTGTTTGCAATTCTACATTTGTGGGCCCCACATACAGACAAGAACAGAGCTTTACTGCAATACACATTTTCATTTCCAAGTACTGAATAATCGCAGGTACAGACACTGTTCATTACACATTGTAGGATTATGCTATTGATGTTCATTAAGCAGAGCAAGTGTTACTGTAGGAGTTTTTCAGAGAGTGACAGCTTCAAGCAGACACAGAGTTTAGAGTTTAAAGAACAGAAGGTAAAGCCACAGAAAGAGCAGAACTAGCCTAAAATAAGGTAGAACTGTGATCCAAGGCAAGACAAAGTACTCTATTGTAAGTCACCAAGGTATAAAACCAGGCACTCCACTTTTTGGGGGGTTCTAGGAACTAAACACATTTTATTTTCTACAAGGAACACTAGAATAGGTTTGAAATTTATTGGCTAAAATTACTGTGTATAAACACAGAATGAGGTACATAACTGCCACACAACCCTAAAGTCAAAATGGAGGGGCTGATAAAAAAGTAAGCTCAATCATATACAGCAAAACAACAAGAAAAGCTTCTCTTCGAATGTTTCTTTCAGCACATCAGAACTATCTAGCAGAGAGATCAAATGTTCTTGAGGGTTTCCTTCAGCACATCCAAACAGGCTCATCTTTTTATAAAGGGTTTGTACTCTGAAACAGCAGATGATCTCATTCTTCTAGGTGTTATTACACAGGCTCTTTTCCCGGGCTGTTTCTTAACACTGTAGCTAGTGTTTGATAAAGATAACGAAGCATTAGCAATAACAGGAATGCAGAGAAAAGGCATCAATCTCACACCAAGGAGATTGAAAAGCCACTTACAAAGCTACAGGAAGTAATACCTAACAAAACCCAAGTTGCAGCAGGGGAAAACGAGTCTGAAGAAAAGCTTGTTTCTGGTAGCCTTCTGCAAGCCCATGTGCCTGAATAAATTACAGGGGACTGCTGAAACTTGGCTGCACCATAATTTTGAGACTGAACCTCAGGTCACTATACAAGCAACTCTAACTTCCAAGTCAAGAAGGCATAATAATAAAAGAATAAAGATGTTGCAGTGAACAACCACCTTCAGATTCTTGAGTTATCCTGGCTGTCTGGGTATTCCCCCTCCACCCCCCCAAGGGAACTTCTGAGGGAGGTATGACTATGTGACACATTTATATAGCACTTTACAAACAATGAATCCTCAACATACCTCTTTTCACCTCTTCCCTATCTGGAAATTATGATGATGGTTCTAGGTCACAAGTCAAGCTAATGGCAGAGCTGCAATCAGAACTCAGTTCCACATTGCTGGGGCTCTAATTTCTAGCCACTCAACACTACTATCTAGTCCATTCTAACCACACATCACTGCCAAATCCAACTTTATTTATTGGAATACAAAGATAGGTGTGTTCTGAGGTTGCTATCTCAGTCAGTGAACACACAAACTCTCCTCAACATATTGGTATAACCGAAGAAGGATAGGAGGTACGCAACCATACATTTGGTGACCATGAAAAGGGCTGAAGTTATATAATTATTAGACAGCAAAGAGGTTGCTTATCAATAGCAGTTTTTCCAGAGTCTGTATATTCACACATATGGGATATGGTGCTCATGAAGTTGAGCTGTGGAATTGCCTTAAAAACTTGGCACTCACAGTTGACATTATCACCTTGTATACAAGGGAGTGGACACCCCCCCAATGACCTTTTGTTTCTTTTCCCTAACTACTGAGGTCTGATGTTATACAGAACTCCAAGGTAGATGGGACGGTGGATGGGTAGAGTGAATACACAGAGGCAACTCTCAAAACAGTAAATAATCTCTTCTTTGATGGCCTATGTGTATTCCCCTTAAGGGAGATTAGCAAGCAGTGCTCTCCCAGGTGGATAGTGGGCAAGGTGTTCACAGATAAATATGGACTGTAGCACTGCCCTCCCAAACCAGGCATTGGAGTGCAATGCTGAATATAAATAGCATCTGGTGTAAGTGTGCATCGACTTCCAAGATGCTGCTTTGCATATTTGCACCAGGGAAACCTGCCAGCGGCATGCTACTGATGCTGCAGTGGCTCTTGTAAACCATGGGGCCCTGGTTTCCTAGCTAAAGTATAACTATATTCTATACATCTACTAATCCAGTGAGAAAGCCTTTGATTGGTAATGGGTTCTCCCTTGGCACTTCTCCCTACATGATACAAACAAGATACTTTATCTTCTCAAAGGCCTGGTGTTTTCCAGGTAAAAACAGTGTGTCCTTAAATCTACAATACGGAGACAAGTTTCCCTCCGTAGAAGAAGAGTCTGCAAAGAACATGGAGAAATACATTGAGAACACCTTAAACATGAAGCTGGGATGGAATTGTGATAACTTTCCTTGTGGACCACAGTATAAAGTAGAATGAAAGCACTAAGCTCACTCAACCTCTCCACAGACATACCGTATATACTCGTTCATAAGCCGAATTTTTTTAGTAAAAAAAGGGAAGCAACAGAGACAGGGGTCGGCTTATGAACGGGTATAGAAAGGGAGAGGTGGGACACAGCCCCTCCCCCAACAGAGGGAGCAAGGAGAAACAGCACAGACAGCAGAGACAGAAGGGAAGAGCAGGGGCCAGAGTCTCTCCGCTTGGCCACGCTGCTCTCCCCCCAGCCTCTGAAGCAGCTGCAGCTCCGGGGCTGGCAGGCTGCAGCCATGCCGCTCGGCACCACCCCCTAGAGCAAGCTGTGGCTGCGCCGCACAGGCGGCGGAGCAGGCTGCGGCCGTGCTGCCCAGCCCAGCCCGCTGGAACATGCTGCGGCCGCGCCACCCAGTCTGGCCCACCGAAGCAGCCTGCGGCCGTGCTGCCCAGCCTGCTGGAGCAGCTCCAGCCAGGTCAGAGACATCCCCCCCTAGCCCTCCCCAGAAAAGGTGGGAAGGGATGGGGAGAGTGTGGGGGTCCCGGGCTAGGGGTGGGGTCATGTGGGGGGTGGTCACAGGGGTTACTCCCCTGACTCCCAGCTTCTCCCCCACAAAAAATTTCCCCACCAGTTGCTGTCCTGGCCTGTCAGGGTAAGCAGCTGGCGCGCCGGGACACTTTGCTTACTTAGGTTTACCTCCGTGCCTGCGGACGCTCGAGGTAAACAAACCATCTCGGCCCACCAGCGGCTTATCCTGATGGCGCGGGAGCCAAAGTTTGCTGACCCCTGAATTATAGGGTCGGCTTATGAACGGATTATAAGTAAAAATTGAAATTTTTTATCCATCTTGGGCGGGGGGGGGGGGGGTCAGCTTATAAACGAACCAGCTTATGATCGAGTATATACGATAACTGTTATCAGGAAGGATGTTTTGATTGATAGATGTTCAAGAGAGACTGGAAAAGAAGGTCCCTCCATCAATTTAGTTAGGAAAAGATTTAGGTCTTGAAGACAGGGACTCCCTAATGATGGGGAAGGAACACTTTTGTTTGTGCACTCTTGCAAAAACACACACAAAGTTCACTCCCTATACAAAGTAAGGAGATGTAATCATCGTTTTCCTGCTCTACTTCTATAGAGGAAATGTTTGATTAAGCTTGATCAGTTTGAATAGAACATAATTGTACTGATGGAACACATTCAAGTATGAAATAATTCTAAAAACTTTATTTTCTGAAAGTTACCATTTGGGGTACAAGTTCTCATGTTTGCTCACAGCCCAAATGTGCATTTCTATTAAAACCTCAACCAAAGCCTTGCATAAACATACAAGTAATTAATTTACAGTTCACACAGCAAACTTAGCTTGTTTATATATTGTAAAAGACAGGCCTCAACACATCAGCAAAGAGACAGAATGAGTTGCCACAGAAACAACTGAATGCATTAAGAGATTTTATAATTAGTTATATTTACACATATGCATAGGAGCTCATTACAGTAAGAAACACTACACTGATTAGAGACTAAATTCAAAGACTTTTGTACCAGATGAGCTTATAGGTTGTAGTTTAGTTTTGCTAGTTTCATACTAACAGGACAAATGCTATATTGCAACACTTCTGCAAAGGATAGTTACCTCTTTGTATTGTAGGCTGTATCTTGTGGAGTTTCTTCAAGCAAAGTTACATATCCCAGCGCACATGTGAGGATAAACAGGACTGTTAAGGTGTGAGCTCTCCTGCAGTTAAGAAAAAAGTCAATTAACACTAGATCAGAATGGGGTGGGGTGGGGGGAGGAATCGTTACAAAAGACCAGCATATTGGGCTATTTTATTGAAAGCTAGACAGGCACTGGTAACACTTAAGGTGCTTTACATTTCAGTACACGTTAGATTGTATTTCTGTGCACTATGCAGCACAGAACATTGTCAGCATTAAAAACTTACTTCCATGTGTGACAGGCTTATAATTTAAAAAGTTCTCAAACCTGGTACTTTTATGTTTTCCCTTATAATGCTTCTCCACTGGAGGATTTGTAGAAACACTTGCGTAGTGAAGGGCATCAACTTGAAAAAAAATCAACTTGACTGAACATTTTATACCAACTATTATTACAAACACTTAAGATTACAAAAAGTGAAATTCTTTCCCGATTTCTCAGTATGTTTGCTTTGTGTATTTGAAAGCACTTTGTGTATTGTCATTTTCACTAATTCCCAGTACACAGTTTGTTAGCAACAGAAAAACTGACTAACTGAACAGAAGATTAAAAACCATCTAAATTCCTTTGAAAGCATCAGCACATACTATTTAGAGGTTGTTTTATGAGAAAATAGATTAATTAGGACTCATATGTTTGCTTCATCATTTTTACTGAGCGGAAATGGAGATTTTCCCTGTCACTAAATCAAACTGTATAGAACTGTGTCCACAAACAATTTCAATCTAGAAATAAGGGAGAGTGAATTCTACAATTCTGCAATGTAAAATCTGAACAGTGAGTTCATATTTCACGTTTAAAGAGCCCTTTAACTTCTTGATACTCAGATCCCATTTGCTTATCATGAAATCCATTGCCACCATAAACTCAACACCACCACGTCATGCATGTACCTACTGATAACCACAAGATCATATATGGATATTTTGGCATTAAATTTGCCACTAAAATGCCACATTCAATACTTTAGCTATAGGTATAATTGATATGGCAGAATAGGAGTGAAGTCATCATTTATATCACACCTAGTTTTTTAGTAGTATTGTCTACAGTGAGAAAATGTTTATAGAAGCTCACGTGAATGTCGTAAGAGTTAAAACAATAGAGTCATAAATTGAGGCACAACGTGTTTGGATTATTATTGCTGCATGTATGTCTACCGATCTTAAACCTCAGAAATGAGGTATACAATAAACTGTAGTATTGCAGCAACAACACAGTTAGTTTGAAGTGGACCATTTTTCATTATGAAATCCATATTTTCATTTACTGTCATTACTTTGAACTTCTCACTCTGGCCTCAGCCATAAAGTGAATGTTTTGGAAAGTTTAATGGAAGTCAAATCATCAGAGATCAAAGCATACCATGAAAGTGTTTAACTTTTCAGAACTATAGCACTAGTTTGCTACCAGATATTTAAAGTAACTTGGGTATAAAACTTCAAAAACAGGACAGAATTATCCTTAATGAAGGCTAGCTCTTAACAAGTTTGGTTGTGGCTCAAGTTGTGCTAGTCTTACATTTCCATACTCATTCATTTCCTTAAAATGCAACTAATGCAACTCAAAGAGCTACAAGCAATTTTATAAAAATTCCCTCACCAGCTTGAAAAACTAAAGCAACAAATTAAATTGCCTTCTAAAATATAAGGTAAGTTCTACTCAGAACCACATTTTTCCCAACAATAACTCAAGGTTTCAAAACATAATCAGCACTCAAACAGGTCTATTAATCTCCAAGGAAAACATGCAATAATACCTCATAGACAGGTGCAATTCTCTTCTGCCACTTAAGAAATGTTCAACATTTAAAACTGTCCTTCCACATAATCCAAACAAAGCATACAGATTAACTCCAGAAACACATAGCAGTTGCTTAAGAACTACATTCTTTATGATTTTTGAATATATCAAATCTTATTCACAGGCTTCAGGATAGCAAGCTTCCTGCTAAACAGATGTATCTACATTTTGACCAGAGCCTCCTCTCAGAATGCAGGGGGGAGGGGAGGGAAACCCAGATGATTCAGACATCACATACTTAACATTCATTGGCCAGTCATATGACTCAACTCCTATTTTACACAGCACTATACTAGTTTAAAAACTAGATACAATCCCTTCCTAAAGGATATTATGCAATAGGACACTGCGTGAGTTTATCTAATTTAGTTATCCTGAACATGGTCTCTTAATTACAACGAGTCACTGTAACAAGAATGCTGCATCACTGGAAGAAGCTCCAATCTTTCCCTGAAGTTTTCAAGGCTGCATATTATACAGATATTTCATTCTTTGAATTATTTCTTAAATGTTCTTTTTATAAAGTAATCTAAGAGGAGGTTACAATACAGTCATGACTGCTGTCCTCATCAACTCCTCCGTCTACTTTAAGACATGTACCCAACAAAAACAATTTATTCTCAAAAATATTTTTAGTCCCTCAGAGCTTGCTAAATAAGATGTATTCAGCCTAGAAGCGTACCCTCATTTGAATAAATAGATGTAGTAAGTCATCTACAAGAACACACTGATGCTCTAATTTCACTCATCCCTTTATGGAAAGATCATCAAGGTGAAAATTCAATGCTCCTGAATGTTTCATGTGCTCTGGGAATTGTCCCCATGGCTCTGTTAATCTAGGTATCACAGCAATACCCTGACATTTAAAATACCAGGGTTTCTTGTTTAATATGCACAACAAGAACCTTTAAGTTCTCATCACTTCTCTTTTAGCTTTTTATGAGTTTTCATTCGCAAATTGAAATTATAACCTAATGTCTTTGGTACCAAAATTTCAAATAAAGTTAGATTCACATAAATACATCAGTGTGACAGAAGTTCACAAACTGGAAATATACAATCCATGGTTTGGGTTTTTCTAGAAAAAGGGGGCTGGGAAATTCACAAATCTGTGTTGACAGGGCCAGCAGGTGTGTGTGTTAAGTACTAGGACAGGGGTAGGCAACCTATGGCACGGGTGCCGAAGGCAGCACGCGAGCTGATTTTCAGTGGCACTCACGCTGCCCGGGTCCTGGCCACCGGTCCGGGGGACTCTGCATTTTAATTCAATTTTTAATGAAGCTTCTAAAACATTTTAAAAACCTTATTTACTTTACATACAACAGTTTAGTTATATATTATAGACTTATAGAAAGAGACCTTCTAAAAACGTTAAAATGTATTACTGGCATGCAAAACCTTAAATGAGAGTGAATAAATGAAGACTCGGCACACCACTTCTGAAAGGTTGCCGACCCCTGTACTAGGAGATATGATACTGAGCATAGCAATACCTAACTTTTAGGTGGCTAGATAAATAAATAAATCACAGGCTTTGTGAATCAAAGTGTTGTTTCTGAATTAGGCACCTAGGTTGCCTATGCAATGAATGGGCAGACACAGATCCCTTAGACTCCAATTTACAAAACCCAGCATACTAGGCAGGTAGCCAGAGAGAATGACTTTGTAGCCTGGTTGTTAGGGCATCCATCTAGGACAGAGGCGGGCAAACTTTTTGGCCTGAGGGTCGCATTGGGTTTCCGAAACTGTGTGGAGGGCCGGTTAGGGGAGGCTGTGCCTCCCCAAACAGCCACATATGGCCCGGCCCCTGCTCCCCCTCCCCCCGGGGACTCCTGTCCCATCCAACCCCCCCGTTCCCTGACGGCCTCCTGGAACCCCTGCCCCATCCACCCCTCCTCCTCCCTGTCCCCTTTCTGCCCCATCCCTAACTGCCCCCCGCCGCCCCATTCAACCCCTCTCCTTCCTGACTGCCCCTCCGGGACCCCTGCCCCATCCACCCCCTCTGCTCTGTCCCTGACTGCCCCTGGAATCCCCACCCCTAACTGCCCCCCACCGCCCTATCCAACCCCTCTCCTTCCTGACTGCCCCCCCCCGGGACCTCTGCCCCATCCACTCCCCCTGCTCCCTGTCCCCCCTGGAATCCCCACCCCTGACTGCCCCCCGGCACCCCATCCAACCTCCCCTCTCCTTCCTGACTGCTCTCCCCGGGACCCCTGCCCCATTCAACCCCCCTATTCCCTGCTGAGGGGCTCCGTGCCTGTGAATGCTCCAGGTAAACAAAACATCCAGGCCCACTAGCGGCTTACCCTAACAGGCAAGGAGGCAAAGTTTGCCAACCCCTGAAATATAGGGTCGGCTTATGAAAGGGTCATACAGTTTTTGCTATTTTTAACCTAACCATCTTGGGGGGTCGGCTTATAAACGAACGGGATAATGAACAAGTATATATGGTAAATGAAAAATATCAGTAACTATCAGTTGGCAGCAAGCTTTTTGATAAAATACTGTATTTAACAGCAATGGCATCTGTTTATTTTATTAGTTTAATTATACGGATTTAGAATGTGAATTTGGACCTGATCAATGTGTCACTAATGCATACATATGAAACTCAGGCCATTTAGCATGTTTATATTTTATGATTACCGATGGAGTGTATTGTAGATTACAAGTGCAGTGTAAGATTTACTATGTAGCTAACTACCCATTTTTTTTATTTTAAGTGCTTGAGTTTTGTAAATGATATGATGGTGCATGGTCCATAGCAAACATACATTTTTAAAGCCTGTTTATGCAACTTCCAAGTTTGTTTTAAAAACATCTTGTGTGTAGTTTTCAAATAAATGAAATGGAGGTCATAAGATTATTAGCTTAATAGCACCATTTGCTCCTTTAATTTTATCAATTCCAAAAATAGCTTTGCTGTGAGAAGAAACCGGCAAAAAAAATGTATTGTCTGTCCACACTGCATCACCCCAATGTATTTATAAGGATCATGGAAAGAACTTGTTGACAAGGCTGCATTATGTAGAAGTAATCAGTCATCCCAGTCTCTCTGCCTTTGCTTAATGAAAAAGTTAGTTGAGGACAGAGGTTGTAAAATATTCTCCATCAGCTTTTCCTTATGACAGTTTCAGTGACTGAATCAGGTCTTGCTTTCAAATGGCAGCAATTCCTTTAAATATTTAATATTTCTGCCCCTGAAAACTGATGAGCCAATGAAAAATGTACCTAACTTATCTGTATTTACAGATCACTTACTACTGTGGTATATAAGTGCTGTTCATGAACTTTTTTAAAAAGTGAGATTGCCTGGGAATACTCAAAAAATAACTTCTGTGATGTAATAAGATTTCATTGGGCTGATTTGGGGGAGGAGGGCATCAAACAGCAAATGCTTCAAAAAGCTATTCCTAAAGCTTATTTCTGTAAAGGTAGTAGCTACATTTATTCAAGGTTAGAACTTACTCTAATTAACCAAAAAAACAGGTCTTCAATTTTTAGGGTTGTCGTACTATTGGTCATTTTTGGGAGTTTCAAGGGAGAGTAAAACCTGCTTTATAAAGGAACTGTTACAGTATTGACGAAGGAGACACTATTAGGTCTCTTTTCCTGAAGAATTAGGAGTTGAACCCCTTGTTCTGCAGAGAACCACAAGCTTTGTATTACTGGAAGTAAAGGAAACTCTCAGGCACCAAGCTTTCAATCACATATGCTTAACTTTAAGCATGTGAGTAGTTCCACTGAAGTCAGACTACTCACATGCTAAAGTTAAGCATGTGCATGAGAGTTAGGCTCCAATCCTACAGTGTTAAATGTCCTTGTGTCATTGGAAGCTATATACTTTCTTTGCTTTAACCAACCATAGAGGGCAACATGCTCACAGAAACAGGGCCTAATCCTCTTCTTAATGGAGCCAGTGGCAAGACTCCTAGTCAAATCCAAGGGAGCAGGATTGGGCCCCTGAAATTATTCAAATACCAGTAACTTTGCTTAGTTACAAGCCATTTTCTTCAAGTACAGCCAGCACACATCCTTTCAAGGAGATTTTACTCTATGGAAAGTTTAAAGTAGAAGCAAACTTTTGAGCTAGAGGGAGACACAGTCAAGCTTTTAACAGCTAACTCAAACAGTTGACAGATTTGCATCAGGCTTTGCATAAACATTGTCTTCAAAGTATGGCTGGTGGTTTAAGCTAACCCAGTTTCCCAATCCATAGTTACCGAGGGACGAAATACAGGGTTTTAGAGTGAAGGCTGATTGCAGACTTAAATAAGGAAAAGCTATTGCCACTCCATTATAAAACAGATTTCAGTAAAACTACATGCAGTAAAGGCATGAAGTATTTTTTTCTGCTGATCTATTTCTATTCTTTTTAGGAACATGCAACACAGAACTGTATCCCTTCCTGATTTATATGCCACCCCCCACTTCTCTCCCATATTTGATGCTCTTTTATTGCTTTATTTCTCATCACCTAAACCCCAGAAGAATAGCTCAGAACAACCACATTGGGACAAGTACTTTTTTTGTGTATATATTGCAGCAGTGTCTGACAGGCCTAAGTAGGTTCAGCACCCTGCTGTGCTTTCTAGACTGCAGCAGATACAGTGCTTGCCCCAAAGAGCTTAAAAATCTAGGTTAGAGCTTCAAAACTTGGAGCTTTAAAGCTACAAAAAAACAGGGCAATCAAGAAATACCTGCTATTGGGCAATTAACAAACGTTGAGTGCGTTTGTAAAGGTACATAACGTCCTTATTAAATTTCTGTACATACTTGTGATGCTTGATAAGGATACAAACACCCATTTTTCTTAACACAACATTCCCCCCGACACCCACTTCAGTAATGTCCAGTGGTATGTCCATGGCAGCACCAATAGCAGCAATTTGAAGACTAGCTAAGGTTGCAAAATTAATTTTTCTGCTGGTTGGAAAGGTAAACACAGATTCAGACCTTTTCTATACTATGGAGTTCGTGACTTACAAGAATTAGTTTTAAAACTGATCTAGCTAAAAGTCAAACTCCTAATGCAGATGCATTTTAAACAAGGCTTAATCTTATTTAGGGCTTTTGCATCACAGGTTCATGAAAGTTTAAATAATTTAAAATCAATTTAGTTAAACCAGTGTTATTTTTTAATATAGATAAGATTAAAAGGGATACAAATAAAAAAACCCAAAGAAACACTTGAATTAAATTATTAAAAAACAAAAAATCCTCAACTAAGGAGAAGGAGAGCGCGTGCCAGTGGGCAAAAGTTAGGTTAGCCTTCTAGCAGTATGAAACTGATTTATTCCCCCCAGTGCTTTCCTTCTGACCTCTGGATTCCAAAGCAATTTACAAAACAAGTCAGATAACAATGTTTCAGCCCTCCTGCTTCAGATCCCTGAAAGAACCCTTTGAGTGCCAATACCTCAGACACAGTGTTCCTGCCACACTAGTCCCTAGGACAGACACAGCTCCCCGTCCCCCAGTCTCTTCACCCCAAGAGCCCTGCAAAACCCCTAATGCCTCCCAATCACCTCCTCCCTCCTGCTCGAGTATTTACACTAAAGAATTGCAGATATCAGTTTTAATGCTATTTAATACTATCCCTAGGACACATACTCAAGTGCAGGGGTTGGCAAACGTTTTGGTCTGAGGGAAACATCTGGGAATAGAAATTGTATGGCGGGCCATGAACGCTCACAAAATGGGGTTGGGATGCAGGAGGGGGAGAGGGCTCTGGTTGGAGGTGCGGGCTCTGGGGTGGGGCCAGAAATGAGGAGTTCAGGGTGTGGGAAGGGGCTTCAGGCAGGAACAGGGGGTTGGGGTGCAGGCTCGGGGGGGGGCTGGGGATGAGAGATTTGGGGTGCAGGAGGGTGCTCCAGGCTGGGATCAAGGGGTTTAGAGGGCGGGAGGGGGATCAGGGCTGGGGCAGGGGATTGGGGCATGGGGAGAGGATCAGGGGTGCAGGTTTGGGCGGAGCTTATCTCAAACGGCTCCTGGAAGCCGCAGTACGTCCCTTCTCCAGCTCCTACGCAGAGGCGCGGCCAGGCGGCTCTCATGCTGCCGCGCCCACAGGTACTGCCCCTGCAGCTCCAACTGAAAGCTCCATCCCTGCAGCTCCAAGCTGAACAGAAAGCGTCAATCACAAGGAATAGAAAGGAGATTAAAGTTAAGAGAGTGGAGAATGAGACCGCAACTGGGCTCACCTTAAGAGCTATCAATTCATACAGCATAGCAATATTAAGAGCTTCAAACACAAAGACTGCTCCCTTCTTGAAAGGGGTATAGCGCCTATTAATAGAGTATGGACTAAGAAACGTTCATACAAAGCTGTCCTCAAATCTCCTATTTTATTCCTCCTCTTTACCAGCTGGTTAAGCCATTAACCTCTTTCTTCTAATGTCCTCTTGTAAAAGCCTCTTGTCATCAACATATAGTTCCTAGTTTGTCTGGGACCAGGAATATGTGCAAGTAAGCAGTGACTTGTCAACATTTCATTCAGCGGGCCACTGTACAAACTGTCAGAAAAAAATCCTCTCCCGCAATCCCTCACTGCTTGGTTCTTGAACGGTTTCATTCTGCTGACCATTAGGAGAGGCTCCACTGACCAAAAGACAACATTAGAAACCTCAAAAATAGAGGACCTGCGCCATTTAGACTAGAATTTCTGCAGTTCTGATTTCTTTGTCAAGTCCCTAACTTGTCTTCCTCTAAAACAGCCCTGAAAAAATTCTGTAGAAACTGTACTAGCACAACAAAATATCAGTTCTAGCCCTCACCCCTCTTCATTATCCACTAGAATTCTGTTCCTGAATCTTGTGTGGGGACTCCATGTTTCATATATACCATCACTGAAAATGAGATACTTGAGGGCTTTTTAACATAAGAGAAAAAGGCATAACAAGAACCAATGGCTGGGAGTTATAACCAGGCAAATTCAAATTAAAAATAAAAGTACTTTTTCTTTTTTAAAAAGAGGGGTGATTAACCATTGTTACAAACTACCAAGGGAAGCAATTGATTCTCTATTTGAAGACTCCAAAAAATAGAGAATGTCTTTCCAGAAGATGTGCTTTAGTCAAAGAAGTTATTGGCTCAATACAGGGGTAACTGAAATTCTATATAACACCAGGCCACAAGACGTCAGACTAGATGATCCAGATGGCCCCTACTGACCTTAAAGTTTATGACTATCAGCTATGGTGGGTCGATGTTAGACACTTGAAATCCCTGCACCTAATCCTCTCTGACTGCTGGAAGGGACATTTATTCTTTTTCCCATGAGTCCCACAACTACCATAAGAATGGGGATTCGCAGCACACATCCCCAGCCTACTGTAATGAGATGCGTCTCTGCTACACTATTCCTCTCAGCTTCCCTGCTGCTAAGAAAGAGGTTTTTAGCGGCTATTCACCCTGTTTTCATGTACTTCCAAGCAAATGCACTCATAGTTAGCCCAGGCTGCAGCAGAATGAAACAACCCCATGAAGACTGAGAAAAATGAAAAATGGACCACTATTCTGCAACTTGCAGAAACTGAGCTGCAGCTGTGGCACTGAAGCTGTATGCCTGCAAACTTACAAAGACAGCACTGCATTAGTTATTATTTGTATAGTGGTAGCCCCATGAGAGTCAGCCCCATTGTGCTAGGCATTATGCCAACGTAACAAAAGCCAGTCCCTGCCACAAAGAAGGCTTTCTTCACAACCATAAGAGCAAGAAACTTCCAATGAAAGTTTAGAATCTGTGGAAGACGATGGACGCACTTGCCCAGGGTGAGCAGGAAGCTTTCCTGGCTAACTGTATACTTCCAACCCTGCTCTAAAACCAACATGTTTTGCAATCAACACAAGGGGTAAATATTTAATGTATTTTCAGGGCAAGTGCAAAAACTGAAGAGAAGGCTATACTGTGTTAACCTAGCTCAACTGTAAGGTTTCTTCTCCCCTATCCCTCTTCCCCTTGTATTTGACATATTTCTGCTCCTGACAAAAATATGCATGACCTCAGAATACAGATTTAACATTTTGCCGTTTTAGTAACCCTCAGTTGGGACACACAGCACCAGTTTCATTTTCTCATGCCAAAAAAAGCCAATTTGCAAAGTTTAACTACATTCATATCTGGGTCTGTTTTAAAGCTCTGCAAAAGGTGTTATAGCTAAAGCTAAATGTTAAAGTTTCAAAAGAACCACATTTATGACAGTGAAGCTACTTATGCAAATTAAGCTGTATTACTCTAGGAAGGGTTCCTTTTATTGTGTCTACAAATCTATTAAATACTTTCCATTTCTCACACTGGATAGGCCACACCAGTAACTGAGTTCAGACATCGGTGGATTTCAAGGGTAGTAGCTCTGGGTCCTATGTAATTCACACAGCCACAAATACAAAAGACCATAATCTCATTTAAGTAGTCAGTGAGGCAAACCCAACATCCTGCTGGGTGAGAACTAGATTGCCATATCCCTCAATATTCATTGAAACTTCTATGGACACTTTCTTTGGAAATTTTGGCTGTCAGCGCTTAAATATCATGAGGATAGGCACTATTATTGCTGATTATGCTAATTCTACAACACTGAAAAGTTACACTGCAGTTGTAGTGTTTGCCCTCACTGTTCTTCTAGTGAGGACCAAGCAATGCATGGGAAATACTGTACACTAAAGAAGCTCTCTCCTAAGACAGCCATGGAGATAATGGCACATTTGGTCAACCTAACTCTGCTTAGAGTGGCAGGTATGAAAATAACAGCATTATTTATTATGGCATTTTTGATTAATCTAGTATATTCAGATACCAGCTCTAATCACAACACCTAATACAGACTTTTAATGACAAATTCACTTAAAGCCTTCATGTAGAGGAAGGCCCTATGAAAATGGCAGAACACGCAGCTATTTCCACAAAATATAACCAGGAAATTCAGAACAGTATTAGAATTTTTAAACTTTAAACAATTTGGCAAAACAAAATGACATTTAAAAACAACAAACAAGTGACAGTTTTACCCATTTTCCATTTACAAGGTGGCACTATCTGTAGACCTCAGCGAGATCCGGTAATAGAGCCTGGACGTGGTAAGTTCCCAGAGTGTTCTCTCCCAGATAGTTCCTGCACCCTGAAGATAATGTTCTTTCCTAGCCAGATGTACTTTTGGTACAGCAGGCTCCAAATAATTTTCTATTGACTATCCTGGGATCTAGCAGCATCTGGATATTTCTTGCTGAGATTTAAACTAGCAGAAATGTATCACAGGAGCCATCAAGATCAACACATCCCCTCTTTCATTACTGCCAAAGCCAGCGGATCCAGAGCCAGGAGCTTCTCACTAATGCAATGCTCAAGCCAAATCAGATCTTCCTCTGTTCATGTTTTCCCCCTCCTACTGAGCCTCTCCTTTCTAGTGTCAGCTGAGCATGTTCTCTGTTCGGTCTGTAGATCAAGCCAATGAATGCATTTCTTTTTAAAACAAAATTTTAAAGATACCCAGTAACTTGATTTCCTTTTCCAGAAAACGATGGCATGCAGCTCAAGAAAGTCCCAGAGAAACATTATGGGAACTTATACACATAGAGAGCCAAATTTCTCAAGAAACTCCAGAATGGAAGAGGATGTTGAAATATTTCCCTTTGAGGTTTTCCAGGTATGCATGAATCTGTCTCAGGTGACAAATTCAACAAAAATGGACATGAAGCTCAATGTAATCATTAGCACTAAGATGGACTATTGACACATTTCAGATGAAAAAATCATGTTTACCACATCTTGTGGAATTGACATGCAGTAAATCCAAATGAAGCAAGTTCCACCAGTCAAGTGGACTAAGTAAAATTGGTTTTACCTTTCTGGATCAATAAAGAGGTATTACATTATGTAAGACAAGCTATGTGAGGGGGAATCCCTTTACCCTCAAACACACACAGCTCTTCTGATAACTGTGTACATGGTGTAGAGAAAACAACATGAAGATGGAGTATGAAATTCCACTTTCCCAGAAAGCAGTGTGTGAGGCAATTCATTTACAGAGTAACTTGGTGAAGGAGTGGGAGCGATGTCTTGGTGAAGAATGAGGCTGCCACTCACTAGATGATTTGGAGGAAGCATTAGACAAATACTGTTACATAGTAAGTTCTACTACAGGAGAACAAGGAGTGCTTGATTAGTGCAGCAAAACGTTGAGTGATTTAATTTTGTTAGTAACTGGATTTTGGCAGGGTCAGAACGTTGCAAAAGCCCAAGAATCAACATTAGAGTACTGTGGGTATTTATCTATGGAAAAAGAGATTATCACTCACCAGAAGAAAACTAAAGGGAAAGAAATTATGTAAATTAGAAATGTTAACCAACTAGAGAGAGTCGTTGTTTGTCTTTCCTCTTCCCCCTGAAAGTACTGGACAGAATATATTTACTACTGCTCCATCCCAAGGACTGGTCTAAACACGTCTGCACCACTTAAAATAAATCAATTAAAGCAATTTAGTTGAATTATCCACACAGCGACTTGCACCATTCTAATTTTGAAATAAAAACGGCTATAGCTTAGTTAGCTATATCAACATTAGCCATTTTTATTCCAAAATGAGTGTCTACAGACTTGAACTGCAGTAACTAAATCTGTTCATTTACACTGAAATAAAGTCTGCATGTAACTCATCCTTAAGTGATCCAAGCAACATGGCTTATGCATCCAATTCTTGGAAGACTTTAACAGCCAAATATTTCTCAATACCAGAAAATGTGTCTTGATCCTCTGCCTAAAGTTTCCTTCGTTCAGTTTTATGCAATTACTCCTGGTTATACCCTCTGGTGCCATTCTCTCATTCCCTAGTATTACCGAATATCAAATTGGGAGACTAGCAAGACAAAATAGAGCAAAAAGATTCTGGTTGCAGAGACCACACCCCACTCTATTGTGTCATAATTCTGGACCTTTACTGTAAGGCAGTGGTTTTCAACCCGTGGTCTGCAGACCCTGGAGGTCCACAGAATATGTCTAAAGGGTACGCAAAAGGTTGTTGTTCCCATAGAACAGTGGTTTTCAACCTGTGGTCCACAGACTATGTCTAAGATTTCAAAATGGGTCCACACCACCATCTGAAATTTTTTAGGAGTCCACAAATGAAAAAAGGTTGAAAACCACTGCTGTAAGGGATTACAGATCTGATTGCTTATTTGTTTGACAACAACAGGAAAGAGCTGTGCAGGAACTACACAAGTTATATTTAAAGATAGGTATGACTGGGAGGTTAAAGGACTGAGACTATGTCTACACTAAAGAGACTCTCCCATCAATGCAATTAATCCACGCCCAACAAGCGGCATTCTCCTACTGACATAGTGCTGTGCACACAACCACTTATGACGGCATAATTTATGTCACCCAGGGGGTGGAATATTCACATCCCCGGGTAACAAATTTTGCCAATGTAAGTGGTAGTGTAGACATAACCGGACATTCATCAGGGTGTGTTACTGAAGAGCTGATTAGATCTATAGGCTTGGGAGCTAGATGTATCATTCACCAGAAAATGGAAACGATAAGAGCAATAGGTGGAGAAGGTATTGGCAGGAAAGCAGAGGGTATTAGCATCACTCACTAGAAAACACCAGAGTGTTTTCGGGGGGGGTGTCAGATACCCCCCTCCTCCACATACCCCAACCATATACCCCCCATGCCTTCTGGAAGTAGGCGATAGAGGCAGAAAAGGTGGTTTAATGGGTATATTGGTGTAATCACCAACCAACCAGGTGTGGAACAGCTTGAATGAAGACGGGGTGTTAGTGGGGGCATGTACAAAGGGAGTTAGTAACTAGAGAAAGGGTGGGGGGTAGGGGCCCTGGCCACTCCCGCTGGGAAGAGCTGGAGGTGGCACCGGGCCCCTGGCCACCACTGGGGTGAAAGGCTCCCTGGGTGTCCTACAGGGACTGAGTAAGGGGAGTTGGGCGCTGGGGTCAGAGTGCACAGGGGATCCGTGAGTCTCGGGGCAGGGCCTTTATCAGCCGCTGGGGCTGGCCGGGGGAGGCAGCACAAGGTCAGTGAGACCCCGGGCGCTGGCTAGGGAGAGCGAAGGGGCCAGGCTCGGTGCCCGGGCCGGGGGGGAAGGAAGCGGTCTCTCACCAGAAGAAGGTGTTGGTGCCGTCGTCGTACACCTCGGACTCGGTGCTGCGGCGGAGCCCGGGGGCGGCGCTGCCGGGGGCCGCGGGCGGCGAGACTCCGCGGGAGCCCGGGGGCGCCTCCATCACCCCGCCGTCGGGCTGCTCCTCCAGGGCGGCCTTGCTCAGCGCCCCGCCGTGGCTTCTCCTCTCGCCGCGCCGCATAGCGTCGCCCCGGCCAGCGGGGCTCAGGCGACTCCGTGCTCGCCCCCGCTCGGCTCGGCCGGCCCCATCGGCCCACACCACCTCACAAGGGGCGCCCCCTCGACCCCGCGCACGTAGGTCACCACCCGCCTCTACGTGCGTCGTGCGTCAGCCCCGCCTCCCGTGCAGCGACTGCTCTCACTGCGCGTGCGCAGTCCGAGAGGGCTAGTTTCTGGGTCGCCAATTGAGGCTCGTGCGCCTCTGTTCTCTGTCCTGGTTGGAGGTCACAGCAGGGTCTTCTGCGCACGCGGCTCTGACTGGACCCTCTCCTGATTGGGTGTTTGGTTGGGGGCGGGGCGCAGTTTCCCGGGGCGTGGCTGTGGTTGGCGCGGGCCCGCAGCAACGGAGCCCCAGAGGCAGGGGGCGGTTGCTCTATGTACCTGGGCCTGGCACGTGACGCTCTGCCCCATGGCTGGCTGCCATATGGCTTCCCCCTAGGCCTCTCCATTGTAAACCCCCTTAGTCCCCCTAGCCCTGCCTGGGTCACCTGTGCAAGGTGTCTCTGGCCTGTCCCAGCCCTGCTCTGTGCACCGCACGAACCGCCTGGGCCCAGGGCCCGAGACTGATTCAGGCAGGGGATTTAAAAAGCTGGGGGAATTCCTCCTCCCTTCCCGATGCATTGATTCTGTTGCCAGTGATTTGCAATGACAAAAGGGAGGGGGCACCAAATCAGTGGTGGGGAGGCATCGGGACAGGAGGAGGAGAAAAGCATATCTACTGTATTTTCTGGCGTATAAGACTACTTTTTAACCCAGGAAAATCTTCTCAAAAGTCGGGGGTCGTCTTATACGCCGGGTGTCGTCTTATAGGGCGGGTGCTGAAACTTCCGAGCCGGACTGGAGAATCTGCGGTCGCCGCATATGGTGGGCGGAGCTCAAAAACGGCCGCGGCCGCATCCCCGCCCGATGACGAGGTGAGGGGGCGCCTCACCGGGAAGGTGTAAGTGAAGGGCGGAGCAAGCTGCAGGCGTCCAGGACGCCCGGGGTATGGAAAAAAGAGAGAGAGCGGCACTGTGCCCAGAAAAACACGCCTCTTTCACCCGTCTGGCCCGCCCTTGTATCCTATTACCGTACCTCCTTCTCTGCCTCTCAGATCTCGCTCCTGAGGACTGCAGTGAAGCGGCGCAGGCGCGCATGTGCGAGATCTGAGAGGCAGAGAAGGAGGTAATAGGATACAAGGGTGGGCCAGACGGGTGAAAGAGGCGTGTTTGCGCTACCGCTCTGATAGTCTTGGAGACAGGGAGGGCTGGGCAGGCAGGGAGAGCTGACCAATCCAAGCAGGCTTTGTATACAACAACCAGCCAATCGCCGGTAAGGTACATCGCTTGCCGTGATTGGCTGGTTGTTGTATACTGGGTACCACATACAGTACAGCACCAGTATCTGTACCTGTTCATACAGTATAGCACCAGTACATACAGTACAGTATACAAATGTCCAACAGTCAAAACCCCATCATGGCTCCACCAGCAAGAAGAAAGAAATATGAAGCCAGTTTCAAACTTAAAGTTGTAAACTTTGCCATGGAACATAATAACTGCGCTGCTGCAAGACAATATGGAGTAACAGAAAAGATGGTTCGGGACTGGAAAGCAAATGAAAAAGCATTAAAGAGTATGCCAAGGGGTAAGTGTGCATTAAGAAGAGGCACTCCACATTGGCCAGAACTCGAAAAACATGTAGCAGACATGGTGAATGAGCATCGCCAAAACGGTTATGTAGTGACACGAAATAAAATACATTTGTTTGCACTTCAGTGGGCCAAATCTAACCCAGATCACAGCAACAGATTTAAGGCCACTGTATCCTGGTGTACTAGATTCATGGGAAGGCATAATATGGTACTGAGGCAAAAGATGAAAATTGCCCCAAAATTACCTGCAGATCTTGATAGCAAAGTAAATAGTTTCCATCGATACGTAATACAACAGCGCACTAAACATGGCTATGCGTTAAGTAGTATTGGAAATATGGATGAAACTCCAATGAATTTTGATATGGTTGGAAATAAAACTGTCCATCAAAAAGGTGAAAAAACAATTTTAATTAAAACAACAGGACATGAGAAGTCCAGTTTTACAGTGGTACTAGGATGCACAGCTGATGGCGCCAAACTGAGACCAATGATTATTTTTAAAAGAAAAACAATGCCGAAATTCAAGTTCCCTGTTGGTTGTTTTGTACATGTGAATGAAAAAGGCTGGATGGATGAAGAAGGGGTAAAGCTATGGCTTGATAATGTATGGAGCAGGCGACCAGGTGGACTTATTCAAAAATGTAGTGTACTGGTGTGGGATATGTTCAGGGCTCATTTAACTCCCAGCACCAAGCAAATGCTTGCAAGACTAAACACAGATGCGGCAGTTATTCCTGCAGGATTGACATCGTTGGTACAGCCACTGGATGTGTGCCTAAACAAGCCATTTAAAGATCGCATTCAAGAACAGTGGAATGAATGGATGGTTAGCGGCGAAAAGTCATTCACAAAAGGAGGAAACATGCGTGCTCCACAGTTGGATGTTTTGTGCAAGTTTGTCATAAAAGCCTGGAATGATATTGATGCAGAAACAGTAATCAAGTCTTTCAAGAAGTGTGGCATATCAAATTCATTAGATGGTATGGAGGACGACTACTTGTGGCAAGATGAAGAGGAAGCCGAAGCTGAGACCACACCATCTGATACGGAATTCGATCCATACGACGACTGCCTTACAAATGTATCACAAGATGTCATTGATGTACTTATGATATCAGATGACGAACAGGAGGATTTTGAAGGCTTTTAAAGGGAAACTGTCACGCCAGCAAAACCTGTAAAAATACCGTAGCTTGCAGTTATGATGGGCGTTGCTAACTCGCCAGGGACTTGCCCGGCACTTGCTCTCTCTCTCTTGTTTGTTATCTTCCTCCTATCATCATCAGTTCCAGTTTGGTTGACAGCTTAGAAAACAAACAGCATGGCAGCTCCCATGGGTTTATTGTCTTATCCTTCCTTTCAGCTTTAGAGTGAATTAGGAAAAGTTTAATCCACTTGCACTGTTTTATGTTTACATGTTTGATGACAAACAGCCTTATGTTTATAAGTGACAGTTTTCCTGCTAACTACCTGCATGTCATAAGCATTTGAATTAAAATTACCATATTGAAATCAAATCTGATGTTTTTTTAATTTTTTTTTGGTGTGCGTTGGAAGAGGGGTAGTCTTATACGGCGAGTATATCCCAAACTCTGTATTTTAACTGGAAAAGTTGGGGGTCGTCTTATACGCCCAGTCGTCTTATACGCTGGAAAATACGGTAATTGAAATGCAGGAGGAATTTTTAGTTGGGTTAAATACAATTACTCAAGATTGTAATTTGGCCAGGCCACTGGAGTTAATATCCCTGTGCTGTCAAACAGATCATTAGCTCTTTGGGGAATACAAGTTTAGCTTGTAAAATCGGAGAAAATCTCAAGCTGCAGGCCAGTGTTTGCCAGATAACATGTTGAAGGAGAAATGCAGGAAGACAAAATTGTCATTTTCATTCTCTCCATGGAGATAAGGAAGAGAGAAAACTGGGGAAAGAGGAATTGGGATACTGTTCCTTTAATAAGTTCCGGGAGTGTGGGAGAGTGTGGGTGATACACTATGGTCCAAGCTGCTTATCTGTTGTGCGGGATGAAATGATGCATGTATTTCAGACAGAAGAGTCTGTACTCTGAAGCATTAATGAGGGCTATTGTGTATTCTGGTTTGTAAAAACAACAAAAAGCAGCTGTGATGGTATTTTGCACCATTACCAGCGGTTTTAATTTGCACATGAGACAGCCTAATTAGTACTAGGACAACACAGCTGCTTTAGTGACGGGCCATACACCATTTCGAGCATACACCAGTTAAAGTGTCTAGAGATGGGGCAACGTGGCCCTGTTTGCCCCAAAGTCATTGTTCTGCACACTGCATTGTTCTCCTTCAGGGGAGCTGTACATTGAGACCATCTCAGGAATTTCCTAATCATTGTTCTGTGTGTTGCCCTCACTCAGGATCTGATTCAAAGTCAACTGAAATCAATAGAAAGACTCATCAAATTCAGTGAGCTTTGGATCAGGACCTCAAAGCTCTGCAAATACAAATACGGGACTAATGTACAGATTCTCAACCTAGGGGTCGTGAACCTCATGCAGAGCATGGACAGGTGGATTGCCACCGCTCTGTCTTCATGCTAGTGAGGAGGGAAGTCCTGAAACAATTTCCTTTCTTTATGGTGACATGGGAGGAGGTCCTTAAACTTTTTTCATATACCATGTCATTGGATCACAATATGGAAGAGATTAGACTAATGCAGGGGTTCTCAGATGGGGGTCGGCAAGGTTATTATATGGGGGTGACAAGCTGTCAGCCTCCACCCCAAACCCCGCTTTACATCCAGCATTTATAATGGTGTTAAATATATAAAAACGTGTTTTTAATTTATGGGGGGGGGGGTCGCACTCAGAGGCTTTCTATTTGAAAGGGGTCACCAGTACAAACGTTTGAGAACCAATGGATTAATGGAAGCCATGCAAAAAGAAGGGAAATACATCTGTGGCATTGAATGAATGAAATGGCCACATGATGGCAGCACATGATAAGCAGTTTTTAACAAGTGCTGAAATGTTGTGACACAACAAGCTGCATTTGGCTCTGGGGCGGCTGTTTGAATGATGCTGCTTTAAAACCACATACTCCAAGAAGTGTTTTAAATCATTCACCTGTATGTAAAATGAACTCCAACATAGTCAGCATAGCCACAGTTTTCCTTGCTTTCTTTATTAGCAAAGTCCATGAACTTCACTACAAAAGCAACTTTGCCTCTCCTGGAATTGACACCTCCTCCTCAATTATGGGGAGTGGACTACATCCACCCTGTTGGCCCCGTCAACACTGGTTCTTCACTGGTGAGTTAACTCCCTTCTCTTCATGTGTCAGTATAATAATGCCTGCATCTGTAATTTTCACTCCATGAATCTGAAGTGGGGTTTTTTACCCACAAAAGCTTATGCCCAAATAAATCTGTTAGTCTTTAGGGTGCTATCGGACTCCTTGATGTTTTTGTGGATACAGACTAACACGATCACCCCCTGATATTTTAAATGTATTGTGTCTTTTGAATAAAATGTTACAATATAATCTTCTACAGTAAGTGGATGATATCTTAATGCTCATTGTTGATCCAGAAAAATCAATTCCACTTTACGCATAATATGGCAATTCTGAATACTGCATAACTCCCCCCTCCCCCGCATATGAAATACTGCCCTTTTCCTGGTTATCCCTAGAGTAATAAGGTATAAAGAAGCTTTCACTTGGTACAAGAAATGCCAGTGACCGAAGTTACAATGTATGAGAACCACCACATTTCTGAAAAAAGAAGCAGAGGTCCTAAAAGCACCCTGAATCATTTTTTTCCACGGAGTGTGCTGAATGCAACAGGAACTTTATTAATGAAAGGTTAGTTATTACATTATTATCTGAGGGTAATTCATTACTAGAGTCTGTTTATTTTATGCAAAATATTTTTCACAGCTTGTCAAGGGTGTGGAGAGCTTTTCTGTAGTGGTGTAAATTTGGAGTAAGTCTATTGATTTAAATGGATTTACTCTCAATTTACATTGTTGTAATTGCAAATAGAGTTTGGGCTAGGATGGGGCAGTGCAAGGATTCTTTCTTCTTCCTCTAGAAATTGTTTAATCCTCTAATTGCCCAGCACTGTGTAATCGTATACATCTTTCACAGGCTAGTCCAGATTCTCAGTTGGTATAAATAATCAGCATAGCCCCATTGACTTTGGTGGAGCTAAATCAATATACTCCAAGTGAGGATTAAGCCCTCTGTGATTATATCAAGACGCAGGGCCTATTCCCACTTCCATTAAAATCAACAGAAATGGTCATTGGCCTCAGTGAGCAGAATCAGGCCCTTAATGAGTACATTAACAAAAGAAAGGAAAAGAAAGTCTCCTGCTTCTCTGAAACAGAACTGCTCCTGTTGCACTATCATTGGAACACACTAGATGGCGATGTAAGACAGTCCCTTACATTGG
Organism: Chrysemys picta bellii; assembly: GCF_011386835.1. Classification (NCBI taxonomy): domain Eukaryota; kingdom Metazoa; phylum Chordata; order Testudines; family Emydidae; genus Chrysemys; species Chrysemys picta. The sequence goes on along the minus strand of NC_088794.1, from coordinate 29,821,320 downwards.
GGCTAACACTTTGTGTTGTCAGGGTCTAAGTTTGTGGCCAGGTTCCTCATTCACACTTTTCTAATTGGATTTTTGCTACCTGCTAAGAAACACTAAGAATAACATGCCCAAGAAATATTAGCCTCACAGCAGTAGTTTGACATCATTAAGTGAAGTTGCTTCTCCTGTTCCACCCACTTTGTGCCACTCAGACAGCGGCAGAATCTAGCCCTGTCTGGCTAGCTGACAATTCTTCCCATGTAGGAAAGCTCTCAGCTGGCATAAAGTGATGTAGTTGGCTTCTATACCAACTGCCCCAATGCGCGCACACACATGGGCAAAGGGTGTGGAGGAGGCCATGCCTGCACTACACCAGTTCCCATGGGGTGAAAGCTGCTAAACAGACCTTAGCCAGTTGGTGTGAACTAGAGTAGCCCCTACATGTCTCTAACTTATTACTCCTGGGGGGATTCTGTGCCACTGCGCATGCGCATAATTTATGTTCCTCGCAGAAAAATGATTTTCTGATGGGGAAGCCACAAAAGCGGTCATGCGACCAGGGGTGAAAGTAACTTACCGGTACGCTCCGGCTGTGGCTGGGAGCCCAACGGCCTTTAAATCACCCTGGAGCTACCAGCTGCAGAGGCGTCTGGGAGCCCCGGGATGAATTAAAGGGCCCGGGGCTCCGGCCACCGCGGCGCTCCAGGCTCTTTAAATCACTGCAGGAGCCCGGCTGCCGGAGCTCCTGCAGTGCTTTAAAGGGCCCAGGGATCCCCACAGTGGCCAGAGCACCGGGCCCTTTAAATCCCCACCCAAGCCCAGCTGCCAGAGCTCAGGCTGTGATTTAAAGGGCCCGGGCTCCCCACAGCAGCCAGAGCACCGGGCCCTTTAAATCCCCACCCGAGCCCAGCTGCCGGAGCTCCGGTGGCGCGTTAAAGGGCCCGGGACTCCCGGCAGCGGCTGGAGCCCTGGGCCCTTTAAATCACCGCTGCGGAAGCCAGTCCAGTCCGGCACGGTGTACTGGCTCTTGCTGGTACGCTGTACCAGACCAGACTGGCTTACTTTCACCTCTGCAAGCAACTATCCCCAGAAGTATGTTTTGAGTGCCCAGGGCAGCCAGCGGAGAGGTAAATCACTGTGGAGCATGGGCAGGACTGGGGAAGACATGGCTGGTGGCTCTTACCCTGCGCCGGGCTCAGCTGCTAGTCCCGGCTGGGCTGGGGAGGACAGGTTTTCCTCTTCCCCTGCCCGGCATCCGGGGCCAGGACAGACACCCCCTCAGATTTCTCCCCCAGCTGTAGGAAGCTCTTAAAACTACCCCTTCGTCCCTGCTCTTCCTTCACCCATCACTCCTCAGCTGCAGGAGGCGAGAAGCAGTCTCTGTACAGGGAGCTGCTCCCCCCCTCCATCCAACCCCTGTGCATCCAGACACCCTCATACCCAGACCCTCCCACCGAGCCTCATTCCCCCCCCCTGCACCCAGACCCCCTCCCCGACGAGTCCCACTCCACCTGTAGCTGGACCACCCCGACGAGCCACCCACACCCGGAGCCCCCCCTACCGATCCCCAACCCGCTGCACCTGGATCCCAACCCCACTGAGCCCAATTCCCCCAGTATCTGTACCCCCCACTGAGCCCCCTACACCCAGACCTCCCTGCTGAGCCCCAACCACTTTCACCTGGACCCCCCTACAGAGTCACATTACCGTTGCACCCAGAAACCCCCCCACCCCAACAAGCCCCTGTGCATCCAGTTTCCCCCTGCACCCGGATCCCTCACTGAGCCACCCACACCCAGATTGCCCCACACAGAACTGGGTTCCACCACACTAAGCGCGCCATGGCACGCGAGCGGCAGCAGCAGGGGAGGTGAGATAAGGCGGCCGGGGCACATTTTTAGGGGCAGCAGGGGCGGCATTCTGGCGCCGGCCATGCCGCCCCTAAAAATGTGCTGCCCCAAGCACCAGCTTGTTTTGCTGGTGCCTAGAGCCAGCCCTGCCGGTAACCCAACGGCCCTCTCTTGCACCAGGAAACCATTTGAGCTATAGTTGCTCTCAGTTCCCCTTTTCCATAGGCTAATCTTCTTCTCTTGCCACTCAGCTCATATGTTCAGGAAGGGGTGTAATTGTAATTACTTTCCTGTGAAGTTCCTGTGGATTGAGGGCAGCTCATTAAATATTTGAGTGCCATCCTAAATCCACGATGCATGCGTGTGCCGTGCAGCCTTCTTTCAAGCTCCAGCATGGCACTGGGGAACACAGGCCACTGGCTGCACAGAGGCAGGAGATCACTGTGCAACTCCCCTATCCAGGACATGGATTCAGTAGTGAGGCTGCACCCAACTCTGACATAGCGCTGGGTCCCCCCACACTAAGCCCTTCCACACTTGGATCCTGCCTTGCTGAGCCTGCCTGCCCACACCTGGTGCACCTTGCGCAGAGGGGCAGGGCTCTGTGGTATTTCTGGGGCAGGCCCAGTCCTTGCGCTATGTCAGGGTTGGGTGCAGCCTCACTACTGAATCCATGTCCTGGATAGGGGAGTTGCACACTATTGGGACAGTGTACCCCATAAGGCTTTATGGGGAGGGGGTGCTTATAAATGTATGTATGACATAACTGGAATATGTTTTGTGCTGCCTGTGCCATGTAATATATCTCTGTAAAGGTTATGGTCTACTATATCTATTCATCCTATTTGTACATATATATATATATATATATATATCATTTTCTACTTGAGGTTAAGAATATGGGCTGTATGCTTGCTTGATTTCTAAGTAAGCTTTGGGAGGCATTTGGTCAGCTTCTTTAGGAAGGAATTCGCCAGGTTAAGTACCTGATCAGGAAACACTTGGAGAACAATGCATCTTGGAATGCTCCAATCCACATAAGAAGTCTTCCTGGAGACATGCAAGATACCATGTGAACAATGGCTTCGGCCTGTAAAGACTGAGTCATGCAGGGACATGTTACTTGCCCAGGTGACTCCAGAACTCCATCTTGGAGCTGGACTTTGCATAGGAGGGAGGAGGGGGAGTCTCCATCCACAAGAGAGAGTCTATTTAAACCTGTGGGAGACCCCTCCATTTTGTCTTCAGCTGGCTAAGGAAGGAGCCTCTCCACCCCCCCAGGATACTCGAAGGGAACTGGAACAAACGACAGTAACTACAGAGGGTGTGAGTGATTGCTGGACCCAGGCTAAAAGGAGATTAGCCTGTAAAAGGGAGCATTCTGGATCTGGTGAGGAACTTACCTGTATTTAGTTTGATTAGACATAGATTTGCGCATTTTATTTTATTTCACTTGGTGACTTACTTTGTTCTGTCCGTTACTACTTGGAACCACTTAAATCCTACTGTCTGTATTTAATAAATTCACTTTTTATTTAGTAATTTACTCAGAGTATGTATTAATACCTGGGGGAGCAAACAACTGTACATATCTCTCTATCAGTGTTATAGAGGGTGAACAATATATGAGTTTGCCCTGCATAAGCTTTATGCAGGGTAAAATGGATTTATCTGGGTTTAGACCCCAATGGGAGTTGGGCATCTGAGTGCTAAAGACAAGCACACTTCCGTGAGCTGTTTTCAGGTAAACCTCCAGCTTTGGGACAAATGATTCAGACCCTGGGTCTGTGTTGGAGCAGACGGGAGTGTCTGGCTCAGCAAGACAGGGTGCTGGAGTCCTGAGCTGGCAGGGAAAACAGGAACAAAGGTAGTCTTTGCACATCAGGTGGCAGCTCCCAAGGGGGTTTCTGTGATCCAACCCGTCACACCACCCCACCCCAACAAGCCCCTGTGCATCCAGATTCCCCCTGCACCCGGATCCCCCACTGAGCCACCCACACCCAGATTGCCCCACATAGAACCCTCTTAACCCACACCTGAGTCCCCCCACACTAAGCCCTTCCACACTTGGATCCTGCCTTGCTGAGCCTGCCTGCCCACACCCGATGCATCTTGCGCCGAGGGGCAGGGCTTTGTGGTGTTTCTGGGGCAGACCCGGTCCTTGCGCTATGTCAGGATTGGGTGCAGCCTCACTACTGAATCCATGTCCTGGGTAGGGGGGTTGCACAGTGATCTGCCTCTGTGCAGCCGGTGGCCTGTGTTCCCCAGTGCCATGCTGGAGCTTCCACATTTTTTTTGACAAATAAAATTTGCAGAATTTTAAAATAATGTGTGCAGAATGCTTAAATTTTTGGTGCAGAATGCCCTCAGGATTAACCTTGTACATTGTGATAATCAGGGAGGTGTAATTAGTTCCCCCGCAACCCAACGGCCCTCTCTTGCACCAGTGAAACCATTTGAGCTATAGTTGCTCTCAGTTCCCCTTTTCCATAGGCTAATCTTCCTCTCTTGCCACTCGGCTCATATGTGCAGGAAGGGGTGTAACTTTAATTACTTTCCTGTGACGTTCCTGTGGATTGAGGGCAGCTCATTAAATATTTGAGTGCCATCCTAAATCCACGATGCATGCGCGTGCCGTGCAGCCTTCATTCATTTAGAACCCTGGGAGATCATTGGTGGAGAGCCTTGTTGTTCATCAAACACTTCCATGCATGTGTGAACTATGGCTCCAGAACACTCAGCACTCAGCCAGATCAAACCCAGATCTTCACCAAGACACTGAAAGGTCCTTCTCCTCCCTAAGGGCTATCTCCCTGCTAAACTCTGTCTTCCGACCACTGCCAACTTCTGCACTAGACTGTGCACGTGAGGAGTAGGGAATCCAGCAGACTGAGTGTTGTGGATAATGCAGGTGGCAGTTTGTGCCTGGCATGTTGGACATGAAAGAAGAGCACCATCATTGTAATTTGTCACGTTGACTGCTGGAGTAGCTGTGAAAAGAAAGAAACCTGCCTGTTCAGTGCCACTTGCATAAGCTCCAAATTCCTCCAGATTTAAAGAAGAAAAAAATGTTTACCTTCTCGCTGGAAGCTATGGGAGATATTGCTTCCAGTAACAGCTCCAAAAACTCAGAAGCTACATGGATCAGTTGGGAAGAGATGGCATCATCCCACTTCACCTCCATCTGACAACGATGGTGCACCAAGACAGCTTAAAGGCTTTTAAGACACACCTGGATTTTGTTCTTCTGATGTAAAGGGAAACATGATCCTTCCTATCAAGTGAAACTGCTGTCCCGTTCTTTATCAGCTGTCGAAAACTGTGCAAACACACACACACACACCTTCATCCTATAACCCTGCTGCTATTCTGTGGTTACACACAATAAAGCTTTCACTCCCTTCAATCCCCACAAATAGCTTCTTGGAAGATAAGCTCCTGCTTAACTGACTATACACATAGCAGGAAATCTGGAACTCTTCTTTTCAGACTTGTGGGCCTGATCCTGTTAAAGGCATTTGGCAAAGTTATTGAACGAAATTGACTTTATTGAGTGTAGAGTCAGGCTCTGTAAGTCCTGGCTGTCTCACAAGCCAGGGTGCATCTAGAAATCCCCAACATTGCTTAGGCCTGGTCTACACTAAAAAAATTAGATTGACTTAGCTACAGCTCTCAGGGTTGGGAAAATTTTGTGCACTGCTCACCGTAGTTAGCTTGACCTAACCCCTGATGTAGACACAGCTAGTTCAATGGAAGAATTCTTCTGTCGAACTTGCTACCGCCTCTCAGAGAGCTTGTGTAGCTTTTGGAACAACATAAGGGAATCCAGATAGGAGGATACTGAGGTGGCTGAAATCTTGTGCTGTAGCCAGGTAGAATGGGGATTTGTTCTTGCTCTGTAAAAAATAAAATTAAAACTCAGAAAACACTTACACATGGTGAGAGGTATGAGAGTGTGGTGTGTACATTTCAAAGCTACTCCTTCTTCTTCACCCATTCCACCCTGCTCCAAACACAGCATGCAAATATACCCCTTCCTGGCCTTTGTCTTTCTTGCTAACTTAAATAAAAAATAACATACACCTCAACCTAAGCTTCCTCCTGGGCTTGGCTGGTTCTGGGGCGATCCCAGCAATCCTCACCCTTTTGTTCTCTGCATCACAGAGATGGCTTCAAACTCTTTTGGCTTGGAACTACAGTAATAGGATTCACCTGGTCTGGCAGCCAGGCTGAGTCGGCAGAATAGTTTTGCATCTCTGACATGGTGCTAACCGCAAGAGCTATAACCCAAGGATCAGGTTGAACAGATATCCAGTATAATATTTCCACCCCTATATATGTGAATGTGCATGTGGGAATGAGAATTATGTGAACTAGTGGGTGGCCAGAGTGAGAGAAGTCTTCCAAAAACCACCCTCCCCTGACTCACCGGGCCCCTAAAAGGCTCTCAGGCCTTCTCTGCCACCCAATCACCACCTTGTATTTCAGATGGCACACCTTGGACACAGTGCCATACACTCTAAATACTCAAAATATTTTTTTCAGGAACACAGGTTGTTACAAGAAGGAGGGAGAAAAATTATTCTCCTTAACCTCCGAGGATCGGACAAGGAGCAATGGGCTTAAATTGCAGCAAGGGCGAGTTAGGTTGCAGCAAGGACGAGTTAGGTTGGAAAAACTTCCTGTTAGGGTGGTTAAGCACTAGAATAAATTGCCTAGGGAGGTTGTGGAATCTCCATCATTGGAGGTTTGTAAGAACAGATTAGAAAAACACCTGTCAGGGATGGTCTTTCTAGGTAATACTAGTCCTGCCTTGAGTGCTGGGGATTGGACCGGATGACCTATTGAGGTCCCTTCCAATCCTATATTTCTCTGATCCTCTGAATGAGGTGAAACAGCCACTGAAAATCCAGAGGAAAAGCTACAGCAAGGCCTAGGGAGGCAGGGAGGGACAGAAGGAAGCATGGGAAGAGCACAGGGCGGGAGACAGAGGAAAGGAGGAAGCCAAGGACCAGGACTAGGGGGTTTAGGGCAGAATGGTGGCTACTAATCCAGTCCAAGAGGAACAAAATGGGACAGGCTGGAATGGAGGGGATGAGGGCCGCGCTCCTCTGGCCAGTGCCTGCTCCCCTTCATGACAGCAGGGCCAACCTTCAGCAAACCTGGCTGCTGACTGTGGGTGCCCAACTCGAGAGGCGTGGGTGAAATCCTGGCCCCAAGGAAATCAATGGCAAAACCGCTCCTTGACCTCAGCAGGGCTAAGGCTTGACGCCTGGAGTCAGGTTCTCCCAAGGGCTGAGCCCTCCCTGCTGCCACTGAAGTGTGTGGGGGGGGCTGGGCGCTGGGTGCTCAGCACACAGGAAAATCATCCCCCTCTTCCCCCCCCCCCCAAGACACGAGGCTCTCCCGCTGGAAGTGGTGGGTGGGACCCTGAGCACCCGGCTCCTTAGGGCAGCCACAGGCTGCTGACGAGCGGCGGTAGGGCCTTGCCACTCCCCAGCCTCACGCCCCCGGCAGGTGCGGGTGCGGGAGATGACAGCTCCCTTCCTGTCTCAGACCTCGCCGCGCCGTGGGAGGCTGCTTCCCCGCCCGGGAGGAGGGAGAGCCTGGCGCTGCAGCGGAGCCCGAGGGAAACCGCTGAGCCAGAGAAAGGGACACGGAGCACAGCCCGCTGTTCCCTCCCGCCGCCCGGGGTCCGCACAGCCCCGGTCCCGATCTCGGGAGAGCGCGAGACTGGTTCTGCTCCGGGCTCGCCACCATGCAGGTAAGCCGGAGAAACCGCTCGGCACCTGTTGTTCAAAGTCTCTGGACCTTGTAAAGTCCGATTCGATTCTCAATCCAGCTTCAGAACCCCCCAGCAACGCGGTCCGCTCTGGGAACGCATCCCGCAAACGGAGTGCCCAGTCCCGGCGCGTGGCGCGGTTCGCCCTGCGAAACTGACTCAGGGAAGTCACTCTGTTTCATGGTAGTTTCACGGTTTCCCAGGGCATCTTTCTGCACGGAGCTGTTGGGAGATCTAGCTCCCCAGCGGTGCCGAGCAGTTTTGCTTACAGGCTCCGCTTATGTTCAAATGATGTGGACTTCGGTTTGCTGGGGGGAGGGGGAATCGAAGAAAGAAAGGAGGGATGGGAAGCAACCATTAGCCTCTAGAGAAATACATTTTATTGAAACTTGGGCTCAGCTCTTCAGGGCAGGGCTCTGCTGACTTCAGTGGAGAGTCACCCATTTACATCAGCTGAGGATCTGGCCCTTGAGCTTTTATGAACTTGCTGAAACACACTAAGGTGAGGGGGAACGGTTCACTTAGCTAAAAGGAGAAGTTAGATGTTTTGTTTCTGAAGAAAGAAAGAAAGAAAGAAAGAAAGAAAGAAAGAAAGAAAGAAAGAAAGAAAGAAAGAAAGAAAGAAAGAAAGAAAGAAAGAGAAAGATCTGGCATTTTCCTTAATCCAAAAAGACTCTTGGAAGCTCCCAAGAAGAGGAATGAATGGGAAATATACAAATGTATTATGTGCCAATTCAGTTGAAGTTTCCTCAGAGTTTGGAATTTCTTGAGGCTGAGTGGAGGTGTGGTGATAAGCTGTTTGTTGCAAATGATTCTTAAAGATCAGAGACATTAATTTTCATTGTGACATTCAGGTACCCAAACAGCTGTAAACCATCCTGAATGTAAAGAAAAAAAATAAATGGGACCTAATAATCCTATAGACTTCACTCACGTGAATAGCCCGTATCAGTGTAGTGTGAGCAGTCCCATGGAGCTCTGTGGCCTATAGCAAGGTGATGGAGCCGGCTGAGCATCCTCTGAAGGCCAGTGGTAGATGTGCTAGAGATAATGTAGATGTAGTACATGCTAGCCCATGTGTGAGGGTTCAGCCTTGGAGGAGAATGATATTTCAGGATTCTGCAGATGGGGCTTGTGCAGGTTAAAGCTAACAGTGAGGTAGGGGGATTACATATTTCCTCACCTTCTCGCAGGTGGTGGAGCTGATTAGCTGCTCTTCCAATATGGGTAGGGCCTTACCAAATTTAGGGTTAATTTTGGTCAATTTCACAGTCATGGGATTTTAAAAATAGTAAATTTCACGATTTCAGCTATTTAAATCTGAAATATCACAGTGTTGTAATGGTAGGGGTCCTGACCCAAAAAGGAGTTGTGTGTGGGTGTTTTTTTTTTGGGGGGGGGGGGCAGTACTGCTACTCTTACTTCTGTGCTGCTGCTGGTGGTGGCGCTGCCTTCAGAGCTGGGCAGCCGGAGAGTAGCAGCTGTTGGCCGGGAGCCCAGCTCTGAAGGCAGAGCTGCCGCCAGCAGCAGTGCAGAAGTAAGGATGGCCTGGTATGGTATTGCCACCCTTGCTTCTGCGCTGCTCTTGATGGGGCGCTGCCTTCAGAGCTGCGTGCCCAGCCAACAGTCACCGCTCTCCGGCTGCCCAGCTCTGAAGGCAGCGCAGAAGTAAGGGTGGCAATACTGTGACCCCCCTAAAATAATCTTGTGACCCCCCTGCAACTCCCCAGGACCCCCAGTTTGAGAAACGCTGGTCTCCCCTGTGAAATCTGTATAGTGTATGGTAAAAGCACACAAAAGGCCAGATTTCACGGGAGGAGACCAGATTTCACAGTCCGTGACACGTTTTTTCATGGCTGTGAATTTGTTAGGGCCCTAAAATGGGGCAGGAAAGAGACACAACAGCTTCTGTTAAAGGCAAGAATTAAGGCTGACATTTTACACAGATCATAGCCAATTCAGAGTTATGATTGCCACAGCCTCCTCGACTGCACATAGGGCCAAATCCTTGGTCCCTCTCTGGCTGCCTTGCGCTGTTCCAGCTGCACAAAGCACCCCTAGACTTAGTTTAACCAACTCCTTGAGGATTCCCCTGTGCAAAGAGTATACCTGGTGGTGTGGTAGCTTGTCCTGGTTCTGGTCCCCTAGTGCAGGAGACGGAGTCCAGGGGAAGGATTACAATGGCCCCTTAGCCAACCAGGGCAAGCTAGAGCAACTTGAAGGCTGCTCTGACTTGTGCTGGAGATCCAGGCTGGTGCAGGACAGCCCCAGTATCTGGGGCTTAAAGCCATCTTTGTATTTGCCTTGGTCTTGTGCTAAGCACAACTTGGCTGGGACGGGAGGAGCTGGGAAGAAGTTTTTCCTACTAATCAGCCAGTTCCAGAGAGGATCAGGTACAGTATTAGTGAATTGTTTTCAGCAATCTGGGATTCATTGATTTGTGAATACATTTTTGTCATTATTCAACCAGCTCTGCTGGATATGGAGTTATCTGTAATGCCTGTTGAATATGCATATGTGCAATGTGAGCAAATTATTGTTGCTATGGAAACTCTAATGAACACTCTCCATACAGAAACATGCAGAAAGTGTGTGTTAAATGGAGCAGGGCCTGGATAGATTTGGGGAGGGCAAGATCTGTCAAAGGGAGGATTGTTGGGTCCTCTCCACTCTGGAGGGGGCGTGTTGGTGACAAGGCACACTGCACCAACCATTAGGGTTGGAGCTGTGGAACAGCTCCTGCCCCAAGGGCAAGCATTCCTCCCACAGCCCTCCATATCTGGCCATTCCCAGCCCATCTATTCCGGTTGGCAATGCGGCTGGAGTTAGCCCAATAGGGAACATAGTATTTTATTTGCTATTTGTTGATTATTTCTAGACTGACTAACTTTAGCAGGAAACTGATGCCTGGGGTATTTCCCACTCTAAGCTGCTTGTAAGGCCTGGGAAACATGGGCCTGCCTAACCGGGAGTGTAAATGACCTGGAGAAGTTCTCTGGTGTAGTTCTGTTAATGTAAAACTGTTCTCTGAGCCATGGGATGCCACGATTCAGGTCTGACTCCAGAAAAGCAGATGCACAGCAGCTGATTAGGGTGGTGCTAGCAGGAACCAGGGGTGTGGGGATGGATTAGGCTATTCCACTGAAATAGCCTTCAGGCAGTTCAGGAGAGGGCCGGTGGAAGAAAGGCAGCCAGAAGGAGGGTGGGGAAAGGGAATCAGAGAGGGAAGCCTGAGCAAAGGAAGTGAGACAGAGGGGCAGCTACACTAGCCTTTTTCCACTTAACATTGCTCACCATTCCTGTCCCTGCTAGAGCTGCACCAGTGGCAGAAATGTAGAGCACCACTGTAGACAGGCCAAGGCAGTTTTCTATTATCTAACCCTGCTCAGACCATATCTAGACACATGGTGGCCAGCACACCATAGCGACCAGCCCCTCATCTGTGCACCCACTGGTGCAGCTGAAATGCTGGTCCCCACAGTGGGGTATCTTAGCAGAATATGTCTCACAGAGATAAGGCTGAGAGGAAGGGCCTGGGAGGGAACCAGAGCGGGTGAGCCTTAGAGAGGCAGCAGGCCAGATGCAGCAGGGCACCCTCAGATGGTGTGAAGACTCTGTAGTGCTCCTATGCCACCCTTCTCCCTTCTCTGGCACAAGGGTTGTGGCTGAAGAGGCACGTTGCTAGGGCTCCTGCATGCCCTGGCAATCCCAATGGCCATTGGCAGCCAGTGCAAGCTGGAGCAGCCTTCAGGCTGCTATAACTTGCAGCATGGGAACCAGACTGGTGCCGAGCAGCCTGAGGATCAGGGCTTAAAGCCCCTCTCACCCCTCCCCTGTATTTTCTAGGGGTTAAAGCTGAGGTTTGGATGCCAGCTACTCCTCAACTCTGTTCCCAGCTGTGCCACTCATTCACTGTGTGGCCTAAGGGAGGGCTGGAGTGGCAATTTCCGGGCTCCAAGAGCTCCCTGCCAGCACTGTGGGAAGGCAGAAGGAGGTGGGGGGAGGGAGGTCTGGGCTTTGAAGCCAGTAAATACAGGGGCCCACGCACATGTAGCGCCCTCTTGTCCACTCCCCAAACACCAGAGCATCAGCTGTGTTACAGGGCACACAGCCTCAGTTGGCACGGTGGGCAGACGAGTTCTTCTGGTTCTAGCACACGGGCTGAGTACTACTTATGCAACAAGTTGTGACGTAAGATTCCAGTTCCAATCACTGAGTGGAGGACCAGGAAGTTAGAGAACATTAACAAGGAAGGAACTGAAAGTTTCATGCAGAATAAAGGGAGGAACTCCAATGCTTGTGTTGCTGAAATCTCCCTCACATTCATCTGAGCAGTGTGGTTTCAGTTTTAAATGGTTCTGTAATCCCAGGTCACGCATCCCAGGTCATTCATTGGCAACTTGAGTTGTTTGCACACGGATCCCGACTGAGAGTTACAAATCTGCTGGCCAATATTCATCGCGAGAGCACATATACAGATAGGTAATTAGTCCAGCAGAAGCTCCTGAATCTGAGCCTCGTTAATTTGCTGGATGTGTCACAAGCCATCCCAGTTTAACGACTGTGGACAGTGATGGCGAGCAACTGTCTATGACTGATGCTCTCCACCGCTGAGTCTGCAGTCGTTGCTATTGGACCAGCACTTCCATTCCAAATGGCTCCCTCAGCCCTTCAAGCCTTTGTTTCTGGCTGCTCTTTCATTGCCTCAACAAACCTAATGTTGTGACAAATGAGCAACTCAGCATAAACAAGAGATGTAAGCAGGAGCCAGGGGCAGCTCCACTGACGTCAATGGAGTTGTGCTTGCTCACACCACGTCTGGGTTTGGTCCCCAGATTTTTGTGGAAGCATTTCTGAAAGTATCAGTCGTTCATGGAAGGGGTAAATTCTTCTCCTTTACATTGGTGTGCTCACATGGAGGCCAACGGGATCGCAGTGGTGCAAGTGAGAGCAGAATTAGACCCGCAGTGTCATACATAACTGTAAGGCCCATCGGAAACAGTGTCAGACCTCTGAGATGGGATTTTGGTTCAGACCTAAGTCCTGACCTTTCTGGGGGAGGTTCTGAATCCAGATCTGAATTTCACAAGTGGCTCCTGTCTTTATACACACTGGAACCAAAACCCTAGATCTAAACCCTGCTGAACCTTGGAGCATTTGAAATGCAGACTGCAATTTTGTCATTTGAGCCCCTTGCTAGTTTTAAGAGCCCCTTAGCCATACCCCTATCAAACAAGCTATGGTTTGCTGCAGAGATAGTATGTGTGCAGTAAAGAACCCCTATACCACAGAGCTGTAAAAAACTGGCCATGCATTATGTACTGAACATGTAGCCAGTCTAGGTTGATCTGCTCCTCTTCTATTTCCTGCACTCTTCCAGAAGTGACACTGCTTTCGAGAAGATTGAGTATAAATCGAATGCACTTTGTCTTTGAAGGCATGAAGGTGATGGATTTAGTTTACCTTTGAATGGATTCATCCCCTGCTATCCCTAATTAGGGCTTTGAATGGTGACACCCAAGTATACCTGAATCATTCTGCAGAGGACTCTGAGCAAATACCTGTTTTTCTGCCAAGCATAATGTTAGTGCTGTCACTCGTCAATACTTCACAGTGTCTTTCAGAGTGTGGAGACACTCATGTGGACGCTGAAGCATGGGAGTCGCTAGGCAATCTGCCTGTTCTGCTCGATCTCTGGATAGTGCAGCTACCCCTGCTTGTCACTTTCACAATTTAAAATAAACATCAAAGACTTTCTTGCTGCTCAGGGCTGTGGACCCACCGGTGAGAAGAGAGCATTAACTGCCACTGAGCTCAGGAGTTTGTTTGCAGATTTCCTTCTGCACATCACAGACAATGCGTCAAATCATTTCTTTAGCCCTGCATCTTGAAGGCAGACCAATCCCAGTCATATCCTGCTGTAAATAAGCACAGATCCATGAAGCTTTGCCAATTTACAGTACCTGAGGATTTGGCCTTGATTCTTACCACCACTCCTATTTTTCCCATACGCCAAAAGGATCCATAAGATTTGCTTAAATAACCAGACGTTAGATAAATCTGGTATATGGAGGGCAAAATTCTCCTCTCAGATCTATGTGGCAGTACTCAGCCTGGGCATGCTGCTCTCCGTATGGGGCGGATCCAAAGCCCCTTGGAGGCAATGAGACTCTTTCCATTAACTTTCATGGGTTTTGACCCAGACTGCACATATCACTGAGAGGTCCACTTTGAATTTCTTCTATCCCCATACCGCAGCCAGCGGTAGATGTGCGTGTCAGGAGCTCAGCATGCAGAAGCCCAGCAAATCTGAGAGGAGAATTTTGCCCCACCTCTTCAGAACAAGTGATCACAGATTTTCTCCAAGGTTGGCCCTGTCCCCTTATCAGAAAGGAGCCACGTGAGCCTTAGATTGTGCTGCACTCGGTTCTTTCATAAAGATTTACAATGACCTTCCCGCCGTGACTGAAAACAGATTCCATTCTCTGGCTACGCACTCTTCTTCTTCCTTCCAGGTACTAAGAGCAGCACCACTCAAACACACATTGCAGCCAAGCTTCCCGTTGTCAGAGGCAAACCAAGGTTGGCCTCTCTGTTTCCACCCTCACATCTAAACTGTCTGCCCAGCAATGACCAGGCTGAGGCTGTGCTGGAAAACAAACGTGGTGCACTACAAGACACTGACTGGTGCAGGGAGCCACATGCTGTTAGACGACATCTGGGGCCAGATCCTCAGCTGGCATAAATTGGCATAGTTCAGTTGAAATTAACAGAACTCTGCTGATTTACACCAACCAAGGAGCTGGAGGTTCCTTTCCTGATTTTCCCAGGTTGCCCCGGGAGGGGCTGCATCTCTGGACCCCTGCTGGCCTTTTCAAGGTTATTAAAGGGTTTGATAATGATCAGTCATGGTTTTCTCTTTCCCGGCTATGTAGACTCACAAACATCTCAGGCCACAAGAAGCAAGAGCCACTGGCAGCTTATGCACAACATGTGCTAATCATCACACTATTGACTAGGAGTCGCTGGAGCTGGTTATATTTTCCCTAGAGATGCTGTACACTTGCAGTCCTTAAGGAAGGTTACAAACGTAAAGCCTACAGGACAGAGCACAGTGTGAGTGACTGTCTCTAGCACTAGTCACCTTGCCCTGAAACTAACCCTTTCCCCCCCATGGCATTATAGTATACGAGAATACTTAGCCTCTGTGCAGTGCTTTGCACTTCAAAAGCTCAGTGCAACCGCTAACTCATCCTCAGACCACTCTAGTGATGTCATAGAATCATAGAATATCAGAGTTGGAAGGGACCTCAAGAGGTCATCTAGTCCAACCCCCTGCTCAAAAGCAGGACCAATTCCCAGCTAAATCATCCCAGCCAGGGCTTTGTCAAGCCGGGCCTTAAAAACCTCCAAGGAAGGAGACTCCACCACTTCCCTAGGTAACGCATTCCAGTGTTTCACCACCCTCCTAGTGAAATAGTTTGAATGTGAGAAAATATTACTGTCACCCCAGCTGAGATGAAAATGTGCAGTGACTCCCCCATGGCCAGATGACAGTCAGTGACAGAGAGCTAGTATTCAGAAGCCTCTATCTCCCAACTTGTGTTCAGTACTCCCCACCCCCATTGCTTCCTCTCCTCACTACCACACATGCTGCAGGCCACTTAAAGCCAAGCCTCTAAGGTCAATTATATCCTCAGTTACACCTGTGCAACCTGATTGTCTTCAGATTGTGTCCCCAGCAACACCTGCTTAGCCCCTTGCTTCCAAGGGTTTTTCTTGCACACATGGAAAGTGGTAAGGAATTCTCTTGATGATACACAAGCAGGAAGAGAATCCAGCTCACTCCTCTCTCTTAGCTTTGTCAGCTGTACAGGGCTAACTGAAGGAAGAAGCAGCCATAACTAAAGCCAGCAGGCATGAATGAAATACACAGAGAAAGCAGATCTGCTGACCTTTCTTACACAAACAGTTTCGGAGGAGAAGTGAACTTTAAGCAGCGTGACTAATCATTTGAAAATGCATGCACAAAGGTGAACCTTAATACACTTCTGCCTGCTTAAACAATCTGTAACTCCTGCCTGCATCCCTTATCCCTGCTTTCTCTTCTCCAGGTCAGCCAACAAGTAACCAGAAGCAAAGCCAGGAAATTTAAATAGATCCTTTCCCTCCCTCTCTGCTTCCTTCCTATGTAGTTTAATTGGATCCCATGTGTTCAGATAGCACCTCAGTGCAATCAGCTCCTCAATCTCTCCTCCTGATCCTTTTTTCCTGCAGTTCAATCACAATCTCTTCCTATCTCTGAGATGTGGCTTCCTGTCACCTTGCTTATACTTCCTGCCATATCCCTGAAATATTTCCCAGCTAGAATTTTCTCTAGAGCTGCAGTTTGGATGCATGATTTGTTTTTCATTTTCTGCCGTGACCTAGCGTGTCATGTTGCTGGGTGCTCTTAAACAGCTTCTCTCTTCCACTTCCTGTGGTGGCTGCTTTTCAGAAACCGTTAGGGGTAAACTTTTTGTGTAGTCTGCAAAGTCCTTGGGGATGAAAGACTCTTTACCTTGGTAAGATTTCTTATTATTTTTGTACTTAACAGTAAAGCGGGACCTCTCTAAGCTATAATATGGCGTGAAATCCTGGGCACCTGCTCTTCCCAACTGGAACTGGTTCCACTTCTCATTTAAGAGCATCCCCCCATTACTTAAAGTAGGAGGATGCAGGTTCTGACCCATGAGACCTTGGTTATGGGCACGTTTCCTGCGTTCCCAGAGTGTGGGTTAGGACACTAGGCACGTGTGTGTGATGATGCTACTGCCCTCTCCTTTTTCATTCTCTTCCTCTCGCCACAGGATGAAACTGAGCTAAGGGAAAAGACCTCCGGGAAGTCAGAAGAGACGGAGTCCTTGGTCCCGGTGAGTTATAATCCTCCTGTCCAGTGCTGCAGCAGCTCTTACATTTAAGCTATTGTGTGAGCTCACCACTGCCCCATGTGACATCAAATTGTAGATCCACACCACAGTCTGACTGCCTCTCCCTCCCCATTCAACTAGTGCTGAGAGAGTCCCCAGGGCATCCTCTCTAGCCCACTGGGAGACAGTCCCCATCCTAATATCCCCACTCTGATTTTGTGGACAGAGAGTAACCAGTACTCCCAGCAACAATGGGAGTCTCCCCACAAGCCCTCACCCTTTTCCTGCTGGGAAGGAATCCTAGGGGCCCTATAGACTGGCCTGATGAGATAGAATCCGGCCTCTGCACACACAGAGGAAGCTGTAAGAATATCCCTTGCAATGTCACCTCTAGCTGATTTTATTGGGCTGTTTCCTTTGGCCAGAACCAGATGAAGTGGGACTTCATCCTAGTATGTGACAAACACAAGCCTGGCAGCAAGAAGGATAAGAGGGAGGAATTCTTGAACAAGTTGAAAAGCAAAGGATTTACCATCAAGGTGAGATTAACTAGGGGAGGGCAGGTCCGTGGATACATAGGATCATTGACTGAGCTGGATGACTCCGCCCTTAGTGCTCTGAGCGATTGTGTCACAGAACCTGGAAAAGTTCTATTAGATCATCCAGTCCACCCCGGCCAGTGCAGGATTGTTCCTTACAGCATATTCTCCTGTACTGTGGTCAGTCTAGTTGTCAAAGACCCAAGCACTGGGGCTTCCGCTGCTTCCCTTGGGGAGATATTTCTGCAGACGGATCTTGTTGTGAGGAAACTTTGAATATTGAGCCCACGGTATGTTTTTTCCCTTTTCTTATTTTCATCCCATTACTCTTGGCTTAGCTGCTCCTGGGCTGTCCATGTAACCTTCGTAGAGCTTATGCCACTTCCCAGTGCTACAATGCAGCTGTGAGGTAGCACACACAGAGGGATTTGGGGGAGTTGGCTCTGTGAGCTCAGGGGAAATAGCGGGCATGAAAGACTCACAAAAGCTTCCCCTCCCCTCTTGCCCTTGGGCCAGCCAGGTCATGGTTCCTCCCCCAGCCCCTTTTTTAAGAAATCAGAGGAAATTCCATCCTGATATCACAGTCCAAGATCCTGACTGTTTGTGTCACAAAATATAATCAGCCTGTTCAGAGCAGCAGGTGCAGATGTTAGGCACCACCTAAAATGATTTCCAGACAGATGTTGTGCAACTTTAGTGTGATCACGTGTCCCTGGAAGCCTAGGCAGCTACCTTCCCCTCCCTCCCAACCCCCCCGGAAGCTGAGTCACCTTCTGGGTTTATAGCTTTACAGATGGCAGGCCAGAGCTTCAGCTCATGTAAGTCACCACAGTTCTGCTGTAATCAACACAGTTGCATTGACTTACACCAGCTGAGGATATGGCCTGTAGTCAGGCAGTTCCAGGGTTCCTCCCCATCTACACCATGGGACACCACTAGATGTCTCCTCCTAGGAGTGACAATCCAGGGTTCCTTCTCCACTGCTCTAAGGTGCTTGGGTGCTCATTCCCATCAAACGTACCTGGCGCTTGGTTCTCTACACAAAGCAAGACCTTGCTTTTGTCCTCTTTAGTGCATGAGCCCATTCTCCACCTCCTCCATACCAGGAGGGCTAGTTCAGACCCATTCCAGGAGCAGCAACGGTTGAGGGCATAAAGAAGGCCAATAACAGCTGTAAAGAATTCTGTACCTGGTTTTCTCAGCCACTTGTAGCCTCCCTGCTCATTCAAGACTGAGCTTTCCCTCCAGCAAATTCTAATGCTACTGGAGGGACCATCTTCTCCAGGGACGAGGGCAATCTAGCCTCCTTGATCATTCAGTCCTGGGCTTTCCCCCTGCCCCCAAACCTTTTTCACCAGTGGACCCTCTGACCCTGTTCTGGATGGACCCCTCTCTCCTGGAGTGAGAAGAGTTACTGATGAGGTGTGTTTATATGGGAGGTCAGACTAGATGATTTAGTGGTCCCCACTGGCCTTAAAATCTATTTGTCCAAGTGACACAGATCTCTTCCTCCCCTCAGAGGCAACATCAACCCTTTCCTGGCTGTATTACTTCTTTGTCTGGCCCTATCAAGATACCAAGTCCCTTTGTCTATACTAGCGGCTCTCAAACTGTGGACTTTCTGGGGCCCAGGGCTGAAGCTGAAGCCCAAGCCCCACTGCCCAGGCCAAAGCTGACTGCCTAGGGCTGAAGCCCTTGGGCTCAGACTTCAGTCCCCTTCCACTGGGGTCACTTAGTAATTTTTGTTGTTAGAAGGGGGTCGTGGTGCAATGAAGTTTGAGAACCCCTTAAAATGGTACAGCTGCGCTGCTGTAGCGCTTCAGTGCAAACACGCTAAGGCGATGGGAGGGGTCTCCCATCATGCTAGTTCATCCACCGCCCCGAGAGGCTGTAGCTAGGTTGATGGAAGAATTCTTGCATTGACTGGTGCTGTCTACACCGGGGTTAGGTTGGTATAACCACGTCCCTCAGGAACGTAGATTTTTCACACCTCTGAAAGACGTAGCAATACTGATGTAACTTTTCCGTGTAGCCCAGGCCTAAGGAATTACTGGTGATGAGAACGGGGCAGGAAGCACTCTGGGAAGGAGAGAGAGGGTGTTGAAGAGGGGCTGGCATGTGGAGAGCACAAGAACTTTTAGCTGATGAGGAGGAGAGAACCTTCTCGCCCAGGGGAAGGGAAGTGTGGTAGGAGGAGAGCAGCGGGAGAGAAAGAGGACCAAAGTGGGGGAGAAGAGTTAATGGAGCAGAATGACAGGGACCTGACGAGGATGAGACTTTCCTCACCATTCTCTGGACGTGGCTGCTCTGCTGCCTCTTGGTTCTCCATTTCGCAATGGTTTGCTCTGCAGCTGAGCGTTCTCTAGAGCTCCCACTGTCCTGTCTCCAGAGCAGCTCTTTGCCAACGTTCCAATCCCGTTGGATACTTCCCAGGGCTTGCTTCAGCTGCATGTCTCGCTAATCTCCCTTCTCTCTGATCCTACACCCAGAAAATCGAGGACAAGAAACTATTCTATGGGGTCCATGCCCCGAGTGAAATCTTCCAAAAATACCAAAATCTGCTGAAGAAGTCAGACAGCGAGTTTCAGAATCACGACACGAAGGAGGTGACCATCCCCACCAGGTGAGCATTTCCTTGATCTCAAAGACATCAGGGTGCAGGGTACTTCATGCTAATGCCTGTGATGGATCGTGCACCCTACAGTGAGACGTGCCTGTTAGCTGGATCACAGGCCCCCTTCCCTGGTTCCCCATGGGGAATTACTTTGCCGTGCTTTGTATCCTTACCAGAAAACCATTTAAAATCAGAGAGTGATGCTGAGCTCCTGTCCTCGCGCATCTTGTCCCTCGGGCCTGGTTCTCCAACAATTCCCCACAACTGAACCTTATCCCCATTCCCTCTTCCTGCCCTGCTCCTTGCTCCCCTACCTGTTCAGATCTCTTAACACATTCCTTAATCTCTGGATCCTGGGTATAGCTTTTATCTCCCATTGCCCTGGTAATCCTGGGCCATTATTCTGGCCCCTACTCACCCTTCAGTGTTTAATTCTTCCTAATCCCTGATTGTTTGGGGTTTCAGGATACGTATCGTCAACTTTATCCTGCAGAACACAGAGATTTCTTCTGAGGGTAAGGAAGTGCTTCCTCCATTCTAGCTCACTCTTGCCGTTCCCATGTCACAGTCACAAATACACATCCCAAGCAGAGGCAGATTTACGATGAAATACACACTGCCCTGGCACAGGGCCCCCCAACTACAGGGGGCCCCAGGGCTGGGCTGCCCAGCACCATCCAGCACTCCCTGCGGGAGGACCGCTGCGGGGGCAGAAGCTGTGGGGGAGAGCAGGGAGGGACTGTTTAAGAGCCGTGCTGGAGGCGCAGTGTGTGCTGCGTTCTCCCAGCTGGTGAGCCGGGCTCCTGCTGCCTCCCAGGGCACCTGCTGCTGGCTGGCGCTGGCGGCCCCGTGCGCCTCAGCAGGCAGCCAGGTGAGGGGCCGGCTGGGGGTTCTGTAGGGCAGGTGTGTGTGCTTCCCTGGTGGGGCGTCCGCCCACGTCTATCCTGCTGCCCTGCTCCTCTGGACGCCGGGCAGCGCAGGTGCAGTCCCTGGTATGCGCTGCTGCTGGCGGCCCCTGGAAAAAGGCCAGGAGAAGGGAGCGGCAGGCCAGGGGAATCTCAGCTCTCATGTGCTGCTGCCGCCACAGCTCCCTTTGGCAGTGAACAGGAGCAGTGGCGGGGCAGCGACCCAGGTAAGGTAACCCAGCGTCCGCAACTGGGACTGCCCCAGCCCTGAGTGCTCTTCCCCCTCCCCCCCCGCTCGCACTGCCCCCTACGCACACACCCCAGCCCCCCGCCCTGACTCCTCCACCCCCCCCATCCTTTTTTTTTTTTTTATAAAGCGCTCTTTTCCAAAGCACTTTACAATAGTTAGCTAACGGTACAAACAATATTTGGAAAGATCATTAAGTGGTCCGTCGAGACCCTTAGCAATTTTCAAGTGGTCTGTGGGGAAAAAAAAGTTGGACTACAAAGCCAATCAAGGTACCTCACTTTATTTTCATTTACTTGCTATTACTTATAATATAGGAGGAGGATGAAGAAAAAAAGAATGAAAAATGGGGGCAGGGGGGAGATGAGAGTTGGTGATTTTTTTTTTTTGGCTGGGTCCCCGGGGGGCCCCCAAAAATGAAGCTGAGCACAGGGCCCCACTAACTCTAAATCCGCCACTGATCCCAAGTGCAACTCACATGAGCACTTGCATTCCTAGCCTTGCACATGGGCAAACTCGAACTCGTGCACAGCCTCGTGCGTACCCCAGCATGACAGGCACTGTACAGAAATGGGGGGAGGGATAGCTCAGTGGTTTGAGCATTGGCCTGCTAAACCCAGGGTTGTGAGTTCAATCCTTGAGGGGGCCATTTAGGGATCTGGGGCAAAAATCTGTCTGGGGATTGGTCCTGCTTTGAGCAGGCGGTTGGACTAGATGACCTCCTGAGGTCCCTTCCAACCCTGATATTCTATGAAACCGCGGGAGACTCATGGGTACAGCAGGACCAGTGCCTCTGCTGAGGTTGCAATCAGTATCGCTCTGTGCACTGACCAGTGGGGAATGTTCTATGTGCTGTCTGTCTGCAAGGGGCAGTGTCTGGCTGTTGCCAATTCCTTTTCAACACCGAAGCAGAGCTCTGAACTCCAGTTCTGTTCAGGTGTCACCTACAGCCTTTTCTCTTAATGGGGGGGTTTGGGTCGTAGGGTCAGCCTGGGTTCTACTGATTGCTGGGGGGGACTGTCATTGCTAACTTTTCTGTTCCTGCTTCGCTGCTAGAGACGCTCCGAAAGCTGATAAAGGCGAAGGTCTTTGAGGCAGCATTCCCACTGCACGAGGTGAGGAATCCTGAGGGTGCCTCGGTGCTGAGAGAGTATGTGTGTGCAGGAGACAACGTGTGTAGATTGCAGATGCAGGAGAGGAAGTGGGTTAGTAGGGGAGGAGTGGCTGGGAAGACAGAGGAATAGGTCATGGTCCTATAGATCCTTTGGGTGAGGATGTGGTGGCATGTGTCTGGAAAAAGCTCTAACTAATATCTTAATAGAAGTGTGTGGGATGTGCGTGGGGGGGGTTGGCAGGTTGCATATATCTCTGTGCCTGATGTGAATGCTATTGCCCTTCCAGCAAGAAGGGCTGAGAAAGTTACTGAAGGAGAATTGGGCCCGATGGAGAAAGATACTGAAGAAACAGTCAATTGAGGAGATCAGGTAACCCACGCCAAGGGTATGGACAATGGGACAGCAGTGGAGCACAAGGCCATCATGTGAAGTTATTCTGGATGGGTATTTTACTACACATGACTCTTGAGCACCCAGCTCCCAGTGTGGGGGAGTTCTACCCAGGGGTGAAAGTAAGATAAGACTTACCAGTACGGGGGCCTGGCTCCTGGCCCCCGGAAGGAGCGGGGCCTCGGGTGGAAGGGGTGGGGCTGGGGGTCAGCCTCCCCAACCAGCCCTTCCACGCTACCTGGGGGCTCCAGCGGCGATTTAAAGGGCCTGGGGCTCCGGCAACTTCCACCGCAGCGCTTTAACATTGGCTGTGTATGGGCTGGTACCGGCGGCCACTTCTTACTGGTCTGCCGTAGTAGCCCGTACCATCCCATTTTCACCTCTGGTTCTACCTAGTCCTCCATATGACTCCCAAGTTCAAACCAGAGCTGGACAAACTTGGTTTGCCTAACTGTGAACCCACTTGACTGCTGTGGGTTTAGGAGCATAGGATTGTTATACTAGATTACACTCGTGGTCTGTCTGGTATCCTGTCTCTGACAGCTGCTGGCACCAGCTGCATCAGGGGAAAATGCAGCAATTCTGCAGAAGGTAATTATGGGATAACCTGCCCCCGGGGAATGTGCCTTTTAACCCTCCACACCCTTCTCCCAGACAGAGGTTGGTTCGTACCGTGAACCAAGAGGGGCTATGTCCCTTGGAGTATTTAATCCTTACAGTTTGTAACTCTGGATATTCTCATCATCCATAGAAATGTCCAGCTCTTTTTTTCTGCTAAGCTCCTGGCCTCAGGTGTATCCAGTGGCAATGAGGTGTATCCAGTGGCAATGCTAACTCTGCATTGTTTAAAAAAGCATTTCCTTTAACCACGTTTTAAGTTGCCACATTGCATTTTGAATAGCCCCTTATTCTTGTATTGTGAGAGCAATTCCTGACCTGCCTTCTTTAGGCCATTCAAGTGTACAAAATAATGATTGTCTCGTTTTATTAGTCTCCTTGCTCAGATAAAGAATCCCAGTCTTTTTTCAATTTCTCTAGGAGAGGTTATTTTTTCCCCATGCCCCTAAATCATTCTCCCCGACCATCTCTGAACCCCTCTGAATCTCTCTCTCTCTCTCTCTGAAGATGGGGTGACTAGTACTGAACACAGCACTCCAGATGGAGCTGCACCACTAGCTTTATATGTAGATATTCTCCTTTCTGTGTTAGTCTCAGGTTTGTTTACTCTGGCTACAGCTCAGTCTCACACAGATCTTCACTGAGCTTTCCACAGTGATGCCTGGATCTCTTTCCTGTGTTGTTACAGACTTACTGAGAACCCATGAATGAGCAGCTCAAATCAGTCCCTCCAACATGTCAATACTGTATTTAATCATCTGCCATCAGCTTGCTCATTCGCTTAGCTTGGTTACTTCCTCCCCACGTTCTTCTCTGGCCCTGACTAACCTGGGTGTTTAGCATTGTGTTCTCAGGAGACATTTGCCCCCTCACTGTTCACCCCCTCTCTCCCAGATCATTAACACCTATATCATCAAGGCAGGGGCTGGTCATGCAGTGACCTAAGGAGAAGCAAGAGGACAGGACTGACAGATATTTGGGGACAGTATCCCCCATCCTGAGGTCCTGGGGGAAATTCCCAAGGGATTCCAAGAGGGGAGACCACTGCCTAAGGGCATTTGGCTGACATTGGATATTGTCACTGCAAATCTGGGGCTAGATGGGATCTTTGGTGAGTGGTTTCAGCACCTGCCTTGTCTTTCAGGAATTATTTTGGGGAGAAGGTGGCCCTGTATTTTGTCTGGCTAGGCTGGTACACCCGCATCCTGTTCCCAGCTGCTGTGCTGGGCCTGCTTGTCTTCCTATATGGGATCTTTCATTTTGATTCCAGTCAGGTCAGGTAAGTGCATCGAGGGGACGCTATGTGTCCTTGTCCTGTCACGTGTCCAAATGTATGCATGAATGTGTGAATGCAGGTGATCACATCTCCTATACATGGCATCCAATCCTATGACTTCTCTTTCTATGGAACTGCCTCTGCCTTCTACGGGAGCTCTGCATGCAGAGGGCTTGCAGGGCCATTGACTTCCAGCGACCGCTCCACTTTATGGAACAATGGCAGGATCTCTTAAGTGTGGCAGCTCTCTAACCGCATGATAGTGATCATAATAGCTCACGTTCTACGGTCACATGACTCCTGTGGACTTTATAGGGATGCACATTGGCGCATCCCAGTACCCAGTTTGGCCCTTGTAAGGAATGGCATGTCTGCTTTGGAGAATGGGGACATATTGCAGGCAGGGGCAACAGATTGTCAAGTGTGTCCAGGCTGCAGACTGCTAGCTACACCCCTGCATCTGTGTGTGACCAGGGGAGTGTGTATGAATATGCACCTGGGGAAAAGCTTGCCAAGAAGGAGACCTCACCTGGCACTACCAGGGCACTAATATCTGGTAGCTGCGATGTAGAGCTATATTCCATCCATTAGCAGCGAGTATCTGCTCTGCCGCTCCCTTGGCTGTTGACTGAGTGGGATGGCTGGAATGAGCACACGGCTGATGGGCTAGCAAAACAATCATCGTACTCCTTACTTTCTTTCCTGCTCCAGCAAAGAGATCTGTGAAGCCAACACCACCATCATGTGCCCACTCTGCGACCAGAAGTGCCCGTTCTGGCAGCTGTCAGATACTTGCACCTATGCCAAGGTAAATCAATGCTCGCCAGAGAAACCTTCCATTTCTCCACTGGGCCCTTGTTTCCAATAGCTGCTGAGCTTATGCCTCCTCACGATACCCCCAGCAGCACGTGGCCAGTATGTACCCCCTGGAAACGAGTCAGCTGCTGATGGTGGCTGCAGGGAGCTCTTGCACGTACTACAGCAGAGAATTATGTCCAGCTCCATTATCCTGCCTGTGGGGTGGAGGCTTCCCAAGCTTTGGGTTGAGTCTTAAGAGCTCCTGGTTTCTCCTCTTCTGCCTCCCATGATGTCCTGAGGGCCATGGAGCACTGCTCTCCCACGTGGGACTGGGCACAGTGCCACTGCCACAGTCCTCGTAGCACCCTGGGGGCCTCCTGTGTCCTCTCCAGCCAGACTCCCCCCCCCCCCCCCCGTGCTCCTTTGTAATCCCGTCTTTCTCGGTCTCTCCTTTGCCAGGTCACTCACCTGTTTGACAACGAGGGGACGATTCTCTTTGCAGTGCTCATGGCTCTCTGGGGTAGGTTTCTGTCTCTCCGTGCCTAGCACAAGGCTTTGAAGTGGGAATGGCCTGTCAGCTGTAGCCTGCTGTGGGTCTGGTGACAAACCGGGTTCCCGCGCTGTTTATTCAGAACCTGCCCAGCAGAGAGGTGTAACTTTACCAAGGGAAGGAGTGGGGTTGGGCAGCATGTGACGGGGAAGGGATAGGCACCGGTGAAGTTACGTGTGTTTGGAGATGGGTTTTGGTACTCTGTAACTTTAGATCACTGGTTCAAATCCAGTTCTGGACATTCCCCTCTGGAGTCTGGTCAGGGGCCTATGTGAAATGAGTTTGGTGGCCCATCTGTCTATGGGTTTGCTCTGTACCCACAACAGTAGCATCTGTGTATCTAATCTGGTTTCATTTCAGCTCTGAGGTTACCAACGTGTGCATTCCAAAAGCATTGCCACAGCTAGCACCAGCTGGTATCCTCAAGGTCTGACTGGGCTGTGGACACTGGAGAGATGGAAGCTGCCCTAAGTCAGAGCAGTCCCTGGGGCTACTCCAAGCTATGCAGGGGCCCTGTTGGCCTCCAGAGCACCCCAGAATTCCAGTATAAAACCACTCCTGTATCTCCATTCCTTCCCTCTCTCCTGCGAAGCACAGCACAGGATCCGGCCCATAATGCTTTGCTAGCAGCTTGTGCAGCAGAGAGACGAGAAACATGCCCCAGAACAGAAGTGAGGGGTAAATCACCCAGGTGGATGGGAGTCTGTCAACACTGGCTAGAAAATTATACTATTGACTGGCCACCATGTCCTGGAAGTGCATTCAGACCCAGCTGTGATCCTTCTCCTGGATTGACCCCATGGCTACCAGCAGTAAACGCCCCCTGTTTGGAGGGCTTTTCTGCAGAGAGCTCCAGGCTGCTTCCCTCCACATTGGAGGACCTGGATGCTTAGCAGCACTTCCCCTACCTGGCCTGTAGGAAAGGCGTGTGCTCCTGTGACTGCTTCGTTAAGTCAATGTCTCCATGGGGCACAGGAGTCTCTGCTGCTCTGACCACACTGTTCTGTGGTTTCACCTACAGCCACCGTGTTCCTGGAGCTGTGGAAGAGGAGTAGGGCTGAGGTGGTCAGTGACTGGGAACTGTACGGATGGGATGAAGATGAGGTGAGAATAAGTCTCTCCTTTGCACTGTCTTCCTCTTTATAGACTCGTAGACTTAAAGGCCAGAAAGGACCATCATGATCATCTAGTCAGATCTCCTGCACATCGCAGCCACGGAACCTCACCTGCCCACTCCTGTCATAGATCCCTAACCTCTGGCTGAGATACTGATGTCCTCAAATCATGGTTTAAAGACTTCAAGTTACAGAGAACCCACTATTTACACTAGTTTAAACTTGCAAGCGACCCGTGCCCCATACTGCAGAGGAAGGCGAAAACCCCCCTACAGTCTCTGCCAATCTGACCTTGGGAGAAATTCTTTCCTGGTCCGATATATGATGATCAGTTAGACCCTGAGTATGTGGACAAGACCCACCAGCCAGACACCTGGGAAAGAATTCCCTGTAGTAACTCAGAGACCTCCCCCATCTACTGTCCCATCATCAGCCATTGGAGATGTTTGCTGCCAGCAGTCCTAGATTGATTACAATGGCAGGTAGCCAATCTCATTATACCATCCCCTCCATAAACTTATCAAGCTCAGTCTTGAAACCAGTTAGGTATTTTGCCCCCACTGCTTCTCTTGGGAGGCTGTGCCCAAGTTTCACTCCTCCGATGGTTAGAAACCTTTGTCTAATTTCAGGCCTAACCTTGTTGATGGCCAGTTTACCTCCATTTGTTCTTGTGTCCACTGTGACAGGTTAGACCCCCTTGGGATGCCACCTGATGTACTGGGGTTTCACTGAGCCCCTCCTTCTGCTCCATCAGCCTGTATTCCCTCTCCCTGTTATGCTGAATTAGGCTCTCTGGCCTCTTGCAGCACACACTGAGGTAGGGCCACACCCCGCTACAGACACAGACTGAAGTCAGCTCTGTGTGCGAGGATTCACCCAGCGCTCACGTGCACACCCCTTTTGGGGAATAAACCCAAAATAATACTGTCTTGTGCTGTATAGAAAGAGCTTCACAGCGCAAAATCATAAAAATTCCCCCTCTCCCTCAATGTAGAGAGAGAGATGCACAACTTCTTTTCCCCCCAGTTAGGAAGTGCACAAACTGGGTTTAATACAGAAAACAAATGTATTAACTATAAAAGGCAGATTTTAAGTGAATAAAAGAGATAACAAATAGGACAAAGCAGATTACTGAGCAAATAAAATGAAATATGCAAGCTAAGCTTAATACGCTCAAGAAACGAGTTACAAAATGTAATTTCTTACCCTAAATGTTATTTTAGGCAGGTTGCAAAGTTTCTGTAGCTTAGAATTCCAGTCATCTCTCTTCTCAGACAGGACCCTGTCTTAGTCTGGACTCCCCCTTTGCCTTCCCTTCAGGTGTCTTTAGCAGTCTTTCTTCTTGGGCAGGTAGGCCATGGAGTAGAATCTTTTGTTTCCCAAACTTGCCCCCCTCCCCTCTCCTTTTAGTGGAAAATTACAAGTCCAAGATAATGTTGAGTATCAGGTGACAGGTGCACCTGACCTAGTAGTGTCACAGCTACAGGAAGGCTGGAGATTAGTATCTTCACAGTCTTGCTGTTTCTTCCTAATGGCCCATCAAGTCTCATGGCCTGTTGTCTGGTGGGTGTCTTCCAAATACACATCCAGTTGTAATTGTTACATAGTCCATATTCCTAACTTTAGATACAGAACTGATACATGCATACAAATTGGATAATCACATTCAATAAATCGTAACCTTTCCAATGATATCTCACATGACCCATCTTGCATAAGACATCTTAGTTATGCCATATTCATATCCTAGCAATATTTCTATGAAGAATATGGGGTGTAACGTCACATCCACATTGACACTTTAACTTAAATAACTCCTCTCCCGCCCTGGTACTTATCCCTCTGATGTGTCTATAGAGAGCAATCATATCTCCCCTCAGCCTTCTTTTGGTTAGACTAAACAAACCAAGCTCTTTGAGTTTCCTCTCAGAGGTAGGTTTTCCATTCCTCGGATCATCCTAGTCGCCCTTCTCTGCACCTGTTCCAGTTTGAATTCATCTTTCTTAAACATGGAAGACCAGAACTGCACACAGTAAACTTCCCTCCCTCCCTGTGCCATTGTCTCTCTTGCCAGGAGGCAGGTGGAAGCTGGGCTGTGTACAGGCATATGGAAAATTGCTGTTCTAACTAAAGGCAATGCTGGGAGGACACTCACTGCTGAGATCCCAGCTGGCACTGCAGAGGGGGACCCTCATGCTGCAGGAGACTGAACTGGGATTAATGAGGCACTGCTGTAGGAGAGGTGCCCCCAGATCTTCCTGCCTTTATTGGGAAAGGAGTGCAGGGCCCCTGAAGTCCTTTCCCTGAAAGGGTTTTAGATGCAGGGTATTAATTAGTGCACAGCACAGGAACTACTGTCACTCCTGTTTATAAAGACTGG
Source organism: Chrysemys picta bellii (assembly GCF_011386835.1). Classification (NCBI taxonomy): domain Eukaryota; kingdom Metazoa; phylum Chordata; order Testudines; family Emydidae; genus Chrysemys; species Chrysemys picta. The sequence goes on along the minus strand of NC_088794.1, from coordinate 29,792,253 downwards.
GGTCAGTCAGATCAGTCTGCAACATGCCTGTATGCATGATATAACCCATAGCCATTTCAAGGAATGTCCAATCCAGGCCAAGTTATGGAGACCCTGTGCTAGCCAGTCTGGGAGATTCCAGGCTTTGACATGCAGGCTACATGAAGATCTGCTACAAGTCCTGTCCCTCTTCTGCTCTGCCAGAACATGTCATGTTCATGTCATGTTCATCACATGCTTCCATGTCATTGACACATGCAAGGCACTATACTGCCCCTTGGCTTGCTTTTCCCTAGCGCATGGCTCTGACTCGTATTCTTTTTCCCCCATCCCCAGGAGGAGCTGGCCTTGCAGCTGATCAATAACCCAGAGCATACCCTCAAGGAGTACGAGCACTCTTATATCCGCAGCACTATCCTGCTTCTCTTAGTCCTGCTTATGGTACGTGCTATTGGCTCAGACACCTCCACGGGCTTGGGGATTTCTACAGCATTGAGCTATAGGCGCGTGTGGTTGTGAAGTGAATGACACAGAAAGGCGTTTGAAGGGGGACAGGACGCTGAATAGCTTTGGGGGTTGGGGCTGGGCTGCAGAGCCTTTCAGCTCTAAGATGCCAAGTGGATTCTCAGTCTAGTCCAGGGTGGTGGAGATTTCAAGTCATCACCGTTGTATGGCTGCTTGGTGGCCTGTGTAGTGATCTCAGTCTGGTTCCTAAAACATCCCCTAGATGAGTCAGTCTTAACTGGTCCAGTCTCAGAGCAGGCCAGGATTGAGTGCGCCTGGAGACCGTGCGCTCCTAACATGCTCCTAGAGAGGAGTGAAGCAAGGGCAGTCACTTTGTGGAAAACGTGAACTGCTGTTGGATGTCCTCTGCCTGTTCTTTGGATAGACAGTGGGGGAGGCAGGGGGCATTCACTTGGGCACTAAAGTCACATGGGGATAGCAGGGAGGCAGCCATTTGCCAGTTTGTTTCCTGAGAGCTCACTGGCATGTGCCAGCTGCCTGCCACTCTGCCATGCTGCTGCAGAGAGCGTCCCAGCTCCCATCCCTTCCTACATACAGTGCTACAGGGGAAATGGTGTAGAAAAAACCTATCCGAACTATACACTGGGGGCAGAAACAGGATGGGTGACTATTACTTTACTCATGGGGGGGGGAAGAGGCATAATGAACAATGGGGGTGCCAGCAATGTCAGCCCCTACATGCACACGCTTGCTCCTCCACCCCACACTGCCGGTCAGTGTCCTCTGTATTTAACCACTTCACTCCTCCCAGAAACTGTGCTGGGCACAGGCATTCCACCCTGCAGGCTGGGCGCGTGTACCAAGGGCCTGGATCTTGGCCTACAGCTGCTAACTGCACAGAACCCATCATCTAGCTGCATTTAAGTCTGTCGTTCTCCCCCTCACCCCATGCACCCAGTTTGCTCAGTTTCCCCCTCCCCCTTCATTACCTGCCTCCCCTGCTCCTCCCGTCTCTAATCCCCGCAAGAGCTCTGACGACACGCTGCCCTCCCAGATCACCGTGCTCATTGGCATCGCCCACGCGCTTGTCATCTACCGGGTGGTGGCGACTGTCGTCTTCACCCAAAGCGACTTCGAGTTCATCCGGGAACGGGCCAGCACCGTGGCGGTGATCACGGGGGCCGTGCTGCATTACATCACCATCGTCGTCATGACCAAGGTACGGAGCACCGCGTGACGAGAGCCTTCCTCATTCTCCCACAATCAAAAATCCTGCCCGTCCCTTCTCTCCTTTCACCCTCCCTCTCCTGTGTTGCAGGTGAACAGGCGTGTGGCACTCTTTCTCTGTGATCTGGGTAAGGCAAGGCACATGCTGTATTCACCCTGCATCTAGCATCCTCCAGCGCAGCCGGCTGGATTCATCCTGAACATTGTTGGTGGAGCACTAAAAGGGGCCGAGTCTTTCCATTGATATCGATGGGCTTTTTCACTCTGGCCCTTGCTGCTGCTTGTACAGAATACCTTGAAATATGCTAACACCACCTAGCTCCTGGACGGCTGAGGTTCTCAACCTTTTTCTTTCTGAGGTCCTCCCAGCACGCTATATAAACTCGGCCCACCTGTGCCACAACAGTTGTTTTTCTGCATATAAAAGCCAGGGCCGGCGTTAAGGGGTTGCAAGCAGGGCAATTGCCTGGGGCCCCATGCCACAGGGGCCACCGCGAAGCTGCATTGCTCAGGCTTCACCTCTAGCCTTGGGTGGTGGGGCTCAGAGACCTGGGCTTTACCCCCATGCTGTGGGGCTTGGGCCTTCTGCCCTGGACCCTAGCGAGTCGAATGCTGGCCCTGATTGGCCCCTGAAACCTGTTTGAGGCCCCTTAGGGGGCCCCGGATCCCTGGTTGAGAACCACTACTGTACGGCCCAGCAAAGAGAAGGGTATTACCACAGCCGCCTCCTCCGTCCCCCAGGCAAATGAAATGAGCCCTGGCCAGAGCTCTAATGAGCACAGCAGGCCGGGAGCAATTCCAGAGCCAAGGGTATTCTGTTGGGAGGCCACTAGCCTGGTTAAATGGAGGGACTCTGCTCCAGCCCCCATCCTGATCTCGGCTGCTACCAAGGCTCATGTAAAGAGAGGTGAGTCTGGCAGAGAGCCAGCGCCCCAGCCAGGCAGGGCTTTAGAGAGCCAAGTCAGCATGTCTGATACCACCCGGATGTTAATTGGAAGCCAGTGCCGCTGCTGGAGAGCTGGTGAAATCGGTGCCTATCCTGCCCCAGCTCTAGTTTGAGTGTAGCCCCCAGCACAGCTGATTGCTGCAACAGAAGCCACAAGTACATAGATCGCTGTGTCAAAGTCCTGGGATTGCTGAGGCTCGCTAGACCCGGGGCTAAAAATCCAGGGGATCAGGTTCAGGTCCAGGGGATTCTGGGTCAGTAAAAGGCCCGAGCGCTTTGGAATGAAAGCATGACGGGCTGAAGGTGCCTGTCCAGGAAGGAGGGGGGCTCCTGCTGCTGCAACTAACCCACCCACCTGCACTCCCGTTTCCAGAGAAGCCACGGACTTTCTCGGAGCGTGAGAACATCTTCGCTGTGAAAATCTTCACCTTCCAGTTCTTCACCTACTTCTCCTCACTGATCTACATCGCCTTCTTCCTGGGAAGGTGAGCGCGGCTATGCCCCGGCCAGGTCCCCAGCTGGGGTCATTCGGCACAGAAGGAGCTGTACCCATTAACCCCGGGTGGAGCTCTGCATTAGTACTGTAACACACACCTAGGGACAATCACCCTAGGGAGGCCCATAAACCCAGTCAGGTTTGCCTGGTGCTTCTAACCATTGGTTGCAGGGGGAAGGTATTGGCTGCTCTGGTGGCAGGGATAAAGAAGGCTGGTGCCGCTAGTGAGTGAGTGAAAGTTCCTGCAGCCTGACTTCCTGGACGTTGATTCTGTGGGTGAAATCTTGGCCCCCTGGAGGTCACTGGGAATTTTGCCATTGATTTCAATGGGGCCAGGATGGATTTCACCCTTCTTTTTTGGGATGGGTGTGTAGTTCTTCACCTCTCTCGGCTTGTCTTTCTCCCGGTTTCTGTCTGTCCCTCTCTTGCTGGGTTGATGCACTTGACTCCGCCTGTGTTTGTCTCCCACCCCCTCTCTCTTTCAGTCTCTGCACCTGCCTCTTTCTCCCCTTTGGTGCCTGGGTCTCTGTCCCAAGGGGAGTCATTACCCTCCCAGCTCCCTGCTTACAGAGGGAGGGGCTGGGAGCACCAGCATCAGTCCTATTTAACTCTGCACTTTCCTGGTCAGGATTAACGGCCGTCCTGGGAACTATGTGCGTGTAGCTGGCAAGTGGAGGCTGGAGGAGGTGAGTAAATTGTCCATAGTGCTCTAATACCCTCTCTGCACCACTCCTGCTCCCTGACACACCTCTCTGCCCCTTCCCCACCCACATCCCTGGCACTGTCTCTGTTAAAACTGTTGCTTCCTTCTACCCAGTACAACACTTCCAATCACTCCAGGTTCTTCCTGGCCCATGTATCTAGCACCCAGCCTTTTGTCCCAAAGCCAGCCCATCTGGTCTGCACAGTATAACTCTCTTCTCTTTGCAGTGCCACCCCAGTGGCTGCATCACTGATCTCTTTATCCAAATGGCCATCATAATGACCCTGAAGCAGACCCTGAATAACTTCGTGGAGTACCTCACCCCGTAAGTCCACGCACCCTAGGCACTCATGCCAGTAGGATGTGCTCACGTGTCTGAGATGCATGTTTCTGCTTGCGGAAGCAGTCTGCTCTGACTACAAACTTTAACTGGGATTCTCCCAGGCAGTGTCTGGGGAAGGCGAGTGTGAGGCCAGTTGCTGAGATAAGATCAGTCAGCAAATTCTCTTCAGGAAAAAATGAAATCTGTCTCTGGAGAAAGCAGAAGTAGATCTGGTCAAGGGACAAGAACAATACCATGTGACACCGTGACTAATCACAGAGCCAGAACAGTGCATTCCGAATACAGAACATTGGATGGGAAGGTCCGTATGCAGCGTTCAGCTCAGGCCTTGTCACAAAAACGATTTGAGAAAAGAACAAATAAATCAAATGGGGCTCTGCTCCTGGACAAGTCAGAGAGAAAAAGGGCTGAACTCACTGAATAAATTATTCCCTCTGAACAGCTTGACCGAGCTCTAACTGGCACCTTGACCCAACACTAAAAATTCACTCAATTTTTCTTTTAAAACTAATTTTCTTTGACATTTGGAATGGCCCTCCTAGCTATTTAGTATGTTTGCCACCTTCTGAATTTTTAGGCCCCAACTTTACTTGTCTTGGGGAGCAGTTACACCACAATAGCCCTGTTGATTTTAGTGGGACTACTCACGTGAGTACATGCTCGTCAATGTCAGAACGGGTTTCACTGTCAGGCCGTTGGTAAACTACAGCTATTGGGCCATCTTATAGATGGAAACTGCCTTCTGCTATTGGTAAGAATTCCCTCAGTAACACCAGCAGAAGGTGATCTGTTTGAGAGAGAGAAAGGGGGAGTGTGTGTGTGAGACCTTACAACAGAACCAACCCACTGCTCAAGTCTCCATGTTGGTGTTCCAGAGGGGTTACTGTTGGCCTAGTGCAGGGAGCTGCTCTGGTGGCCCCCACACTTGGCTCTTTAGCATATATCCCTCACCCCTCTGCCCTTGTGTTACTGTCCCTGCAGCTGGCTAAGATTATGGTTCCAAAAATCACTTGCCAACCCAAAGGACAAAGACAACGTTCACATGGAAAAAGGACCCGAGGACTCCTGCAAGGAGCAGTGGCTCAAGAACTACCAACTCAACGAGGTCAACGTCTTCAGCTTGTTCGACGAGTTCTTGGAAATGAGTATGTGGCGCTTTGGGGTCATGGGTGTAATTAGTGGGCAGCGGGGAATGCCTGGTTCTCAGGTGCTGTGTTCTGGGCCCATGCCTGCCAATTCCCATTGCCTCTTCTCTTTGGGTCAGTTTTTATCCAAGGGCAGCAGGTTTTAGCTGCTTACTCAACCCAGGTTTCCTTGCGCCCAGTACACAAAGGGTGCTCTGAATGCCCTGGAGCTGGGTGTGACCATGCTCCCTGCTCCTGGGGGCCAGTTCTTGATGTTGGGGCTAAGGGGGAATCAAACCATTGCAGCTAGCAGGACTGGGGCTCCTGTGAGAGAAGCTGGCCACCCCTGTGACAGAGTGGTAATACCAAATGCCCATTCACATCCCAGGGAGTGGGGGCAGGTCCTAGGTCTCCACATGCAGCTTGTGGAACGCGGTCAGGCTTGGTGACTGCGTTCACTATTGAGGGGGAGGTGCGAGGGAACCAGCCCTGCCGCTCACCCAGTCCGTAGCCCATCCCTGAGCTAAGACTGCAGAGCCCAGGGAGAAATGGGCACAGACTGGGTAGATTCACCCACACACCTGCTTGGGGTCACTTGCACACATCTTGCCCCGAGCAAGACCTGGCAGGTAACTGACATCCCAGGAGGCGGCCTGGGAAGGATTTGTGCCTCAGGGACGACGAATTCCTTCCCTGCCCTGTCCCGCCCTTGCTTCTGGTAACATTTGGGTACTGGCTGTGACCACTAGCAACTATTTCCCCCCCCCCCCATCCCTGTTCAGCTGAGCAGCCTGCACTTTGGGGAATGGGAGCAGAGTCAAGGTCGCACCCCTCTGTGATCACTCCTGCATGGATGATGTTGGGGTAAGTAGAACTGGGCATGCAGCTCCTGATCTTCCCTCTGCCCCCCCATGGCTACAGCCATGTAGCGAGCAGATCACGCGGAGGGCTAGAGTGGGGTGTCTGACTCATCCTCTCACGCTGCCTGGCCACTCAGGGCCATGCCAACATCCGGCTCTGAGGCATTGTGCATACAGTAAGTACTTGGGCCTGTGGTCCAGCTGGACGTCCTCACAGCTCCCTTACGGTGCCTGTGCTTTGTCCTGTTCTCAGTGATCCAGTACAGCTTCACCACCATCTTTGTGGCTGCCTTCCCCCTCGCCCCGCTAATGGCCTTCATCAATAACCTTTTTGAGGTCCGGCTGGATGCCATCAAGATGGTTCAGCTGCAGAGGCGCATAGTGCCTAGGAAAGCCAACGACATTGGTGAGTGGGGGCCAAGGGGAGGGGCTCTCCATGAAGAACATGGGCCTGATAAAGAAGGCACTTGGGGGCAGGGGGGAGGGCTAAGCTTACCCCAAGACTTAACAATGGCACTAACTACTGCAACAGACTCTTTCCCTAAGTCATGGTGCCAGAACATTGTCTGCTCCTGTTTCTGCTATTCCGGGGGACAGTTAGAGATAGAGGGTGCATTTGAAGAGCTACGGGGGGATGGGACAGGATTGGAACAGCAGGGGGGCTGTAAGTCAGGACTGAGGTGCATTGGTAGAGGCATGGATAGAATGTGGATACACTTTGCTTTGGCCTAGAACGCATTGCTAGTTCCTCACGTTCATACGCTGCCCGTCTGCCCACATCACTGGGTGGATACAGTACTGGATAAGTCTCATCATTGTAGTGCTCTTGCTGATGCAAGGCTGCTGTGCTGGGCCACTGCGCTGTGCCCCACAGAACACAACTCCAGAGATCAGCCTGGTCAAGCCCAATCCTCCTCCCATTCGTGGCAATGGCAAAGTTCACAGAGCAGTGTCCTGGGCACCAAAGCAGCAGTGGGAGCGCCTAGCTGGGTGTGTCTCTGACTGCTATTCTCTTGCAGGCATCTGGCTGCAGGTTCTGGAGGCCATTGGTATTTTGGCAGTCATTGGCAATGGCCTGGTGATTGCCATCACCTCAGACTTCATCCCCAAGCAGGTCTACAAATACACGTACAGCCCGTGCATGCTGCAGAACCGCACCGATATCAAGTAAGTGTCACCCCACAATTGCCACAGCCTTTCCTGAACTGCAGCCACCTCGCTCGCTTTCTGTGTCTAAGTGAGCCTGTCCGTGCAGCGTGGGGAAAGCCATCTCTCCCGGCCCCACTGGGTAGCAAACAGGGCCGGTGCGGTGCTACCATTTAGGCCAACTAGGTGGTTGCCTAGGGTGCCAAGATTTGGGGGCACCAAAAAGTGGCACCCCCAATTTTTATTTTTATTTTATTTTATTTATTTATTACAGCGGCCACAGCGCTGGGAGGGAGAGGGAGTCTGAGAAGCTGGCAGGCAGCCCAGGGGAGCCCCCGGGGTCAACGCGCCGCCGGCAGCCCAGGGGTTCCCCTGGGTCAGAGCTGCTGCACGGATCCCCGGACCAGGGGGTGGGGAGCTGCCGCAGGGAGGGGGTGCCTCAGGGCGTGGGGGAGCTGCCGCGGGGGGGGGGGGCGCCTCAGGGTGGAAGGGGGGTGGGGAGCTGCCGCAGGGCTGGGGGTGGGGGGCGCAAGGTGGAAGTTTCGCCTAGGGCGCAAAACTTCCTTGCACGGGCCCTGGTGGCAAAGCCCAGCCAGGAACGCAGGAGCTTTACTGCCGCCCTTTGTTCCCTCTCACTGCTTGTGACTCTTGGGATGGGGGGACAAGTTTCTGGAGCTGGTGCTGTTCCCAATGTTGAGGGTTCCCCGTAGGATGTGAGGCCGCATCATGTTCTTTCCAGCAGTCCTCGCCCTAAGATGCAAAGTAGGCTATTGAGGAGCCCGCAGAGGGAAAAAGAACAGCCAGTTTTGGCAGCAGGTGAGGTAGTGACCTCTAGAGGGATGAGCAAGAACTGCAGCCAAAGTTATTTTCCAGTCCCATTTGCACAGGGCAGAGCAGGTCTGTTGACAAGTCGGTATCTGCTTTGTACACAAATAATGCAAACACCTGCTAATTGTGCTCAGGTGATTACCAAAAAGATACCCATTCACTGGCTGCTGGCCGTTCTGGTTATTCAAACTAATTAATGCCTGCTTTTGAAATAGACACTAAAGTAATCCACACAGAAATCCATAGGGAAGCTCTTACATTTTGTGTAAAAACAGCTGTTAACTGTGGCTGTTAGCACTGCAAGAGTGCACTTGGTTGTTTTTTTCACTCTGGGCAACCCGGTTCCTACCACGTGGAGTCAATAATTGATTGTTTTAATTGTGTGCTGTTTGGTCAAGCAGTAAAAGTGTAGATTAGTCCCAGCCTGGAACTGTCTCTCAGCCCCTCTCTAAGAAGCACCCTCTCTCTCTCTCTCCTCCCCCCACTACAGAAGGGATGTGGACAAATTGGAGGGCAACGAAAAATATTAGGGGGCTGGGGCACATGACTTACGAGGAGAGGCTGAGGGAATTGGGCTTATTTAGTCTGTAGAAGAGAAGAGAGGGGGGATTTGATAGCAGCCTTCAACTACCTGAAGGGGGGTTCCAAAGAGGATGGAGCTCGGCTGTTCTCTGTGATGGCAGATGACAGAACAAGGAGCAATGGTCTCAAATTGCAATGGGGGAGGTCTAGGTTGGATATTAGGAAACACTATTTCACCAGGAGGGTGGTGAACCACTGGAATAGGTTACCTAGGGAGATGGTGGAATCTCCATCCTTAGAGGTTTTTAAGGCTCGGCTTGGCAAAGCCCTGGCTGGGATGATTTAGTTGGTGTTGGTCCTGCTTTGAGCAGGGGGTTGGACTAGATGACCTCCTGAGGTCTCTTCCAACCCCGATACTCTGATTCTAAATCCAACCCCCTTAAATTGCACTGCTCCAAAAATCCATCCCCTCTCCCTTTTCACCAACAATCTCTCCTCCTGTGCATTCCATGCTTTGTCTTGCCTCTGAGTTGGATCCTGCACAGGGTAGTGTGTCCTCAATTCCCTTGACTTCACTGGGAACTCAGAGTGCTGGGCATCATCCAGAATCAGCCCTTTACATTGCTCTCTGGGACGGGGAATGTTTCCTGAGCTATAGGCCCATTCGTGCCGGGGCCTGAGCACGTCCTGGGAGTTAATAAGAGCCCTCGGCCCCCATGGGAGTTGCAGGTGCTCAGCACTTTGCAGAGACCGTTCTTATGCTTAGGAAACACTGCGTAATTTCATGATTTTTAATAAGCATTTCTGAGGCCTTGTTCCTGCACCATCAAAGTCAATGGGGCTTTTGCCATTAATTTCAATTAGAGCAGGATCAGGACTTAGATTCCCACCCTGAAAAGAACTGCCTGGAAGCGAGCTAAAGATACCCATCTCTTCTAATCCTCACCTGGGTATCCTTGCCTGGACGACCCCATTGGGGCACTATTAAGCTACTGTCTAGTGCCATGTTTTCTCCCTATGCAGCTGTTTGACAGGTTACATCAACAACAGCCTCTCAGTGTTCCGTGTCCAGGACTTTGAGTGGCAGATGAAGATGCCTGAAAAGCTTCCAGATTTTATGAGGAGTGAGATCACAGAATGCAGGTAATAGGGGACAATAGAATGGATCCATCATCCAGTCTCACATGTCCATAGGTGCTGAAACTAGGGGTGCTGGAGATGCTGCGGCACCCCTGGCTTGGTTTCCATCATATACAGGGTTTGCAGTTTGGGTCAATGGCTCTCAGCATCCCCACTATACAAATTGTTCCAGCCCCCCTGTACACATCCTCACAATAATACCTTCCCACCCATCCTCAACAAACAATATTGCAAATATCCTCTACAAAAAATATCTTGAATGTTTTAAGGTAACATTGGCATGCCTCCCTTCAGCCCCCCCACTGACTGGGAGAGCGGAAGACAAGATCCGTAGCTGGTGTAAATCAGTTTGGATCCCCTGAAGTCAATGGATCTATGCTGCTTTATGCCAGCTGGGGATCTGTGAGTGGACAATGGGAAGGTCAGCTGGAGGAAGCACAATACCTGAATTGAACAAAGCTGCCCTGGGGCCAGGCAGGAGAGGGACTAAATGAACCAGTAGGCCTCTCCCACCACTAACTCCTGTGACTCACAGTTCGAGGGGTGCGGAGAGATGGACTGTGACCAGCCGGGGAGGGGATTTAATGGGAAGTGCACACAGGGCTGTCGGGTGTTGTCCTGTAGGTACCGGGATTACAGGAACTCCAATGACTACAACTACTCTGTCCAGTTCTGGCATGTATTCGCAGCCCGGCTCGCCTTCCTTATTTTATTTGAGGTGAGTGATGTGGAGTCAGCAATGTCCAGGCTGCATGGGGAGCCTCGTGCGGCATGGGGAAGGAGACCGAGGCGGTGGGGGAAAGAGAGTCACTCGTTCTTCCCTGTGGAGTGATTCAGTGGAGAGTGTGAGCGTGCATGGCTGGACACTCTGAGGGTGCTGTTTCCGCATTGGCTGAGGGAGTTTCCTTCTCTTGTCCCCAGCCTGACCTCTTCAGTGAGGCAATTAGCTCCTTTATCATGGCACTGCCCCTTTGCATCAGATCCCTGCTCCCTTCACCTGCCTTCAGACCCTCCCCCGTGTTCTGCCCTCACCCACACCTGTCATCGCTTTCCCTCTCCCCTGCCCCTGTTGACAGTCACTAACTCCTGCTGTTAGTCCCCTGCTCACTTGCCATCTGCCCTTCAGGCAATGCCATGCACAGGTGACTAGCAGGAAAAACAGCCACTGCCCTTGGCTGGGGGCAAATTAGGACAGCCTCAAAGTCCGCTCTGCTGGCAGTGGTACCATTGCAAAGCTTGCATTTCAAAAGGGAGTGTAGGGCTACATCCAGAGCCAGACATAAAGCTAAGAGAAACCAGGGACTGTGGGTCCTCATGGCTTGATCTGCCACCCTCTCTGGCCCAGGTTTCCCAGGACTGGAATGAGAGGGGGTTGATGTTTTGGGGGCCCCATAATAGCCTGAATTTGGGGCCCTAAGGGGAGGCATTACCCTAGAAATCATCCCTGAATGCAGCAGTGTGTGTGTGTGTGTATTTTATGATTCCGATCGAACTCCCACTGAAGTCAATGGGAGTCTTGATTGATTTCAATGGGAGTTGGATTGGGCACTGGATGGCTTGCGTACTTGGTATATGCCCATGTGGCAGCTGAGCATGGCCATGGAGCTATTACTCCTTGCTAATTGCTGCTGGGTCACTGATCACAGCTTATCTCCCCTGAGAACTGGTTCTGACTGCATGGTGGGCTCTGCTTGCTCATTTCAGCACGTGGCTCTGTGCATCAAGTTGATTGCAGCCTGGTATGTACCCGACATCCCCCAATGGGTTAAGAATAAGCACCTGAAGAAAAAAAATGAAAATCTACAGGGAAAACTCAGGTAGGTGTTGTCCTAGGAATAGCTGTGAAGGGTTCTGGAGCACCGTCTCTCCTGGAAGGCAGTGTGATCTAGAGCAGGAGACCTGGCTTCTTGTCCTGACTGGCTGTGTGACCTTGGGGTTAGTCACTGCACCTCCTCTGCACAGATACCATTAATAGTAGCTGCCCTCCCTCAACCACTGCTCCACTCAGAGGGCTACTCTGAATAGGAGTGGGCAGAGCAGAAAGGTGGAACAGAACGGTCTCTGGCGGGGCTTGACAACCTCTTACGTTCTGCCCAGGCTGGAATCAGTATAAGGGATAAAAAATGATCTGTGTTGGCCAAGTGTCATCTCTACTCCACTGCCAAAACCTAGGCATCCTAGGGTCTTAACTACCAATTCTACCACAAGTCAACCTCCTGACATCTAATCTGCCTGTTCAGTAGAGGAAGTGTGAGATGAAGGCTGGTGGCATGTGACTTTTTAGAAGAGAGTCCTGCAAGCATTGGTTAGCCTCCCAAAGGAAGCAGTGGAAGCACTATCCCTGGTTTCACTTAAAACTAGACTGGGGAATAGAAGGAGCAATCCATCCTTGGCCCCTGGAGGCTGGATTAGCCCAGTGATTCTCCAGTTTTTTCATTCTGGAAACTGTCTCATCCAAGAGACAGTGCACCTCTGAGGGACCTGCCTGCCCTACAATCCCCCGGTGCTTGGCTAGCCACATTCCTCATTCTACAGAGCATGAGGGAGGGCTCCATAGTCCTTTATTAATCCACAGACCACATTTTGAGAACCCCTGGATTAGATTACTCAAAACTAAAGCTGGCCAGAAAATGTGGTGGTGGTGTTGTTGTTTTGTGTTTTTTTCGGGGGAGGGGGGGAGGGACTTCCCCCTCCAGAAAACTCCCACAGAAATGAAAATTTCTCAACTTTCCATGGAAAATTTTTGACTTTTTTTGGTAAAAAGTCAAAATTTAAATATATCTGCTGAAAACTGAAGAAATGCTGCTATAATGCCCTATGGGAGTTGTAGTTCAGATGCTTCATGCTGCCATTCTCCTTTGTAGATTGGACTATATTTCACATGAAGCACCACAGTCTCCCTCTATTAACAAAGGGAAGTGGTACATCATGGGAGTCCCTGATCATGTTGCATTATGGGAGATGTAGCCCAGCTAGGAAACCCTGCCCACAAAGGAGAATGGGGACATGAGGGAACTGAACTACAAGTTCTAGGAGACAGTGTGATGGTATCGCCAAATCAAAATATGTTGCCTTTCTGCCATTTGGGGTTTTTTTCCAATATAATCTAAATTTGCTAAGACTAGCAGACTCTTTTCACAAAAAGTCTTTTAATTGAAACCCTGCTTGCCATAGTAAAATAGCTTTGCTAGAATTTTTTCGACCAGCCCTTCTAACTAGTTCTTACTCATCTGAAGTTTGATTGTTCTGTTCAATAACTCTGATGGTGTCACTGGAACTACCTGGATTGTTTCTGTATCTTCCAAAAAAAGGGATCACTCTACAAGCGTATAGCGAGTCACTGAGCATGCAGCAGAGGTCAGAAGCAGAGACTGCAGATCCAGTATCCAGCAGGACAGTGCTGTGGGCTTTGGAGGCACTATACAGGCACCTCCCACAAACCCTACAACTGCAGCTCATTCTTTCCTATTGTTTTGGACTTTGCCTCTTAACTGAGGGGGAAACAACGCAATGGTAAACTTGCATGAGCAGATCATTTAGAATCTCACTGTGGCAGGGAAGAAGACTGTATCTTTAAGAAATGCTGCATTTCAAAAGTGTCTCCTCAGAGCTGGGGGAAAACATCTGCACTGTTGGCCAAACATAAGTTTGTCTGATTTCAAAGAAGGCTAAAAAGGGCTAGATTTTTGCTAAATTTGTCATGCTTTTCCACCATCAGGGGCAGACACGATTTTACTCCTGCACCCTCCTCCCAAATTGCTAAGAGGAAATACCATATAAGGCCTATGTCTATGGAGATGGGTGAGGTTACCCTGTCTGCTGTACCAACATTGTCCCCAGTTTGGAGGGACAGTCTCTGTCCCAGCTGACTCTCCTTTCTACCATACATCTAAGACCTATTTCTTGACTAGATGAGACTGGATTCTTGACCGCTGATCACTGGTTCTTACTGTAATGATGTGTGACCTTGTGCAAATTAACCTCTTGGTGCCTCCATTTATGTAATGGGGCAAACACCTAGATGCTGTGCAGCTTAAATAATTAATATCTAAAGCACTTTGAGGCCTTGTCTACATTGAGAATTTGCCCTCATTCCATTACTCAGTGAGCAGCCACTGCAAACTCCAAATACACACAAATACACTGTGTTTGGCATGAGTGGAGCTTACCTCAGTTTCAAACAGCAGTTAGTTCCACTGAAGCAGGTTGGGGCTCTTCTCAGCTATATGTGGGATTTGCTCTGGTGCAGCGAGCGACACCACTTGCTGGCCAATGTAAACCAGCCCTTGGATCCTTTCGGAGATCCTGTGTTAGCATTTCTTTGAGTCAGGCAATCTGATGCTAATCTACGGCAGACGACCTGGCTTTATCTTCAGTAGTTCATTTTAATCCTTCACTTGTCATTAAACTGGGCTTTGCTGGCTGAGCTGCGGAGTAGATTGCTTACTTTCTCTATCCCCTTTGTATTTCATACGTCTCACCAGTCCTTCTCCTTCCAGTGGAGTCTCTCAATGCTCCTGTACACCTCCATCACCCAGGAAGCAGCTATTCTCTCTTTTACTAAAGTGATCACAGTAGTTCCTCCTATAGGTAAGGGTGCAGAGCAGGGCCTTACCCTAAATCTCCTACATCCCAAGCGAGTACCCTAATCACTGGATGGTAATGGGGTAGGGTAGCTCCCTCTCTTAAACCCTGCACTTGTTGGCACTTCACTCCTGGCTAGTTTAGGCCACTTGCTGCTAAGCTGGCTGGCTTCAGAAGATCCCTTCCATAGGCACCTAACTCTCCCCGTGCCCTTGTATGGGGAGCCTGAGCACCTAGGTCAGGCTGATTCCATGAGGTGGCAGGCTGCCTGAGAGCTAGGCATTACAATGCTTAGGTACCTTTGTGGATCGGGCCCTTGTCGGCCTTCAGTGAGGACTGACAGCTAGGTTTGAAAAATGTTAGTGTCAGATTCACAGAGCTAAAGCCCAGTTGGAACATGCCCAATAGAAAACACTCTTAAATCTGCAAATGTACAGGTAGACCCCAGAACTGCAGAGAATCCTGTGTGGGAAGATCCCTTCACACTAAGTGCCAGGGAAGGCTGGGGTCCACCAACTTGGAGCGTATTATAGGATCAGGGCCTTTTAACGTTGGCCTTTTAATGGGGCCAAGCTAAATCTAAGTGAGACAGACTTAACTCGTTCAACAAAGTTTCAGTGGTTTAGCTAAATTGGTTTAATTCACATGTAGGGCTTGTCCACATGCGTGGGTTTAAAATCACACTAACTTCAGCTAGTGAGCACTCAAATGACCTTCCCAGTCCACGCATGTTGCAATTCTTCCAAGTGGATTAACTGGCCCAGAAATACTTATTCTACAATCCACTTTGAAAGTTCTTTGCATAGTGAGGTAATGCAGACTAACATTGACATTCATGCACGGCTCATTTCACACTAGGTTGGCAGTAGGCCAGCTTCTATCCCACTGTATTTTGCCAGGACCAGCCTGTCTGTTTACCTGGGTGCCCTCCACTGCTCTGGGGTCATGTTGCCCAGATGTCCCCTCCCTGTTCAAATGCTGCCAGGAGCCCAGGAACAGTCCATTTTTTCCTGGAGTACAGCCCTCAAGCCTTCCAGCAGTGCTATTACTGCCATCTAATGCCTTGTGAAGCAGCATGGAAACATGCGGAGATCTTTGATCGCCTTGCCATCTGGGGAGACGCAAGGGTACAGGCAGCACTTTAAAAAAAAAAAACCTGAATAATGCAGTCTATGAAGACATCTCTAAATAGATAGCCCCAAAGGGTCACAGTGGGACCCTATTCAATGCCACAGCACAAGCAAAGCACTCAAAAGCCACTACAAGAAAATGAGGGACAAAAGATGGACCTCTAACAATACTCCTATGACCTGTCTTTACTATGAGACTTTTCTGCTGGGATGCCACTATTGGTGTAAATTCTATATTTAGACAAGTCCTCAATGTGTAGTTTAAGGATTAAATTGAACCTTTTCTAGTTTTCTTAAATAATCAAGGCAATTAAATGCAAACTCCTATCACCCTACCCATTAAGGCTGAGCAACAAAGCACTCAGACACAGGACATTCCAGACATTGATTCTTGCTGTCATCTTTCCTGTTTTCCTTGTTCAATGTCAGCTCTAAAAATGTATGTATTTAATCTATGCCAGAAAGTATATGGCTTGAGCACAGTGACTGAATGAATCTTGCAGTCAAAAAAATCTTAGCTTTTCTAACACCCTGATTTGTGAATTTTTGATTTGTCAGCCTTGTGCTAATGCTAAGTTTTACATTTGTTATTTACATCTAAGTGACTAGATTATGAAGCACGGCAGGGGAATCAAGCTCTGATACACACGTGCCTGCATGCTAGGCTGAAACTTTAAGCATGTGAAATCCGCTGAAGTCCAATGTGGCTACTCAAGGGCCCCCCATTGGACTTCAGTGGACTAGTCACATGCTTAAAGTTACACATGTGCCTGTGTACCATGTTGAATCTGGTCATTAATGCAGCAGGTGCGATGTGGCATTTAAAATATTTCCCTGGTCTCCTTTATTCTGGATGCCAGGTATGCTGTACATATTTTAAAATGCTCAGTAATGGTTGCTTGAAATACTGTGCAATAATATTGTAATTTTTTAATAAAGGTGATTTTATACAATAAACTTTTTTTTTTAAAGATGTTGCTTTGGTTTATTAAGCAAAGAGTTGGGCTGGGTTTGGATGGTAAAGAATTGAAATGTGAAGGCCATTTACAAACTTTAGGGTAACATTTTCAAAATCACTTGTAACTTAAGCCTGACTTACACACAGGTTTTGTACCAATAATTATTTCAATGTTTAAAACAAACAAAACCAGAAAAAGTTAGAACAGTACAATCCAGTGCTAAAAGGTGCTTATATCGCTATAGAGGGAACAAGTTATCTCTTCATGAAGCACTTTTATCTCACTATAACTGTGTCTACATTAGGGTTGTTACCACTGCTTTTTTATGTACACTTGCACACTATATCCTACTCTAATGATATTCTTGGATTTGAAAGGGAACCCTGACACATTTTGCCCAGAGCCTTGAAATGCTCTTTCTGGCATTGGTGAAAGCTATTGTAAGTAGTTTTATTGAATTGGCTTAATAGCATAAAATGCATTATGTTGGCTATTAATACTAAACTCACATTTATATAGCAACTTTCATCCTAAAGCACCTTCACACAGGCAACCCTTCATGCATCACTGAAATGCAGCCACCTCTGAATTGCAACACTGTAAGCTGCACACAGTAATGTGACAAGCTTAGCACAGAAAGTAAGGAAGAATACAGTAGCAAATTGAGACTGCAGAAAGAATTTGAGCAGGAGGATGCAATTAGTCAGATCCTGTATCTTTAGAGATGGCACCTCTAATAGCACACTGGGCACAAATCAGGACTGAGTGAGAGAGAAGAATAATATGCACTGATCAACACCACTTTTTGCCATGCTGGGTTTTCCTTGGAGGTATCCCTTTAATGTACCAATCAGGCCTAAGCCTGTTTAACTTGTAAAATTTGACAAATCCACAGCCCAACCTGGTATAGCTGCAGGTTAGATACAACAATAAACATAAAAACAAGTTATTTACTGCACTGTCTCAGGGATCACAGCTTCTGGTTTGGCTTCTCCATCAAAAAGCCATGAAGTGCTGAGGGTTAACTCAGCAGTGAGAATGGCAAAGCAGGGTAATAAATAGAAACAACTCCTAAGTAAATAACAAGTGCACAGCTGGCTTATCTGAGCTTACACAGCTTCAAAATACATTGCTCTGAGTCCACAGTGGTGCTTTTATTGTAGTTACTGGGAGTTGCATGTACAAATCATGGGCTGTATCTGATCCTAAGGTCCATACTCTACTCAGGGCCAGATTCTCAGCTGCTGTAAATCAACGTAGCTCTACTGAAGTCAACAGCGTTACTGACTAACATGAGTGAATATCACCCCTATCATCATCATGCATCCTTGGGGGTTTCAGTGGAATTGCATAGGAGAGCAAAATTTGTCCCTAAAAGCTTTTTTCTTTTCATTAGTCTAAGCTGATGGTAAGGACTTAAGTATCTCATTCCTGCCTTTAAGGAACATTATGATGCAGGGCAAGATGCTGGCACCAAGCACTTTAGAGGAGTCCATCATTTGGAGTGGGGAGGGAAGGGGGTGGATCTGACATTAATCACCCTCGTTCTTTGCCTCTCCATGCTTATGGATGGTAGTACCTCCTCCTGGCTGAATTCCACTCTCCTAATCAGGTGACAGGGAGAATACAGCAGCTATTAAAGAACCCATCTAACACAGCTAGAATTTTAGTTTAATCCATTCAGCAGGCAGAACATCCCATCACACCTGCTGCTCAAAGAGACACATGCTGCTTTGTGTCCTCTAATGTTCTTTGTGGCGCTGACAACGTCGCACAATAAGAGTGGTTGATTTTGGAAGACAAGGCTTTCAGTGTTGCAGTGAATTGTCTCTGCCCACAGAATGGGTTCAGTTATGCTCAGGAGCACGGAGCATTGAAAGGAAAGTTACACAGACCCACGATGCTGGTTCAGAACCTTGTCTCCTGTCATTTGGCGCTTCCTTTCCTGCCTTAACTCAGCCCAGCTGGGTTCCCATGTTTATTCCCCCCCGGCAGATCGGTGCCTCTTGGGAGTAGAGAAGCTCAGTTTAAATCAGGCAGGTACGCCTAACAATTAAATGCTGAGGGTTTTTCCTCATTATACAATGCAAGGCTGATGCTGACCATTATTTAAGGGCATCTTTTAAAGCAAGAAATGGGGGTCCTGCTCCAGCACCCCCTGAATTCAGTGGCCCGAGTCCTGGCCCCTGTGCTCTTGCAGCCCGGGGGCTCATCAGTCCTATGTAGCTAGTTTTTTAGACCATGCCCATCCCCGTGGTCTCTGGGACTGAGGCCGGAAAGCCCTGACCCACCCTGCTGCCACGGGGTCCCAGGGCTGAGGTGGGGTGGGTGATGTCCGTCACAGGGAGCCTCCAGGGTGCAGTGGATGAGGCTCCTTCCTCCCACCTGCAGCCTCCCTAATCCCCTGCGCCAGGGCCCCGCCTCCCTCGCTGCAGGCTGAGCCCAGCCAGGCACCTGCCGCCCCGCCAGGTGAGCGCAGCCTGCGTCATAGGCTGGGCGGTGTCGGCGCGGGACCAAAGCTGAACCCCGCCCGGTGCATGCCGGGAGCTGAAGTCCTCTCCCCCTGGGAATCTCAGCCTCGAGGCCGCCGCGGGACTAGTACCCCAGAGTGCTCCGCGCGTTGTGGTGGAACCGCCCCTCTGCCTACCTGGGCGCCGGTTCCCATGGCAACTGGGCGGTGCCTGGGTGCAGGTGCCAAGAAGTCTCTCCGCCCCCACCCACGGCACAGGCTGCCCCCGGGGTGGGGCCCCCTGGACGGAAATAGGTAGGTGTCACCCCAGACACTGCCCTGTCCCCAGCACCACCTGCAGCCACTCCAAGTCCCTCACTGCCAATGCCACCCACAGCCAGCCCCAAGGGCTCTGTTGGGCCCCATGATGGCTAGGATTCGCTGCTTGCTCTTCCCCACTGGTTTCCTTGTCTGATCCCATCCCCCAGGTTCACTGCCTTCTGCCATTCATACCCTGACTACTCCATGGGGATCCCTGCCTGGCTGCCTACTCCTCTTCCATCATTGTGCCCACCCAAGGGGTTCTCCGCTGCTCCTTCCATTTTCCACCACCACATCCACCCATGGAGTTCCCTGTTGCTGTTCCTCCCCCAGTGTTCCCTACCACACCATGCTACCCTGCCTGTTTGACCCTTGTGCTAGGAAGTCCTCACTTCGCTCTCTAGACCATCACCCCTTTGATGGCATTTTGCAGGCACCTCAACCTGGGAAGGAATCACACTGCAGGGATGCCATATTAATATTGGGATAGATCCAGATATACTGAGACCAGTGGCAACCCTGTGATGCATGCCCAACATGCTGTGCTCCACTAGCAGCTGATCGAGGTGGAGCATAGCATGCTAGAAGTGGGCTCTGCCTGGGCCATACTTGTCTATTTAAGGTGATAGTGGCACAATCTATGTTCTATGGTTTGGAGCAGCTCTGGGGTTCCTGGCAATGTTTGAACACCTGTGATTAAAAGTATAAATAGTAATTAGAGATTATTCTGATCCAAAACTCACCCTTCAAATGGTCCAGATATTGGGAAAATTTGGACCTGGATCCAAACATCACATCTGGATCCATTACGTCTCCTTAATGGGGGGAGCCAAAACCCTGGATCAGAATACCCTCAAACTTGGAGATAGCTAGGACTAGAGTGACATCCACTTTTTTGGCTTGGTTTTATTTCTGATCATGGAGGCTGAGAGCTCATATCCTGGCATCAGTGTTTTAAATAGAAAGCTGATTAGCAAGTGGCTCTATAATAGAGAATGAACAGGCTATACAGCGAGATGGGAAGGACTGAGGTTCACCTTTCATATTTTGCTTTGAAAAAATTGAAAGATTTTTAAAAAGTTTCATTATTTCTCTTTGTTAAAGGGGAAAAGTTACTGACAGAGTACTAAAAAATTCTGGGGAAAAAATTACCCACTGAAACTAGAGTGTCAGTGTATTATTATGAGCTTGGTATTCAATGTTTAATGCTAAAAGAACAGGAGTACTTGTGGCACCTTAGAGACCTCAGTACAACTCTGACCTGTTCATGCTCTCTGTATGTGTATATATACCTCCTCAATATATATTCCACTCTATATGCATCCGAAGAAGTGGGCTGTAGTCCACGAAAGCTTATGCTCTAATAAATTTGTTAGTCTCTAAGGTGCCACAAGTACTCCTGTTCTTTTTGCGGATACAGACTAACACAGCTGCTACTCTAAAACCAATGTTTAATGCTGACATTTTATGTGGAAACTGGTTTCTTTTAAATTGAATTTCAGTGTAAGTCGCTATAAAATGAAAGATTGGAAATGAAAATGCTTGGAGGAGGATTGGTCAGTAAGGAAATTGCAGAATCGAAATGCAGCTAATTGCAGGAGGGCAGTATATTGTGGTCAGGTTTCTTAGAAAATGGGTTTGCCTAGTGGCTAGCCAGCATGGTGAGCTTTGTGAATGAATCCATGCATATAGACAAAGTGCACAATCAGTCATGAGGATGCCACCCACCATTTTTAAATGCTATGTGTTGCTAAAAGCAACATTTGTCAGTGAGCTTTAGAGGAACAAAGAGCAGTTCTTTAAAAATCCAGCCTTTGAAAAGCTAGGTGTGTACTCACCACCCATTCCTGCCACACCGGATATTTTAGCCTCTGAAATTCCCTAAGATTTACTCTCTTGAGTTTCTCTGTGTTTTGTTCTTCAGGGATTCATTTGTCTTTTTAAAAACAGAAATACTGGTTACAGAGACACAGTGAACTCAGATTTTTGTAAAAACTTGTTTTACAATTTTTTGCTAACTCAAACCCAACAAAAATGCACTGCTTGGATACTGTGGTGATTGGCAGGCACTATATATAGCTGCCAGGCTTTATGCAGTTCCACAGGTGACCTTTTATACAAAATGTAATGAGCTAATTAGCATATTTACAAACAGTTTGCATTTGACTCTAGCATATGATCAATACATCCTTTCCCAAGCAGTGGAGCTGCACAAAACTTGACAACTATGAGAGCTGACATAAGGACTCTATGCTAGCCACTTGCAGCCCCCTGCCTAGTGGTCATGTCAAGGAGGGAGGGGTTTGGCCAGGTAGGGGACACAGCTTTAGTGCAGCATGCTGCAGATATAGGGGACATGGGAAGCTGAGCTCTCTAGTTTTCATCATACTCAGATCCCCAGATGCTCTAGACTAGAGTATGAGGAGCACAAGTGTGATTTAAAACCTTTCCTGCTCCCTGATCCTGCCCCAATTACAGAAATAAAGTCACTGAAAATTGGGCCCATTGTCTTCATAGCTCTCTGCAAAGTACTTAGCACACTCTTGGTGCTATCCAACTAAAAGTCGAACTGGAGTGTCATTGTCCAAGCTAATAGAAGTGCAGAGAACAAACATAGAAATAAACAAGTTACAGGAATAGTGGGAAGATTTTTAACATTATTCCAGTTTTAATAATCTACAATCCACTACATTCCTTTACCCACATTACTAAGAGGACACTGACCATAAATACAGTCATTGATCATGCTTTCACTTTTGAGTGAAGCAATACACACTGCTCCCTCCGACTGCCAATGATGCAGAAAAAGGTGTGTGGGTTTAGAGGGAGGGTCCTGACTTTGAATGAGATGTGAAGCTAAATGCCTCATCAGTGGTAATTAAAAAATATCCAAGGGCACTTTTTTGCAAGAGTAGGGGTGTTACCCTGGCGTATTGACAAAGTTCAAATTGGAATAGTTACAATCTGCCTTCGTGAATCCGTTTCACTTGGACACAGTATCTTCCTTACTTTCTGCCCTTAACTGTTGGGTAGGGCTACTGTGTGCTGTTAAACACCTGCTGTTTTTAATCCCAGTGATGGCTGCATTTCAATAGTGAATGAAAGGACATGTAAATAGAGCATGATCCTGTAAGATGCTGAGCACCTCCCATGAGATGCTGAGTGCACTCAATTCCCATTGACTTCATTGAGAGATGAGTATTCAGCTCTTTGCAGGATTGGGCCCAACAGTTTGTAAAGTGCATTGGGATGAAAGACACTGTGTACAAATTTAGATCTAGGGCTATATTCTCTGTTGGTTTAACTGCATTGAAGTCAACAGAGTTCCACCAGAGAATCTGGCCCTTCATATTAAAATTTATTTTAACCACCTACAGTTTCTTCAGAAGTTCCCTCCCCCAAGGATCAGAGACTTAGGGAAGGGACATCCAGTTTTGTGGTTGGAGAGAAAAGCTGGCATGCAGCATTGTTGAAGCAATCAGCGGACGCCATGCTGTGTCATCCCATATTTCTGAGAGAAGACACAATGCAGGCTGCAAACAGAAAAGAGCAGTAGGTGTGACATGTCTGACCCTGAGGCTCAGAGCTCTGCAAAAAACCAATCACAAAGTTGCCTTTGAAAAGGCTGGTAAAGGCATGAGAGCTGCAGTGTCATCTTTAATCCTTTTCTATTTGATTATTTTTGACAGGTGTGTAACTCACCCGCTTATTGTTTAACAAATCCCATCACGTTTTGTACAGTGATGCAGGATATAGCCGCATGCACATGCCCGGGGGCTGCTTGTGGAGATCACGGGCTGTCTACATACTGATCAGTGTTCCAGAATAAGAGATAGGACAGAAGAAATTTCACTCAGGAGGATAAACCCCAGTGGGGAAGGGTACACAGCATTAAAGCCACCAGCATGATTGGCCTTAATTGGCTCCCTCAGCAAAGTGCCGTGACTAATGAGCCATGGACACTCAACTCCCCTCCCCTCCCACTCTAGAAGTGGCCCCTACATATGAGGGTTGAGGCCCAGTGTGTGGGAAACTTGCACTGCTGCTGCCTTGGCCAAGCAGGACGTCAGTCTCCTGAGCTGTCAATCTGGCAGCATTCACTAACACTAAATGCACAAGGACAAAATGTTTTAACCAGGAGTGGCGTTCTTCCCCTGCCAGCTGCTCTCCACTTTCCTTACTTCCCTGTCATGCTGCTTTCCAGAGCATAGCAAAGGGTCAAACTGACAGACCACCTCTCCCCACTATGACAAAACCTACCACCTTCTTCCACTCCTTGCTTACACCCAGATTTGTGCTCATTCAACGCGCCTCTATTTTAAAGTACCCAACTTAACACCTAGGGCTTCCAGAGATGCCACAGATCCCATTAACTTCAGATCAGCTCTAGGTGACACAAAATAACACCGCTAGTGGCTGGTCTCTGTTAGCATTCCCACCAGTGGGAGGCCAAGACATGCTTCTAGAGGACAGTGCTTATCCGGCTGTACTAGCCTGATGCTTTTCTGAATGTCAGAGTCATCCAACTTCTTTTTAAAAAGAAAAATGATTTTGCACCATTAGTGTCATTCCATAACCCTGCATATTAAAAGATTCATGAATTTAGCTAACCCCAATCTGTAGTGCTTGCTTCCCAGTAGAGCTGTAATATCTGTGACACACTTTATAGTCAAGTGGGATGAAAAAAATATCCCCTTAATAACCAGTTTTATTGCTTAGCCATAAATGCTTTGTCTCTGCATGGGTAGGGAGTTGGAGCCCAGGGAACAGATTATTTTCTCATTATTCAATTCACAGTGTTGAATAACTGAGAATAGCAAATACGGATGTGGGAGAGAGAGTAACACATTTTGCAAGCCAAGGAGCGCAGGGCAATGAAGTAGAAGCTTCTATTATAAAAGCTAAAATACAATACAGGACACAGACATCCGTGACTAAAGCCTGGCAGGCCACTGGAATGCAAAGACACTATGTAGGCTACCATTTGTTATCAGATACATTGAAAGCAGGGGTCAGCTGAACCTGTTTGCTGCAGGTTGGAAAGATAGCATATTTCCCTGGTGGTTTCTATCTCGTGCTCCAAAATCCAACCAATAGGGGTTTTTTTTGTTTGTTTGGGGTTTTTTTAAGTTAAAAGGGTGGGATTTTAGAGATTTTTTTCAGTATTGGCCCAACTATTCCACTGAAGTCAGTGGAAGTTTTACCAAAGACTGCAGTGGGAGCAGTTAGACCAATGATGGGCATTTTTGAAAATGCCATCCTTAATCTCTGTTTGCAGTGTAGTTGTAGCCGTGTTGGTCCCAGGATATTAGTGAGATGAGGTGGGTGAGACAATATCTTTTATTGGACCAATTTCTGTTGATGAAAGAGACAAGCTTTCGAGCCTACACAGACTTAAAGTATTGCTCAGTGTAAACTCAAAAGCTTGTCTCTTTCACCAACAGAAATTGGTCCAATAAAAGATTATCTTACCCACCTTGTATCGTTACTTTCTATCAGCTTTTATGGTTGCAAAGATAACCTTCAACATGTGACCTACTTGTAACCGACCCAGTAGTGTCTGCCTGAGGGCACGTCTTCACTGGCAAAGTTAAAGTGCTAAAAACCATTTCCATGAGGGGCGTAGCGACCACTCCCAGAGCTGGCACACTGTCTACACTGGTGCTTTACAGCACTAAAACTTGCTGCGCTCATGGGGGTGTTTTCTCACACCCCTGAGGGAGAAAGTTGCATTGCTGTAAGGTGCCAATGTAGACAAGCCCTGGGTCTGCAGAGAGCCTGAAGTGATAAGACTGAGAAGTGTGATCTCAGTTGATTCTGAAGTCTAAGGAAGCTATTTAATATGCTAGCATTGTTAACTATTTCACTGCTTGTCAAATCTTGCAAGAAAGATGGATGATCATTTAATGCACAATCCTGCACCAATTAAGGTCATTGTGAGTTTTACCATTGGCTTCAATGGGAACAGATTTGGGCCTTTAATGAAGATCTCTCAATAAGCTGTGAGTGAAGTCTCATTTTGATGTGACGAATGGGCAGAGCTGAGATTGTGAGCAGAGTTTAGGCAAATGCTGCCACTGGTATCATTAAGCTTATCCCTGACTGAAAGGTTGCATGCTTCCAACCTCAAGAGTTGCCTTCATTACAGCATAGCACATGCCCTGGGGAATGTTAATAACACTTTTAATAACTATGCTCTACTGTGTGCTGTTTATCAGCTATTGTGGTTCACCTCAGAGGTGGCTGCATTTCACTGCTGGGTGAGTGATCAATATAGATATACAAACTGTCAGTTTAAAAATGCTTTTAAATCATTGAGGGGAAAATATATAAATTTAAGATATTAGTGTAATAAAAGCTACGATGGATCAGGCACTATGTAAAGATATCTACTAATAAAGATTTTACATTGTTCCAGTTCAGACCTTTCCCAGAATATTTCTGTAATTGGCCATAATGATACATGAAATGATTGGGCTATACTGCGTTTGAACCTGTGCTGTTGTGCCCTACAAGCCAAGCTATAAACAGTTGGGACCCGGAGCTAAAAGCACCCTTAAGTCCCAGTGACTTCAGTGGAACCGTAGATACTCAGTGCCGCTCTCAGAATCAGACTAATCGCAAGTTTTGGCACCGTGTGTATGTGCAAATGATGCAGTGACTCACTGAATAGATAGTTTAGCGTGTGGAATACGAAAAGGAGAA
Organism: Chrysemys picta bellii; assembly: GCF_011386835.1. Taxonomy (NCBI): domain Eukaryota; kingdom Metazoa; phylum Chordata; order Testudines; family Emydidae; genus Chrysemys; species Chrysemys picta. The sequence continues at coordinate 29,766,326 of NC_088794.1, read as the reverse complement.
AGGAAGCTTATGTGAATGGCCAGTTCTCTAGCTGCAGCACTGGGCTTAGGAGATAATGTTACCGATCACATCACGTGCTGTATACAGGTTTAGTCTTGTCTCAGTATCTCCATTTACTGCTCTGCATTGGAAAGCAGCAGGGCTCCTTGGGGTATTTTTTCTTCTTCCCCAATGGTGGCAGCTTGACGTTAGTGAGTGCTGGAGTATCATGCGAGTCTGAGTAATTGGCTGAGCTCCATAAAGCAGCTATATTCCCACAGTGCCAGAGCCCTTGGAGAGAGTTCTTGTGCAACCTGCCTCCCAGCTTTGCATGCTGCAAATTCCTAGTCGTCTATTTTTCTACCAACAGGTTGGGTTTTGTTTTTGTCGGTGTGTGCAGGTTTCCTTTTCCCCATACCGTTCAGGTGGAAAGGTAGGAGGAGCAATAGTAGCAGGTGGGAGGGGACTGGCTGTCCCTAGTGCAAGCCTGGAGGCTTGTGATTGGGGGGGAGAGTGGAATGAGCCCTTCAAGCACAAAATGAAGGGCATGGGTTGAACAATGAAAAAAATTACTTAACTGGCAGGGCCAGCCTATTGGATGGTCACATGAGCAAGGTGGCTGGGATCAGGGAGTGCGCAGCATGTGCAGTGCCCCTGGTTCTGGGTCTGGAGACCTCTGCCTGAAGCTGGAAGAGGGTTGCTCCGAAAGGTAATCCTTTCCCCCTGTGCTTATCTTCTTTGCAGAGTACTGCATGAGAGTGAGCCAAGGTGGAGGGGAGACTGGCCTCTGTTCTGTCTGTAACAGCTGTGCTGTCAGCCCTCTGCCTTCCCAAGGCTGCCGCAGGGAGTGAGCAGGAAAGGACTACAGCCCCACCAGGTGAGGATCAAATAGCGGTGTCGTGGAGCAAAGTGGGAGCTTGGGGCTGGGGGTCACTGTGTATGGTGCTTGGTGATAAAGGCAGACTCTGCTCCTTTAGAAAAGGAAACAGGGACTGTTGGATCCACAGGCTCTCCCACTTTCCCTGGGTTCCCCAGCCCCACTGGTCCCTGCTGCTCCCATTTAACCTGTTTGGCCGTGCGGCCGCTCTTCCATCCCTGCTGTGAAAAACCACAGGTGCTTCTGTTACTGTTCTGATACCCATGAGCTCTGCTCTAGCACCAATCTCTATTGTTTGACCTTGGGGGGGTTCCCCTCCTTACCTGCTCCCTGCCATTTGATCCCATGGGCTCCTTTCTACCTGTATTCCCCACTGCTTGACCTTGTGGGCTCTCAGTCTGTGATCCCCACTGGATGATGCTGCAGGCCTCCATTATTCCCCTGACCCACAGGCTTCCCATCAATCCCCTGCTTCTTGACACCCTGGCTCCCCTCCTGTGTGACTTCCTGGATGCCTGCCCCCCTTCCCCCTTTCCCCTTGCACTGTCCCTGTCAACTGTCTTTCTCCCCGCTTCCTGCCTCTCTGAAGTGGCAGCTCACCATAGTATAGTAAATGGCACTATCTTTCCAAACTTCAGCAATGCCACCTTAATTGTAACATGCAATACTGGATTTAACTCATCTCAACAGAGTATGAAACTATAGCATAGCTCAGGGGTAGGCAACCTATGGCACACATGCCGAAGGCGGCACGCGAGCTGATTTTCAGTGGCACTCACACTGCCAGGGTCCTGGCCACCGGTCCGGGGGGCTCTGCATTTTAATTTAATTTTAAATGAAGCTTCTTAAACATTTTAAAAACCTTATTTAGTTTACATACAACAATAGTTTAGTATCAGAGGAGTAGCTGTGTTAGTCTGGATCTGTAAAAAGCGACAAAGAGTCCTGTGGCACCTTATAGACTAACAGATGTTTTGGAGCATAAGCTTTTGTGGGTGAATACTCACTTCATCAGATGCATGTCGTGAGTATTCACCCACGAAAGCTTATGCTCCAAAACGTGTGTTAGTCTATAAGGTGCCACAGGACTCTTTGTAGCTTTTAACAATAGTTTAGTTATATATTATAGACTTATAGAAAGAGACCTTCTAAAAACATTAAAATGTATTACTGGCACGCGAAACCTTAAATTAGAATGAATAAATGAAGACTCGGCACATCATGCCGACCCCTGGCATAGCTCAATAAAATTGGTGCTGCACCACTGACTTCCCAAGAACTCTGCCCCTTGAAACTACTGAGAGGAAAGCAGAGACTGGGCTATAATTCTGGGGAACACACTGAGATACCCCCTCGTCGGGCTTATGCAGCTTTTGGAGACCCTGGGAGTTGGCCAGAGTCAGCAGTAGATAAGTGATTCTCTTGGAGCTACCTTCTCTCCCCAGATTCAGGAGATAAGAGCCTTGCTGCCTGCCTAGCAGCAGATTGCTATGTTATAAAAATATATAACACCAATGCACGTGTTCTCGCTCCAGAAAAATCCAGCTGTCGCCATCTGCACCTTGGACTTTACCTCTTTAGCTTCCTACTACATGAGCTGATCTGACTGTCTCTTGCCTAGTGCCTTGCTTGTTCTCCATTGAAGATTGGGGCGGGGGCACCCTGTGCCTTTGTTCGCTCAGGATCACATGTTGCATCTGTCCCACTTCTTGTATGACAAGAGGAGCATCTCCAGAAAGCCAAGGCTGCTACTTGCTTGACATTATAGGTCTCCAGCAAAACTGAGCTGCGAGCATTTCTGATTGGGATGGAGGGGGCAGAGGGAAGGGTTCTGACTGGATTACGAAGGAGCAGCATCTGCTGAGGGTTGGAGTAGGTTACCCAAGTCTAGCAGCTTAGCACTCTTTAACCTGTCAGCTCTGGCCTCCCACACATGGCAGGGTGGTAATTGGTTATTGTTATAAGGAGAGATATTCACAAGGCAGGGATTGGCCTCCTCCTCTTAAACATCCTTTAGCTTGGACTTTGTGCCAGCCATATTTCATGCTCCCTGTGAGATAGGAGCAAGAGGGCCCAGGTAGTGACTCGGAGGGATGGGGCCTGGAGGGATAGAAGGACCCTCCTCCACCAAGACTGAATGATCGAATGCTGGCTTTTAGGAAGAGTCTGAGCTCTCAGAAGAGGCTGTAACTTTCATAGACTTCCTCATTCTGCCCCATGGAACAAAATGGTGTTAGTCATCCGAGTCTGAACTTCCGCAGCTGTTTAGAAAAAGGGTTCCGAACCTTGGATTTACCCTGCATCAGCAATACACCCTCCCAACACATGCCCCTTCCATGCCCCCTCCTGAGTTACAGCCAATTAAGTTCCTGTTTCAGGCTTCTTGCTATCCCAAAGGCCCCTCACCCAATCACAGTGGTTTGTGAAGAGATTTGTTACAGGGGCACGTGGCTCTGTCCTGTCTGCTATGAACAGGTGAAAGACGAGTGTGTTTAACTTATTTCTTTGGAATTTACGTTTTGGTTGATAAAGCTGCACCTAATATCAGTGACTCTTGGGTGTATCTTGACCCATAATCTGGTCCCCTTTGGAGAGCCCTGCAGAGGGAGCTGTAGCTGCTGTTCCAGTCAGCTGAAAGCCTGAGGCCCCCAGACCTTGACCTCCGTAAACAACAGATTCTTTCACTTCCCATCTCATAAGAAAGGGAAACTGTTTCTTCAGGGAAGGGTTCAGCTTCAAGCAGCTTTGTTGAGAAGTTTGTGGGCCCAGACACAGTTCAGTCCTGGGAAACCTACACTATCTAGGAGCTATCATAGCCCCAAGCTGTAACTTCAAAAGCAGTTTGCATCAAGAGTGTCAAGGAATGGGGCCCATTGGAGGGAAACTGAGATAAGGGTTATCTCTCTGGCCCTCCCTGGTATGCATGATGTGTTTATGGTGGTATTGTCAATGATTTTCCCAGGGCCAATGTCAACACAGTTTATTTGTTGGTCTAATATTACACTGTAATCTACAAGCTTTTGCATTAAGAAGGTTCTTCAGGTATATCAGTGCAGATCAACTACCCCACCTTGCCTAGGCTGGTTTCGTAGAAACTGTTCACACTTTGCAGACCATTTGGGCCTGAAACTGTGCATATGTTGACTAATTTGTTGATCCAATAAGAAGTGTCAATGCCTCTGTTGCGCACCTTTAGCATAGTGTAACTTCCCCCTTCACTCACACATGAGGATCAGCTCACTGACTTAATGGAGCTGGGTTGATTTTCATCATCTAAAGATCTGTCCCAGTGTTTTTTGGAACACACTCCTCTTTGCTGTTTGCATGGCTTTGCACGTCCACTCTCACACCTCTTTCCTCTCAAGCCTGGCTGTAAGTTAGCATGTGGATGCACATACCCACCCACACAGTCTCTTTGCTTGAAGGGAAAGCTGCACCCACTTTGCTTTGCTCAACAGTATGAAAGGTCACCAGGTGTGCAGCACTTGTTACTATAAATAAACGGCACACAGTTTAATTAACGACTTTAGTTACAAATGGCAAGTCAAAGCTCCGTGCTGGAGGCAATTGTCTGGCTGGAAAGTGCTGTCCTTTGTACGCAGGAAGCGCCAACAGGGCAGTGGGCAACCACTTTACTTTAAGGCTGATTTAGCCACCAGAAGGAACTCCGGTCAGCTCTACACTAAAAAGTCAAGTCAACCCAGCTAAGTTGTCCAGGGATGTGGAAAATCCACCCCCTTAAGCAACGTAGTTAAGCCGACCTAACCCCCGATGAGGGCAGTGCTAATTGTTCCATACAGCCTCTCAGAGAGGTAGATTAACCACAGCGATGGGAGACCCTCCCATCACACCTCCCATCACTGTAGTGAGTGTCTTCACTGAAGCGCTTCAGCAGCTATAGCGTTTTAAGTATAGACACAGCCTGCGTATAGTTTAACACTGAAGCATTTTGTGTCAGGATTAGTGATCCGAGATTACGAGGGTGGGAAGATAATATGGATAATTATGATTCTCTGCTGGGCACCATTATTAGCTTGTGAAGTAACAGTGCTTTGTCCTGTAGCCACATTTTAAACCATGACCATTCCAGTTGGATATTATCATCCACCTGCTAACTTATTGACAAGGAAAGGAAGGTGAGATTTAGTGTGCTAAAGGAGGGGTGTGCATCCCTCGCAGTTCTCCCTCTGTGCTGGGGATGCTGCCACACCCCCGGTCTTGAAGTGGTTTCCATCATATACAGCAGTGATTCTCAAACCTTCGTACTGTGACCCCTTTCACATAGCAAGCCTCTGAGTGCGACCCCCCCCCCAAATTAAAAACACTGATAACTATATTTAACACTATTATAAATGCTGGAGGCAAAGCGGGGTTGGGGTGGAGGCTGACAGCTCACAACTCACCATATAGTAACCTCACCACCCCCTAGGGGTCCCAACCTCCAGTTTGAGAACCCCTGGTCTACAGGATTTACAGTGTGGTTCAGTGGCTCTCAGCACCCCGGCCCTCTTCTTGTCTTCGCACCCGGTGGCCAATCCTTTGAGCTGGCGGTTGCAGAAGAGATGCAGGAGGAAAAACCCGCGCTGAGCTGTCTGGGTATGTATAGCATTGCCTGCAGGGGAGGAGGGTTTGCAGCATCTGGGTTTAATACCACACTTTCTTCTCTCCTGCAAACAGAGATGATACTGTGTTTAGGAGTCAGCAGCATAGGACTGGCTGGTGAAAGGTCAGGGCAGCAGGGGGCTTGTCCCAAGCTACGAGGAGGAGTTGGAGCTTGCTTAGGTCAGCTGAATAGGGAAGCCTCCAGCCTCATCTCATTCTCCAGCACTGCTGATGGGATGTGGAGGGCCATAGCTGATGATTAGCTGTACAGCCCATTCATCTCACACATTTTGGACAATGATGAGGGAGAGAAAGAACCTGAATGTGCAGCTGTTACCCACAAATGCAGTGAGCTGATAGTTCTCCCATCTATTGTAATCAGAGCACGCACAGGGATGCCCCAAGTTTCATTAAGTTTCATAGCTACCCATGGGGTAGCTATGATTAAAATACTTAAAGGGCCGAAAGAACCAATTTATGTAAGAAGATGGAGAGCTAGAGAGATTTGGTTGGATTACAGAGAGAACTCATGCTGGCTGGATAGGGGGCAGTCTATTAGGATCTGAAGGGTATAAAGGCTTGGGAGGAAGGGGTGTAGAAGTAAGAGTGATGAGCTGGAACTGAGCAAAGGAAAGTTTCAGCTGAAGGGCAGCCAGGATGTCCTTCCACTGAGATCCGTTTGAGCCTGGTGCAGCCTCCTAGGAGGGGGCGTGGTGAAAGCCTCATTGTTTGAGTTATTAAAAGTGGCTTGGCCAGAGCCCTGGAGAAGACATCACAGGGGATGACTCTGTGTTTGCCTCAAGAGAAGTGGGATTTGTTCCTCACCCTCATCTGATTTTTAGGATTGATCAGTCCCCAGAATCTTGGAAAGCTGAAGCAATACAGCTGAGCTTGGCCTAGGTTAAATGAGGAATGAGGGGTCTGGGCAGGAAACCCATGGGGAAAAGAAATTCCCTTTGGGGAAACCCTGCATTGAATTGAATGACTGTGTGGCTGAAATCCATGTGCCTGTGCTGTAAAAGGAGGAGAGGGTATCTATCCTCAGCCCTGCCCTGCAGCAGCAGCACTACGACTCAAAACCAGTTCTGCTTCAGTTTGCTCTCCCTCCACCTCTAGGCAGGCTGGGTGTGTGCTCAGCCCCTCTGGGGGGACTAGCAATACTTTCCCCTGCAGGCTCTAGGTAGATCCTGGCTCCACAGTGTTTGCACAGCAAGCAAAGCTAGCATGTTTACATACCAGCAGGTACCCAGCCCTGCCTCGGAAACCTGCCCCAGCTAGTGCTGCTTTGGAAGTGTGGTGGGGGTTTTACTATGGAGGGAGACAAGGCAGAGGGCTTGAAGGTCAGCTAGAAGATATGGGTCTGACAAAACTTCCATAGAATAAACCTGGCCATGCCAGAGACTGGGTTAAGAGCTATTGTGTAACCTCCTGTGTCTTTGAGAAGTCAGTAGGTATAGGATTAGAAGCATCCTGTTAGCAATTTTACTTGCAGAGCCTTTACCTGCCAGCCATGCCCTTGATTCCTTCTCATGACACCTGCCCGATCACCTGCCAGGTGAAGATTTGTTCTCCACTCTCTGCGGTGCTGATGTCAGACAGTCCATGCTTATTCCAGGGAGGAATTAAGTCCCTGGATGGGAACTCAGAAGAGGTGGGTGTGACGGGTTGGATCACAGAAACCCCCTTGGGTGCTGCCACCCGATGTGCAAAGACTACCCCTGCTCCTGTTTTCCCTGCCAGCTCAGGACTCCAGCACCCTGTCTTGCTGAGCCAGCCACTCCCGTCTGGCTCCAACACAGACCCAGGGTCTGAATCACTTGTCCCAAAGCTGCAGGTTTACCTGAAAACAGCTCACGGTAGTGTGCTTGTCTTTAGCACTCAGATGCCCAACTCCCAATGGGGTCTAAACCCAGATAAATCCGTTTTACCCTGCATAAAGCTTATGCAGGGCAAACTCATAAATTGTTCGCCCTCTATAACACTGATAGAGAGATATGCACAGCTGTTTGCTCCCCCAGGTATTAATACATACTCTGAGTAAATTACTAAATAGAAAGTGATTTTATTAAATACAGACAGTAGGATTTAAGTGGTTCAAAGTAGTAACAGACAGAACAAAGTAAGTCACCAAGCAAAATAAAATAAAATGCGCAGATCTATGCCTAATCAAACTGAATACAGATAATTTCCTCACCAGTTCCAGAATGCTCCCTTTTACAGGCTAAGCTCCTTTTAGCCTGGGTCCAGCAATCACTCACACCCCCTGTAGTTACTGTCCTTTGTTTCAGTCTCCTTCAAGTATCCTGCGGGGGGGTGGAGAGGCTCCTTCTTTAGCCAGCTGAAGACAAAATGGAGGGGTCTCCCACAGGTTTAAATAGACTCTCTCTTGTGGGTGGAGACCTCCCTCCTATGCAAAGTCCAGCTCCAGGATGGAGTTTTGGAGTCACCTGGGCAAGTCACATGCCCCTGCATGATTCAGTCTTTGCAGGCCGACGCCATTGTCCACATGGCATCTTGCATGTCTCCAGGAAGACTTCTCATGTGGATTGGAGCATTCCAAGATGCATTGTTCCCTAAGTGTCTCCTGATCAGGTACTTAACCTGGCATCCGAAGAAGTGAGGTTTTTACTCACGAAAGCTTATGCCCAAATAAATCTGTTAGTCTTTAAGGTGCCACCAGACTCCTTGTTGTTTTCCTAAAGAAGCTGACCAAATGCCTCACAAAGCTTACTTAGAAATCAAGCAAGCATACAGCCCATATTCTTAACCTCGAGTAGAAAATGATATATATGTACAAATTGGATGAATAGATATAGTAGACCAGAACCTTTACGGAGATATGTTACATGGCACAGGCAGCACAAAACATATTCCAGCTATGTCATCCATACATTTATAAGCACCCCCTCCCCATAAAGCCTTATGGGGTACACTGTCACAGTGGGCTCTGTTCCCTGTTCTGCCACAGGCTTCCTGCATGAACTTGGGCAAGTCACTTAGTGCCTGAGCCTCAGTTTCCCCATCTGTAAAATGGGGATAATAACCCTTCCGTTGTCTGGCTTATCTGTTTGGAATCTGTGCTCTCTGCGGTGGGTCTGTCTCTTCCTATATATACAGCACCTAGCACAGTCTTGCTTGGGACCTCTGGGTGCTACTATAATACAACACAAATAATAATACAAACTAGTTATAATACAAACAGCTAGTTTCTTTCAGCTGGCCCAGCAGACATTTGTCATCTCTGCAGTATGCCTGGTAGTGGGGAACATTGATTGCCTGCCCCGCCTCCACAGTGTGTGTGGAGCATGCTACTAACTGTGCAAGCTGTTACATTTTAACCTGGTGTATTTCATTTCTAACTTATTCCTGTGTCATTCCCACCAGCATTGGATCTGTCCTTCCAGGACCTCGACCACTGCTATGATCACAATGTGTGGAGCCAGCAGGAGCCCGGTAATTATTTGTTCTGTCCACTGGACGAGCTGACCCTCTAGCTCCTCCAGTCCAGCTCAGACTTTAACCTCCTGTGGAGCAAAGACTGCAACCCGTTGAAGCCCTCCGCACAGAGCCACCTGCGCTGCACGCCAACGGGACCGCTTACCTCACCTTCCAGTGCCTGCAGGCTGGTGATGCCGGGAACTACACCTGCACGCTCTACCTGAACAGCCACAGAAACGCCTCCTTCACCATCAGGCTGACCATGGAAGGTAAGGCTGGGGGAAGTCACCCACAAATATAGCTTCAGAGCCAAGATTAAAGACCTAGCTTGAAACACTGATGCCTCCTGCTGGCTGATGCAGGGAGTAACATTGCTGTGCTTCAGAAGAGGCTGCTTGATTGCTTATGCTACTTCTGGCTCATTAGACACACACACGAAATGCCATACTCTGCGCCTCTGATGCTCCATGAGTGTAGTGTGTGGAGGGGAATTGCAGGAATAAGTGCCCTTGTATAGGTAGCTTTGCTTTGACAGGAAATATTAAAACAATACTTGTAGTGTAACGTAATCCACCTCCCCCACTAAATACTCCCCCATTTCTGAGCGTCTGTTCACTGAATTTAAAAAGAAACAAGGGCAGCAGCAGGGACCAAAATAAACCCTAAATGGAGGTGACAAAGAGCAAGTATACACAGTCACCTGGCTACACACTAGTATGGCAACATACCTGACGGGGAAGCAAAGGCTGCGAGCTTCACAAGCTGTGCTTTGACAGAATGAAATAGCGAATGAGCAGCAACAGGAGAGGGGGACAGGGGAGTAAAGTGGTTTGCGACATAGATTTGACGAGGTGGAGAGGTACAGGGAAGCCATTACAGATGGCATAAAATGCACAGGAAAAGGCTCTTGCACCAGCTGTGAAGGGTCAAAAGCCTCAACTCCCATTGAAATATTACTCTTGACTGCAGTGGGAGTTGAGTCAGGCATGGAGAGACGGCAGCTGCTTCCAATAGGAAAAGCAGCAGCCGTGAGGAGATAGGGCACAGTGCTGCCCGCCCACTGCTCAGGTCCCAAGACATTGCCGCTTTTAGAGGGCGAGTAGCTCTTTGCCATGGGTCTGTACTAGTCCTTAGAGCTGGAGGGGAAATGGCAAATATGGGTGAAAGTTACTTGCTCTGTATTTATCATTGACATTTCAGAAGCGACACATTTTAACCAACTTTCACTAACAAAAGTGTAACATACTGCACATGTGTGCACACACAGTCTAGACACCTTAGTTGGCTGTGGGGGAACCTTTAACACAAGCCCCTACGCCTTGTGCTATAGGAGGAATTTTGTTAGCAAGTAGGAGGCTGTTATAGTCATTGAGGACCAGCTGCCTGGGGGAAAAACATGGCCAGGCACACTACACCAGTGTGTTACAAACAGACGGTATGGCTGAGCAGTTGGGGCATTTTGCATGTCTGTATTATTTGCAATGTGGATCTGCTACTTGTTTTACTAACCATGTGACCAATTTCTTCATTGGGGGTGCAGAACTGACAGACTTTAGAGAATATTGTCAGAGGCACAAAGGAAGTCAGGAAAAAACAGATGTTGCTCTACTATAAAGGAAACGATTTAATATTCGGTGTAACTGAAGACTTATTTTTAAATGGATGCTGTCCCTTTAAAGAGTCTCTCAGCATTTCCTTCCCCTCCCGTGTAGATCTGTGCAGTGCGCCTCTTGAAGTCCTCTTCCCATCCAGCAACCAGACTTTGGAGCCTGCCTTGGGAAGCCAGATAACACTGAACTGCACTGTGCGGCTGCCCTCTCAGCAGCACTGCACTCCCGTCCTGCGCTGGATGAAAGATGGCCACTGGCTAGGCAATGAGAGCAGCCCATACACCAGCGAGGAAAAAGTCTGGTAAGGACTCTGACCTATCGATAAATAGAAAGAGGCACTGAGGTGGCTACTGACAGGCAGGGCAAAATGCTTCAATCATTGCTTAGATAGCCTTCATGCACCCAGTGAGCCACAGTTCAGTGGGAGTTCTGGACCCACAATTAACAGAGTCTCCACTGAGTAGTCCCCCAAATCCCAGTGTTTCCTTTTGATAAGCTCAACTTCACGAGTCCTGGACCCCAGTGTGCCAGTGCTCAAACCTCCAGCAAGACATGCTCTCAGCCAAAGTGCCGATCCACACCACCTCCCTTTCTAGCCCTGGCTCCCCACACCTCAGACCTCATCTGCAGCTCCTCTGTTCTTCTAGGCTCACACACAGCTCTGCCAGGGCACTTGAGTCCTGACCGAGAACACCCCGTTAGTCTTGTCCACAGCTCAGACAATGCACCTGAGGGCAAGTCTACACCACAGCGCTACATTGGCGCAGCTGCAGCGCATCTGGTGAAGACGCACTATGCCAACGGAGGAGCACTCTTCTGTCAGCATAATTACTCTTCCTTGGTGAGATGCGGAAGTGCTGGTGTGGACAGAGCAAAAATTGCATCGCTTGGGGGAGAGGGAGCTTTTTCACACCCTTGAGTTGATCAGTCTTGATCTGCAACACCCTTGCCATTCCAGTTCTGGCCTTCCCTCTACATCTGAGGGCACTTCAGTCCTGACTCTCACTTCCCATCCTGGGCCTCTTGAGGAAATATGCCAGTGATGTCAGATTTTTAGGTGGAGGTTGGGTACAATTGGGAAGTGCCCAAGATCACCCAACATCTATTAATTTGTGACCGACACAGGATTTGAACTCATGGCTCTGGAATATAAGCACAATCACACTGTCCTATTTATCCTCTTTCTCGAAGGTATGTTCTAAAAATCATAATTCCACAGACACACAGATAAACAATGAAACACAGTGTGGGGGGAAAAAAACAAAAAACAAACAAAGCCCCACAAAGCATGCAGGCCAGCTGATGTTTCTGCCCATTTTATATTATGGCTCAGTGAACTAAACACAAGACTCTCTGCAGCACAAATGAGGGGTCCGAGGGCTGCTACCTGCTCTGGCTCAGATTCTGATGTCAGTGCCACCAGAGTAAAGCCACTGTGACCGGCGAAGCTCCATTGAGTAGGATACTAGAGTCACTGGGAGCAGAATCTGGCCCTGTGTATTTTCCCCTCAATTACAGAGGCACATCTGCTAGTTAACTTTTTGCTACTCCACTGTGAAAGCCATAGAGCTTTCAACAGCTCCCAACAGGTCTGCTTGCTTAACAGTAGTTAGCCTGAGCTTTGTGGTGTTTCACTTGCAAGAACTCTTTTCTACCAGAGCATGTTCCCTGCCCCCAGAGGGGCATACTGGTTTGAGAGAGCTAAAGACACAAGGCTAGCAGCACGTTGAGCCCTGGGCCACTTCTACACTGCAGCCAAGTACATTATCCCTGTTGCCAGCAGGAGGTGCTGCTATGAGGGGTGTGATGATGGCCAAGCATGAATGGAAAGTAGGGCCAGCAACTTACCCCATCTGAGGCAAGTCATCTGAAGTTCTTCCTTGTTGGAGGTCATTGTAAGGGGTGTATGTGTGTGCGCAATGGGGAGTCCAGCAAAGCAACTCCTACCTTTTTGAAGGCTTTCCTGCCATTGAAAGTTAGATTCTAATTATAGATTTAGGAATTTGACTTTAGGATGCTATTTTTGAAAATCTTGGCTTTGGTCTCTAAGTGCAAGGTGGATTCCTGCTGAACTGGACCCTGGCCAATGATTTATTGTGAAAAGGAACAATAGGCTAACTCTAAAGTAAAGACATTCAAGTAGATCACAGAATCCTATCAGAGCTTAGTGGTGGACAGCATTATCCTTCTATCCAGTCCTTCTCCCTTTCCAGGCTGAATTGTTCCCTGCAGTACAGCAGAATGACAAAACCGAGTTCCTATAGGCTACATGTAGATGAATTAACTAGAAGCTCCTTTTTGTTCTCTTCCGTCTCCTAGTTTAAATAGGAAACCATTTCCCTTAAAGTGAAACCTGTAGCACTGCACTGATACTAGCCTCTTTCGTCCCTCAGGATCGGTGATAACGAAACAGAGACGTTCATGTCCAACCTTCTCGGGGTGAACCTGACAAGCGACGAGGACTACGGCGTGTTTGCCTGCTGGATTAGGAATACCACAGCCACTTTCACACTACAGAGATCAGGTAGCTTTTTGGGCATTTACAGCACTCTGATAATGGTGCAGGGAAGGGGTTACTATACCATTTGTGGTGATGGTCTACTGGAAAAGGCCTTTCAACAAGGTTCGGCCAGTCTATGGAGGCTCTCGAGGTGGAAAGAGAATCTCACAAGTATTTCTGAGATGAGTTGGGAGTAACTTGAATATCCTGACTAACACTTTCATAGTAACTAGCTGTAATGTTGCAGACTGAGTGGGAGATGCTGAGTGCCTCACAGGCTGTCTAGAGTAAAAAATGCCCCCCATAAAAATAAATTCCAATGGAATCTAGAGAGATCTTGACCTCAGAGACACAGATCATAGTTAGGGCTCCAGATTTGTCACGGTGGGAAGAACCTCTTGGATACTGTGATTTTCCTGTTTGTCTCAGACTTCTCTTTCTGGCCATGATTTTAATAAACTCACCCTGCAGCGGTAGCTGCTGCGGCTGGGCCCTGGACATTTCAACCTGGCACATAGGGTTACACTACTGCCCAGGTTTGGCCCAGCTGCCCCTCCATCATGCCAGGGGGCATCCAGATCACATCTGATTGAGTGGCATTGTAACTTGATAGGAGAGCAGGGGAGGTCACAGAGCCCAGAGCCAGGCCCAGCCCTGAAGGACTTGAGCTGCTGTTGCAGGGTCAGTGTGGGGCTGGGTCATTCTCCAGCTCCCCCCACCCCAGACTCTCCTCCTTTGTTGCAGCATTTTTTACCCAAGTCACAAGCCCCGTGACTTCTACTAAATTTACCATGCCTGCTCCATGATTTTTTATTTAAAAACTGTTATGACAAGTCTGCAGCCCTAATCATAGTCCATAAACCCACTGTTGTGTTGAGCTCACACCATACCTGTTAAACAGGGAAGGATGGCCCTGGGATTGCTGCAGGGCTGAGGCTGACTAGTTCATGGGCAGCACTGGTGCACAGTGAAGAGGCAGTTGTCTTGGCAGTAATTAAATAACCAGAGCATGAAGAGCATGACTTATGAGGAGAGGCTGAGGGAACTGGGATTGTTTAGTCTGCAGAAGAGAAGAATGAGAGGGGATTTGATAGCTGCTTTCAACTACCTGAAAGGGGGTTCCAAAGAGGATGGATCTAGACTGTTCTCAGTGGTACCTGATGACAGAACAAGGAGTAATGGTCTCAAGTTGCAGTTGGGGAAGTTTAGGTTGGATATTAGGAAAAACTTTTTCACTAGGAGGGTGGTGAAGCACTGGAATGGGTTACCTAGGGAGGTGGTGGAATCTCCTTCCTTAGAGGTTTTTAAGGTCAGGCTTGACAAAGCCCTGGCTGGGATGATTTAGTTGGGAATTAGTCCTGCTTTGAGCAGGGGGTTGGACTAGATGACCTCCGGAGGTCCCTTCCAACCCTGATATTCTATGATTCTAAGTAGACACGGTGCATGTTAACTCTTTCAGTGACCTGCTGAAGCAAGTCCTGAACTTACTGTCAAATTTTCTCAGCTATTGCTATTTGGAAAGTAAACCCCTCCAGCAATGAGACACTATTGGCATAAGGGAGCGGGAAGCAAAGGGGGCTTTATTATGTAAAGATGCTCTCTTTCAGAATGCTGACAGAATACGGTACCATATGATGGCACCATAACCTGAAGTGCTGGAGATGGGGCTGCCTCCAGGAGGCTAGTCACTTAGGTCAAGATTTTTAGTTTAAAGAACCATGAGAAGGAGTGGATAATGGGGATTCAGCCCAACTGAACATAGTCTCTGCCGATTTGTATGTGTGTGTGTGTATATATCTATCTATCTATCTGCATGCGCAGGTGCAGATGCCCTAGTGAAGGGATTCATTAGTCCCATTCTGAAGAAGGAGAATTCAGTTCTGACACTATGGCTGATTGTAGCCAGGAAGCACCAAATATCCTGGACCCCAACCCCTGTCCTCTGTTTCTAGGCTGCTGTCACAGTATTTGGAGGCCCCTTTAGATCACAGATCCTATAGCAACTGATCTGTGCGATCCTTCTTTAAGCTGATGCAGCTGAGCCATTCTTCACGCTAGTAGCTAGAGCTGGAAAAAAGCCCATTAGATCAGAGTCCATCCCTTGTACAGGCAGGACAGCATCCACAGGCAGACACTGCAACTGTTTTACTAGACTGTAATCTGACAACACACATGGTTTTAGCTAAGAGCTTTGAGGCCAATAACCTCTGCTCAGTCCTTCCCTCAGCAGACTGTAACCTACCCCAAGCTCCTCATTCTCCAAGGTATAAATTCCTTTAGTTCAAATGCTAAATGTACTGAAAATGCCCTTCCCTGTAATTGCAGAAGCTGCTGGACATGTGAGTGCAGTGCTGGCAGCCCTGTTCGTCCTGGGGCTGCTGTTGCTCATGGCTGTGATCTATGTGAAGTGCCGCTTGAATATGCTGCTCTGGTACAGGAACCGTTACGGGGAGCTGGAGATCAATGGTAACCCTTAGGGCTTTTGTGAATCCGGCTTTCAGTGCGATTTGCACTTTGGGTTTGAGGGAGACGGGAAAAGACTCAATGATCCAGACATTCCGGGCTTCTGCTGCTTCTCTAAAGGCTTCATGAGAAAGGGATTGGAAAGTAGAAGTGAACTAGAATTCCCCCGGACCCAAGGGGTCTTCCTGCCTTCACCTGCCCACAGGGTGACTCCCACCCAGCCTGCCTCCTCCTTGCTTGCCCAGGGTGCTCCATATAGCAGACTTTTTGTAGATAATCCCTAATGTGTCTGGATTGGGACTCCTTGTTCCACTAATAGAGTCTCTCTCCTCTTGATTCAGTACGTTGTGAAGGGAGGCTACTCCCTATGTTGAGCTAAGATTGAAGCTAGCTTCCTCTTAAAAGCTTGATTTGTCAATTCACTCCACCAAAGCCAAACCAATCAACTTGAAACTTCCCATACCACATCTCATCTGGAGACTCAGTTCTCAAAAAAGTTTGCAGCAAATCACTCAGGGAGTTTCAGAAATAACATTCTTCGAGTGCTTGTTCACGTCGATTCCAATCAGGTGTGCATGCGCTGCGTGCACAATCGTCGGAAACTTTTTCCCTTAGCAGCTCCCATTGGGTTGGCTACGGAGCCCCCTGGAGTGCTGCCCTCATGGCGCTCAATATATGACCCTGCCAACGTGACCCACCTTCAGTTCCTTCTTACTGTCTGTGGCAGCATTGGAACTGCGTTTTGCTTGCTTCCAAGTGTTCCCTTAGCCTAGTACCTAATTCTACCCAGTATCTTGTTTTAGTAGTTAGTGTATTGTTGTTTGTGGTTAGTATAGAATTGGTGAGTGGGATTGTTCCTACCCCTCACCCCACCTTGGGCTTCGGGGCATGCCTCAAGCCCAAGGGTTTAAGACTTGCAGTGTATGCCAAAAGCCTATGCCTAATAGCGATCCCCATGACTTGTGCCTGAAGTGTCTAGGGGAGGCACATTGGTCTGAGCGCTGCAAGATTTGGAAGGCTTTCAAGCCTAGAACTAGAAAGGAGTGTGACTTCCATTTTAAACAGTTAATGATGGAAGCCGCATTCTGTCCAGCGGCACCTGACCGCCAAGGCCCAGACCTGAGCTTGGTGTGGAGCGTCCTGGTGTCGGTCCGCCAATTGACGAGGAAGGACTGGCGCGAGAGACCCTTGGCACCCAAGATCCCTGGCACTGCAGCAAGGAGCAGACCCCCAGCACCAATCCACATCTCCAGTGCCCCACAAGCGCCATCAGAAGGCGGACAGAGGGCACTCTCCTCAGAGAGCTGCGAGACCACCAAGGGAGGCTTTGCTGTTCCAGAGGAACGACTCGGCTCCCAAGCAGCAAGAGCTTGTGCCGTCGACTCCGGTGCTGCAGATGGCACCATTGAGCCCAGCGCGTAGTGACTTTCTGGCGGGGCAGTGCCTGGTGGAGGTGTTGGAGCCCCCCTTCCACCCTGGACACTTGAGGCTGCTAAGGAGATCATCGAAATAACTGCGTCTCAACCCCCGCCCATTAGAGAGAAGCCTCCGGCACCACCTAGATGAGTGCTGTATAGAGGCAAGCCTGCGATGATGAGGCTCTCCCGTCGCTGGACTGGCGCCAATCACGAGCACCCTCGCAGGGCCGGCACCGACACGTGGCACCGGAGCACAGCAGCTGTTCCCAGGCACCGGACACGTGGCACCGGCCTCAGTTGTGGGACAGCTGGTGCCGATCCTCAATGCGATTGTCACGGCACTGATCCCCGACCACCTCTTCACGGCACCAACTGCCGGCGCAGGGTCATCAGCACTGCCGTGGTCGTCATCCTTGGGATCTTCGGACTCAGGGGCCAACTCGTATTACTCGAGGTGCAGTAGACATAGATCCGGTAAGTGCCAAAGAGACGTACAAGCGGCCTTGCAGCTGCAGTGGCCACCCGCTGCACGATGGCCCTTCTGGACTCCCTGGGCTCACCATCAGGCCCAGGGTACCCCTTCGAGGGCTTGTAGGTCGGTAGCCTCGGGACATCACCCTTCCTGGTCACTGACGGATAAACCTGCCCCTCGGGTTAAAGAAGTAACCTTCTCCAGACCACCTTCTCATTCTACAGAGGAGTTGGCGGAACTGGCTCCAGAACCTCCCATAGCCCAGGCCACATCCGACTGTCCGACCAATGGAGAAGTCCCGTGCAACCCAGGAACAACCCAGGCAGATAGAGGGCCATGAAGACCCTGTACCCCCACTTGCTTCCTCATCATACTCACCTGATGAGGCGGTGGCAGGAGTGTCAGCTTCAGGTCCTCCGCCCATTGACCACAGGGAGCACCAGGACCTGCTCCGCCGCATTGCCCGTAACATGGGTCTACAGGTGCAGGAAGTCATAGAGTCAGAGGACCCAATGGTGGACATTCTCACCCCAGAGGGTCCTTCAAGAGTAGCGTTGCCTGTCATTAAAACTATCCATAACAATTATAATACCCTGTTGCAGACTCCAGCCTCCATTCCACTCACCGCCAGGGGGGTGGAGAGGAAGTACTTTGTTCCATCCTAGGAATATGAGTTTTTATTCTCCCACCCACACCCATGCTCCCTGGTGGTCTCGGCGGTGAATGAGAAGGAGCGCCATGGGCAACAGGCGCCAGCACCCAAGGCTAAGGAGGCCAAACGTATGGACCTCTTTGGTAGGAAAGTATATGCCTACAGCTGAGGATAGCCAACCAGCAAGCTATCCTGAACAGGTATAACTTTAACTCTTGGGACTGTATGTCCAAGTACAAAGAGTTGCTCTCTGTGGAGTCAAAAGCGGAGTTCTCAGCTCTGGTCGAGAAGGGGAAGGCAGTGACCAGGACAGACATCCCAACAGATCTCCCTTGACTCGGGAGACCCGACAGCATGTACCATCTCCTCTGGGGTGGTCATGAGGAGAACTGCATGGCTCCAAGCTTCCGGGCTTCCCTTGAAAGTTCAACAGACCCTGCAGGACCTTCCCTTTGCGGGGCAGGGCTGTTTTCAGACTAGACAGACTTGAGGCTTCACAGCCTAAAAGACTCGAGGGCAAGGATGAAATCTCTGGGGATGCACATGCCTGCTACCCAGACAGAGCCTCTCAAGCCTCAACCTCAGCAGCAACAGAGGCTATACCAGTCCCGCCCAAGGCAGGCTACATATCGCTGTAGGGGCAGGAACAATAGGTGTCGACCTTCTAACCCGCCCTCAGGCCAAGCCATCGTTGGAATCCAAACAAGGGTTTTGAAGGGACAGCATACCCGCCACTATCCCAGATCCTTTCCCCTGCTTTCTGAACCGTCTATTCCACTTCTACCATGCATGATCCCATATAACATCGGACTGCTGGGTTCTTCACACGGTAGAAGTGGGATATTCTCTCCAATTCTGCTTCTCCCCGTTCCTCCTGCCCCCCTTCCCTGTCCCTCTTCTGGGACCCTTTTCACGAACAACTCCTTATCCAGGAGGTGCAATCGCTCCTCACCATAGGGGCAGTGGAGGAGGTTCCTCAGGAGCTACGGGGCAAGGAATTCTACTCCTGCTATTTCCTAATCCCCAAGGCAAAGGGGGGGTCTCAGACCCATCTTAGACCTGCTAGGACTCAACCAGTTCATGGTAAAGTTGAAGTTCCACATGGTCTCCCTGAGCAAGATTATCCCTTCCCTGGATCCAGGGGACTGGTACACCGCCCTCAACATGAAAGACGCGTACTTTCATATAGCCATTTGGCTGGCCCACAGATGTTTCCTGAGGTTTGTTGTCGACCGCATACACTATCAGTTCATGGTGCTCCCATTCGATTTATCAATGGCCCCTCGGGTGTTCACCAAGTGCATGTTGGTGGTCGCGGCTTTTCTCCACAAGAGGCAGGTACAGGCATATCCCTACCTCGATGACTGGCTGATGTGGGGGCGCTCCAGAGAGCAGGTGGAGTCCCAGGTCCGGTTAGTCAGAGACTAGGACTTCCAGAGACTAGAACTCCTTCTCAACATGGACAAGTCAACGCTGTCACCGACCCAACAAATAGAATTCATTGGGGTGGTGCTGGACTTGGTTCAGGCAAGAGCCATACTACCAGAGTCCAGATTTCAGGCACTGACAGGCATCATTCAGACTCTCAGGCTATACCCCACCACAACCGCGAGGACTTGCCTCAGTCTCCTGGCATGGCTCGCCTCAACTTATCACCCAGGTTGAGACAATTTGGACTCAATAGTAACGGTGCCAGAGCGAGTCTTAGATGCCCTATGCTGGTGGCTGGACCCTCACAAGGTCTGCGAAGGAGTCCCATTCACCTCCCCTCAATCATCCATGACCTTAGTAATGGATGCTTCAGACCCGGGTTCCTTGGGGCCCAGCTAGGAGACTTACAGACTCAGGGCAGGTGGTCGCAGTCCGAGATCCCGCTCCACATCAATATAAAGGAGCTCAGAATGGTGAGACTAGCCTGCCAGATCTTCCAGACCAGAATACAGGGTCAGTGCGTGGCGGTGCTGACTGACAACACCACCACTACATTTTACATAAACAAGCAAGGCAGAGCCTGCGCCTCCCCTCTCTGTCGGGAGGTTGTCCAGCTGTGGGATTTTTGTATAGCTTACTCCATTCACCTGGAGGTGTCCCATCTCCCTGGAGTACGGAACGAGCTTGCGGACCACCTCAGCAGGTCGTTCCGCAACCATGAGTGGTCCATCTGGCCGGAGTCAAACATTCCATCTTCCAAAGGTGGGGGCTTCCCTGGGTAGACCTATTCACCACCAAAAGTAACAGGAAGTGTCCAACATTTTGCTCTTTCCAAAAGCACAGTCCGGGCTCTCTCGGACGCGTTCATGCTACCCTGGGGGGACCATCTAACATATGCCGTCCCACTGATACCACTCGTCCACAAGGTACTGCTCGAGATTCGCAGAGACAAGGCGGAGGTAATTCTGCTGGCCCCTGCGTGGCCATGCCAACATTGGTATACCACGCTTCTGGAACTGTCAGTGGACACCCTGATCGCACTGCTGCTCCTCCCTGATCTGATCACACAGGACCACGTCCGCCTCCTTCACCTGCACCTCCAGTCCCTCCATCTCATGGCTTGGAAGCTTCATGGTTAAATTGAATGGAGCTCCAATATACGGAATTGGTGAGGGAGGTGCTGCTTGGTACCACCAGGCACCACTTATCTAGCTAAGTGGAAAAGGTTCTTGTGCTGGTGTGAGTGCAGCCGGGTACCTCTACTTCAGGCATCTATACTGTTCATCCTGGAGTATCTACTGCATCTGAAGCAGCAAGGTTTGGCCGGATCATCCATCAGAGTCCACCTCATGGCCATCTTGGCATTCCACCTGGGAGAGTTGGGGCACTCTGTATTCGCCAACCCTATGGTGGGCTGTTTCCTGAAAGGCATGGAATGGCTATATCCACAGTCCCGACTGCTGGTACCTGCTTGGGATCTTAGTCTGGTCCTCGCTAGGCTAATGGGGGCCCCATTCGAGCCACCGGCTACATGCTCCCTTCTGTATCTCTTGTGGAAGGTGGCATTCCTGGTTGCCATCACATCAGCCAGGAGGGTGTCAGAGTTAAAAGCGTTAATCTCCGACCCCCCCTACACATCTTCCAAAAGGACAAAGTACAACTCAGGCCGCACCCGGCCTTCCTGCCCAAGGTGGTATCCCAATTCCACATTGGCCAAAACATTTTTCTACCAGTCTTCTATCCCAACCCACATGCTACTGCACAGGAGCAGAGTCTTCACTCACTAGATATGCAGAGATCGCTAGCATTCGACACTGAGCGCACGAAGCCTTTCAGGAAGTCAAACCAACTGTTTGTAGCAGTGGCAGACTGGATGAAGGGGCTTCCAGTCTCCTCACAACGCATTTCTTCCTGGATTACAGACAGCATCCGTACCTGCTACGACCTCGCCAAGGTCCCAGCCCCGGCTATTACGGCCCACTCGACACGAGCTCAAGCCTCGTCCGCCGCTTTTCTGGCCCAGGTGCCCATCCAGGAGAACTGCAGAGTGGCAACCTGGTCTTTGGTGCACATGTTTACCACCCACTATGCCAGCATGCTAGAGAGCACGCAGCTTTCAGCAAGGTGCTGCTCCAGTCAGTGATTTCTTAACTCTGACCCCACCCCCTGGGAGGAGCTTGGGAGTCACCTGATTGAAATTGACATGAACAAGCCCTCAAAGAAAAGACGGTTACTCACCTTCTTGTAACTGTTGTTCTTCAAGACGTGTTGTTCACGTCCATTCTAATACTCACCCTCCTTCCTTCCCCTCTGTCGGAGTAGCCGGTAAGAAGGAACTGAAGGGGAGTCGGGTTGGCAGGGCCCTATTTTGAATGCCATGAGGGCACCACTCGACCCGATGGGAGCTGCTGAGGGAAAAAGTTTCCGACAACCGTGCATGAGGCGCGCACACACCTGATTGGAATCCCCTGTGATTTCTTTAAAAAGATACACGTGTGAACTTAAGATGCTGTGTAAGTGATTCAATGTTCCTAAAAAGATACAATGGCATTCACTTTACAGAGTTTCTGTATTCTTATGAAAACCTGTACTATTTCTTTAACTCTTATGAAAGACACTTTTCATTGTTAGGCCTTGTCTACACACATCTGCACCAGTTTAGATAAACCAGTTCAAACCCTTCTGTAGATACTTATTTCAGTTTAAAAATGGCTGTTCTAGCATATCCTTACCTGAGTGCCCCCTTTGAGCATTGTGCAGTGCTGCCTCAGTTTCCCAGCTGTTCTTCCGTTGCTCCAGCCAGCCTCCAGCACGTTCT
Organism: Chrysemys picta bellii; assembly: GCF_011386835.1. Taxonomy (NCBI): domain Eukaryota; kingdom Metazoa; phylum Chordata; order Testudines; family Emydidae; genus Chrysemys; species Chrysemys picta. Next base: position 29,744,066 of record NC_088794.1, on the reverse strand, counting down.
GGATTGCAGAGATTTAGTCCTCTGGCTAGGTTACTTGTAGTTCTATTTCTACCCCTTCCAGGGCACTCAAAATCCAAAATAAGTCTGACGCAACATAAAATTAACCTCTTCTCTGTTCCAGGAGATGTGCTAGACATCAATTTTCCCCAGTCTCTGGCCTTAGCCAGACTTCTCTCCCACAGTGAGAGCCTAACATCTGTTCTCTCTGTCTGCTCCCCCAACTGCCCAGGCCTTTTTCTTTTAAACCCCTCCCTGGAAACCTGCTTCCTACTCCAGGTGTCTCAATTTGGGCTGATTTGGCCTTTGATAGCCAATTTACTCCCTTCCTGCCTTGCATACCCCATTATAAGGTCCAGTTGTGGTTTAGATTGAATCTGTTCCCATTCAACTTTTGCTCCAGTTGAACTAAACTGGTTTAAGTAACACCTTAAATTAAATCAGTGCAACTCAGTTTAAAGACAAAGCCTTTAGGATTATTGTCAAAGTGAAGCTGGTAAGTGATTCCATAGCAGAAGTTATTATACAGGTTAGAAATCCTAGGAATTCCACTCTACAAAAACACCTAAACATTGGAAAGTTGGCAAATACATAAGTCACCTAGACATCCTTAACTCTGCCCCATTGTGCCATCAGAACACAGATAACCTTTGCAGTCCATCACAAAAGCTCAGTATGATTTTTTTTTTTTGGCAGTCATTAATGAGAAGTCCCTGAGTAATGGACGGATAAAGTGTTCTCCAAGTTTCTGGTTGTTGGTGTGGTGAGGCAGAGTTAAGATTGTTTGGGTGACCTTAATTCTGTATTATCCACTGTCTTGGCTAACTTTTTATTTGGGACTTTTTGTTGTCATTTCTTTAAAACTGCAATACTCTTAAGGATTTTTTGCTCAAAATATATGATGGATTCTTTCAACATTAACTCAAATTATGGTTGTTTGCAAGGTTGCCGTAGCCATATTTGGTCCCAGGATATGAGAGACAGACAAGGTAGGTGAGGTAATATCTTTTATTAGACCATCTTCTGTTGGGGAAAGGTACAAGCTTGTACCTTCCACCAACAGAAGATGGTCTAATAAAAGATATTACCTCACCTACCTTGTCTCTCTAATTATGGTGTCTTTTTAAAATATGGGAATACTAGAAGTATTTTATCTCCTATTTTTGCATATTAAAAATACATCAGCATAGAGATGGTGAGAACTGATGAAGACAGATACTTGGGACCATTGCCAGGGTTGCTGTGGGATTTGTATTATTTGTATTACTGTTGCACCCACCATCTGCTTGGTGCTCTTCAAAGCATCTACGAAGAGACAGTTCTTGTCCCAAAAAAACATGCCGTCTGCTAGCACAAACCGGTGGTAATAACAAGTACAGTCCTCTTTGGGGAAAGAATTCGGATGATGTCACCAGGACACTGGGGTGTAAGATCAGGTCCCACTCCAATTTCTGCCTTGCTCCTCTTGGGGGGACAGGAACATTTTAAAGTCCACCCCTGGAGCTCTCTGGTCCATGTGGCTGGGATGTTGGGTTTCCTACATGGTGAGTTTTTCAGTGTCATTAAAAATCCTAGAAGTAGCACCATCAGTTACACAGCAATTCATATGCAAGTTAACACCCTGTTAACTTGCCCTAAAGAGATTCCAGCCTGAGGTGTCAGAGCAATGCCTTCCCCAGTTGGGAAGCTTATAGGAAACTGGCTATCAGTGCTGACAAACTGAGCTTTGTATCTGCCACGCTGTAATGTTAAGTGTGTCTTTTACCACCACCACTCTCCCTTGCCCTGCTGGGCACTTTTCACAGATGGGAAGCTGTATGATGCATACGTGTCTTATGCAAACTCCCCGGATGACAGGAAGTTTGTGAACTTCATTATGAAGCCGCAGCTGGAGAACCGTCATGGCTACAAACTCTTCCTGGATGATAAGACCATCCTGCCCAACTCAGGTATGGACGCTGCCAGGCTCAGGTTATATGGGAGGCAAATGGACATGCTCCCACTGTTGGAAAGTCAGCCTTGACCTTAGGTTAATGAACCTGCTCTTTAGGACCCAGGAAGCCTCACCCTGCACAGAAGGCCTGCTCTCTGGTGTGCCACTTCCCTTTGCTCTCCCACACACCTTGCAGTCAAAGATTACAAACACTAACTGATTAAGAATGCTGTGATGTCAATAGCCGAGTGTTTCAGAGATGGGAAAAGAGAGGCACTGAAAGGTTAAGTGTTCCCTCCAACGTCCCATAACAATTCAGTGAGAGAGTTGGGGATGGAACCCAGGAGTCCTGACACCTGGTCCCCTGCTGTAATCATTGGAAAACACTTTCTTCAGATCTGATAGTGTAACCTGAGTCTGGGAGAAGAGCACTTTACTCTCTAAGACAGGCTGGGTTATGAATTCAGCTGTTTGAGAGATTGTGGGTCTCTCTGTGAGGACGCCCTGTTGCCCTCAGTTTGGGTTCGGATGCTAAGGCAGCCCATTCCTGGAGGAGGAGGAGGAATAGTGAAGTGCTGGTGACCCATTCTGGCTCTGCTTAGTCTTTGCCATGGCTGTGACTGTGAATCTCATTTCTATCCTACTCTGGTAGAGCCTTCAGCAGACCTGATTATGAATGTGAGCCGGTGCCGGCGCCTCATTGTGGTTCTCTCGTATGCATACCTGGAGCAAGACTGGTGCATCAACAATTTCAGGTAACTGGCTGGTCACTGAGCAGGGATCTAGGCTGCTGCTTTGCTCCCCTAGTAGCACAGAGGTAGTTCTCACTAGATTGTCAGAAACTGCACCCTGTTCTTTTCCCCACTCTGCAATCCAGTCATGTTATTCCTCCTCCTCCTCCACACTGCTGGGGTGCCCAGCAGCGGAGTCACTGAGAGCACAGGAGAGACAGTCTCCCTGCTCTCAGTTCCTATGTCTGGTGCCACAGCAGCCTGTGGTGGCTGTGAGGAGCAATTGCAAGTAAGTCCTGCTCGGTGCCCTAGATCAGGGGTCGGCAACCTTTCAGAAGTGGTGTGCCGAGTCTTCATTTATTCACTCTGATTTAAGGTTTCGTGTGCCAGTAATACATTTTAACGTTTTTAGAAGGTCTCTTTCTATAAGTCTATAATATATAACTAAACTATTGTCGTATGTAAAGTAAACAAGGTTTTTAAAATGTTTAAGAAGCTTCATTTAAAATGAAATTAAAATGCAGAGCCCCCCGGACCGGTGGCCAGGACCCGGGCAGTGTGAGTGCCACTGAAAATCAGCTCACGTGCTGCCTTCGGCACCCATGCCATAGGTTGCCTACCCCTGCCCTAGAGCATGCTCGGTGCAGACAGAATCTTCAGAGCAGTTAGCAACCAAACTAACAAGTCTCTACTGAGCATGTGCAAACTGCAATTTTTCACAGGCCAGATTCAGGTGTATTTTCCTAGGGGCAGCAAAAGGCACATTCTGGGGCACCATGGTGACCTCCTTCCCATCCCACCAAAGTTCAAGTCTCTTTTTCCAAAGCCAGAGATTCGGAATTAAACTATTGTAAGATTATTTTTTTTAAAAAGTTTAAAAAAAAACCTTCCCTAATCTTGTTCTCTGAAATGGTTCAACTTTTTAGCTCAAACTTTCTAAAACATTTGCTAGACACCTGGCATGGAAAATTCCAGTCCGAACTGCGAAAGTTTGCCAAAGTTATAAGCAAATGTATGCAATCTTATCATAGACAGTATTGGGCAATCTTAACAGGCATCTCTTTCAGCTCCACCTATAATGTGGTTACAAGCCCTAAAAACCTTGCCTCTATTCTCCTTACTCCAGCTTCCAAAGCAGTTAGCTCCCAAGCCAGTGCTCATTGAAGCCAATGGGAGTCTTTCCATTGCTTTTCAGTTGGTCAGGGCAATGAAGAGATGGGTTAGCTGAACAGGCGTGATTCATTGCACTCCTAACTCCCTGGAACGATTGCCTTGTATTGCAGGGATGGTCTGTTGAGACTGCTGGAACTGTCCCAAAGACCCATCTTTGTCGCCTTTGAAAGCCAGTATCGGGAGATAGAGCATCTGGCCATTAACCTGCTGAAGCAGCACAAGAATGCTGTGACCTTACTGCTCTGGCGGGCTGGCTCAATGGTAAGCTGTGGGTGAGGTAAGGTTTCTCACAGTGCTGCTGAAAGGCTCTGGGTACCACTCTCCTTGACAAAGCAGCATTTCAAACTTTGCAAGAAGCACTGAAGTGCAGACGTGGTTCTCTGTGGTGGAGGGCCTGAGACGCTCCCTCTGCTCACTGACCTCACAATGGTGTGTGCCAAGGTCACTCTGCTACTCCAGAGCTGGAAAAATAGAGTGAGAGAGGCTGAGTGGGGTCTTCAGGATATTCCCCACTAAACCCTGCTGGGACACTTCACTGTCCTGCCCCTATACATCCCTCCTCTTGGCATCTGCTATGGCCACTCTAGCCCTATGACTGGGAAGGCAGGCCAACTCCAATCAGTTGTCAGTTCCTGAGCTGGCCACTAGGAGATGCTGCAGCCTCCCTTTCTGAAGGCAGTGAGCGCCAGCCACTTCAACCCTGCGGAGGTAACAGAGAAACCAGAGATTCTCCCAAACCCACACAGACTGTATCCTACTGCAAGGAGAGGTGCTGAACTGTCAGGCCAAGCCTATTGCTACTAAGGGCTAGTCTACGTTAGAAGCACTACAGCGTTGCAGCTGCACCGATGCAGCACCTCTGGGGACAATGCTCTATGCCCACAGGCAAGAGCTCTCCTGTCGGTATAATAAAACCACCTCCATGAGAGGCGGTAGCTCTGTCGGCAGAAGAAGCTCTCCTGCCGACATAGCACTGTCCACACCAGTGTAACGTATGTCGCTCACCAGGGTGGCTATTCACACCCTGAGCGATGTGTTCCACCGACATAAGCGGTAGTGTGTACAAGCCCTTAGGCAGCCCTGCTGGAAGTGCCCTGCAATACCAGAACTAGAGTGCAGTGGCCTTTGAACAGCCTGCACTGCAGCTTTCCCCAACAGGCCTCTTGGCTGTGCCCTGGGCTCCCTGCACGGAGCTCTCCTTGAGAAGCCCTTTGGCCACTGACACATTACTCACGTTAATTGCTGGCTGGGGGGTTTCGCAAAGAACAGTAAATCCCGTAATCCACATAATCCTCCCTCGCCTGGAAGCTCAGAGGCAAAGGAGCATGGAGTTTCGTAGAAGTGCTGTAGCTCCAGGTAGTGACCCAGATGGCCACGTGGTGGCACCATAACCTGAGAGATGACAATGGGCAGTAGGTTAAGAGATGTCTCAGCATGCTACAGTGCTGGGGAAGAATCTTCATCTCCAAACAGACACAGAGGCTACGGCACAGATTTTCAGAAGCGCTCAGCTCCCATTGAGAACAAGGAGAGCTGCTGGGTGCTGAGGACTTTTGAAACTTGGGCTATAAATGACTTGCCCAGAGATACACATCAAATCAGGGGCAGAGCTGGAACAGAGCCCCAGTCTCCTGTCTGTGCACAGAAATGACCACACTTACCCAGGCTGCCTTTGTGGATATGGTAATGGGATAGAGAAGTTAGATACACAATTGTGCAGGAGATTGGATGTCTAACTGTGTAAAGAGCGAGGCCCACAGTGACAGCAGAGCATTTTTAAACCACTCCCTACAATTAACAACGTTCCCTCCTCAGTCATGTTATAGAAACTACATTCCCAGCGGTGCTACTCTTCAGAGATCAGCATGGACTCCCTTGGTAGAGCTGAGCTCCCCTGGTGCCACTCACTTGGCTGTAGACTCCTCTCCAGTTCTCGGACAGAGGTTGGGTGTACGCTGTCAGCCTTTGGGCTTTCGCATTAGCCTAGCCACATTCCCCTGTGTATCTGACACAGGATGACTCAGGATGGAGCCAGCCATTTAAACCCTTTGGCTCATTACGTTCATGGGAACACACTGCCTTTCTCACATGGCCTTGACATATGCAACTAAAGCCAAGTTTAATGCCGTCTTTCACTACCAAGAGCATTTTAGGGCTGGCTTGTCCCTGGCCCTTGTGCACCCAAATTATGGGACAGGAACAACTAATCCCCACATTTGGGGAAAATGCTGGAATTACTTTCTTTGCACTACGGGGGCACAGCTTGAAGGGAGGGGCAAAGGAGTGGCAGCACCATGTCCTCGCCTACCTCTCCCACTGCCCCACTATGCATGCTCCCTGGTTGGATCGAGTGTCTCTAATTTCAGACTAAAAGTGCTCAGTTCACACGTCAAATGTGAATTCTAACAGCCAACCCCAAACTCACACTGGGCTCTTTCCCTCCCTGCACCATCACCAGCAATAGAGGCTCTGCAGGCCTAATTCTGCCCTCAGTGCGGCTGGTGTAACTCCCCTGTCTTCCTCTCCTCGGCTATGCCAGTGCAAGCCATGGAAGGGTAATGGGTTTGCACAGATGTAAGCAGGGGAGGCATCATGCAGAATCGTTATTCCTGGTGACGATGCAGAAGAAGGAAACACTCCACTGTCAAATCCCAGAGCCCAGGGTCTGGCAGTTACAAGAGCCAGGACCTTGGCTTTGAACTCAGCGACACCCACTGGATCTGGAGCCCCATTCTGTCCAAGGGAGACCTGCACTTTAACTCTCTCCAGAGCAGTGTGTTTGGGCCTAGAAAGCTAGCTTGGAAAGCTAGACCGAAGCTTTCTCCTGGATCTAAAAGGAAGTCCTACTGCTTCCCACAGCTGTTTCTTTTTCAAACCCAAACCTAGACCGGCAGCTTCTAGCCTCCATACAGTCTCAGCAGTTCTGCCGGGATCTCCACCCAGGTTCTGCTAGTTTTTCCTGATCCCAGCTTGGCGAGAGGCCATCTTCTGAGTACAGCCTTTGCCAGAGCTCTGTTGCTGGGGCTTCAGACACGTGCAGGGACATGCCCTTGCTGACACCAGGGAGCTGTGCAGCTAGAGCAGCCCTGCCAGAGTGAAGCAGCACTGAACAAATGCAAAGCCCCCTCCAGCTTCAAGAAGAAAGCATTGCACACGCCAGACTGTCAGTGTCCGAGACGGCAGGCCCCATCCACACTTGCCCCTGACTGAAGGGGATTGGAAGCTTCTTGTAGCTGGATTGTTCAGATCTCAGGCACCTCTGTACATCATTTACTCCTCCAGAATTGATCCTGGCACTGCAGATAAGGTAGCACCGAATCCTTCTTGATTCAGATAAAGTGAAATTCCCAGTGAAGAGGCAGGATTACACGGTTCCCCTGCTCTCTGTGGGACCCAGGAGTGTGGGGAATGCCACAGAAGGGGCAGAAGTTTGTGGGAGGAACATGCTCTGTTGTGGGATAGAACAGAAGACATCTAGTCAGGGGACCTGGGTTCTATTCACAGCTCTCAGTGACCTGCTGGGTGGCTTCTCTGAGGAAGGGACTTCCCCTCTGTGCTTCGTTTCCCCTTCCACCCTTCATCTGTCTTGTGTGTCTAGACTGTATGCTCGGTGGGGTAAGGACTGTCCCTTCCTGCAGCTACAGACAGGGCTAGCACAATGGGGTCTTGGGTGCGGCTGGGGCCTCTAGGCTTGACAGAATACAAATTAAAAAAAAGGTTCCATTTTTCTCTGATTTTTGGCTGAGTTTCCAGCTCCCTCTGCAGAAAAAGGAGTTCTGTCTCCATAAACTTTTCAGGAGCCAGACCTGCTGCATGTGTCACAGCTCACATGCCCCAAGAATGCTCTCAGCAAGTAGGTGCTGAAACTTGTCCAGAGACGTGTCGGGATTGCAGGGCTTTGCACTTGGCGAAGGATATGGCTCGAACAGAGCTCGGAGGGGAATGCTACCGAAGTTCTCCCTCTTCCTTACAGACCCCGTCGTCCGATTTCTGGAAAGAGCTGTGCCTGGCTCTGCCACGGAAGGTGTCCTACCAGGGGATCATGGCAGACCCTCAGACCCAGCTCCAGGAGGACAAGGACCCGATGCTGATTCTCCACAGCAGCTACCTGGAGTACCGAGGAGATCCCCATCCTGAGGGAGACCTGGGTACCATAACCATCTGTCTGTGTTCTTATATGGCTCCCATTGCCATAGTTTCTGAGCCCCATTCTATAAAGGGGGATGTCACAACACACTGGTTGGGCTGCAGCCACTTATTCCATGAACGCCTAGTGTCTAGAAACGTGCACCCATAGGGCCAGACTTCCCTGTGGTATGTGCCCCTCCCGTTAGTGTTCCAAACATGGAGCTAGGATTGAGTAGGAGCAAAGTTCACCCCCTCAGAGCACCATTTCCAACCTCACTTCTGAGGTTACAGCCAAGATTAGTGGGATGAGCAATGACAAAGGGCCATTGAGAGCCATCTCAACGTTTCCTCCTTCCCCTGCTCTCTGCAGCTGCCTGCCGGAGCCTTGCACTCTGACCCAACCCCTCCCCCATAGAGATGGTTGTGAGTTTCCTTCCCATGCCCCCAGGGCTGTCTCTGTCATTGACTTTGGATTGGGTTCGATGTGATCAAATCCTGGTCGGCTAATCTTTTCTAACACAAGATATTCATGCCTGGCACTAACTAAATCACCATGGATGGCCACCAACCCCAGCTCCTCCCCATTACCCTCAACACACACACGTGCCACCTACCCTTCCCTTTCGGCCTCTTGGGGAGAGCTCCGCAGTTTACTAGGGCTCTGAGAAGCGCAGAGTAATTGGAGGCCCCATCCCTTTCCCTGTGCAGGCTGAAGCAGTCTATTATCCTCCAAGTCAACACGTCAAAGAGAGCACGGGCTAAATAGAAGGGAAGGGTTATACCAGTGGCCGTTTGCTTCCTTCACAGGCCGAAAAGACAGTGATGATTGCTGGGTCTTGTCTCTTCCCAAGCCTCTGGAACAGCTGCTGTTGGCTGGAGTAGTGGGAGGGAGGTGCACTTACTGCTATTTGCCCCAAAGGTCTTGGAGAGGGAGTCCAGGATTTGTTAACACATGTTGAGTTGCTGGGAAATATATTTTAATTTTAGTAACAGGATTCCAATAAGTCCTGTGCTTATAAAAGATTTACAAGCAGCTGGCAATACAGAGCTCAGCTTGTTTGTGCCCAGTGATTGTCTTGTTAGAAGGCGAATGGAGAAATGATGGGCTTGGCACAGCTGCCTGGAATTCAGACAGGAGCACTGTGGTTATTCTGCCAGGTGTTCTTTGCAGCCTGACAGCAAGTTGTCAGGCCTCAGGCACCCAACTGTCAGGAACAGGAGTTACTAGTTATGTGCTGCATCCCAGCACAATGCATGGCAAAGCTTCCCTTCTTGGGCTAAAAGCAACAGAGGGTCCTGTGGCACCCTTAAGACTAACAGAAGTATTGGAGCATAAGCTTTCGTTAGTCTTAAAGGTGCCACAGGACCCTCTTTTGCTTTTTACAGATTCAGACTAACACGGCTACCCCTCTGATACTTCTTAGGCTAGTGCAGCACTGTGTGGGGATCCTGAGGCAGCCTTGTTCTCTAGCTTTGCAGGGCACTGGCAGGGAGTTTGGGAAGTCAGTGTGACCGGGAGACAAGGCAACAGCTCTCCACTAGGAGGAACAGTTCCTGGTTTTTTTACTTCCTGTTCTTCCACTGTTGGCTGGTATGGATTGACCCTAAAATTGCCATTCTGTGGTAGGAAAGCCCTGTAGTCTCTATCCAAAAATCCCCATTCCACCCCCAAAGCAAGCCAGAACTCCTGGGATTCCCACAGAATAGGAGCTGCTGAGAGTCCTGTTCCCCATCCCCCACCGATCTGTCCTCTCTTTCCATCCCAGCAGGTGTCCGTGGGTCCATTTTAAGGGGCCCTCCGCCCCCTCGAATGACTGGCCCTGATGGACCACCAGCACTAGCAGCTGGCATCATGGAAGAAGTGCAGCTGGAAGAGGGCCAGAGGAGCGAAATAGACATCTCTGACCTGGGGTCACGCAACTACGGAGCAAGGACAGACTTCTACTGCCTCGTGACAGAAGACGACCTCTGAGAGGGAGAGCGGAGACGGTGGGATTATTGCTCCCATGGGACTGGCCAGCTTGGTGTCCCTTTAGAAGGAAGTGCTGCTCAGCTAGTTTCTTTAACCCAGAGGCCTGGGCAGGTCTTCAGCACTCCCATTCCTGGGTATTCTCTATGGGGAAGTCAAGGCAGGAAAAGGGCTGACTTTTTACCCACCCACTGAAGCCTTACAGTCCCATTTAAATGCTGGGGATCTTAGTTTTTGCAACTGTTCAGGACCAAGGGAAATTGTTAGGAAAGAAGAATTCAGCCTTTTGTCTGGAACTTGCTGAAAGAGACTGGGGTGGTGGAGAGGGAAAAGCCCAGGGAAAGCTGGTGCTGTGAGGTGGGCCATGGCATTGCAGATGGTGAGGGCTGGCTCTGGGATTGCTAGAACCACTAGGGGGGCATTGCAGTAACAGATGCCAATGAGATGCTGGATTTTGTTGTGGCCGTTGGGTACCGAGATACTGGCAAGCACTGAGTTCCTGGCTATACCAAGACACTAGGTCTTGCTGTGACTGGGTTGGGGGAATGCCACCAGCAGGGCTAAGGATGGGGTCACCTTGAAAGGTGACTGGGATTTGTAATGATAAATTTAGAGCCATAGTACAGCGTAGCACTGTTGCAGCAAATGCACATGGAGGCCTCAGCCATCAGCTGGAGCTAGAGTATGGATAAGAGGCCAGACAGCACAGAGGTCTGATGGGAGTTAGGGAGGAACCTAACTCAGCCTCATGACTGAAGACTAGAGACCGCCAGGGGCGTTAAAGCAGCTTCAGGGCAGAGACACCAGAAAAACCCAGGGGACTGAAAGCAGAGGCTGATCCTCCCCTGCTGCACTTTGTGTTACTCAGGGGTTCTAGTACCACCAGCGCTTCGGCACGGGCCGTTTCCTGTGAAGGAGCAAGAGCAGGGACGTGTCGCTCTCTCCAGGAAGTGCCCTGTAACGGCATCACTCACCGGCAGGCTTTACAGCGCTGTTCCTTAGGGACCAACAGGACAACTTTGGAAAGTCTTTCCTTGATTCACAGAGCAGCTTTGCTCTTTCTTCTCTTTGAAATACAATTAAAATAACTGTTGTTTTAAGCTGGTCTTGGCCTTTTCCCTCCACCAGCAGTTTTAGGAGAGGATGGAGGTTGTGAGCTCTTTGTGTAAGGAGGGCTGGGATCTCACGTTCTTCCCGGTTTGGGCAGTGACATGCAGCCCAAGGAGGGCTACTCCTAGGCTGAGGGCTTGTAGTAGCAGGAAATGGGGCAGAGTTTAGTGGGGACTCAGGACTGGAATAGCAGCGGGGATGCAGGTCAGGACTGAGGTGTGTTGGCAAAGGCCTCTGATCTTGATTGCAAACTACACAGCACTACTTCATGCCAGTGCTCCCTCACACGTGGGAATGCTAGTATTTACTGCACCCACGGCCCCAGACGGTACTTCTCCCAGGTTACCTGTACTGAGGCAGGGAAGTGAGCAAGAGGCCCCAGAGGCCAGTGCAGGACACAGATGCAGCACAGACAATGGGGACGAGCAGGAGACGCGTCCCCCCCCCCCCCATTCCGTTTCAGTTAGGATGTTAGCAGGCACTAGCTCGGACCCTAGATACAGTACTATGGTCCCCACTACCCCCTGTGTTCTGACAATAGCTGCTGCCACTCTCAAATCGGGTTAGAGATGGGTCAAGCCAGCCAAGAGATGGGGGGGTGGGCCTGGCCCCAGCTTCCAGAGGACTCTAGATCCTCAGAACTGCTCACTCCAGCTCCATCCTCCAAAGGGAAAGTTACAACATAGACTTAAGACAGCAAAAAGCGGACAACTTCTGTGCTCTGCCTGGGGAGCGCAGAGCACTATCCATGGGCTTGTTAATGTTTAATGATTAATAGGCTGGAAGGTGAATGGGGCTCTTTCAGGGAGTCTTTGCATGAGATTCCTCGACCTGCGGATTCACTGCTCCACAGGGGCTTGCAGGTGAATTTGCAAGTCGCAGCCACCAACACGGCTAGGCCCAGGGGCTGTCTGTGTGAGTGAGCTGTGGCTATGCAGGGATCATGATTAACAGTCCATACGGTACCTTTCCTGCTAGGCCAGCAGGGCTTCCCCAGCCCCTGAAATGCAGTTGAGAGGATGGAGCCCGGCAGCAGCTTGGGACACCGCGCCCGTGGAGATTGCAGAAGTGTTTTGTGCAGACAGAATGTGATTAGCCATTGCAAAGTCAGTGTGGGCTTGGGGCTAACATCCTTGCTCTTGCAAAACACCGGGCCACCTTTCATTATCACATGAGCCAAGTGTGAAGCAAAAATCAGCAGCAGCATCCCCAGTGCCACGCTAAGGCATTGGCTCTTCATTCACTCTGGAGGAGTGTCATCTACCGCCTCACCAGTGCTCCCTAGTGCCCAGCCCAGCCCTGCTTAGCATGTGCAAGCCAAGACGTTCACAACCCCAGTGGTCTGACTCCAGAACTGCTGCAGGTTACTTGCACTCATTACAAAGCCCTCCTTAAAAGCAATTAACTTTAGTGTCAGGAAACTTTTTGGTCAGATGGGCAGTAAGGAAGGTTTAGCTGGCAGGGCTCCTCTGGGGGTTACCTCAGCTGAGCTATACCTAGCTGGGAAGAGACCTTCATAAGAAAAACAGAGGCGGGACGTTACCCTGCTGTGGCTAGGAGGTGCTGCACTCAGGCTACAGCTTGTCTTCTGCTGCTGGCCCCTGCTCGCCTGCCCGTGGATAGTATGCTGGGTTAGAACGTAGAGGGAGCGTTAACCTGACAGCAGCATCCTTGCCCTTCCCCCTCTTCCTTCTCATAAACACACCACAAAGAACTCCGAGCCACGCCCTGGTCAAGGCCTTTATTTAGGGAAAACAAATGACACCACTCCTGGCTGGGGAAGACAAACACACTGAGATGCCAGCCTCACCTGGGAACCCTGCTGGGCATCAGCCAAGGGCTTGGAGTCCAGACTCTGGTACCTGCTACGCTGGGGTCAAACCAGAGTCCCTCCCCAGCAGCAGTACCCTGGTGTCACCGGGAGCAGCATCTGGCCTCAAGTTTCTGTCCCAGGCACTGAACCGTCTCCTCTGATGCAGTTTGGGCCTGTTGCTGAAGCTCCCTCTCTTATCAGAATGACCCAGACTCCCCTGATCCATTCTGCTGCTACCCTATCCCCTGGGCTCTCTGCTTATCTATTGACTTACTTTCTATAGGGAAACACCAGAGAGGCAGCACAGGACAGCACTTATACAGCATCTCCTGTTCACCGGTCAGAGCCTCATGCCCTCTGAAGGGAAAACCAAACTGCCACCATAGCGAGTGGATCCCAGCCTGGGCCCCCGCTAACAAAGGCGAGGTCGAGGTGGGAAGAGAGATTAGTCCCACTGCTGGGGGGGTCAGAGCAGGACTGGTCCCTGCTATAATCGCCGGTGTTTTGTCCAGTTGCATTTTAAATGGCTCAGGCGGCAGGGCTCCCAGCCTGTCCCTTGTTCCCCAGTGAGCAGCTCCCAGTCCGAGGCCCCGAACCAGCAGCATTCCCATCACACAGGGCAGGTGCGGGAGCCAGGAGGGCTGTTTAACACTCCAATAATCGACCAAACATAGTGCACAGGCCAAGCCAGGAGTTTAATCAGCTTTCATCCCAAAGTGCTTCAGACTGTACAGCTAATACAAGAACCACCTCCCCAGCCAGTGAAATGCCCCCTCCGCGGGGGAACACAGAACCTGTTCTATGCCAGCAATGCCCCAGCTTTTAGAAAGACAAATGAAGCTGAATCTGGGCAGAATTTCATGATCCGATTTGGACTACGAGGAGGACACCCGATTGGGGCACTCCGGCAGCAGAGTCTTCAATGAACAAGAAAGTTCAGCCCTTCATCATACAGGTGTGTCCAGGTTTCCATGCGAGCGCAAGCATTCTAGGGCAATGTAATTCAGATGCAAGGATAATTGTCCCAGGCAGCTCAGACTGACTCCCTTTAGCCACTGGCTGGGCCCTTCCCTATTACATTAGGGAGAAAGGTCGCAAGTGCTCAGACACTGAAGTTTCTCCACAGTGTTTGGTTTGTTCCTGCAGCAACCACTTTCCGCAGCTGTTTGTATTAGGCTGTGTTAGTGCAGAGCTAAACACACCCAATGGGCAGCACGACCCCACCCACCAATACAGCCTGCAGCCAGCAACGGGAACCCGGAGCACAAAACCCAGCCTGCATGGAGTGCAGCCCGGCAGCCCAGCACATACCTTCTCTTGAATCTCATTTTAATACACTACACGCAAACGACCTTTAGCAACTCTGTTAATGAGCCCATGTCTCCTAGCGAGCTGTGGCCCTGCAATAGGCTGGGGAGTAACAAGGCCAGGGTCACTGTCAGCGCATGCCAGGCATTCCCGCTAGCTAACAGCGCACACGCTTACCTGCACCGGGAGCTGAGGAAGTGCTGCTGGGCTGAGAACAACAGCTCCCAGGAAGCAGGTGGAGAAAGCCAGAGCGAGGCTGGCCCTGGAGCAGCTTTAGAGAGGGAGCTGCCCTCTGACTGGCATAGGGCCGGCCAGCTCACCCTCTGACAGGCGCTGGGATGAGGGTCTGGCTGTAGTTGGGACTCTGGCTGTGTAAAGGGTAACTAGCGCTAAAGAAGGGGTGAATAACACCCCTGGGTAGCTCTGAAAGCTCTGTCCTGTGTTTATCTTGCCATATTTCTTTCAACCCAGATCCACAAGCACCACAACATAACCATGCCACCCCTGCTTCCCAATATGTTGTGAGCATGAGACAAGCCCCAGACACCCACCACAACTAGACAAGTATGGCCCCACTAGCCCCCGGAAGCCTGGGGCTCCTGACACCAATGTCCCACTGTGTGCATGCCTTCCCCTTGAAATCCCACAGACCCCCGGACAGAGCCGAGCTCCTCCTTAATTTAAAAAATACAAGTCCATGGGAAGGTGGGTGTGCGCAGGGAATAATAACCATAGAGACATACTGCATTAGGAGTAATCCAGAGGTCCAAGAAGACCTTGTGCAAAGATCCCTTAGTGTCCTTACAGGTGCTGGCAGGACTCCTGTGACATCTGCAGGGCCTGCCAAGCGGAGTCCTTTGAATTCTCCCTGGAGCATGCCCAGAGCAGTGCTGCTGGAGCGAAGGCTGCCTCTGATGTCACCAGGGGAGGAGAGGCTCCCAATATGCTTGAAGAAGAAGCTGTAATGAATGCAAAAATGAGGCAGGCCAAGCTGCTGCTGGTCTAGATGGAGGAGAACGGGAGCTGCAGCAAGGCGGGATTCGTGGGGCAGAGACTCAGTCTATGCTGCTGTGAGGGCAATTTTCATTGGGAGAGTTAGGGCTGGTCAGTCCCGTCTCTGCCGCTCCTGGGATGCTCGTCCTTACAGAGCTAGGAAATCCTCCTTCCGGTAGCCCTTCTGCAAGACACAAACAGATTGGTCCTAAGGAGAGAGATTTCGGCTGAGCCCTGTGTTCTCTAAAGTGGGCGAGACCCACCCTCTGAAAGTCAGGCCCCTGTGAAGAGGTCTCAGGTTGGGTCCCCCAAATCACTCATCACGCTTAAAAATATGGGCCACAGAAAACCTCTCTTTTTCCTGGGCCCCCCGGGGTCGCGCAGCACTAGGCGGGTCACGCCAAGGTAAGGCTGTAACCAGACTGAGGGCCGACAGGACAAGTTGTCCCCTTCCTTGGTTCCTCCAAGGCCATTTTTCCCTGATAGGGGTTGAATGGTTATCGCCATCCTTTCATTTCTGAGCAAAGTTACATCGAGCTACAGGGCCAAGGAAATCAAAGAGGAGAGAGGATGCCGCTGTAGCGAAGCCAGGACCAGGAGCGGTGAGGCAGCGAGGGACAGTCTGAGAAGAATGGGGACCCTGCGTATTTCCCATTAACAGGCTGCTTCTCAATTTCCTAGGCATCCCGCTCAGCCAACTGGTGCATCGATCCCGAGGGCACCCACACTTTGCCCAACCCAGGGCTGCATTGGCATCTCCCCAGGACTCCAAGGGCACATCTAGTTTGCATAAAACGGAGCAGATGGCCTCACTTTGAGTACCAAGGAGTCTCCTGCAAGAGGTGACAGGCCCCAGCCCACCAGGCTCCATCTTAGCACCTCAGATCAAGATGGAGCAGGTGATGATGGGACCCACAGTTTCTATGGGCTGCAGTGGGAGCTGTGGCTCACAGTTGAGCCTCACTTAGGTGACCTGGAGCTCCCCCAGCAATCCCTGTGCCATGTCCTGGGGACATCCCCTCCAGAGTCTCAATCGGGAATTGGAGCAAGCAAGGAAGAAGCTGCCCCGGGGAGAATTCAGCCCAGGTTTCATGCTGAGCCCAGGAAGTTTAGGGAGTGCTGTGTTGAGGTCCCTGCAGAACAGGCCCTATCAGCTGACTGTGCTCACTGCTTGGATGCAAGAAGAAGCCCCTAGTCACCTGGGATGTCATGCCCTGAGCCTGCCCCAAAGCTCTCGACAAGCCTAGGGTTAAAGAGATCCTTGTAGGTGCTGGGTATGTGTCACTCTTCCTCCCTGCGGCGGGTGACTGGCCACACCCTGACTCAGAAGATTAGATGGTTTTAAAATCCCCAGGAGGCAGAAAACTGAACACAAGGACAATCATTTACTGGTGCAGACCGCTAGGGGTGCCACAGCTCCCCACTGCCTTCCCAATGTACTCTTGTCCCAGGGTGGAGTGGGGGGGAGAATCGGGCTTAGTCTCCACCTGTCACTAACCAGCTGCCCCTCCCAGCTGGTGAGATAACAGGCCAACCAGCAGCTCACTTAAGGGGGAGAGCCATGGGAAGGCTTCTGGAGGGGACCGTGCCATTCTGCTAGGGGAAAGGGTTGGCTGGGGAGCCTTGCTGGGTGGGCAGCAGCAGAAGCAGCCCTGCAGGGCCCAGGGCAGGCAGCAGGGCCTGGGTTTTCCTGTTGGGACTGAAGCTGAACTGTGTCTGCACAATGCAGCCCTGGGAAAAGCCAATGAAGTAGTGACCGTGGTAGGAGGTTCATTGATGCACTGGCTAGTGAGTTGGTCTCCCAGCTTACTCAGGAGTGGGGAAACCAAGGTGGGGTTTGGGGAGACCCTGTTACACCCCCCTCCAGGCTGACTGAACTCCCAGTTCTTAAAGTGCTGGCCTTTGAACACCAGCCTCTTCCCACCCACCACCACCATCTGCTGGACCCCAGGCCATTTGCACTTGTGTCTTCCTGGGTATGAATTATTCCCTATAACGTGCCTGGGCTCCGGCTGCCTCCTCCTCATTGCTCAAACAAGAATGAAAGGAGGATCCCCAGTCCACACAAGGCCTTGCCTCGACTAGGATTCAATGAGATCATGTTAGCTGACACATCTAGACAGGCATCAGTGCCTTTAATGCACACAGAGCTGATCTAGTTTGAGCTCCAACACAGCCAGCTGCAGATGTGTTAGGCTGCATCTTGATGGGGCTTTGCAGTTGAGTTAAGCTAACTCGACTGAGCTACCATGAAAGAAGCACGCAAGCTCCCTGCCTGTCACCACAGAGCCTTAGCACAGGGGAGTTACTAGGGCAGGTAGGAAAACAGAATTTCCCTTCGGCGGGAAATTCCGACATTTGGAACAAAAACAAATTTCAAAACCGGAGTGAAAAGTCAACATTGTCCACAGAGCACAACTTCTGAAAAGTTTGGATTCAAAAACATTGACATTCTTGACAATGCTGAAACCATATAAAACACGATATGTACTCTAAAGTCCATAAAGATAATACTGAAATTCTAATATACATCAAACTGAAATGAAAACGATAAAGTCAAAGTGAAACACTTTGACTTTATCGAAACAAAACCCTTTGATGCTTTCCCACTGAGAACAGCACGCTCCCACAGAATGTGCGGCTTTTGACAAAACTGCATTTCCCCATGGAAAATGGTTGCGTTGAAATGTTTTTGACCAGCTCTCTAGGTTACCCTACGGCCGCTAACGCACGCTAATGATACACTTTTTGTCCTAGTCTAGACAATGCCTTCAGATCAACAGCAGGGAGATCCCCACCTTGTGCAAGCCAACCTGAAAGAGAGCATTGGCTCCGCCCCAGAGCGGAGCCACCCAGCAAGACCCTCAGCCGAGCTAGTGTCGAGTGCACCGGCTCAGGGAGGAACGTACCATCTTGTAGTCCCGGTGCAGCTTGGTGTACTGCCACATGTTGGCCAGCAGGCTGGAAGCAGCTCTGGAGGACTTCTCGCTGTCCGAGCTAGGGCAAACACACAGATGACACAATGATGCTATTTGTTCCTCTCCCGTTAGTGTCTGTCTGGCACGGGCCCAGGAACCACAAGCGGGGACAGAGGGCGCTATGTGAGAGGCACTCTGAACAAAGGGTGAGGACTTGGCGGCGGGGGGAGAGCAGGAGAGGCGAAGCCATGGAGTACATTAGGACTAGATGGTCACTGCTGCACTCAGGCCTGAGAGCCCCTCACCATGACCACCATGCTGGATGTGGCTGGAGAAGGTACTGACACATGGGCCAGCCAACTCCTGGGAAGATGAAGTTGGGTGGGTAGGAGTGCCCCATAAACACCTCAGGGCGAGAGGATTATTCCCCAAGGTGCGCTCCCTTAGGGTAAGGACCTGGGATGACTCCATGGGAGAAATTCCTGGCAAGAAGACCCTCTCAGTGGTCATGGGACAGCTCTCAGAGTGTGTACCAGGGGGCTCGGACCAGCCCAAGCTCTGAGCGGGATAGGGGCTTTAGACTGTCCAGGAAGTCCCCATGTCCCACCACACTGATCTGGAAACACAGGCCAGGAAGAGGCTCTCAGACGTTGACCTGAGCTGAGCTCCTGTGCCCAAGGAGCGGAGGGGCAGGACTGAGGGCTGGGTAAGTGGGCTGGCTGGGGAGACATGCAGGCTCCCGCCTGATCCTACCTGTCCCTTTTCTTCTTGATGTAGAAGAGCTTCCGGAGGCCATCAAAGTAGACGATGTCGCGGGCGGCAATGGGGCTCTCCACCACCAGGTTGTTCAGCACAGCGATGATGTTCACAATGACATCGGTCGGGGGCTCCTTGTCGCCGATGCCTCCTGGAAGCTTCTCAATCAGATGGCTCACCACCTTGGTCGCTGCCGAGGCAAACGGACCGTCATCAAGGGCTGGCTCTATGGGCTGGAGCAAAGCACTGGGACTGGTGCCGCCACAGTGTCACCCAGGCCACGCAGCAGCTTGGAGAGGAGATGGCCAGCGGCCTGGGTGATGGGATAGCAACACGCACAATGGGGAGAGAGGCCTAGTGGGTGCAGCAAAGACCAGGACTTCCTGGGTCTCACTGAATGGCCTAAAGCAGGAAATCAGCAGCACAGCCATGGGGGGAGGGATAGCTCAGTGGTTTGAGCATTGGCCTGCTAAACCCAGGGTTGTGAGCTCAATCCTTGAGGGGGCCATTTAGGGATTGAGGGGGGGAAATCTCTCAGGGACAGTACTTGGTCCTGCTAGTGACGGCAGGGGACTGGACTCGATAACCTTTCAAGGTCCATTCCAGTTCTATGAGCTAGGAATATTTCCATTAAAATAAAATAAAAAAATTCCTAGGTGGCCCTAAACTAAGGGGAGGTGCAAAAGCTAGTGAGGACCGAGAGACCCCTACGCATCCACCTGTGGTATATGAATAGCACAAAAGGTGCTTAGATGCATGGGCAGAAAATAAATAGGGATTCAGCTTGGAAAAGACTGTTAAAACACCCGGGGCCTTGGAAATGCTGTGGGGGGAGACAAGTGGCTTAGACAGGAGTGTGCTATGTGCTGTTTATTCTTTTGCAATGTAGATTACACCCATCACTGCTGCCAGCTGTGTGTGCAGAGGGGTCATGCCATCAGTCAAGGTAGGGAAGGCCCATCTGTGCAGAGATCTGCTAGGGGTGCTTGGGCCCCTGGGCCCTTCTGGGCTGGGAAGGCATTGATGTGCCCAGGGGAGAGAGAAAGAGCTAACTAGGCCTGGCTGGTCCCAGGGACAATGGTGAGGACGCTCCCCCAGAAGCACAGGCAGTAAGAGGAGCTGGGAAGTCTCTCAGAAGAGCGGCCTGTTGCTAGCAGCAGCTCCTGCCGTATCTAACCCCTGCTGCCATCGACAGCCGCTGTCAGCCCTGGGCTCTCCCTGCAGCCCCCGCCCGCAGCACTCACCCATCTCGTCCTTGTTGCGCGCGTTGCGGGACAGATTGCGGATCAGCCCCGTCAGGGAGCGCAGCTGGTGATGGTCGGCCGTGCGGACTCGGTCCAGCACGGGGTTCAGGATCCGCTCCTGCTCCAAAGCTACCCTGCTCAGCACGCCAGCCCACTGGGGATGGGGACAGAGAAAGGGAGAGTTACAGGGGTGTTGCACTCTGGGCCATTCAATACCGACCTACCCCACCCTCACCACCCCGTCCCCAACCCCGTCCCTTCCACTCCTAGCCCGTGTATCCCCCCCAACCCCCACCACCCCATGCATCCACTTGATCCCTGCCACTCCCACTCCCCGCCCACACATCTCCCCCTCCCATATCTACCACCCCACCCCCGGCCCCATTCTCCATCCCTCTGGCGCTGCCTTCCCTAGCCCCCTCACACCCATATTTCACCCTCTGCCACAAGTGGTTGCCCCGGAGACAACGCTGCTGTAGTAGGGAGGGCTGGAGGCACAACTGCTCCCAGCCTGCCCTTGAATGCTGCCAGCTGCCAGGTAATGGTGGGCGCAGGGGGATGAGACCAGGGCAGGTGGCATCACTTCCTGAAGGGTGGGTACAGAGGCTCAGCACAGCCTGATCTCTCTGGGCCTTGGTGTGCAGGCCACTGCTGGGATTTGGTCTCCTTTCCCCCTGTGCCACTCCCTCTTCTCTTCATTTCCCTGGGGCATTCATCCCGTGGCTGGGAGGGCGGGAGCCTGCCCCTGGCTGGCCGATGCCCACCCTGGCATACAGACACAGTGACATTAGCAGCCCTGGGCTGTGGAGTGTCAGGGCACTGGGATGGGCAAGGCAGAGGTGGGATGCCACCACGGTTCAGCGCTGGGGGGGACCCGCTCAGCCATGCCACAGCCCTGAGAAATGCCCACTTGGCACTGTGCACCAGTCATCTCCCCCTCAGCAACTGGGCAGAGGTGACCAGAAGCCCTAGGGACCTACAGCGCAGCCAGCCTCCCTGCACTGCCCCACCGCGGAGCCCAGCCCCCAGGGCTGATTCAGGCTGGGCCTCTCTGCAGTGGTGGCTCCAGTCCGCAGAGGTGAAAGTAAGCCGGTACGCCCCCATACGGCGTTCTGGCAAGAGCTGGTGCGCTGTACCGGGGCAGCCTGGCTTCCCCTGGCAGCAATTTAAAGGGCCTGGGGCTCCCAGCAGTGGCTGGAGCCCCAGACCCTTTAAATTGCCCCCGGAGCCCTGGGGTAGTGGCTGCGGGGCTCTGGGGGCTATTTAAAGGGCCAGGGCTCCCGCTGCCTCTACTGCCCTGGGCCCTTTAAATAGCCACTAGAGCCCCGCCGTTGCTACCCCAGGGCTCCGGGGGCTATTTAAAGGGCCGGGGTGGTAGAAGCAGGGGAGTCCCGGGTCCTTTAAATAGCCCCCAGAGCCCTGCTGCCGGAGCCCTGGGGTAGCAGCGGCAGCTGGGGGCTCCGGCAGCAGTTTAAAGGGACTGGGGCGGTAGCGGCGCCCGAGCCCCGGGCCCTTTAAACTGCTGCCAGAGCCCCCAGCTGCTGCTGCTACCCCCGCGGGGGATGGGGAGGGCACTTACTGGTACAGGGCGGGCCGGGGCTGGCTCTGACCCCCCCATCCCTGCCCCTTTTGCCCGAGGCCCCGCGCCTTTCGGGGGCCAGAGTCGGCCCCAACCCAGCCCCGTACCAGTAAGTCCCTATTTCTACTTTCACCCCTGCCAGTCTGTGCCAGGCTGGGGGATGTATGGGTTGTGGTCACCCGTCTTCCAGCTAGTCTATCAGAGGCCACCACAGCCAAGGGGAAGGACTCAGCCTGGGTGGGATCGGACTGGCCTGTCCCCAGGCCCAACCTCACCCTCCGGTCTCCAGCGGTGATGTTCTGCAGCGCCCCTGAGGCCGCCTCCGTGGTGTGTTTGTTCAGCTCGCAGCGCTGCAGCAGCCGGTTGTAGATGCCCACGATCTGCGGGTTCCAGAGCCACTCCATCCCCTTGGGGTCCTTGGAGACCTCTGTGAAGGTCACCATGTCTGTGTTCATGTGGGACTGGGGGGCCGAGGAGAGAGAGAGACCAGCCCGTCAACAAAGAAACGCAGCCCTATGGGGGCCCTGTGCACATGGGGCAGCCCCGCTTCCCTCTCACCTCTGTCCCCAGCCCCATGACCCCCATCCCTATCACCCAGGAGCAACGCAACCTCCCTAAAAGTTGGGGGGCTACTGGCACCCGAACAATGGCCCCGCCCCATGCCACCCCTTCCCCCCCCGAGGCCCTGCCCCCACCCTCGCACTGCTCATTCCCCCGAGGCCCCGCCTCTTCCCCTCAAAACTCCTCCCCCACTCACTCCTCTCTGCCCCCTTCCCCCCCCTTCACTCGCGCTTACGGCCACCAGTGGGAGGGCATAGCCCTTCCAGCCACTTTTAAAAGTGATGGTGCCACGGCCTCTTGGTCCCCTGCAT
This sequence comes from Chrysemys picta bellii, assembly GCF_011386835.1. Taxonomy (NCBI): domain Eukaryota; kingdom Metazoa; phylum Chordata; order Testudines; family Emydidae; genus Chrysemys; species Chrysemys picta. Next base: position 29,721,542 of record NC_088794.1, on the reverse strand, counting down.
CCGCTTGACCCCCATTCTCTTCCCTATCACCTGTGCCCCTATGAGCACCCAGCTCCATCCCTTGATTTGTGACTCCCTCCACCTCAGATGGCTGCGTGGGCTCACCAGGGGAGCGTTCCAAAGCCAGGCACACAAGTATTCCTGGAAATCGATTTTAAATGTCCCTGCGTGAGTACTCTCACGGGAAGGTGCGCCCACTCTCAGCCAATCACAGACTCGGAAGAGCACCAGGTGATCAGTTATCTGATCAGTTCCACTCACCCACACCCACATTCACACACACACCCTGATCCACTGCCCACTGGAGGCTTCTGGCCTGGCCCCGGGCGGCTGAACGAATTATCTGCTCGCCCCTCGTTGCAGCGACCCAGCTCATCACTCACTGGCCATGTTCTGTTCGAGTCCCCTCATCACCCCCCAGGATGCGCCCGCCCACCCCGTTCTCACCTCTCGCACTCGCCTGCCTTGGGGGCTGAAGCAGCCCACCAGCTCCCCCGTCCCTGCAGTGCCGTCCCTCCGGTGCCCCTCCAGCCGCTGCAGCGAGGATGGGGGCATCTCGTCGTACAGACGGTAGGAGAGGTTCCGCAGCACGCACACGGCGTTCTCCACGCTCTGGGGATGGGGGAAGGGGGATCAGCCGGGGCCATTCACTCCAGCTGGCTCGCCTTTCAGAGCCCACGTGGGAGAGGCACTGGCTGGACCGTCCCGCCCAGCACTGCTGACAGGAGCCTGGGCCCAGCCAAAGGGGAGGCTGGGAACAGGGCCTCCCATCAGGGCTGGGTTAATGCTCCCGCAGTGCCAACACGACCGACAAAGCCCACAGCTGGCCAGCCCATGTCTAATGTGCCCATCACCCTGGTATCGGGGTGTCAATTCGCTCTCCAGGCTCAGTGCCCTGGTTTGAGGGGCTCCCAGTGAGCAGGAACACAGCCCTGCCCTGCCCTGGGACGGTTCATGGGGGTGGGCGGTGATCGGTTTCCCATTCCCTTCTCCAGCTTGCCTGGCTTGGGAAACTGACCCCGATACTCAGACCCTTGGCGGCGGGGCCGAGACGCGCCAGGACCCGTGGTGCCCAGTTGTGGAGAGCTGGAGCATGACTCAGTCTGTGCCTGAGAGGCGGACGGAGGCACGGGCTTTCCGAATGGAAACACTCCGCATTTGGGGCCGAAGGGGTCCTGAGTGACCCCCTGCAACCCTGGCCTCGCTCCCAGCATCCCAACCCCCACGTCCTCCCAGGCACGGTCCCCTGCCACTGGAGCGCTTCCCGTCTGGGTCAGAAGGCCTCGTCTCTCGGGGGAGTGTGGCTCAGACACAGGCTATGCACTGCCGGAGCCAGCCCACTGCCTTCCTTCTCCTGAAGAGGTGTGCAGGGGAGGGGGCCAGGGGTGCTGCACATAGGCTGCATGGCCCCTCCGTTGGGGCAGGAGTTTAGTAGGAGGCTCGGGATGGCCCAGGGCCGATCAGCTGGCAAAGGGCTCCGGGAGGCTGGCGGCTCTGATAGCAGCAGCTCTAGGGGTTAGGCTGCCTGTGGGGACTAGGCCTGGTCCCCTCAGCCACTCGCCACGGAACAGCCCCTGGGCACTCAGCTGGCCCTGCCTGCTCTTCTGTATGGCAGAGCCATGGCAGGCTGCAGACTGGTGGGGTGCGGGGAGAGAAACCCCCCATTGTTCTCAAGCAGGGGTGACACGGCCCAGCACCGGCCTGGGAACAGGGTGGCCCGGGTATGAACCAGCTACCGTCAGCGCAGCCTCGCTGGGCTGGCCAGGCTGCACGGGGGAGGCTGAAGGCTGGCCGAGGTCAGGGCTGGTGCCCGTGCTGTGCTGCCGGGGGCAGGGGAGATAAGCCCTTTGGGGCAGGGCCTAGCGAACCTCAGGCGTGTGGGGTGGGGCTAAGGATGTTGGTACCACGTGAAGTGCTGATCCGAGCCAGGAGGAAGCAGAGACAGGGAGAGAGCTTCACTCCCGCCCACATTGAGCCGCACCCCAGCCTAGGCTGTTCGCTCTAGGCGGTGAAGACGAGGGGTGGATCCCCAGCACAGACAGGCAGACGTAGACTCCCTCTGGGGGCAGGGGCCTCACCTTGTCCTCTGACTTCCCCACCTCCAGAGAGCTTTTGATGTAATTGATCATGGAGTCCACCAGCCTGTGGCACTCGCGCATCTTCTGCCGGGTCTGCTGGCTGGCGGAGCTGAGGTTCCTGCAGGGGGAACGCAGGGCCCAGCACTGTGAGATGGAATCTCCCCTGCCAACCCATGCCCCCAGCCTCTGCCGGGACCCCCTCCTCTGCCAGGCCAGAGCAATTGCCCATCTAGGATTCCCGCTCCAACAGTGGCCAACGCTGGATGCTGCCGAGGGAGGTGTGAACCCCTTGTAACGTCCCTCCGTGTGGAATACTAACTCTGGGTGGGCACTGCTGCCTGACCCTGGCTGCTCCCCAGTTCGGGCCCTGCAGCATGAGGACTGGGGATACAGTGTCCTGCCCAGGGGGCATGCAGGCCTTGTTCATAACACTGAGGGCCAGAACCAATACCAGAACCAAGAAAGTCTCCATTGCTCTTGGCCCAGAGCTCCCCCAGCCCGTGTGGCTCAGTGGCCAGGGCGCAGGGAACACTCTCCATGCCCAGGGGCTGGCAGAGCTGGTACCTGAGGAGGCCTGTGGAGTTGTAGAAGATCTCCGCTTCTGAGGCGTTCTGCTGGATGATGGCAGCGCTGCCCGTGCCGGAGAGCGGGGTCAGGATCAAGTCGGTGAGTGGCTCCAGGGTGTCCCGAGCCAGCCGGTCCTTTAGGGTGTCGCTGGAGGAGAGATTCCACAGGATCCCTGCAGGCCGCAGAAAGCAGCACTTAGCCCCAGAGAGCATCCAAACGGGTTGAACTTCTGGGCCATTTGTACCGGGGTTCATGCTCTCCTTCCTCTGACAAGCCTGCTGGGCTAGCTGCCCCTTCCAGGCTGCCACTCTCGCTTCCCAGAGCACGGGGGCTGCCACTCTTAGCTCGCAAGGGGGCTCCAGCAGCAAGTGACCTTTGCCCCCCCCCCGAGTGCCTGAATCCCAGCAGGCAGCCTCTGATCCGCAGCCACGGGAGGAGGCAGGGCTCAGAGGACTCTTCCCATCCTACTGGAAGCTACTCGGAGCTCAGAAACCCCGATGCAGTGACTTGACTCCCACAATGGCAGGCATGCTGCACAAGCCACTGAGTTTTGCTGGCGTCATTCGTGGCCCTGCTCTGTGTGGATGGGCAGCCTCTCAGGGTGGGGTCTAATTATCTGGGGCTATTAGTCATCAGCCAGCTGCACACAGGCAGCCAAGGAAGGAGACCCGCTGCCCCCCAGTTCTGATGAGCCCAAGGAGTGGCACCGACAGACATAACTAGCAGGGGGAGTTGAGAGGAGACAGACACTATCTGAATCCAAGCTGTGCAGGGCCCTGTTCCAGCAGCTCCGATGCCAAACAAAGCCTCTGCACTAGGGCGTTGCTGCAAGAAACACACAGTTTGTTGGGGGTTCCTGAAATTCCCAGGAACTTGTCGGAGCAGGGCAGCCCCGCAGGCTTGGGCATGTGCCACCCGCTGCATTCCAGAGCTCACCAAATCCTCCCTTTCCCTCCCCTGCCACAGCAGCTCTCAGGATAGAGCAAAGCATCTTGCTATCCCACTAGGGGTAGCATCACGGCCTGGGACTCAGGGGACCTGGGTTCAATTCCTGGCTCTACCACAGACTCTCTCTGTGCCCCAGAGCAAGTCACTGAGTCACTCAGTGAGTCTGATCCCCATCTGTAAAATGAGGAGAACGCCTCCCAGGGCTCTTGTGAGACTAACTGACTGTGAGGCACTCAGCCACAGAGACTCCCTGCTGCCGAGCTTCCGCCCCCGCTGCATCTGATGCTTTAGCAACAATGGCCTAGATTCCCTCGCTGGTGTAAATTCACTGCAGTGGGGCTTTGATGATTTACACCCGCTGAGGACCCAGTTCTGATCTCCCCGGGAGGCAATGGGACCTGACAAGGAGGTGCCCCGCCTGCCAGGCACTCCCTGTGTGCAGGGCAAGCCAGCCCAGGGCTGAGCTATCTGGCGATTGCTCTCTCCATCCTCCAGCTGCATTGAGCTAAAACCACTTTCACAGACTCCATTACGCTTGTAATAGGCATTAAACCCTTCGCATCATCGCTCCTGGGCCCGGCTTTCCCATTAGCCCTGGTATTAGCTGAGACAATCAGAGCCTGGCGGGCAGGATTAGAAAGGGCCTTTGTAACAGAGGCAAATGTAATCTCTGCTCTTGGCCTCTCCCTCACAGCGCTACCTGCGATACACAAGCCAGGTGGAATCTGGCCCCTGGCCAGGGCCCAATCTCCCCCTCCACCATTCATCTCACTCCCTCTCTGCTCTCTCCAGTAGCAGCAGCCAGTCTGGGCAGGAGAAGCCTGCATCCCTCCCCCATCTCTATATCTGCCTCAGCTCCCCACTCTTATCAGCACGCTCCCCACCTAGGAGGCACTGGGGTGTAGCCCAGCCTGGATACATAAAAGGGACAGCATCCCTTCCCATTCCATCCAGGGCAGCCTGGATGACTGACTAGTCCCTCCTCCCACGGGCAGGGCAGGACAGTCTGAGCTACCCACCCACCCCAGGTTCCCTGCCTGGCCCCACAGTGATAAGATCACTGATTGGCTGTACAGTAACCCAGGCTGCCAGCTCCTGCGAGCAGGGTTCACGTGCCTGCTCTCCCTGGCACGCCCATGGGCCCTGACAGCGCGGTGTAGAACCAACCGTGCAGTGACACTGACCCCGGAGGAGTGAAGTTCAGCTCGAGGCTGGCTGGGGGAATTGAGCTCTAGGAACAGAGGGCTCCTGCGCTGGCAGGGTCATCTCTCCAGCTCTACCATCGCTCCCTGGCCTGCATCACAACTAGGCCATGTAACCAACGGGCCTCAGCACACTCCCGTCGAGTAACCTTTGCCCTATCAGCCCGTAAAGACAGCTGAGGTCACCTGCGGGGCCTGGCACAGCCATAGTTTAGCCTGGTACTTTCTAACGAGGGGGCTTATATGGCTCCATCACCGTAGTACCTCACAACACTTAATGTAGATATCCTCACAACACTCCTGCAATGTAGGGCCGTGCTATTAACCCCAATTTGGGGGTGGGGACCTGAGGCACAGAGACTATGGGCTAGAGTCACAAAGGTACTTAGGGGGCCTAGCTCCCACTGAAATACCTTTAAGGATCTGAATTGCCCAGGGTCACCCAGAAAGTCTGGGGCACAGCAGGGAATTGAACCCAGCTCTCCTGAGTGCTAAGCCAATGCTCTAACCACTAGGCCATCCCTTGCACTCCAACAGACACTCTTAATGCTCACTATTCAGGATTGCGCTTGTCAGGCCAGGAGAGGAGCCATGTGCATGCACCCTCAGAGGCTGCAGGGCCATTCCCTCTCCTGCCATTGCTTCTGGGCAACAGGGTTTAACAGCTTCTTATCTGAACCCTAAAGTAGAACTAGACAAAAGAGTTCCAACGTATTTGTTCCCCGTCTTTCATCAAAGTCAGAAAGTTTGGCCAAAAACAATTTTTTCATTGAAATGTCAACATTTGAAAAACGTCAACTAGCCCAACTTCAAACGCCTTCCTCTCCCAGTATCTACCCAGTCTAGTGCCACCTGATGGAGACCTGGTGTAACTACAACAGGAGCCGACGGGGGTGAAGAATGAGGTGGAAGACAAAGAAAGAGCTATTATGGCCGGTTTTGGCTGATCCCAACAGAATGTGCTATCACCCATACAACTGCCTGGGAACACCAATTGTCGTGAACGGGCTGTCAGGACTCTCAGGACAATCTCCTGTTTTAGATGCTCCCAACTTTGCTGAGCTGAAAGTTTCCAGGTTTGGCTCCACCCAAAGAGGGATTTTTTTCAAAGCTGGAGTGAGATCTCGTTAGCCTTTGCTGAGACATGGAACTTCCCTGTCATTAGTCTGAGCAAAGCTTTCCAATGGCTTTTGTGCTTGCACGTAAGTTCTCCAGCCAGCTGCTCCTCACTGAGGACTAGGGCCCTGTGCTGGCTGCAAAAGCAGCATGTACATAGAAGGTGGGAACACAAGGAGGGGCAGGGTTGAACAGGATCCTGAAATATAAAGGGAGCCAGCAGTGGGATCTGGGGAAGAAGGGGGCTGTGATTTTGCACTGGAGAGATAACAGGGGCAGGCGATGCAGTCTAGAAGATCTGGTGCTGGATTGGGACTCAGGAGACCTGGGTCCTATTCCCAACTCTGCCACTGGCCTGCTAGGTGACCTTGGGCAAGTCACTGCATCTCCCCATGCCTCAGTTTCCCCTCCCACCCTTTGTCCATTTAGACTGTAGTCTCATTGGGGCAGGGACTTACTATGTGTGTGTACAGCACCTGGCACAATGGGGCCCTGATCTCAGCTGGGCCCCCTAGGTGCTGCTGCAACACAAGCAGTTTAGCAGTAACCCCAACAGACTAGCTTCCCTTTCCCCGCTCAGCCCGGCGCTCCCTCCCATGTACTGACCCGTGACGTTCTTGCGCAGCTCGTCGTCCTGCTCGCGTAGCGTCCTCATCAGCTCGTAGATGCCGTTCTCCTCCACCAGCGCCAGCTTGTTCTCGGCATTGTCGTAGATGAGGTTGCGCATGGCGCCGGTGGCGTGGTGCTGCAACTCCTTGTTGGGGTGGTTGAAAAGCTTCACCAGCTTGGGCATGGCTTGGAGGCTGCGAGCCTGGAAGGGAGGCAGGGCGGCAGGTGAGAGGTGATGGGGCCTGTAGACCCAGGAGTCTGCCCAGGCCTAGCCCGCACTCATCGGAGGCTGCCCTTCCCACAATGCACACACCCCGCCATCAACCAGGCGGGGACGAGCAGGGCCCCGTGGAAGCCATCAGCGTCACAGCCTGGCTAGGAGCGGCCGCTGCAGAGTGGTGGGGCTGTATCCCCCCCAGCATGTTCTGTCAGCGCCTGAGTGCACAGCTGGGGCGTCCCTTTCCCAGCATGCCCTTGGCATCTGCCCCCAGGCACCCATCCTCGCCTCGCCCCTCACCTGCTTCTTGGCGTCACTGTCGCTGTAGCACTTGTGCTGGATGTAGGCAGCTCCCAGCACCTGCAGGTTGGGGTCACTGGCCATCAGGTATTTCACTGCTGATGGCAGGTCAATGTCGTCAAACCTGGAAACCAAGGGAGGATCAGGAGTGGCCACCACGCCCCCTCAGGGCTCCCTCCTGCCCACCTCACAGTGGGGCTCCACCACGTCCTGCATGCTCTGCCGAGGTGCCCACCAATTCGACCCATGTCACTCCTTCACCTGGCCCAGGACACAGGGTCGCCCATCTCTGGTCAAAGATGACGGCCAGGGCAGGACTTCTTCAGATCCCATCACACTGCTCCTAGCAGCCTGTAGGGGTCACTCCTGAGCAACATGTGCTATCCCTCCCATGCCCAGTGCGTCACGGCTATAGCACTGCAATCTGGAGCAATGCTAGCCCAGGAAGCAACAGGGCCCAGGGCAGTCCTTTGTGACAGCATCAGTACTGCTGCTCCAGCTCCCCTCTGCTTTGCCCCCACACCCTACGGATGACCAGGTGAGCTGCAGAATTTACCCGTCGCATGGGGCTGCATCAGGCAACAGGTCGATCACTTAGATGGAGGGATGGTCACGCCCCAAACCATCCACAATGCAGGAGACTACGGAAATGCACCAGGGAGGCAGACCCGGGAACCAGCAGAAGGGAGGCTATGCCTGGCCCAGAAGCCCAGCTCCCCTGGTCCCTCTTAGGAAGCTCGGCACGTTCCTTGATCCTTGTCAGGTCGGCTGGGAGCTTCACAGACCACCCCTGCCCACAAGCCCTGACTCCTGGCTACCCCCTGCACACTCACCCGCCGGAGTATGAGTGCTGGGTTGTCAGCGTGTTGTGCCCATTGTACATGTCGATGGCGCGCAGGTCCTGCAGGTGGTGGTTGGACTCAGCCAGGCTGCGCACAGAGGGGGCCCGGACGTTGCGCTCCATCATGCCCACATAGGAGCTCCCCACACCGGGCTGGGAGGCCGAGAGGCTGCTGAAAGAGCCAGTGCTCAGGCGGGAGCGGTTGTTGCTCTGGAAGCGCTGAAGGGTGCGCATGGCGGGCGCGCGGATGGTCCGGTTCTGAGGCACCTCCACGCTGTCCATCCAGTCGCCTGGCCCCTTCATCCCAGTGTTAGAGCCAGCACTCATCTGCCTCTCAAAGGTGTAGGATCTGGTGAAGTTGCCATTGCTTCTGCCTTTGTAGAGGGCCCCCGGGCTTACCTGCTCCGAGATCACGCTGTAGCGATCATCCATGCCCGCAGGGTTGCCCGGCCCGTCCGCCAGGTGCAGCGACCGCAACGACATGGTATCGAAGTTTGGCCGGGCTTGGTAGTTCCGCTCGTGAAAGGAATTAGGCCGCGCGGAGGTGCTGGCGGCCTGCGACAGGGTGTAGCTCATACGGTAGGCTGGGCCCTGGGGCACACCCCCGTTGCTGATGGTAGCCATCCTCTTGTGATGTGGGAGGTCCACAGCTGAGCGGGAGGACCAGCCGGTGGACTTGGTGGTGCTGTACCCATTCTGGGCTGGTGGCTGATACAGCTGAGGGAGAGGGGAGAAATGGGTCAGCAATGTCTCATTTCAATAGGAAACACACAGCATGTCTTGCTAACTTCTGGCCCAGCAAAGTGAGCGTGGGATCTGAGAATCAAGCTGGGGTCTTTTCCTCTCACCCCTCATCACCAGGAAGAGAAATTCTGCAGGCTCAGTTCCACCCTCAGTAATGCCCGTACAGCCTCCACGAAGGCCACTGAAAGCTAACGAGATTACAGTCATCTGACGCCCTTGGCTGAGACAGTGGGTTGGACAGGTGTACTGGGAGTCACCACTGGGCCTGCAGACCTTTTAGCACTGGAGGGGACGAGTGAAAGGGAACCAACCTGGCGTGACACTCAGATCCCAGCTGAGTTTGTTGGTTTTAAAAACACCATTTGACGCGGAGGCCTTGAGAGACCAAGGGAGAAACCCTGGCTCTAGTGAATGGGAATTTCACCACTGACTTCGGTGGAGCCAGGATTTCACCCACTAACCAAGGCGGCATGTTTGACAATGGTGCAGCGCAGAGCTGGCTCTGAGGCCTGCAGAGCTCTCTGACTGCCAAGTGTTCTTACTGCCTTATGGGAGCTTTGTCCACCACTACAGAACCTCGCCCCCCTCCCTCCACCCTGACTGGCGCCTGGGGGAAACGTACCCCCCACTACCATTATTAGGATCAAGTGCTTTCCCACGCCTGGCTTGGAACCCAGCCATCCACTGCCAGTGACTGGGCTTCCTAAGGGCTACAGGAAGAGAAGCAACTAGCTGATGACCTGATCTAGCATGCCGATGGCTGGGTTCCAGATACAATAGTGATGGGAGCCATATAATGACCCACCAGCCAGACCGACCTGTCTAGCCACACACTGCAGGTGAGCTGGTACTTACAGTGCCCTTGGTGTCTAAACCATTGGTCTGGGATCTGGAGCTGAAGGACTTCTGCAGGGTGTTGCTGTACTGGCCCTGGGAGGAGCTGCCACCTGCAGGACAGACAGACAGACAGTGTTCAGCAAAGCTAGAAATGTGCTATGTGGTTCTAAGCACAGCACTAGGGGCATGGGGACTGGGGCAGCCCTGGGCTGGGGCGTAAAGAGGGGATCACTACACGTGGATCTGAATACCCAGTGCTCTGATGGGGGGATGCTGCAATCTGGATTTGGTGACTGTCTGCAATCGGCTGAACTGCAGCCCTGGAGCCAAACACCCACACGCTGTGGTGGAGTCTGGCTTTGGCTCAGGAGCTTCGGAACGCTGCAGCCAGCTGGGACCCATCCCTGCTTGGTAGCCACAGGGAGGTTCCCACGTCATGGGGCAGGGCGCTATAGGGTGTAGGAGGTGTACGTAAAATACCCGCCAAGATCCCATCACGGTGCTGAGGGCTCAGCGTGGGCTGCCTCTAGTGCCTGGTGAATGAATGGCCTGCGTTAGTGGAGGGGAAGGTGGGAGCTGGTCATCTGCTGCACCTAAACCTGCCGAGCACGGGTTCGACACAGCTGCAGCACCGAGCCCTCACAGCACACAGCCGGCCCAGGAAAGCCCAGGAGCGCACCCAGGAGCGTGCAGGCCACACGGGGACGTGGCTGAGTGAATGAGGGATGCTCCACAAGTGGCAGGAGATTAGCTGACTGTGGGAGAATTCTCTGTCATGACCCACAGCAACTTCTTCTAAGTCAGCCCTGGGCTCCCCCAGCCCCCACATACCTCAGTCCTGACCTGTAGCATGCCTGGTAGTCCAGTCCTGGGCCCCACAGAGCCTTGCCTAGGGTTACCATATCTCATAAATAAAAAAAGAGGACCCTCCACGGGCCCTGGCCCCGCCCATTTCCCCACCCCTCGCCCCGCCCCAACTCCCCCCCTTCCCCCCCTAACTCCGCCCCCTCCTCCCTCCCACTCCCAGCCAGGGGGAAAGGGCTGCCCCAGTGCTACCGGCTTCAGGGTTTGCCGGGCAGCCCCCAGACCCTGCGCCCCCAGCCGGCGCTTCCCCAGCGCAGCTGGAGCCCGGGAGGGGAAGCGCCCAGCGGGGGGCGCAGGGTCTGGAGGCTGCCCAGCAAACCGTGAAGCCAGTAGCGCTCGGGCTTTGGGCAGCCCCTATGCCTCCGGACCCTGCGCCCCCAGCCGGGCACTTCCCCTCCCGGGCTCCGGCGGCGCAGGGTCCGGAGGCACGGGGGCTGCCCGAAGCCGGTAGTGCTCGTGCAGCCCGGCTCTTAAACAGAGCCGAAGAGGAGCAAAGCCTCCAGCCGCGGCGGCTCTGCTCCTCCCCGACTCTTCGGCTCTGTTTAAGAGCCGGGCTGCCCGAGCGCTACCGGCTTCGGGCAGCCCCCGTGCCTCCGGACCCTGCGCCGCCGGAGCCCGGGAGGGGAAGTGCCCGGCTAGGGGCGCAGGGTCTGGAGGCACGGGGGCTGCCCGAAGCCGGTAGCGCTCGGGCAGCCCGGCTCTTAAACAGAGCCGAAGAGTCGGGGAGGAGCAGAGCCGCCATTTTCCCGGACATGTTCGGCTTTTTGGCAATTCCCCCCGGACAGGGGTTTGAGTGCCGAAAAGCCGGACATGTCCGGGAAAAAGAGGACATATGGTAACCCTAGCTTTGCCCATGCACCCCTGTCCTGACATGCAGCCCCCCTCGTACCCCAGCACTGGGACCCACCCAGCTCTGATAATGCTCCCCAGTCTTGAGCTGCACCCCTCTGCTATTCCAGCCCTGGCGCCCCACGCAGATCTGCCAACACACCCCAGGTCTGTTCTACAGCCCCTCTGCTATCCCAGTCCCAGACCTGCACACAGTTCTGCCAGTGCATTCTCATGTTGCCCCATTCTACTCCCAACTATTCCAAACACAGGCCTCTCTAGAGCAGAGAGGAGGCGGTGCTGATGACGCAGACTGGTCTCTGCTGGGCCCAGGATAAAGCCGCTGAATGCTCTCACGTGTGACTCAAGGTAGGGAGGGCTGGAATTTCGCAAGGGGCGCATTTTGTTAATCTAAAAATGGCCCTTTTTTCTCTCCCATCCATGTTTTTTGTGAAATTTTTCACAACATTTTCCACAAACCATTTATTGCATTTTTTACCCAATATTTTTATTGGAAATTTTACCGACCATTTTCATTTCTCAGTTTCTATTTTTGAAAATGATTTTTTTTTAAATTGGAAATAATTTTTCAAAAGAAAAACCCTGTCATGTGCCTTACCCTCCCCCCCCATTCATTTCTTAACAAAGACAAACAAAATGCTAAAAGAATACAAGCGAAATAACAATGTTGGAAATGGCCGCTCACATTCCCCAAAACCTTTGGAACAACTGAAAAATGAGGGGAGTGCGGGGGGGGGGAGGGGGGAATGGTGGGTTTTGGTTTCTTGTTTTTTCTAGTTTCCAACCAGGTCCCAAGCTGGGGTAGGTCGAGGTAGCTCCACTGGGGTCAACGGTGCTAGACACCCTGAAGGAGCTGTGGCTGGCTGGGCTCCATTGAGGTCAGTGGGACTCTCCAGCTGAGGATCTCTGGCCAGACTGTGCAGGGAGGGAAAGGTTCGCCAAGCAGGCCTTGTTTACGCTGAACGGCTCACCGGGAAACTGAACTCTCCACTTCCCACCTGGTTTCCCCACCCCCTTTCCCAGCCAGACTTGCTCTTGTTAAGAGCGAGCCCATTTAACAGCGGCCTTAGGTACAAAGGGCCTTTAGAAGGCAACAGCTGACACGAGTCCTGGAGATCTGAAGGGAGGAGCCTAGCGGGTGAGTGGAGAGCAGTGCGGTGGAGAGGCTAGTGAGTAGGGAGACCAGATAGCAAGTGTGAAAAATCGGGATGGGGGTGGGGGGTAATAGGTGCCTATATAAGAAAAAGCTCCAAATATCGGGGCTGTCCCTATAAAATTGGGACATCTGGTCACCCTACTGGTGAGCAATTAGTTCACCATGGGAGACCTGTGCTGAGACCCAGCTGGGGTTACAAGTGGAATGTGTCCAACCAGCTTCAGTTCGACCCATGGCCAATATTTGCCCCTGCTACAAAATCAACAGCAGAGCTAAGAGCGGCTGGGGGTGTCTGCAGCATCTAAGCTCCCATTTAAAGTTAACTGAAGGCGGCAGTTTCTCTTCTCACTGACGCCATTGATGTCACTGGAGATCTCCCTGGTTTACTCTGGTGTCAGTGAGAGGAGAACCAGGCCCTTGCTCAGTTCTAGCCCTGGTGGTTGCCAAGAAACCCATCCCAGTTTAGCCAACGCTGGGTTAGCTCAGGCTGATGCCGTAGGTGGGAGGAGCCTCACTCTCGCTACCAAGAGGCTTGAGCTTAGGAAGCGAGATGTGGGAAGAGTCAGCCTAAACAAAGAGCTCTGTGTGGCTTGAAAGCTGGTCTTTCTCGCCAACTGCAGTTGGTCCAATCAAAGATATCACCTCCCCCACCTTGTCTCTCTCATATCCTGGGACCCACACGGCTATACTGCACTGCCTAAGGAAAGCCAGCTATCCGAACACCAAGCAGCCAGAACGCCATCAGCTTTCATTTGTGACGTCATCACCCCACTAGCTCACCAGTGGGCCAGAAAGTCGTCCAGGGTAGCCAAGAGCTGAATTTCTGCACGCTTAGCACCTTTCAAAATCCAGCCACTTCAGTTAGGGGCCTAACTGGGAGCTGAGTTGGGTTGACAAACTGTCTCATTCACTCCATGGAGAGAACTGATGGAGATGTGGAACGTACAGCAAAGCTCCCTCTCCTTTGATTGCTGTCCGGTTTAGCAGCTACACTCTCTCCCCTCCCGCCTCCGGGGAACATGGGGCTACTTGCCCCATTGACAATGTATACTGTGCAGTTGTAGCCCTCCCAGGATATTAGAGAGACAAGGCGGGCGAGGTAATATCTTTTATTGGACACTCAGAGCTGGGTGTAGCTCCGCAGCTTGCCTCTCTCCCCAACAGAGGTTAGTCCAATAAGAGCTATTACCTCCCGCAGTTTGTCTCTCTATTGACTTAACGACAGAGGTCAGCTCTTGAGTGTTTTCTAGCAACCTAGGAGATGCAGACAGGGAAGTGAAACCATGCCCATTGCTAGCGCTGAGAGGCGGGCCCAGCATTCTTTCACCATACTCCAGGTTGAGCGGGATAATTGCTAGTCCTTCTCAACTCTTGCTTACCCGAGACACTATCCATGCAGCACAGTGACTGGAGATCATGTAAGGAACAAGTTTTGGAGCTTACTTATTGACAGCTGGCCTGAAACACAAGTGGATTGGTAAAATGAAAGTGGGACTGGGTTCCCAAAGGCATTGTGCAATTTACTGCCATTCGTAAGATTACCGTCATTTGCATACTGATTTTCATGTCGGTCCTGCCTCTCCCCACTGCAAAATCCTCGCTTTGTGACTGGACAAACCATCCCAGCAGTTGGCACAATCGGCACCTCTCAGGAGAGGGCTGGGATAGTGGGGAGGCTGCAGGCCAGGACTGGGGTACGTTGGCAGAGCGCTGGGGTAGCCTGCACAGCACCTGGCTCCGTTCCCCCAGGCGAATGTTCTACTGCTTGGGAAAGCCAGGGGCTGACGGGAGCAGTTACAGCCTGGCCAACTTAGTGACTAACCCAACCGTGTCCATGTCTCCAAAGGGCTGGAGCCCAGGACCTTCTCAGTGGGCTCCTCCACCTGCCCCACAATACCCTGCCTGGGCCCTGCCACTATTCTCATGGCTGGGTTTGCCCCTTCAGCAGCAGGAAGCCTGGGAACAGAGAGGCCCTGAGAGGCTGCGTTGTATAAACACATTCCTCCTGCACGCTCAATTCCCGGGAATCAGCCTGCACAGGTTGGATGTCTGTTGGGATGAAGTAAAACCTGGGGGAAATCTGGCAGGAGGAAATGGAAACATACACGCTCCAATCTCTTGCAATCCCTGGCAGGATCAAACAAGCCATGGAAGCCCTGTCACATGCACTGATATTTGGGGCAGCCGAACAGCTCACTCCACCTCAGGTGAGCCTCTCCTGGGAACCCTTGTGTGGGGGGCTTATTGTCTGTGGGGTAGGACGGCTCCATTTGAGCTCAGAGCTTTCCACAGCCTCTTCCTCTCGTGCGGGCAGGACCGTGAGGAGATGTTCCACTTACCAATGTTCCTGTCCCTTGCCCCAGCTCCCCAGTGCGTGATCAGGGAGGAAGCCCAGTAGCTGGCCTCTCTCAAACCCCATCCCCAGGCCTGCTGGCCAGCCAGCATGGGTGGGATGCGAGAGATCACTGTGTCTACAAGGAGACAAAGCCAGAGCAGCCACACTGCACTGACAGACACAATCCCAGGAGAGACAATGCCAGAGACATCTGCCCAGCGTGATCCTGCAGCTCCTGGAGGCATCACAGCAGACAGGGCTGAACTGGCCCGTTAGAGGGGGCCTAGCTTTGGGCTGGGAACGGCTACAGCAAGGGTCCTTGCACCAGGTCCTGCGGTAAATTGGCACAAAGGTCTGGGGGCTTCCAGCACCTACAGCCCAACCTCCATCTCAGAGGCAGAGCAGAGACAAGGGATGGGAGCAGGCTCACGACTGTCTGTCTTCTCCTTGACTCTGCTGGCCAGGTGACCCCTCAGGAGTTCCTGACCCATAAGCCGCCAGAGGGCCATGCTAGTGCTAAGAAGATCCTGCCAAGTGGCAGCTGGTGAGGAAGATCACAGCCCCATGCTGGGCCCTAGCCACGGCTCAGCTGTGGCATAACTCCAAGGGCAGGCTCTCCGAGAGGCACACACTAGCCCTGCTCGGCTGACTTGCTGGTCGCTGGAGTTTGGGGCAGGAGGGAAAAGGCCTGAATGAGTTAGCGCCTGAGGGGGTGGGGCACCATCGGGACATTTTCCCTTATCAGTGAGTACACAGAGTAACTGATAATGCCAGGGACCCAGCTCTGTGGGGGTAAACGGGGACCCTGAGGCCAGGAGATGGAGCCCCGGCTGCCCCTAGAAGCTGGGAATGGAAATCCTGGCACTGGAAACATAAGAACATAAGAATGGCCATACTGGGTCAGAACAAAGGTCCATCTAGCCCAGTATCCTGTCTTCAGACAATAGTCAATGCCAGGTGCCCCAGAGGTAATGAACAGAACAAGTAATCATCAAGTGATCCATCCCCTGTCGCCCATTCTCAGCTTCTGGCAAACAGAGGCTAGGGACACCATCCCTGCCCATCCTGGCTAATAGCCATTGATAGATCTATCCTCCATGAACTTATCTAGTTCTTTTTTTAACCCTGTTATAGCCTTGGCCTTTACAACATCCTCTGGCAAGGAGTTCCACAGGTTGACTGTCCGTTGTGTGAAGAAAATACTTCCTTTTGTTTGTTTGAAACCTGCTGCCTATTCATTTCATTGGGTGACTCCTAGTCCTTGTTATGAGGAGTAAATAATTCCTTATTTACTTTCTCCACACCAGTCATGATTTTATAGACCTCTAGCATATCCCACCTCAATCCTCTCTTTTCCAAGCTGAAAAGACCCATTTTTCTTAATCTCTCCTCACATGGAACCTCTTCCATACCACTAATCATTTTTGTTGCTCTTTTCTATACCTTTTCCAATCCCAATATATCTTTTTTGAAATGGGACGACCACATCGACACATGTGTCCAACACCCGGGGCCCTGCTCCTGACATAGCCCTGTGCATGCTGCTGGGATACACTCAGAATACAGAAATCATCCTACTAACCTGGCAGACTCCCACCACTTCCTGTGGGGAATGAGAACACCCCCCCAGCTCCCCCAGCGCGTACCCCCAGTCACAGCACATGCATGACTGAGAGGCACCACGTGTCAGGGAGTCCAGAGTTCTCAGGGCAGCCACCCACTAGCCAGGGCAACAGGCACCCCTGGCCACGTTTGCCCTGCGTTGTTTCCCAGTGTCATTTCCCTCCACTGTTAGGGATTAAATACGACTGGTGCCTTCACCTCTCCCGCCTGGCAAGCTTGAGTGTGGCTCAGGCTCTGCATCTGTACCACGCAAGGAGATTCCTGCACTACAGGGAGAACATGCCACCCTCTGAACACAGCTCAAGGGCCACCCCTTGGAACAGAGAAGAGTGGAGAGGGCCCAGAATGGTAACAGCAGAGGGTTAGCGTTGAGATGCATGGGCAGCGCTTGGAGTGGGGGGTGGGGCAGCACTGAAATAGGAGGGGGGCTGTAGGTCAGGACAGGGGTGCATGGCAGTGTCAGGTAGGTTGCAGGACTGGGATAGCAGCGGGGCTGTAGGTCAGGACTGGGGTGCATGGCAGTCGGGTGGGTCCCAGGGCTAGGATGGCAGAGGGGCTGTAGGTCAGGACTGGGGTACATGGCAGAGTCGGGTGGGTCCCAGGGCTGGAACAGGAGGCATTGCTACCAAGTGGCACGGAGTTGCAGTCTAGTGCTTCCCTCTCACTCCAACTCCTGCCATGTGGGGTGGACAGACGGCACTACACGTGACTCAGACTCACTGCTCTTGGCTGTCTGGAATCCTGCCTGCCCCTCTTAGCTTCCCCAGCTCCCTCCCTGTCTAGGTGGCTGCTTCTCTGGGCAGACCCAGCCCCCTGTCATTTACCTGCCTGCCCCAGCCACGCCCTCGCGCGCGGCCAGCAGTGCAGGTTAACTCCTGAGTGTATGACAAAGTTCAGTGAACACAATACACCCGGGGAGAAGAGGTGGGTGCACAGGGGCCTTCCCTCTGCTCCCCACACTCTATCCCAGCTCCAGCACCCCCTCAGTCCTGGGTGGTGATGGGAAGGGTGGGGCGTGGCGGGAATGCCTGTCTCCCACGAGAGCCTGTAGCATGCCCAGCTCCATGCCAGAGCCCAGCCTCAGGGACTGGATTCCATGGCAGGATGGAGGCCGGGGCTGGGCCCAGACAGGTGGATAGCATTGATCAGACAGGTCGGTATCTCGGGGGTGAGGCCCAGTAACTTCACTGGCTGCAGGTCGCGGCACCGTCTGCCCTGCTGGGACACATGACACTTGGCTTTCAGGGTAGGGAGAATCAAGAGGGCTGTGCGCTGCATTGGGTCTGCAAAACAGCCGCTCTGGGGGGTTTCCATGGCTGGGAGCTCCGGCTACAGCAGGGGCAGGCAGGTAGCAAGCTGTCACCTCGGAAGAGGGGCAGAGGAAGGAGAGGTGCATTTCCATGCCTCCCTTCAACCCCCATAGCAATGGCCCCGGCTCTGTGCTTAATTTGTGCCTCAGCCCCGGCACCTCCAGGCCTGGCAGTTCACAGCCCCGGCACCTCTGCGTGCTGCATCAGTCAGGAATGTAAAAAGATTGCTTGACCCTGACCCCTCTTTAATTACAGATTAAACCTGCCCTGGATCCCATCCAAGCCAGCGATTTCCTCCTCACGCGCAACACTTCCTATCTTAGCTGAATGCAGCCCGGCCACCAGCTCTGATTTCTTCTGATCACCAGCTGCCAGCCCTCGCTGGGGGCACAGCTCTTCTGCCTGCTCCCGGGGGGGAGGGGCTCCGCAACCTCCTTTGCTCTGCCTGCCTTTTCTGTGCCTCTCCTCAGCTTGTACTTTCCTTTGTTCTAGCTCCCTTCCCCACATTAAACAAACAGAAAATAACAACCTGTGGCTTTTTCTGTACCTGTTCCCAACCTTCCCCTTCTACATGCTCAGTAACTGCTTTGGTCCATCAGCCCCACCCCACCCCTCAATCTGTTTCACCCCAGCTGCAGACTCTGTGTCAACAAAGGCAGAGAAGAGGCAGCCTAATGGTTCTGTTGGGCAGTCCCCTTGAGGGGCAGGCAGGCAGGCTGTGGTGCTGGCCCCAGTGCCAGGAAGGAGCTGGGGGGAGCATTCCCGGGGTCTGGCTGCAGGAAGGCGGTGGCGTGGCACTGAAAACACGCCTTTCACCTAAGCCCCAGCACTGGCACACAGGAATCACACTCATCTCCTGGCCTGTCTCCTTGGGAGTGAGAACAGGGGAAGAGTTTAAGAATAAGGCCTTTGTGTCTCAGCCTGGAGTCAGGGAGCTCAAGTCCCTAGGGGGTTCCCGCCGTGTGGTGCTAGTCACAGTAGCGAGATTAGGGGCAACAGTCTCTTTTAGTGAGTGGAGACAGGCAGCCTCGGAGAATGCCTGTCAGGCTGCAGGAAAGCAGCTCTTGGGCTAGGACAAAATTCCAGGGCAGGGTGAGGGTGCAGCGCTCAGGATTAGATTGGGACGGAAAGAGATCAAAGGAAGGAGAAGCCACAAAGGCAGCTCCAGGTGTGCGTGGGAACTGCTCGGCTGCTGGTGCTCATATCCTGGCAGTTCGGGGAGATACACCCTTTGCCTTTCTCCACTGCCTTCCCCACCCAGCAGCCTCAGAGCACGTCACAGGCATTAATCAAGTCAGCCTGATAGAGGGTTTGTGCAACACCTACAATGGGGCCCTGATCCATGACGTGGGGTCCTGGGAGCTACCACACACACATAATAAACACCACCGCCCCAGGAGGCAATTGGCATTGGACAGGTGCGGAACCGATGCACAGCGAGGCTAAGGAACTTCCCTAGGTCAGGCAGGAAATCCATGGCAGAGTCTGGATGAGAACCGATGGACCTGAGCCACCACTGGCCTGCACCAGTGGGCAGTGAGCGTGACACTCTCTGATTCTGAGGGGGTAGCTTTTTACACCCAACTTGCACTAGTGTGAACGACTGCTGGGGTCCGTCCCAGGCCTCCCCACTTACAGTCCTGGGCTGTAACAAGCCATCCTCCCCCCAGGAGAAAGGCGCAAGGGTCTTGAGGGACAGGAGGTCAGCTCCCTTCAGCCCCTCAAACACACACTCTCTAAACACGGTGACATTAAATGAAATAGCTACTAAATGCTTCACCGTCACACATCCATAATAGACAGAAACCTCTTGGGTCTGTCATCCCACGTCCAGTCTGCCGGGTGCTGTAGGGACTGTGACTGGGGGGAGTTAGGGATCGTGCACCGGGGTCAGAGATCGGCTAGTACACGAGACCCTTCGCTGGGGGCGTGGGAGCAGCACCTCGGCAACGTTCCATGGGGCAGTGATAAACTAGATGCATGGAGTGAGCGGGGGCTCCGCCAGCTCAGAGGCAGCCGTGCAATGCCAGAGCAAGTAAACAAACAGGTCTCCCCCAAGCCAGTATTTGAAACCCACCACAGTCCTGATCCCTGCTGACATCTGCTGGATTGTGGCTACTGGCATAGCTCCATTGCACCTGTGGGGGGGGGGGGGCATCCTCTCCCCACCCCCAGCTTACAGTCTGTGCCCCAAATCCAGACATCCTAGCAAGTAAAAGCAAGCGGTACAAACGTGTCCAGGGGGCACCTGGCTTGTATGTTACAGAACCGGGGGGGGGCGGAGGGGAGGGGGCATTCCGAGCAGCACGTGGGCTCGGCAGCTTGCACGCGAGGCCTTGTCTCCAAATGATTTGAGAGGCTCATAGGCAGCTAGGGGGGTTCTGGAGTGGAGACCCACTGCCCGGCTGGAGGAGCCGGGGCTGTGTCTTCCATGTACGGACGGGAGGGGGGGCAGAAACTTCCCCCATGGGGAAAAATATGAAATTTTATACGTTTGCAAAAAACAAATCCCCACCCCTGAAAAGCGAATGCTGGGAGTTTCCCCAGGCCTAGCTCACAAGTGCCGCTGGCAAGTTCTCCCCCAGAGCGTTGAGGCCCAGGCGCCCTAGCAGACCTGGGGAAAGATAAACACACTCCCGTCCCTTGCCTCATTCTCAGGCCTCACCCCGCCCCAGAAAAAGAGAGAAAGGAAAATGGGGAAGGGCTGGGCTCTGGGTGTGCTGGGCTGTCAGGCGTGGAAGGCCAGCCCTAGCGTGCAACCAGGAGAGGGCTGTTGCAAAACAGAGACACTGGAACTCCCAGCAATGCAATAAACAGGGAGTGCTGGAAAGCCCGGGCTGGATTATTCAGGGAAGGAGCCAACAACAGGTGGGAGCCCCTTGCTTTGTTACTTTCTCTTGTGCTGGTGATACCCACAGGGGGAGCTGGCCCCGTCAGACAGTGGGGCACGGTTCACCCCCTTCCTGCCCAGTCTGCCCCACATGGACCCATTCCTTGGCCTCTAGGGCCCTGGCTGGAGCCCCGATGGGTTCTGCCCCCCCCCATTTCCCCAGGGAGATTCCCCCAAGTTCGAGCTCCCTCCACGCAGTGTGGGCTGCGATTCTCCCCCATTAAACCTGCTGCACAGACCCGTAGAGAGAGAGCAAATGTATGGCACAAACAACACCCGCCAGCCTGGGAAGGCCAGGTCACCTGTCTCAGAGGCAGAGCTCCCATTAACACAGCAAGGAGAGCAGCGCCTTCCCACGCAGGAGCTCAGCACGAGTCAAACACGTTGGCCAGTTGAACCTCCAACACCCCCCACCCACCCCCAAGGACAGGGAACGATCATTATCCCTATTGTACAGATGAGGAAACAGAGGCAAAGGATAGCAAAAGTGACTCGCCTGCAGTCACAGAGCTGAGCAAAGCTTGCCTCCCAGTCCCCACCCCCTGTATAATCCCATCCCCAGCAGAGGTGACAGATGAGAGGGGCTGGAGCCCTGCCCCCAAAGCCAGCAGTCCGGCCCCTTAGCATAGCTAGCTTTGGAGGGCACTGCGTCCTCGTCTGTGAAGCCTGTCACGCTGCCAGTGCGCCCCCCCCCCTTACCTTTGTCCTCGACGTAGTCGAGCCCAGGTCCGTTTGTCCTGGGGATGGAGCCGCTCTTCTGCAGCATCCTCATGCGGACCTGCTCCTGCACCCGGGCGCTCTTCAGCAGCTCCGCGTCGGGCGCTTCCTTGCTTTTCCTGCCCAGCTGCTGGTCCGAGGGCAGTGCCAGGGAGCTCACGCCGGCCTCCGGCTGCAAAGCCGAAAAGAAGAAGTTATTCTCCTGCATGGCTCCTGTCCCGGCCAGGCGGGGAGTGTGGCTCCGTCTGTCCCAGGGCCCTGGCTCTGCCAGGGAAAGGTCCCACTGTTGCTAACACCAGTTCCAGTTCCTCTGTCCGTCTGAGCCCAAGGCCAAGCTGAGACGCCAGGGAGCTGAGGGTCTGCAGCAGGAGTGCAGGGTGGGGACGGCTGCCAGATCCTGCCTCGGCCCTGGCTGGGGAGTCAGTCTGAGCTGCTCTGGGGAGACGGCACTGGGTGCCCCCGGCCCACACCACCCCTATCCTCGCACAAGTGCTGGCTTCCTGGGATGGGACTCTGCCACTCTGAGACACGGTTACACCCCTCTGCCTAGCCACTGACATCACCAAAGAGGCCGGCTTTCAGGCAGAGCAGGTCAGCCAGTTCCACCTTAAGCAGGTGAGGCCTTTGGCGGGGCCTGGCTTCCTCAGCTTTAAGGTGGAATTGCAGGGATGCACAACCAGCCCCTGCCCTGCCACACCTTGTCACAGAGTAAACTAGCACAGGCAATTACTGGAGTCGCCACCCAATGCCTCAGGGGCCAGGGCAGCCAGGAGGATTGTGGGGATGCTGGCTCCCTCCTCCCACCCAGACTGCGTGGGTAGCTAAGTGGTCCTGCTGCCCGTGGCCTGATGTGACAGCACCAGGAAAGGCTGAATGCAGAGACGCTGCGCCATAAAACCCAGATCGACCATCTTGCCCTGGCCAACCCAGCCTTGGTCACGGCAGCAGCCTCCAGGCTTGGGAAGGATTAGCACTGCAAGCCAGAGACTCAGATATGCAGCCAGCATTGGGGGCCAGGGCAGGAGCTGTTGCTGCTCAGGAGCTGGGGTAGTCAGGGGCAGGGCCGGCTTTAGGAAGTGTGGGGCCCGATTCGAACAGTTTTGACAGGGCCCCCACAGGGATGACTAAAAAAAAAAAAACCCGTAAAAAAAACCCACGTGGGGCTTGTACTCACTGGGCGGCGCTCCTAGACTTTGTTGGCGGTTCCTTCACTCGCTCCGGGTCTTTGGCGGCACTGAAGGACCTGCCACCAAAGTGCCGCCAAAGTCCTGGAGCACCGCAGGGTGAGTAAAAATTAAAAAGGCGCCTCTAGCCAGGGAAGGGATTCTCTGCCACTTGCTCCCCACTCTGGGCGGCCCTGCCACTGGGTGCGGGGCCCTCTTAGGCGCGGGGCCCGATTCGGGGGAATTGGTGGAATTGGCCTAAAGCCGGCCCTGGTCAGGGGGCATTCTGTCCCCATTCGTTGGGGTCTGGCCCTGTTGGAAACAGCAGCGTGGGGCATGTGCACGGGGGGCGGGGGGGAGAATCGGGTTTGATTGTGGGCAACAGCAGTAATACAGGCTGTGTGCTCTGGGCCAATTTCTCCTCCCTCTTGGCCGGGGGCACCTGGGAACAGGATCTGGTCCTGAATGTGCTGGGGGCTCATGGGGGAAAGTGGGTTCTTTTCCATTACATCCTAGGCTCCCTAGAGGGGTACACAGCCCCCAACTGGGCTGAGCTTGGGGCGTTCAGAGGGGCTGCAGCAGGGCAGGATTTGGGGCAGGACTCTCCTGGTCCTAGCGAAGGTCTTTCCCCCAGAGTTACTTTGAGGCAGATGGGACTGGGGGACCAAGGGTGGGGAATTGTGACTGGGGGCAGCCAGGAGGCCATGTTGCATTAACTGGGGCAAGAAGGACCCACAGAGAATGTTCTCATGGAACGGTAGCCACAAGCGTAATGGCACAGTCTGATAACGGGAGTCAGCAAAGGAGGCTGTGCGTGGGGGCCATGTCCGATGGGCATTGGGGCAGTGCACGGGGGCCAGCTGGGATGTGTGGTGGGCAGTGCAGGGAGTTGTGGAGGGTGGTGCACAGTGTGGCTAGACAGCAGTAGTTGGCCAGTGACTTAAAGTGCAGTTTAGCGAGTGTTGGATGGCCGTGTGGGGTGTGGCCAGTGTTTGAGCTGCAGGCATTCTGCAGATGTGGCATGAATAAGGGTGAGGGGGGAGAGAGACAATAAAAATTAACAGGAAGCACCATCACTTGGCCACATTATAGAGGTGCCTGCACTGGGCCAGGATGAAGTGAGTGAGGGGGCGGCCCCCCTCATCCTCCCTGAGAGACAAGCACAACATCCACATCCACTGCCTGGGCCTGCAATCCCTGCACACACCAGCCCGCTGACTGTCTGTATCCCCAGCTGAGCGCTGACTGCACCTGTGCCGAAGCCACGGTGCTCTAACACAAACACCCGATGCACAGGGGGCATGATGCTAGGGAGAATAAAGCCAAACTTCGGTGCCTGGCTTCACAGGGCAGCCCAGCAAGGAGAGCAGATGGCACTGGGCTGGAACTCAGCAGATCTGGGTTCAATTCCTGCCTCAGATACTGACTCTGGGTGCAATCGCAGGGCTCAGCTCCCTGCATGCAAAGCACTTTCGTAAGCCTGGCCCTTAATCTCTTTGTGCCTTGGTTCCCCCATCTCTCAGCTGGGGATGATCATCCTTCCTTTATCCCACCCTTTATCTGTCCTGTCTATTTAGACAGTGAGCTCTTTAGGGCAGGGGCTGTCTCTCCCCCTGTGTCTGTGCAGCACCCAGCACCCTAGGCCCTACTGTAATATCAAAAGAAGGGCATCCCTTGCCGCCAGGAAGCAGAGCCAAGCCCTCCGCACCCCTAAGCATCACAGTGGCCTATTAATCCAAGGGGGAAGCAGCTTGTCCTGCCTGTAATACTCCTGCACACAGCCAGCAAGTGATAATCAGGTGCATGCTGGAGACGATCCCATCCCCCGGCAGAGTGTAATTAACGAAGGTTTGTGAAGCACTGTTTGATGCCCAGATCAAAGGTGCTGGCCTGGCAGAGTAATAACAACCATGAATAGCCAGGCCCAGTTGTTTAGCTTCCCACAATCTGATGAGAGAAGGAATATGCAGGCTAGTACTGCCCCACTGTTCAGAGCACCCGGCTATTAAGCTCTGTCTGACTAACTCCAAACACTGAACACCCTCAGGACAGACCATCCCCAGCTTTAGAAGTGGGAACCTGGAGCCTATAGAGTGGTGACCAGCCCAGCCGGTGAGTCAGAGCTGGGAGTTCCCAAGCCCTAGGCTCTATCTGTTAGGCCATGCCCCCTCGCTACTACATTCCTGCCTGCTCCACTCACCAGATTGCCAACGCTTGCAATTTTTCCATGTGATATTCAGTGTTTTCTTAAAGCCCCAACTCCTAAACTCATACGATTATGTGAGTCTCTTAGCTGTCTCTTAAAAAACAAAAAACAAAAGTTTCTAGCCTTCTTGGTTGCAGAGAAGAGCTTGAAAAGGTGACCCCTAAAGGTTTAGAAACTAGAAAGCAAAGAAAAGGAACCACACAGTTGTTACTTTAAAATCCTGTGATTTTTTTAAGCCGATCTCACGATTTCGGTTGACCTTACTGATCACACAGCTGCTAGAACATTATCTGTGTTTGCTCCACCAGTAGCTTTAAAAGTAAACTGCAAAAACATGTTGGTGCTGAGTGGGATTGTGTCCTTTTATTTTTCCTATGGGATTAGAAGAAAGCCAGAAAGGTTTCGTTGGTTATTAACATTAGAAATTTGTGTCCTTCAATGCACCTCTTCTGGCAGGCTCCCTGACTGACTGGAGAACTGGGAAGATGGTGTTACAGGTACTAAGGAATTGAAATCCAATTATGCTGTGTGTCCTGGGGTTTGAAAAGGGCAACAAAAATTATTAGGAGTGTGGAACAGCTTCCATAGGAGGAGAGATTAGTAAGATTGGGACTTTTCAACTTGGAAAAGAGACGACTAAGGGGGATATGATAGAGGTCTATAAAATCGTGACTGGTGTGGAGAAAGTAAATAAGGAATTATTATTTACTCCTTATAACACAAGAACTAAGGGTCATCCAATGAAATTAATAGACAGCAGGTTTAAAACAAACAAAAGGAAGTATTTCTTCACACAACACACGGTTAACGTGTGGAACTCCTTGCCAGAGGATGTTGTGAAGGCCAAGACAGGGTTAAAAAAAGAACTAGACACATTCATGGAGGATAGGTCCAACAATGGCTATTAGCCAGGATGAGCAGGGATGGTGTCCCTAGCCTCTGTTTGCCAGAAGCTGGGATTGGGTGACAGGGGTGGATCACTTGATGATAACCTGTCTGTTCATTCCCTCTGGGGCACCTGGCACTGGCCACTGTCAGAAGGCAGGATACTGGGCTAGATGGACCTTTGTTCTGACCCAGTATGGCTGTTCTTATATTTGTATGACATGAAACTACATCTGGGTCCAGACTCACCAGACAGGAGAGATGCTCCTAGCATATAAAAAGTCAGATCTGAGCTGTTGGCCTGGGCTAACCTCCAAAAGCTGGTGAGTCTTAGTGCCCCTGAATCTGGGGTTTGTAACAATCCCCTGACCCATCCTGGTCCTTTCACTTAGTGGGAGGTTCGATGCAACTGGCTCTCAGTGCTCTGCGTGCAGAACAAGTTTGAGTTGGACACACAAACCTCTTCTGGCCAGACAGTGCCTGACCACAGCATGGGTACAGGAGGGCGGGGGTCGATGGGAGCCCTTTTGACCCGCCCTATTTGCTCAATGGGGCAGGAGGCAGCTGCAGCCCTCACCTCCTCCTGGGAAGAAGACAAGAATACACAGGGCACAAAGGAGGACAATAGGGAACAGACAGAAAAGGACAGGGGAGAGAGCAGGAGCACTCGAACCACTGGAGAAGACAGCCCCATGATGGTATAAGCCACAGCAGAGCGTGAGGGAAACTCCCAACACAAGACCTCTTTAATCAGGAAATGAAACCAGTGTCTAGCGACAGGAACTTATAGGGAAAACTATCATCTTTTGGCTTGAAACCATAACTTCCAGCCTGCTGCTAGAACCCTGGCTCCCCTCCCCACCTCTGATGCAATGGGGTCTAGTGGTTAGCATAAGGCACTGAAAGCCAGGACACCGGGCTTTTATTCCTTATGCAGCCACTGAGTCACTATTACAACCTTTGGGCAAGTTGTTTTAACCTGCGTGTACCTCCGGCACTACAAACATAATGACCTCTCTGTGCTGCTCGGATAATGACACCGGCCCACCCCGGGGAGTTGCTTTGAGAGCCTTACATGAAAGATGCTACGTACAGCCACAGTCCCACTAATGTGATCCTCTGCACGCAGTCCCACCACCTGCGCTCCACCCAAGCGTCTCAGCCACTCCCCTTTTCACATCTCCTTTCATGCTTCCCTGCACGCCTCTAATTAATGCTCACCAAATGCCCTGGCATCAAAACCTTCCTGAGAACCCACTTGTTCCAGGAAGCAGCCCAGCTATAAAGGCCCCTCAGCCCTTCTCAGCCATCAATTCAATAAGGGATATTCTTGCTAGTGCTGGCCAGCACGCAGGATTTCCCGTCCACGGGGACTTTCAGTATTTTGAAGCAGAAGTTCTACAGTGTTTCAGTTTTGGAGTCACAGGCACATGGTGCTTCCAAAACTATGTTTGTTCCCACAGACCCTGGCTGAAATAGACAAAAAGCACAGCCATTTCAATCAGTAGCTGGGCAGCCCGGCCGTGCAAGGGAGTGGGGCGGGGGGAAGGGGACCCTTGGGCTTTGAGCTGTCACCATCATTGGTCTCTCCCAATGACCTTGTTAGCAGGAACTGGTGGCTGCCAGCCACTGTTAGTCACTGACCCCGTGGAACGTTTCCTTGTGCCACAGGCAATCCGGCTCCCAGAGCAACCGGGGCTGCTTTCAGGGGAGGGGCATCCCAGCCCGGCCATGGGGGTGGGTACACATCCCTGAGCTGGGACCGAATGGGACAAAGGACTCAGCCAGAGCAGCAGCAGGAGACCTGCGAGCCAGGCACCAGGGATTCGTAAAGGCCTGTTGCAAGCATCTGCCAGGGCCTTGCGGGGAGGTCTGGAGACATGGGTGCTAATGGGGACCTGGATCTGAACAGCCACCAGCTTCCCTGCCTGCGTCCAGCTCCAACAGCAGCATGGGGAGGAAGAGGAGCCAGATCCCAAGGTGTTGACTCCCAGCTTCTCCTTGGCTTATTGGCCAAGCTCCGGTTTCAGGGTGAGACCTCCCATGGCCTCCCCCAGGACAGGGTCTCCTGCCCCAGCAGTGCACAGGGCTGGCTCATATGTTTCCCCAGCTTGGAGTGCCCTGCTGTTAAGGAAACACTCCCTCCCCCAGTGCAAGGAGTCTGGCTGGCTATGCAGGGGCCATGCAGGCCTCTCTGCTCCCACATCCTGGAAACACTTTTTAGGCCCTGCAAAGCCTGGGCTTGTGTGTGGATCCCGGCCTCCCCCTGGGGAGAGGGCAGGGACATGGAGCAGAGAAGCTCTCCCAGCACAAGCCTCCACTGGCCCTTCACTGCACAGAGACGCCTAGTCCCCCAGCTCCCCAGCAAGCAGCAGGTTCCTCCCCAGGGGAAAGGAGTTCCCACGAGACGCTCCTCCCCACTCAGCAGGTACTCGGCAGCAGGGCATGGCGCTTCTCTGCTGTGGCTGCCTTCTTAGAGCACAGCTCCCCACGACGGAGTGAACGGGCCAGGTGCATCCTGGGCACGTACCCTTTGACGGGAGCTGTGCTCTGCCGCAGCGCCCGTGTTCCCCGAGTCAGTCGTGGGCAGTGGGTCCCTTCTGGACAGCCCAATGGGCAGGTTCAGTCTCAGCTGTGGGCACGTACCGCACCCTGCCAGCCAGCCTGAGACCTGGGAGAACACAGCACACCGCCATGCCTGGAAGGAAACGTACCGTGCACTGGGGCGTGCCCAGGGGATGGCATTACACCTGTCACTACATGCTGATGAAAGGTCAGCTTGGGACACCCCTTCCTTTTTATTTCAAATTTAAATTAGTGGTGAATTGATAGAGCTCATGAAAGTGATGGACGGTTGGCGGCAGGGAAAGCAGGGCAGGGAGAATGCAGAGAGCGTCATGGGGACAGGTGCCATACAAGCTTCCTCAAGCCAGCTCTGCCAGCGCACATCAACCCTGCCTGCAGCCCACTGCTCTTCCCCTGCCGCCCGGAGCTCTGCCAGCGCCCCTCAGTCCTGCCTGCAGCCCCCTGCTCTTCCCCTGCCGCCCGCAGCTCTGCCGGCGCCCCTCAGTCCTGCCTGCAGCCCCCTGCTCTTCCCCTGCCGCCCGCAGCTCTGCCAGCGCCCCCCAGTCCTGCCTGCAACCCTCTGCTCTTCTCCTGCCGTCTGTAGCTCTGCCGGCGCCCCCCAGTCCTGCCTGCAGCCCCCTGCTCTTCCCCTGCCGCCCGCAGCTCTGCCAGCGCCCCCCAGTCCTGCCTGCAACCCTCTGCTCTTCTCCTGCTGCCCACAGCTCTGCCGGCGCCCCCCAGTCCTGCCTGCAGCCCCCTGCTCTTCCCCTGCCGCCCGCCGCTCTGCCGGCGCCCCTCAGTCCTGCCTGCAGCCCCCTGCAATTCCCCTGCCGCCCGCAGCTCTGCCGGCGCCCCTCAGTCCTGCCTGCAGCCCCCTGCAATTCCCCTGCTGCCCGCCGCTCTGCCGGCGCCCCTCAGTCCTGCCTGCAGCCCTCTGCTCTTCTCCTGCCGCCCACAGCTCTGCCGGCGCCCCTCAGTCCTGCCTGCAGCCCCCTGCAATTCCCCTGCCGCCCGCAGCTCTGCCGGCGCCCGTCAGTCCTGCCTGCAGCCCCCTGCAATTCCCCTGCCGCCCGCAGCTCTGCCGGCGCCCCTCAGTCCAGCCTGCAGCCCCCTGCTCTTCCCCTGCCGCCCGCAGCTCTGCCGGCGCCCCCCAGTCCTGCCTGCAGCCCCCTGCTCTTCCCCTGCCGCCCGCAGCTCTGCCGGCGCCCCCCAGTCCTGCCTGCAGCCCCCTGCTCTTCCCCTGCCGCCCGCCGCTCTGCCAGCGCCCCTCAGTCCTGCCTGCAGCCCTCTGCTCTTCTCCTGCCGCCCACAGCTCTGCCGGCGCCCCTCAGTCCTGCCTGCAGCCCCCTGCAATTCCCCTGCCGCCCGCCGCTCTGCCGGCGCCCCTCAGTCCTGCCTGCAGCCCCCTGCAATTCCCCTGCCGCCCGCCGCTCTGCCGGCGCCCCTCAGTCCTGCCTGCAGCCCCCTGCAATTCCCCTGCCGCCCGCCGCTCTGCCGGCGCCCCTCAGTCCTGCCTGCAGCCCCCTGCAATTCCCCTGCCGCCCGGAGCTCTGCCAGCGCCCCTCAGTCCTGCCTGCAGCCCCCTGCAATTCCCCTGCCGCCCGCAGCTCTGCCGGCGCCCCTCAGTCCTGCCTGCAGCCCCCTGCAATTCCCCTGCTGCCCGCCGCTCTGCCGGCGCCCCTCAGTCCTGCCTGCAGCCCCCTGCAATTCCCCTGCCGCCCGCAGCTCTGCCGGCACCCCTCAGTCCTGCCTGCAGCCCCCTGCTCTTCCCCTGCCGCCCGGAGCTCTGCCAGCGCCCCTCAGTCCTGCCTGCAGCCCCCTGCTCTTCCCCTGCCGCCCGCAGCTCTGCCGGCGCCCCTCAGTCCTGCCTGCAGCCCTCTGCTCTTCTCCTGCTGTCTGTAGCTCTGCCAGCAGGGCCGGCTCCAGGGTTTTTGCCGCCCCAAGCAGCAAAAAGGAAAAAAAAAAAGAAAAAAAAGCCGCGATCGCGATCTGCGGCACTTCGGCTCTACCGCCGCCGCTTCATTCTACTGCAGCAATTCAGCGGCAGGTCCTTCACTCCGAGAGGGAGTGAGGACCTGCTGCCGAAGAGCCAGATGTGCCACCCCTCTCTGTTGGCCGCCCCAAGCACCTGCTTGCTGGGCTGGTGCCTGGAGCCGGCCCTGTCTGCCAGCACCCCTCAGTCCTGCCTGCAGCCCACGGCTCTTCCTCTGCCGCCCGCCGCTCTACCAGCGCCCCTCAGTACTGCTGCAGCCCCCTTCTCTTTATGTCCTGACTTGCATCATCCTCACCTCACTCCCAAGGCACTTCCCACCTGCTCTGGTGCACGCCCAGCTCCCCTAGCCCTGAGGCTGGGGTGGGACTTGTCCGATTCCATCCAGCCCGTGTTCACTGGACCCCAGTCCCCAGAAATCAAAGGCTACTGCACTAACCCTACTTCTCCTTGTACAACACATGAAATGCTTGATGCTGGGAGCTGAATTTCTCCTTGGCCAATGTAGGCATCTTGGTGCTGAGGTGAGAACACCCTAGGAGGCCACAGGCCTAGAGGAGATCAGTGCCCAGCTACCCGATTATGGGCCAGATCCCAAGCTGAGGTAACACCCCCACAGTAGCATTTAACTTCAAAAAGGGGAACCACGCACAGATGAGGAGGCTAGTTACAGGGAAATTAAAAAGAACTGTCACAAAAGTGAAATGCCGACCAGCTGCTTAGAAACTGTTGAAAAGTCACCATAACAGAGGCTCAAACTACATGTATTATCTGACAACCCCCCACCCCGCCAAGTGTCACCAGAGCTAAACAGCTGAGTAAGAGAGGTGGCTAGAGGGAAAAAGGCATCCTTTGAAAATAGGGAGTCAAATCCAAGCAAGGAAAATAGAAAAGAGGGTAAACGCAGGTGTAAAAGTCTAATAAGGAAGGTCAAGAAAGAATTTGAAGAGCAATTAGCTAAAGACACAAATATGAAAAGAAGTTTAAGTGCATGAGAAGCAGGAAGCCTGCCAGACAATCCGTGGGAGCACTGGACAGTCAAGGTGCTGGAGGAGCAAAATGAATTCTTTGCACCGGTTTTTACTGCAGAGGATGTGAGGGAGATCCCCACAACTGAGCCATTCTTTTTCGGTGACACATCTGAGGAACTGTCCCAGACTGAGGTATCAGTTGAGCAGGTTTTGGAACAAGTTGATAATTTTAACAGTACTAAGTCACCAGGACCAGACAGGATTCACCCCAGAGTTCTGAAGGAACTCAAACGTGAAATTTCACAGCTACTAATTGTGGTATGTAACATAAGGCTTAAATCAGCTTCTGCACCAGATGACTAGAGGGTTGCTAATGTAACACCAATTTTTTTTAAAAAGCTCCAGAGACAATCCTGGCCAGGGCCGTCCCTACCCATACGCAAAGTACGCAGCTGCATAGGGCACCAGGAAATTTGGGGCACCAAATTTCCTGGTGCCCTGCGCAGCTGTGTGCTGCTCCAGCCCCTGCCCCACCTCTTCCCCAGGGCCCCCGCCCCAGCCCTGCCTCTTCCCACCCCTGCTCCACCCCAGCCCCCGCCCAAAGCCCCTGCCCTAGCCCCGCCTCTTCCCACTCCTGCTCCACCCCCACCCCGCCCCCACTCCACCCCTTCCCCAAAGCCCCTGCTCTGCTCGGCCCCCGCCCCACCCCTTCTCCGCCCCAGCCCCGCCCCTGCTCCACCCCCACTCCCCTGGGGACTGCAGCAGAGCCGGGCATGAGCTCACTGGCAGCGGGAAGTGCAGCGACCTGACCCCAGCTGTGCCACCTGTGAATGCTGGGGGGCAGTTCCCCCTTGCCCCCCAAGCCAACCTGCCTCTCCCCCCCGTGGAGGCCTGGGCTGCATAGGGCCCCAGAATAGCTAGGAACGGCCCTGATCCTGGCAATTACAACTCAGTAAGCCTAACTTCAATACCAGGCAAATTGATTGAAACTATAGTAAAGAACAGAATTATCAGACACATAGATGAACATGATATGTTGGGGAAGAGTCAGCATGGCTTTTGGAATGGGAAACCATCCCTCACCAATTTATTAGAATTCTTTGAGGGGGTCAACAAGCCCGTGGACAAGGGGATCCAGTGGACAAGGCCGGCTCCAGGGACCAGCTTACCAAGCAGGTGCTTGGGGCGGCCACACTGGAGAGGGGCAGCACGTCCGGCCCTTCAGCGGCAATTCGGCAGTGGGTCCCTCACTCCCGCTTGGAGCGAAGGAGCTCCCGCCGAAGTGTCGCAGATCACGATCACGGCTTTTTTTTTTTTGCGTGGGGTGGGGGGCTGCTTGGGACAGCAAAAACCCTGGAGCCAGCCCTGCCAGTGGATATAATGTATTTGGACTTTCAGAAAACCTTTGACAAGGTCCCTCACCAAAGGCTCTTAAGCAAACTAAGTAGTCATGGGATAAGAGGGAAGATTATCTCGCATCAATAACTGGTTAAAAGATAGGAAAGAAAGGGTAGGAAAAACAGTCAGTTTTCACAGTAGAGGGAGGTAAATAGTGGGGTCCACCAAGGATCTGTACTGAGACCAATGCTGTTCAACATATTCACAAATGATCTGGAAAAGGGGGTGTACGGTGAGATGGCAAAATTTGCCGATACAAAATTACTCAAAATAGTTAAGTCCAAAGCAGACCGTGAAGAGTTACAAAGAGATCGCACAAAACTGGGTGACTGGGCAAGAAAATGGCAGATAAAATTCAATCTTGATAAGTGCAAAGCAGTGCACATTGGAAAACAATCCCAACTACTCATACAAAATGTTGAGGTATAAATTAGCTGTTACCACTCAAGAAAGATCTTGGAGTCACCATGAATAGTCTCTGAAAACATCTGCTCAATGTGCAGCGGCAGTCAAAAAAGCAAACAGTGTGTTAGCAACCATTAGGGAAGGGATTGATAAGACAGAAATATCATAATGCCAATATATAAATGGTTCAACACCTTGTACACTGGGTGAAGTTCTGGTCACCCTAGCTCAAAAAAGATATATTAGAATTGGAAAAAGGACAGAGAAGGCCAACAATAATGATTAGGAGTATGGAACAGCTTCTTTATGAGGAGAGATTAAGAAGACTGGCACTGTTTAGCTTAGAAAAGAGATGCCCAACGGTGCATATGCTAGAGGTCTATAAAATCGTGAATGGTGTGGAGAAAGTGAATAGGGAAGTGTTAGTTACCCCTTCACATAACACAAGAACCAGGGGTCACTCAATGAAATGAATAGGCAGCAGGTTTAAAACAAACCAAAGGAAGTATTTCTTCACACAACGCAGAGTGACCTTCACATCATTGCCAGGGGATGTTGTGAAGGTCAAAAGTATACTTGGGTTTGAAAAAGAACTAGATATGTTCATAGAGGATGGGTCTGTCAGTGGCTTGGTCAGGGATGCAGCGCCTTGCTCTGGGTGTCCCTAAGTCTGACTGCCAGATGGTGGGAGTGGATGACAGGGGATGGATCACTTGATAATTACCTGTTCTGTTCATTCCCTCTGGGGCACCTGGCACTGGCCACTGCTGGAAGACAGGACAGTGACTAGATGGACCATTGGTCTGATCTAGAATAGCCATTCTTATAACTCCAATGAGGCCAAGGAGCTGACCCCATTTGTGCTGTGGGGACAATACATGAGAGCTACCAAGCAGTAGATTTTGCACCCAGGCCTGCTGGGGAGCGGGATGAGCTCTATTAATGAAGGGCCGAGTTAAACTCACACCATCACCCACCATCAGGAGGCAACACATCTTCCTTACAAACCACGGCTCCAGGACACACAGCGTCTCAACTCTACCCACGCCCTCTGCCCCAGCAAGGAGAGCTGTCTGGCCACATCTCTGCCCAGACCCTTCCCCATTTATCCCCCCCTCTGCTCCACTCACTTGTCCATGCTCCAGCCCTTCTCCCCCAGCCAGCAAAGGCATCCTGCAGCATCCCCTTTGCCATACCCTTGGTGCTCCCCACCCTCTGCCCATCTTTGTCATGGCAGCTGCACGGATCTGAACCCTGGCCAGGGAACACTCCTTCTATGCCCTTTCTTTAATGTTTTTTAAGCGCAGGAGGGAGGCATTGCCTGCACCCTCCACTGGCTTCTACCAGCCAGAGCTCCAAAAAAGTTCACGCAACTCCCACCATGGAAGCTCCCACACTGCACCTTCACTCTCTCCCGACTCCAGAGGTGACAAACACAACACAGCTAGAGCTCAACACCCGTTGTGCTTAGTACCATTATTGCTATTGCACACCTAAGGAAACCGAGGCAAGGAGCAGTGACGTGACTGGCCCAGGGACACCCAGCTGTCTGGCAGCAGAGAGGTTGGTCCCCTCAGTGACACAAGCTGGGCTAATCTCTGCGGGCTACCCCACTGATGAGCAGCCACCCACCTGAGTAGCTTCAATGGAGTCACAGGGGTGATTCACCTCAGTAGCTGCTCGCAGAGAGGAGCAACCGGGCCCTTTAAAATCAGCTGCAATGCCCTGAAAGAGCTAGACAATTCCTGGGTGGTCCGGGCCTTGGGCTCGGGCTCTTTTGACTTGCCTGGACCAGCTCTGTCAAAAGCCATGGGGCTGCCCACAAACATCCCAGGACACAGGCACGGGAGGTGGCAATAACACTTGCCTTAGGGAGTCAGCTGCTTTGACACCCTCCCTCACCCCCATCACCTCTGCTCCAGTCACCCGTCACCTGCAGGACCACTCCGTGCCCTGTTCTGCTTCCTGGGCTGGGGCTCATCAGTGCCAGCCCACGGCCACTGCAAGGGAGTTGGGAGGCCAACATACCTTGCAAGTTCCACCCCAGTAGATGCCCTCAGACCCTGCCCACTCCCATGGACATTACTACACTGGGCTGCAGATGCCCCTGACAGCATCCCTGACCCACATGGTCTCAGACCAGCCCCGCATCCAGCTGACTGAGTCGGAAAATCCTGCAGCCTTATTAACCGAGGGAGCCGAGAGAGAAAGAATAGAGGTGGAGACGTACGGTGCCCGCCGCCCTGGAGAGCATGGTGCCCTGCAGCATTCTCCCGACGATGGACGGAGGCAAACTCCCACACGCCGTGGTCCAGTGCCACCAAGGTCCCCAGGAGATCTCCCCTTCCACAGCCAGGTGGGCCGACGAAACTAACTGTGCAGCAGCTGTGTCTGCGGTCTGGGAGCGGGTGACACCCACTGAGCTGATCCAACCGGTTGCTGTGCCTTTGTTGCGTGTGTGTGGTTTAAAATGTAATCGCCTCAGAGACAAGTTTGTACTTTCTGGGATTGTGGTGGAGCCCGGTTTATACAGCTGCGAGGGGAGCTGCTCAGCGAGCACCTTGGCAAGAGCTGGAGCCCAAGCTGGCAAGCCAGGCCCTGGGGAGGTGCCATGCCTCTCTCAAAGCTTTGCTGGAGGAGAACAAGGTCCCGATCTGAACTGCCCTGACATGCCATCCCAACCCTCCATGGCTGGGCATGTGAGTTGGGCCAGCCACAGAGGAACCTGTGAGCAGGCTGGGCTATTGCTTCAGGCGATGGCCATGGGGGGCTTCAAAAGAGGCAATACTGTGCCATCAGAACTGACTCCTCTCACACTCAGCTCCCTTGGCCCTTCTGGCCTATGCATCTCCGATCCAGCCTTCAGGCCTTCCCTGCCTCTTCCCTTTCTCTCCCCTCCTTCCATCTTCGGAGGTTGGGCTGGCTTAGGCCCATATTAATACAGGAGGCTGGTAGGGAGCGCAGTTCTGTATAACAGGGGAGCTGGGCTGAACAAGACCATGTCCCTGCCTCAGAGGGCCAGCAGCCTGCAGCCACAGGCTGGTACGATACAATAAGCAGATGCACACAGGGTAGGCTTTGCATAGAATCCAGGGTGGGTCAGAATCCCAAGGAGGAAAGTCCCAGAGTCCTAAAGAGGCCGGGGGCTCAGCATGGATTGCTTGGGTGGCCATTCTGGCTGGAAGGGGCAGTGAAGGTGGAGTCACCTGTCGGGAGTGGGTGAAGGAGACGGGTGCCAGGAGGGAAGCTTGGGGGGATCCCAGGGAACTTAGAGGGCACAGGAGACGAGGGCCCAGACACGGGCAGGGCGGAGGCAGCCCAGGAAGGGATCCAGGAAGTGGAGAGACAGAGTGATGATCACAGTAGCAGAGCCATGGGAGCACCAAAAAGCTCAGGAGCTCTTGGGTCTGAACCTCTTAGGCTGGGAATCTCCAAGAGCAGCTTGCCAGTGAGTCCAGCTGGAAATCCCCCCAGAACAGACTGCCTGTCATGGGGCAGCCCCTGGGCTCAGCCGGCCCCTGGGAACGCAGAGAGAGGCATGGAGATGGAGGATGCGAGAGGGAGGGGAAGGGGACTGAGCGTGCGTGAACCTCCCAAGAACTCTGATCAGAGTTTGGGGCAAAGCGCTGGGGAGGCACCACCCTTCTCCTGACGGGTTGGCTGGGGATAAAGCCACTGGGACAGCTGGGCTTTGCGGAGGGAGGAGTGTAGACAAGAGGACGTCAGCCCCTGCTGGATCCTTCGGGGTAGCTTTGATGCCTTGAAGCCAAGCTGTACCGGTCATGGGGAGAATGGCATCCTGGGTCTGGGGAATCTTGTAAGCCACAGCCTTGAGTGAAAAGCCACATCAGCTTAGAGCAGGGGTCAGCAACCTTTGAGAAGTGGGGTGCCAAGTCTTCATTAATGTAAGGTTTAACTTGCCAGTAAAAGGTTTCATGTGCCAGACCGGCAGCGCGGGTGGCAGATGGAACCCCAGACAGGCAGTGGGCTGAGTTGCTCATCCTGCTGCCGGTCTGGGGTTCCGTCCACCGGCCCCTGCCAGCCAGGGTCCTGGCCGCCGCCCCCATTCAGCCCGCTACTGGCCCGGTTTCCATCCATCCAGGCCGGGTGGTTCCCTCCAGCACATTGTGCAGTGTGTATTTACCTCCACTCCACTCCCATGTCCCGGCGTCAGCCCCCTCCATTTGTTTGAGCATTAGGAGGGTGGAAATGCTCATGGGTGTTATTGCTCTGTAGTGTTGTGCACCCCAAGCACCTGCCTGGGGGCAGAGGCTGCTATCAAAAGACATTGGCAGCAATAACCATGCTCATTCGTCTTGAGGAGGGTTTGGGACCCACAGTGTAACCCACTGATCGCTGCATTGTGAATCCCTCTCTGTGCCCCCAGCCACAGCAGACTGCAGTCTTGAATTGCTCCTAGCTAGAAGGGTTAGTCCCTTAGCTCAAGCCGTAGCTGCCCATGTTCTCGGCTCAGTTCAGTCCCTGCTGGTGATCAAGAGGACAGCTGTTTCCGTGGGAAGCGCTGGGAGGCTGCAGAGATGGCCCAGCCCAACAACAGAGTAGCTCCTGCCCATGGGAGGGATGATGCTGGAACCCCTAGTGGATGGTAGGTGAGTGCAGTGCCCTGTTATGCCACCGCTTACGGAGGAGGCATCAGTATTGCCAGGGCCTGTGATGCTGAAGGCTTTCCAAGCAGCCTGCCAGCATCTAGGCTGCCCAAGATAAGCCAGGCAGGGTGGGTGCGATAGGATCACACAAACGGGCTGTGACTCCTACATTCTGGACAAGAGAACACAGTGCCCAGCCGCAAAGGAGCACCAGGGCCGGAGCGGAGGGGCACCAGGCAGCCAGGATGGAGCCAGTGTATGTGGCACAACTCAAGAGAAGCCACCTTTGAAACGATTCCAACCTGTGGCATGCCACCAAAAGGGCCTGCTTGAAAGCGACACTCAGATTAGTAACCCTGACCGGGCCCCTCTGTCGGCAGAGACATGAAGGAGGATCCAGCCTTCTTATATCAATGCCCTTTGCCCAGCAGCAGGGCTCCTCTTGGCTGGGGCTTGGAAGGAGGTAGCTTAGACGCATGCAGCTTGTGAGATCATCCCAATGTCCCTCCATGGCAGGGACGGCTCCTGCAGAGGAGGAACTGGAGAGATCCCAAGGGAGTATTCCACTGTGCCCATGACTGGGGCTTGGCCTACACTAGAAATGTTACCTTGTGCTGAGAGCAGGGGTCAGTGACGGTTTAGCGCACTCAGCGCACGTGCAGACTGGGCCTGTCCACACTGAGCTCAGCAACGTACCAGAAATGCGTGGCTCCAGCCGTGCCAACCCCAGTTCTCCAGTCCGGGGTGTCCTGGGCTAGGTTTGCTGCTGACCCC
This sequence comes from Chrysemys picta bellii, assembly GCF_011386835.1. Classification (NCBI taxonomy): domain Eukaryota; kingdom Metazoa; phylum Chordata; order Testudines; family Emydidae; genus Chrysemys; species Chrysemys picta. Next base: position 29,683,375 of record NC_088794.1, on the reverse strand, counting down.
GTGCTGGCACACAGTCATTTTCTTAGTGTAGACGGGCTAAGAGTTTAGACTACAACCCACACCTGCCAACCCTGATGCTGGGGCCAAGCCAGGCCACCCCAGCAGGCAGCCAGGTTAGTGAAACTCCACTGGGCGACGTTCACCCGTTGGGACTCTGGTGTGTTTGGCAACAGCAAGAATTCACCGAAATGACCTCCCCCAGGGTTTGGTTTTAGCCCATCCCCAGTCCTCCACCTGCCTGCCTTTTTCAGATCGTCCCCCCCGGGGCAGGGGATTGTGTCAGTCTGGGTTTGTGCAGCACCCAGTGCAGTGACACTCTGGTAGCCCCAGTCCCAGTGTTACTATTGACAGTAGCTGTGCTCTTGCCCAAGGGCCGCGTGGCGTCACTGACTGCTGCCTGGGGGCCTGGCAAGTAGGTTCTGAGGATGAAGTGGCGATTGGAACCATCAGACTGTGACGGACACTAAGACAAGCCTTCCCTGCTCTCTCCCCTTCTCACTCACTGTCCCTCTGCCCCTCTGTGGGGAGCCCTGCTAAGCAGAGGACCAAAGGGCAGGGTGCTGTGCTGAGGAAGGCCAGGCTTAGGGCAAGGGCTCCAGATTCTCATTGCACAGGGGAGTGCTGGGCTATGGGGCCTTTCGCCACTAGGTCCATGGTTCAAGTTCAGCTCAGCCTGGGCATGAGGAATGATTTTACTCCCGGCTGGTTCTTTGCTGGCCTATGTGACGTGACCGCACATGTCCTGGTGGCCTCGTCACAGAACACACCCTATCTTGTCAGAACAAGCCTGAGCTCCTTCCCACGCTGTCCCTGCAGGTCAGGGTGGAGGCCAGTCAGCGTGGGGGAAGCCAGCAGTGCCCCTGCCCTGGCTGGACCTGGCCTACAGTGAAATAGGGAGGCTGAGTCTCAGGGCTGTCAGTCTGGCACCTGTCGCTCATGTTAAAGTCGCTGGGGCTGGAACAGCCAGGCAAAGGACCAGCAGTGAGTCAATAGCAAGAGGGTTTCATGAGCTGCAGGTAAAGGACTCTGGAGTAGTCTCCCATGCAGAACCCCATCGTCTCTTGTAAATCCAGGGCAGACTTTTCACCACTAACGAGCCGGAAACAAACAACCCTACTGAGCTGCAGGCTTTGCAGCCCCTTCGAACTGCTACGTTCCGTTCGGGATCCCAAACACGGGGCTGAGTCCTGGAACCTTTTCTTCCTGCAACTTAAACTCCACTGGAGACTTGCTGGAGAAACAAACTCCTGGCTAGGGCCAGATCCTCAGCTGGTGCAAAGCGGTGCAGCCTCATTGAAGTGTGGGCTGGTCATTTAAGCCCATGGAGTGCCCAGTTTGCACTCCAGGGGCTTGTCATGGGGCTAGTGATACTCACCCACCTGGGTGAGATGCTTGAAGAGCCTCACGTCTGCACTCTCATTTTTACATGGTCTATACCCCAGACCTTCCTCTCTCCCCCTTTCCCCGCAGGGCCTCCTAGGTGGAAGCAATAACGCTCACATTCCAGCTCAACTTCCCAACCCAGTGACTTCTGAGTGGGCTTGAAATTAGGCAAAATGGGTTTCCCCTCCCTGGCCAAGTACAGCTTCTCGCCTGACACCTTTGTTACACCAACTGCTTCCTCATGGGATCATTACTGGCCTTCATGGCACCGTTTATTCCCCAGTGCTAGGAGAGGGCTGGGTCCCAAATGACACCCCCATCATTAGCCTTTGTTAGACAAGGGAGTCTCCGTCCCTCCCAGTTCCCTGGTGATCACTTGGTCCTGTGATGTGCTGCTCTGCGGAAGAGCTGTGATGAAACCATCTGGTCCCTAATAGATGAGTGTCTAGCCTACGCTTAATTAACTTTTGATGGCATACTGCAACCTCCCTTATAATACGGCTGTCGTCATTTTTCTAATAGCATTTTTGATATAATATAGAAAATGGCCTTTAAAAATAAATTTTTAGAAAAATGTTTCATTTTCTTGGAATTTTCCATTTTTCAAGAATTTTGTTTTGTTTCATCATTTGCCGTTTGGATTGGTCACCTTAATGACATGATGCTTTAAAAAAAAAATTTTTTTTTTGTGGGGATATAAAAACCAGGGCATTGTGATTATGAAGTGTTGAAAATGTGTGTTAGACAATTCTAATTTTAAAAGTGAAAAAATGTCAAGGAAAAAAGTCAGGAAATTTAGAAAAAGCCAATTTCAAAAACCACAGGAACAAAACCATCTTCAACATTTTCCCCAACTTTCGCAATTCTTAATTTTTTTTTTTGCCCAGGTCTGTCCCTTTGCAGCTTATTGTCTAGTTATTACTTTTGCTTAGAAGAAGAAAGCTTTTCCTGAGTTGGAATCCAAAAGATCTCAGCCAAGATTTTCAGAAATGGGGACTAACATCCAGCTCCTAAATCCTTAGGCACCTAAATAAGTGACAGGGTTGCCAATTGTGCCAAACCCCCATGGCTTCCAGTGTAGACAATCACAGAAACACATGACCAGAAGGGCTCTTGAGAGAGGTCACCAAGACGGGCCCCCGGTGCTGAGGCAGGACAGAGTAAATCTAGGCTAGGTCTACACTACCCGCCTGAATCGGTGGGTAGAAATCGATCTCTTGGGGATCGAATTATCGCGTCTCGTCGGGACGCGACAATCAATCCCCGAATCAACGCTCTTACTCCACCAGCGGAGGTGGGAGTAAGTGCCATCGACGGGGAGCCGCGGAGGTCGATTTTGCCGCCGTCCTCACAGCAGGGTAAGTCGGCTCCGATAGGTCAAATTCAGCTATGCTATTCGCACAGCTGAATTTGCGTATCTTAAATCGACCCCCCCCCCTCCGTAGTGAAGACCTGCCCTTAGACAATGGGAGCTGTTGACTGCTCAGAAGCTTTGAAAATCAGGTCACTTATGTTGGTGGCTATGGATGGATTTCGGAGCACCCATGTTTGAAAGCGTTGGCTGCGGAAACGTGGGTTCTGGTCACAGCTCTGTAAAATTCTGCTCACAACACTTGCCTGCCTTTGTGAAGTCTCTGGATGCAGAGCATCTAAAAAAGCAAAGGCCGGCAGTTCAGTGGGGCACTTACCCATTTATGGAACTTCAAGCACACAAGTAGCCCCACTGAAGTCAATGAGTCATGGACTTACATTTAGACAGGCTTAAATATCTTGAATGAGATGAAAGCTTTGTGGCTCATCAAAAGATGGGGCTTTCACCAGCCCAGCGCCCCCTGGCACCATGCTAGGGCATAGAGTCAGGAGTAACTTGTACAGAAGACAGTGGCTCACCAAACCACTTCCAGCCATGCTCTAAGGTTTCCTCAGACCTCTGCCATTCACCTACTGACCAGGTGACCATTACCCATGTAGGCTAGGGAGAGGCTGTATAATGTCAGCACCAACATCAGGGCAGAGCTGACCTTCTGGGCACTTGCAGTGGACAGACATGGGGTGAGGAGAGGGCTGAGGCAGAAGGGAGATTAAAGGATGGGAGCCTCCATGTCCCCTGGGTGTCCTTTGAAAGGGGTGCTGGCCAAGGACCAGTTTGTTTAAAGCACCCCAAGAGGATGGTGGGAGGAAAGGAGGAATCCTCCTCGCCTCTTTCCCTGGACAAAGCTAGTGACCCACTACCCAGCCCCAGCTAGCAGAACATCCATGGGGCAGCTCTTAGAGGCCGTGACAGACATAAAGGAAACGGGCTGGTGTCTCCTTGTTACACAATCCCCAGACACGCGATTCCGGGTGTGTGTATGGGTGTGTGTGTGTGTGTGCCACTCAGTCCAAGTGGCAGCTACATCACAGAGCCTTCCAGGAAAGCTCAGGACATAAGTGCTGGGACAAATTGCCTATCACTCCTTGCCCATGCAGCGCTGCAGGCCCCTAACCTCTGGTATCTGTGAGGTGGCTCCCTACCATGAGCTCTGCACTGCATGGAGCCCGGCGTGCGGCTGCTGTGGGACCAGAACCATCCCCAGGTGCGGTGGACAGCCATGCCAGGGCAGAGCTGGGGGCGGGGGCTGGGTGGTAAGATGCGAAGGGGACGCTTGGAAAGGGAGTTTGCTGAGCAGGGCGGAGGGGGCTCATCACACCTGGTCGATGGCAGTTTGCCAAGAGGAGCTAAGCCTGGCTATGAACCGTAGCTAGTAGGAGAGAGTGGGGAATGTGCTGGAAGGAGGTGACTAGCAGACCCCCCTCCAATACAAGTGCAGAGGCAGCGTGGTTAGAGCTTAGGAGCCAGGAGTTCTAATCCTGGCTCTGACACTGAGATCTTGGGTGAGTAACTCGGTTCCCCCATCCCGTGTATTCTTTGCCTACCTTTATATGATACCCCAGCCCATTAAGAGCCCAGGCACCTGCTCCTTGACCCTATAGAACAGTCTCTCCAAGACCTGACAGTGCTAGCACCCGGAAGGCTGGCCTCCTCCCCAACACCGCATAGGGTGGGAGGGAAAGAAATGTCCCCTTTGTTAGTGCCCCGCAGTCCTACCTTCACTCCCCAGGACCAGCCTCTGGTCCTTGGCCAAGCACCTGCTGACTCCTTTCCATAGCTGCTAGCAGCCACTTACTCTCTGCCTGAGCCCTGGCCTTTTATCCCAGCTGTTGCCAGTCTGCCACTTAGTCACAGCTGGGGAAGTAAGTAACCCTTTGTGGCTGCTACACTGTGAGGTTTATACATCACATAGGGCCTTTGTCACTCTTCCAGAAAAAGGCCAGAACACCCCTCCCTCCTCCCACCACTGGAGAGATTCCCTCCTTGCAGGAATTCCCACGGGGCTGCACTGGGGCTGCGAGTGGTGATTACCGAGGGTGTAGGATCTAACAGCCTGGGAGGTACAGTGGGGAGAGTCCGGTCATGCTGGGCCGGGGAGCCAGCATGTACATTGGGGGACTCTGGTCATGCTGGGCCGGGGAGCCGCGGGAACAATACCTGTTTTGTGAGGCCATGTGGTGCAGTCCGTGTTGTGTCACGTGGCGAGCCCACATTACTCTGTGATGTGACCCCCCCCTTTGATGAGGCCATGTCTGCCCTCCCCATGCAGCCCATGGAGAACTGTCCCCATTATTGAGGGCGGGAACAAAGCATCTCTTTCTGAACCATCCCCCCACTTCCACCCGCACCCCCGCCTGGAACGTGCTGCATTCAGGTTCCTAGCCACGGCAACTGAGATGTTTCACCATGGACAGGTATCTACCAAGGTTCCCCAGCGGTCAGTCCTGAGTGTGGTACTAGTCAATCCTTTCATTAATGACTTGGATACTGGAGTGGAGAGGATGCTTATAAAACTTGCAGATGACACCAAGCTGGCAGGGATTGCTACCGCTTTGGAGGATTGGCTTCGAATCGAAAAGGACCTTAACAAATGGGAGATTTTTTGTTAAATCAGCATGATGAGCTTCACCAAGGACAAATGCAAAGTACTGGACTTAGGACGGCAAAATCACGTGCACAACTACAAGATAAGGAATAACTGGCTAGGTGGTAGCACTGCAGAAACAGATCTGGGCGTTACAATGGATGACAAATTAAATATGAATCAACACCACGATGCAGTTGTGAAAGGCTAATATCATTCTGGGGTGTGTTTACAGGGGTGTCATATGTAATTGTCCTGCTCTACTCGGCACTGGTGGGGCCTCAGCTGGAATTCTGAGTCCAGTGTTGTGCACCATCCTTAAGGAAAGATGTGGATAAACTGGAGAGAGTCCAGAGGAGAGCAACAAAAATGATAAAAGGTTTAGAAAACCTGAGCAATGAGAAAAGTTAAAAAACGTGGGCGTATTTTGTCTTGAGAAAAGAAGACTGAGCAGGGACTGGATAACAGCCTTCAGATGTGTTAAAAGCTGTTATAAAGAGGATGGGGATCAATTGATCTCCCTGTCCATTGAAGGTAGGATGACAAGTAATAGGCTTAATCTTCAGCAAGGGAGCTTTAGGTTAGATATTAGGAAAAGCTTTGTAATGATCAGGGTAGTTAAATAGGCTTCCAAGGGAGGCTGTGGAATCTCCATCATTGGGGTTTTTAAGAAGAAGTTGGACAAACACCTGTCTAGGATGGGCTAGGTTTATTTGGTCCTGCCTTAGTGCGGGAGGCTGGACCTGATGTCCTCTCGAGGTCCCTTCAAGCCCTGCATTTCTGTGATTAACCCCCAAGCTGTTTCAGCTCTGCTGGCATGTGAGAGACAGATGTGGTGGGTGTGGCTGGTTGGCTGGGTGGAGTCCCTGGCCTCAGGGGGAGGCTCCAACTCCTCTCATCAAGTCTGCACCTGTGTCTGGGTGTCACAGGCAGAGAGGTATCCTCACTTCCCCTCTCACACATCAGGCAGAAACAGAGGAGCAATGGGTGTGGATGGGCCCTGCAAACCACTTCACCCGCTACACCCATCAATGCTACATTCCCCCTTCTCCCAACACCCATCAATTCAATTCCGTATTCGCTCTGCTCAGACACCAGTCTGCCCCCGTCCCCCAACTCTCATCAATTCATTAGTCTCTCCTCTACCCACCCCCCATCAATCCACTACTCCCTCCACCCCCGTCTGCATTCTCCATCCCCACCCAGACCCCAGGTGGGGGCTTGTGTTACGGAGTCCCCGGGCGATGCTCTGGAACTGCTCCCCAAAAAGCCAGTCAGGACTTTGGGGAGCCTTCTCTCCCTCGGAGCAGACTGTTTTCAGGGCAAGAAGCTCACACGGCTTCACCTCCTGGGTCTCTCCTTGGAGCATTCAGTATATGTCCCTCCGTGCGCTTCCCACAGCGAGTCCACCCAGGTGGGGTCCTAGGGAAGCCAGAGGGTCCTGCACGCACCCCCACTTCGCAGTCAGACGTGACTCTCAGCCAGCCAGTAAAACAGAGGTTTATTAGATGACAGGAACTCGGTCTAAAACAGAGCTTGTAGGTACAGAGAACCGGACCCCTCAGCCGGATCCATCCTGGGGTCCCGTGAGCCAGACACCCCAGTCTTCTGCCCTCCCTCCTAGCCCCCAGTCAGCTCCAAACTGAAACCCCCTCCAGCCCCTCCTTCTCTGCTGAGTTCCTTTCCCAGGCCAGGAGGTCACCTGACCTCTTTGTTCTCCCACACCTTTAGCATCCCCTTGCAGGCTGGAAGGGCCTGGTCATTAGTTGCTAGGCGACAGAGGGTTGGTCAGAAACTGAGGCACCCACACAGTATTCAGAGGAAACATTAAGAACAGTCCCACTTCATCACAGCTTGTCACGTCCTCATCAGCTGGCTCAGCTCTGCCCTGGGTCTGGGCTTTCCGGGCCAGTCTCCTCATTTCCAGCTGGGGCACTACAGTGCGACGGTCGCCCAAGGACTGCGGGGATGGGAGCCACGCCCTTGAAAGGTCATTAGATATTTATAATGCAGCAGGGTCCCATTGCCCCTAGGCCCTGTACAAAGGTGCAGTAAGAGACCCCAGGAGCTGGCACCCTCCGGAGCGCTGGAGCCTCTCTCTGTGTGATAGTTTCCCCTGCACCACAGGCAGTGGTGGGATCCACACAGGGAGTCAGGTGTGGCAATGCAGAGCCCTTTGCTCCACACGACAAACTGATGTGGGCATAGCTACCTCACTGGGGGTGGGGGTGGAATACCCATCCCCCGAGCAACGCCAGGAGCGACTGAAACTCTCTAAAAGTGTGTGTGTGGGGGGCCATGAGTGCCCAAACTGTGGTCCCATCCTCCACACAGCCCCTTCTCCCCAAGCCCCTGCCTTCATGCCATCCATTCCCTCCGAGGCCCAGCCCTCATGTCGCCCCTTTTCCCTGAGGCCCCGCCCTCACACAGCTTCTTCCCCTGAGGCCCCTCCCCCTCCCCCACAAGTCCCCGCCCCTTTGTCCCCCCAAGACCCTGCCCCCGTTTACTCCTCTCCACCCCATTGCTCGCCCTTAGGGCCAGTAAAAAGTGATGGTGCCATGCCCCCCTGGACTCCCCCATTCCAGCACCCCTGAGCGACGCAGTTACACTGACCTAAGCCCCGGTGTAGTCAGTGCTACGTTGGTGGGAGAGTGTCTCCCATGGACAGAGCTACCACCTCTCGGGGAGGAGGAGGCGTACCTACGCCTACAGACGAGGCTCTCCCGTTTTCACTACATGCCACAGCAGTGCCGCTGCCGCACTGTGATTGCAGACAAGCCCGGAGCAGCGCAGCACCTAACTTACAGGAGCCTAGAAAGTCGCAGGACCACCCCCGTGAGTCACAGAGCTGAGTTAGGGCTGTAGGCTCCCTCTACAACGAATGACGGGGCAGAGGCACTTTAGACTGCCAGGGCCAGCCACAAACGCCAGCACGCTCAGTGAGCAGCTGCCTAACCCAGCCAATGGGAGATGCCTATGGGAGGGGTGCGTGCTAAGCCCTGCCCCTCTCATGGAGTTAGGCGCCTGTCAGCTTAGCGATCCATGAACCAGGTGACTTAGGCACCTAAGTTGCTTTCGGAGGGTGGGACTTAGGCACCTGCCTCATGCCACACAAAGCAGCTGGAGGAGGTGCCATCGCCACCCACCTGAGAACGTTCAGCCCTGTGGTGAGTGCACTTGCCTGGGGTGCGGGAGCCCCAGGGTCAATTCCCCCCTCTCTGCCAGGGGGGTGAAAGGATATGGACAGGGTCTCCCACCTCTCAGGAGAGGGCTTGAACCGCTGAGCTAGGGGATATTCTGGTGTGGGGCTCGCTCGGTCTCGCCTGTGGAAGCTATTCCACTGAGGAGAAACACTGAACGAGTGGTTGGATGAGGGCAGACCTGGCCCAGCTGGTGCCCTAGCTGCCGGGGTCCAGAGCTTTCTGCCTTGCGCCCGATGGCTATCGCACTGTGGGTAAACACAGCCAGTGGGCCAGAGAGAGCTTTGTGGATCATGGACGAGCCAAAACGGGAACTTGGGGGGGTGACGAAGATGGGGATTTTTGTAGTGTGTTACATGAATAGTGTGTGCGCGTCTCAGTTTTCCTGTGTGCTGCATGTTTAACAAAGTGGTCAGAGAGGTTTGTTGTTGCAGAGGACCAGATGTGACCTTATCTAGCAGCTGGGACCCCTGGACAACGGCCTGGAGATGGGGGACCCTAACAACTGGTGCCTAAGAAGTCCACCCCAGCTTGGCAGTCAATTGGTTCTGGCCAGTGGAGGACAAAGGACTGAGGAGAGAGGACCCCGTGACCTGTTTACCTGGGACGGAAGACAAAGGACGGGGGGGAGCTGTTGGGAGAGATGATATAGGATGATCGGCTGGAAAGAGGGGCCTGCTGGACTGGAGAGCGAGCGCAGCCAGAGCCCACCTGGGTGCAGGACAGACCTAGATGTACTGTGCTGAGGGAGGCCAGGCCTGAGGACCCAGAGAGTTTCTTGTGCTGGGTTCAGATGCTCAATAAACCCTCCTGTTTTACGCTGGCTGAGAGTCTAGAGAACAGGGTTGCATTATTTTCTCTGGGAGTGGAGGCCCCGGGGGTCCAGAGCGAGTGGACTCCCAGAGGGGGCCCACGGCGAGAGACAGGCATGCTGAAGGCTCAGAGATGTGCGGTTCCAGGAGGTGGAGGGGCCTATGGCTTAACCCCTGAGAGAAAGTGGACCGCTGAGAAGGGCTGTCGCACTGAAGGGAGTTCCTCCCAGGGCCCGTACAGAGCTGGGAGAAAGCACGAGTCCTGAGAGTCCGTGACAGGGGGCCTATACCTGAAACTTCGGTGCCTAAGGGTACATCTACATACTGCAAAAAAACCCTGTGGCTAGGAGTCTGTCCCAGAGCCTGGGTCACTGACTTGGGCTTGTGAGGCTCATGCTACGGGGCTAAAAACAGCAGAGTAGACGTTCCACTCGGGCTGGAGCCCGGGCTCTGAACCCAGCGAGTGGGGTGGGTCTCAGAGACTGAGCTCCAGTCTGAGCCCAAAAATCTCCACTGCTATTTTTAGCCCCATAGCGTGAGCCCAAGTCACTTGACCTGGACTCTGAGACCACTGTGGGATTTTTTCTGCAGTGAAGATATTCCCCATTACCTTAGTGGATCCCATCCTTAGTTACTAACCGCACATTTGCTGCACAGTAGCCTGAAAAAGCCTAAGGTGCAAAGGCGAAAACCATCAGGAGCAGAAGACATTAGGGCATTTCAGAAAGGAGAATAATCCGGCTCCAGCAAAGCATTGCAGCACATGAAGTCAATGGGGCGACTCACGAGCTTCAAGTTAAGCATGTGACTACATGTTTTGCTGAGCTGGGGCCGACTGCCAGCTGATGGCAACATCAAGACTTAATCAAAACCTAGTGCAAGATCCAAAGGAACAAATCTGGGCCAGTAGCACTTATCACAGGGCTGGGGCTGGAAATGCTGTCAGTGGGTGTTATTATACAGTATGGCCTGGCTGGAATTAGTTGGGTACCTGCTGTTCCTGTGTCTCCATACGCTAATAACAGGGAAACACCAAGCAAGGAGGGAATGGTTAAAGAGCTCTTTTTTCACAGTTTATTTATGATCTCCCATCTAGGGAGAGAGTCCCTGCACGGGGAGAGCCAGTGGGAAGGGCTGTCTGCTGACACAAGCCCGGGCAGATACGGCAAAAAGTTTCTTTCCAAAGGAAAACCATTGGCGAAGCGTCTTTTCCTGCACTAGGAGGAGGAATTTGCTGTGGCTGCTTCTCGTTTGCTTTCCTAAACACAGCAGCTCAAAGCAGCCGGCGAGTGCCCCCTTAAAGCTCTGTTTGTGCCCTTGGGGGAGTTTCTTGCTGATGAATAAAAAAGGCTGAAGAGTGAATTATTTCTGCTTGGTTGGGTTCATACATTAGAAGTATCAAGGTTTGTATCTCCTGGTTTGGGGAAGGACATCTGGGAGGTCTCAGGGCTGTTGAAAAGGGGGCATTGAGACTTTACCACAGATGGCTTTTCCCCGAGAGGCTGACAGGTCTTTGGGACAAAGCAGTTAGAGACGTTCTAAACAGTTCAATTACCCCTCTCGGTTGCTCAACTTACCCCCTCCCAGCTCTTGTAATGTCACCAGAGAGACGGGGCTTGACTTTTTCCATGTATGCCCTCTGTCCCCCCCCACCCCCCCCCCCCGTTTTTAGCCAAAAAGGGGTATGAGCCCAGTGTTTTGTTTCGGTCACTTTTACCAGAGGACACATATGCCTTGTTAAGTGGCGATCTTGGTAGTTAACACTTAGGGTACGGCTACAGGATTAGCACTTGGTTCCCCAGCACATTGGGCTGAGCTGCACAAGGTGTCCCATCCCTAGGCTCTTCCTGGTAGCCCAAAGGGGCTGGGAGAAGAGCACAGAGGCTTCCCAGACTGGTTCTGCAATGAATAAGGAGGGGAGAGGATGCGGATCAGTGGGAGTCCCTCCTGCATGGCTCCCCAAAGTCAGGGTCTCTCGCCCTCTCTCAACAGCAGCTGCACATTGTCTTGTCACTGGTTTGGGTCAGCCCCTAATTTACAGCCTGGGAGGAGCACCAGGATCTGGGGAAACACCAGGGATGTAAGACCACATTAAACACTTGCCTAATAGCACTGTTCCACAAAAGCACTTTGTGCAATTGCCTGCGGGACAGTGACTGGGAGGTGGCATATGTACAACTGAGAAGGAGAGAGGAGGTGTCCCTGAGACAATGTCACAGGTAAACCACAGCCAGTGCTTAACGTGTGCCAGGACTTGCCAGAGCTGAGCCCCGGCATCATTAGGCTTGGCAGTTCATAGCCCCGACACCTCTGGGCTTGCCACATCAGTTATGAAAGTAAAACTATTGTTTGAGCCCCAGCACCTCTTTCATTACAGATTAAGTACTGACCACAGCCCACGCTGGAAAAGCTCTGAGCACCCCCTCTTCTGCTCCACTGGGTGGGAAGCGTGTGAAGTAGTTGAGCTCTCTGAGGCAGGGACTGTCTTTTTGTGCAGCGCCAAGCACCATGGAGCCTTGATCCATGAGCAAGGCACCTAGGCACTCCCACAGTACAAACACACAACAAAATTTGTGCAGTGCTTTGACCACGTGAAACTCAGTGTAAGCACCAAGCAGAGCTGCTTGACGCGTTTGAGTCCGAAACGTTTTTTCATCAGTTAATGGCCTTTTCCCCCCTAAACCAGAAAAGATTCTACTTGTTAGAAATTTTTCACTTTTGATTATAATCAAATTTTGAAACATCTGTTTTCTCCCCCCATCCCTTGTTGCCAATAAATGCAACAGAATGAATAACAGCCCTTGCGGAGGGTGGGAGAGGGAAGTACTGTCTCTCTTCCTCGATTTTCCCTTTTCCCATCCTCTAAAACTTTTCCAAAGAGGAAAGAGTTTGCCAAAGCAACAGAGGGGAAAAAGGGGAAAATGAAAAAGCTAAGAAAAATACCATGGGCATGATTCCTTCTAGTGCAGTCAGTGGCAAAAGGGGTGTGGGTGTATAAAATCAATATAGAAATTTCAAAAAAAATTCCATTTGAAAAAGCCAAACAATATTTCTGTTGGGGGTAGAGCCAAGCTTTCGAGCTTCTGGGGGCTTTTCTTCAGGTCTGGGAAAGGTACTCAGAAAGCATCAGCTTTTTCCAGACCCAAAGAAAAGCTCTCAAAAGCTTGTCTCTCTCACCAACAGAGGATGGTCTGATAAAAGATATGACCCCACTGATCTTGTCTATCTCATATCCTGTGACCAACACGGCTACAACACCACTTCAAACAGCAACTGTTTAGTAAAAGATGTAAAAAAAAAAAAAAAGGCTCAATTTTGGAAGAACAAGAACTTGGAAATTTCAAAGTTTGTCCCAAAGCAGCTTCCCCTTTGTCCAACCTGCCCCGGTGCCCAGTGTTAGGTGATGGTACCACTGCCCCCTGCAGGAAACTCAGCAGGCGGAGGGAAGGAGGAGGAGCCCACCAGTACTGCAGGGAGCACAGCTGGTGGGCCTTGGTGACAGAAATCGATATCAGTAGGACATGTTACGATCACAGGAGCTGCTAGGCTGGATCAGACCATCTGCCCAATATCCTGTCTCTGACACTGACCAGCTGCTTCAGAGCAAAGTGCAAGAAACCGCAACAGATGGTTCTGGATTCACGTGCCTGTAGGTGAACTTTCTTCCTAGCCTTCACCTGTTTGAGGTCCTGCAGCTTGCAGGTTTCTGCCCTTCTCCTCAGAGAGGGAGCTCTCACCCCAGCCCTGGACCATAGGATGGAACCTCCTACCAGCAGCAGCTGGAGGAAAGGACAGGGAAACCTAGAAGGAAGTGGTTGCCTTTGAACCCGCTGCTGAATGGAGTCTGGAGCCTGTGCACCTCGCCTCCTGCTCCGCCCAGCAGATTGTGCAGAGCTGTCGGGAAGCTAAGTGCAGTCCGCATGGTTAGTAGAACAAGCCTGTCTTCCTTGAAGCGTCGTCTGAGTCACTCTCGTCACACCCCTGGGAATCAGGATACCACCCGCCCTGGGGACGAGGGAGCCCGGAGCAGCGGGCTGGGAGTCAGGACTCGGGGCGCTGTTCTTAGAGCTGTCAGTGACTTGCTGGGGGGTCTTGACAGTGGCACTTGCCTTCTCTGTGCGTCTGGTTATGGGGACAGTAACCCTGAGCTGGCTGCTGGGGGGGCTCAGGCTGCTGCTTATAAAGCACTGCCAGGCCGTGGATCAAAGCTGCCATGTGAGCAGTTTTCAGGGCTGAGACAATATATGACCCAGTGTAAGCCAGGATCTGCCCCGGCAGGCAGCCATGTAGGACCCTACAGAAATCAAAAGCTGGAGGCGCATGGTACTGACTGCCCTTTGGGGGGCCCTGGGACTCATCCACTGGAGCATGGCTTGACCTCGTGCCCATGGGCCCCCTGCACTCGGAGAAGTCTCAGGACAACGTGTGGGCATGGAAGATGCTCACCCACCTCTCTGCACAGCGGGGTCACAGGAGCTGAAGCAGGACTCCCAAAGGCAGCCCTGGTACAGCACACGGTCATCTTGCCCCGGCAGGGATGCGGGCTCTGAGCCACATGCCCACATAGGACCTGACCCCCCACTCACAGCAGGCTAACCCCAGGAATGAAGCCAAGGAGGTACCCAGGAGTGAGGGGAGACTGATGCCCAGGGAGAGCTAGAGAGCCCCCCACACGGTGCAGCCCCACCCCTGCTGCTCTGCTTGTGTGGAGCCCAGCCCGTCTCTGCTCAGCCTCAGGGACTGCCCGGGGTGGCGGGGGGTTGTAGACATCAATCCAGCAGGCGTTGCGGCCTGAGACAGGTTTAGTCAGAGCTCCCATTCCCTGCTCCCCCTGGGGTGAGGTGGAGCACGCAGCGGGCGAGGCTGTGCAAGGGGCCGCTCCCCTGCCAGCCCACACTTGCTGACTCAGCACGGGGAACCCATTGCCCCGGCCACTGCGGGATTCATGTTTAAAGGGCCAGCGGGACCACTCCAAAGCATGGCAGGATTTTAACTGCCACCTCCCAAGCTGCTCAGGCTCCCAATGGTAGT